>NC_087566.1:1901051-3111676 GCF_036250125.1 Pseudopipra pipra | reverse complement strand
CCTTCCCCCTTTCCCCAATTCCCGGCACTCAAGCCAGGAACAAAGTACCAACTCTTAAAGATTTTCCCTTCCTTAATATCACTGAACTATCAGCTCCACAATCGCCAACAATCTCATCTTCAAACAGAATTAGTTATCGTTCGTTAATTGCGACAGACTTTTCTCCTTTTCTTTTTTTTTTTTTTGGATGCACTGCTCTCCCAAGGACTGTGGGAGCATCCCGTCACGCTCAGGTGAGGCTCCTGCAGCCCAACATCTCTCTTTTGCACGGGAAAAAGAAGGACGAGCCGCTGACCGAGGGATATCTCCCCACCAGGCAGCCCGGAGAGCCCGACACAGAGGTCTCCTCCCTCCCCCTTTCCCCCACGCGTGCATACCATTTATTATCTGCGAATTTGTATCTGTGGTCATCCGCTGGTACAATATCCATCAACAGGATGTACTTCGTTTTTGGATTAAGTCCAGTGACCTTCACTTTGTAACTGGGGAACATACGCCTGTTAAATAAAAAATAAAAACACAAGTATAAGAGCAGTGAAAAGCAAGGTTGCCAGGGTGGTTTTAGAGCGTGTTTGCGAGGAGGAGACCTAGAGGAGGGGGTCATTTAGCAAAAGGGCAACGCCACCCTCTCAGATGGACCTTCCCGAAAGGCTCGGGCAGCGGAGGGTGCACCCTCCCCTCGGGGTGCAGCACATCTTTGGGTGCCGCTGGTTCCCCCTCCAGCTCCCGACCGAGGCGAACCCGGGGATTTTTCGAGGCAGAATCGCAATTTCGACGCTGGCGGATTTATTTATCCACCTACTCGTGTGCCTGTGCGGGTTTTGACTAATTATTTGTTTCGCCAAGGCTTCAACTCCCCCCCTTCGTTGAACAAATCTGACCGTGAGAACTTTTGGAAGCAAGTTACTTCCCTCTGTCCATAAGCCGCTGGAACAGGAGGGGAGATTTGCCAAAAAAAAAAATGTTTTCAAAAAGTTAAAATATAGATACTTCTAGAAAAAATTTATATATTTATATATATTTCTTGAAATACATGTATTTATAGAAACACATTATAATATATTATAGAGAGAGAAATGTATACGTTTAAATCCGTATATATTAATCACCTCTATGCCTATCAATGGTTCTATGGGCAGATAAGGAGGAAAAAAACCCTCCACGCACTCAGGTGTAAAGAGCAAACCTACGTGCAGCCGTGAGCGCCTCCCGAGACACCAGCAAACACACCTGACAAATCCTTGGAAACCCTCGGATACACACAAGACAGGGGCTTTTCGAAATATTTTCCATTACTGCAAGGCAGGGACTTAAAACACTGCTGTTATTTTAGTTCGAAGCTTTCCAAATATTTAAAAATAAAGCCGATGAAAATGTATCCCTGGACTTAAAACACGCATAAACAGAAAAAAAAAAAAAAGAAACCAAAAAGAAAAAACCCACACCTCTAAAAATACTGAGCTCTTCTCCGAGGCTCGGGATCTTATCGCTGCCGTGAGGCACCTGGGCTGAGCTTTAATTCGGTTGTAAAAAGGTGAGAGGGGGTGGAAAGCGACCAACGGAGAAAACGGGGGTTGAACTTTAAAGTTTTAAGGGAGAAAAAACCCAATTCCACCTGAGGATCGATCTGTAACTCAGCCGACAACACCTGAGCGGCAGGACCGTGGATTTCGCCAACGATAAACGTGGGGAATTCTAGAACTAAGGAAACCTATCCCGTATCTCCCGTCGAGCCCCTGCACTGTAAATGTCTGGTTTATTGCTCTCCAGACGAGATTTCTGTCCCCGGCGATATTTGTTTGAAATTTCTGCAAGGTGGTTTCTGTCTCCCTTCTAGAGTTGTCTTTTTTTTTTTCCCTGTGAACCGGGTTTTTTTCGGGAGGTCCTGGCACCGGCCTTATCCCCCCTCTCCTCTTCATACCACGTCCCCTTGGCCACAAACCCCTTCTTTAAAACCGATTTTTCCAGCAGCAGCAGCGAGATTCAAGGGGAATGCGAGACGTGAGACAGACCTATTCGCTAAAACTTCATCCAACCAGCTCCATTTTTTTTTTTCCCTCCCTCTTCAGGCAAATTTTGGAAGACCACAACAAATACCAGATGACAGAGCAAAATGAAAGTTTGACTCTGCGTTGTTTATTCTGCCCTTACAGTCTAAAACTACTACTATTGCTACGCGTGGAGGGGTGGATTCCCTCCCCTCCCCCCCCCTCTTTCTCCAAGTATTTTAATTTAAAATTACAACGAAAAAGCCTCCCTCGGGCTGCCCCCAGTTTGCCGCTGGGACTGGAGAGGCTCTTTCACTGGGTCTCGCTGGCCACTCTTCAATTTAACAGATTAATATTAAGGATAATGTTAAACCCCCTCCAACACACGCTCATACACATATAAATATCTGCGGATCAGCTTTACTAAGCCGGTCATGGAATCGATTATAGCCCCAATAAAGTTGGATTTGCAAGGCTGTATATTTTTCTACACACCCACGCAGATAAACACACATATAGAAATGCTACGTCCGCAAATAAATAGCATGTGGATCTATCTCTGCATCTAAACAGCTTTGCTATCGCTATATAAACAGTAGCTAAAGACCGCATCCACTTTTAAATGGGGTGCGTGGGTGTGCTGGGAATATTCACCTCAGTGTGAGCAAAATAAATAAGAAACTCTGTCAAACAGCAGAAAACATTTTTTTAAAATGCAGAAGGGCCTATCTGCTAATAATAATAATTAAATTAATAATAATTATAGCCCACCGAGCTGCTCTAAACAAGGTTTGTTTTTGGCCAAGTGGTTGCAACTCGCGTTCTCCTGGAAAGTTTCCAAAGGCCTGAAATTGGGATTAACGATCCAACTGTTCTGGTTAAGAAAGAAGCCAGAAGAAACAGTTTCTCCTGAATATATCCGGGCAGGGAGGGCTCTCCATGGCCGGGCAGGGCTCTGAGGGTGCTCTGGATCCGAGGGGGGGTCTCGGACACGAGAGACGTGACTGTCGCAATGTCAGGGAGGTGGACACGCACCCCCATCCACGCGGCTGCGATTCCCCCCCCCCGCAAACACGCCGGGGAACGCGGACACCCCTCTCCTCTTACCTCCCGGCCTTTGTTATGATCATCTCCGTCCCCACTTCGTGGAACTTCAGCCACAGCTCCCGTTCGTGCAAAAACACCTTGATGCCCTCCATGCCCTGCGGAGGGGGAGGCACAGAGCGTCAGCCCCGAGCGCTGCGGGGGCAGCCCCGGCGGGAAGCTCGGAGGGAAAAGGCCCCGGAGCTGGGGGCATTCCCGGGAAAATCCTGCCGCGAAGCCGGGGAGAGGGGGATTTCAGGCCGGAGCACGGGGATGCTGCTCAGGGAGGGCCTGGAACAGGGTCCTGCGGGCCTCGGTGCTCCTGGGGCGGGGAGGCGATGGGAGGGAGCCCCCGGAGCCGGCTCCGACCTCATCCTCCCCGAGCAATCCCCCAGTGCCTCGGCCCAGCTGCTCCCGGAGCCAGCCGGAGGAGATTTGTACCCTCCCACGAGCGATTTACACCCGCCGGCTGCGCTCTGCAAGCCAGGGTGGTGGTGGGGGGGTGTTACTCTGCTCCCCTCGCCGCCTTATTTTCTCTCTTCTCCCCGGCCCCAACCACCCAAAAACTGCGAGCCCCCCGGCTGGGGCAGATGCCACCGCGGGGATAACACATCCCTGCACCAAGCCAAGCACACCATTCCCCCCCCCCACTCAAAAAGGAGCCAAATCGCCCCGTCAAACGCTTCGAGGGTTGGTTTCCAAAACCAAACGGTGGGACCGGTCCCTGTGCCCACCCCGGCCCAGCCGAGCCTCCTGCCCGCACCCCCAGCGGGCTGGGGGGTTCCACCGGGGGGTTACCTGCCGGGGGAGAAGCGGGGCTCTCCGGGAGGGCTCCACGGCCGCCGAAGGAAAGGGAATCTCGGTGGAAAAGCCCCTCTCCCCGCCTTTCTCCCCCCCGCATTCCCAGGGCTGCCCCGAGCCGGCTGGGGCCGAGCGCCGGGGGACGGCTCCGAGCCCCGGGAGCTCCCGGGGAAGGAGAAGCCGAGGGATGGCCTGACCCGCTGCCGCCTCGTCCTGCCCTCCTCGGGAGTCCTCCGGGAGCTGCAGCCGGTGGGTCTCGGGTGGGATCCCACGCGTGTCCCGGCAACATGCAGCACCAGGGGGGCGAGGGCTGATGGAGGGCATGAGGGGCACCCCAAGGTGTGTCTGGCCCCCGGGTGGTCACGGGGGTGCCCACGCGTGACAGCGACTGCCTGCCCTCAGTGCCCGTTGGGTGGGTATGGGCTGTATCTGTGTGTGCCTGCCTGGCTGGACAAGGGGTGCATATATACACAAATAAATACATATAAATTTGTATCTCACACTACACATTTATATCTCACACGAATATGCACGGGCACAGCAAAGATACACTCTGTGTCTGTTCACACGTGCATTTGGACACCCACGCGTGGGCGCTTGTGGGGGTGTGTCTGCTGCTGCCTCAGCGGGTTCCCCTCTCTGTTATTTTGGGTCCTTTTCCCTGTGTGCCCCTCCACGCACCCCAACATTCCCACCCGCAGGTTTAGCGCTTGAGCACGACCTTAAATAACACTCAGGCAGGATGAGGCCCGCCATCAGGTGAGGCTTTTCGCCCCCGTGGGGCCTAAAACGGCTCAACCACCCAGTTGAGGGGGAAAAAAAAACCGCGGAGAAAAGGGAAAAATAACACCAAAAAATGAAATAACGAGGGGGTTGAGGAAGAGGAGCGCCAGTCCTTACCTGCTGGGTGAAGGCTGCCTGGGGGGAGGTGGGGGACTTGCTGGTGGCCCCCAGCTGAGTGTCCTGCTTGGCTTCAGCCTGGAGCTCCTTGGCCTCCGAGTCCGCCGGCGTGGTGGGGAGCCCGAAGCCTTCCTCGCTATCCGCCATGTTACGAGCTTCCTTCGCCGAATCCCCCACTGCAGGCACACATCGGGGAGAGAGCAGAGATAAGAGACGCATAAGTCAACGCTGACGTTTAATAAAATATATATATATATATATTTCCATAGCTCCGCGCCGGGGCAGGGCTGCCCGGCAATCCCGCAACTCACTTCCAGCTGCCCGGGGAGGGAAGGAGGCCCTTTAACTTTGGGAGAGGGAGAAATAAAGACTTTTATTTATTATCGCAGCCCGCAAGGGATGATAGGATTTGGGGGGGTGGGGGTGGGGGGGGAGGTGGAGAGGGAGGGGAAGGGGGAGGCGGTATTATTGAATGCATCTTTTGGAAAAGGTAAACAGCGGATTTTAGGGCCGGCTGGCGGGACGCGGGGAACGAGGCACCCGAGGGGCTGGGGACCGGCCAGCTCATCACACAAATGACTCTGGAGGTCGAGGGGTCCGAGGTGGGGGCGACAGAGCCTCCCCCGTGTCTTCACCGCCTCCAATCCCCCTGGGCTCTCTGCGGCCCAGGGGGTTTAAAGTCCCCACTTTCCTCCCAGGGAAGTAGGAGCTTCCACCCCACTCCAGTTCCGACCGGGAAAACGCCACCGGCACGCGAGGCCGCTTCTATCACCCCGTTTTCAAAGAAAACACAACTTCTTTCCTCTCTTATAAACAAGGAACTAAATAAATAAATAAATAAATAAAAAGACATTTCTCCCCTTACCCCGGGCAGTCGCAAGAAAAGCAAAGGATGGACGAGATAATTAAAATATATATAAAAAAATAAATCAACCGGACGAGACTCTGTGCAAGGTAATAATGAGCACTCGGCTGATGAACGGGGGGGGTGGAATTGGGGCTGCAGTGAACTAAACCATGACATTTAGGGTAAAACTACACCAGCGGAGTAAAAGAGCTTTAAAAATACACGGTTTCTATCTAACGCGAGTAACCACAGCGAATTTTAAAAGCAGTATTTTGCCTTAGCTTTAAAGGCTCTATCAGGAATGGTAAAAGTTTCACCGCAGCACCAGGGAAAAAAAATAAATAAAAGCAAATGAATTATCTGTTAGTTTGGGGGGTTTTTTTGTCCTTAAGAAGTACAGAGTTTTAGTAGCTTTAAAAAAAATCTTTCTTGCGTGTTTCGAAGAAGGGGATTCACTTTTGAAAGGCCAAGCATATGGAGGCAATATTGGGTTTAAATACACGAGAATGTTTTTAAAGGAGTTCTTCGCCCTGCAACAATATTGGAAAGCTGTTAAAAATAAAAGAGAGCGAGGGGGGGAGGAAAAAAAGGCAATTCTCCTTTAAATGCAAAAGAAAATTGGGAGTGGAAGGGAGGGGGGGGGAGAAATGCTCTTCCCTGCTAGTGGTGGGTAATATATACATGTACGTATATATAATTTAAAAGGACAAAAAGCGAAGGGACTGCAGGTCCGCACCTCTGGAGCTACAGATCAGACACAGACGCGGGCCGCGCTCCCTCCCTCCCTTCCCAAAGGCTCTTTTCCCACCGCCCCCCAGCCAGCGACCGAGCGAGGGGCGAAGCGAAACGGCGGCGAGAGCGCGGAAAGTGCGCGGGGCGCTGCGGGAGCCGCTGCCCCGGGCCCGGGCCCAGCCCGCAGCTCCAGGGACCATTTAAGGCTTTTCTCTTCCCCTCCTCCTCTTTTCTTTTTTTTTTTTTTTTTTTTTTTTTCCCCGGACTGTTGTGGTGTGTTGTTTGTTTTTTGTTTTGGGTTTTTTGGGGGGTTTTTTTTTTTTTGCTTCCTTGGGAAGTGCCGGTTATCCATTTTTTTAATCGATTTCCCTCCAGCTTGGAGCTATTATTCCCCCCGAGCTGGCAAAGTTAGCGGGGAGGGCGAGGGAAAATAATACAACTAAAAAAAAAAAAATAAAGCATGTTTATTAAAACAAAGAGGGACCCGGCCATGGCAGCGCAGCCCTGCCCCAGCGAGCCTCCCCGGTGCTCTCCGCGCCCAGACATAATTAAGCAGATATAAAGATAATAATCATTTTAAATACGCGAGCGTGACGACAAAAAATAACCCAACAACTACGAGCAATTGGCGATCCGTGGCTTCTAATTTTTTTTTTCCCCTTAAAAGAGCTCGTGAGAAGAAATGGAGCTTGACAGAACCAGGCCGCGGTGGCTGGATGAAAAATGCATCTTGCTTTGCTAAAGTAACGCCAAGCGGGTTCGCGGGAGGGAAAAAAAAAATAAAAGGGGGCGAATAAAAAATAAAATAAAATAAAATAACCACCCGCTCTGCTTTTGTTCCAGCTCTGCCCCATCTCACACACATCCCCCCAGCCCCACACACCGCGGCGGAGCCCTGGGGAGAGCGGCCCCCCCTCCTTCCCCTGCACCCCCCCTCGTCTCCCGAGGCCTCGCAGCTCCTCGGCGAAGCCGATTTGTGGCCAACAATGCCCCCAACGAGCCACTTTCGCTCTGCCTCGGTCACGCACCCGCACACCCAGACTACAGACCCCGACGGACATACATGGCAATGGAAGAGCTGTTACCTTGCTTGTTGAATTCCATGCAATCAATGCATCTCCATATAAATAATGTGTGTGTCTATTTTCCCCGTTTGCAATGGAAATTACAATGGGATCAGGCTTCTCGTGTGCATATTTCCTTTTATTTATTTATTTGCGGATCAGCATGTGAAAACCCAGCCTGGAAGAAAAAAATCTATCCAATGCAAGCCTGCTTCTCTCTCTCTCTCTCTCCTCTCTCTCTCTCTCCTGCTCTTTCCAAACACTTCCAGGTTGTCAGACGCACTAGAAAGGATCCTGAGACCAAGATAAAACCCCCACCCCCACCCCTTTCTCAGCCTGATCTGAAGACACGGTTCTCCCCAGCCCTACTCTTTCTACTCCCCACCTAAAAATAATTAAAAAATTAAAAATAGTAATTAAAAAAAAAAAAAAAGGAAAAAAATTAGGGAGAGGGCGAAAGAGCGGGGAAAAAAAGAAAGCAGCACCCTCTCGGGAAAAGAAAAAAAGAAGAGACAAGAAAAAAAAAAGTTTCGGGTGGCTCCTCCGGGCAGGTTCGCGGCGCTGCCGCGGTGGCTGCGCGGAGCCGGGCGCGGAGGAGAGGAGAGGAGCGCGGAGGTGACGTGGGCTCGTCCAGCTCCGTTCGCCAAGTGCCGGGACCCACTGCCCAACCAGCTGGGATCCTGCTCCGGAGAGACTCCCTCTCACACAGCCCTCCCTCCCGCCCCCTCCCCCCCCCCAAACCTCCTTTTCCAGCCTATTTTTCTGGCCGGCAAACAAGAACAAGGCACAAAGACAATCATCAAACTCCCCAGCAACCCTCCCCCTCTCCTTTACCTCCTTCTCCGCTCCCTCCCTCCCTCCCTCCTCCATCCATCTCTCCCAACCAAAGAGAAAATTCAGCGCCTGGGAATATCCTGCTCCCCCCCACACCCCTTAAAATAAATCCCTGGCTCCGCTAACCTCGCACCACCCCCAGTTCCCCCCTCCCGCCCTCAAAGGCAGCCCAGAGGTGGGGATTTAAGCCCAGCTCTAGGTTTGCTAGTGCTCACAGAGGCCTTTTATTGGGGGGCTGGGGGGGGATCCCCCCTAAATATATTCTCCTAAGGGGTAAAACCCCCCCAAAAAAAAGGGATGAAACGCGGGCGAGCGGGACCGAAACCCAGAGAAGGCGGCCCCGGGGGGTGTGCGTGGGGCTGTGGTCCTTGTCCCCGAGTCTGGTCGCATCCAGGCTCCTTCCCCTGCCCTTTCCCATCCTCTTCCTCACCCCTCGCCGCTGTGCCACGGCCGAGGGCCGCAGCCCCCCGGAGCTCAAATAATCAACCCGTCAGCGAGGAGCGGGGATGTGGGTTTATCTGCATCTTCCTTCGCTCCCTTTTTTTTTTTTTTTTTTTTTAATGTATTATTGGGAGGGTAAAGTTGAATAGGTCAGCGCAGGGTAAACAGCCTCCCTGTCGCATTCTGCAGGCTGAAGAGAACCAGATTGGTGAGGCGGATTTTTGATAAGACTCGGAATAAATGGCATGGTTTAGATCTGCTCTGCCCACCCTCCTCCTCCTCCTGCCCCCACCCTCTTCTCGCCGCTCTGTCCCGTCCCCCCCCAACCGGAAAAAAAAAAAATCCTTCACTCTTTTCTGCCTATCGGTAATTTTTTTTTTTTTTGGGCATTTCGAGGAAGTTTTCAGCAAATCCACCCTCGCTCCCAGCGCTCGCGGGGCGCGATAACACCGGAGCCCTCTGAAAGTTGGAGGTGAGGAAGGGAAAAGTCCGGGGGCGAGCGGCTACCGGGGAGGGGGGCGCGTATGTGGGTGTAGTTTGGCATCTCCCAAACCCTTTCCATGTGCGCGCCAGTTCCAACAGCTACTTGAGGAGAAACAGCCAACAGTAAACGGTTGCAAATAAGAATAATAAAATAACTGCACTTGTAGCCGCAGAGAATAAGCCAGAGAATGCTACTTAAACAAACAGAGCAAAGCTTGTCCCATATTTCATTATTTTTAGAGGGGAAAGGAGCCGCGGAGCCCTTCCAAACACAAATAAACCAGGGAGCGAACCGGGCGGTTGTTCCCCCGCGGGGAAGGCGGCGGGAGCGGCCCCAGCCCCGGCCTGGGGAAAGCGGGGAAAGGCCCCTTTCCCTCGCCTGGGCTCCGCTCCGAAAGGTGCAAATCAAAGGGGAAAAGGTGGGGGGAAAAAGGATGGAAAGCAGGGAATATAAAGCGGGAATGCCGGGGAAGCACGCGGTGGGTGCAGCCGGCCCTGCACCGCACATGTGCTGGGAGCATCCCCCCAAAGCGTCCAGCTCGCCCCAAAAGAAGAGGCTTTTCTCTTTAGGAAAGAAAACGAAGCAACGAGGAGGAAAGGTTTCTCGCAGCTGCTGGCGAGAGAGAACACGAGCTTCCCTCCCCTCGCCGGAAAGAAAGGGAAAAGTGAAAATCCCTGAAGTTTGGAAGAGCGAACCCGAGCACGGCCGCTGCCTGGGAAAGCACTCACCTCTCCAGTGCCAAACTAGCTCTCAAACACCTTGAAGACAAGTTGAAAACGATGCAAATAAATCGAATTTATTTCCGTCTGCAGGTTGGGGGGGGGGGGGGGGGGGTGTTTGGGAGAAGGAGGGAAAGAAAAAAAAAAATAATAAAGCAGCTGAAGAAAAAGACGGCAAATCCCGGCTCCCCAGGACTGGAATGTCAAGGCAAGGAGCCTTCCAGCTAGAAGCCGATTTGTGGCCTCAGACAAATTAAATATTACTGTTTATTACCAGCCATACTCCGATAAAATAAAGAGAGTTCAAGGCGATAGCTGCTATCTCACGAGCTTTGCTCCTATAGGACACGGAGACGTCACCAACCACGCAACTGGCCTATTCTGTCATGGTTGACTGCAGCAGTAATGGAAGGTTAATTTGTATTATTCTCCTCTTTTTAAAGCTCTATCAGTGAGATTCCTGGCGCTTTCCCCCCCCCCCCTACCCCCCACCCCCAAAGAAACCCATCCAGTGCAACGCAAAATCCAGCGAGGCTGTGCGTGTGCAATCTCTGTGCGATGCCTCTGTGTACATATACACATAAATGTATATATTCACACGCCGAGAAATCCATCGCAGACGTATATAGGCGGGTGGGAGGGGGTATATATCATATATGAGTGTGTACCACCGAAGCAGGCTGGAAACTTCGGGAAAACCCACTCCTACCCGGAACGGAAAATGGGGAAACCGGTAACTAAGCTCCCGCTGCACCAACGGAAGCCAAATTAATCCAACGGTGTTGGCATTATTCAGCTTAATTTATTTTTCTAAACATATAATCTTATTAGGGCGAGCAGGAAACTTGCCCACTGAATTCTTAAGCGCCTCTGGAAGCGAGCACGCTGGGCTATATATAGTAAATGATAACCTGGTTATTTGTACGGATTCAAGGGTGCTTCGAGAACCAATTATTTGCTCTGATTAAAAAAAAATGGAGGAAAAAAGAAAAGGAAAAAAAAATTAGTAAAGCGAGGCGATTATTTGCCAAATGAGATCGACAAGGGGGGAAAAAAAAAATCAAAATCCTCCAGATCCCTCCAAGTGCAGCCAGTGGCAGCAGAGGCGCCGCCGGCGCTGCCCCGTGTCCCAGCTCTCCCTCAACCTGAAGGAATTTTGGGATGCACTCACGGCCGCTGCAGGGAGATTTCACCAAAAAACAAAAAAAAATAATTAAAAATTAAAAAAAAAAAGAGAGAGAGAAGAAAAAGTACACCCCAAAAAATAAAAAAAAAAAAGTTAAAACGTTGCTTCCTCCAACAGAAAAAGAGAGGAGGAGAAATAGGGAGAAAGAAAATAAAGAGGAACACCTAAGGGAGAGTGAGAGGAGCTGGAGGCTGCAAAGGTGAGTGTTGCCAGCAGGGCCCCCAGCCCTGCTCCAGCCGAGGGTCTGCAGGCAGCCATCTCCCCACAGCCCGGGAAAACCCTGCCTGCACTTCCCGGCTTGCCCAGGCTGGGCTCTGCCGGCGCCCGGGGAAGCCAGGCCTAAAGGAAAAAAGAACCGGCGAGGATGGCGGAGAAAAAAAGAAAAAGGAGGAGGGTCGGAGGTGGAAAAGCCCCCCTTGCCCTGATGCGCCCCATTTGCTGGATCTGGCCGCGCTCCTGAGCTCGGAGTCCTCCCAAATAACCGAGATGGGAGAAAAAAACCCCACCGAGTGGGATTCTCCAGCTGGCACCGACTGCCCGAAGGTGCTGGAGCTGCCAGAGCAGGATAAGACCTTACCCCAAAGCAGAAATAAAATTCTCTGCCCCGCAGCCGACAGCCCGACCCCACCTCCTGCTGTCCCCTGAGGTCCCCCCGGAGCCCCCGAGGCGGCTCCAGCCGGAGGATTGGGATCGTTCCCTCCTGCCAGCCCGGGCACCGCTCGGCCTCCGAGCCCTGAACCGCCCGGATCCCTTCGCTGGGAACCCACCCGGGTTATTTTCACCCGGCCCCGCCGAAAGATGAGGGGTAAAAAAGCCGGCCCGCGTAGGAACGCAGATAAATATACACATATCTACACATATTTAAGTATAGGTGTGCCTACGGGAGTCTGGACACGCCATTTGCAAACACGCCCCCGCACACGATGCCTCTTTGCTCCTGTCCTTCAGCAAATTTTATATCTCGCGTATTTTATATATTATTTCGTTTATATATTTGGGCCAAACGTGCAATATAACGGCGGGAGTGCGGAGACCGAGAGATACACGTGAATATACGCGTCTGTTTGTGCACTAAATACCCCCAGGCGCACAAACCCACCCCAAAATCGCGTGGACGTGGATGTGCAGGTGACGAGACCTTCAGGCACAGCAGCACTTCTGCCGGCTCAAGCCGCCTCTGCCCCATCCTCTAGAGGTTTTATACGGATATTTGCGTTTTACCCGCGGTTTAAACAGGGGGTTTTTTTGGGGTGAGCACAAGCACCGATCTGCCCCATCCTCCGCACAGCTCAGGGGGAGTGTGAGCAAACCCGCGCCCCCGCAGAACGCGGGCGAGGGGATGGATGTGCACGCACCGCCTGCACGCCACACTGCCACTATATATATATTTATATATTCGAGACATAAATATCAATTCTCCCGTATGCAGCCACGGCCCCAGCCACCGTGGGCACTTACCTATGTGCGTGTGGGGCGCTCGGCTGGGCCCCCCCGAGCCCTGGGCGGCCCCCCCAGGCTGGCTGCCGGTGGTTGAGCTCCTCAGCGCAGGATCCGGCCCCGCCGCCCGGCCCCGGGGCCTCGGGGAGCCCCCGCTTTAGGGGCCCGCATGGCCGGAGCCCTGCACAGCCCCTCTGCCCTCTCGCTCCCTTTGGAGGGTGTCCCTCGCCCTGGAGGTTTCTCCTGTCGGGTTTTGCCCGGGAGGGGTGGAGGGAGGGGGGATGGCCGGGGTGCTGGCTCGCAGTGGGGTCGAGGTGTCAGCAGTAAGAAATAGTGCCGAGCGTGAACTCGCTCACTCCCCCCACACGCACACCCCTTTAAAAATCACTTTTTGGGTCGGCTTAACCAAATCGAAGAGGCTTTTGCCTTTCTCCCGCGGCTCCTCGGCAGCCACCCTGCCCAGGGACGGGGCAGCGCGGCCGCCCGGCTTGTGAAATCCAGAGACATCAGCACTTTTGGCTTTCCAACTCTCTCTCTCTTTTTTTTTTTTTTCCTCCCACATTTTCACAGAGACTGAGCTCCCTCATAGCAGGGATTATTTTTTTCCTTTCCATTTTTAGATAATTTACTTCCCCTCTCCGACCAGTTTTCTCTTCTTTTATTTCTTACTCCCCTTTGTTGGCCGCGTTTCGCTTTGGCGAAATACTCACCTGGGAGAAAACAAGTATTTAAAATAATCATCCTCTCTGGAAGTATTTTGGTCCATTCACTTGTTAGGGGTGTTTTTTGTGTGTTTTGAGGGAGTTTTTTTTCTCCTAATTTTTCTCTAATTTTTTTCGGAATTACGGGGGCAAGGGCTGACTGCCTTGATCTGAGACTTTATCAACAAAATATTTGTTTCAAAGTACCGCCAATACAGTTCTCTCGTGTCATTATTTCCATTACAAAATCCTGCATTTAGTGCTCTAGAATTTCCTACTTAGACGAGCCTTCGGGGTTAGATACCTGGGTCGAGCTTTTTTATGATTTTTTTTTTTTTTTTAATTACAGGTGAATAACGTTTTTCTTTTAAAGTTTGTGGTTTCGGCTCCTTTTTTTTTTTTTTTCCCCCGCCCTTCTGGCTACTTTAAGAAAAAAAAAAGGTTTTCAATTAAAACCCGGTCCCCCCTCCCTGCAGCCCATTAATTTCCCAGGCCAACTCCAGCCTTTAAAATGGTGACGAAAATGAAAAATAAGGAGCCGGGCAGAGGCAGAGCTTGGCGTGGCGCGGGCACTGCGCTGGCCTTCCGCGCCTCCCACGCGTGGGAAGGAGGTCCCATTTTCTCCTAGACGGCGGGCAGGACGAGAGAGTCCCAAAATTAAGCTTGGAGCATCCCTGGAGCTAAAGGGATCTGTTCTCTTTTCCCTCTCTCCCTCCATAAAGGCGTCTCTCCCGGAATCAAGTGCAACCCGGGGAGACAGGGCTCGACCCCCTCCCCAAATTTTCCTGTGCTGTTCACAAGAGGGAATTAGGTTGCATTTCTCTCTCCCCCCGCTGCCCCCGGGTGATTTTTTGGCCCGGGGTGCCCAAGGGATCCCCCCTCCCCGCTCGATGCCCGGTGCTCCCGGTGGAGAGGGGCGCGTTATCCACCCCGGGATGGACAGGCTAATCTGCTCTTCCCAAACAGGGTGTCAATCAGGGCGTTATCGCGGGAGAAAATAAAGGCAGATAAGGCCTTCGCTCTCGCCCTGGGAAGAAACTAATGGGGGCAAGAAGGGGGAAAGTCCTGAGCGCCCCCCGTGCCTTTCTCCCTGAGAGTGATCTTGCCATGACCTTGAAGGGGGGGGCGGAGGCGGGAGGTGGGGAGGGGAGCCCGAACCCGAAGGTTTTGAATCACGCCCTGCTAAAAGGCCGCACGAGCAACACCTGTAAATGTTCTTTCCTTCCCCTACAGCCCGACTCGTGCCCCGGCTCTCCGGGGGACAGGAGCCCTGGGCGGGGGGACATCCACGCGGTTCCCTCATCCCGGCAAACTTTCTTCCTCCCTTTCTTTCCCACTCGTTTTTCTTTCCCTCTTTCCTCCTTCCCAACCCACCTCGCCTTCTTTCTGCCCCTTTTTCCGTTTCTCTCCCCTTCTCTCGCCTCCGTTCGCTTTCCTTCCCCTGCCCTGAACAACGCAGAGCGACAGCGCAGCCCGGCCGATCTCTTGTGCCAATATTATCCTTGGAATTAACAAATACCCACAAGTTTTGGGAGCCGGAGACGCTCCCAGCGAGGCAGAGGGATGACTGAGGACCCCCAGCACGAGAACCCCGTTAACCCGGGTTCGAACGGGTGCCACGGGCATCCTAAAAACCTAAAAAACCATCTTTTATCCGCTTCGGGTAAAATACAGATGACGTGAAAAACTCGAGCAGCTCCTCAGACATTTTTTTCACGTGTTCAGAAAACGTAAAGTGCCAAAAGATGTTCACAGGAGGAAGAGAAAAGGAAAAAAAAGAGCATTTCCCCTATTGTAGGGATCTGCCCCTTGGGCCAGGGCTGGATCAGGCCCCAAACTATAACTCGAGGGCCCTGAGCTACCCGGGTACAGAGGATAAATCGGATTTTGAGGGTCAGAGCCCCACGGGTGTGCGGGGAAACACCAGCGATGTGGGCATCGCCCTATCCTGCTTTCCGAAGCGCCAAGGATCCAATTCTGAGGGGAGCAAGTAGCTTCCCTGGAATGTTTTTCCACGCAAACAGAGGTGGGGAAGGGGGCTGAATATCTGGGTGCGATGGGCACTGTGCTGCTGTTGGCACTTGGCGTGGTGAACCTGATTTTTTTATGAGCCCACGTGCGCCTCCATCTCCACATCGCTGCGGATTTATACCTGTCCCTCGGATATTAAGTGTTCGTGCCGGATACGCGTTTGTCTGTTCTGGTCTAGGTGTGGAAGTGGTTGTGGGCACAAAAAAAAAAATAAAAATCCTGCTTTCACCCATTTCAGAAAATTAGAAGCTCATTTCGTGCCTGACTGGGTTTTTGGGGGGCAGACAGGCGTGTTTACCTGCTCCTGTGCGTGGCAAAGGGGCCTTTACCAGCGCATTTTTAGGTGCTGTGAGCTCGGAAATCGTTCTTTTCCAACGAATAATTCTTTTCAGGGGGAAGGAGCTCTCGAATCGCTGCGCAAAAACCTCCCTCGGCGGAGCGAGGAGCCCCGGGCGGTACCTGCGGAGCCGAGCCCGGTTCCCCACCCCCGAGGCTGCGGGCACAGGAGCCGCCAACCTCCCCGCTCCGGGGGCCGGAGCAGCCGCCGTTCAAGACAATGTCTATTTTCTGTCATTAATAACTCGTTTCTTCCCTTAAAAAAAAAAAAATCTCGTTTGGATCCAAGATTGTTTTTATGATTCAGTCGGACAAGACGGAACACATGTTAGTTTAAGCAGGTTCATGAAATAGCTGTAAATCAAATAAAGTTTACGAGTTTAGCAGGAAATACTGAAAAGATGAAGAAAAAAAAAAAAAAGTCCGCCGAGGCAGAGACCAGCAGGCTGAAATAGTCGGTGGAGTTTTGTCCTGCTCTGTGTTTCTCTCTGTTCTCTTGTGCATCTTGCCGATTAAAGGCCTCGGGACCCCGTGTTGGCGCCAAGTGGCATGTTATTAATCAGTTATCCCGAGGTTCAGTCCACATAAGAGAGAAATTTAATCACCAGAAACCAGACCCGACATAAAAGAGAAATCTAAAATCAATTCCCGCCCGTCGTCCCGTCTCCCCCTCCCCTTCCCCACCTCCGAAGCGATCAGAACGAGCAGAAGCAATCAAGGTCTCGCTCCCTCTCCCTCTTAATTGCAGCGGGAGAACTGCAAACTTCTCCGAGCTTTGCCCTGAAGAGCATTTTGAAAGAAAAAAAAAAAAACCTCAAAATATTTTTTTTTGAAATATAGAAAAACACCAGAAAAAAATAACCGCAAGGACCCGCAACAAGTTTGTCCTTGATCTCGCTATAAAAACGTGATGGGGGAGAAATATCCCAAGCGGAGCCTTTTATAATGGAAACGGGGATGGAAATCACGTTTATCGCTGTTCAAATAATCTTTGAAGACTCCCAGGCCTGTTGGGGAGGGGTCCCCTCACCCCAGATGCCCCCCAGCCTCTGTCTCCTTCTCCCAGCCCGGGTTTCACTCCAGGATGGGAATGCTGGGGAGAAAGGGGGATTATCTCTCCCGAAATCTGCGTGTCCCCCCCCACGGGAGCTGAGCGCTTCCTTCGGGCACTTCTGGACACACCAATATTCTCCCCACACCCGCCTT
The DNA here is from genome assembly GCF_036250125.1 of Pseudopipra pipra. Classification (NCBI taxonomy): domain Eukaryota; kingdom Metazoa; phylum Chordata; class Aves; order Passeriformes; family Pipridae; genus Pseudopipra; species Pseudopipra pipra. The sequence goes on along the minus strand of NC_087566.1, from coordinate 3,094,886 downwards.
TCTGCCAGGGCGTTTTGGGTGGGAATTCCCAGGTTTGGGAGAAACCTTCGGCCCTTATCGCCGCCCCGGGACAGGGCAGCGGGGAAGGTCCCATCCTCGGGGAAGGCACCGGAGGTGACAGCAGGGTAGAAGGGACCAAAAGACCCTTTTTGTCCCTAAAAAATAAGCCTGCTTGAAGTCCGGGGAAAGCGGAGGGCGATGGGGATCGGCCCCGCATCTTCCACGCGTGTTTCCTGGGAGTCCCTCGCTCCCGGTTTTCCTGCCGGCTCCCGCTGTCGCGCCTGTCCCCGGGCTGCGCGAAGGGCACCCGGGGGAGGTGGGAGGCGGGCGGCCTCCCCGGGGCTATATTTGGAAAAGAATTTGGAAGCCCTTCCAGCAAAACTGTGCGAAAGGTACCGGTCCGCCGGGGGAGGCTGCCCCGGGGGCTGCCCCTCCTGCCCCCAGCCCCCCCCGAGGGCCGCCCCTGTGGCAGCGTCCTGTTCCTCTCCACCCGCGTGTTTATTCCTCGAAAGTAGAAACGACTGCAGGAAAAACTCCGGCCCGAAGTTTTGCCTGCCCAAACCCCAAGAGAGGCGACTCCAACCCTGGTACTACCCACGGCGGCCAAGGCTCTAATTTTGTCTCTGCCAGACAGATTTGTTTGTTCTGACTTAAAAAAAATAATAGCGGGAGGGTGTCCTGCGGGCCTGGACCTGGGGGCAACGAGGGCCGAGGGGGGTTTCCTCCCACCCTAGCAAACTCGCTTGGGGTATATTTTAACGAAAACCGTATTTCCCCCCGCATTTTTCTCTCCCCCAACAACCTCTCGAAAACCTAGAAAGCAGTGCTGTGAGCTGGGCTGCCTGATGGGTTTCTTTTCCCCCTCCACGCTCTATCTGATCGTTTTCCTACAACCCAAACAGCCTGGAAACCACAGAGAAAATAATCAAAGTGCAGCATGTTTTCCCACAGTAGGAATTCATGTTAGCACTCTCTCCACGTCTTGATCCTCTGTTTGCGTGTGGCTATTCAGGCAGAGATGCCTTCGGATGCAGATGCACAGACGCAGAATGCGAGTTTGGGTGTCAAGGAAACCCCCAGACCCACAGAGGGTCAGCCCGTGGCCTCGGGGTGAGGGTGGCTGCGTGGACCTGAGTATTTCCATAAAAACTCGGGAAGATCCCTGCACAAGCGGGCATAGAGCCAACTTCTACCCACTCGCCTCCGTCTGCAGCTTCATGCTGGCACATCCGTGGGTACAGAAACCACCCCTGTCCGTGGGTGCCCCTTCCCCACTCAGCATCGCCCTAATAACTCTTCAACTTCTCTGCTGCCTGGCCGAGTCCCCCCCCCCCGGGCGTCACACCGGGAAAAAGGGTGGGAAATAAGAGGAAAAGGGAAGATTTGGGGAAGGAGCGGGTGGAAGGTTTCCCCACCCTGCGGCCGGGAGAGCTGGTGGGCTCTGGGGGGAAGAGAGGAGAGGGGAGAGGCAGAAAATGGTTTTCCAAATTCCACCCCCCCCCGCCCCGGCTGTCAAGCCCATCCGAGACTCCTCCTCTGTCTGCGGAGCGGCTCCGCTCCCCCCTCCCGGCTCCCGCAGCTGGGCGGCGTAGGTAGCTCCAGATAAGTGAAAGTGGTATTTTTATAGGCTGATAAAAGAGACTTATCTCGGCTTTCCCGAATCTGACAAAGATTCCCTAATTGGTCATTTGCCCACAGCAGCCTCCCCAGCTCAGGGCCCGGCAGACTCTATTTTCAGCCTCCAAAGGGGGTGTCGCGCCCCCGGGACCCCCTCGGCTGCTGCTTCCCGGCCTTTTCTCTTCCCAAATCCTCGGCGATGGCTTTTTCTCACTCCCACTCCCCCGCACACGCTGAGGACGCCAGGGCAGCCCTGCATCCCAAACAAGGGCAGAGCCCCGTCTCCCACGCAGGGATCATTCCCGAGGGATTGCCCGCCGAGGGTGGCTCGTCCCGCAGCTCAGTCCCGCCGACCACCCTCCGTGTGCTGGCTGAGCACACCCAGAATCTGTTCACTGAGTCTTTTATCGACGCAAATACATTTTATCAGCTGGCAAAAACTCTCCATCGCATACGAACGGACATTCAACCAGCCAAAAGCTCTGGACAGACAACGGGTGGACATCCCACTTCTGCACCAACCCTGCCTCCTCCAACCTCCCAGCTGCCGAGATTAGATGGAAATTTAATCCCTGGGATTAAATACAAACAGCAAAGCAGGGTGACCCCCTTTCTCCCACAGCTTCCCAGGCAGCCCAGGTCTCCTTGGAGCACACTGTGCCCCCCTCACCACCAGCCCTGGCTCTGCTCCACACATCAGCTGAGGGTTTTTCTCCACCCAATGCAGCAGGCTACCCCCCCCCCCCCCCAAAAAAAACAACCCCAAAGTGAGGAGGAAATGCATTTGTGAGCACCCAGACCTTGCAGCCAGCTGGCATCACAAGCCCTGAGGGAGCTGGGAAGTCACCCACTAAACTTATTTCTCATTTTCCTCTTTTTTTTTAACCCATGGAAGGGGGAAGGGACTCTGGGATTAACGGCCCATCTGACCTACCAGTGGTGTAGGCACATGAATCAAACACAATCAAAGGCCCCAGTGTCAGCATTAGCTTGACCCCTACCACTGGCTCAGGCTCGGGGAGCAGCGAGGCCTGTTCTGGCCAGAGCAGCTTGAACCTTCCCCTGGGTTATTAATGCCTGTGAGGGCTCTGCCCAGCTCAGCCCAGCCCTCTGGGTTGGGGTTACAGCCACCTCACCCCCCTGGGATGGACCAGGCTCTGCCCCACTACGGCAACACCGGCAGGATGGCCCCACTCCCTTGAGTGAAAACAGACCTCACCCCTTCAAACCATCCACTCAAAACCACGGAGAAGAGGGTGGGAGGTGGGGTTTTGGAGGTCTTTTGGGAGGATTAATGATTTTTCTATGGTTGATTTAGTTTTTTCCCCCCTTGTGCTCATGCCTTTTGCCTTTCCATGACTTTTTTTTGGTATGATTTCCCTTGAGTGGGTCTGGAAGGAACCCATGAACAGCCACTCACGTCCCACTGGACCCTCTCCAGCCAAGCAGCGTGGGGCAAGGCCAAGCCCTGGTCCCACCAGGGAGATTTGGGACCCACATCCCAGCAAATGTGCTCCAGGCATGGCCTGGAGGCTCAGCAGGTGCTGAAATACGGAGGAATTGAACTTTAGAAAAGGCCAGACAAACGCCCCAGGGCATCTTTGGAAACAGGAGTGGCACCCGAGCATATCCTTTAATATTCCTTTCCCCTCACAGAAGGAATAAAAGAGGTGTACATCAGTTCGTTCCCAAATAAAATCTCCATCGGGTCAGTGGTTTGTCTGTAGGAGCTGACCTCAATACAAGAATTCAGAAAAAAAAAATCCCATGATCCCTCTTTTCAGCAAACTTTTCCAACACTCAAAAAGGGGCACAAAAATCAGCAAGGGATCAGCAGCAGGGAAAGCTGTGCCACCCTGGCTCTGCAGGAGCAGGGTCCAAAGGGGCTGTACATCGTCCTGTCAAAGTTTCAATTTAAATGTCATTTCCATTTAAATGTCATTTTTAATGGAAATAGTGTAACCTCCTCTTCTCCCCACCTAGTCCAGCACGGGCTATTTTTACTGCTTGTATGTACACTTTAACTTAACACTGACTTTTGCTTTTAACCTGCTCCTTCCAAATATATATAAATAAAAATTCCTCTATTAAAAAAAAAAAAAAAGATGCCAACACACTCTCAGCAACGCTTTGCTCTTCAACTTTAACAGGTTACCTGTCATTGTATCTTGTTGGATTTTCTGTAATAACTGGATGAGCCCTTAAGGGCTCATGTGGGGAACACGGATGGGAGCTTGGCAGGGCTGGCACCCAGCTTTTGCATGGACCACACTCCTCCTGGCTTTCTCCAGGAGCAAGGCTCCCATCAAAACCAAGCTGTCAGAAAGCTCAGCACGCTCAGAAATCCATCTGAACTTCCTGAGAGTGGGGCTGGCCCTGGATGTCCACCCAGGGCAGATTTGGGGCCAGGAAGAACCATGAAGCTGCAGGGGCTTGAACCAGTTTCCCTGCCTTGGATGTTCAGTGTGGGTCAGCCAGGAATGCTGGAACCCCCGTGCTGCTCACAGCCCTCCCTCTGCCAAAGCTCTCCTGCCACCAGGTTTCAGTGGAGCAGCAACACTGCTGGATTCCAAAGAGCAGCCACTGTCCTGGCTGCCTGAGAGCCGCCTCCTGGGGCCAGAGAGGTTCCTCAGCCCAGCCAGAACAGAGTCCAAGGTCATGGAGAAGGAGCAGGGGGGACAGATCCACCCATGGCAAACACTCCAGCTGCAGGACTAAGACCTCACCCTAAGGAAGTGCCCAGCCAGGATCCTTCTGCCCCAAACTGCCCTCCCATGGTGACACCCACGGAGCTGGAAACACCAGTTTCATGTATCACCATTGTCAGGACACAACCATGAGACAAGATCAAGAGAGTTCAGTGCCCACTTCAACCTGAGTGGGACGCAAAAACCTACGTCTCTGACAGGTTTTTGGAACCTTGCCTGTGGTACCTCTACAGGAGAAGTAAAGATACAATCACAGGCAAATGGTTCCCTGTTTTCTTCCTGCCCCAGAGTGTGTTACTGGGCTGTGCCCAAATGACCTACATTCATCTCCATGGTGGAGTCTGTGCAGTCCCTAGTGCATAACTGTCCTTATTACACACGTGGTCTCAGGGCCAGCAGCACATCCCACACTTGCAGAGTGTCCCAGACCAGTATCCTGGGGAGATCCAGTCCTGTGAACCCTGATCCACCCCACCAAGTAAAGGCAACATCCCTGCATCTCAGACACTGGCCAAGAGCATGAAAAGCCCGAGACCTCTGCGTGATTTTGAACATTTTTTTGAAAAATGGTGGACCTGCCTGTAAAGTGACAGACTAGTTTGATGTCTTTCATGATGCCATTATTTAGTTCTAAGGTCTCTTGGGCAGGACAAGTGCTTTGAGATCTCACAGTGGGCTCGTCCTCTACGGAAAGAAGAGGCTTCAACATCACACAGCTTTGCAAAAGGACAGGAAGAGAACAAAACAACCTCTACTCATTCCCTCCCAGCCCTCTCCTAATTCTATCCAGAGCACAGAGCTGGCTGCATTAGTAAGGCTGGAAGCTCAGCAACCCTCTAATTTGGGTAAGTCTTCCTGGCAAACGCTCTAAAATCCATCTGCTCCTCCAGACACGGTTAAAGTGCAGCCTTGGAGAGCTCAGGCTGTTATTGCTGCTTTAACTGAGAACAGAAAGTGGAATCAGAGCAAGCAGAGATGGAAAAGAGAGAAAATGGGGTTGGGACTGCAGGAAACAGAAGCAAATTTGCCTTGAGAACGAGTCCTCCAGTATCATTACTTGCATTTAAGTGGTACTTGGGACTTTTACAAGCCCTGTGCATCAGAGAGCATTTCATCAGAGGCAGAGAGTGGCTGCTTTGTGCTAAACCAGCCACGGTGGATGGACCAACCCTGAGCAAGGTTCCTCAGGCCAGGACCTTGAGCAAAGCCTCCCCAAAGCTTTGTCTTGCTTTCAGGAGGCTGACATCGATGCTAAGCCACCAATCCAACACAGCACAGCTGTTTGGGGACTCTGGCAAGGAAAAAAAAGAAAAAAGCAAGCAGCTCCAGCTGAGTAATGCCTCATTTCCCAAGAAATCTGGGGTATCTACAGAGGGCCCTCCCTCTTGCACCAGTCAGGTTGTGGTGGGATGGAGGTCCCTCACTCATCCCAGTATCCCTGCAAAACACTGCAGCCTCTCCATTTCTCCTTCTACGGGAAGTCCTCAGCACACATTTGGCACAGTTTACAGGATGATGATGACAATGTGTTTCTCCTAAATAAAATCCATTTTTAAAGAGTACATGTGCAATTACTTTGGGTTTTGGCCTGTATTCAGGAAAGAATTTCCCCTCGGGTCAGATTTGGCAGGGACTGGTGGGGTTTTCTTGCTTTCCTCTGTAGGGTGGGCCGTGGGTCCACTTCCTAAGATCATCTGGACATTTTCACCTAACAATTTCCCTGCTACTGCTGGGACCCGGGACACTGGCAATGCCCTTGATCTCCCCTGCACCTTCAAGTTTTTGTGGCTTTTGGTCTTTTGTACTAACGGTCTTAAATTTGTTATAGGGTGTTGGGAAGTGTTTTACGGCCTGCAGCGCATGCAGTGGATGTTCTGGGGACCCCTCTGGATTAAGCAGCTATTACATGGTCACCTGTAATTGTGAGGGCCTGGACTCCATGAGGCAGGTGGTCCCTTCTCCTGCTCTGTCACCCCTCCCTTATCTTCCAGTAGCAGGGCTCTGACATCCCACTGCAGGGCAATTACACCCCCAGCACCCGTCGGGTGTGACATCTCCCCTTGCTCTTTATTTGAAGTGTGATGCTTATAACCCAAGGTGATAGGGGATATTAGGATAATAAACCAGGTGGAAGCCCTGGGACTGGGAAATTATGAAACCTGGGCTCTGCTCCTGTCTTGCTGCTAATTGATTGAGTGGGACCCTTCCCTCTTCACTCCCCCTCCCTCAGACACTTAGACCACACTGGTTACTCCAGGCTCATCTTAAGTCAGAGGAAAGGGGTTTTATCTAGTCCTGCAGCACTGGGGATGACTTGCCCCTACCCATCCACTGGTAACAGAGAGATGTGACACCGAGTGTAATTATGAGCTCTCAGTCCTAATGAATACACGTGATGAGCTGCAAGTCTCACCTGAGCTGGCTCTCCTACAGAACAGGCAACCAGGACAGGTTCATCCAGGTTAAGTACAAGCCTTCTGAAAGCAAACAAGGCACGAAGTGGTACAGCACGATGCCTCCCACTCTGTGCCACAGGGGCACATATTTGGGGGGGTGTCTCACCCCTGCTGATATTATTGAGGTCTCCATGCAGAGAGCAGGGCAGATCCTGCTGTTGCCCTGGTTGTTTTCAAGAGCAGAAGGTAAGAGAAGGAAGAGACATCCTGCATAGCAACTCAGTCCTAAATCACTAAACTTCCAGCCTAGGCAAAACCAGCACCTGTGGATCCGGGATATTTTATGGATGAGGCATCATCCCGAAGCTGATCCAAGCTCTTGTCTCATCCACCTCTCACTGACAGCACCGATTTTGTTTAAAGCACATCATGCTCCTTCAGACCCCTACAATTCCCCACCCAGAGGAGAAAAAACTTCAGCATCACCTCCAGAAACACAAAATTCCTGGTGGGCTGGGTTGCTGCTGCTAAGCCATAGGGTTTGCTTGGGCTCAAAGGGGACTGTGTGCTCCAGTCCTCGGCCGTGTCCTGAGCTCCACTTCTGCAAACAGGCTCTGCACAGCCGGGAAATCTGGTCCGAAACTGGCAACAGAAACACCCCCTCCTGCTCCCAGATCCAATGTGCAGCACAGATATGTTTCCCCCTAATCCTCCAAAAAGAAAAACAAACAAGCACACAAATGCCAAAACATTAACTACTCCCCAAATTACTCAGCCGACTGCTAATTAGTATAAATTTACAGCAGCTGCACTACTGGAAGTGAGCTCAGACTTTAGCCCTGGAAATTACTGGGGACTATAATTTTCTCCAGTTTTTCTGGACTTGCAGAAATGTACAGGAATGTTCCAATATACTGACTAACTTCATCAGCCTTTCTAAGCCTCCTTTATTCCGCTCACGCTGGGGTAACCATGAAGCTCCCAGGCACGGAATCCACAAGTGCATTTCCCTCTCAAAGGCTCCCGTGCTCGGCGAGCTGGGCGATGTGTGTCTGGAGAACCACAGAGGAGAGGGCGTGGAGCTCTGCAGCCCGATGCCTTACACCTCGTTCATCAGCTCTTACTGATCAGCACAGATCGATGCTGAGGGCTCTGGAGGGGGTTCATCATGTTTGGATTCCGTTTCCCGGTTTCCCGGCGGAATTTCCCGGCGGTGATTTTCTGTGTGCGCCGGGAAGGCTCGGTCTCAGCAGGATGCTGTGCAGCGCGTTTTTTCTGGCAGGAAAAGCTCCAGATCTGTTTGTCACCGTTCTTTAGGGAGCTGGAAAGGTGGTCTGGAGAATACAAGCCTCGAGTGCCAGCCTGAGCGTGCAGCACCCATCAGGGTTTGCTGTCACCCACCCGTGACGGGTCTCAGCAAGACAACAGGGCTTCTGTAGCAAATAAAATAAAGGCAAAACGTAACCACCCATCTAACAAGGCATTGACTGGGGGATTGTTTTGCTACACTGAGTCACCAGCTATTACAATCTAGCAGACGTTTCTCCCCAAGTAATCCTCACACATTTAGATCCCACTTCCCGCTCCACAACTGGAGATAAGATCAGAAATAGCTTATGTGTGCTCAGAGGATGGATCCTGCAGCAACAGCAGGTAGGCAGACAGGTAGACAGACAGACAGACATGATGATAAGCCATACATCTGGCATGTAAGTATCATGGCAGTGGAATTACCATTCCCCAGCCAAGTTTCACGCTTTGGGGAGTTGTTTTGACATGCTGTCAATGCTGCACCAGAATAACCTGATTTATTTCCCTCGTTCGCTTTGAAAAGGTCTATTTGGTGCCATTTATTTTGCACTCACTTACTCGCCATCCTATCAGGAGGGGGGAGGTCAGCAGGGTCACTCCTGAGAGAGTATCACGTTCTGTACAGAATAGAGAAAACGCTCTGAGTTAGTGGGAAGGGAAGAATTCATGCTGGGGCCTCCTTTCAGCCTCTGCTCTCCCACAGTGGACTCGTACACCTCTTCCCTTCCCACATCCTTGCTCTTCCTTTCAAATGGAAAAGCCAGTACCACTGTGGCTGAGATCCCACCGGCAGCAATCCCTCCCCCCGAAGAGCCTGCTCCAGTTTTGCTTCAGTTTTGCTTCATTTGCACCTCCACCGAGCCTTGGCTGGGAATTCTCAATGCGTCCTTCGTGTATCACGCAATAAAACCCTTAAAGTCTTTTCTGTCTTTGGGTATAAAATAGATGTTGAGTCCCAAGTGGCTGTAAGAGGAACTGAAGGCACAGCAGCAGACAGGAGACTGAGATGCACTGCTCATTTCCCCAGGGATCATTACAACAGAGCAAGGCATTTTTAGGAATAAAGGATGTGGTGCATTCCCGTGTTGGCACATGCCCACCTGTAAACACAGCACTCCTCCCTGGTGCCCAGTTCATACCAGTGAACTGAGCTGCTTTTTCTCTGAGATAGCAAACCTCACATCCCTCCTAGTCTACCTCAAGCAGGCAGGAGACCCAGCTTGGCAAGAGCTCCCCGGGCAGAAGCCAAGTGCCTCTGCCCCGGGGAAGCAAAAATATTGTTGTGACCACAGATCTGCAGCTGAGACACTTTGGACCCACAAAGGATGAACCCCATGATCACAACGCGGCCACTTCAAAGGCAGGCGGCACAAGAGAGGAACCATCAGTGAGCTGTGTGACCTTTTTCTGCTGCTGGAACGTGACATGGGTGGGCAAGGCTGGCACAGGAATGGAAACAGCCAGAGCCTGGTGGATCCATCTGCAGCAGAAGGAGCAGCCCAGGGAAGCAGAGAGCACAGGCAACGTTCCAAGCCACTTGACTTCAGCAGCAGCAGCTCAGACCTGCTCGGTAGCAAGGCAGGATCTCCCTCCCACTGAACACTGCCTGGTTTATCGCTGCCTCCTGCACACAACCTGCCTTTTGCACTCTTTTCTCGACGGTTACATCCGCGAGAAACATTCCTTACACGTCCTACAAGGGCTGCCAAAGCTCTAACAGGAGCGTTTGAACCAGAAACTTCAGCTGGCACCTTTGCTTTGTTTAGTTCATTAGTTGGGGGGACATCTGACTACAAGGGGGTGACTGGCCTGGGCATTAGATCATGGAATAACACGAGCTCCATGTGCAGCTGAGAGCCAACACTTGACACTTGTCTTCTTCCATCTTCTCAGCCTGGTACTTCTGCTGCTCCAGCCTGGAGGCCTCCGCTCAGTTAATCACCCTCACACTTGATAGCTACTGCCTGAGCAGCTGTCCTGATGTTTCCAAACACATGAACCCACTCCCCTGGTCCTCCACGCCGAGGAATGAGTGTTGCACTCGCCACATCGTGTGTGTGTGTGGCTCAGAAATCAGCAGAGCACTGGCAGAATTATGCAGGGCTGAGATAAGCACCGAGGTGCAGCGTGGACATTTATGCAAAGGTCTCCTTCCCCTCAGCGAGAGAGAAAAGGTGACTTCATCGGCTCAGGAAAAAAAATCACCAAAAAAAAAAAGCCAACACTCAAAAACAGAAAGAAAATATTATTAGGGATAGAACTTTCTTTCTATTTTTAGAGAGGAATAGCACCCCAGAAGTAGCAGTCCAATAACCCAGGATCATGATTTAAGGTAACATAAAAAATAGCCACAAAGTCCAAGGGAAAAGAGGGAGATGTTTCTATCCTGCACACTGCAGAATTCCCTCTGGAAAGGCAGACGGGTTTGCTTCATTTCCTCTTCAGCTTTTGCTGAAATCTCCAGCAGCACAAAAGCCCCCTCTTTGCCCTGAGAATACAACTGTTGAGTGCATAAGCTCTCCCCACATGACATTAGGCACTTTTCCATTCAGCAACCAGCCTCTTCTGACTCCCATTCCTCTTTCAAAGAGAAGAGAAATCTGAACTGAAGAGCTGGTTTTGACAGTCCTTTATTTGCAAATCTGCTTGTCTTTCAAAGGCATTTTAGCTGAGAAACTTCACTGAATGAGACAACAAACCAATTCCTGCATCTGTCTAGAGCAGGGACTTCCCTAGAGGAGGAATGGAGCTCATCCAGGAGGATTTCTCCTCCTGTTCCCTGCTGACGTGCCCTCTTTTCCCGTTCCCACTATTCAGCCTGAGCTCTTCCACTTCATTATTACTTAAAATCCAGCTGCTCTTCCAGTCCCTACTACCCAGACCTGCCTCCTCTTCCACTCACAGAGGGCTTCTCCCAAAGCTGTGAAGGACCATTTCCTACTCCATGTGTTCCTCTTAAATTATTGTAGTAGCTAGAAACAGAAAAGAAAAAAAAAAAGGGAGGGAGGAAGAATGACAGATGAGCTCATAGATGAGTTTTCAGGCCATAAATTGAGAGCCAAGACTGATAACCAACACTGGAAAACCAAGAAAAGCTTGGTTTTACTGTGGAGGGAGATTTCACAGCCCGAGGAGCAGGAGGGGATGACGGCCACATCGTGGTAAAAAATAACAGGCTGGTTGAGATCCCCAAATTGGGCTCCTGAAGACACGAATTGAATAAATACTTCAGTGCCCTTCTTAATTACTCTTTTTTATGACCGTGTTTTAGTTACCTCAAACGGAGTCTGCAAAGGGATTAGTAAATAACGCTTTCCTTTGTTAACCTTTCTGTCTACTTTGTGCTGCTCTGCCAAGACGTGACACCCTCCAAAACAAACAGAAAACACGAGAATGAATAAAGGCTTCATCAGCTCCACGAGGTGTTGAAACAAGAGCGGGGAGAAAAGGCTCAGTCACGTTATTTTGATGGATAGAACATCCCCTGAAGTCCCTTTCCAGGATCTTTTATGGGGAGATGTGGGACTGGGAGAGCTGCAAGATCTTTCCACGTGTGATTTTTGTATGGTTTTCTGCAGCTCGGAGGCTGTGCCCTGCTTCTTGCAGCACGTCAGAGTTGATAAAGCCCTCACAGGGACTTTAAGTGTCACACAATGCCCAAACTAATTATCTTCGGCCACTTGGGATCCACGGAGGACACATCCCAGTAGGCTGAGTGGAGTTTCCTGGCTCACTACCTTTGTTTTAAACCTGGCTGCCGTGTTCTGAACTGAATTTAGGAGGCTCAACCAGCACTGCCTGCTTTCCTGATGTCTTTCTGTGAAAGCAAACGCTGCTACAGGGGCATCACAGCCCCCGGTGAGGAAGGAGGTGGGGTGTGAAGCCAGTCGTGGACTAGAAATTGTCTTCAAGACAACATTCCCCGTTAAACTGTGGGTTGGTGGACAAGCAGTGACAACAAGAATGGGCAGAAGGGTGATGGTACGAGCATGGACCAGCCCCCAGGGCCTGCAGTGAGAGGAGAAGGGACCACTGGATATTTGTGTGTCCTCTTACAGTGACAACAGCCCCAGAGAGCACGGCAGTGCGCTGGATGCACTGCGAATCTCAGTCACCCATCCCATCCTTCACCTGACCTCAGGGAAAGCTGGAGAGGCTCCTGCCATGAGCCTTCAACGCCCTGGTGCCATCTCAGCCTGCTTCATTCACCTCCATGTCCCAGGATGAGCCCCTGCTGCAGGGTGTGCTGCCGGAGCAGCACCAAGACCACCTCACCCGGCGCTCTCTTCTCCCCTCCCCGCTCCACGTTTACATCACAACCCCGTTTCTCGCCAATTTGCTCTTCCCTGCAGAGAGGGAAAGAGGGAAAAGGGAGTTTCGGTGCCCAAACCTCAAGGTCCTTCTGAGAGCTTTCTCCTGCCGCAGAAAGTCCCTTCATCATCCTTAAGATTCACATAAAAGCAGTTGAGGTTAATATCGGAGAAGCCAAACTATAAACTGAGAATTACGCTTTAGCCTAAATAAATCATCGCCTTCGGGGCCGGGTCTGTGGCCGGGTGGGGAGAGGAGGGGGGGAAGCCCCTCGGGCTGCCCGGGGACTGGGAGAGAGGGGATGCGGCGTTTAGGGGCTGAGCACTCAGAGGCTACATCCAGCTCGCAGGGACCAACCTCCTCGGTGCTACCCGGGAGGAATCTGTCCGGCTTTTGGGGGGCTCCTGGAGGGAGAGCCTCCGCTCCCCCACCCCGGGGCCGCTTCCTCTCTCCCTGCGGGAAATGTCCCTCTAATGATTCCCCTGCCTCGCTGCTCTGCAGTTTGTCAGGCCGGCTGACTTCGAGCCGTCCTGCATCTGTTTCGCCTGGAGAGCCGCGCTCGCCTACGTTTTAATAAACCCTATAATTTACACATTTCCCTCATACCCTGTAATTTCACCACCCCGAGACACGGCGAAGGGAGAAAGCGCAGAGCTGGGAGCGCTCGCAGAAAGCGCTGCCAGAGAATCAAGAAATAAGTAGAAGGGCTTAAATCTGCAGCAGTAAAATAATCCAGGGGAGGGAGCCAACAATGACTGAAAAATAAACATCTCCCCCTGCGAAAGCCCGCAGCCAGCCCCGCTCCTCGCAGGCTGGCGCTGCCAAGAGATCGGGTGCGCTGGGAAACGCGCCTGGGGACTCCAGGAAAAAAAAAAAAATTGATGTGGGTTATATGGACCCCTTTTATAAGGCAACTGTTAGCGGTAACTAAGTTTAAATTTATATGTTCAATAAAGTCTCTTTCCCCCCCCCCTCCCTTCCAAGTGCCAGAACCACTCAAGGAAGCCGACACACGCTTCCCATTTGAAAATGTGTTATTTGACCATTTTTATTCTCCGCTTTTGTTCTCGGGGCTGCAGCCCCTCCGAAGGCGAGGGGGGGGGCATTTCTGCGCCGAGATCAAAGCGGTTCTGTGTATACACACACTCGTGCAAATTATGTATTTGTGATCAAGTAACGCAGCATCAGGAAAAGCTAGGCGGGCATGTGGGAGAGTGAGATATTTACACAGGCCTGGCCAGAGGCAGAGGCATTATTTTAAGTGTTTTTCGCTGGTGCCAAGTCATCTGTTCACATATACGTGTGCGCGCGTAAAGATGATGGAGAGACCAGCACGCCAGAGCCAGGAAATTCGGCGTTAACCCCCCCTCAATTCCCCAGTGCGCCTTGTCCGGACTCCTGCCACCCTTCAAATCTCTGTGTGTGTCCCCCACGCTCGTGTGGTGGTTGGGAGCCACGGCGAGTCACGATCACACATGAACCAGGACCTCAGTGCACACCGGCCGCTCTCGCTTCCCCAGTGCAGCTTTATAGCCCACATAAAGGAATATATAGATTTCCCCTATAAAGACATGACTTAACCAAAGGATCGCGGGTTCTTCGGCATCAGGGAGAATAAAAATTATAAAAGGGGGGGAAAAAAAAGCGAAAAAGAAAAGAAATCCGGGCTGTGCTGCTCTCCTCGAAGGGGAAATGTCACTCGAGTTTTGGGGCCAAAAAGCAGAAGGTGAAGAGGGAGGACGGAAGGATGGGGGATCTGTCGGGATCCCGAGCCCCTCAGCTCTCCCTGTCTGCGAGGGATTATTCCCTCCTGTCTCTGCCAGCCGGGAACTAGAAGAAGAGGGGAAAACCCCAAACGCACCGGGAGCCAGGAGCAGCCGGGCTGTCCCCGGGGCAGCGCCCTGGGGTGCGGCGGGGGGAGCCCATCCCGAGGCACCCCGGGGAATCCGGCAGCGGAAGGAAGAGCATGGGAGAAGCCAAGCCCGGCAGAGCGTTTACGACGCAAAATCCCGATAAAAGTTGCACTGAAATAATTCCGAACACAAGTCGGGGCGGGAGGGGCTCGGAGTGATTGGAAATGTCCTTTCCAGGCGGGCGGCTGCGGGAGAAGACGGCGGGAGGCGGGTGGGTAAAGATCTCCCGGGGACTGTGAAGCAGAAAAGCTCTCCTCTGAGCCAGCACGAAGTCTGGGAGGCTCAGACACAGCAGAGCGACTCCAAAATCAGACGCAAAAGCGCGGAGCCTTGGGAAAGGGGGGAGTCCCCCTCCAGCCCCACTGCGGGGAGGGGGTCCCTGGAGTGGGGAAGGGGACCCCGAGCCGCAGTTTGTGGCAGGGACGTGATGCAGCCCCCGGTATCGCGGAGCATCCCCGGCCCTGCCGGCTGCGGGGCTTCTCCCCCCTCCCCGCCGCTTCCCCCTTCTCCTTCCACTCAATCTGCATTATTATTAGCAGTATTTTATCCTAGGAAAAACAAACGTCTCCCTCCCTTCCCACCGCACACCGGGGGGGTAAGGGGGTGGCAGGCCCAGATAACAAAGCAGCTGGTGTGGAACGAAGTTGTAAGGAAATAATTGATATGTAATAAGGCTGAGTGAATCTATCCCAAAGAAAATATTGCGTAAGCGGTTATGATTAAACATGCCCGGGCGAAAGGCGCTCTCATAAAGGAGTAATGGAGCTAAGGAAACAAATGATCATTGGGAATGTTAAACACAGAGGGGTATTTCATCACACAAACATAAATTCAGCTTGAAAGAGACTTAAGGGAAAAAAAAAAAAAAGGGGGAAAAAAAAAAAGAAGAAAGCCCCCCTCTCCCTCCCCCGTTACCCTCAGGTTGTGCGACGGACGTTGTTTGAAGACGCTGGAAGTGCGGGGGGTGGGGGTGCAGCGCCAGGAGACCCCGCTGGCCAAGGAGGACCCGATCCTGCCTAAACCCTCCTGGGTTTAGACCCGGAGCAGACCCAAGGCTTCATCCATCCAGTCCCTCCGTTCCCCGAACGTGTGACCGGTCCCAGCCTGTCCTGCCTTTGGGTCACCCCCCACCCCCGCACTCCCTCGGATCGGGGCCGGATCCTTCCTCCAGCAGCGCTGCCTCCATCCCCCAACTCCCTCTCATTTCTCTCTCTCCACACCAAGAGACATCCCTGAGCAGGCGGTGCATCCCCTACCAAATTCCCCGTCTTTCTCCATTTTTATAAAAAGTGAGAAAGAAAAAACCAATAAAAATCAACGTTACCCCAGATAAACTAAAAGAAAAAAAACACCAGCAAACAAACCCTCCCTTCCTTTTAACACCGCTCTCTTCTCTGCATAAATCCCTTTTCCAAAGGCAGGGAGCGCGGCCGCACGGTGGGAAAGTCGCACCGCTTATTCCAGGGCCAAACCTCCGCCTTTGCAGCTTGGCGGCTTTACAGGAGGCAACGTGCTCTTGGCTGGATCCCCGGCCGTCAGGCACAGGAATCCGGGCTCGGAAACTCGTTAGGAGGGAAATAATTCGCTGTCCCGACTGCTTTTGGGTGATTTTGGCTCAGCGGAACCCAAGCGCAGCTCCGCTACCACCTGGCTGCAACACCAGGTGCTGTGCCGGCTTGTTGTTAAGCATTTTAACCGATTTAAATGATTATTCTCATTTTTTTCCCCCTTTTCTAGGACGGGTTGAGGTGGGTGTTCGACCCACTCGGGGCTGCAGGACCGGCCCTGCCTTTGCTCCACGTTCGGGCTCTTTGCGGGGCTGCAGGACCTTGTTTTCGTTTGAATTAAACCCGGGGAAGGAGCGAGGGGGAAAAGAGAGAGAGAGGCGGGAGGTATTTGTGTAACAACTTGAAATAATTTACCCCAGAAAAAGGAAATCTGGACAAGAGTTTATCAGGCAGTTCCCTTTGCCAGCATGTTTAAAATGTATAAGTAATTTTAAAGTGTGTCTTCACTTAATATATTTTCCCCTTTCTCCTTCAGATGACAAGGAAGACCGGTGATTGCAAGATGTCTACAGATAGCGCCCTTTAAGAGTTTCCACATTGTATGGTTGGGGGGAAAAAAAAATGTGTTTGCGGTTCCTACGTCCCCGCCGACAACTTTCTTATAGTCTGGGTTTACGGCTCCTATTGTTCGGGCTGCGCACGGCGGATTTAAATCACACTGTTCCCCCTCCAGGCAAAGCGGGAGGGGAGGGGGGGAGGAATCCAGGAGTGTCCAAAGGGAGAGAAAAAGATTTACTCTAAAAAATACGGGAAAGGGAGAAATTCCCCCAAATCGCGCTGCGACTCCCAGTAAATCCAGGCTTAACGATGGCGCTGGGCTGGTTTTTGGTGCGGTATTTTGAGGGGCATCAGAGAGAATCGCTGAAGGTTTGGGGTTTGGGAGGGGGAAATAAAGCGGGTTGTAGGGAATATGAGCGAGGCCCCCCTGGTTTTGGCAGACGCGGGGCCGGGCTGCGAGGGGAAGGAGCTGCCTGGCCTTGGGCAAAGCCCGCTACCCTTAGGCTCGGGCTTAAAAACCAGCCTCGTGATCGCCACCAAAGCAGAGCCACTCGAGAGAGAAATTACAAGAGAGAGGGGAAAAAAATGATTTTTCCCTTTGGAAAAGGAGGCGAATTCCCAATTTTCCGCGTGGGAAACAATTCTCTTTTCCTTTCTCCTTAATTTAAATCACGAATCTCCCGCTCCTGGAGCTCTCGCAATGCACTTGCTGGAGCAAACCCGGCGGTGCCTTTGGCCAGGGAGAGCTCCCGGGCAGGGGTGAGTGTCTGGAGAGTTTTCGCAGGGCTTTCTCCATCTCGGAGGAAGATGTTTCATTTCTGATTTCCTCCCTGGCTTTTCTAAAAGGTTACGGGGAGCCCCCTCCCAACCACGCTGAGCTCAAATCAAAGCTTTGAAACAACCTTTAAAACCAAAGGAGGAGCGGGCCGGCTCATTCATTCGGCTTCGTGGTGAATATTAAGATTATGGGGGGAAATTAGCCAGAGTTTCTGCAGGACGGAGCAGCCTCGCAAAGAAAAGGACGGAGAAAATTGCCCTGGGCTCCAGGAAAATATGTTTTCTTGGAGCAGTCAGCGACGGCAACCAGGAATTTGCTTGGGCACAAGCGCTTAACTGCAGGATCAGGCAGGAGAAATGACATTTTGTAGCGACGTCTTTACCCACGGGTTTCCCACAGCAGCAGCCCAAGCCCTGAAACCGAGGACAGAACGGAGCTCTTGAAATAACCAAATGAAATTAACCAAAAATTTGGTTTAATTTGGCAAATTAAGAGCAAACATTACCGAGGATCCTGAATCCTTTTTATCCTGACACTGACGAATATATGCCAGAAGTCACTCACATTTTAGGCGTATTTGAAACCCCACCTTAAAATCAGCCACAAAAAAACCCCCTGTGTGACAGAGTCGTTACCACCGCTTTCCAAACTCGATGTTCCAAATTCTCCAGTCACCCTTTTGCTCCCGATCACCCCAGGTGCAAAGACATTATTTTCCCGGTGTAACGATTCATCTCATCCCTACCACGGCTTTTCATTTTTGCCAATTTGGGGACGGGCGGGGAGGCACCTTCGAGTTCTCGGGCGACGAGAATAGCATCGAAACGCGTTTTTCCTGAAGGATAATACTTAATAAAACGGGACAAAAAGCCCCGAAACCAACCCAAATACTTTATCCATCCCCGTGCCCTCGATTGTTCCGGGGGGCCGCGGGCGCGCAGCCGTCGGGGCCACTCTGGGTCCCGGCACCCTCACACCGTTCAGGGGCTTTTCGTGTCACTCGGTGGCCACAGCGAGCACGGGCCGCGATTTACACGATCCTGTGGTTTTCGTTATTTTCGCGGTGGGAGACAGAAGGAAATTGGAAATAAATATATATATCTATATATTTGTGTTGAGCTACTTCTTGGACGTGAACAGCAGCGGACATGTAGGGGACAGTCCCGAAAAGGCCGGGCGCTGCTCGGGAGCAGCTCTGCAAAGCCACGCGTGTCCCCCCCCGGCTCCTTGAGCCTCGTCACCCGCGGAGGACGCGCGGGAGAGCTGATCCTCCGCACCCGCGGCTGCATCTCCCCGCCCGCCCCATCCCTCGCAGCCCACGGGGGACGGGGGGGGACAAAAAACCAGTTCCTCATATTCCACGCCAAGCTCCCAACGCACAGCGCCAAAATCCTAAGGCGCCAAACAGCGCCTCAGAAAACAAATCGAACAAAAAAATTAGTAAGGACTTAAAAAAATTAAAAAATCAAACGCCAAAGTTTTGTGCCATCTACGCTCAGGGGGTCCTGGATCCCACCGACGGCTCAGAGAAGAGGAGGCGGAGAAGGGGGTGGGTTTTGCTTTGATGAATTCCTAAACAATTCCTATTATTAATTTCTTTACCAACCAAGGGTGAACACGGGGTCCAAATGGCGAGATTTGCTTTTCAAAGAGTAACGTGAAATCAAAACACCTGTTCCACATTAGCCCTCTCCCACTTCCACCTCCACTGTAAATGAAATCATTTAAATAATAATAAAAAAAAAATTGGAGAGAGAATAAGCGTATTGTTTTTCTCTCCTGACATATGGGATCGGAGCTGGAGATCCGGGCATCACTTCAGGTGAATAAATTAATAACAAAGCATTTGAGAACCACAGAAAATGCTGAGCTGGAAGGGACCCACGAGCATCATCGAGTTCGACTCTTAGAGAAGTGACTCGGCAAGTTCTACCAGAGCATCTTTAGGCACATTCACATCCAAAACCTGACAGAGGTGCAGGCAACCCCCAGACCTCCCCCAGAATTCCTCTGCCGGGTACGGACACCTGGAAGACAGCGAGCCCAGAGGCACCAGTGAAACGCTCCGAGCCCACGCACCCCAAACCCCCCGCACCCACGGGTGGGCCCCCGGCACCCCCGTACCGCGGGGTCCGCCCCGTCGGGTCCGCCCCACGCACGTCAGCCCATCTCCCGAGCGGGTGGGCACGGGGGGAACTCATCCCCACGCTTTTCCCCCGTCACAGCTGACCCCACTCACGTCCCCCCGCGATGGGTGCCAACCCCTGCAGTCCACACCGGGGGAGCCGTGGGGTGGTCCCCGGGCAGGGGCAGCCGTGGGGGCGCCCAGGGGAGCCCCTTTACCTTGGTGGGCTCGGCAGAGGTCTCATGGGTGCCCTGGCAGAGGCTCCGCTGGCCACCGGCCCTATTTCCGCTTGTAACTACGGGGGGACCCAGCGCCTGTCCCCGATAAGGTATCGCAGTGTCTCTGCCGCCGGCGGTCACCACCTCGGCCCGGAGCTCCGCGGCACCGCTGGCAGCCGTGCCGGGACAGCGGGGAGATGTCGAGGCATTTCTGGGAATAATCACATCACACAAGTGCTTACATTCCGGCTTCCTTTCTCTTTATCCCTACCACCAAGTTTGAAGTCACACCTTCTACTGGATTGTTTAAGGTCTCCGGGTTGGAGTGGGGGTGGGTGGCAGTGAAGGAGTGTGTGGGTGTGGGTGTGTGTTGGGGGGGAGTTGTTGGTTGTTAATCTATAGGGTTCCTCCAGGCCAATAAAACGAACATGGTCAGAAATTTCTTCTTTTCAATAGAAAACCTCTCCCTCTCCCCCCCCACAACCCCAACCCCTAACCCCTTTCTGTTTGTTTTTTTGCCTGGACTTCAGGGGCTGCAAAGAGCACTGCAGGGCTGGGAGTCCTGAAAGCTGCTCAGGCCGAGCTGCAAAGGAACAAAAAGACTTTGTTTTCCCCACACAGTCACGCAGGGGTTCTGGTAGACAACTGCACATTGTGGAAAACACACCTGGAAAGGGGAATATATAAAAGTATCCCACACAGACACGCTCACGAGGACAGGTCTCCCAAAATGCAGCTGAAGGCCTTAAACCTGCAGCCACCAGGAGGGCTGATAAATGTGCTGATATGAAAATAACCCACAGCAAACATCCGTGGGCGTGTGCACAAAAATACCTCCTTACACATCTCATACACACTTTACATAGCCAGGCATTGATCTTAATTAACTTGAGAGCTTGAAAACCCGAGCAGTGGGATTTTGACTGGGAGCTGGCTACTTCAGTGCTGTAAGTAACTCTGGAAATTCACTTTTTAGTGCAGAAAAGCACCCGTTGGTATCTTTTCAGTTGGGCATTTTGCTCTATTCCCCCTCTTCTCTCTGCCCAGACTCCCTGTGGCTTTGTGCTACCACCTACTGTGCACTGTGCTCATCTCCTTCATTTGGGATCTACTTGGAATTCTTAAAAATCAACCTGATCCCCTCTGCTTATGTTTCCTATCAGGCACTCAGCTTGTCCACCCAGCAGCAGCAGCCTGGAAGACACAGACTGCTTTCTGTATTTTCTTTTTTTTTTCCCCATCCCCCTTAAGATCCTGGATTTTACTGCTTTACAAAAAAAAGGGTAATTTGGGGCACTGAAAGCTGGTTGTGGAGCACCCAGTGCTCACACACTTTAATGGGGAGGGTAAAATCAAGCAGATGGAGACAAGTGCTTTGTGAGTGAGAGGCAGTGTGGGCTATTCCATGGCTGCTGTCAGAGGGCAAAGCCTTTGGCAGTGCCCTTGATCTCACTGTCACCCTTCCCATCCTTCATTTGAGTCCTTCTTTTCATACTGTAACTACCCTGGGACCAGGAATTGCCTCTTCTTCGTGCAGCTCTTGGACAAAACCAGGACCCCCATCACACTCTGCTGTTTTCTAATAAATAATCAGAGCATATGTGCACCATTCCTATTGCTGCAAAAACCTGGGGTTTGGCTTGGATTTCTAGTTATCACCTAGTGCCAATAATAATAACAATAATAATAATAATAATATGAACATTGCTTTGTGGATTCAAACCTGCCAGAAAGGCAGTAAGCCAAGTATTACACTTGTGGGAGGTATCTTGCAGAGCACTCCAAGGATCTTTTGTTGGGTCTGGCCTTATTTAATATTTTCATTAATGACCCTGTAAATGGATTACACAGCCCATTAATAAAATTGGCAGATGCTACCCAGTTAAGGGAACTCGTGAAAGGCCAGAGAGGATAAAAAAGAGAGGAGGGAACAACAGAGAGAAGCAGGAAGAGAGGACAGAGAAAGAGCACGAAATTATTTGTGAGGATTAAATTTAGGAAAAGGTGGCTGAAAGATTATTCAAAATCCAGATTCTTCAGTTGAGAATAAGTAAAAATAAGTTATTAGTCCCAGGGAGAGCGTGGGGCAGAAGGTTAGAGCCTGAAGTTTGCAGTAAGGGGTGCCAGGGGGGCAGGGACCACAGCAGGAGCCCTGCTCACACACGGAGGTGGGAAATGGGGGACCTGCACCCTAGTGCTGAGCAACTGCCAAAACACCCAGAGAAAATCAAAAAGAGTAAAAATAACCACTCGTGCTGAAAAGGGTAGAAAAGACCCTTCATTTTGAGGGCAGGATTCATCAGCTGCTGCACACAGGGAGCGCAGAGAAACCCCCATCTCTTTTTGGGTTCTGTCACGTGTCATCAATAGATCTGTTATGTAGACAGGATAAATATGATAACCCTGGACCTTGACTATCCACTTTTCTTTCTCAATTCTGCCACGGGCATCTTGTGGGGCATCTGAAAATAACACTCTTCAACCATGAGGAGTCTGTGAGGTGCCATAAGCACCTCATCAAATGTCTCGATCCCATGACTGTTGTTCACCCCTTGGCTCGTTCTCCAGAGCAGTGACAAGGTGCTGGTGGGGACCTGCTGCTCCTTCCTGCTGGGCAAACAAGAACCTGGCAGTAAAGCAGCCCAGGAAAGAAGAGAAGACACAGTGAAATAGGGGCAAAGCTAATGATAAGCAGGAAAATCCTCCCCAAAACTCTGCTGGCCTGAGAAGGTGGAAAGAGTTGAAATTCTCCACTGATATGAGACTTAAAATAAGACAGAAGCTCATAAAAAAAAAAAAAAGCTGATTGATCAGTTATAAAGCAGAAATTGGGAAAAAGAGGATGAAGAATATGGCATAATTGGTGTCCCTGCTTCCCTCACCTTCAGCAGATATTTCAGGATGTACAGATGGATGTACAGCAAGAGCACCAGGGGCTTCCCAAGTGGTTCCACACGTGCCCCAGAACAGCCCAGACACTGAACAAATGCAGGGGGTGTTCAGAGCCCCTCTGCCAGAACAGGGCTGTGGATTTAAACTGAGCCAGGGACATGACCACAAAGCACCAGATGTCCCACTGCTGGAGATCAGGGTGGATCCAACAGCACCAGGAAAACTCTCCTGCCACAGAGGGGCTGGTGCCTGGTGCACTGCAAGGCTGTGGATTTAAGTGTGTGCCCTTCTTAGCAGGCTCACATGGACTAAACCCTCTTGCCTTAAGCTTTTACAGGTTATTGGGCACAACTTTTGAGGATCTGTTGTGCCGAGGACTGTAGCCTGATTTAAATCTCACTTCTCTAAGTAATGATACCACTACTTCCAAAGGCAAAGAAAGGGGGAAAGACCCAACAGTGGACCCAGTTTACCATTGCACTGCACCTGTTTTACATCACACACAAAAAGCTGTACCAGTATAAAAGCTACCTGTTTCAGAGAATATATATATTAATTATTAGAATCTCTATGCTAAGCCTGACCATTTCATTGAGACACAAACCCCTCAGAATTCGAGTATTTCAGCATTTTTACTTTCAGCACTTGCTATTCAATTATTTGCCTTTTTCTCTTTACACTGGGGTCACCACTACAAAAATCTTAGCCAAACTATGTGAAGCCATGAATATGATTATGGCCTGCTAATGTAAACAGGCAGGAAGGGGTAAAATAGGTTGGGTTTGTGTGTGTGTGTGTGTGTGAGAGAGAGAGAGAGAAGGATCCAGATCCAGTTTATAAACATCCATCTCCAGTAATGAGTCCTCTAGGAAGAAATGAAAAATAGCCCAGGCCTGGTAAAGTCAATTAAGTTGCTTTTAAATAAGAGGTTACCCAGAGAGGCCAAGAGTTAACATGTAAAGGCTTATTGCCAGTGCTGTAAAAAATAAAAGGAGGCTTGAATATTTGAAGACATTTGGTTGCTATTATAAACAAGTGGATCTAATAGTGTGGGTACATTCATAGACTAACTGTAGAAGTTGGGCATCTTATAAGGACACATTGAAAGGAAAAACTGCAAGGTTCCCTGGCTAAATAATTCCAAATGGGTCATTATAAAACCACTGATACAACACGTGTGGTTGGGACACAGGGCATTTATAAGGAAAGCTTTTCAAACCGGCCAATAATGAGCAGCTAACAACAAGAGCCCAGCCAAAGGTGTGTGTAATCTGCAGGGAACACATGGCAAAGCTTTACGGTGCAAATTCCTCGAATGACCTGCAGAGCAGATGGCCCTGACACCACTTCAAGCAGTTTGGAAAAATCAGCTGAGGTTTATCAGATTCTCGAGGCTCAGAATTGCAAAAGTGAGCTTAGTGACAGCACCTTCCAGGGAGAAGAAAGGGCTGTATTTAAAGGGATGAGAAAGACATTAAAGAAAGGACAAAAGGAGAACAAAGATGGTCCGCTTTTTCTGCTGGAAAGCCCAAATTTTTCTCCTTGGAGCAAAATCTCAATTTCTAGGGGGGGGGGGGGGGTTGTTCAAGGAGATTACCGCAGGCTGCTGAAAAAATCTGAGCACAGACCTGTAATTCTTGCAAAGACAGATAACTTGGAGGTGGAGAGGCATCATAGCCAGGCACCAAAGTCACCTCAGAGAGGCCACTGCTGAGCCACCCACCCTCTCCCACACAGGGGAGCTTCCCTGATGCCACAGGCTGTCAGCTCTTCCCATGGGAAGCACAAAATCCCTTCCCAATGGCAGACTCAGGATGTTCAGCAGGAGTTTTGACCACCACAGACCCTTCCTGTCACAGCCTGACAAGCAGCTCAGAGTTGGCCACTGACCCAAACCATTCATCCCCCCACGTCACATATTTAAATATCTGAGCCTCTTCACACCCCCGTCTTTGTACCATAAAAATAGGGACAGTGGACGGGAAAGTGATGGCCAAGAAAACACGAGGGGCCAAGTTTTATGATCCTAAAGAGGTAAAGTGACCCCCCCAGTGAGGGAGTTTTCAGAAGTATCAACACAAACTTGAGTTAAAGGTGAAGTTGCTCCTGACCACCCAACAGCAGCACGTCGGGTCTAACGTGGGCAGAGGCAGAGGTGAGGCTCAAATGTGAATTCCCAGGAGACACAGTATTCCCAGACGGGATGCAAAGAGGAATCTGGGAACCGGGACTCCCGTTTCGAAATAAAACGTCGAACGGCGGATTCCTCGCGCGGAGCAACGAGTTTGTGCCCCTGCCCTGGAGCACAGCCCTCCTTCCCTGCGGGCTCAGCCAGCGGCAGGACAGTGGGACCACGTGCCCTGCCTTCCCCGAGCCTCCCGCCTGCCTCCCTCACACCCCCTGTCAGCTGCGGGGGAACGGGAGATCAGCAAACACCGGGTCAAGCGAATTAACGTCACCAGAAAGGAAGCGGGGTCAGAGCTAAGCGGCGTTTCCCTGCAGAGACCGCAGGCTGAGAGCGTGGACGGCGACAATTAACTCAGCAGCTTGATGAGGAGACTGCCCCTTCAGTCCCCTTCTCCTTCAGAGGGAGGGGAAGGGAAGTGTAGTCGCCAGAAATCATTTCTAACAGACAGCACCCACCTAAAGGACCATCCAGCCTCACCCCTCCTGGGAATCCCAAAGCAAAGGTGGCTCCCACCCTGTGGAGCACAGCATGGGATGGCAGAGGAGGAGGCAGGAGTGCAAATCTGCCTCTGTTTGTTTAAGCCCCCAGTAAATTAATGCTGCAAACCTGCCAGGCTGACCCTGTGGTTTCAGGGAGATTTTTTCTGGCTTTTTGGTGTGGGGTATTATACACACAGGTTTCCTTTCCAGCCCTTCATAAACATTTCTGACCAGCTACTCAGGAGGAACAGGGTGGGGGGAACATTCCCAAATCCCAGTGTGAAAACCCCGTGGCCTCCCCTCTCCTGTAAACACTGCTCTTGTCACAAGAGTCCTACACCTGGTTCCCAGGGCAGGGGACAACCTCTCCCAGCCGTGGTACCTGCGTGCTGTGGGGTCACCTGCCAGTCAGCAGCAGAGAGGGTCAGGCTGGGTGTCAGCAGGTCTGTACCACACCAGGGAAGCCCTGGGATTATTTATTAACTTGTCCCAGTGGTATGAAAAGGGAGCAGGAAGAGCCTGGAGACACTGGAGAGAAAGGAAGGAGAAGCAGAGTCCACGGGGTGAAGAGTCATTTCTAGGGAGATGCCAACAAAGGGTGCCCACAAGATTCCTCAAACCTGGGTCCTGAAATTGTGCAGAACCCCACTCCTACCCTCTGGAGACCACAGAGGCAGAGCACAGAGCAGGAATGGTTTGGGAAGTGCTCCCCCATCCTCACCAGCCACGAGCAGGGTGATCATTCAGGGTGATGAGCTCCACCCTGAAGCAAAATCACAGAATTAGGAACTAAATAAAACCTTCATGGTTCTATTTGTGGGTGAAAGGCCCTCTCTTTTAGAGATGTGTTTAGTGTCACAGCATCCAGTGGTACAGGTTGTAAGACCTGGGGTCATCCCCAAGGGCTCCAGCTTGGTGTGATCTTCTGTAGAACAAGTGCTCAGCCTGTTTCCCCAAGGAAAGGACATGAGCCCTGCCTGCAGGTACCTGCCTCCATCAATTATTTGTCTCTCCTGTCTCATCACAGTTGTTGGGTGTTTGGTCCCACTTCCACCACCCTGTTGTCACTCCTATAGAAACAAAATTCTATGCAACACAGAAGAGGAAAAAATCAGTGCCTTGACTGAGACAGCCACGGACTTCAGCCACACTCCTGGACATCAGAGAATCCACAAACCAGAGCACCTTTAGAAAGCTGCACACAGCAATGACTTCTCTGGACTAGACACCAGAAAATCCCTCTCTGAGAATATGTTTGGCAGTCAAGTTTCTTTCAAGTTTCACTACTCATTTGTCCTTTCCAAACACGCTTTTAAGATCTGCTGTGGCAGAGGAGGTCACTAAGGAGAGGGGGCTCTCACCGTGGGAGGGCTGGTCCACCACTGCCCATGCTGGCAGGAGTCAGGGGAGAACCACAAGACAAGCTGTTCTCCAGGAGAGAAGAGTAACACCTTAAACAGCATGACTACGGTAACTGGGAGAGCCAGAGTGGCACTGGGAGCTGGCACCTCACCAGCAGGGCAGGAACTGGTGGCAAAGGGTGGGAAGAAGGTGCAGAAACATGAACAACAAGTGCAGTGCAGAGGGCTGACCCACAGAATGCAGCAGGTGCCTTGGCAACCCTGCAAAGAGCTGTGCTCTGCACCAGAGCCCTGGGGAGCCAGGCTGCAGCCAGCAGCAAGCCAAGGCCAGCTCCTTGCCAGCTCCTTCTCCTCCCCTTTCCCATGGCACAAGCAAGCCAGCCCTCAGCCTCTCTGGTGTGGCTGGCAAGTTCATTTGTCCTGCAGCACTGAAAAGCCTCACTCTGGCTGTGCTGATCCCAGGTAATATCTGTCACACCATAAAACTCGTTCCATGCACCTCATCCCTTCTTCCACACACACAGCATCTCTCCTAAATCCCCCTTGTAAAATACAAGGGCAGGAAAGAGAAGAGAGAGATGTGTGATTGAGTTACAGTTTGGCTGCTGGGTAGGGCTAAGTCAGGTCTCACAGCTGGAAGGAACTCGATGGTCTCATAAATTCTGGGATTCTCAAGGACAGCAACTCTCTGCTTGATTTCACTCAAACCTCATGGCTGGGACACTACTCAGAGGGAAGGACCAGCAGCTGATCTGTGCCTGTATGAGCATCATCCCTGCACTGCCTCTCGTTTTCATGCCAAGGTGGTGCACAGGGACACAGACTGCTCAGCTTAGGGAACAGAACAACGGGCTGGCTCTCAAAACCCCCATCCTGGCCCTTCACTTTCCTGAGCTTTGTTTTCCCCATCTGCAAAAGGAACACCACGGCTCTTCTGACAAGGAAAAAAAACCCTCTTGTATCAGCCAGGAGACAAAATCCACTTAGTATCACATCAAAAAAGGAAAAGTGCCCCTAGAGGGAGATCAGTCAGCACGGGGTTGTCCCTCCGCTCCAGCTTCGATTAGATCCTCCCCCGTGGAATAAACAACTTTCACCTTGCCGTGACCCCAGGGAGTCCTACAGCCCTCCTACACAGCAAAGCCTCCAGCATCCCCACGTGGAGCTGGACGAGCCTGGAGCCCCCCACTCGCAAGGGATGAGCCACACCAAGCCCAGTGGGGAGCTGTGGCTGTGGGACACCTCAACTGCTGCCTTCAGCTGCAACCAGGCAGCTCAGCACGTGGGGGAAGAAAAAGGCAGAATTTTATTGTGCTTTGCCTATAGGTAAGTGAAATAATTGTGCTTCTTTGGGATTAAACACACATTAAATGCATGACATCCTGTGCTTCGTGGCTGAGAGACGTGTACTCGCTCTGCCCATATATTACTCCTGTGCTGCTTGTCAGGCATCTCCCCCCCAAGCTGAGGGGGAGGGATTCATCTGAGCCTCCAATTAAAGCCCAGCTCTCGTTAAAGGCACCATTGTAGGCAAAGGGGAAAAAAAAAAAAAAAAAAGAAGAAGAAAAAGATAATTCTGTCAGCACAGATGTCTCCTACGCTGAGGGGTTTGCAAAGAAATAAAACCTGAGCCGCTATTAGACCATTTGCAAAGTTATAGACTGTAAATAAACAGAGCAGAGCAGTTCCCTCACCTAGGAGATACCACAAGTCAGTGGACAGCACTGACAAGCCAGAGTCTTGCTGTAACTGGCTTATCTTTCTAATCCTCTGGATTATTAATAGTAGTAGGGCTGTGATAGAGTCCAGAGGCCACACCGTGACAGACACCACCGTGTGAAGCATCCCACAGACACACAAGGAGAGGCCAACCCTGTCTCTCCAGAGTTCCTGAGGCAGAAGGATGGGACAAGGCAGGCACAGGAGCATTAGGAGAGGTGCCCAAGACCACAGGGCATACCAGTAGCACGGGAGAAAACAAATCTGCTTCCTCCCAAACTCTGTGTCTCTCCCACAGAGTTCAGAGCAGGATTCCCACTGATCTTCCCCTCCATTTCCCCTCCACAGTAGCTTGGCAACAAAAAAACCTCTGGCAGTCACCTCTCCTGTCTTGATCATACTAAAGCCACTCCAAGGCAGAGAAAAGATCAGGACCATGAAAGATCCAGCCAGTACCTGATCTGACACGAAATCCAGCTCCTTTACCATATTTTAATGGGGTTAATCTGCCATCAGCTCAGCTGGGTGATCCTGTTCACCCTGCAGCCAGAACCTTCTAGGTCTGATGCAAGGGACACATGAGCAGCTGTGGAGGTGAGGAAAGGCAGGGATCAGCCCATCCCTTCCCACAGCAGCTGGCTGGCACTGAAACTGAGCTGGGACATCAACCCAGGCACAAAGATAATGAGAAAAAGCAACAAACCAGGTTTCATTCCACTGTTACTACTCACAGTGTGGAATGGGAATTACTGCTCCACCCTGGTGTTTTCTGATTTCCCTGCTCCCAAAACACCTAAAGCTGGTGCTGATTTGCACAGTGGGATGCAGGGAGGCAGCCATGAGGAGCAGCAGCACCACACAGCATCTGCTGTGAGACCTGTTCCCTGGGTTGCTGCAAGACAGTGCAAACACAACAGGGGACAATCACTGCCCCGTGTCGGGGTTCAGCCTGTCTGAGAGGCTGGTCCCATGGAATGACCACAGCATCTCATGGCTGAGCCTGAAGACAAGAAGGAAATGGGTTAGGAAGGACAAGATGCCCTTTAGGATGGGATTTCTAGTTCTTTCATTTAGGTTGGATGTCCAAAAGGAGAGCCTTGAGCTCGACAGGAGCTCATGGCATTGCCAAACTCGCTGTCCCTGCCTGTCTCCTCCCACCTCTCAGTCCCTCTCTCTGCTTTGGAGGGAATCCTCCTGCTCCAAGCTCTGTCCATACCTCTAGAACAACCCAAGCTTGAATGAATAGGACAACTCCTCCTGCACATGGATTTCCTAAGCCTCCCCCAGGCTGATTGCTGCTGTGACACCACACACTCTGAACACTCTGCCTCCACAGAGGTCATGGCTCAATCACTCTCTTCCTGCATCCTCCTTCCCAAAGCCGAGCCCCTGCTCCCAATCTGCTGTCCCTGAGAGCATTCCCTTTGCCTCTTGCTCATTTAGCTTGGCTCCTGCCTGCATGCCCACAAAGCCTTGACTTTCCTGCTGGCTCAGGACTGCTCCAGCAGTTTCCTCCAGAGGCAAATGGGTGCATTCAACAGAGCAATAAAATCCGAGCAGCTTTCTGGGCACAGGGCCTAATCCAACTCCCAGTGAGGAGCAGGAGGAGGATTATTCTGTCCGAGGAAGGGAGGGCTGGGGGAAAAGACAGGAGCAGGGGCTGGGCTGAAGGGATGGGACAGTGACACTGCCATCCTGGTGGACCTCTTCAGAGGTCACCTCTAGAAAGGCAGCAAGTGGTAAATGCCTTTTCCATGGCATGGATGCCCCCTTGTTCACATTCACGTTTTCTCAGTGCTACCT
Source organism: Pseudopipra pipra (assembly GCF_036250125.1). Taxonomy (NCBI): domain Eukaryota; kingdom Metazoa; phylum Chordata; class Aves; order Passeriformes; family Pipridae; genus Pseudopipra; species Pseudopipra pipra. The sequence goes on along the minus strand of NC_087566.1, from coordinate 3,065,001 downwards.
TGTGCTTCTTAAGCAAGCCATAAATTCAGTCATATGGGTTTTCTCTGTCCTCCTTTTTTTTTTTTTTTTTTGACATCCATTTAATGACTTTTCTCTTTAATATATGGCAGGCATTTTCCTTCTAAAATACCTGAGGTTTAGGACAGGTAGTAAATGGAGACCTCTCACAGAACCACTGGCCCAGAACCCAGTCTTATTGGCACTTAGAAAAGGAGATCCATTTTTCCCTCTCTGCTCTTCAATTAGCTGTAATGTTTGCCTTTAAAACATAAAATTAGAAGCCTTTTTGGAGGCACAAAGCAATATTATACTGCAAAACACATTTTTATTCTCCCCTCCCTGCTACCAGTTTAGCACAGCAGATATATTAGACAGCCGGTTTCTAGGCACCGCTCTCCTCTGAAGATTTAGGGTCCAGCTTTCAGTTCCTGTGAAAATAATGACCTCCCTTGCTCTTTGTAGCTCTGTGCTTGATCCTACTCATATTAGCAGGACCTTTCAGGTCGAGTACTACAGGATTTAGTGCTGGAAAGCAGAGGCACTGAGCAGACAAACATCTCGAAGTCCATCCGACTGAGCCATTCATGGAATATGTAGGTCACAAGTTCCTGTTCAGGACTGTCAAGCCTTCTCACATATCCGAGAGCTGCTTTCTTAAGGAAAAGCTTAACACAGTCACTCTCACCCATCCAGATGTCTTTTCACTGAGGAATCAAACAGCAGGGATGGGGAAAACAGGGAGCGAGTCACTGGTGGGACATTGGGATTGAGATTCAAAGGATCCAGCCTTGAACCAGGCTGTGCTGAGCACAAGACTGGGTCTAATGCCAGCCCCCCTCAGCCCTGACTCCTGCCCAGAGCAGAGACAGCCTCACCAGGACAAAGTCCTGGCACAGGAGCCACATCCAAAACATCAGAGTGCTACACACAGCTCCTGAATCACAGCCTGGCTGCTCTGGGTTAAAAAGACCAGAGCAGAGCTTTAGGCTTCTGCTGAGCCCAAGCCCACAAAACCCTTCCCACCCTGGTCCCCTCCTTTTTTACCCCCCGTCCAAAGAGCTTTGAACCCATCCCTACTCCAGGTAGGCAGCTTAAACTCAGCCCAGAGCAGCTGATGCTTTTGGCTCTGGAGGTCTCTGCTTTGATTCCCCCGTGGCTCTACAGCCCAGCCACGGCCACCCAGACTTTTGTAAATCTTTAGTCGTGTGGTATTACAAAGGTGAAGCCAATCCAGCTCAGAGGAACAACTCAACCGGTTGTACTGAGTGGGAATATCCAGCTGGTCCATGCCATTCTCTTCCTGGCATTGGCCTTGCTGTCACAAATTCATAAATAAACACATTCTAAGACAAAAAGCAGTTAACGTTCAGATTTTCTTAAAGTGGTTCAAATCACCCACAGCACAAGAGAGTGAAAAACGTCCCAGGATGGCAGCTATTGATCTCAAGAGGCAGTGAATTGTGCTCCATGTTGGATCAAAGGGGAGTACAAAGCAGAGAAGAGCCACTTTCTCCACCACACATCGATGATTTTCCAGATGTCTTTTATGGGAAATAATGGCACTCAGCACTGTTAACAAAAAGCAGCCAAATCACAGGAAAGGGAGTCTTGACTCTTTTATCTCACTGGTGTTACTCATCCATCTCTAGAGCTAACTGATAGCAGAATGATTGATTCAGAAATTACAGGAAAAAGGGAAAAAGTCAATGAAACCACTAAGACATATTAGCAGATGTACCTGCCCCAATAATTCTGTCTGTGCCCTCAGTTCCCGTTCACCTTCCTTATCTCCTGGGACACGGGACACATGTTTGGTGACATAAAATGGAGAGCAGGACTGACAGGTCAGCAGAGCTTCAGCTGTTGGACCAGGACCCCAGCATTTCTAAAAACCCACCAAAATCTAGAAATACCCATGGAAAAAGACGACACGTTGCCTTAATACACACCAGCTTCAGGTAACCAAAAAAATTCCTCTTTCCCTTCCCAAAAGAATTTCCTAGGGAACACAAAGAAGCTGATTTCCTTTAGTTTTTCTTCGTTTTTACTACAAACTTCGTTTGCCCCCTGAGTGCCTGAAGTGGCAGGAGGGGACACTTCTGGCAGGCAAAGCACCAAACCAAAATACAGAAAAAACCCTGGGGGTGTTCAGAACGGCCGAGCCTGAGATTTGCAACAACGTGAGCCTTAAAAATACGGAGTCAAGACCTCTGGGGGTCCTTCACCACTTGGCAGCCGGTTGGTCTCTCCCTCCAGCACCTGAACATTTATTCCCAGGTAGCGGGAGGTGTTTTGTGGTGTGGATGCTCCAGGAATCCTTCTGGGGCTCGTTACGGGACTGCCTGGGAATGCCGGGCTGAGCGGCCGAGGTGGTTCCTCTCAGACCATCTCCACATCTAACACAAAGCAGGTGGGTTGTCCTGCCCCTCCCAAACCTTTTGAAGTCCACCAAGTGCTTCAAGTCCCTCACTTCGCTGAATACAGGAGTACTTCTCCTTGCTCCTCCAGGTCTTCCCTGAGAGGAAATGATAAAGGCAGCTGAACTCAGGAGCCAGTCCAAGTGCCTGAAGTCACATGCGGGCAGCGAGAGAAAAGGGACTCGATTTTAGGGGCGAGGAACCAGAGCTGTCTTCCTTGTCTTCACCCAGGTTTGCGAGGGTTCAGCACTTCTGAGAATGGCTCCGGTTCTATTTAGGTGCCTAAAACTGGCTGGAGAGGCATAAATTTAGGTTTGCCCCTCCAAAGCCTCAGTGCAGGGCTTGACATTCAAGAGCTCATTGAAAAAAACATGGGATTTTTTTGTGTGTGTGAACACTGTTCATTGACGTGTCTGAGGAGCAAGAAGTTTTCCACTCCCTCTGAGTTGTTCCCAAACTATGCATTTTCACCAAAAACCATTCACCCAAACCAAAACAAAACAAGCGGACTGTTTTCTGTCAAAGTTTCAAAAACACCAACCCGCTTGCGAGACCCGGCTTAAGAATCCCTCAATTAATGAAAACGTTAAATCGGAGGGAAAAGAAAAATCTTCAGGAAAACCGAAGAGAAGTTTAAAAACAACTCCTTCAGGAAAGAGAATTTTAATTAAAAATAATATCCCAGTGGATAATTTATGTTTCTGTGTAAGGATTTAAATTGCAGAAGCAGCAAAGTGGATTTTTTTTTTTTTTTAACGCCATCAACATCCGAGAGTGGAAAACACCAGATTTCAAATTCATGTATTCTATATTTGAACATCTTGTTTCTATTTAATAGAATAGGCCTTCTTTCTCGGGATTTTTCTCTTTTTTTTTTTTTTTTTTTCCCCCGTCCCTTTTTTTTCCAGAAAAAACAAAAAAACCCCTAACCCATATAATTCATCCTAATATGTTACAAATGGCACGCTAAAAGAGCATGCCCGGAAAATATTAATAACCGAATTCAAATGAGTTTTTCCTAAGAGTCTAGAATAGAGGGGGGGAAAATTTCCTAATGTATTTGTGAGGGGAAAACGGGAAGAAAAAAAAAGTAATAATCGAGACAGAGACATTTTTCCAGGCACTCTGAGAAGAAAACTGTGTGCTGTGTGGAGTCTCTCCGAGCATGACAGAAAAGGGATTAAAGCAGGTGACACTTTGAACTTAGCTTAGATAAGTGACCCTCAAAATCAACAGTCCAAAAGTTTAGTACACAGATTCCCTGGACACGTCCAGTCGGGTCTTCGTCAAAACCTTCCCGACTTCAGTAAGTCAAATGAAAATAAAGAAGACAGGTTGCTCGGGTTATCTTCTAATATTGTTTTAGCCACTTATTAGCGCTAATGGACAATTAGTGGCCGGCGCAGATATTTTCTGTAACGCGAAGCAGAGGGGATAATTCTTTGTTTGCTTCTGTGTGCGGGGAAAACCTCATCTGCGGTTGAATGTATAAAAATAGCAGCCAGCAAAGAAGTGTGAAAGACACCAGTTAAACAGTCCAATTTCCAAAGAAGAATATAGTTGAAAACAGATCCTTCTACAGAGTTAAGAAATCCTCCTGATGCACTCGAAGCATAAGGAAGTCTGCACTTTATAAACAACCAAATATATGCTCAGGATAAAAGGCGAGGCTTTTTGAACTCCTAGCTGGCGTGTTAGGAAGACCTTTAATGACATTAGCAGTTCTTCAAAAACCAGAAAGGCCACATTATTTCTGATCCTATATGGTCACCACATGTAGCTTTATAAAGAGGGGAGGGGTGGGGGGGGGGAGGGAAAAAAAAAAAAATCCTCTCTTCGTGCCAATAAATAACTCGCCAGAAGAGCAAAATATTTACCGCCGCTTTTGGAAATTCTTTACGCGCGCCGTAAAATCCTCCTCTGAGAAAATGAGCCCGTAAAGAAACCCGAAGGCGTTTCCTCCGAGCACTGCCGGCGGTGCGGGGCCGCTCCCGCGCCCCTCCGCGGGGCTCCGCGCCCGCGCCCCGCTCCGCGGCCCTTTCGTCCCCTCGTTAACACCTCGGGCTCCGTGCGGGTCCCAGGGAGTTGGGATGCGCGCAGAGGAGCGGACGCGGCGGATATTATGGAAATAAATAAATATATAAATAAATAAATAAATAAAAGGAGTAATAGGAATAATAATAAGGGCAATACCTGGCACCGGCTGCGCGCTTTGCCTCCGCCGCCCGGCGCGCAGGCAGGGCCGTCCCCTGCTCCGCGGAGGCGCTGCTGACCACGAGCAGAAGATATTAATGGAGTTATAATTGAGGGATAACAGACCCGGCAGCACCTTCGCTGCTCGGGAGGGCTCGATGGCTTCCTTAAGCTAAAAAAAAAATTAAGTCGGGACTTAAAGCGAGAGGAGAGTTCCTCCCCCGCCAAGCCAAGGCTTGGGGCAGAAAAATTTATATTCCCTGGCTCCGAGCAGCGAGAGAAAACATCCCCCTCCCCAGCCCTGAGCCGCGGCGCGGAGCCCCCGCCGCCCCCCGCGCATCGTCCGCGGATCCAGAGCCTTTGAGGGAGATCAATGGTTTGTTTCTGTTTGGGGGGAACGATTTCAAACAAACACACAATAAATCACCCCCAGGCCGCGGCCCGGCCGCTCCGCGGGTGCGCTCGGCCCGCGGAACCGCGGAGGCCCCGGCTCTTCTCTGCGGCTGGAGCTGCGCTCCGCCTCAATTCCCAGCTCCCTTCCAAAAGGATTTTCGCAGCCCCGTGCAGCTGCAGAGAACGGGGGTTTAAAACCCTTCCGCAAGTTCTGCAAGCTGCGTTTTCCCTTCTTGCTCCAAAAACGCTTTTCCAAGCACGCTGCAGCTTTCTGCACTTCCCCCTCCCTCCCCAAATTGGTCAAATATAGAGGGGTTCTTTTAGGTTGGTTTCTTGGTTTGGGTTTTTTTTGTTTGGTTGTTTTTGTGTGTGTGTGTGCTTTTTTTGCTTGCTTTTAAATAATCAAGAAAAAAAATACTCAGAGGATCCCAACCCAAACCCACCCGTATTTTAACCCCCGGATCACATCTTTCCCAAGCGGTAAAGTCCAGAGGGGTGTTCGCCCGGGGCCGCCGCGCCGGCAGCTCCACAAATTGGTTTCTGAGAGAAAAAGAACCTGGACAAACAAGCCCCTGATCAAGCAGAAAACTTCATCCTGGGAGTCAGATTGTTTCCCATCTAGTAATTCAACACATCGTCTTAGTACGAATCAGCAAAAAAATAATATATATATATATGTACATAACGAATTAAACAAAAAAATTCGGCAACCTATGAAATTTTGGTCCATACAAATAAACGTGGAAGGCAGGAGAGGGCAGTAGCTCAAGCAGAGGGACCTGTTATCCCTACGACCTCACAAACAATTGCAGTTTTCCCCTTTTTTCCCCCCCGGTATCCAGTCCTAGTGGCTTTGCTACAGGGAGGGATTTGGGGGAGGACTGCAGCTCCTTCGCCTGGAGAGGAGAGACACCGGCACCCTCAGTGGGTGACAGCACCCTCCACAACAAAATCTTTATTTTCCAGTTAATTTGCCCATTTTATTTTAATTTCCCCCCCTGAACTCTGACCCTCTCATTTGGAGCTGCTCTCCTCACGGTTGGCCGGACACAGGTTTGGTTTTTGTCTCCGTGCTCTTGGCTCCACCGTTCCTATAAAATACGGAGCCGAATTATAATTAACATTATTCTCCATCCCCTGCCAGAGGCGCGGAGCAGTCCGTGTGTCCGTCCTGCCGAGGTGGGAGAACAATTCTCCATCACCGACAGCTTCTCACGGCTGAGCCCGAATTTACAAACTCAAGATACCCCCGTGCCAAGTTTTTTTTCGGTTTAATATCGCACAAGCCTAAAGAAAGAGATGCCCCAGAGCTCTCTGCAAGCGTTAAGATTCTCTAAAGCTCTTTGCAGAAGCGCCGATTATCCAGATAATAAATATCTATTTTATCCTCACGGTCTTCCCTCTACGTCTGGTTTTGTTTGGGACTTGTTCCCATTAGTTTTTCGGCTGCGTAAAAGGGATCCAGCCCCAGCCCGGGGCTCCGAGGGGAGCGACCCGAGGGCTGGGAAGCCTTCACAGACAGAGCGCCCTGTTTTTTTTCCAAACACCCTATTCCAGTTCATCCCAGCAAACACTCCAGCTACTTTCCAGGAACAGGAAAAAAAGGGAGAAAAGCTCTTTGCCAAACTATTCGCAAGCGCACTTCAAAACAAATGAGTTGCCTACTAAAACTTAATGTTGTACAAGATGTCTATTTGTCTACATTAGATTTTAAGCAGCTGTTCGCATGCTCAAACCCACTCCCCCCCTCCCGCGAATTTAACCGAAGAGGGGGAAGCAAAGAGATAAAACAGAGAGTTGTTTATTTGCCCGGCTCCTCCGGGCTCCCCGCTCTGCGCTGGAGCGGAGCCTCCGCGCTCAGGGCTGCGCGGAGCGGCGCGCCCGGCCCTGCACGAACGGCGCTTTCCCTTGAGCCGGGCTTAAATCGGTTCTTTGTTCCCTGGGAGGAGAGAAAAAAAAAAAAAAAAAGAAAAAAAAAAAGGGAGAAAAACCCACCGAGAACCGAGAGATGGGGGGGAAAACCAGACAAAAGAGGAGCGCGGGTGTCCGCGTCCCCCCCCCCCCGGCTCGGCCGCCTCAGTCTGGCCTTATCGGAGCCCAGCGTTAAGAGGAGATAATTTGGACCGTGAGAGTGGGGTGGTTTGGGTTTGGATTTGTTGTTTCCCCCTCTCCCACCCAAGCGCTGGAGCAACCCCCCCCTGCCCCAGAGCCGGGCTCCCACCGCCGCTCCCTCGGTCAGCCCGGCGGAGGAGCCACGGCAAGAGGCAAAAAATCCTGAAACTAATACGTGAGATACGAGTTTTCGCTGTTAGAAACGGCGGGGTTTGCCGGGGGAGCCGCGGGTCGGGAAAGCGACTCCCCCCTTCAAAACCCATCCCCAAAACCCCCCGCAACATCTCGCCCCGTTCCTCCTCACAACGCTGCTTTCTCTGTGTTTTTCCTCAGTCCCTTCCCGTGTCTGTGGGACAAACCCGTTGGGAATCCCAGCTCCCAACCCCAAAATCCAGCATCTCTCTCCCAGGAGCAGCACAAGCTGTACACACTATACACATCCCCACACTGCACAGACACACACATTTCCTGCCTCGCTGAGCTATTCCACTACGATTTACTCCACTCATTCTACATCCCTCATTAATCTCGCTTGCCAAATTAAACCGTTTCTCTTCTGCTGCACGGATTTTTTTTTTTTCAAAATTTTTTTTTTTCAAGGGAAAGGGGGTATTTTCCAAGCTGCTTTCACACAGCTTCCGATCTCGCCCTTCCCATCTCCTCCAGTTTTTTTGCCTGGCAGGATGGGACCCCTAAAATTCTTTCCCCTCATTGTTCGATAATTAGAGAGCCGAGGTCTGTAGGGAGAGGTAATAGGGGATTTTTTATTAAAGCAACTGACATATCGTGGGGCGAGGGGGGGGAAGATAAACTCGCCGACACACAAGCCCTTCTTCGAGGTTTTAAATATGTTTGCTCGAAGCCAAAATCCGTTGCTTTTTACTCGCGAAAAAAAACAAACCAAACAACTACAAGCGGGAGGTTAATAGCTTAAATGAGAGACTCGGGCAAGGAATGCAGGATCGACTCCCTCCCCCCATTAATAGCCTTAAACGACTTTACATTTTTATACCGGGAGTTGAGTACTCGAGAACTCTGAGCGTGTTTGTAAGACTAGAAAGATCTATTGAGAGGCTTTCCTTTTTTTAATAGCGCATTAATGTTTCCCAAGACTTCGTATTAACTCAAGAATCACTGAAGGTCGATTTGTAAGTGTCTGGACACTATAAAAGTGTTTGTAAAGCAAAGTCAGTTGCGTGCATTAAAATAAGGAGGTTCCTTTGTGAGATTTCATGCCAGGCCAGGAGCCCTTTTAAATGCTATTCAACTGCCTCATTAGAAGGAGCTAACAGGAGTCAGGCCTCCTCTTTAACCCCCCTCCCCCCCGTGTCCTCCCCTCAAATCAGCCCTTTAATACATAGACTGGCAGATTAGGGGCTTTTAAAAGCTGGCTCTGTCCCGGAGAGCCGGTTTCCTATCCTGCTATTGTGACAGCTCTTCCCTGCTATCAATTACATCCCACCCCAAGCTGACCACCCCTCCCGTCCCCTCCACCGGCTCCCCGAGGGGCTGAGCCCCGGCTGCCCCGCACCTCCCCCCGGGCCCGAGAAACGAGGGGACCCGTCCCTTCCTTTCCCCTCTCGCTTCCCCTCCCCCCCCCAAAAAAATTAAAAAATAGTATGCCTGCACCCGAAAATCCGTTTCCGAATAGATTAACAACCCCCCCTGTGTTAACACCGGCTCTGTTCTTTTTCTTATTAGATCGTGGAGATGAAGGAGGCGCGGGGGGGGGGGGGGAAGGTTGGTCACCATTATCTGCACTCCACATGTTCTCTGTGGGTATATATAAAATATAGGAATGGAGTCCCCTTTAAGTAGTTCTTTTATGACTTGTTTTAACAGAAAGCACAGAATAAGTCAATGTTTGATATTACAATATAAAACACATTTGTGGTATGCTGGGGGCTGGCTTGTTCCTCCCTCCTTCCCCCAGTTCTGTTCCTCACCCAAATCTGGTCCAGACCCCACCCCTCTCAGTCAGACGGGCACAGACCTTCCACCTGAAACAGTGTCCTCCCTGGTCCACAGCCACGCAGAGGTTCAGTGCTTTGAAAGAGAATTTGGGCTTGCAAACATAAACCTCCAGTTCTTTATTATTATTATTGCTACTAGGCATAATGTTGGAATCATAATTCTCTGTTTATATGAGGGCCTGGATTCAAAAAGCCTATTGGAGCCTGATAGAACAGAACTACATATAAATCTGAAATCAAAGCCAAACATGTCCCAATAAAAACTAACCCAACGCAAAAATCTGGTGGGGAAACAGCAAAGCCATTCTCTCTCCCATATACCAAACCCCCAGTCCATAATGACATAACAATAATTAAAAAGAACCCCAGGCTGGCCACAAATACAGCCCCAAAATGCCATGTGCAATCTTGAATGTGTGGGCAGAAAGGCCAAGTGTCAAGAGAAAAAGCCCAGACAAGAACTCGCTGGGGGCACTTGGTTTTGCAAAGGCTCTCAGGGTTGTGGCTCAGGAGGAGCTGCAGACATTTCACACAGTATAAGGGCTCATCCCCGCCCTAAACCTAAACCCATCTCCCTTGGAAAGTCTGTGTGATTCTATTTTTAGTCAGAACCCCAAGGTCTCCTCCTCTGACAAATCTTTGAGGACACAATTAGAGCCAATTGCAAACCATCGCCTTGCCACCGAAATGAAATAGGTTTGCTTAGAGCAAAGTCCCTCTTCAACCAGGGGAGAAAGATGAGTGGAGTTTGGCCCATGAGGAAGCCCCAGGAGGTTCAGACCCCACAGAGATATGACAAAGGACACTGGGACAAAATAAAGCAGCATTTGCACCGATTCAACCTTAAATCTGGGCTATTCCTACATCAGGAAGGGATCCTGATGCAGGTGAAGTGTTCCAGAGCATGGCATTCCACAACTGACCATCATTTTGTGTTCATGCCTTCAGCCCTTCCTCACAATCCTCACAGTTCCCCTGCCCTCACAGAGGACAAACAAAATTCCTGATTTTCAGGGCCAAATATGACCTTCTTTTCACGTGAGCTCAGCCACCAAGCCCTGATGACAGTCGTGTCTTAGGCTGGAAGGTCCCAATTCAGCAATGCACCCCCATCAGCAAACCACTTCAGCACCTGCTTAACTTTGGGGCTGGATTAAAACAGCCTCCAGAACATGCTTTCAATTTATTAATAGTTTAAAGCAGCAGGAACAGATTGCAGGGGCTGGAATTTAGAAACCCCGCTGCACTGGGATCGGTATGGGGGGAAAGCAACCCAAAAATCAAAAAAATAATTATTTAGGTGGGAAAAAAAAAAAGATGGATGAAAAAGTAAAAAGTATGAAAATCCCCTCAAATAGATATATTTTAAAAGAAATGCCTCTGCCCACTCCCTCCCCCCCCCAGCATATTTCAAGCACTTTGGATGTTTGTGTCTGTCTCCCTTTCAAGGAACCCCGAGCACATGAATGGGCAGAGCAGCAGAATGAATGGGACACTTCAAAGAAAATGAAAACCATTACTGGGAAATCTGTTTATAGAGAGGATGAATGATTACGAGAGAAGATGCCAGCAGAGAGAGAACACAAGTGAGGGTGCTCTCTGCACAGTGCACTACATAACTCAGGGGGGTTCAGACCTCTCCTTAGCAGTACACCCTCATATAAATTTGGGGTGAAAAGCCCCCTCCTGCCCCCCTCAGTCTTTCCAGCAAGTCCAGAGCCCCCTACAATGCCACAGGACCCCTGTGCACCTGCTCCTGAGCCCCCTGTGGGGAGACAACCCCCTCCCTCCCAATGTCAAGATAGGATATTAAAAGAAATTATTCCCATTGCCTGGTGTAGATGAGAAATGGATAAACAACATGTCAGTCACGTTCCAAGTGGGTAAACTCCATTTACCCTCGACACCACCACACAGAGACCCTGCCCTGAGAACTGCAGATTTTATCTGAACCTCACAACATTCTCACAGAGTCTCATCCATCTCCTCGTGCTCAGTTTGCAGAGAGCTCTGCACTGCACGTGCACTGCCCAGGCACCAGAAAATCTGCCTTGGTTCCTCTGGACCCCGGTGCAAACTCTTCTGAATCCATCCACCCCAATTGCTGGCAGCCAAACCAGCAACTGGGCATCTTTTTTTTGGGGAATAAAGAAGGCTGACAACTTTTCCCCCCTTGGCACTGATTGTACAACCGGTGCAATCTTCCACACAGGGAGCCCAGGAGATTTCCATGCCTTCACTCAGCACCTAAAGCCACATCTACCAGGGCAGAGCAAACAGCCCCTTGTCATCCCCACCTTCATCACCCTCACTCAGCAGGGCAGATGTGCCCAGACGCACAAGGGGTGGACAAATGCAAGGCTCACCCCCCAAAATCAGTGATGTGGTCCAATCTTCCCTGCTGGGAGATAAAAAAGAGAGACAGGCAAGTCATACAGCCCATGGTAACAGGGCAGTAGAGCCCTATTTAGAGCCACAGCCTAAATGGAGTGAGGAGATGGCAGCAGAAAATAGCCCCCAGTCACCCTTGTTGTTTTTGGCATAAAGAGGCAGAAAATATTTGTCCTTCTTCGAATACTGAGAATATTTGGACCATGACCAGTGTGGTTTTCACAGCACTCTCAGGAGATGCAGAGAGATGAACACCAGCATCCCTGGGGCTGGCTCAGAGGCATGTGAGATGCAAACATTAGTCCTCCAAGAGCTCAAGGAATGATGTTAATACAGTGTCACTCAGAGCACCAGCTGATGGAGCCACCAGTTTTTTCCCTGCCACTGACTTCTTCAGGAGAAAAAATATCCTTCCTAGGCATGCCCAGGATAATGGAAGACCCCAAGGCAGTTTGATGGCTTTTTCCAGAACGGTCCATATTCCCCAGGGTCCATTTAGCAAGGCAAAGGCAGAGCTTGGACTGTGCTATCGCCCCAAGCCCTCCAAACAGCATCACGCTCAAAGAAAAGCAACAACTGGTGTGTCACTGGCAAATGTGGCCGGCAATCTGCCTGCTAAAGACCTTCCTTGGAGCCTCTACTGACTTGCCATCTGTCTGTTCCTCCCCTCTGCATAGGATCTCCACCTTGGCAGTGAGTCAGAGCCCCTGCCCACCCAGCTCTGGCGGCGGAGCCCGACGCCGCCGTTTCACGTCGGTGGGCACCGTCACCCCTCTGCCACTCCAGTCATCTCCCATTACAATTTGGACTTGGATAAGCAAAAGTGAAACACGAAAGTGGGCTGGGCTCCAGCTGGGTGTGAAGGCAGAGGCCGTGCCAAGCAGATTTCAGTGCCTTGTTTCATCTGCTCCTCCCGAGGGAAGGACGGAGAGCGCGGGTCAGGGATGGATCTGCTCAGTGTGGGACACCCACTTGCAGTGCTCATGTCTCATCGTGCCAAAGTGGTAATAATTCAGTGATAATAATAGGTTTACCAAGAGGGCTTCACCTATTCTTAACCATTTAAACACCTGATTTAAGCTGTTTCACAGATCAAGCAGATAAAGTGTCCTTTCCATCCTTGTGCCTGGATACACTTGGGCACAAGGCACCAGAAAAGCCCTGAAACAGCCCAATTTCGCTGCTGCCTCTTCTGAGCTTGGGTGCACAGTGCTCTGTGCAGGTGGATTCTGTGTGCTGACTGCCCTAATCCTCAGTTCTTGTCCCAGGAAACATCTCCAGCTGCTTACAAAGAGGCCCTTCAGGTGAACTGACCACCAGCTGATACCATAACACCAACGCCAACCCACAGGCCCGGACAGAAAAGAGGGAGAGGAAAAAAAACCACCAGCACTTCCCATTCCTCATTCCTGGATAACCTTCCATCGGGACCATTCCCCATGGGTGACCACACAAGCGTGGGGAAAGCTGCCAGACACAGAGACACAATGAGAAAGCCCTCAGGCCTCACTCCCAGGGTTTACCACGACGTCCCCGGAGCCCCCGGCCGTGTATTTATCTAACGGGAATAAACGATTGGGAACCACAAATGGCAAAATTATAAATATGCCTGGAGAGGTGACATCAAAACAAATGAGATGAGAACAGAGCTCCAGTGGCTTGTGTCGTCATCACAGCCCTGGGTGGGTGCCCAAGCTCAGATACAATTCCACAGCTTTTGTTGGGGGTGGATTGTGTGGGGGGTTTTTTTGTTTTAAATAAATAAAAGACACTAGTAGGGTTTCTCTCCATCCTGCTCGCCCTTGCACAGACCAGCTCCCATATTTCCCATCTTCCCTTTTTTTCCAGAGGTATTGAAACTTACTCTAACACAAATTATACTCTCAAAAGAAAGGACCAGCAATTCAAGGTCATTAAGTAAAGGTTTTCTGGATGAAAACCATAAAAGAACACAAGGATACAAAAGTTACTGGGTTTGTACCTAAGCAGTTTTTGAAGAGTGAAGATAGTATGGAAAAGAGAAAGACATCAGATTTGATGTCAGCCCAGCATCTTATTTTGAACCTGGCTTGGAGGGATGCTGAGCAACTCCATGTTTCACTAGTTTTCTAGAAACACTGGGGGGCTCAGGATTGCAGGCCACCCTTAAAAGAGCAAGGATTGAAGGAAAACTTTCCAGAAAGCCTGAGTTTGTGGCACAGATGTCAAAGCACTACTAGAGGAAAAAGAAATCAGTGGAACCCAGATTTTGAAGTCGCTTTAATTCCTTCAAATTTTTCATCCAAGGTAGCTCAGGCATGTGGGTAATGCCGAGGTCTTATGTGCCACTCCTAGGTCTCAGAACAGCACAAAAATCCACATTGCAAAGTTCAGCAGGACTTGGGATGCTGAAACTTGTTCATCTGCTGTGGAAATCCCAGTCTGAAGCTGGGTAACTAAACTGGAACCAGCCCTGGGAGGCAGAACTTCTCCTGCCACGAACGGCAGCGACATCCCCAAGTGGAAACAAAACCTCACCTCCTTCTCCTTCAGAGTGGAGAGAGACTGGTGTGGGAGGCAGGAATTGGCCCACTGGGTAAATCACAGGGTTGAAAGTCTTTTCCCCAAGTCAAAGGAATACAGCTGGGTCCACATCCATGCAGGAAAGTGAATTTACTGACAACAGCTTTCCTTTTCTTACGAGGATTTTTTTTCTTTTTTCCCAGTCCACAGAGTCAGTTCTGCAAACCACATGCTGGCCTGAGTCTTGGGAGGCCAAATCACTATTTCTTTCCCCCTGCACAGATTTCCTACATGACACTGGCCTGTCCTACAGCACCTCTGTCCAGGTAGGGAGCTCTGGCACAAGGAAAACACACTGCAGGGATTAGGACAACCCATTTTGGAAGCCAAGCAGTTTTATATGCCTGAAAACCTGGGACTCTACAGCTGAAACTTTGCAGGGGCTTCCTATTCCTATACCCAGACAGCACCAAACAGCAGCTCAAATCTCACAAAGGGGATTTTTCCAGACCCCTCAAGCCCATCCTGGCTTCTGATACAAACCAAAGGTTCAAACCCCTCCAAACTCCAGCACAGCTTTGCTCCGAGATGCAAGCTCTAGGTTTTAATGGTGTATTTACTGATGAGGTGAAATATGAATCTGGTTTTGACTTTAAAAAGCCAATTGTATTTTGGGGGCGGAGGGAGGGGGGAAGGGGTGCTCTGACCTGACCCGCTAATCTCTTTTTCTTCCTTTAAAGTTGTCTTCTAAATCTGAACATTAAAGGTGATTAGATACCTAAGGGACTTCCCATGTCATTAGTTAATACTTTAGAGCTTGTTTTGGTTCCAGCTAGCAGTAATGCAGAGCCCTTTTGATAATACATCACCCTGCTCAAATATGCCTGCACAGTCTCCAGATGATGTACCCCACCCGTGTCTGCCTCTGTGCAGCTCACAGATTGGAAGGGTTGGAGACGAGTTTAATTTAAAGATGAGCCGCCCTTGGGCTGCCAAAGGAAATGGCGTGTCAGCTACGTCAAAAATAGATACTGTTGTGCAGATATATGGGGGGAGAGATGGACGCTGCCAGTGCTATCAATTACCTGGATTGCCTTTAAATGTCAAAGCAAATCCTTACCCATTCCTTCTCTAGAACCTAAATCACCCGGAGAGACAAGGTCGACCCGAGCGGGCTGGAATGCTGGGAGAGGAAAACGTGGACACAGCGCTGCGTGTGTGAGGGGATAATTTGTGTGCACGCACTCAGGAGGACCCAAGGAGCATTAAAAGCATGTTGGCTCACGGATTCCGATTCGGGAACGGCGTTGCTTGGGTTTTCAGGTGTCATCAAAAACAGTCCCCAAAAGAAAAGATCCTTTCCAAGTCAATAAAAGTGGCCTTCTGGACTAAATATATTTAAAATTCCCATGCTGCTCCTATTTGGCATTATTTCAGGTTGGTTTTGTTGGTTTTATTTTTTTTTTTTCTCCTGTGGGGATATAGGTGCCTCTGACAGAGTCAAAAGAAACCCCACAAATCTAAAGTGCCTCTGGGGAAAAGCAGAGCAGGTTATCTCTGTAAATACTTTTCCCCTCTCGCTGCTGAGCAAATCATACAAGCATAACATATGTGCACCTACATATCTGCCTCCTTCAAGGCAGACCTCCTGGGAAACAGCATGAAATGATCCCTTGGGAAGGGCCCCCAGCCCTTTTGGGAACAGGATATGGGGGAAATTGAGGAGTGGAGGGGGGGGGGAAAGGGGAAATCATCAAATCCTACAGGTGGGTAAATAAAAGGAGACACAGTTTATTACAATAGAGAGGCAAACATAAGGTTTGAGCTTGGTCTCTTAAGAAATGAGGTTTCTGCAATCAGCCTGCACGTGGGATACATATATAAAATATAAATAAAGCAAACATACTCATCTCCCCCGTCTCCAATAACTTCCAAATTTGTTGGCCAATTCCAGCCCAGCTTGGTGGAGGGGGCAGAGGTCTTACAGCTCCTACAAGTTTTATGAAAATAGGGCCCTCTCCCGTATCCTGAGGCCTATTAATGCCCACACTGAAAGAAATTGTTGAGCTCACGTTGCAGCTTATTAGTAATATTATTAGACACTGGAGAATCCACAGGGGAGAGAGAAATATTAAGAAGGCCCCAACGGCAGGAAAAGCTTCGGTTGGAGTTTGCACCTTCTTAGACACCAGAGAATCCAACCACAAGACACCAACCGGTTGAAACCCCCATTTCATTGCAATCTCTTGCTAATAACCACTTCTTTTACATAAAGATATGTTGTGTATTCCCAGCCTGGCCTCCCCAACCAATTAAGGCGAGCTGTAATTTACAGCTCCCGGCGCTTCCTTCACCTTCTTTCCTCGGAGGGATCAGCGGTGCCGAGAGGAGGAATGTAATCACGGGGGACATTTATCACCTGCGTTTTCACAGGGGGCACTGCCCTGATTTCTGTGCTCTTCCTTCAACAGCATCATCTCCTCTAGATAACTCTGCACCAGGCCAGGGACCAGATGTACATGAAGCTCTGATTTCAGCACGGGGCACGTCCCAGAGCCCCGGCGCTTCCCATGCGCGGGACGCAGGGCAAAAATGTAAAGAATTCCAGATAAACACATTTGGAAAGCCACTTAGGGCTACTGGACAGATGAAGGCAGGGGAATATTTTTGCAGTGAACAGGCAAAGAGGGACACTGTTCATCTCTTGAGGCGTGGGAGCTGCTCCCTAGTTCTAGATGATGCCAGTTTTGGCTGGGCAGAAGACTGTCAAGCACCAAAGACTAAGAAAAAGGAGCCATATAAGAGCAGGGAGGCCACAGAGGAGCTGGAGGACATGGATCAGATCTACATTAAGACTTGCCTGACAGTTGTCAGTGGTTTAGTTCCATTGGTTTGCCAGATTTGGGGGAATACTCAGCACAAGTGGGAATAAAGCTCCCCCAGTGTGGTGCCGTGTGGGTTCCACAGAGGAACAAGCACTTTTGGTACCACCATAGGCAGATGACTGTGAGTGGTCCAAGACAAAGACAACCCACCTGGAAGGTTTCCCTTCCTTTCTAATGCAAAACTGATAAAATGGCTGTGGGGCTTTAAATAACAGCTACATAGCACCACACCAGGGTACAGCCCTGACCTGCTCCCAACCCTACAAGCTCATCTCTAGCATCACTGGGCATCTGCTCAGAACATTTCAGCCTGATTGTCTCCTTTTCTACCCATTCCCACAGCATGATGAAGCACAACTCCCTTCCTTCAGGGGCTGCTTGTCCAGTTGCATCTGCATATGACAAGCTGGGCTTTTTTAGGTGGTTTCAGTGCAAAATAAGAGATAATTTTAAGTTTCACTGTAGCTCTGCCAACAGTCAGGATGACGCAAGTGGCTGTAGGAACAAGCCAAAGAGTCAGCAACGGCCTGAAGCAGAGCAAAGAGAAGGCAAGAGCTGCCCAACACTGCTTTTACAAAAACCTCCCCCTTCCCACAGAGTAGAGGATCAAAAGATTATTCTGGGAAGGAGCAGCTCATAACTACACCAAAGCAGTAGGCTGAGTGATCCCATGGGAACTGGGGTGCCACTGATTTCTGCAAGCCTGGGATCCATCCAATCCTTCCTTTTTTTTTCCACCCAATTACCCCGAAAAGCCTGGAAGCCACCACAGCCCCCCAGCTCCGCGGAGCCAGCGCGGCAAAAGCCGGTCAAAGCCACCTGCTCTGAGCACCTCGGGCTCCATTCCAGCCTCCAGAAACCAGTTCGGGGGTCAAGGGGAAGTTCATCTTGGCCCTCAGGAGAGGGCAACTTACCCATCCAATTAACAGCTAAAGCACTGGGGGGGTCTCTGGGAATCCCTGGTGGCCACAGGGAGCTGTGGTTATCGGTACAACTGCCACGCTGTGCTGGCAAGAAACTTCCAGCCCACGAGGAGCAGAAAGTGCCTCCTTCCCTGCTCACACAGGAACATTACGACCCACTGCCACACCCCTGCAGGTCACTCGAGCCTTTCCTGCACCGGGCAGGCTCCCAGGATGGTCTACAAGCGTTTTGCCTGGTACGGGGGCTCGATCCCGTGGTCCCAAAGATGCAATTTCCCCAGGAATGCCTGGAATTTCCCCCTTTATGCAACACACGTTTGCAGGTCCCTGCTTTGATGAGTGAATATCTTCATTTACCAGGGGAAGCATTCCCACACACCTGCTGTCTCTTTGAACAACCCAAGCCACCAGCTCAAGCCCAAAGGCAGATGAACTGTCCTTCCTCCTTCTCAGGGCCTCTAAAACCCTGATATATATATTTTTTTTTTTTAAAGTGTGCATGTTTTGATTTAAACCTCACAGCTCAGAGCTGGCTCTGTCTTTTCTTCAACTGCTTATTTGCCACTTTGCAGAAAGTGCTGGCCAACTGTAAAAAACCACCCTATTTAATTTTATTAAATTATCAAAGCTTCACCAGCAAACCTTATTTTGCAAGTGAAAATCCCATTTCTTGATTTATAACCAAGAGATGGGGGTTGCTTGAATGTTGCATTATTTGAGATAAAGGATTATACTGAAGAGAAAGAAATTTCAGACCTGGAGCTGAAGATTCAGACTTTGGAAAAATGATCTCTCCAGTGGTGACACCTGTCCCTTCAGTTTTACACAAACTGAACAGCTTGAAGAAGCTCCTCCAATCCAAGGGTCGTATTTTTGCTGGAATAAACTTATTTCACTCAAAGATGAACAATGGGATGGCCAACAAAATAATTTCTCTCCTGTGGCACCCTCATTCCATATGTCCTAGGAAGATGTGAGCATGTACTGCAGGAATTCCCTTCTGTCAGGGAAAGTTTAGATATTAGAGGAAGGTTCTTCCCCCAGAGGGTGGTTGGGCACTGCCCAGGCTCCCCAGGGCAGTGGGCACAGCCCCAAGGCTGCCAGAACTCAAAGAGTATTGGGATGATCCTCTCAGGGACAGGGTGGGATTGTTGGGGATGGGCCTGTGCAGGGCCAGGAGTTGGACTGGATGATCCTTGTGGATCATCCCCCTTCTAACTCAGCATATTCTGATTCCCTGGAGCTCTTGTTGCTCTCCTGCTGTTTGCTGCTCTCTGAAGGAGCTGAGGATCAAGCTGACCACTAAAGGCAATCTCCAGGCCAGATGCCAGACTTGTGCTGGCCAATTAAGCCGTGCCAGCCTGCAGCCAGTGATGAAACCCTCAGCTCTGGGTGGAGAAGGGAGGAAGAGGAGAATCTTTGAGCACAGGGCTACAAACAGCAACTCCAAACCCTCCACCTGCCAGCGCTTCACCTATATCCCAGCCTCAAGCTCTTATGGAAACCCACTAACTTTAAAACAATCGTGCAAGTCATTTCTCCCCTTTAAATGTTTATCCAGGGCCACATCTGAGTTCCCAAAAGGGTTCTGATCACTCTGCAGGGCTGCACGAAGGTCCCTCAGCACAGCGGGGTTAGCAGTCAGAGCACTGCCATCAGCAGGGGAAGGAGGAGAACTGCTGGGGCAGGGCGGGGATTTAGGCTCTGTACCACCAAGGCTCTGCTTTTTGCCGTTTAGCACTGTCTAAGCTGCTATTTTCCTTGAAGGACTGCACATTTTTGTGCAGCTCTCAATATATTCATGCTTAGAGGTCCAAAATCTCGCCTCTTTATACTTGCAAATTCTCATCAACGTCCCTGCTCCATCCCCAGCTCACGGGCTCTTTTTCCAAGAAAAAAAAAAAATGATGCCAGATATAATAATTCTTGAGAGACTTCCCATCTGCAGATCTCAAAGTGTGGATCAGCGTTCAATGAGGACTCAAACTGCATCTAGGTTTGCCTTGGCCCTCAGCACTAAACGTCAGGCAGAGGATGAAGTGAGAGACTTCTTATGAACACATTCCAGCCCAGCCAAGCCACCATCCCAGTTCAACACCCCAGCAAAAATCAGAGAGCCAGTGTCAGGAAGAGATCAGAAAACAGGATTTTCTCTCCAAAAGAAACGACAGGGTGTTGATTTCGCTTCCTCCTGATTTCAGGTTGAAAGGAAAAAAAATTAAAGTCGAGCTCTTGGGATATTTTGCAGAACAGAAATTCTGAAATGTTCTAAGATGGAATTTTTTACTTTTATGTGCGGCCCAAAAATCAGAACCAGATTGAGTCAGAATAAGTACAAGGTTAAAGTGAAAGGAGAAAATAAACAATTTCAAACTGTTTCTGAATTTCCTCTGGCACTCGACTGAATAGGGTATGTTCCTACAGCATCTTTCTCTGCAGGCAAGACAGTTACTTCTTAGGGAAACCACGTGTACCCTGCTTGAAAAATTCGGGGAAACCAGACAGAAGCTGTAACCTCACAATCAGGACAAAATACAATTTTGAAATCGTCTCCTCTGTTTATCCCTTTTGTCTCAGTTCAGGGACTTATCTCCAGCATTCTGGATACAGAAACCAGACTGTTCCCTTGAAGACCTGGGCTGCTACAGCTTAACAGGACTCCCTGAACACCGAAGGAAGATGAGCAAAACTCAACAGAGCCGTGAAAGCCGCGGGGAGAAAAACATCCAGGCAGGAAAGAAAACCACCACAGAGCAGTGACGCTGGGGCTGCGCCATTCCGACCCCGTTTCGAGCTCCAGTTTGCTGATTTATGCTTAAAATGGAGGGGGAGAGGAGAAAAAGTTCTTTTTCCTGGGAAGGGCAGCCCCTGGGATGGTTTGGACCGGCCGCAGCATCGCCCCGAAATCCGCATCCTTCCACTGCCCTCTCGTGGCCGCCGCTCCCGCTGCAGCCCGAGGGACGCGCATCCCAAAGGGGAAAACAGGGAATGATCGTCCCAGGGGTGCTGGCAGGATACGTGCGTTGCTTAAGGACAGCGCGATAGGGGACAGAATCCAGGCCATTATCTTTATTTGCGTAATTTATCCTCTCTGAGCAAACTCATCTCTTTTTAGACTAACTTGGGTCTTCACCTCCTGCAGCAGGGACTTTCAGCACCTCATTAAATCTCACATTAAAAAGGTCTTTTCCACCTGCCTTCTGACAGAGCCTGCAAGGAACCAACCCCATGGGTACTAATCCCTTCCTGAACATCAGTAATTCCATCTTTCACTGCACACCAGGCACGCAGCAGGACCCTCACTGCAGGCAAAACAAGCCAACCCCCTCAGAAACATCATCCCAGGCTGTGTCCTTCCAGCCTTGTCAAAGAGTGACACAGCAGGGACCACACCTGGAGGAGCATCAGGGCTGCAGCAGAGAGGGCAGACGGGGAGATGCTGCTGCAGGCTGGGAACTCGCCCTCACATGTGCAAAGCAAGGATCCCTCCCTCTTCCCCCAGCACGCTGGGGCTCTCCAAGGAGGTCAGTGGTCGAGGAGCACAAGCTCCAGAGGTGCTGCAACCACAGCCAGCTGTTGCCTGGGCTGAAGGGAGAGGCTTGGGATGGGAGCCAGAGGTGAAAGTCCCCCCCCAGGCTGGCCAGATCTGAGAGCCGGGTGAGCAGCACAGCTCGGACACGCAACCAGATGAAACAACAAGCAACTAAAAACACGTTTGCTCTGAGCAGAAAGATGGCTGGGAGGACTCTGAGGATCTGCTTCCTCTGCAGCAGGATATTTTATTGAGACCCTAAGCCCCCTTTTCCCATTGTACCATGTTCAAACAATGATCTGGGTATGGGTTGCTCAGTTCTAAACACCTCAAGTGCTGACTACTAGTATCACCCAGTCCTTTTCCCAGGGATAGGAACAGCATTCAAAGCCTCTTGGGCATGATCTTGCCTGTTCTTTCAGCCCATTTTGATGACTTGCTCTGTTTCCACAGCAGACAGGCCTGAAAAGATACCCTGCCTTTGAATTTATATCTAATTCTAATAGCCAATGATCCCTTTCTTCCTCCAGATTCATAGCAGAGTAACTCCAGACTAAATGTCAAGAGAACAGATTAAATCCAAACTTAATCCCATTCTCTTGGCAGTGCATGACTCGAGATTTACCCCCAGAAAGAACAGGTCCATGTCCTAACCTAGCAGGAGTTCACATGCTGAAAATCCATCTCAAACAATCTCCCCTGGACATGGCTTTTCCACACCTATCCAAAACAACTTCCCTCTGCAGTTTCAGTGTTATATTTCTGTTGTTTACATTCATGACAACTGCAAATTACTCTTCAAAATCATCTTTAATGATTTGCAAACAGTACAGGAGTTTTAGAGAGGGAGAGGAGGGCATAAGCTCAGCTGTCCACAGGTACAGCTGAGGCAGTTTCCTCTTAGCCACCACATTCACATTTAAATTCCCCTCCCAGCACTGTTAAGGGGTCAGTCACTCCTCCATTAATTTTCCCATGAAATATATAGTACGAAAAGTTGGGCAAAAATCTTATTCTATCCTCTACTTAGATAAGGCAAAATTACAGATGGTCTTGGGGGTTTTGCATGGGAACACATAGAGGGTAACAAAGTGGCTCCCCCCACCTTCCACTTCAATGCAAATGGACTAGAAATGGGGCAAAGAGAGAAGGAGCCACCCCAGGCAAAGCTGCTTTCCTGCACAACTGTACAAAGACCCTAAAAAAAGAGGGTCAAAAGTTCCTTTTGGGTGCCCCCATTCTTGGCTGCTCTAGGAAGGGTCAGGGTGAGTTTGGTTCTCCTGCAGCAGCACCTTCCTCACATCCTTCCCTGCAGACACAACTATCCTGCCCTGTGGAAGGGCTCAGCTTGGCTTTGGGAATGGGAGAAGGTCCTTCCTGCTGAATAGGAAGGACCTTTTGAGGAGAGCACCTGCATGAGGAAAAGCAGGGACAAAGGGTTTGGGTTTGGTTTGTGCCTGTCATCTCATGCTCTGATCCTGGAAGGCTCGAGGAAGAAGCAAATCTCTGGGATTTGACTATTTTAAGGACTATTTTTAGCTTCCCTCTCTTTTACCCCCGACTCAAAGCAAGAAACAGGGAAAGGATCACATCTTTGTCCTTCTTTTGCCAGCTGGCAACACCCTGGCACCCCAAAGTCCTCCACATTTACCCTGAAATCCATCATTCCCTGGCAGACAAGGGCTGGACGATGCCCTTGCTCCATCTGACCTGAATGTAGGACTGGACTCAGAGCCAGTGTGTGGGGAAGATCCAGGCTCTCCAGCCCTCAGTCATGCCTGGGGATCCATGCAAGCCCGAGATCCAAGCACAGCTTTGCCTGAGTGACGTGGGCAAGAGGAAAACACACTGACATGAGCCTGTTGGCAGCCAGCAATGAATCCAGCCAGGAGGAGCAGGAGGGAGAGCAAGCTCTTGGCAGAGACAGACCTGCAGTGCCAGTTGTACAGCACCCATGCACAGAGCTGGGCCTAAGGCTACACTCTCACTGCTCCTCAAATCTCCCAGTTTTATGCATTTCTTCCAAATTTTGATGAAGGATCTACTCCTGAGATCCAAATCCCTGCCCGGGGCACCACAGGACAGAGTGAAAGTCCCTTTCTGAGGCTGGACTTCTCCATCTCCAGCCTGTTTGCACCGTCCCACCCACTTCTCAGCCCTTGCCAGCAACAGGGATTTCTGCAAGCTCGTTCTTGTGCAAGGCAGAGCCCTGCACAAGCTCTTTGTTCCCTGGTTCTGCCTTGGTGAAGGTTAGAGGTGGAGTAAGAGGACGTACCCAGGGAAACCTGGCTTCAAACAGCCCTGCTTGCCACCAAACTGCCACATTCACTGCGCCTCTTCCAGCCATGCAAGACAAACAGGGAGGAGATGAGGTGCTCCCAGGCACCACTTGAAGCCATTGCCCTGCCAGTGCAACTCTGGGGGCAGGAGGAATAAGATGCTTTATTTGCAGCCCTGTCTCCCAGCTCTTGGCAGGATTTGCTGGCCCTCCACACAGGTTCACCCTCCTCTGCCACAAAACCAGCTACGTGACCTCAGTCAAGTCCCTGCCCTGTCACCAGACTGGCAAGAGGCAGAGGGTGAGAACAGACCAAACCCTTCAGGACAGGGACTGGCTCACACAGGGTTTCATCCAGATTTTAAACACACCAGTGCCCAACCAATTTGAAACCACTTTTCAGGTTAAAACCTTGCTGTTTGCAAAGCCAGCTGGGTGAGGAGCATTGGGGAAGGAGGAAAAACATCCTTTAGCTGCCTGGTGAGCCTGGAGGGAAGGGCAGCAAGGAGCAGAAGAGCTCTGTGGCACCAGGGTGCTCCCCAGGCACTGCACCAGAGCTCTGACAGCTCACAGCAGTTTGCCAGACTTGCAGCTGGCACAAAGAGGCCGAGGTGTTTTCCTCTCACTCCCTCCCACAGCTGGAAGAGAGCAGACACTTCCTTGCAGGCAGCACAGGGCCCCAGGCAGGCTGAGCTCACCCACAGCCCTTCCATGGGCTCTGCCAGCACAGACTTCCCAGGTGAGAGATGAAAAGCAAATGCCATCACCCAACTTGGAATCTGAGCCCTGTGAAACCAGAGCTCCCAAAATGGATTTGATATTGAAGGAGAGGGGCTTGAAGCAAGAGCTTTGGGACCAGACCCTACTCAGCCCTTGTCTTTTGGAGACCACCACTCCTTTGGCTTCTCCCCAGTACAACTGTCCCAGCTGCATCTGTGCTACCAACACTGGTTACACTCTGGCAGAGGCTCTGGCACTCCCTGCACACTGAACACATGATGGTGACAAAAGTAAGTCCTAAAAAAGCTGCATCCACGGAAGAGGAAATCAGAGTGGTCATGAATACAGCAACAAGGAGTACAAATTCCAGGACACTGCCATTGGAGTCACATACCCAGCTGTTGGAGGCTTTTCTGAACATCTCTGCTTTTAATTACATATTTTTCAATACTCCTCTATTCTCCCCACCCCATGTTGTGACTCATGGCTTGGGCTACTAAGCAGACCAGGGATTCCCATGATTGCTGGAGCTGGAGGTAACACCAGCACTATCAGACCTCCAGGTGTTTTCCACACTAGAAAATATAAAGATCATCTGGCAGAGCAAAGATACAAACACAAGGAGATGGTTCATTTAAAAAGGTGGCTTGGGTACAACCAGGATTACAATCCATCTCAAGGCTCTACTGTTAAGTCACATGAGCAAGTTCAATTGTCAAGGGTCCTAAAAGTTTCTTATTCAGACTCAGAGCTGGTTGAACACCCCACATTGAACAGTGTGTCCTCAACATGATGCTTTACCAGAGGAGAATGAAGAAGCACATCCACACACCCTCTCACCCACAGCTGCACTGCTCTTGCAGCATATTCCAATGTCCTGCAGCTTTCCAGATACAGATGTAGGGCCCACTGATTAAACTTTGGACTTCTTCCCCTAACCACACCGCTTCAAAATAAGCTAAGAGGCAGAAATCAAAAATATTTTCCTTTCAAGCTTCAAAGAGGATCCTCCAAACAAAAGGAAACACTTCAGCAAAGTGTGTGTAAACAGGGAGCATCTGGTCTTTCCCTGACAGTGTTGAGCCTCGAGACACGCAAGAAAAAAGCTACCAGTGAAGTCAGGTAATGAAAAGGATGCCTTGGGTGTGGGTACAGCTCTTCCTTGGAGCCCAGGGAGTGTTACTCTGCCTCCTCTTCAGAGGCAAAGCCCTGCACAGAGCAGCACACACCTGGCTCAGCTCATTGCATTTGTCTCAGGGAAGCAGCTCTTTGTTCTCCAGCTCAGGCAACCATCTGCTCCTCCAGGGACACGGATACACTGCAGGCCCTGCAGCTTAATGGAAATCTTCCTCTGGGTCAAGTGGCAGAGCCAACTGCTCTGTTAATGCAGCCATCTTCATTTCAGGGAGGAAGGGAGAATCAATTAACAGCCTCTGAGCAGGGAAGTCTCCTGGTGAGCAGCCAGAGCTCGGAGATCTCACCCCACAGTTGTTCAGAGAGCCCAGCTTTTAGTGCACCTGGGCCAGCCCTCCACTCCATGGCCTGCAACAGCTTTGTTACAACCTCTGCCTTCAGCTGGAGGTACCACAGAGCTTCAGGGGGGGACTGCAGCCCCACAGAAGCATTGGCTAAGCCAGCAGGAAAAGATAAATGTCTGTTAACAAGCCTGCAACTGCTCAACAAGGAGGAGCAACGGAGCAGACCCATAAGAGAGAAGCTTCTCTCCTCTGGCAGAGACATTCTCCCCCCTCCATCATATCCTGGGTGAATATTTTTCGATTTAAAATACTGACATCACAGAAGCTTCACAGCTTCGTTTCTGCAGCACAGTCCCTCATAATTCTAATTTTTCACAGCTCAGTTACTGTAAGCTGATGAAGAGATCCCTTTGCCTCTGTGAACTTGGGGATCTCAGAGGCAAAGCTGAACTGCAGCACGACTCTTTCATCTCTGGAGGGGGATTTTGGAACAATCTCTAAAAATAACCAGCTCTGATTTTCTTCAAATAACCTAGAAATTCATGTAGTGCCTAATTAACCTTGTCAGAAAGCTACAGCAAAACAAGTCCTTAGAGTACCAGTAGTGTTATTACCTCTGCTCCATCTTAACAACCAGCAGCCTGGATGTGTATCTGAAAATTAACCAGTGATTAACTCCTACCATCCAATTCTTCGTGCCATGTAACCCAACCCCTGAAGCAAACTTTATTTTTAAAGTTATTTCAGCCAAGGTACTTTCCAAACAGAACACTAAATCACTAATCTCACTGAGCAGAACTTATTTCACAATTCAGGCTCTTTCCTTCTGTGGGACAAAGGCTCCTTGCCATAACTCAGGAGATCAGAACATGGCCTGCAGGGTTGAGAGCTTGGGTAACACCTATCAGTACACCCCTGACATGATCCTCATAAATAATGATGAACATGAGATAGGTGAGGAGCTCATTAGAGAAACAGAGACACTTAACTACAGGTGTGTTAAGTACAGCAAAGCTGTGAAGTACATTAAGGGATTTAAAGGTGTGTATGGATTGCTGAAATGCAATTCTCCAGGCAGAGCAGAAGACAGCACCTGCTTGAGCAGCTGTAGCTGGCAGCTTTTTAGGGCAGAGAACTAATCATGGAATGGTTTGGGTTGGAAGGGACCTTGAAGACCACCCAGCTCCAACCCCCCCTGCCACAGGAAGAGACCCCTTCAATGAAGGTTTCATCCAGTTCTTCATCCATGAAGGTTTCATTCAATCCAAGCCAAAAGGTTATTCAATAAACTAAGAGCAGATTGTCAGCCCGAGGTGTGAAAACCACTGCAGCCTCTTCAGAGTAAATGTCAGGAAAGGGACAAAATCAGAAAAGATGAAGGCAACAAATGTGAGTCAAGAAACTGAGACATTAATTCTTCTAGAAGCGTGAAGCTCTCTCACCTCTCACTTCTCCAAGGAGGACCAGCTCAGAAACCCTGCCTTAATGTTTCAGAGGATTTCACAGTGAATTAAATCCATTTCTAAGCTAACACAACCACTGTGTGATCATTCACAGCCATTTAAACCCTGGTCCTTGTCAAGAAATGCCACTGCATTTGTCAGGTTGCAAACGTGTAGCAAGAACTGACACCATTTCTGAGGGATATCCCCGAGTCACATTCAGTGCCTCAGGTGTAATTTCTGCTGCAAAACTGTGGGATTATATTTCTTTGGTTTGGGTTTTTCCTCCACTTCAAGGTGAGGAAGGATGGGGGAGAGCAGGAGAAGATTAGAAAAGGGGAAAAGCATCCTGTGTGACAAATTAGCAACACAAGAACTGCTGGAGTGTCACAAATTCAACCCAGTGTGAGCTCCTGAAGCAGCTTCTGACAGGGAGTCGTGGGAGTTCAGCTGAAGAGACCAAGTCAGAGCCTAAAAGCACACAATCAAAATTTTCACTAATTTATTTTATTAACCCAGACAAGCAGTGCTGTACCAGCATTTTTGGGGGGAGAAGACATCTGGGGTAGAACCTGGACAGTTAAACCTAAAGCTGGGATCCAAAAGAACTTCTCAGCTGACACAGGAGCTCGTGATCCACTGCCTGATGCAGCTGGAAATATTTCCAGCAGTGTTTTCAGAAGCAGAACAACCTCTGTATGGGCAGCCCAGACCCAAAAAAGAGCCAGCTACTGCAGAGGAACACAGATGTGCTGCAGAGGTCCTGGCCTGAAATCCCAACTTATCCTGGAGAGCCAGGCCTTCCACACACTGAACCTGCTGGAACCATTTTGGTATCATAGCTAGTGGGTAAAATACTCATCCAGTGCACGGGAGACCCAAATCTAATCCCTTTCTGAGTGAAATTGTTAAATGAGCAGCCAGCCTGAGCTTCACAGGGTTTGGTGGGCAGTTACCCAGCTCCCTCTGTCCTTCATTCCCACTGAAATCAATGAGCTTCCAGAGAAGTTCAAGGCAACAAATCCTAAGCCAACAGCATTTTAACAGCAAATACCGAATTATAAAACAATAAGCTTTCTTCATCTGCTCCATTTAAATCTTCCTGCTTTCCCTGTGCATCAAAAAATAGACCTGAGCTGTCACTCAAGGCTGTGGTATCTTTAACAATGCCATCCAGCTGTGGGTGAAGGATTGCTCAAGTCCATTTAAGCCCCATCTCCCAGTAATTCCCACTGCAAGCCTGCATTGCCACCCCACGCCCAGCACAATCCACCAGATTGGTGCTTACATCAGATTCAGTCCAGCTTTCAGAAAGAAAGAAGGCTCTGAATTCCCTGGAGCACCCACAGCTGGGCCTCAGCCTCTCGGAGGATGTTTTCACTAATTTAGATTAAGACAATCATCAGCCCATGGGTTTGATTAGAAATGCTGCTGAGCCTCACTCGCCTTCCCTCTCCATCCCCTCCCTGCCACACACACCAGAGCAGGAAGAGCTGCCTCAGTCCAACTTCTATTTTTGTTGAAAACACACATCAGTTTTGCTTCCACTAAAAGCTGGAAGCACAGACAGGAGTTTCAGCATTGAGCAGAATGTAAAGAAATGCACTTCTTGCCAGGGCTTTGTGCTTCTCTAATAACTTCAAGAAAAGCAAAAAGAAAACTCGAATGTGGAGCCAAAACACACCACTTGGTCTCGCATGGGATCTGATCAAACATCTAAAGGCATTTGAAATTCCAGGAAGGGAGAGCTTCCTCATTCTTAAGGAATATACCAAAATGTACAGAAGGAATGAATTTATTTCATTGCAAGTCCCTTATGGTTTGCCCCTGTGATCAGTATAACCCAAAAGCTTAGAAAGAGCCTGAATGTTCTGAGCACTGACCTGCAGTCTATGGGAGACACAGGACACCATTCAGTGAAAAGATAATAAAACATGCCATGCTCAGCATTTATTTGTTTGAGATTCAAAAAGGTTTTCAGATCTGTCTGCTCAGCCTATCTCCTGCAAAAGCCATAAATCTCTTCCAGCTAAACCAAACCATATTCTTACGTTTAAATCACATAAGTGAGCTCAAAGACCAGAGGAATTTGCAAGCAGCAGCCCTTTTCTTCCTTCCCCACATACCCTGTGGCCTTTGACAAGTCTCTAAAAATCCAGCTTTCAGGAGTGCAAGGACTTCTTGTCTTTCATTTGGGAGATGTTTTTTGAAAGACACTCTGCCACTGACCTGCTGGTATTTGCACAAAAGCATGCCAGGGCTGAAAAGGATATGTCTTGATGCCATAAATGCTATTAAAATGCAGGGATATTCCATGTTTACCTCGCTGATAGCCAACACACATATGAAAGTCACCCTGAACACACAACTGGGTGGAGGAAAGGAGTCACTGATAAACATCCAACATGATAAACATCATCTGCAGCAGGCAGCTGAGTATCAGGTCATGGCAAGAAGAGCTGAGCGAAGGAATAGTGAAAAAAAATGGATTTCTGGGCAGTTCACAGACAAGAAACAAGCAGCACATCCATCCTGGCTGTATTTCCTCCAAGGATCCTAACATATCATCACCCCCTCTTCCTGGAAAAGCATCTTCCCAGTGCCAAAGGTGATCCTGCAACAGAGGCCCCCATCTGAGGGGGAGAGTCCTCCAAGAACATAAGGCCTCTCAGCTGCAAAAGGCACCGTCTGGGGCTCGTGGAAAGTCAGGGTGAAATAAAATGTTCAAGCCCAGGAAGCTCAGTTAGTAATGAGCCCCTAAATCATCCTCCTGCAAGAGCCTGGGATGTGCCTCATCCCACACTGGGCTCATCAGGCATCCCATTGTACCCTGAGGATGCTGAATCCAAGGTCTCCCCATGACGGGAGGGAATGAACTCTGCCCTGCCCGTGGTATCCCCAAGCAGTCCTTCAATCCCAGCTTTTAAAGGGAGGTAGAAATAGCCAGTTTTTAGACTCGAAACATTTGGAAGATGCAGCCTCCTTCTAGAGGTGCCATCTGAAACGAGAGGGATACTGTCTCCATGCTGAAAGGAAGCCACTTGAGTCTGTTCCAGTGGAAGGTTTAAAGCCTCCCCACCCCAACACTCTTCAATGCAGGAGAAGAGGAGGGAAAGCCAAGAGCAGAAAACTGAGAACAAGGCAAAAAAAAAAAAAAAAGCCCCGTGAATTTAAACCACTTTTGCAATCCTCAAATATTTTTGCTTCCCTGAGGATCCATCATCCCTCCTCCAGACAAGCAGCAGAGAGGTGGTCTCCCCCTTCAGAAAGCTTTGGATGATAACCAGCAAGAACATTATGTTTAAGCTTCAAGGACTGAGCGTTCCCACAGGATTCATGGATGGCAACGCTGAGCCAGAAGGATGCATTTAACAGTTGCTTAAGTTCTGGCACCTGCACATATTTCCTTATGATAAAGTCCAACACAGGCAGCCCTCAGATGTTGTGTAAATACTGTCAGCGCTCTGGCACAGCTCCCCTTTCTTTATGATTTGTTTTACACAATCCCCAAGCGTTTCATAAACACTAATTATATC
This sequence comes from Pseudopipra pipra, assembly GCF_036250125.1. Taxonomy (NCBI): domain Eukaryota; kingdom Metazoa; phylum Chordata; class Aves; order Passeriformes; family Pipridae; genus Pseudopipra; species Pseudopipra pipra. Next base: position 3,034,226 of record NC_087566.1, on the reverse strand, counting down.
TCCTGGTTCCTCTAAATGAGCTGCGAGTGCTTCATGTGTGAGGAAACTGAGGCAAAGTGAGGATCTCTGCATCCCACCAACGAGGTGAGCAGGCTGAAGGAGCTTCACCTCCTTCCACCAGCAAACCTGACACGAAATGGAACATTGACTGAGATTTACTGCTGCTGTCACCTCAAACATGATTTGAGGTTTCCAGAGCAACAGAGTGAACCAGGAGTTCAGTGTTTTGAGTTCTCAGTGACAGCTTAATCTCTCCCCAACACAGTAGGGATCTTCACTTTCAGCATCTTGTCAGAAGCTGTATCCACCCAGCTCCTCAAACTGTGCGTGGAGTTCCTAGACAATGCATCCTACCCCAACTCCCCAGCTAGATCTTGCAGATACCTTCAAAGCAGTAACAGCACAACCAGTTCTGTCATGGCACAGAGATTTCTCCTTTGCATTTTGCCCCAGTACATAACCCAGCAGGCTGAAGGCATCGCCTGGGTCCGCCTTTTCTTAAAGACTGCTCTGTCAATTCTTGTGAGCTTGCCAGGCATTCTGCAGTGCCAACGAATATCAAAAGAACCAAGAGCACCACAAATGAGGCTGGAGCCCAGAAGAGCACTCCCAGAATTTCCATGGGACTACTAGCTATGTGCAAAGCTTTTATTTCATGATTAATGGCTTATTTGCAAAATAGGAGCAATAAACCCCAGCTTCTAGAAGTCACTTTGGTGCAGAGCACTCCTCTGTTTTCCATCACCTACTGCTGAGCCTGTAACTAGGTGTTGTTTTTCAGAGTGATGGGTGTTATGAAGATGAACTGCGAGATTAAAGTCAAAAGCATTTTATGAAAGATAAATGGACACGATATACCTGGCAAAGAGCGAGGCCTCAAGTCTTAACAGCGTGTTTCCTCATCGCCTAGGAAAGGATGTTTCAACAGCTGGAGATAAGTGGAACATGACCAGCTAAGCTCCTTTCCCTCCCCTGGAGCCCAGAGGAGCAGCAGGGAGCACTGCAAAACCACTCCATCTCACATCAGAGCACGCTGCCCAACACGGGAGGCATTTCAGAGCCAACGGAGCGTGTGACGGAGCGTCGCGGCGGCCGCGCTCGGAAACGAGACCAGCCTCACACCGAGGTTCAGAGGTGCCTCTGCTAAAAGCAAGAGGGAACTATCGATTTTTGCTACGCCCTGACAATTCCACAAGGCTCCCCCCATCCCTATTCCAGACGATAAAACAGTAACAGGGAGCACACCCACACCTCCAGCTGAGCGCCGGTGCCGACGCTGCTGGGATATTTTAACCCGGCTCTCTGAGAAGGGGCTCCTTTCAAACTCAAGCATAATCCAAGCATGGAAGACTACACAAGCCTGGAACGCCACCTGAGCCCTGGATTTGCAAAAAGCCTTCAAAATACACCTTTAACAGCCCTGAAGGGAGTTAAAGCTCACCCAAGGCTCCACACCTGAGCTAATTGCTTTAGCTCTAAGGAAAATGCAACAAGACACTAAATTTGCTGCTGACTTGCTCAGTCATTTGCACCCCTGATCCCTTTTAACTCCTCTGATCTGGGTGCTATGGGAGCAGCTCTGAAGCCTCCCAGCACCTCCAGCCTACAGGCTGATGGGGCTGTGCCACTGAGGGCTCAAAACAAGCCTGTGCCACAGAGCCAACAGCACATCAGCAGTGCCTGGGAAAGGACAGGAGTATTTTGGCAGGAATCACCACGGCAACCCATTTTCTCCCATATTTGCCAGTTAGTTGCCCATTGCCCAGCAGCTCAGCTATAGGCAGCAACTTGTGCCACATTCCCCACCACTTTTTGCACCTCAGTCCTTCCTGCTCTTTCCACATGATGGGAAAATCCATGAATGAAGACGAAGATTAATTGTTTATGGCCCTGCAATGTCCCCTCTTAGGGACAAGAGACTGCCACAACAGGCAAGTTCTGCACCATTAACCAGGGCTGTGAGCTCTCTAGAGAAACTTGCCCCAAAACATGGAGGTAAAACATGAGACACACCTAATTCAGCTAAGAGTGACTTATAAACATTCTAAAGCACCAGAGAGTATTATATATGTTATATGGAGGTGAAAATCTATACAGGACATAATTTGATCTCTGGAGAGAGGTGTGAAAGTGGGAGAAACTCCTTTTTACAGGAACAGGCTGCACCTAAACAAGCTTGTGTAAGAGGAAGGAGGGATAAACAACCTCGTCCTGCCTGCAAAGCACAGCTGACAGGAGTTTAATACCAGCAGTGGGGCATCAAAACTCTGCAAACATTTACTGTGCTCTGACATGAAAGCAGCAGGATTTGGGGCACAGGTTGTATTTTTATTATGCATGGCACAAAAAACCTCCTCTCTGCAATAGCATGAGAAAGATATTTAACAGGACCAAGAGGCCAGAAGAGACCATTTGCATGGGATCCATCTCAGGGGCACAGTGAACCGCCAAAGATTAAAATTTGCATCCGCGATTTCTTAATATTCGCTTTATGGTCAAATTGAATAAAACCCACAGATTTTTCTGCTACCACCAGTACTCTGGAATAAAAAAAAACCCAAACAAACTGTGCCAACTCAGCAGGCAGATTTCAGCTGTGTTCAGGATGAAGCATGTGCACACCAGCCTGCTCTGTAATTGCAGTGGTTTATTGCACTGCGCCTCACGTCAGGATTAGACTCCTAAATTCCAGGCTTGGACTTGGTTAGCAAGCCTTACATTTCTTGTGGCACATACAACTACCTCCAATCGTGTTCTTTGCTCCACATGAACAGGAATTTGGGGAAGGCACCAAGAAGAAAGCAAACCTTCTGGTGCCGTCTTACAATAATGCAGCGAGGAGTTCCCCAGCTACTGTGGGAAAAGTGAGTTTTAGACTGTTTTAACCACGTATGTCCAGTCTTTCGGCATCAACAATACAACATCTGGGCTGAAAAATTCCATTTCAGCTTTAGTTTCTACCTGCAGCTTCAAGATATAACACACATCCTAGAGACTGACAGGCAAGAGCATCCACTTGCTCCTATGTTTGAATCGTGAAACAGAAAAGCTTTAAAGTATCTTGAGAGAGTTAAATCACAATAAAGAGATAGTATGTGGGAGGAATATTTTTAAGGCACCCAGAAATGGGCTTTGTCAACTCTTTTATCTGAAAGATGTATTGCAAAATCCTTAAGAAATCATGAACCTTGCACTGTCCCTCAAAGGTACCTTGTCTGGAGTGTTGAACACTTAGATTTTGGTCCATATGGGAGCCAGGAGGGCAAAATTGACGGAGAAAAGGTGAAATTGGTGAAGAAAAGTGTTTCTAAGCTTTTGTCAGTAAATACAAAGCCTCAGATGAGGGATGTCATCTGGGCAGAGACACACAAGAAGAGGGGCTGTGTCCTGCAGAGGCCGAGTGGAAGCCAGAGGAGCTCCTGGCCTGGGGAAATCCTCACACCTGATTTCTTCTCAGTACAAGGAGCACGTAGACAAGGCAAGCAAAACTTCTTTCAGGAAGGCGAAAGACATCCACTTGCTTCATTTTTCACTCCTAGGGACAAGAACCTGCCCCAACAGGCAAATTCTGCACCATTAACCAGGGCTGTGAGCTCTCTAGAGAAACTTGCCCCAAAATATAGAGGTAAAACATATTCCCATGAAACACACCTAGTTCAGCTAAGGGTGCCTTCAAAATATTCTAGAGCAAATGGCAGCATTTAGGACTTGCTGCTCACGTGCCAGGCAAGAGCATGGAGATGCCAAGGCACCATCATGGCCAGGGCTTGGCTCAAGCACAGCTGGGAAGGGAATCCTGGCACTGTGGACCCAGTCCAAGGCTGCCCACACTGCCCAGCACAGCCCAGCTCCACACAGGAGCAATGGTTTGAAAGCTCTGCATCAAGGGGAAGGTGCTTTACACCTGCTACTTCCCTCTCTGGAAATGCAAACCACCACCCAGGCTGGCAGGCAGGCCTCCCATCTTCCGAGTAATTTGCCCTATTATTTGTTTTATCTGCCTTTCCTGCAGGACACAAAGGGACATGTGGATTGTGGCATCACACAGCCTTCAAAAGCCTCCCCGCCACTGCAAATTAATTAATCTCAAGGAGGGAAGAGCACGCAAAGCAAAGCAGCCTCTGAGAAGAAATGCTGCCCCCAGGGAAGTTATCTTGCCTCCTTCGCCTGCCTCCTCCATCTTACCCCTCCATAAAACTCAAGTTCAAGTCCTGACAAGCAGCACTTTTCCTGCTGGGAGCTGCCCAAAGCAGCAGGGGACGTGTGCTCCAGAGCCTGAGTCACACTCTGCTCTGCCCCATCCCCTCCCTCTCCCAGCACCTCTGTTCACCCCAATTTCCAGGACACTAATTTAATGAAGATTAATGTGTGTGTACCCTCCCAACATGCTCCTTTTCCAGCAGTAGCACACGCTGCATCACGGCATTTTCACATTAAAGGATCATTTTTCCCCACCCTGAGCACGTGAAGCTGAAGTGCTGCTCAGCACACAGCACTGTGCCTGTTCCATTGAGTCACAGAAATCACTCCCAGCTCCACAACTCTGATTTTTTCCCCCCTCAAAATAGACTGCTGTAGGTAGAGTCAGCTGGTCATATATATGTAGGGCATTAAGAGGCTGCAAAGGTAGGGATAGCTTTATTTAGCATTATATGGTTTGAATAAGATAAGCATACAGCAATTAATAGATTGATATTTATCTTTGACAAGTGTTGTGTTGATGGCTAGTAAGGTCAGGTGCTGACTATTCAGATTCTGCTCCAAAGGTGACCAATATTGCAAAAAAAAAAAAAAATCATGTGTTTTCCAGCAAATAACCAAAAAATTAAGACAAGTAAGCTGGTTATCAGTCACACTGTGTATAACTGAAGATCTGAAACTCCTAATTGTCTGAGAGTGAGCTTGAACCATTCTTGCACTGGTCTCAGATGCAAAGCAGCTTAAGCTTCTCTTATTCAGGGTCTAGAGAGAGGCTGATACACATCAGATTCCCAGCCTTAAATAGGTGGTTACACCACATTTAGGACAACCTGTCCACTTCAGAACCACCTGGGGACCTTCAGGGAGCATAACCTGGCCATTAGGACATCCTGGCCCTTCCTCTTCTCACTTTTACTTCACCCCAACTTGAACATCCAACTTCCAAACATCCCTGCACCTTTCACCATCACTAAATACAGGACTAAAGCACAGGAGACAGATTCCCTAGAATTTTCTTTAAATAACTTGCATATCTCCTCGCCTTGAAGGTAACCTACTCTTTAACCTGTAGTCACTGGCACAGTACTGGGGTTAGCTGTCCTGTTTTGCCTCTTTCTTCTTGGAGAGTTAGGAATTTGCACTCTTACCCCAGTTATGGATCCATCCTGCATCTAGCCACGGGGGAAAAAAAAAGCCTTTGCAATCTGCAGCAACTTCATGATTTAGGACACGAAGCCTTGTTTGACTAAATCATTCCACAGCAGCCCTGAGAGTGCCTGTTGGGAATAAGCCAAATTCATATTTCTGTCATTTCCCCCGTCCTGCACGTCCATATATCCGTTTATCCTCATTTCATTAGCAAATCGCCCCATCCATTTACTCAGCTATTTGTCAGTGGGGCTGTCACTTTAATTACCTCTGTCTACATGGATTGCTGTTATTTATCTGTCTTGTTTGCAACGCACCATCCACCAAAATGCATTCCTCCCTTACTGCAGACACTGATGTTATCGGGGAGCCTGACCCAGGGAGCAATGCTCTTAGGGAGACAAACTGTTTTCAAAGCAGATTTGTGAATTAAACTGTCTCCTCAGGAACTAACAGCAGTGACACCCCTGGAAAGTCAGTCCTCACCACTCCCCTGAACACCAAAGGAGTCTCACACCACGGACATCACCCACCTGGTACAGCCAACACAGGGCACAGACACAGTAACAGGGTCTGGAATGGTTGTCCAAGCCTGTTAAAATCCGTGAGCACACACCTGGAGCAAATGGATGTCACAAAGCATTGAAATTCAGCTAGATTTGGGTCCACCTCCACCTGCACATACCCTCTAGCTGAACTTTTTCTCACATATATCTGTAGGATGGAGCAGGCTGCTTTGGTGTGACACTGCAGGGATGTCCCTTTCCCTGGGGGATACCTGAATGGAACACTGGCCATCCAAAAGGGTCACACTCTGTGCACTGGCTCTGCATTAACTCCATCCTCACACATTCTACTCTGTTCCTCTCTGGAAGATTTTTAGGAAATCCTATAGAATTCGTCCTAAAATTAATGGTTTACTTGCTCCACCTTTTTTCCTTTTCACTCAGAGGAAATCAAAGCCAAGCAGTTTTAAACTAACCCAGCTCTCAAATCCGAGAGCCTTCAACTGGATTCAAGGAGGAGACAAAGCACCTTTCATCAATAAACAAATACTCAAACCACCTTCCATACTTCTCCACACTGCTCTTACCCACCTCTCCTCCTCCTCAAAGGTTCCCATGGTAGAAACCTGCTAAAAAGGATCCAGAGGAGATCCTTTGAACCCCTCTGTGTGCAGAGACTGGCAACCTCAAGCCTGCACACTTGGTGTGAAATGTGTGAATCCCATTCCCCTCTCCAGGGAAGGGACCTTTTATCCAGAACCTAATCATGCTGCCTACCTGGGGGGCTTTTCTGTCTGCTCATCACACAAATGAGGACTGAGTCAGAGCTGCTGACCAAGCCCTTGGGCACCAGCCTGGGATTGGTGGGCAAACAGTGGGAAGAGCACAACCATTCCCAGCTGATCATTCCAGCTGTGGTCAACCCACATGTCTCGGATTCTGCACACAACTTCCACCCATGGAGCCACACACAGCACCAGCTGGGAGGCTGCACACCTCTTCAGGCCTCAGCTATAAGCCACGTGGGATCCCACAGCTGTGCAGAAACCAGTTCCTTCAACTCCTTAAAACACAGCTTATGGCACAGCCCCCCTAAGCTCAGCTCTGTAGCAGCCAGGCCTAAGGTGAGAGCAGCATCCTGACTACAGCCACACCTGGCAGGTACAATGGGGCCCACACATCTTTCCCACTGTGTTTTCCCAGCCTCCAGCAGTCTGTGGTTAGCCTTTCAGTGCTCACATGCACATCCAACGCAGATATTTCAGCACAGATCTGTTGAAGTCACCCAGCTCTATCTACATTTTCCTGGTGGCAACACCAGCTGTATCAGCCCCCACCTCAGAGTGCCTCACAGATTCTGCATCAGCCTCACACTCCCAGGGCCATGCTATGGACCAAACAACATTTTCTAAGTGTCCTTTCCTTCTGCCAGATTGTTCCCAGCCAGATCTGTCCCCTGAAGTGCCCCACAGACAGCAAGGTTGGTACAGGACACCTCCAGCTGCTCTTGCTGCTGATGGTGCAACAGCTCCTTAAGTCTAATGGAAAGTGTCTCTTAAATCTAGTGGAAGTCTAACAGAAGGTGTCCCTGCCTGTGGCATTGCTGTTGCAACCAGATGATCTTTAAGGTCCCTTCCAACCCAAACTATTCCATGATTCCATCTCAGCAGGTATCAGCAGCGAGTTTTCCTCTCCCTGTGATCTCTGGGAGAGAAACACTTAAAACAGGAGGACTCCTGGAAGTACCATCCTCTCCACAGGCTGATCCAGCCCCTTAGGACAAGCTTAAGGGTTCAATGCAGAGACTAAAGGCCACAAGACCCAGTCTGTCACAGGAACTGCCGAGATCAAGGGCACAGCCAGTGTCTGAGGTCCTTCAGAAGGTGGGAAATTTTCCTCAGTGGAATAAATGCTAAGCACCATCTTCGAGGCAGGGCAAAGTGACAACCTTCTCTTCACGGCAGGCAGAGGGTTTCACGGGATCTTTTCCCCGAGAGGTACATGCCTGGGTGGAGGCTGAGAAAGAAAACCCTCAGCCCTGGAACGGTGGAGCACTGCCAGCTGTGATGGGTTCGTGATAAGCTAAAAAACATCCATAAGCATTCGACTTCAAAAGCAGGGAAAGAAGGAGGGGAGCTGCACAGAGTCAAATGCCTGAGGCATCCCATTTTCAGTCAGTGCAAGGAGCCTATTTTTAGAAAGCCTGCATACACCTACCAGAGCACTAAGGCTGGAAAGGAATTCTTCATTTTAGTGGTCTCCTTCTCCACACAACTGTACAGGTGGCACTGCTACAAGAGCCACTCCACTCTCCATCCCCAAGAAAAGCTGTCTGCAACACATTCCCCCCCGAGTGAAAGAAAATCAAGGCAAAAAGGTAATATTGGCAAAAGGCATCATTGCCAAAAAGCCATTCCAAATGTAGAGGCAAGGCAGGGCACCTGCTTCCCTCTGTATGACAGACTCCTGCCCACTTCCCATCCCCTGTGGTGCTTTGCATTAGCCTGTGGGAAAAACCAGCCAGAATTCCCAATGGAGACCTACAGCTATGGTCTGCCATGGGAGACACAGCCTGGGTGGGAAACCTGTTGCACGAAAAATAGGCACATGAGACACCTGAACTGCAGCTACTGCACCAGTTGCTTCAGGGGCCCTGGAAGGTAAATGAGTATCAGATCCAAACTGACATTTTCTGACACTTCTTCATAATAAAGGACCACCAGCTGCAAAGGTTCCAACCCGAAAGCACAGGCTTTGCTCCTGGTAAAGACAGGATTACAGCGTTCTGGGGGATGAAAGGAATGGGAATGAAGGGTATGGGGAGGCCCATGGTTTAGGGGCTAAGGATTTTGGCTTCACCCCGTGCTTCCAGTTTGCACAATTCGTGTAAAAAAGCCCAGAAAACAAACACTTGCAAAAAAAAGGAAGTTACTGTTCTTTGTCCTTGCAAACAGTTGTTGAATGTACAGGTACAGTGAAGGTGGAGGAGGCAAATGATGGATACAAACAAAGTCTCTTTTCTTCCCAACTTTGTCATCAAAACTGATCTGGAACCAGCCCATCTTCCTTTGGCCCCCACAGAGGAGCAGGACATTTTCTTCCCCTCCAAGGGAAATATTTCCAGGGCAACACTCTCTTCAGGAATTCCTGCCCGTTCAAATATTTTTTTAAGATGGCAAAGAGAAATCTTCTCTCCCAAGCCTGACAGCATTCCCCCTTGAAATGAGCACTGTGGTTTCAGCTCAGCATTTTCTTGTTTTGCATGCTAGACACACACTTGGATGGCATCATGTTTCCCAGCTGAACCCAACCACATCCCTGCACCTGCATAGCTAGCAGCAACAGGAGAAACCTTCAGCGAGCAATTCAGATAGAGATCTCCTCGAGCAGCTTTATTGATGTTAATGGAGCTACTTGGGATTTACACACACGTAAATCAGAGCACAGGTGGATCTTGCAACTGGCAACAATACAGGCAAGGCCAATCTCACCCCTGCTGTAACAGTACTGATGTCAAAAGCTGTGCACCAAACAGCAGCTGTGTTCCTAAAGCCACCTTAACCAGGCAAATCAGTTCATTGCAAAGAAATCTGCAGAATTCACACAGCATCCCTTGCTCTCTCCAGTGAGTTACACCTTTGGGACCCCACTGCAAACTGCCTTAAAATACCATTTTCAGGCTTGGACATGGCAATCACAGTTTTGTATGGCCACCTCATCTTTCACCAAGTCATCACCTTTGGGCACGGATCCTTTTGTGGTGGGAGTTGCATTTGAAGCCCCAGCAGAAGCTGTTTGGGGGAAGTATAACCCAAAGTGGCCTTCAAAACAAGCCTTTTGGTCTGACTCTCAACTGTGGCAGCTGGTGAGGGATTTCAATGAATGACAAGCCAGAGTTGTGGCCCTGCTGTGCACACCACTGCTCGTCCCTCAGCACATGGACTGGGAATCAGGATAATCTGTCCCTTGCTTTTCAAGCCTTTGCCTTCTCATGTTGGGCCTGGCAACTCTGTTGGGTCCCCAAAGACCTGACAAGTAGGGGTTACAGTGGTAGTGCTGGACTGACAGTTGGACTTGATGGTCTTAAAGGTGTCTTCCAACCTCGATGATTCTGTGATTCTAAGTCACTCAGTGTTTTCTTCAAGTTTGAGAGGTCTGTAAAAAAAACCCAGTTTCCTGGGCCTTGGGATGACCAGAGAAGCAGGAAAGTTCACTTCCACTAGGGATCATCAGCACCCAGGAGATGAGCAGCAGCTCCCAAAGACCAGTTACCCAGTGGATCCTGAGGGTAACGATGACCACAGGCAGGAAACAAAGAAGGTCAGACACACAGGAGGGATGGTAAATGGCCAAACTACAGCTTCCTTCTCTGCCTACAGGACATAAGTCTGAGTCTTTACAACAAGACAGGACCTTGGAAGTCAGGCAGTCAAGCAGGTGATCAGTAGTAGGGCAGCTAGAGACACATCTCAGAGCAGATCACACAAACAGGGATTGCTGCAGGAGTGTCCAGCTCTCAACCCTTCCAAACAGCAAATTCATGTGGCTTCCCAGTGTCCTCACTTCCCCACCTGGCCACCAGGGTGTATTCACTCCCCAGAGACCACCCCTCACACTCCCAGGGCTTAACCTCCTATTCCATATTAATTGTTTGCCACCCTGCCATGACTAATCTGGATTTACAACCCGGAAAGCAGGAGGGAAAAGAATCTGATCAAAAGGATGATCCTCACAGCCAGAAAACAAGAAAGAGCTGTGTAGCCAGTTGTTCCAGGACACTTAATCCATCAAGCCTTCGCCATTCCACCCTTGGGCTTAGGCTGAGTCAGTTGTGATTTGCTTAAAACCATGAGAATTCCCTCCTCCTCTCAAAAAAAAAAAAAAAAAAGCCAGTTATAAAGTTTGTCAAGAAGTGAGAGGAGAAAAAAAATGGGGACTCACACTCCACTTTTACATTATGAGTCAGTGGCTGGTGATCAGCCAACTGGCAACTCTCCATCCTTGGTATCTCCGTGCTCCTGGAAGCCAAAGCAAACACTCTGTTATATCTAAAAGCCTTTACACATTTAGCTGGGCAAATCTGTTCTCATGCTGCCAGTGCCACTGCAGGTCCAGGACCCTCGGTCCCACAGGAGTGAGACTCAGCATCTCTTGGGGCAGGATGCCACAGAAACATCCCCACTGAGCCTCTGTGTTAGCAGCAGGAGCCAGGTCACTCTCCTTTTATCCAACAAAGCATAAAAAGATCCAGAGGACATTCCCAGTTCATGAGCTGCTCAGGTGCCCCAGTACCCAGGGCTTTATCCTCCTTCTACCCCATAAATTTCTACCATTTTGGGACCATCACTTGCTCCAGCAGTAAGATCCAGACTTTGCCAAGACTTTTTTCCATTCCCAGGAGCAGAGAATTTCCCTTGGCTTCTAGATCTAACACAAGCTGGGCTCAACCTTTCTCCAGCGTTTTCTACCCTTTGGAAATGATCCAATACCCCCTGGACTCAGAGGTTTCCCACTGGTTTTACTGAGTTCTGGATAAGGACCTTAAAGATATTTTCTTGCTTTTTCCCTCCCACAGCTTTGCAAAAGTCAGAACCACTTTGCCTGCAGTTTTACAGGAGCCAGCTGGTGAAAGGTTAGATAACCAGACAACATCTTCAAGCCCAGGGCAGCCAAAAGAAACGTCTATTTGTGGGCTTTTATGCCAAATTATTCCTTACAACCTCCTTTTTTATTTTCAGGAAAGGGCTGCCTTACAAGCCAGAAGTTCCTTTCCTCTTTATCTAATGATCAAGTTCCCTTTACAAGATGACTCAAAGACACCAACCAGATGTGCATTTTAAGTGCAAGTTCATGGGGGGGAAAAGCCATAATCTACTGCAGAAGCATCAGGCAGGAAAACTGCTTAGCTTGCAAAGTGGGATCAGTCTTTCCTCACTTGCAGCCCTTCTAGATCATGTTCACCTGGAGCCTGCTTTTACCTGAAAATTGAACAACCCTCTGAGGTAAGCAGGTTGGATTCACAGTAGGGATGATTTCCTGCACCAGCAGGAAATGTGAACACCTCATAACATCCCCAGAACCCCTTCAGAGTCCTGGGCAATAAGAGGCAGAAGTGGATCCAGCACATCTGTGCACCGAGCAGGCAGAATGTCAGGAGTCTCAGAGCAATGATGCCCCCAGACCTGAAACACAGTGTTGTTTTCCATCACACTCACAGGAGAAACTTGTCTTTTTCCCTACAGAGAATAACTGTGAGAAGGAACTAATCCTGTAGTCACCAAAGCAAACAAAACTGATTTTAGAGGGGGCATTCGGCATATTGTAGGTCAAGGGAAGAAAACAAAACAACACCAAAAAAACCTCCCAGAATCCTTATAAACATCTCACATGATGCTGTCACTGAAAAAAAAATAACTAACTAAGGAGGTCTTGAACCAAAAAACATAATAGAATAATAGAATCATAGAAAAGTGTGGGTTGGAAGGGACCTTAAAAGTCACCTCGTTCCAACCCCCCTGCCATGGGCCAGGTAAGATATTCTCTCACCTGATTTCTTTGCTTATCAAACACTGGATGCTCTTCTCTGGACCACAGATAGGAGCCAGAGATTGCTACCAGCCAGGTCTTTTCTCTGACTTCCTCCACCTTCTGGACAAGCTCCCACACTCTCCACCATAACAGGGAAAGATTTAGACGAACTTACTCCAAAAGTTACAGGCCACTTGAAAAACCTGCCCTAACACAAGTCTATTATTGTACACCCTGTTTACTTAAATTCATTCCACAGCCTGGGAGACTTTGCACAAGGAAATTTACAGCTCAAGTTAATAGAGCAAAATGTAAAACTGCTGGCTTTTGGCTGAGGCTGCAAGCAAGGGACAGGCACAGGCTGTGACTGGGGGTGTTTTCACAGGGCCACTGACACAGAATGTGTTTTCAGGGAGTATTTATTTTAAATAAGGAAAGTTTATACAGCTTGAGAAAATTATTGGGAAGGAAATTAAATCTCGTTCTGTCGCTCTTCCGTCTCACCTTGACACTTGCAGTTCTCCTCCCTCCCCCAGGGCTTGGTAAGGGGCAGGTTTCACTTGCAAAAAAATTGCCTTCCTCGTGCATACTGATTTACAGCCGGCTCGTGGACCAGCCTTCCACACCCATTTCAGGAGAGAAAGGGCAAGAAGGACCCACTCCTCCCCAGCCCTGACCCCCTGCTGCAGTTTGGGATGCACTACATGGAGGTTGCATCCCACCCTGAGCCACCTGCAAAGACACGGGTGGGACCCATCAGCTGGGATCCCCCCTAGGCAAGGCTACCCCCAGTCCAACAGGGGATGGGAAGCAACCAGCTTTCTTCCAAAGCTGCTCCAGAAGTGGTGAAAGCCAATGCCAGCCCCACCTGGGAGCAACTCTGCTTAGGAAGCCACGGCACCAACAGAGTTGTTGGCAGAGATCAGCATTCCTTCCTCCAGCCCAGGCATGGCACAGGGCCAGCACAGCCTGTTCCTCTCCTGCCCCAGACCTCCCCACCCTGCTGAGCCAAAACAGAATCCCAGCACCATGTACAAACCATGCAGGAGGGGCCTGGCAGTATTTACAGGTCTTCTCCTTTCTATGAGCCCAAGAGTTTCCTTGCTGTGATATTTCCAAGGGCTCCCATGACTTTTTAAAAGGGCCTGGAGTGACAGGATAAAGGGGAATGGGTTCAAACTGACAGAGGACAGGGTTAGATTGGATATTAGGAAGAAATTCCTGATGAGGCCCTGGCACAGGTTGCCCAGAGAAGCTGTGGCTGCCCCATCCCTGGAAGTGTCCAAGGACAGGTTGGACAGGGCTTGGAGCAACCTGGGCTAGTGGAAGGTGTCCCTGCCCATGGCAGGGGGGTGGAACTAGGAGAGCTTTAAGATTCCTTCCAACCCAAACCATTCCATGACTCTACGAATATGGCAGTAAAGACTTGGACCCTGGACACTGTTGCCATCAGGCTGGTACTATGGTGTGGGAATGACACAGAATATAAGGATAAAAGGAGCCATTTGAGGCAACTGCCTCCATTTCCTCCAGGCACAGCCATCCATGCTATTCTCCATCCCACTGAATACCCACTTCCCCTGCCTGCATCCATCAGGAACACCACAGAACATTCCCAAATTTCCCACATTGCTAAAAGGCCTGAAATTCAAGACACCAAAAGCCTCAAGATGCACCTGCAGTTGGCTGGATGAATTCCTAGCACACATCCTGCCTAGATCACAAGGGATCCCAGCCTACCACCACTGCCACCTAATCAACTCAGCAAGTCTGGGAGTAAAATCCTCAGGGATGTGTTGGTAGGTTCACTTGCCTAATCCCACAAAATTAGTGATTGGAGCAACTGTTCAAGTGCTTCAGCAGGACCTGCACCCCACAGAACAGGTTCAGCTCGACTCCAAACGCTCGGGAGTCATTCCTGCTCCCTTCTGCATTTCCCCTTCCAGAATTTCCTCCTCCCACAGGTAAAAAAATCCTGGCTGAGATCATCAGCAGGTGTCAGGCAGTGCACTGCACTTCCCATCAAACACAGCAGCAGTGAGACAGATTGACTCAGCAGGTCCTTGCTGTGGTTCAGCTGGAACTAAACCTCCCAGACATAAAAGAAGCAAAATCTGACACATCACAGCTTTGTGGAATCCCCAGCCCAAAAGGCCTCAACAGCAGGTTTCAGTTTATCTGTCGGAAGGAATTTATTCAGCAAACAGCTGTTTTTCAAGATGCTTTCTAGAAACAGGGCCGGGAGGAAAATAAAGGCTCTGAATTGATATTTGGGGATGGGCAGGGAGAAGATGAAGCTTTTCAGGGAAAAAGTTTCTGATTACAGAGACAAGGTGTCTCGGGCTTGTCAATCCCTTTCTGAGCCAGGCTTAACTGGCTTTATCCATGGCTAACCAGGGACTGTTTTCCCAGCAGGTGTTATTTCAGCTCAAGCTGATTATATCATGATCAAAAAAGGGATATTTGTCCCGTGGCTCAAATCTGGATAAAATGTCCCAAACTGAGTAAGTTCAGTCGTGCCAGTTCAAACACAGGGACAGAAATCTGCACTTCTCACCCAAAAAAACCTGAGCTCTGTCCTGACAGCCAACGGCCACACACAAAACTGCAGCTTGTCCTGAGGTTTCCAGCTGAAGGTTGGGTGTTCAAAAATCAAAGGCTCCTGTGGAGGAGTTTAATCCTTTCTCTTTGACCAGTTTCTAAATCAAACTGCTCCCGAGAGCATTGTGATTCCCTCCTGTGCACCATCAATTCCAACTGGCATCAGCAGGCACGACAGACAGGTCTTGGGGTCTTTTGAGGGCCACAGCTCATGTCCCTCAAAAAGCAAAGCCATAGAAGGGACCTCAGTCCTTTGACATCAGTCACTCCCCTGGGAGAGAGGAGGCAGCAACATCTTGTAAATGCAAACAATAGATGGCACAGTGGTGTTTTTTTTTTTCAGAGAGCTTGAAGCCTGATGAATAATCAACTCTGACACCCTTAGGTGTTATTAATCCCACTAAACAGGGCAGGAAACCTAGAAAGGAAACCAGACAAACCCTTGGACCCGTCCCAGTTTGCCTCAGGAGCAAAGCTTGGCTTGGAAGAGCAGCGCCGCTCGCCTCGGGCCCCACAAGAATTCCATATCAGAGGGAAGAGGGACACAGCTTCCCTGTCTGCAGGAGAGCAGGTACTTCCCCGGCTGGCAGCGAGGTGAGAGGCAGGGAAGCTGCCTGCCTGCCCTGCAGCCCTGCCTGGCAGAGCTCACACCTGCCCCCGGCACTGCAAAGCCTCGAGAGCTCACTGCAGCGCAGACTGTCGTGCCAGCACGTCCCACAGAGCTGACTTGGTGGCAGCTCCACTCGGCTCCTTCCCTGTCTGTGCTTCCCCTCCTGAACTGGCTCATGCAGCAGCCACGTCCTCCTGAAGGACCACCAGGCCAGGCTCGCTCTGTGGCAAGGCCCAGCACTGTTTTACACCTCCCCAGGTTAGCAATTTTTCCTATCTCGTCCATCAGAGGAGCTCCATTCATTAAATCCTCCACAGGAGCTCATCAGCACACCAGACAGAAGTGCTGCTCTGCTGGAACTCCACAGCCTCACATCCCTCCTGGCTCCCAGAGGTTTGAAGTATGGGCCAGAAGCACAATGCAGGCTCTACACCCCCCTCCTAATCCTGAGATAAGGCTCTGTGCTCCCTTGGAATTGAGCACAGCTACCACCTTTCCTTCCAGATTAACTAGAGCTATACCTGTATTAGGACTGTGCTCCTACTTCCAAATTAAAGTAGCAACAATAAGCAGAACAAGACACTTGGAATCAGAGCATGGTTTAGGTTGGAAGGGACCTTAAAGACTTCCAACCCCCTGCCACTAAACCAGGTTGCTCCAAGCCCCATCCAGTCTGACTTGGCATCCCCTTCTAAAGTTAAGGCTCCCTTGCACAGTGGTAGAAAGGAAAAGCACCCTGCTTCAGCAGCCCAGATAGAAGACAGACCCCTGAAGAGCAGCTCTGAATCCAAGTCCCACCATCCAGGCTGGCAGACCCCTGGGATTTGCTCATCACAGGGCTGGATGTGTCATTGGCCCTCACACATTACTTTGGGAATAGCTGCTAGGGTGGTTGTTGTAGATGGAGGGTGCTGTTTGTGGGTTATCCAAGAAATATGGATAATTCTGACCTGATAAGGACTGCAACACTCAGATACACGACCTCTGTGCAGGCTATGGAGTCACCAGTATGTGCCAGGTTTTGCTGGGCTGCCACCCAGTTCACTTATGGGTGCTGAGACAGGGCATGACACCAGGACAGGCAGCTCCCAACATTCCTATGGGACACACTAGGACAGGCAGCTCTCAGCATTCCCATGGGACACACCAGGACAGGCAGCTCCCAACATTCCTATGGGACACATTAGGACAGGCAGCTCCCAACATTCCTATGGGACACACTAGGACAGGCAGCTCCCAACTTTCCTATGGGACACACTAGGACAGGCAGCTCTCAGCATTCCCATGGGACACACCAGGACAGGCAGCTCCCAGCACTCCTATGGGACACATTAGGACAGGCAGCTCCCAACATTCCTATGGGACACATTAGGACAGGCAGCTCCCAACATTCCTATGGGACACACTAGGACAGGCAGCTCCCAACATTCCTATGGGACACATTAGGACAGGCAGCTCCCAGCATTCCTATGGGACACATTAGGACAGGCAGCTCCCAGCATTCCTAAGGGACACACCAGGACAGGCAGCTTCCAACATTCCTATGGGACACACCAGGACAGGCAGATCACACCAATCCTATAAGGCACCAACAATAGGAAAGGCAGCTTCCAGCATTCCTAAGGGACACACTAGGCCAGGCAGCTCCCAGCATTCCTATGGGACACAGCAGGACAGGCAGCTCATGCCATTCCTATAGGGCACAATAATAGGCCAGGCAGCTCCCAACATTCCTATGGAACACTCTAGGAGAGGCAGCTCACACCATTCCTATGGGACATGAGACATGGCACTAAAACAGGCAGCTCACATCATTCCTACAGGGCACAACAGTAGGAAGGCAGCTCCCACCATTCCTATGGGACACACTAGGAGAGGCAGCTTCCAGCATTCCTATGGGACACATTAGGACAGGCAGCTCCCAACATTCCTATGGGACACACCAGGACAGGCAGCTCCCAGCATTCCTATGGGACACACCAGGACAGGCAGCTCCCAGCATTCCTATGGGACACATTAGGACAGGCAGCTCCCAACATTCCTATGGGACACACCAGGACAGGCAGCTCCCAGCACTCCTATGGGACACTCCAGGAGAGGCAGCTCACACCATTCCTATGGGACATGAGACATGGCACTAGAACAGGCAGCTCACATCATTTCTGTAGGGCACAACAATAGGAAAGGCAGCTCTCACCATGCCTATGGGACACAGTAGGACTGGCAGGTCACACCAATCCTATAGGGCAGAACAATAGGACAGGCAGTTCCCACCATTCCTACGGGACACATTAGGACAGGCAGCTCCCAACAATTCTATGGGGTACCACGTTAGTACAGGCAGCTCACACCACTCCTATAGGGCAGAAGAAATAGGACAGACAGCTCACACCATTCCTATGGGACATGAGACGTGACACTAGAAAAGGAAGCTCCCACCATTCCTATAGGGCACAACAATAGGACAGGCAGCTCATGCCACTCCTATGGGACATGCCACTAGAACAGGCAGCTCCCACCACTCCTACAGGACACGACAACAGAGCAGGCAGCTCACACCATTCCCCCGGGGAGGCACCACACCTGTGTGCTCCCCGGAGCACACTCCCATGGCACGAAGTCCAACAGAAGGTGCTGAGAAAGATAAGGCCGTGTGGGAGCTCGGAGTGCTCCCCTTGTTCTTTCCCACCAGCGGTGTCTCGGCGGTCGGACTGTGCCACCCCAGCCCCTCCCCGGAGCGGGGAGCTGAGCCCTGCGGAGGGTGCCCAGGTGCCTGCTGGAGGCTGCTGCCCTCCTCTCGCTCCCTCGGGCCCCGCAGCCTGATCCGCCTTCTTCCTGGGGCCATCTAGTGGCATATTTTCATACAGTTCCTTAAAACGCGAGCACGTTCACCGGGGGTTTATGCAAACAGGGCTCTACGGGAGCCTGATGTGCATCCTTCTGCATCTGAGCACAAAACAGGATCCCCAGCACAGCCACCTCCTCCGGCAGCACTTTCCCAGCTGCCTCACCAGCATCCAGCCCTTCCTCTGGCAGACCAGGGGCAGCACATACTCCCTTTTCTCCTCTCTTTACTATATTCATGATCACAGCACGTTTCTTAACCCAAAAAGGTGCTTCCACTAAGGCACCAGGTTGTTCTAATCCAACCTGCAGTGTTATGGGTTTCCCAGCATCATCCAGCTGCTCCTGTTTGAGGCTGATGATCTTCCAGAGATCCGTCCTGACTGGATCTCAAGACTATAGGAGACACAACCCTCCACTTCTCTGACTAGTTCTGGTGGTTAATAACCCCTCTGAAGGGTCTGATTTGCCATGGCAATCTTCAAAGCTGTATATACCTCCGTGCCTTTTGTCACCTGGCTGAAGGATGTGCTCGTCTTTGCCACAAGACAATACCAGATACTCGATCCTTGAGGAAATATTTATTTTCCAGGAAAGCTACTGCACTGGATTAATTTTTCATTTGATGATTTCATCATCAATAAGATGTTTTATACAGGAGTGAACACCACAACTTTCTAGGCTGGGTTATGTTCCCAACAGTCTGTATCTGCATAAATTCCATAAAGACTAGAAACATAATACCTGCTATCTTCATGTTAGGAGCCTATTTTCCTTGCAAAAGGACATGCACAACTGTTGCCAATCCATTGTACAAATGCTGGCCTCCTGCTGACTTATTGATGACCCATCAGTCCCAGATGGTGAGGAGGATGTCCATTACACACCTAAACCCAACTCCAAGCCCTTGTACGTTTAGGATAAGCTGGATTTCAGAAATATTGCAGGAATAAACCTGATTTGCAGTAATATCAGCACAAATGGGTGTTACTCACACAGAGCCTCATTTGGCAACTCTAGGAGAAGGACTCAGGTTATTTCCCCACGTTTTGCTCAATTTTACATGAAATGGTGGAAACTGAGGCTTTGGAGCACATCAATAACCAGTGTAGTGAGAACCACAACTGAGCAGCCCAGGTTTCACCCCAGCTTTGGAGGCCTTGGTTCAAACCTCCACTCGGGCACAGCACAAGTCATGGACTCAGCTCCCAACCTGTTTTGCAATTAAACTTCCCATCATAGAAAGGGTACCTGGCTGGCCAAGCTGAGCACAGGAAAACCCACCCACTGAGGGGCAAACAACAATATTCAGGAGGTTACAATATGGGACAGGTAGGATTGACAAAAACAGACACCAGAAAATAAGGTGATTCCACCCACTCTCGCCCACCACACACTTCCAACCTTTTTTTCTTTTCCTACATTAAACCTTGAGAGGGGGTAACAGGTTGCTTAAAAGCCAGGAAGTCACATTTCCCCAGGGATAGCTTCCAAAAAGCAGTATTTATTTCTACTCCATTTCAGACTGAACAAGACCAGAGTGTTGAGTAACAGCCAGAAGCTCCCCTCACAACTCCTGCCATGTTCTTGTGTGCTGGTTACTGGCTGTACTTGCCCCAGAGCACCCACAGCCCCAAGTGACAATCATTCCCAGCAGATGGCTGGCCCAGATTTCCTGGGGTGTGCCTTGCCAAGAATGGAAAATTACACATGGATGCTGTACCTGACTGAGGTCCTTCAAAATAAGAAACACAGCAGGTAGTTTGGGGACTTCTCACATAAGAAAGCAGGTGTTGAATGGACCAGCCAGGCTGGCAGATGAATGCAGGATGATAAAAGGCTGCCAGGCCAGCCAGAGGCAGCATGTCACTTGTTTATCAAGTTCCTTCCCTTCCAGCTATACTCCTGATGCTGGAGCAGAATCTTTGCCCCACTCATCCCCGAGTTTCAACATCCTCCCCGAACCCAGGCTGCCTCCTTTGTTCTCTAGCCAAGGAACTCCAAAAATCAAAGAGCACAGAGACTGATAAGACAGGACCCCATGCATAACTCAAACCCTTTCACATCAACTTTTAGGTGCAGATTGGATACAAACTCTCTCTGGGGACACATTGGCACCTGGGGACCAAAAACCAGGTTGGGCTTGCTTAGCTCTAGCTTGAGTCCCACAGACAAGCAAGGGAAAGCCTAGAAGAGCCTCAGCAAAGCATGAAACCAGCTGGATATCTGCACAGACACCATGGAAAACCCCAGACCCCTCGACTTAACACTTTTCCAGACCAGAACTTGCAGCCATGGGTGGAGGGCAGCAGACCCATCATCAGCTGAAGGACCAGGGAGGAGGAGAAGCAGCACCACAGGGAACCTCTACGAGCCCTTCCCAGACTTTCACACACACAAATTTCAGATTTGCACAAAGCAGCTTTCTCCCCCACCCTTCAGTTCCATGTAAATCATGTTGCTTCTGTGTCTGCTCATCACACCGGTCCCCAGAGAAGCAGAAACCAGAACTGCCAAGTCCTTGGAGCCCTTCGAGTCACAAGGAAGGCACATCTAAAACAGCAAAACACCCACCTTGCAGCTCTGAAAGGCAGAGAGGAAACCACACAGCAACCATTTCCATCCCTGTGCCCACCCCACGTCCCCATTGCTTCTCACACAGCTCCTACCTCCAGAGTGAATCCAAAGCTCCCCATCTCAGGTCCTCTCCCAGCCAGCCTCTCACAGCTACTGCAGCACTGTGGAAAAAAACCCTTCACCTGGCCTGAATCAAGCTTATAAAGATTCAGGCCCTTCTTCCTTCCTGCAGAGAGTTCAAACCTTAATTTTCTCTCTATTGACCACAGCTGGGCCCTGCTGCTCCTGCTGGGTAAGGGTTTGCACCTGGGCACAGCCTGAGAGCTGCACCAGGAGGGGTAGCACTGTGCCAGCTGGGCACCTGGTGGCCCTGCAGAGTGTCCATGCTGCTGTGCAAGGCCCTGAGACTAAATTTTGTGTGTACACACAACTGGAGACACGTCAGGTCCTGTTCAAAGGCAGGGAGGCATCTGGGGGGGTGTTCAAGTGATATGCCAGGAATAAAGGGCAGCCTTCATAGCTCCTGCTGTCTGACATTACAGAGTGTGCATCCCCCTTTACTTTTTATGAGAAATAAATTTTGGGTTTGGCCCCCAAAATGGGTGTTATTTCTGTCACAGCACCTTTCAGTGCAAGAGAGCAGAGCGAGCCCAATGTGCACAGTGCTCAAAAGGAGAGCTGGGGAAAGCACCGAGGTCCCCAAGCCACAAAGCAGGTTAGGAAATGTCACCCTCCATCACACATCCTCCCCTCCCCCTCAAGGGTCCTCACCAACCCCAGAGTACAGGGACAAATCAGACCCTGCCTGTTATTTCCTCCATCAGTTGCCCACATTAACACCTAAAAATCTGGTGGAAATATTTTTCCAAGGGAAACCTCTGTGCACTTGGAGTGGTCTCACCCCCTGATTGCACCAGGGTGATGTGATTTAAGAGGAAGTCGAAAAAGCAACAATTGATTACCCGTAAAACAGGGTTATAATCCAATAAATAAATGATAAATCAGCGTGTCTCCTCTTAGTGAGGAGCTGGAGACTCCAAGTTCCCCTCAAAGGAGCTGAACAGAATATCCATTATTCAAACCGATTGCAGCTACCCAAGTGGAAAGAACAGCTGTGCCTTCATGTTCCCTGACACTTTTTCTTGTGTGTTACACCATCCTCCCTGAAAATGTAGTGATTTGGACTTGAGATAAGTCATTAAGGGAAGGCAGGGATGGCTGTTTTCTGAATTGCCTAACCCCTGTCAATTCAGATCAGAACCCAACACCAAGGAGCAAAGTGGGGTTACTTTGACACACCTCAGATTAATGCTGCTACTCCCAGGGAAGGCTCTGCCCTTGCAGTTGTGAATTCCCTCAGAGCTCTGTTCACACAGCTCCATTAAACCTTTGTGATGCAGGACCACCATCCTGCCCGCCACCACCTTCCCTCCCCACCACTCCTGGAGGCACTGAGGCTCCAAGGGTTTAAAAATCGTTCAGAAACCTCTGAGACCACTGGGACCAGGGAATTACCTTGCACAGGAACCCTGCCCGTCCCTCCCTGCCAAACAGCTCTGACGCCCACATGCACACACACAATTCAAAGGCCTTAATGAGAGCACACACCAGCCTAGGCAGAGACAATGGGCATTCCTCATCACCCTTCAGAGACAGCCAGAAAGTAGGACAGCACTTTATTTGGAAGCTCTGCTAGACCTGGAAAGCCACTTCCCTACAGAAGCCTTGGGATGAGGTCCGCTCTGAGTTAGCCCCAAAGTTACACTGAAACACAAGTTTCTGCTACCAGCTTCTAAAGTGGGGTGAGTGTCTCATTTTTTTATTTTTCTGGGAAGGCTTTCTTCTCCATTGTGTGATCACTGCACATTAAAAAGCAATCAATATCGTTCCCATTGTTTCCCCTGAAGTTTGATGCATGTCTTCCTGCTTTTACATCCTTGTTCTCACATTTTAGTGCCCCCCGGTTTCACCAAAGCAAGTCAATCTCTGGCCTGGAGAGAAGTGTTTCATGTGAAATGGCAGTTTCTGGTGCAGAATAGTTTTGTCATGAGGGAAGAGGCAGAGAGAAGAACTATAAACTGCTTATGAAGGACAGTTGTGTAGTGTGCAAGACGAGTTGGAGGAATATGAATAAAACTCTGAAACAAAATGTAAACAGATTAGTTTGGTGCTTGCCCGCATTTGGATCTGTCTGTGAGTGAGCAAGCAGTGAGCCTGACACATGAGCAACGACAAAAACATGGAAGCAGAATAGCTGTGTGTGTAAATATGTGAGGGAAGGCAACAAAAACCCAAGGAGACAGAGCCAGGAGACCTTGTGCCACACAAACCAGCCCTCGGGCACAGCCAGGAGGGTGACAGCTCATTTTAGGAGCCCGTCTGCTCTCAGAACGCAGCTACACACACCCCTGTAACACTCTGGGAGGTTTCCTACAAAAATGCCAGGCCTAGTGCTGCTTCCCTATGAATGCCCAGCACTAGGGTTCTCCTGTGGAGTACGTGGAGATCCCCAGGAGCCATCCTGGGGGTGCTGAGGGCAGCCCGGCACACACGCTCTCAGTGTCACAGGTGAACGGCAGGAGGGGGCCTCGCAGGGTTTACAGGACTCTTTCTGACTGAAAAAGTAACACTTTCAAACTTTGGTCTTTTCCTTTTGGATGCTGCTACTGGCATCCTCTGCATCCCTCGTGCCCAGGCACTCGGGGTCATCCCCAAGACACGTCCTCCCCCCCATCCCGCCGTTGCCCCTCTCCCCCTGCCATCCTTGAGGGCAAGATTCCCGGGGGGCTGCGGGGACCCTTGGAGCCGAGTCCTGCCCGTGCTGCCGGGCTGCTCCCACCAGGTGGCACTCCAGGAGCGGCTGACGGCGACACCGGGCCCCGGGAGAGAGCGGTCCCGGCCCCGGGAGCAACCCTGGCACCGGAACGGCCCCGGCAGCGGCCCCGGCTTCAGCAGCCCCGGCCCCGGGGACACCCCCAGCAGCCAGGCACCCTCCTCTCCTTCTCCCGAACATGGGGGCTGCTGGCACCGGGCATCCAGGTCCTGCCTGCTGCCGTGATTTCATGAGTCCTTAATTTCATTAGTTCCCGGTTTCAGGACAGCATGAGCCGCCGGACGAGGACGGAGGCCACACGTGACACCACCACCACCCCCTCCGCCCTCAACCCATCCATCTATCCATCCCTTCGGCCGTCTATCCATCCATCCCTCCCTCCCTCCCTGCCCGGTGCCAGCCAGGCCAAGCACTCCCGCACCGTCGGTCCATCCTCCTGACAGCAGAAGTTTGGAGCTGCAGGATGCCGAGTTGGCTGATAAAAGAGAATGAAATTCGTGGTTTATCTCTCTTCCCCACCGCTGGTTAAATATTTGGCACAGGGAACGAACCAGAGCCGGCTGTGAAAGAGGTGTGAACACAAGTACCGGGAAGGCTCCTACATGCTTCCCCCTCCTCGAAGGGCGATGATCAGGGACCCCCAAAGCTGCCCCGGGGGTGGTGGGAGAGCCTGGGACTGCTCGGCGAAACGCTGGTTGTGCGATAACGAAAATATGGTAAAGTTAACCGAGCTAACAGATCCCAAATCCACCAACTAGAGCCCCTGGTCCCAGCCGGGATGTGCTCGGCCAGGCGGGACAGAGCCTGGGAAAGCCGGGGCCGGAGGGGATGTGTGCGGGCAGCGGGGACGGGGACGCCCCATGCCCGGTGTCCCACAGCACACACGTCTTGTGCGGAGTGAAATAACGCGCTCACAGCCACAGCTCTCTCCACCATCTTTATATAACGACAGACACGCACACATATGTATCTGAATTATATAAATATTGGAAACCTATATAAAGCTTCTCAGCGCTTTTTTATACGCATTACGTGCAGAGAAAGCTGTATCTAAATAAAGGGACGTTCAGCTACGGAGCGGTTCTGGAGCTCGTGGAGTGACTGCAACCACAGACCTGCGTGCCTGCGAGCGCAGCCGTGGGCGTGCGGGGGTCCGGAGCTGCTGCCCGGCTGCACTCGGGGTGCCGGGGACGGCGACGGCTCGCTCGGCTGCCCGCAGGCTCCGTGGCTGCTCCTGCGCTCGGGCTTCTGCATTTGTTTCCCCTTCCGTTATTGTTAATACTGGAAAGCGTCGTTATTCATTAAGTAACATCTCTGCTGGCCCAAGCGCCGCTTTTCCCGGGAGCGAACCCTTCGGGGTGCAAACCGAATCCCTCCGGCTCAGACCAAAACCGTTTTCGGAAGGGTCGTCGCTCGCTGCGCTCGTTCCCCCCGTGGTCCACCGGGGAGCCCTCTCGGGACAGGTTATTCCCTCTCTTCTGGAGAGCTTCCTGCTGAGAAATCATATTTAAAACAAACCAAAAAGCCACAAGACCACCACCACCACCGGGGGCGGCTCTCGGGTTAACCCCCCCACTAATGACTGACGGCTGGTGCCACTGAGACAAATAAATACATCGTAAGGAGGGCAATGGGTCGCGAGTCGTTTTGGCCCTAAGGTGAGATTTAGCAATGACCGCCCATTAAAACAAGCTTTTCACTTTTCCTAGGGGTAGCCCCTACCCCCACCCGCTCCAGCAAGCGGAGCGGGGGAGCCTCCTGACCTGGTTTATATTTATATTTAAGGTTCGACATTTTTTTTTTCTGCTTGATTTTTAGATCGGAGACGGGAGAAATGAAAACCGGCTGAAAAAAGGACTCGGGAGAAGGGAGGATTTAAAAAGCGCCCCTCGAAAATCCGCGGGGAAGGCCACGGATGGACGGCAAGGGAAACCTGGAAAAAAAAATATATTTTTAAGAAACCTGTGAAAAATAAATGCGTGAGCACCTAGGAAATGTTTCACGGCAGAAGGGAAATAATCCTGCCAAGAAGATCGCGGTGGCACATTCCCAAAGGAGCGTGATTCGGCAGCGCGATGGCGGGGACCCCCTTTCCTTCAGAGGGACCAGATAAAAGACTCCAGGTCTGGCACAAAAGCTTGAATCAAATCCCTCCAGCTCCCTCCTGCCCCAAGAAAACCTCCTTGTTTCACTGACCCGCCAGTCCAGCCGATGGGATGCCCCAAGCCCGACCCCCCTCCCCATCCTCGGCCGGTTCCCCCCTTTCCCCGGAGCCGCTCCGCTCGTACCTTCGCTGCAAGGAGCAGGTCCGGGGGGCAAAAGCACCACTGGCTTTTTCTGTCGAGCTTATTTCCTTGATAACTTTATTCTGTCAGTGCCGCTTTGGCGGCTTGAAATGAAATAAAGCTTGAAAGGACTTCGGAAAGGAGAGAAGCCGGAGACAGAGGGGGGCTGCCTCGGGAGGGGAGGGGGTCGGGATGCCCGTGGGGTCGGGTCGGCACAGCACAGCCCAGCCCGCTTGTTGTTGGTTTGGGGTTTTTTTTCAATGCCATGTCTAGGAAAGTCTTAATTTAGCGAGACCGAGGTGAAATTCAGCAGGAATTACGGCCGCGGTTACCTGCGCTAGAGGTCGAACTCTGTTTCGGCTGAGAGTGTTTAAAAATAATGATTACGTGTTTACTCCAGAATAATCAAATCATTTAAAAAAAAAAAAAAAAAGAAAAGAAAAGATGGATTAGAAAAGAGAAAACCCAAAGGTGGTGCCTACGAGGCGGCTGTGCTTCCAAGGACCGGTGGCAGATGAGGAAAGTGCAGGTCCAGAGTCTCGCAGAAGCCCTGGAGTCTCGGCCCGACCTCGGGGCTCACCCTGTTCGCCCCGGGGCGAGAAACTGAGGCCGGGAGCTCCAACAGCGCCTTGAACGGCCACTTCAAGCTAAAAGGCTTCGCCTCGCCGTGTTTTTACACGCCTTAATTATTCCCTAATAATGCGGGCTTTGGGGAGAAGCACGTGGGAAGTTTGGGGCTGACTGGAGAAAAAAAAAAAACCAAAAAACAACAAACCAAACCCAAAACACAAACGCCAACACCAAAACCCCCAAACCATCCCCGGGCATCACCCTGCGGAGCTGGTGCCCTGGGAGCCGCTGGCTCTTTCTCCCCACAAGCAGCCAAAAGGCTTCAGGTGCAGAGGGAGATGGGTGCGGGGCGGGCTGCGGGAGAGGTCGGCGGGTCAGGGGGATAATGTGATGCGAGCCCCCATCTCCACGGGCCGGAATGTCCCGGTGTGGATCTGTTTGCTGTCCCGGTATGTGCCTGTAGCGTGTGTAAGAGGCTGAAGGCTCGGGGGGTGCCTCCGTGCCCCCGTGGACGGGGGTTTCCCTGCAAGGCGCGGCTGTAGATGCCGAAGGAGGGAGGTTTTTCCCGCTCCGTTTCCCCCATAAACTGATCCCAACCCCGCCGTCCCGGCGCCTCCAGCACGGATCCGCCCGGCCGGCTGTCCCTCCGGGCCGTGGTGACAGGGACCGGGGTGACAGGGACCGGGGGGGCAGCAGGGCGGTCTCCACAGGGTGCCACGGTTGCTCGCCTCCGCCGTGCCAAGCGCCAGCGCCTCGAGGCAATCGCCACATCAGACCATTTACCCTCCCGAGACAACAAACAGCCGACCCGTCCGTCCGTCCGTCCATCCCTCCGCCTGTCCGTCTCTCAGCCGCGGACAGGGCAGCGCGCTGCGGTCACCGGAGTGCAGGACCCCCCGCCCCGGGTCTCCCGGCAGCAGGACCTGCAGAAACTTGGGGGGCGCGCCCTGCCTCCTCCCCCCGCACACACGGGCACCCTGAGGGGCTTGGGGTTCGCCCCATTTTGGGGGGCACACGTCTGAGCGCAGCCCAGACCCGCTGCCCACCGGGGGCTGCGACTCGAGCTCCCACCCGGGACGGTGTGTGCGTTCCTGCAGACACGCGGCTGCTAAATTTCAAGCATGTCCTCTATATTTTTAATATTTTTTTTCAACTTTTTTTCTCTCCTTTCTCCCAAGCCCTCTTTCTACCCTTCCAAAATCGTTTCCCGGTGCAATCCTGCAGCCTGAGGCGAGGGAGGAGGCGGGATAGTCCCCGCTTCCAAGACTTTTTACGAACAATCGTTAAAGAAATCAACCTATTTTTTTTTCTTTCTTTCTTTCTTTTTTTCTTTTTTTTTCTCCTCTTCCCCTTGTGCGGAGGCCGGAGAGGTCCCTTTGATCTGCGAGGCCTGGCATGCTCCGGGCCCGCACGCCGGCTGTGTGCGGGGAGGGGGCCCGGCCGCCGCGGGACCCCTCCGAGCCGGGACATGAAAGCGGGGGGGAATGAGGAGAAAAAAAAAAATAAAGAAAAAAAAAAAAAAAGGGCGTCCAGGGTACGGGAGATCGACCGAAGGGCTTAAATATTTCATATTCCTGGAAGCTGTCAAGGCCAAAAACAACAACACGCCTCCCGCCTCCCCCGGAGTGTTTGCAGAGGGCAGGAGCGTGTGTGCGTGCGAGGGGCCGGGAGGCTGCGGGGGGTGTGGGGGGGAAGAGGGTCATAAATTTTCACTTGTAATCAATCAATAATTAACTAATAGCGGAGCGTGGGCCGAGCGCGCCGGCGAGGGCGGGTGCCCGCCCCGACGGGGTGTCGCTGTCGCTGTCCCCCCTCCCCGGGTCGCTGCGGCTCCGCAGCGTGTGTCATCCTTTACCCACCCCCCCACATCCCGACGGTGCGGCCCCAGCACCGCTTTCCCAGAGACTTTGGACTCGGGGCTAAAAACTCCCGTGGGTAAAACCTATCTGAGCTCCAGGCGAAGCCTGCGGGGAGCTCCGCCGCGCTGCCCGGCCGGGGTCGGGGTGGGATGGGGGGGGGTCGGGATGTTGTCGCGCCCCACCACCCCCCGAGCTCCCCCCCTCCACGGTGGGTGCTGTGCCCCCCTCCCACGGGCCGTGGGTCCCTTCGGGGGTCTCTCGGCGCTGCCCAGGCTGCCCGAGAGATGGCGCCGGCGCCCCGCCGGAGTCCCCCCCCCCGCCGCCGGCCACCCCCCACCCAGCGCCGGGTCGCCTGCATCAGCCATAAAACCATTGAGGATATCAAGACAGGCGCCAGGTGAGTAATAGACAGGATAATCCAGAGAGATTGCTCGCTGTTTACCTCCATCCACAAGCGCCACAAGAGTTACTCATTAACGTTACTATATACAAATAAGATACACAAGAGATAAAGCCATTTGCAAGTCAGAGTTACACCTGCGGTACACGGATTTCTTGCAAGGGCATGGCGGAGGGGGAGGTCAGCGTTAGGCCCGTGGAAAGAGGGGGGGGGTTTAAATCAATCACGCTGCACCCTCAACCTTAAAAAGAATAAACCGTGAGCTCGGGTTTTGCGGCGCCCCGGGGCTGCCGGTGCCCGCCTGGCCTGTGGAGCGGCTACCGGGCTCCTGGGCCGGCAGGAAAGCGAGACGAGGAGGGAGGGGATGTGTCTGAGTGTGTGTTGCTTTCCTCTGAACATCAACAGCAAATTTAATCGCCGACTAGGAAATTTTTCCCCTCCGCACACAGGCCACAACAGTCCTCCCCTTCTAAGAGCGACCGGGGGGACCAGCGGCTGTGGCGAGGGAAAAAATAAAGGTTCCCCCCGTCATTCCTGAAGCCAAAGAGATGGGAGCGAAGGGGCTGCGGGGGTCTGGCGTGGAAAGGTGTGTCCGCGCTGCCGCTGAGGCCGGAGCTCAGAGCAGAGGAGAGAGCTGAGCGCGGCAGCAGCGATGGTTGTGCCGCCCGGAGGGGCTGGCAGAGCTCTGCTCCCCCCGGGGCCCGATTCCCCCTCCCGGAGAGGCTCCAGCTCCCACCCGCGAGGAGGATCCGTGTGTGGAAACCGGCCTGTGGGTCTGCAGCCTCCGGGGCTGGCTGCTGCAGCCGCTGCCTCCTTCTTCGGGTGGACTTTTTTTTTTTCTTCCCTTAATTTCCTTTCCCAGACCTGACGCCACCTCTATCCCTAAAAGCCCCCTCCTCGCCCGGGCCAGCTGAGGGGAGCATCAGCTCAAGTGACATTTCCCGCAGCCATCACCTTGGCCCATCCCAGGGTGGGGGAAGAGGGAGAGAAAAAAATCCTGCTCAGCCCGAACCTTTCCCCCGCTGCAAGCACCGCGTATTTAAAACACACCCCGACCCCCAAGTTGAAATGGGAAGGGTCCCGTTCCCCCACCAAGGGGGACCCGAACCTGTGATGGTCGCGGGGGGATTTTTTTAATTAAAAAATCGGGGGGAAAAAAGCTTTATGGCCACTTTCTCCTCCCTTTATCTCGCCGGCGCAGGAGTCGGGGGCCGCGGGCCGAGGGGCAGGCAGAGCATAAAACAGGATACGGGCTGGAAGTACATCCTTATAATATTTATTACTGGCGGAGGATGAATCACTTTCCAATATACGGGCCACTAACTGTTGAAGGGATGGGGGAAAAAAAAATCTCATTAACAAGAAATATATATGTTCTGCTAAATGATGTGCTCATGGACTGGCAAAGGTACAGGCAGGGGCTGCCAGTTCTCCTTAGTTCTCCTCTCAGTGACCTCCCAGGCCACTGGTCCAGCCCGAAGCCTGGATGTCTGTCCCCGTTTCAGCCATTTTCTAGCTTAATCTCAATATATCTGGAGCCTAAGGGCGAGAAGAGGGGATTCCAATAGAGGGGGGAGGGAATAAATAAATTAAAAAAAGTATTTTCAGGTGATAACTAATGGAAAAGCGAAATCCTCTGCTCGGACAGGAGAGAAAAGAGCCCAGCAACACCATCAACTCCTGAGCACTCTACCTGGAAACTCTGAAGGAGGGCTCTGCATTAAAATTTAACTGATCTATTCTCTAATTCTTCACTTTTGCGTTATTAATTTATGACAGATAAAAGCATAGCTGAGCCTTTCTCATTAACTTTTCAAACGCCACTTAATATTGTTCCATTAAAAGAGGTGACTTTAGTAGCCTCTGGATCGACTTTAAAAGCGAGAGGGATAAAGACGGAAAAGGTACATTAAACAGTTTGCTTAAAACTCCTCCTTCCCCCCCAACCCCCCCAACAATTCAAACGACACCATCCCGACTGGTTCGTACTGGCTCCTTCCAGGAGAAATATCTTAATATTGGGAAGGGGAAGGGGGGGTGGAGGAGAACGGCAGAAGAGGGATATATATCTTTCAAGCCCTCCATCCTCCCAGGCACTTTGGGGAGGGTTTGGGGTGAAGGCATTTCACAGAGTACGCCCAAGACATTTCAATAAAAATTTATTGAAACTTCAGTGACTTTTTAAAAGGGGGAAGGAAAAAAAAAATTACAGAAAAAAAAAATAGCAAGAACTTCTCAACATTTATATAACACAAAATATACCTTCATTTTTTTTTTTTTTCCTTTGAACCAGCTCCGAGCACCTGACTTTCAACCCAAGAAAATATGCACTCACTCAAACAAAGACAACAATAAGCACAGTAGTAAAACTCCATCGCGGGGTTGTTTTGACATACCGAGGAAAGAGGGAAAAATAATAACAAAGTAAAGAAAATCCTAGAATCTTCACCTTTTTTTTTTTTTTCTCTCAAGCCACTGGAGAAGCCTGTTGTCGTGTTTTAATGTATATTATTATTTTGCTGTTGACATTTTATACGGCAAGTAGTGCTTTGAACACCGAAGAAACTGAGGATTAAAAGCCACTATGGCACGTTGCTTTTTCTTTTTCTCTCTTTTGATTCTTTTAAGGTCTTTGATTAATTTCGTTTCTTTCCGCTTTGCTTTTTTTTTTTTTTTTTGCATTCGGCTCCTTTAGAAAAGGACGAGGTCAGGTTTTTCTGGGCTGAGCTCCGCTTTAAAAAAGTGAGCCCTCAGAAATGGGGGAATTTCTCCTCTGGGTCGGGGGTGTATGTTTAAAGGAATTACAAACTTGAAATGAAAACGACTAAAAATGAAAACAGAAGGGAAAAAAAAAAAAGAAGACGGCTGCAGTCATATTTACAGAGATATGTACAATGTCAATAAATTAAAGTTTAATTTCGAGTATTCATATTCCACGTATTTACAGGAGTTATCAAATAATTACATAAATACTTTGTTTTAATAATAGTGTCCGCTCTTTTCTTCTTCTCAGTATGTTTAAACCTTGTTATTGCATATACAATTAAAGAGGGAAAGC
The DNA here is from genome assembly GCF_036250125.1 of Pseudopipra pipra. Classification (NCBI taxonomy): domain Eukaryota; kingdom Metazoa; phylum Chordata; class Aves; order Passeriformes; family Pipridae; genus Pseudopipra; species Pseudopipra pipra. Next base: position 3,002,206 of record NC_087566.1, on the reverse strand, counting down.
TGTGATAAACCTACAGTCAAGCTACAGAGGTTTTTAGATAAAATAAAATCACTTTTTTTTTTTTCTTTCCAACTACACTTCTTATTTTTGCTGCTACAGGGAGGATGTTTAAGGTAGAGGGACGAAAGTCTTATTTTTGTTTTTATCATTAATAATTTTTTTCCCTGGGATTTGAAACGAGCATTGAAAATAAACAACAAAACCCCACCGGAATAAAAAAATACTCCCCCCCCCAAAAAAAAAAAAAAAGGCAGACTACTATGGAACATGCAAAAAAAAAAAAAATAAAAAGCCACCGACTGGCTCTCAGACATCACAATAATATTTTAAACACACAGCTTCCCTTAATATCGACTAAGGGGGTTGTCGTTAACAACCCGCCCAAGAAACAACTGTTGAAGAACCAATATGCGAGTTACTTACACACTTCTCTTTCGGAAAGAAAAAAAATCACTTCTCTTACTTAATTTTTATTCGTAAGTCTGTTTGATTTTTTTTTAAATTTTTTTTTCTTTTAGGTTTTTTTTCTTTCCTTTTTTTTTTTTTTCTCCTGGGTGTTTTGGTGTTTCTTTTTACACTGTTTAAAAAAAAAAAAAAAAAAAAAGGAGGGTGCCACAAAACCCCACCGGTGCCTCGGCCCGGCCAGGCTGCTCCGACCCAGCACTCCCAGCTCGGCTCTGCTCCCCCATCCCCGACCCCTCTTCCCGTTTGCTCCACCAGATACCTTTTTGTTGATAAACCGCGGGATTTTATATCGGAAAAACAAAAAAACAAAACAAAAAAAAAAAAAGAGAGAAAAAAATAAGGAGAGGGTAAAAAAAAAAACACTCGCGGGGTGGAGGATGTGGTTTCTTTCAAACAAAGTGCACTGCGAGACTGATTTGAAATGAGCTCCCGGAGGCGCGGGGGGTTACGGGGAGCCGCTGCGGGATCTGTCCTGCTTGGGGTCGAGCCCACTGACGAGGCGCTGGATGTTTTGCAGTTCGCTGGTGGCCGCCTCCTTGTCTGCGCCCAGTTTGGGGGAGAGGGAGACGGAGCCGGAGGAGAGGGTGGAGGAGCGGCTGGTGAGGTCCGAGGCGGAGTCCAGGGGCACGGAGCCGGGGCTGGCGCTCAGCCCCCCCGCCTTGCCCTCGCCGGAGCCGGCGGCCAGGCCGGGCAGGGCGGTGGTGAGGAGGCTGCTGCCGTCGGAGAGGGGCACGGGCAGCGGGTAGGGGCTGTAGCGGAGCCGCGGCCGCACGGCGCTCAGGAAGGGGTGCCGGTGCACCGAGCTGGAGGCGGCGCTGGAGGCGGCGGCCGCCGCCGCCATGTAGGTGTAGGGGTAGGGGAAGAGGCTTCCGAAGGGAGACATGGCCAGGCCCTGCGGGAGGGGAGGAGAGAAGAGGGAAAGAAAGGGTTACCGGCCTGCACACCCACCCCCGGAGATGCTTCGCGGCACCCCCACGCCAGCACCCTCCCACGTCAGTGGGGAGCTGACAGCGGCCAAGCTGCTGCTGCCCACGGGAGGGGATGGAGACCCGACCTCCCAGTGCCGAGGCCAAAACCGCGAGGACCCAACGGGGCAGACCCTGCCCGTGCTCTGCCCTGCGCGGCGCCCACCCCGCCGGCCCCCTCTCGCTGCGGGGGCCGTGGCATCTGTCTTCCTCACTGCGAGACTCTCTTTCTCTGGGGCGAGTGCCCTGTACCCGCAGGTGTAGCCCCCCCGCCCCGCAGGGCAGCCCCGGGCTCATCCCCCCCCCGACGGCAGCTCCGCAGGCTCCAACGAGCCCCACACTGCGGAGCTGCGCCCCCGGCGGGGGCAGGGGATGCAGAGGCCTGGCCCCGGCACAGTGTCACAGGGAGCACAGGAGTGGGACGACCGCGGGGAGGGTGGGAGAGCTCCGGGAGATCGAGCTGGGCCGGCCCCCACCCCCTCCCGACTTTCCCTCCTCCGACTTTCTCCCAAACGCTGTGACTGCCCCTGCAAAGAGAGGAGGCACTTCGCCACAGCGGGGAAGTTAAAGGAGGTGCCCGCTGTCCCTCTATTCCCCCGGGGTTGAAACCCTCCTGCTCCGGCGGGGGGTTGGCGGGGGGAGGCTGCGGTACCTGCGAAGCCAGGACGTGCTGCTGCAGATGGAAAGGCAAAGCAGCCGCCGATGCTCCCGAGAGTCCCTGGGCCGCCGCCGTGGCCATGACCGTGTTGTCCAGTCCCGAGACCCCGGCGGATGCCCCGGAGACGGTGGCGAGGAGGGGCCCCATCCCCGCGGCCATGCCGGAGAAAGCCCCCCCCATGGCGAACTGCCCGGGGTGCAGCAGCAGCGGGTGCCCGTTCCCCAGCGGGTTGAAGAACTGCTGGCCGGCCAGGGCAGGGGGGAAGCCGAGGTTCTGCAAGTGTCCCTGGCTCAGGTGGGCCGTGCTGTCGGTCTGGACCGTCAGGGGGGCGAAGGGCTCTTTCCCCAGCAGCCTGTTCTCATCTACTTTGGGGCCATCCCTGAGGGGGCTTTTCAGTTCCTCGCCGCTCAGGCTTCCCCCCCGGGTGCTGGAAGAGATCGCAGCCGGGCTGTGCCTGGAGTCCGGAGGGGCTTTCTCAGTCCTCTCCCGGCTCCTACTCCCCGCCGAGTCCCCGGGGAAGAAGTGGCTTTTGGAGGGGCTGCCCCCCTTCTCCCGGGGGTCGTCCCCCGCGGTGGCAGCGGAGCTGGCCGGCGCTGGGGTGCCGGCGGTGGTCGTGCTGATTTTGCCCGACTCGTTGCCTTCTAGCAAGGGATCGTCTTTGCTGTCTGCATCGCTGTCTCCCTCGCTGGGGCAGAGATCTGCAAGACAAAGGGGGCCCGGGGCTGGGATCCGGCACTGCACATCCCGAAATCCCCATCGGGCTGCCACAGGGGGCAGAGACGCTTCCTGGCTGGCCAGAGGTTTGTATGGAAATACTATTTTTTTTTATTATTATTACATAAATAAATACAGCCCCCGGCTCCCACCGCCCGCCCCGAACAAGCCAGCCAGAGTTTTACACAACGCAGCGAAATTGGCTGCGAAACAAAGCGACAGCCCGGAGGAGAGACCCTCCAGTCGGGCGGGCCCGGGGCCAGCGGCTCCGCTCTCCGGGGCTGCCCAGAGCCCCCAGAGACCCCCCAGGGACCCCCCAGGGATCCCCCACCGGCCGCAGCAAAGGCAGCGGAGCGGTGGGACAGCGGCGGCTGGGCTGAAGGGCCTTGGGGATGTGCCTCCTACGAAGTTTTACAAAGTCTTCATCCCTTTCAATGGGCAAACTTTGGAAACGCAGAGAGAGACCGACCTCCCACTCTCCTTCATCACCCCTTGGACCCCCCTGCTCCTCCTCCCCAAACGCATGCACGGCTCCAATGGATTCCTCTGCACTTCATCTCCTAATTTCAGCGCCCCAGGTGCGAAGCTCTGGTTTGCTTTTTGGGTCCCCTCCCAGCTCCCCCCCCCCCTCAGCTCGGCAGCCCTTTAAAAAAACGAGTAGAGCAACTACAAAAAAGAGGTTGTTTCCTCCTCCCCCTGCACCCTCCTCCCTGCCCCTGGATGGATTAATACATGTGAGAGAGCTGCAGACAGCTCCCAACCCTGCACGGAGAGAAACCCAGGGTGACTTTTCTATAACAAAGTTCGGGACTGTATCCAGGGGAAAGATCCTTCCTCTAATAACAGATTCGGAGAGGAATATTAATGGAGTGACTCCAGTTTTGAACTTTTGCCCCGTGGTCTGTCTTTGCTCCCTTGACTCGGAGCCGGCTCCTTTCTGAACCGAGGAAGGGAGGGATGAATGTGCAGCAAGGGGAGAGGGAGGCTGGGGGGAGAGGGAGAAGGAGAGGAAGAGTGAGGAAGACAGAGAGGGAATGAGGAAAGAAGAGGAGGGAGGGGGAAGAAGAAAGAGAATGAAAGCAAGAAGGAGAGTGAGGAAAAGAAAGAAGAAGCAACAAACTAAAGAGAGAAGAGAGAAGGAAGAGAGAGAAGAGTGCAAGGAGAGAAAAAATATGAAAAAAGAAGAGGAAGGAAGGCAAGGGGGAAGGAAGGAAGGAAGACAGGCCAGTGCCAGAGGGCAGTGGTAGCAGCTGGGATGTGTCACCCCACAGAGCAGGCTCTCCTGGGTGGGGTCCAGGGGCCACAGCTCTCACCTTTGAGGCTGGAGGTGCCAACGGCAGGCACGGCAGGACAGGAGGACTGGGCAAAGCACTTGAAGGCCGTCTGCTCGTTGGACGACTCGTCCGAGGTGGGGTTCTCCTTCTTCTGCCTCTCGTCGTACACCCGCATGGACTGCAGGGTCAGCTGCTTCCTGCGGGCACACGAACCCGCTGGCAGAGCGCACCCGGCACCCCCCTCCTTCCCCAGCCCCTTCCTGAGCTCACATTTTGGGATGAGTGGGACAGGGGAATCAAGGGCCACGGTCCCCTCGAGGAGGAGAGCGTGTTTCTGGCAGGCAGGGCTTGGCTGCTAACGAGAGGAGATTTCTTGGAAGCGGCGAGCGAGCGGCTCCTCGGCGAGGGCAGATATTAAAGACAAGGGGCGGAGGGGAGAGGGAAGCATTCCCTGGAGATTAGCTTTTATAACCGAGGATGTTCCAGAGATATGAGCCATCCTAATGGTTGCTAAGATTGCTAGGAAGTGGTTATTTTGTTAGGCACTTTGTGTAATCTTTTCACCAACAATTAACCCGGAGTAAAAACCTATTTATATTTAGAAAGAAATTAGAAATCATTTCCGTCCTGTGGCTCCAGCGTTGGCTTTATTTTCACACTGACGGACAAGAGGAGCTGGCGTGTGCATGTTTGTGTGTGTGTGTGCTGGGCAGGGAGAAAGGCCCCTTGTTTTACATCACATCCCCCCCCTTCTTTTTTTTCTTTTTTTCTTTTTTGTTTAAAAAAAAAGAGGAACAGACAGATTTGTTCATTATCTAAACCCCAGTGCAAATGGCTAAAATATCCTGTCTGCTGTAACAAAACAAAACAGACATATCCCTCATCAAAGGGGAAAAAAAATTGTCCCTTTCTCTATTTTCTCCTTGTATTTTCTTCTTATGTTAAAAATAAAAATCTTCACTCCCATTATAACGAGTTTTGTCCATCTACCTGGGACACAAACTGTGTCCTGCTGCTTTGGGAAAAAATAAAGAATCTTCTATCATTATTACTTCCATATTCACGAGATATCTCTGTCAAAGCAGTTTATTGATATGTTTCTCCTCCACGTTTTTTCGATACAACCCCCAGAAAAATGCCAGAGGAGATTCAACCAGCGCTCAGCCCTCACTTCTCCCTCTTCTCCAGTCCCAGATACAAACTACACTGGAACATTCCCTCTCAGATTTTTAAGGGAAACTTCTTTCTCCTGTGATATTTGCTTAATGTGCTGCATTCCCTTTGGCCAGTCATCCCCTGCAACGTGAAAAATAACTGTGGAAAGCAGGAAAGAATTCCCATGCAATCCGTTTGGGGTTATTAACGCCAAGATCCTTATGGATTTTGGCGGGGGGAAGTGTGGTTTGGAGGCAAGTCGAGGTGATTTTGACCTCTGCTCATGTTCTGAGCTTTACACATGAAAACCAAACGAGGTGCCTGTATGTGATCGAGCCAGACTTACCTTTTTTCCCTCCTTCCATTCCCGGTGTCCCGAAAACCTTTGGCAAAGGGGTTGTTGTCAATTTTTAATTGGGTGATCTAGAGCACGGAGAGAAAAAAAATAGGCGGGGGGGCAGAATAAGGGGATTTTCGCGTTAAAAAACAAGAGCAAAACCCCCTCTTCCCAGTTCCCCCAGCGCTGGTAGGATCTTGTCAGGAGCAGGACAGGGGCAGGGGGCAAAAGGTCCCCGTTTTTGAGGGGAATCTCTGTGTTTTCCCGGGTCGTTTGGAGGCAGCTCACCCCCAATCCCCCGCCGGGCTGGCCACTGACCCGGGCCGTGGGGGCAATGAAAGAGCCCCGTGTTGCTGCCACCACATCGGAATTAATTGAGCCGTGCAATGCGATCCATGCAAGTTATGCCTGTGCTTAAAACTCTTTAAATGCCATAATTAAACCGCAGAGGAATCATACCCACCCCCTCGCGATAATAAAATACTTTATATAATCGCATTATGCTCTGCCTCTGTGTGTGTGTGTGTTGGGGCGCCAGGGGTGTCAGGAGCCAGTTCGTATTTTTTGGGGGGGCGGGTGAGAGTTTTTTGGTTTGAGTTTCCTCGGGATTCACGTTATGGCAGGGAATGGCTGCTTGGAGCGATGGGGGTGCGGGGCATCCCCTAAGTCCCTCCGCGCATACGATGAGCGGAGGCGGATTCAGAGCCTGGCCGGGGTCTCCCCTCACTGTAACGGGATGCGGGGGATGCGGGCGATGGGAACGGGGATGCCGCCTCCCCGTCGCTCCATTCCCGGTCTTGGACCGGGCTGGAAGCGCAGCAACCTCCAATTTAGGAGCAGAGGAGGACCACGAAAAGGAAACTCCGCCCGCGTCCGAGTGCGGGCAGGACCAGCCCCGGCTCCCGAGTCGCCCCCTTCCCCCCCCGCCGCACACACGGGATGAGGAAAGAGCAGGAAAACCCACTGCTAAAAACCAGCGGGACTTTTAATCCAGGTGCTCCCGGCCGTGCCTTCTGCTCCCCCCCGCGCCGAGCCCAGGGCTCCCCGCCGCTCCCGCACGCCGCTTTCCAGCCGATTTCATGGCAATCAGACAAATATGCTCCTTTCTGTCCTTCAACCAAGCCGGCCCCAGCTGATAGACCGGGGCGAGCAGCCCTGCTGATAAGTCCCAAAGCAAAGTCTACTCTCTGTACACTCATTTTCTTTCATTTTCCTTGCAAGCGCCGGGCCGCAGAAAGAGAGGGAAACAGCCCGAGCTCCGAGGGGGAAGTGGCTTTTTTGGAAACCGAGGGCAGAAAGGTGCAGATCCCCCCCTCTTCAGCCCTTAATTTTTAGTGGTGAAGGATGCGAGGGGCAGAAAGAGAGACACGAGGAAGCTGCAGCGAGCGGGCGCTTCGCAACCTTCCACACTTAACGCACGCGAACTCCAAGTTATAATTTATAGACAAAAAACCCCCCACCAACCAAAAAAACAAAAATCAAAGCCTCTTTTCCGGCTCCTTCGCTTCCTTCCACTTGACTTAATTATCGTAAATTCACCATTTGCCACTCTCCCGAATATACCACCTTGGTCGCAAGCGACAATAAACCAGAAGAAATGGAAAGGCAGCGTCTGCAGCGCTGCAAAACTTTCTCACCCGGGCTCTTTCAGACCTTCCAGCTAAATTCAAGCGAGATACCCCTCTCTGATCAGAGCATATTTCTGCACCACAAAAAATAATAAAACACTGCAGGATGCAAAAAAAAAAATATCATAGTAATAATAGGAACCAGACGTGTGCTCCAGCCTTATTGCCAATTGCTGTTAAAGGAGCTAAAACAGCACAAAGGCCAGGAAGAATTACAAAATCTCAGCCCCGCTGCTCTCCCCCCTCTGTCTTTCGACACACGGAGCCGAGTCTTTCTTATTTTTTTTTTTCCTGATGCGTCTTAGATTAAATCCACACTGAGAGCAGCGATCCCCACCCCGTCCCTTTCCCCATAGTGGGGAGCGATACCGGGAAAAGAAAATGGTAAAACCCCCCTAAGCGTTCTTCCCCCCACCCCACCCCCAGTCCTCGCTTTTAATTGCCTTCCCCGAGGTCGGTATTAGGAGAGGGCCCGACCCCCTCCCCCGGCGCCTTCCCCAAGTTGGATCTAGGAGGTTTTGGGGGGGAAGATGAGGAGGGGAGAGAGAGAAGAACGGGATGGGCTTCGTGATTTTTAAGGGAACAGTGCGGAGCAAAAGTTCTCTTAAAAGCCAAAACACGTAAAACAAATCCTCTCTTAATCTCCTTACCTTATCATTCTGGTATGCGGTCACTGCGATGAATTCAGTCTCCGGGAAAACGTAGGTCCTGAACGTGCTGTAGGGAAGCTTGAGGATATCGTTGGCTCGGACGATGTGGAACCGGGGCTGGTACTTGTGCATGGAGTTTAAAATGGTCTATGGGGGGGCAGCGGCCGCAGCAGAGAGGGCAGGAGGGGGGGAAAGAAAACGGTCAGCAGGAGCAGCACCCCCGCCTCGCACTTCCCCCAGCCATCGGCACTTTCTCCTCTTAATTTGCCTTCCCTCTCCTTCCTCCCCTCACTCCTCCTCCCCGCCGAGCACACTCCAAACACACGCACACGCCTCGCAGCATCCAACTAAAAGTACTGACAGCTCCAGCTCGCCGGAGTTAGGCTCTCGCTGGACCTTTTCGGAGGGAAGGGGGGGAATCCCATCGGAGCTGTTGGGGAGAAGCTGTTGGGCTCCGGCCGCAATGTCTTTTGATTTCAAAGTGTAAAAAAAAAAAAAGAATAATAAAAATAAAATCAACTAAGGAAGCAGCGGCAGCTACAATAGCAACACCACCACGAGAGCCTCGGCTCGGTCTAATTGCGTGCCCCAATTCACTTAAGGCCTTCTGCGAAAGGCAAAAATGTATCGTCTAATCAAATCACAGGCAGCAAATGCAATCTTCGGCACATTAGAAATCCCCCGGCCGCGGCCACCACCAGCAAGCCCCGGCTCCGAGGCGGAGGCTTTCCCAGGAACAGAAAGAAATGGCAAGGATCGTTCAGAGCACTTATCAGCAGGTTTGTTTGATTTCACTCTTAGGGTAAGTTTTTATCTCTGCACACCCGGTAAATGTAAAGGAGTGGATAGACATGAATGGGCAACTTGACCTCTGCTTTTGGTCCCTGTTTATTTTCACTCCTGCTTGCTTTACATTATCCAGATTAATATAGATTTAAAGGTTTGCGTACTTAGGCCTTTAAGCCCTTTATACACATATGCATATCGTTTTCCTACGCTTAAAAAGTGTGATCGACTTTATTAAAAATATATAGAGATATATAAAGTCACCGCAGCCCCGAGAAATATCGAGTTGCTCTACGCTGGAAATATACCTCTAAAGTTAACGCTGAGTGGCACGGAGAGGTTACAGAGTAAACTCCAGCGTTTAATCCTGACCTCAGCAGGGGGAAAAATCAAGGGCTATCCTAAACCGGAGAGATGCTCGTCCCCGTGTGCGCGGAGGGGTATTTATTCCCTGTTTTCCCCGCGTTTCGGGAGCCCGCGGGAGCTGCCGGCGGGGCTGCGGGTACAGCCCGGCCGAGCAGTCGCCGTGCTCCGGGTGGACCCCCCCGCGCTGGGACCCCCCTGCTCCGGCCGGGTTGGAGAGGGAGGGAAGGTGGGGAGGGGGGTGGCAAAGGAAGGTGTAAAAGGCACTCACAAATCCGTGCTTGTCAGAGATGTTGTTAGTGAGCTTCAGCTTGTGAAAGGTGACGACTTTGGACATCCATTGTTCGCCGGTGGCCGGGCTGTCCGGGTGGATGTACATTCTCTTTGGCATTTCAGGGTCAGCTTTGCCGGCTACCATCCACCGGGAATTATGGAATTTGTACCTACAATCATCAGCCGCCACAATATCCATCAATAAAATGTACTTGGCCTTTTTATCCAGTCCAGTGCATCTCACTTTAAATGGAGGAAACATTCTCCTATGGGCAGAGAGAGGGGAAGGGGGGGAGGAGAAAGAAAAGAAACGATGAAAATAAAATTAATTACAGCGTTTAAATAAGCTTCTGAAATTCGGGAGTGTGTCTACCAAACAATCGCTTCAGCTCTCAAAAGTAAGAAAAGTAAGCGTGTGTCCAGCAAAAAGGCTTCCCCCCCCCCATCCCCGGCCGAAAGGCTTCTCAAACGCTTAAAACTTTCAGGAGAAAATGGTCCCTGGATGGGAGAGGTACTCGTTCCCTAGAAATCAGCAGGCGCCTACCTCTGCCATTCCTAAACAGCAAAGGCCCATTTTGGGCTCTCTGATGTCTCATTAGTTTCCTTTTCGCCTGCTAAACAAAGAAATGGGAACAGATCGCACCCCGGTAAAATAAATATTCTGCATTATTATAACCCAGTCACACGATGAAGAGCAGGAAGGGGAGTTTTTCACTTTGCAGAGGAGGAAAAAAAAGCCCCAGTGAGGGCAGGGTGGCTGCCGGGGCTCTCTCCCCGTGCTCCAGCCTCCCGGAGATCCCCCCGTGTGCCGAGGGCTCCCTGCAAACCCCGCTCCCCTCCACTCCCAAGTCCGGCTCCAAACTGCAACAGGATACCACAAATTTGCTGTTTATTATATCGAGCGGTTGGCATTCAGCAAATCTCAACTTAAAAGGAAACACATGACTTTGTAACACGTAAGAGCCCTTAATACCGGCCGAGGCTTTCACGCAAAAACTTCTGACCACAATTAACAGAGAAAACTTCGGGAAAGCAGTAAAATGGGCGAGGGGAATTTTTTTTTCCCTCCTTGTTGCTTTTAGGGCTCGTATTTTTTTTCCCCTGAGCCTGTAGCCTGCAACTGGTGCTCTGCGAGTAGGTGAAGCTCCTGCTAAGGCAGCCGAAGGCCATCTAAGAAGACTTTTCAGGAGTGGCTTCCTCGAGTAATTCTCCTGGCAAATCACACGCGGAGACTTGGGGAGGTTTCTCAGAGAGCCCCTTAGAAAAACACCCGGGCGCGAAGGGGGTTTTCACCCTATGTGTCATCACAGCAATAGGCAGAGTTGTAAAAGAGCCCAGATGTCAATGAGTAGCGAATATAGAGAGGGATTTCAGACGGGTAAACCTATAAAAAGCAGAAATGCCGAGCGTGGACGCGCCGTGTGTATTCATTCATTCCCACGTGAAGGTTATATAAATACAGGGACGGGCAGCGCGGAGCTGCAAACCCTTCCCTGCCACTCCAGCAGCGGTTGCAGGACCGCTGGGGAGTTCTGTCAGCTTTTTGTGCATTTCTAGATATAATCAGTCACCACAAACGCCGCCTAAATCCGTGCACTGAGAGAGGCACAAGCTGATATACCGAGCCTGTCTGCCCTCCTGCAGCTCCCGCCCCACCAGCAGCCACACGCCGCTCCAAAGGATTTTTCCTTTATTCCCCTTTCTCTTTCTTACGGAAGAAAAACTGCGTGCAGCGAGGCTGAAACCAGGCCAGCCCCTTTTCCAACCCCAAATTATTTTCTTCCCGCTCCCAGTCTTCTCCAGAAAGTATTAAGCTACTGAACCATGAAGGGACCCTCTCGCCCCCTGCGCATGCTGAGCAGGGCCGGTTCGTGGCTGGGCTTTTCCCTGCAGCGTGGTGCCCCACATGGGCTCGGATCTTCAGCTGCCTAACACTTTCCATAATTCCAGGTGAAAGGAGATTTACGGAGAAAGGCGCCGGAGGGAAAGCCTTGCTCTGGAGCAGCCTGGTGGGGTGCAGAGGCTGAGGGGTGGGGGAGAGGGGGAGGAAAAAAAGGCACGAACCCCCCGACCCAGACCTACCTTCCCGATTTGGTAATCACCATCTCCGTGCCTCTTTTATGGAACTGCTCCCAAAGCTCTTTAGCTTCCAGATGCACTTTCGGATCGTCTTCCACCTCTTCTTCTGGCTCCAGAGTTTTTAAAGGCCTCAGATGGGCTGCTGCCTGGTGACCCAGGGAAGAAAAGGGGATACCAGTCTCTGCAGCCCCCACTAACTGATCCATGATGGGTTTAGCCAGAGCCCCGGGAAGGGAAAGGGCGGCTGCCCCATTGGGAGGCAAAGCCAGAGCCGGGAAGAAGGGAGGCTGATGTCCCAGCACAGCGCTCATGGCAAAGTCCGGTGCCCGGTGCGGTAAAAAAGGATGATAAGCCATGCTTGTCCCAGGGATTACTGGATCTCTCATCGGTAAATTCATCCACTCCACTCCTCGGTCTTCCTACTGCTGGAGTAGTCCCGGAGTGGTTTCTAACAGCACATCACGAAGAAGAAAAATTAAGATAATAACAACAACAGCAATAAAGCACCAAAAAAATAATAATAATAAAAAAATAAAAATAGGGTGGGGTAAAGAAGCTCTAGACAGCACAGTACATGGGGGACAGGCAGAACTTCTACAGCCTACAACTTTCCGAGCCGGGGCACATCCCCAGCCCTCGAGACAGCGGATTAACAGGATTGTTCATTATTAGTCTTGCTTTTTTTCGTGTTCGGTCTCTGAGGTTTTGTTTTGCTTTTTAGTTGATCGGGTTTTTTTCCTGAGTGGAAGTCCTTGCGCTGGAAAAGGAACGCCGAAGAAGGGAGGAAAAAAAAAAAATCCACCGGGTTCGCTGTCTGCTCCTGTTGCTGCAGAAGAGCTGGACAAGCCGAGATCCTTTTTTTCCTTCTTCTTTTTTTCTCTTAGTCCCAATCCCCTTTCTCTCCTTCCGTGGCGGAGGGTGACGGCTCGAAGCTGGGTTTTCTTTTTGGGTGGCTGGCTCTGCCCCCCCTCCCCCCCACCCCTCCACCTTTCCTCCGTACGGTCAGGCTGCAGAGCAGAGGCTGGGAAAGGAGGGAAAGCAGAAAGAAGCAAACAAACCCACCCCCCCTCGCCGGCCGAGAAAGGCTCCTGAGCAACCTTCAGCAGCAAAAACTTGTAGGGAAATCTCGTTTCCGCCTCGCCTTTCCCCCTCTCCAAGCAGGAGCTGGTCAGGGTGCCCTGATTCCCATCAGGATCTCTTCTTTCTTTCACCCTCCTCCTTTTTTTTTTTTTTTTAAATTTTCCCCCCTCTTTCTCTTTCGTTCTGCCTTAAAAAAAAAAAAAAATAATCTGGCAGAATTATACTGTTGTCTCCGCAAAAGAGAAAGGGAGAAAGACAGAGGGAAAGAGAAAGGAAAAGAAAAAGGGGGGAGGGAGAAAGAGAGAAAAAGAGAAAGAGAGAGAGAGAGAGGGAGAAGGAGCCTCTCGGCTCTGAGAATTCCCTGTGAGTCTGTGCTCTGCGTGCACCCGATCGTAGGGATGTGTTGTGGGTTACAGGGGAGCTGGAGCCGCCTTGATTGGCTCTTTGACGCTTTCGGACCAATTGTGAGGCTCCATAGGCGGGGTTCTGACAGCTCGGGTGGAGGGGGACAGCGCCGAGTTATAAAAAGAAGGTGTCGGAAACTGTAACGCTGCAGCAAAGCATCACTAGTACTCCGGGCCGTGTGAATATGTCAACATGATCAGAGGGGAGGGAGCAGGGAGGGAGGAGGGAAGGGGCCGGCAGCGCCCGCCTCTAGGGGGGTACTGGGGGCCGCCTCGCCCCCCGGCCCCGGCCTCCCGGGCAGTGCCCGCCCGCTCTCCCCCGGTAGGAGCTTCCAAAGCGCCGGGACCGGGGGGGGCTCCACGCTTGGCGCTGGGGTCCGAACCTGCGAGCCCCTCCCTCCCCAAACGCCGCTGGTATCGTAACGGGGGGCACCCCCGCTGTCCCCCCCGCCCCGGACCCACCTCGGGAGGCCGCGGGCCCCGCCGCCCCGCACGCCCATCCCCGCAGCCGCCGGGTTGGTGTCACCCTCGCTGCCGCTCCCCCGCTCGTTTTCCACCCTCCCCTCCCTCCGCTCCACCGCGAAAGTCGCTTTCTTTAAACGACCCCTCCGCGCCGGCAGCCGGGCGCTTTCCTTCCCCCCGCAAATCCGGGGGTGACCCCCGGGAGGTGGAGGGGCGGCCCGGGGGGGGCTCTGCGGTCTCCCCCCGGCTCGGGGCCGGGCTCCGGCGGCTCCAGCGGCCGCGGCCGCCGTTATTATTGTTGTGGTGGGCGGCTGGAGGCTGCGGCGGGCGGGCAGCGGCTCAGCCCCGGACCCGGCGGCTGCGGATCGCGGCGGGGGCTCGGGAAGGGAAGAGGGGCGACGGCGACGGCTGGAAAATGGGATTTTTATTTATTTATTATTCCCCTTTTTCCTTTCTCTGGCTCTGAGGATTAAGGCCACTCGGCTGGCGCTGGCGCCGAGAGGGTTACGCTCCCACACCCCTCCTCTTCCACGAGGTGCGCGGGGAGGAGACGGGAAGTGCGGCTTTCCCTGCGCCCGGGCAGCGCCGGGCGGGGGGGCCCAGCCCCGGGTTACCCCCGTGCCCGGGCTCGCGTGGAGCCAAAGACACCCCCCCTGGGGAGAGCGTCACGCGTGGGTCCGATCCGACCCCGCGGAGAGGGAAGAGCTGGGCAGGATCCTCCTGGGAAGTTTCTGGGTGGGGGGGGGGGGTGACAGTACAGGGAAGCGAAAGGGGGCTTGCGGCTGTGCGTGTCGTGGGGGCCGTGGGCATGCAGGGCACGGAGCGCCCACGCGTGTGTCAGGGGGGATATCCCCCCGCTGGGAGGTGCCGGATCATTACTCTCCCCTGGGAAGGGGGGGGGGGGGGATCTCCTGACGCCCCCCACCCTGCATTAAAGAGGGGAGGATAATCCTCCGGGAGCGGAGCGGGGGAGCGCGGGGGCTCGGCGCTGGCTGCGCGCAGATGGGAGCGGAACCTCTAAAGTGATTAGCTCTTCTAACATTGCATTTTTGACGCACATGGTTAAGAGCGCTTGGCGCCAGCTTGGTGAAGTCCCTGTAGTAACCAGCGTCTAGGATCGCTTTGCATTCACCAAAATATCTCCCCTTTGGTCGGGGGTGGGGGTGAACAGAGGAGGAGGAGGGAGGAAAGGAAGCGGGAGTAATGCGTTCAGAGAGGATGGGGGGGGGAAAGTCTGATGTGTTTCACGGAGCCAGGAGCCTGGCTACCCGCGCAGCGCTCGGCTGCGCTGTGCAGCTGCTTATCGACGGAACAGAGCGAGCCTTTCCAACCTCTGCTCAGAACCGGTTCTCGAGCTCCCGCCTCGGTGGGAACCCCCAAACCCTTACGCCTTCCCCTTTAGCAGCGCCCACAACAAACGCCCGGCGGCTCCAAGAAGTTCGCCGCGATTTACCCCGAGCGGGGCCGCCGCTCTCTCACGGGGACCGGGAGGTGCCCGCGGGCTCCCGCGGGACAAGCGCAGCCGCCCCCGGCCCCGCCGCGCCCCGGGCCCCGCGCCCGCCCCGCCGGAGCTCGCCCTCGGCGCCGCGGCACCCACCGGAGTCGCCGCCGCCCTCCGCGCCCGCCCCGCACCTTGCACCGCGCTCCGCACCCACCCGCGGAGCGAAATAAAACGTTCTGCCGCTTATGATTTCCAATTCCAGCGTCTGCCTAATGGCGTGCAAACTTCCGCCAGTTCCGAGTGACCTCCCCGACGAAGCCCCCCGGAGACTCGTATTATGAAGGGAGGCTGCACTAATCTAAGATCAAAAGCGGGAAGGTGCGAACAGTCTTTGTCTCCCTTCGGCCGCCTCATTCCCCCTTCTGTGTGTGATAAATCTACCCTGGCGCCGACTGCGCGCTGGATGATTAATTTGCAAGCAAACAAAAGGGACCTGATGGCCAGCCATCTTAGTTAAATATTGGCCAGTGCTTCCAGCTACTTGTTAGCCGCCTCTTTGCCAGAAATAAATAAATAAACGAGGCGGAGAAATAAATAAATAAATGAGGAAGCCCGCAGAAATGAATGGCAAAGCGAAGGGGTGGAAGTGGGGTAAGGGAAAAAAATAAAAAGTAAAAAAAAAAATTAAAAAAAAATAAGAAAAAGAGATAAGGGTGGCCGATGGCGAAGTGCCGGGAGCGGGGTGGAGGTGGGAATGGGGCTGGTGGCGGGGGGAGGCAGGGTGATAGCACGCTGAGATAGCCGGCTGCCCCCGCGCCTCCCGGCCCGTCTGCAGCCTGGGCTTGCACCAAGGCCGACACTATCTTGGCTCTTCAAAGAGGCATGAAAGGTCTCCGCTGTCTCCCCGGAGAGCGGCCAGGCCGGGGCTCTCTAATCTCGGAGCACAAGAGCTAAAGGCCAGGGCGGGGGGGAGCGGCTCCCACCTTCCCCAAGTCTTCCCCGCTCCACCATCGCCAGCACCTCACTGGGTTTTCCCTGGTTCAGTCCAGACCCTTTGGTGGCCGAGCGGCTGGGAGAGCCCTGCTTCCTCGGATTTCACCCTCCTAAGCAACTTTTAGCGTTCGCACGAGAGCTCGGGGCTGCAGCGAGCCTGCCCCGTGCGTATGTGTTGGAGGTGTGGGAGGAGAGAGGCTCTGGCTCTCTCCCGGTGGCCTGAAGAGCCAGCTGGAGGAAGGAGGCAAGAGGAAAATAAAGGCAGCCCAGCTTTCGGGCCCACACGTCTTCTCCCAGGCCTGCGGGAGCGGCTCCGAGGTGTGTGTGCGTGCGTGGAGGGCTCGTGTGTGAGCTGCGAGCCCTCGGCGCGCCTACGTGGAGATGCTGTGTGGGTGTGTGCCACCGGGAGGGATCCGTGCCCCGGGGCACACGGCAAATCCTCGCTCCGACAGCAAAACCCGAGGTGTCCCTAACACCCCCTGCATGTGCTGGGTGCTCTGCAGGAAAGAACAAGCCCTGGTGGTGCGCGGCGAGCGGGGGGCCAACAACGTGCGCAACCTAAGTGGGGTTTTGCATCCTATCTGTGCGTTTCCTTATCGCGCTGCCGCTTCCAAGCATCCCCAGGGGGCCCAGAGCCATCCTGCGTGCCGGCAGCTCCGCACCCTGCACGATTCATCGCCCTCCTCCCTCCTTTTCCCCCGGCGACGGAGCCTCCACTCCTGTCTCCAGCCCTTCGGAAGGCAACACCCCACCGTGGCCGCGCTGTGTTTATCCGAAATAAAAGGCAGCGGGGCTGGTTTACTTTGGCAGGTTTGCAGTAAATACCGGCTGGAGCGCGGGGGGTGTCTGGTGAGCGGCAATGACACGCTCCTTCCCAGGGAAACTCTTCCCAGCCCTGTGCAGGCCCTTCCCCAGCCCCACAGAAGGTGTCAGCAAACGGGGGCCATGTTGACACAGCTCCATCCCAGAGTGGCACTGCAGGCCACAAGTGGAACGAAGCAGGTCCCTTAGGGAGTGAGTCTATGTACTTGTATTATATAAACTGCTAGGGGGAGGGGGGGGAATCGTTACAGCACCTCTTTGCCTTTCCCTTTGGCAGAGCCCTTCCTCCAATTGCCAGTTGGATTTCATGGAAAGTCTGGCCCGAAAACTTTGAAAAATAACCTGCCAGCGTCCAAAAAAAGCGTTGTGAGGCATTATAAATAGCAATAAGAGAGAAAAACATGTCTGCCTCCGGGCAGGCTTGACCCCGTCGTGTCCCACCACAATCGAAGGGACTGTTCCCATCTCTCTGAACAGACGTAGAGGGGGGAGACAGGGGGATCAGGTCCCCTTCCAGCATAGCCAACAGGGCTTTGCAGGGCTGGGGGCAGCCCAGAGACAGTGGTACATGTGCCTTATTGGAACACTGGGGAAGAAAGAGGAAAGCAGCAGTTAGAGAGGCTTCTCCTCCTCCACGGCTCCCTGGGATGCAATCCTCTGGGAAAGGCTGCTCGTTGCAATCCTCTGGGAAGGGCTGCTCGTTGCAATCCTCTGGGAAGGGCTGCTCGTGGCCCAGCCTGGTGGGAGCAGTGCAGCACTGACTGTGGCAGAGCCATCCCTCAGCATGGGGTCACCACCACGCCGACAGTGAGCGACCCTTCCCTGCCTCTGCCGGGAACAGCCCACAACTCCTGGCTCCTCCTGAGCCCCCAGGGCCTGGTCCCGGATCCTGCCAGGTGTTGGCTCTGGTGGGAGCCCAACCATCAGGGCTCCGGGATTATGATGACAAACATCAATGGTGCTCAGATCGCTCAGGTTCCTCCCCTCCCCACAAAGACCTGTGTTCACCTTGTCCCTCTCCCCAGCTGCTCTGACAGTCTCCAGTCGCCTCCACTTTGCCATGGACTAGAAAAGAACATAAAGGAGCACCCAGAGCTGCCTGCTGCAGCTCTCCCCTCTGCCACCAGCCAGGCCCGGCCTCACCGACCAGGGCATGTCAGGGCACAGCAAGATTTGGGGCCGGACCTCTTCTCTCCCCAGCTCACATCCCTTTTACCTTTTCAGAGCCATTTTTGCAACTCTGAGTTTCCCCTCGCCACAAACCAACCCCCACTGCACACACGGCCCCGGCCCTTTCCACCCCCCTGGGCTTGTTCTTCTCACCAGTGTGTTGCTGGCAGAGGCGAAATGAAAGCCCTGCTCCCTCCCTCGCCCTCTCTGCACCCATCCTCCTGCTTCCACCACCGTTGGCCAAGCAGAAATTGTAAATAGAGTTCACTATTTGGATAAGGGTTGTTTTTTTTTTTTTTTTTTAAGTACCCGGGCCATACATACAGTTTGCCTCTCAGGAAGTCGCACTAATTGTCGTTTCCTATAGTCAAACAGATCTATCTTTTCAATGCTGTCTTTGTGTGTCTGCGTGCGAGGGAGAAAGAGGGAAGGAGTGGATACGTTTATTCAATTATTTAAACACACACACAACACAACAAGAGGGCCGAGAAGGGCCGGTTCCTCCCGCAGCAGCCCTCCAGCTCTCCAGATGCAGCATTGCCCCCCCACCCCCGCCTCCCCGCACACCCAGTAGAACAAGGCACTCGAGAGCACCCGGCAAAGAAAACGATTTTATCTTCTTTGACCATCAGCCGTGTTCTTTAACAACCCAGAACCGGAGCCTTTCCCATCTCCACACGCCCCCCGGGCGTCTGCTCTGCACCCCCGGCCCCGAGGGGAGGGCGCAGCATCCCCGGGGCTCGGAGCGGGGCCGGATCCCGAGGGGTGCTGAGCCCCACCGGGCACACGGCAGACGCCGGGGTTGAAGCAGAGCAAAGAGGGGACCCCAGAGCCTCCGGCACCGCCACTCGCCCCCACTTTACTCCCGTTTTCTTCAAGATGCCACCAAGTCACCCGGTCATCGATTGATACCTCGGCCCGGGCGAGGGCGGGGGGAGGAACAGCTGTTGCAAAAGGACATGGTAAATCTAATAGGGGCTGCTGTCAATAGAGAAATGACAGGGAAGAAGAATCGGCTTCTTAAAGTCTGCTGAACTAACACTCATCATGCAGCCGCGGACACGTATTCTCCATCGGAGCCTGGTATCCATTACTATTTTCCTTACTAGGTTTCAATTAAAGAGCTATAACCCCCACACGCACACCCCAAGGCAGGGGATACATGAAAGAGAAGAGGAGGCAGCGGACAAACTCCTGCCAGCCCCGAGCCCCTGACGTGCCCAAGCGAATCCCCCCAGCCCCGAGCGCCCGGGCCGGGGCAGAGCCACGTCCCTGCGGGCGGCGGGACCCCGCGCCCGGCACCGCTCCCTCCCTCTCGCCATGGGCTGCAGGGCTTAAAAAACTGCTAAAGGTGGATGTTCTCGAGGCATCTGGTCAGCAGAGATGCTCGGGGCACAGCGGTGGGGCACCCACAGCATGACCGTGTCCCCGATACCTTCATTTCACTCCTTCCTCCTCGCGGGAAACAGATCCTAAATTATCCCCGGCGCAAAGAAAGAAATTTAACAAACCTCACCGATTTTGGGGGGAAAAAGGGAAGAGTTTTAATTTTTTTCAGTGTCCCTGTTAGGAGGTTCATGAGGGGAAAGGAGCTGGGAAGTTTTTTCCTCCCCCGTCTCTTGCAGCCTCTCTGTATGTTTGACCCTTGGCATCTGCCTGCGAAGGGCGAGGGAAGGGTTTCACCCTCCCTGCCTTCAAACGGAGGCTGCAAAAGGCGGCCGAAATGTGCCAGCTCAGCTTTGGGAAACTTTTGGGTAGCGGCAAAGTTTCACTAAAGGACTTGACCGCTCCGGTCAGCCTAAAACTACCACCCGACATCGCATGGCCAGGGGCTCCCTCTGAGCGGCAGCCCAGACAGTGGGAGGGGAGGGAGAAAGTCCTCCCTTCCTTCCCTACCGCTTCCCAACTCTCCCTACTGCCAGGTGACACCGTCCCGCGGGGGCTCAGCCGGCCGGGGACCGGTAGCCCAGACCCTCACCCCTGCCCTGGGGTCTCCAGGCAGCCCACCCTCCACCCCCTGCCCTGTGAGGGCACTGCCCGCTGCGCTTCGCCAAAAAAAGCTCCTTCTACACGCTCACACATCCACACACGATCCAGCGAAAACCCTCTGGAGATCATTTCCGTGGGGAGCACGACGAGATGGAAATAAATAACAATAATTAAAAAAAAAAAGGGGGCAGAAAAATAAATCAGGGGCTCCTCTCTGTCTCTAGGGCGTGGGAGGTTTTGCAGCGCTGTTTTATTTTAGTTTAGTATTTTGAACAAACTTTTAGATTGATTTCCGGAAAGCGCAAACGCGCACACATGGGAAAGTGAAAAAACCGGTCCTTCGAGGTCATCTGAGAAGGGGAGACGGGATCTGTATCCTCCCCACACCCCCCCAAAAAAAAAGTAACAGAAGGGGAAAGATCCCATGTTTTTATAGTTTAAAAGTACTTTGAATTATTTGCTTTTAATGGCACACGTGGCTGCAGCAAAGACGGGATCTGCTTTCGATATTGCACTTGCTCCTTGCTTTTCTGTACATGTGTATGTGTGTGTATATACATCTCTAAGCCTTACAGCCCCCACTCCATGGCCACGTTTCGTCTCTCCACCCTTTCCCCTGGACCAAAACCAAGTCCCAGGCCACGCTTGCTCCTACGGTAATTACTGTTCTGCTGGGATTCGGAAACACGGGCAGAGCCGACTTCTGCCACAGCGTTTCTCTGGAGCAGCAGGAGTGTTGTGAAAATTTATTAAACCCAGATGATCCGGGAGTCGGGGCAGACGGAAAAGATTTCCAATTAAAGCCGAGCGGAGCAGAATACAGCCAGCTCCGCGTCGCAGGTGTAAACAGTATTCGTGCAGCTCTCGCTCCGCTTCCCGGAGCGGATCCTTCCCCTTGCTGGAACTGGGGTTAGAGAGGAAAGGTTTGGGTTGTTGTTTTTTTTTTCCCGCAGGAGATTTTGCTGGGGAGCCATCGGGCTCGCCCCGGCGCCGGGCTCCGCGGCGCGGAGCATCCTTCCCCGCGGTCGATGCGCGCCTGGGCGGCTCGGTGCCTGCAGCCCCCGCGGGGCCACCGGCCGCCACCTCCTACCCCTGAAAAATCGCTGCTCACCTGTTGCTGCAGCCGCTTCTTTAATGGCATGGGCTTAAGGGGAAGCTAAATCGCTCACAAGCGATCTCGGAAAAGCGGCGGCGGGAGAAAATAATTCCGGTTACACGGGAGAGATGGGGTAGGACAAAATAGATGGGGAGCCGGGGCATTACTGCTGATGCTCGGGATGAGAAAGGAAATGCGCTCCCATAGAGCACAGCTACATCCTCCTCATTTTGGTACCAGTTCTTACGGGGTTGGGAGCGTAAATGCACCCGGGAAAGTGGTTCCCTGTTTGCCAAGTTCAGGGCATTCAGGAGCCCAAATCACCTCGGGGTCCGCGGGAGCCACCCCCCTCAAACAGCTTTTTCCTCCTCAGAGTGAGGCTTGACACACACTCCGTTCACGGGGCACTCAACTTTCTGATGTTACAGTCTAAATAAGAGAGAAAAGCATTAATGAATGTTTAATCCCTGTTTTCTTTAAATACCATTAGGACAATTGTCCAGATCCCGGGTCAAGGAAAAATGCTGTTCAGTGGAGACAGGAAGGCGACGGGCTGGAAGGAGAAGGGGGGATTTTAAGAGCGAGTAAGTGGGTGCATAGTGCCTGGAGCTCACCTTCTGCAAAGACAAGGTGTGATTAATGCCCGCCACTTGTGGAGCCGTTTGCCCCTGCCCCGGCTGACGCTGCAGAGGCAGCACAAATCCTGCTACTCGTCCCTCGACAGCGAAGTGAGCAGAACAGATTGTGAAAGCCTCTGCACGCCGGGCCGGGGGTGGGAGAGTGGGGGAAAAAGAGAAAGAACATACAAGACAAGCCCGTCCCAAGAGCTGGAGTGGGCAGAGTATTACATGTACAAACATCCAAACAAGATTCGAGAAGTACAAAGCGTCGGAAAATCCGGAGCAGCCACATAAAAAGAGAAGTTAAGTAGGAAGTGGTGTAAAAGTGTTGTCATTTATTTTGCCTTCCCTTACAGATGTTCTGCATAAAGCCCTATCTTAATGAGAGAGAGAGAGAGAGAGAGAGAGAGAGGGAGGGAGGGAGGGAGGGGGTGAACGCCGGGTGAACCCCGCGCTGCCGGCGCGGGCGGGGAGGGGGCGCGGGGGTCCCCGCCGGCCGCCCCCGCGGAGGGCCGGGCTCGCCCCGCGGAACGCTCCGTGGGCTCCGGCCACGGGATGGCGCCGCGGCCACCGGCTCTCACCTGCCGGAGCGGGGCTCACCTGGGCGGCCCGGCTCCCTCGGCCCGGCCCGGCGCGCCCCCAGCCCCGGTTCTGCCCCGGGGAGGGGGTCGGGTGCCCGCAGTGGGGCAGCGGCCGGAGCGGTGGCACCGCTCATCTCAACGGATCGCGACACAAGAGCTATTGGAAGTGACAGCAGGGCGTTTATGGGCTGAGAGACAATGCGTGCCACGGCCACAGCATCCCTGCTCCTCCGCCGGGGACCCGCGGGTGACGCGGGATAACCTGTCCCGGGGGTGGGTGGTGGGAAAGGGGGGCGAAGGGGACGGGGGGAAGTTCAGATTCAGGCGGTGAGTTAGCAAAGCTCGCCAGGAGGGAGGAATAAGGCGGCGGGGCGAGAGAAGCGCTAAATCGAGTTTAAGGACCGGGAAGGGAAAGATCCGGTCTTTAAAACAGCTGGGCTAAAAATATCCACCACCTCTCCTCTTACACTGAAGGCTGGGTGAAGGTGGATGAGATCTAATATTTCAGGTGACATAAGAAGGGAGCAAAAGCCCTGCCAAAAGCATCTCTCATCCATCACCGCCCCCTCTCCCGAAACACAGTGACCACCACCTCTCCCAGCAAAAAATAAAACCCTCAGGAAAATAAATCCGAAGTCACGTCTCGCTGTCACCCACCAGCCAACAAAAACCCCTTAATTTTAAAATCGCGTTTCATGAGCCCTGCTCGTCCCCGTCAGACCAGGAGAGGCACCAGTCGCCCCTCGCTGCCCCCTTTCCAGGGCAGGTGCGCCCACCGCCCGCTCCTACCATCGAACCACGATCCCAAAAGCGCTGGGGACAGTAGCTGGGTTTAAGCATAAAAAAAGAGCCTGTTTACTTCTTTATTAGTGTCGAGCCTACTCTAATTACGAGAAATCGCTGCTCTCGGGCTGAAACGACGTGTTGTCCTGTGCTTGTAAAATACATTTCAAGTAATTCTTTTCTGTCTATAAAATACAGTGTGTGTGCGGGGAATATAAATAAACCGCTGTCCATTTGTTTAATGCTGTTTTAGCCAAATTGACTGGCCGGATTGGAATTCGACATAAAAGCTTTAGTTTGCAAAACATCCGCGCTGTAACGTCTAGGAGACACAGGGCTCGAGCTCCAGCGCGACGGGCACGTTAACTGCATTAAAACCCCTCCATACATTTTCGAGCTTTTGCTTTTCTTCCCCTCTCGCAGCACATCCACCCGCTCTCCTCCCCGCCTCCGGGCGCCTGCGCCTGGTTTTCTCCAAATGAAGTATTTTACGTGATCGATGGAAGGAGTCATTTGGCCCATAATTAGGTCAATAAAATCAATGTTTATTCCTCTGATGGCCTGAAAGCTAATAAATTCCTCTTTTATATTCGCTCCCTCCGAAGATTAGAAACGAGCTGCCCCAGCCCCAGCGACAGCGGAGCGGCAGCCCCGGCCGGCGGGGATCGCTCCTCTCCGCCGGGGAGCAGCGCTCCCAGGGAGCCCTCCACCAACCCAGCTGCTGGCCAAAAGAAAAAGTTGTGTTTTTTTTTTTTAAAAAAAAGGGGGGGGAAAGTTTTCCCTACTCCTATCCCTCCCCACTCCTGTTTATTTTTCAAGGCGAGCCAATTTATAGCGAATCCAAATTTAGTCTAACACCACCACCCCCCCCCGTCGCGCACACACACGCTCCACTCCAGTCTCGCAGATAACTTTATTTCGCTTGATTCCCTCTGGAGCCACTGCTAGGGAAAAAAAAGAAAAAAATTCTAAGCCTTTTCATGGACACGCAGGGAGGTTTGAAAGCGCCTTGGAGAAATCCTATTAGAGTCGGGGAAAGCAAAGCTTTTAGGGCAACAATAAAACCAACCCAAACCCGCGACAGTTTTATTTTTCACGCAGTAATAGCGAGGAAAAAGCATCCCGGTCCTAATCAGATCAATATAGAGACACACAAATCTTTGCAAAGGTTTAGCAGTTTACAGTGGGTTCCAGACCTTTGACATACATTGCGGATTAATTGGGCACTGTCAAGAGGGGGGAAGAGGAGGTGGGATTCCAGTTAATTAGTCGAGAAATGAATAAAAACTAAACATTATCGGAATTGTCTGCGGGTCCCGGTTTGTTAGTGGGGATTTGGGGATCAGCTTTTGTGCGCCGTAAATTGGATCTGAGTAGCGTGGTGCTGTCTTACACTGTCGTTTTGTGAACTGGCGACAGCTCGAGTCCATGGGAAAACTTAAAGGGAACCTGGGGCCGGTCACAGAGCCTCATTATCTCATGTCGGATACCATCTTTCGGGGAGAGCGTTTAATCAACAGTGGCACACAATCCTTCCCTCGCAACCTGGGCAAACCGCACCACCTTCCCTTCCCTCCTCCTTGCAAACGGCCCGAGAGAAAAAAACATAAGAAGCCCCCTTTCCCCAGTGGGTGAAACCATCCCACGAGCTGGGAGGCGACGGCGGAGCCCCCAAAGATCCCGGAGCCGGGGCGGCGACGGAACCCCCCGAGCTGCCGGAGCCGGGGCAGCCCGCAGCGGGTCCCCAGCCGGGCACGTGGGGCTTTGCCCGTCCTCGCGTTGGAAGGGCTGGGTCTCCGCGGTCCCTCGGTTCCTGCCTTTCCCCACAGAACCGGGAAAGAGCCGGGCCCGTGTCCGGAGGGAGTTTTCCCCGCGGCGCTGGACGGGGCGGTCCCCGCTGCCCACCCGCGGAGCCGCCTGGACGCCGCTCCCCGCCCGCCCTGCCGACAGCCTGACTGGCTTCTCCCTCTTCCCGGCCTGCTTTCCTCAAGGAAGGCACGGCTTGCCACCCGCTGGTTTCCCGGTCCTCCGGGCCGCCCCGCCGGGCAGGCGGCGGAGCCCCGCGGCCCCAGACCGGCGGAGCCCTGCCAGGGTGTCCCCGGGCTGAGGAAGGGAGTTTCCCTTCGCTCCCAGCAAGGTGAATTCCCAGGCACACTCCTCCCTCCGCCTGCCCTCAAGGGTCCGGCTGGCAGGGAGAAGGGAAAAGAGATGGGAACGAGCGAGGAATCCGGCAGCACCTTCCCTCCAGCCGCGGGAGGGGAGCCCTCACGGGAGGAAAACCTTCAGCAGTGAAGGCAAATGTTACTCCCGCCGTGCCGATGTCCCGAGCACGGGGGCTCCGGCGGGGCAGCCGCGCTCCGAGGTCCCCCAGTTCTGCCCGGAGCCAGCGCGGAGCCGGGATGGAGCGAGGGGAGCAGAGAGGGGGAGCCCTCAGTCCACGGGAACTCTCAGCTGGGTGTGGGTGTCCCCCCCGAGCCGCTTTGCGGGCTCCCAGGTGGAGAAGAGACCCCTGTGAGAGGGTGACGGGTCTCTGGAGAGATCTGTTGGGGGGTCGGTCCGTGTAACCAAGCGGGACGGGGCCGGGAGAACCAGGCTGTGGCGGACCGGGAGGAGGTGGTTATGGGAGGAGCGCGGGTCCAGGTACCCCACCATCCCGCGTGGGGCTGGGAGAGCCCGAGGGACGAACAGACGGACCTTGGCCCCCAGTAAAATCCGCTGCACCCCGCTGCTGCAGTCAGGGCGATCCCCGTCCCCCGGGAACGCCGCATCCCTCCTCCGGGGCTGAGCAAGGACGGGCCCGGGACGCGAACTGCCCGCCGGGGTCGGGGCAGCCGCCCGGGCGCTGCTACCGCTCTCCCGGCCGCCTCCCGGGCCACCGGGGCAAGTCCCCGGCATTCCCCTATCCCGAGCAGAAGGGATGTTCCAGCTCCCCGAAGGCTGCGAGGGCGTCATTCCCAGAGTAGGGGCAGGGAGGAAGGCGAAAGCCGCTGGGGTTTTGGGAAGGGAAGCTTTGGAAAAGGAGTGCATCTCGGTCCGTGCCCGGGAGCTGCCTTCACCTCCCGCGCGGGGCGGCGCGGAGCCACCGGCGATGGCCGCGGGGCCGGTGACAACCCAGCAGAGCCCGGAGCATCCCGGTGACAGCCCGGCAGAGCCCGGAGCATCCCGGTGACAGCCCAGCAGAGCCCGGAGCATCCCGGTGACAGCCCGGCAGAGCCCGGAGCATCCCCGCGGCCGGGCAGCAGCCTCTGCCCCGGCCTCCTCCGGGCCAGTAATTGGGTGTGCTTAAAATCAACCCCGCTAACGAGCCTGTTGTCCTCCTCACCCCACCCCCGCGTGTGAAACATTGTCATTAGGCGTCTAATATCTCCGTCGCTTCCAGGGGGGAATGGGAAGAGGCTGCTCGAAAAAAACCACAAACAAAAGAAAGTGTGTGAACTCCCAGCGCCCATATGCACAGCACAATGCAAAGCGGGTTAATATCAGTTAGCAGTTCTGCAGTGACCTGTAAAGTTGCCTCTCTGGAAAGATTCTTGATGTATTACTTAACATGGCTACACAGTTATCTGTCTCGGCATTAATGCGTCCATTAAATCACTGTTGAGTAGCATCAACCTACTCCCGAGTCTTTCCGTCCCCTGGGAATATGGTTTCTAAACAGGATCAAACATGTGATGCTGACAAGTCATGAGATAAGTTATAATTAATTAGAGTTTGCTACATCTACAGAATGGGTACTTGGGGGAGTGGGGATGGACCGGGCCATTAAGGACTTCAGCCAGGAGGGAGGATCTATAATATTGAGTTGGAAAACAAGAAGAAGTAATAATCAAAGGTGGCCGAAGAAAACTGCAAACCTTTAGCTTTCAGAACTCAGTCAAGATTAAAGTTGTTCTTGATGGGAAACACACCATGCCCTTCTTAATGAAAACCATGGGGAGACCGACGCTGCGGATGGCTTCTTAAAGAGGGAGAGGAATCCTCGCTCCGGGTTTGAGGACAAAATTCGACGGCACAATTTGCAAAGGGAAGAAGAGAAGGAGAGGAAAGAGCTGGGAGAAGGGACCCGCCTTGCCTGGCTGAGCAGCGAAACCGCAGCCAGAGGTCACGTCCCCACCCGACACACACTTTGGGGTCGTTCTGCAGATGTTCCCCTGATTCAGAGAGGCCCGCAGCGTCCCCCCGCCTGCCCCAGAGCGCCC
The DNA here is from genome assembly GCF_036250125.1 of Pseudopipra pipra. NCBI lineage: Eukaryota > Metazoa > Chordata > Aves > Passeriformes > Pipridae > Pseudopipra > Pseudopipra pipra. Next base: position 2,975,219 of record NC_087566.1, on the reverse strand, counting down.
TGGAAGCTGCCGAACCCCCTCTCCTCCTGGCAGACAAATGGCCCCTCTTGCCCTGGGCTGGGGCCAGCCTCCAACCCTCCCCCTGCCCTCTCTCTGCTGGAATGACAGTTAAAAATCAGACAGCAAACAAGTGGATTTTGGTCTGAGCTGTAATAGCCCTTATTTACTTTGCTTTAACAAACAGCTGGGGGGGGGGATTTACTTTCAGGATGGCTGTAAAAGCTCCGCACGGGAGGGGAAGGGCAGAGGACGGAGGTTAACCGGCGGCACGGGGTGTCTTTTCATGCCCTTTGCGAGTCAAAGCGATGGCTGGGTTTATTTGCTTGCTCTCTGCAATAAATGGGAGCCCTTCAGGTGAGAAGATGCTGGAAGGGTGGAATGACAGGACAGATTCACACCTGTCCTTACAGCTCTTACTCTGACAACCCCTATAGCTTACAGAAATGACCAGTGGTGCCGCGTAGTCTGGGGCAGTCAGCAGGTTCACTCGGCTTTTTTGTTGTTTTTTCTCTCTGTACCCCCACCCCCACCCCTCCTGCTTCTAACTCCCTTTCCCCTTTTTTCCTGTGGCATGACATGAAGCACAGAGAGATGGGCCCGACTGAGAGGCTCCCCCGAGCCACCCCCTGCCCCAGGAAGACAAATATCACAGCTGACCTCGTGGAGCCCCTTCTTGGCACCTCCTTGGTTGTGCAGGGTGCCCAAGGTCTGTGACCACCACACTACAGCCTCCTCCAATTCTCAGCTGTCCCCCCCTAGACAAGAAGGCAGAGAGGGAGATAAACCCCCCTCATGTCCTGTCCCCAGCCCCCCCCAAACATCCCACCTCGATGACAGAGGCTGTCCAGATGCCTCTGGAATCTGGCTGGACCTGGCTGCCATCTTCATCTGTGGAGAGGACAAAGGCTGCATTCCCCATCTCCCACCCCAAGGGCCTGTTGCCACCTCCAAGTGCCTGCTGAAAGCCCTCCTCAGAGCCAGCTCTCAGTGTGGCGTCTGGTGGAGCCACGACCACTCAGCCCTGCATTCAGCACCCCTGGAGGAAGGGCTGTCTGAGCCATTCTGCCCGAGGGCACGGGGAGGTGTTGCTGAGGGTCCCAGCCCCTCTGGAGGGAGGGGTGGAATGAGTTTCAGTAGCCCCCAGCCAAAACCATCTCGTGAGCAGGCAGCGCAGCCCAACATCTCATCACCCGACCTCGAGCAAACGCCGCTTAACAGGACCTTGGGAGGCACTCCTGGCGTGGGTGCCTAAAGTTATAGTCAAAGAGTCAAATAGAAAAGCCCCACGACATGGCAGCACATAACTGAGGGCTTCTGAGGGATCCCACGTGCCCACCACGTTCCCAGGACAGAGCTCCTGGGCAGCAAAGTGCTCAGACACGGGGTGCACACACAGGACCCCACGCACAGAAGAAACACCAGGTCCTAAGCTGCTCTAAGCACTTTCACCCCAAGTTTTTAAGGTGCCACGTTCTGCTGGGGATCTCCAGCTGGAACCCTCTTCCTGCAACAGGCAAGGAAGCCAAAGCCACATGTTCTTACAAAAAAAACCCCAACAAACCAGAGAAGGCTTCTCACCACCCCGTGTCTATTCTTAGGCTCATTGCAGCAATGATTTCTCAATTACACAAAGTCAAACAGTTTCAACAGAAAAGACTGGGAATGCCTCAGAGGAGGACTCTTGCCTCCCTGGGGCTAGGAAAGTGTAGAGAACCTGTCCCAAATGAGGCAAGCCTGGGGATTTGCAAACAGGTCCCTCTGTTCCTGGCGACAGCCCTAAGCCCTGGAATGGGGTTATAGCCAGAGGCAAGCACTCGAGATTCCTCTAAAATCTTTGGGAACATCTAAAGGTTCGGCACTTCTAAAAAGCTCTAGAGGCTTCTTCAGATGCCTGGAGAGAGATTTCACAGCTTGCCTCATCTTAATAGCTAAGTTTTGAGTCTCTGGCCAGAAAAATAGGCTGTGCAACTTCAGAGTGCCTTCCCTGGGATAATTAAGATTAATAACTCACCATTTCAGCTATGATACACACTATTACTGCTTAGTAATCATGAGATAATATCGTTTGTGGTAAAACTCATCCCAGAGAAGATGGATGAGGATATCCCAAAGGAGTAACGGGGGACAGGGAGAGGAGTTAAACCTTTTATAGCCTGGAAGGAGCAGGGGTGCCTCTCCCTACTGCATTCCCTTGGGGAGGCTGAGGTGCACTGGGATGATTCTGCCAACAAAGATGTTGCAGGAAGTGATGAGGCCAAGAATATCCTCTGGAAACTTAAAAAAACCTGGTTTCTGTTTTCCCCTCTCCAGTGTGAATATGCAGATGAATTTGCACATGACTGCTCTGTACAGTAAATGCTTCTTTAAGAGACAGAGATGTGCTTTGGGATTGGCAGGGGGAAGAGGATGGAATTCAATGCTATTTGGAATTGTCTCTTTTCCAGCCACTCTGGAGTTGATGGGATGACATTTAAAGGGAGGCATCAATCCCTTTAAGGTGCATGACCACACGGGGTTACACCTTGGTGCATCTCTCCATGGAGGTGCTTACTCAGCCACTGTGTCCAGAATTTCAGACACGCTGTGTGTGTTCGGTGATCTCAGATCAACCCCAAAGTCAAGTTCAAGGTCTCATCCCCGTTGCTTTAAATGACCTGGCCCCTGCCTCTCAGAAAAAACACTTCCCCTCCTGTGTGCTGGGGTCACTGGAGCTGCTGGAGTTTGTTCCAGGAGGGGGTTGCAAAGGGGAGAGTGCTGACAGCTGGCTTTGCTCGGTGAGAGGCCACTTCTCACCTCCATTTACCAAGCCTGGGTGTGGTTACCTCCTGGTGGAGATCCCCTTTGTGTCCATCAAGGATTTCCCAGATGGGAATACAAGCTGCCCTGTCAGATCCCAAACACACAGGATTTCCTTCCCACTTCCACCCAACATCCACAACACATCCAGGGCATCCCAGAAGCGCTGGCTTTGCTGCAGCCCATCTGCATATCTGCAATGGCCAGGGCTGGGAAGACTGGATGTGTTAAGCCCAGACATGATTTCCAGGCATGGAAAAGGGCGTGCTCAGAAACCCCAGACATTTTCTGAGCCGACTCAAGACCTGCCACGGTCAGATGGTTTGTCCAGCCAGAGGAGTCCTGAAGATGGAGCACATGGCTGGGAAACATGGGATGTGGAGGGAGTTAAGGGCGTTCAGAAGACACTTCCAAATGTGCAGTTTTTCTTGCATGACACACAGGGTCACTCTTGTCAACAAATATCCTATTTTAATATTTCATTAAACTTTCATGGTGTACTTTGAGTCCATGATAGAGGCACAGTCAACAAACCTAAAAATCAATTAATCAGTCCCTGAGCGAATACCCGCTGAGAGAGAGAGAGAAAGGCTCCCATTAATTTCTCCAGACTTCAGGTCAAGCCCTAAATGTATAAAGATCAAAAGACCTGGAGATTAGCATTGAGCCAAGTCATCAGCAGTGGGATTTCCAAAGGCCACAATCAGCCCCTTGCAAGTAGTCAGGCAAAAAAATATTGACCGAGATTTTTTAGTTCCCCCCCCTCTTTTTTTTTTTTTTTTTTGCAGTGAGGCAACTCTTGATTTTTATTATTTTTTCTTTTAAGAAGGGAAATTGTGAAAGAAGTTGTTTGCACTTTTCACCACAAGTGAGAGTTTTCTTAGTTTTCCACACACACACACGCACATCGCTCCAAAGTCCCTGAAAAGATGAGTGACAGCCAAATTGCCTTGAAGCCTTCACTTTTTTTGCACATCTCCCTGCCAGCTTTGCACCAGGAACAGGTGGCTTTCGCACCTAGCACATATTTGTGCTGGCTGAGTGTTAGCAGTGAAATCAAACCCTTCCCTTTGACCCAGGAATTTTGATGGGAGAGGGAAGGGTGACTTGTTGGAGGGGGTGTGGCGCTTCTTTCCACAGGAACATTTATCATTTCTCTGCTGAAAAAGAGACCAATAACCCGTACCCTGTGCCTGTTATTACCCTGTGAATTCAAAGGTGTCTCGTTTTTAATGGGCCCTTAGCAGTAACGCCGGCACCTCATCATTTATCATCTTGTGCTGACATCTCCCTTGATGCAGAAAGCTCCTGAATGGCACCTCTAAAAGAGGTGTCAGCACAATGAGCCGTGAGGGGTCTCGTAGCTTTTCCTGCAGTCAAGGAAAGGAAGTCCCGAGGCGTGTTTGTACCTTTAAACAGGAGCATCAGGGACGGTAGCAGACACCCTCTGTTCTCCTCTCTAGCCTCTCTGCAGTGCCAGGCAGAGCACAGTGGATGAAAATCAACCTCTGAGGGCCACATCTCCCTCCTCAGCAAGGGCAAGAGGGATGGGACACAGCAGCATGGGCAGGAGAGCCCTGCTCCCCACCTCCTTCCTGCATCCCACGACCACTTCGGAGCCAGTACAGCTTGGAGATGTCCCTGCACAGGGCAGAACTGACCCAAACTGCTTCTCCTCCCTCCCAAAGCAAAGCTAAAACCAAGGGGTGAATCACAGCTTTGACCTACAATTCGAAGCCTGCTTTTTTCCCAGGGCTTTAAGGAAATCTCGTGTTAAATCCATAACCGAGTCCTGAGGGAGACAGGCAAAACATCCTCTGACACAGCTGACCTCCTTTCTCCCTCTCTCTCTCTCTCTGAGAAGATGTTTTTCAAGGAAAGAAGCCAAAAATTCATCTTAGGGAAATGAGCAGAGCTTGGCTGGGCTTGGGAGGGCTGAGCTGACTTTGGCCAGGCAGGCACTGCCTCCTAACCTGCTCCTATGCAAATCCCACCACCACCACCACCACCAGCAGCCTCACCCTGGCCAGGCTGCTCTTTCCTCCTGGTAGCCAGGTTTGTGCAAATACAGTCTTGCCACAAATCCATTTGCAATGGCCTTAAATGACAACAGTAAATCTTCCCTTCCCCCCTCGGAGGGTTTGGCAGGGCCATGCTGATTTTCTTCTCCAAACCTTGCCTGGCACAGCTTTCCCTATCTCATAGCCTCATGCAAGCACAACACTCTGTAATTATCAGGTCCAGAGTCTTTCATTCGAGTGCCTTCAAGGACTTTGAAGAATTTTGACTCGGGGGCCCCTGGGGCGAAAGCCCAAGGATTACTTTGCCCAATTTCCTTATGAGTAAACTGAGGCACAGCAGAGAGAAACCTCTAATTTTCGCGAGTCTGTTCATTCAGGATTCCTCGTTTTCCACACTCCCAGCTCAAAAATGCCCTAAAGGCTGCAGTATTCAGGGCTGCTGAGCAGCCAGATATTCAGAGGAAGGATTTTGCAGCGCTCCAGAAAGCCAACTCCATCATCTTCCAAACCACCCACTCGGAAAAAACCAGGGCATCCAAAACTGGCGGTTTGTTACACTCAGCTGATAACAGGGTGTGCTATTAATGAGCCCCAAATCTCAGCCTTTCTGTATTTTCATTGAAGAGATATCTAGAGGGGAAAATAGGAAAGCAGGCAATATCTTCCCCCTCTTCTGCCCGAGAGCTCAGTGTGTGGGCAAAGGGGAGGTGTTTGCAAACAGCCTCACAGGAGGCTCAGTGCCTGGGCTTGCCAGGAGACACCTCTGTCACAAGCAGCACGTAGGGCCACGAGCACCACATCTGAACCAGGATCCGTGGCTGATTTCCCATTTTAATTAGGGCACACTGAGGCTCAGGTAAGAACTCATCCCTCCTTTGTCCTCCAGGGTTGTGCACAAGGGATGGAATCTCTGTCGAGCAGTTTATCCAGTGGCCACTAACATGTGGACACCAGGGATGCTTTATCACCACCTGCTCTGGGTACCGAGCAGCTGCTCCCAGTGCAGATCCTCAGGCCTCCCCCCAAAAATAAGTGTCTGCTCTAATACCCAGTGCTTTAGTGGGGATCACTAATGGTCTCCTCCTCTATCCCACTGCTGTCTATTTTCACAAAGCTTTTATGAAACTTTCAGTCAACTTCGACTGAAACCACCATTTGCACTCAAAAGATACCAGGGAAAGGGAATGGAGGGGAAGGGCAGAGCCACTTAAATCTCTTTTTCCTAGCAACTGTCTGAAGAAAAAGGAATAATTGTGTATTACCCACATGCAGCCAGAGAATAAGTTACAGGAAAGAATCCATCAAAGAGGGAAAGGAGATTCAGATATTCAAGAAAAAGATTTCCAAGTTGACTTATGATTTTTCCTGCAGGATCTCATTGCAAAAGGCACTGTGCAAACACACAGTGAGAGACAATTTCCTGCACTAGATATATTAAAAGCTAAGCTGCAGAGACAGAAAGAGTGTGGGAGGGAAAATGGGAGGGTTGAGGAGAACTGAACTGACTCACCATGGGTTACTTATCTGGTCAAGAATAGAGGCAGGGAGAAATAATCCAAGGCTCCAGAGTGCCAGTCCAACACTCTGTCCTTCAGACAAGGTTGCTCCTACCTACCCCTTTGATCTGCTCAGAACAGCAGGGAGCAAGGGCCACCTCCTATCAAAACAAGAGGCCAGGCCACAGCCAAAGAGCAGCAACTGGAGAAATGTCAGGAGAAGATTATCTGAGAATGCCAAATAGTTGTGAGAATAAAGTGTCTGTTGCCAGCAAAAAAATGAGGGTGTCACACGTGGGCTGGAGTAAATGAGCAGCGTCCCTCACTAAGCATCAGCAGGATCTGCTCCACGTTATCAATCACCAGTGCCAGGCAGAGGAGAGGGGAGATGGGAGCTCAGTCAAGGCCATACCCCAGTTAGGAGAGCACCAACATGTGGTCCCAGGCAGGGATCTGGATGTGTTGGGCAGGGAGAGAGAGGGGTGATAAAAAGAGAAAATAATGCCAAAATAGTGATTTAAATTTGCCTTGAGTAAAGGAGAAGAGATGGGAATCGGGTCCTGGTAAAGGTGAATTAAACCTTCCTTATTCCTCTGAACCCCTGAAAGAGTTAACAAAATAGTAGGAAAAGGAGAACAGAGATTCTAATTTATGGAGAGGTTCAAAGGGCTTTTGATAAAGCCCTTCAGTAGAGTCTCTGAAGGAAATTTTATAATCATGGGGTTGGGAGATAAAGTGCTGTCATAGATTAAAAACTTGTTGAGACAGAAAACAGAGGAGAAGGAAATAAATGGCAAATGACCAGCATGGAAATAATTTAGGAGAGGTGTCCCCAGGATGAATTTGGAGAGTCGTTAACTGTAGTATGACTTTATGACTAATAGCAATTAGACCTGGTAGGATAATAAAATAAACAGAAGCACACTAACAACGCTGATCCTGAGCTGCAGAGAAGAGCCTGATCTAGGGCAACTCATCTGTCTTTTTTTTGTGTGTGTGTGATCACTTCAGGGGAAAAAAAAAAACAACACCAAAAACCTGTTATTATTCCCATTCATTCCCCGTAAAAGTAAAACCAGAAGCGTTCCAGCGACACCTCTCCGTCCCCGCACTCCCTCCGCGGGCGGACATTCCGAGAGCGCGCCGGCAGGGAATACCTGGCACCAGGAAAGCGGAGGAGCAGGATTTTTTTGGCTTTCGGTGGCAATAAAGTTTTCAGCGGTTCCCTCCCCCTCGCTCCTCCCTCCCTCCCTTCGCTGGCTGGTTTTTTTCCCCTGAGCTTGCATGGGCTGTGACCCGTCGGCTCGGGAACACCCATGGGAGAAAGGGGAGCCTCGTGCCTCGCTGGCAGCTAAAAACTGTTTGGTTAAGTCGAGCCTAGGTGGGAGTGCTTGCAAAAAAAACCAGGGGGATCCAGGAGTATCATGCAGAAGGGTGGGATGCCTGGAAATACAGCTGAGCAGCAGCTGGGTATCAGCCTAAACTGGACTTTCCCAAATCCAGTTGGAAAGGGATGAGAGAAGAGCGGTTCTGCCTCTCAGGACCTGCTCCCATCACGTCCAGGGAGCCCCCCAGCCCACGGCTTGGGCAAGGAGCCTTCCAGTGCTGTTCAAGGAGTGAGGGTGGGGATTTCCTTGGCAGGAGCTTGGCACTGGAATGATTCTCCCGGGCGCTGCGAGCAGATGCTGCACTTTGGCACGTGCCACGTGTGGCACAGGAACAAACAAAGGGTTGCTGTGGTACCTTTGATCAAAATTGGTGTAGAAGAGATGATGTAGAAGAAATGCCTCTTCCTTTTCTCACCTCCCAAACACAGGAAAACATCAACTACCTGGGATGTTTTCCACACAACTCGCTGCCCCCCACCTCTGCTCTGCTCTGAGACACAGGCTTGGGAAAGATCCTTCACCCCAAGTCCAGCCCCTTGTTATCCACAGGAAAAAAAAAAAGAAAAAAGAAAAAAAAAAAAAGAAAAAAAAGAAAAAAAAAAAAAAAAGAGCAGCATGGAGATGAACCAGATTGCATGGTACATTTCAACCAGCCTTTAATCAAGTCATGCCAGGATAATTCGGAAACAAATGAAAATTGATACATTTTTAGGCATGCTGAGAGCAGGGAAAAGGCTGGATGTGGCTCACAGTGGGTCCGTGCCCTCCCCGTGCCCCCAGGGAAGAGCAAGGCAGCTGCCCTGAGCAAGGTGCTTGGCATTTTAGGAGAGCTGGACTCTCTGTAAGGAAAGAGTTGCAGGAATATTGATTGCACAAGATGGCTGGTTGCCTGCCTTGCCTTTGTGACTCCTTCTATTTTTTTTTTTTCCCTCCCCAGTGCGCCCACAACGCCAGCCCCTTTTATGACAGAATGATTTTAGTGAGCCTAAACACAACGTGCCTTACAGCTGTAATTCTGGGACTCCTCGAGCATGAATCATATGATGCACAGAGCTGATAGTGGGGGCAGAGGCATTTGCTTCACTTCCAGACAGAGGGATGGAGTCAGACTCCACCCGGCTGAACCAGTGCTACCACTGCTCCAGCACCTTTTTCCAAACACCACACACAGGCCAGGTGCCTGTAGGAGCCCTGCTTACAGGAAACCACCTTCCCCAGCCCCAGTGTGACTGAGGAATCAAAGTGTGGCACTGCTGTTGAGAGCTCAAGGCATTCCAGGCCCTGGGCTCTTGCAAAATCTCATGACCTTGTGTAGGCAAGGCCACAAAATTCACTTGTTTGACTTCATTCTCAGACTTTCATTGAGTTTGACTCAGGAAAAAAAAAGCCAACAAAACCAAACCAACCAAAAAAACAACCAAACAAGACGCAGCAGAAATAAAAATAATACCAAAGGAAGCAGAGTTTGCAGGGAGGGATATCTTGCTGCCCTTCCCTCCTGCCTGGAGTTATGGCTCTTGGGGACACGGTTTTTTTTAAATACCCATCCTTTCTAAGCCCTCAGATGTCAATCCATCTTATCCAGACCTCCCAGAGAAAAAGCAGTGGAGAAAACCTTGGGATGGAGATCTGAGAGGCAGGGAAGGATCTAAGACCACGCACAGGTGCCTTCCTCCAAGCGGGATTGTGCATTTCTCCGAGGCCCAACGCACGCTGGCATCATTCCACTGACTTCAGAGAAACAGTGCTACCTCGGGACTGGATTAATTTTCCTTAAGCAAATGCTCATGATGCCTTTTTCTTTTTTTTTTCCCCCACTCACTCTGGTGTAAACCAGCACCGTCCCCACCACCCTCCCGTTGTACAACGCACCTCCGGCACTTCGCTTTCGTTTTATTCGTGTGGCCTCGCTCAGGAGGTCAGTGACGCCAAAAAATACACCATTTTCACTATTTGTAGGTCATAAGATTTCACAGGTATGAGTGTCCTTTTATAGCATAGAAGCAAACAGCCAAGAACGTATTTTGATTGCCCTTTAAAACTTGCAATAAAGGTGTTAAAAGGAAAGAGTGTTTTTACGTGCCATGTCAGGCTGTAATCTACTCCATATCTCCCACACACGCTCTTCCAGCAGAGAGCAGTTGTTTCAAGTCTGTCTCCAATGTTGTTTTTATTTTTTTTCCCCTAAGTAGGGCTTGTATAACCAACGAAGGAAAAGCAGAGAAGCTTATCTCTGACTGGCTTTTTAAAGTAGCAATCCCGTGTTGTCGTTCTCCTGCCCCAAGGAGTTATGTGTGACGCTGCTGTTGCCTTCCCCTTGGGAGGTGATAAGAAAGTTTGGGCTCAAGTTACCGGCAGGAACATTGGGCGGGTGACAGTGAACCTTTAGTGTCCCTGCTAGAGGGGAGCAGCCACAAGCCTGATCCATGAATCCACAGCTCCAATCCCTGCTCTCTCCTGACCTGCTCTGTGCAGCTCCACACATCCCCACGTCGGAGCAGGAGCTTGACATGGGTCAAGCTGTGGGGTCTCTTGGTCCTGTAAAGTGCCCAGCCTTGTCTCCAGCCTCATCCACAACACCAGAGGAGAATTAGGGGGCCTACAACTGGAATTAGAGGAGGCAAAGAGCTAAGCAAGGCAGTGGGAAACACTTAGGAGATAAGCCTGGGCTTTGTCTCCCTTTTGCTCCGAGCTCCAGCGAGAGCAGGGTGAGGGAACAGAATCCTTTTTTTCCCCCTTTGGCTATCTGTCATGAAGCTGGGGGAGGAGGGCACTTAAAAGCCATAAACCCATCCCCTAATCCCCCTCCCACTGTGGAGATAGCTGTCAGGGGTGCCTGTCTTCCCCAGCTTGCCGGCAGCCCGCATGTGACACCTCCAAGACACAATTATCATTAGCCCAGATTCCCAAATGACTCCCGGAGCAGTCCCAGCCCCTCATCCCGAGCATCCCCCGCGCTCCTCGTGCCTCCACCCCCTGCTCAGAGGGTGTAGGCGATGCCTCTGCTCCCTCACTAGTCCGGCTTAAAAGCCACAAGGCAAACACGGTTCAACTCCTGATCGGCTTAAAAATAAACAATCGGGCGACTCTCCTAAAACAGGAGAGTCCAAACAAATAATTATCACCTCCCCCTTGACTCTGGCGAGCGGGGCCACAGAGCTGGCTGCTCTTTCTGCTTCTGTGTGGTCTCTCCCTTATAGACAGGCGAACATAAAGGACTAAGTCACTGAAACTTAACGAGTTACTGCTCGTTAGCTGAAGCACATTAACTGCCTGTGTGTGTGTGTGCTCCCTGTGGATAGCTGGGACAAACTCTGTGTGTCGGGAATGGGCTGGGACAGCGTTTTCCAGCCTCAAGAGCCTACGAGGTTTGCGAAGGTAACTAGAAAACAAACCACTTGTCACCGGGGTTAAACCACTAACTCAGGGATCCACGCCCAGTGGGAAAAAGAAGTGTCAAAGGGCTGGCAGGGGGAGGACTGGCTGGGCCAAGGGCACGCCAAGAGCAGGCACTGAGGGAGCACAGCCCTGCTGATATGTGGTATCATCCCGGTGTTTAATTGCACACAACTACCTGTCCATGCTTTTACTCACCACGTGTGAGTGGTTCCTGGAGGCTGCAGCAGCCACTCTGCTTTACACACAGAGGGGAAAGAAATAAATGAGCCAGCAATTAATATGCCCGTTTCAGAGGAAAGTTTTCACGCTGTTGGAACCGCCAGAGACAGAGGGTTTGTGACTCCGGAGAAAAACTCTGCCCTGGTGATTTTTAATCTCCCTCTTTTCAGATTGCTGCAAACCCCGATGCTTCCAAAGCGTTTTGTGAAGCACAGCACATATTTTCAGGAAGGAGGAAGGCAGAAAAAGTTGTGTGGGGGGTGAAAAGGGAAGGAGGAGGCGCCGCTCTGGGTGACTTCCCATTTGGGATGGGGTGAGAGCAGCCCCACGGACAGTTAGTGTGGAGCAGCTGACAGGCTGCGGCTTGTCGGCGTGGCCCTGACCTGTGTCAGCAGAGCCAGATAATTATACTTCTCTCTCTCTCTTTCTCTCTCTCTCTCTCTGGACACTTGCACAGAGGCAAAGCTGGAGGCACAAACCCAAAGCAAATTGCGTGGTGGCATCTGTGTGCTAATAAGATGCCTCCGCGTTTGGGAGCGTGAGAAACGGGCCGGCTGGGCTTTAAAAAGCAGGAGGGTGAAGGGATGACAAATGTCCTCCCCGCTCGTCCCAGGGGGATGGGTGTCCTTGCTAAGGGGAGGTTTCAAGTCTGGGTTAGCTCATCCCCATCTCCTGCAGGTGAACTCCTGGCTGGAGCCTCTCAACACGCAGTTCATGGGGTTCTCAGGTGTAATCCCAGGGCTTTGGCTTGGGAATGTCAGTGCTGCTGCAGCCAGGCTTCTGCTCGGGAGGGATTTGTCTTTACAAACAAGTTTTCTCTCCATCAGCAAAGCTTTTGGAGAAATGAACACTTGAGGGATATTTGAAATCTTTAGGTTGATGATTTTTTTACGGAGCCTGACTTGGTTGGGATCTCTCATCTTCCGTAAAACACTATGGTTTTATTTGGGGGTGGAAACTTCATATGAAATCCAAATGTACTTTATGATTCCTTTCTCTTGCCAGCTCTTTTATTTTTAATAACTTCTAAGCTCAACGAAGCGATGCTATTTTCAGCAAATGTTTTGTACAATCTGTCCAGATGTTCAAATGCAGTACAAAAGTACTCCAAGAAAAGAAGGTCCTCTCTTCTGTCACTACAAGAAATATGTCTGCTATCACATTATTAACAGATAACCCCCCTTGGTGATCAGCAGAAGTAAACATCAATTTTTATTTGTATTTTTGCAAATGTTTCTCTCTGCCATTTATCTAATGAACTCACCCCAAAGAGCATCTCCAACTGGTGCCACACTATCATTTATACTGCTGAGCTAATAATTTAATCTTCAGTGGGGAGAAAGGGGGGAGGAAGTTGGAAGGAAAGAGATGATTTTACTAAATTGCTTCACTTTGGATAATGTTCATCCTCTGGCCATTTCTGATTTATAGCTGCTGTTGGCATTTCCAGTTTCTTAGAAATGAATTCCCGTATTTTAAAGAAAGAAAAATACCCTGACTGAGCCCAGGATTGTGGGGTATTTGATGGGGCTCAGCCAGGGCCAGGCAGGAAGGAGCCCCAGGCATGGGAGCAGCTTTCTGCTCCTCCATCCCTGCCCTGGGAAAGGACGGGAATGCCCTGTGAGGATCCCCAGGGAGTGGTGGAAGGTCCCACTGCTGGTGTGGGGAGTGCTCAGGAACACTCTGAGGCTGCTGAGAGGAGGACACACCCCAAACCTCCCAAAAAAACAGGTTGTTTGAGTCAACCCTCTCCTCAGACCCCCAAGGCAGGGTGCTGGGAGCTGGCTGCCCCCTCCCTCCCTGGGGTCTCTCCCCACCAGGTCCTGCACTGTCCCTGGCCTGCTGCAGGCTCTGGGAGGGGGAAAGAGAAGAGAGAAAAACCCAACCAAGGTGCCATTAAAGTTAATTGTTTTTATTGCTGGTTTAACAGTGTCTTGTAAATCTTTTTACGACCCAGCCCAAGAACACCACAGTGAGGCCTAACCTGGAGCTGGGGCAGGATGAGTAGGGGAGGAGGGACAGGGGAATCACAGAATCATAGCATTGTTAAGGTTGGAAAAGCCCTCTGAGACCATTGAGTCCAACCATCAACCCAACACTGCCAGGTTCACCACTAAACCATGCCCCCAAGTGCCACATCTACATGTTTTTTGAACACTTCCAGGGGTGGTAATTCCACCACTTCTCTGGGCAGCCTGTTCCAATGCTTGACCACCCTTTCAGTGAAAAAGCTTTCCCTGTTATCCAATCTAAACCTTTCCTGGCACAACTTAAGGCCATGTTCTCTTGTCCTATTGCTCGAAGAGCAGCTCTTGCTCTGGTCTTTCCCCCTGAGAGCCACTGAGCTGGAGAGCTGTGAAGTTTGGGGCCATGATGTCCAGAAGTAGCTCTTGGCAGCACAGAAGGGGGTGGGATAAGCCCTAAAACATCCCCCACCCAGCCAAGCCCTTAACCTCCCTTTTGCCCTGGAAGAAGGTTCATCTGGGCTCGTCCAATTTGTTCCTCACAGGAACACCCCAGGAATCCATGAGTGCCCTGTAGGGACATTGCCTGCCATGGACACAGAGGAGTAGCAGGGGCACCTCACTGAGGTCCCTGCAGAGCACAGGAAAACCCCTTTGATCCTGCAGTACTTGCAAGGAGAAAGCTAATCCCATGTTGTGATATAAGTACCAGATGCTTCTTGGAAGAATTATACTGGGGCACAGGGTTAATGCTCCAGCTTTTCTTTAAAGTGTCCCGTGGATTATTCCCCGATTAAAAGGATTGTTCCCCAAACGGCTGGAGTGTCAACCCGGCTGTTATTGTTGTTGTTGACACATGGGACAGGAGAAAGGACGTGGGGGGAACAGGGTGTTGGGATTTATTTCCTGCCTCAATAACCTCTCGCCCCCTCTTTGCCCGCCCCTTCTTCCCCCGTACGAGCTCACCGGGGGCGAGTCGGCTGCTCACCCAGGAGGGGAGGGAGGGAGGACGGGGAAAAGGGTGCTGAGAGGGCTTGAAAACATTTTTTCCAAGTCCAATGCATCGGGCATCCCCCTCCACCTGGGGATGAACTCGCAAAACGAGACACACACACACACACACAGCAGGTAAAGGGCTCAGCCCCCTGCAGAAAGATGTGTCCCGCTCCAAGCCCCACATAATCCCTGCTCAGCACAGGGACACGGAGGGAACGAAGGGAAAGAGAGAAGGGAATATTTTGACTCTTTCCGCTCCCAAAGGCAGGCGAAGGTTCCCCCCAAACACACCCCGTGAGGACAGCCAGCTCCTCTGGGACTGCTGAGATATCTCCCCTGCCGAGCTACTCCCGCATCTCCCTTTCTTGGTCCGCCAACTCTGCTCTTTTTTTCAGTGTTTTCTACTGGTTTTTAGTCCCACCCTAATCCGCATCCACCTCCCCATCGCCCTCATCCTTTCGACCTGAACATCCTTGGAGACTCCTCTTCCAGCCCCGGGATGTGCGGGGGCCGCTGACAGAGCTGGGGGGGGGATGGAGGATCCCCCCGGGCTGGGAGTGGGCTCGGGGGGACGGCGATGGGCTCCAGCCCTCTGAGCACCCCCGGCCTCCTCCCGCTCGTCCCCGCTTAACCCACGTCTGTCCCCGCAGAGAAAACGTCTGTAACCTATAACGCCGCAAATCTTTTAAACCAGGACGGCGCCGAGCTCGGAAGGGGGGAAACAGCATTTCCCAAAAGCGGGGAAAAAAGCAGCGGCTCTACGGAGGCACAAGAACAGCATCATCCCTCCCCCAAAAACCACGGCGAGGGGGCTGCGGGGGTCTCCTCCTGCCCTTCTCCGCTATGAGGGGGGAGCTCAGCACAAGAACCGCTGTCTCCGGGTTAGGGAGCATCCCGCCTCTGTTTCCTCAGGGACGTAAACGAAATCGCCACCTCCGAGGGGGTGACAGGAGCGCTCCCCCCGCGGGCAGGGTCTCCCGGGGGGGCTCTGCTTCCCGGGCCCCCTCACTGCCATATAACCGGGCTCCTTCCCTCGGGATTTCCTCCCCCTCCGATGAGCGGGGGTTTGGTGCCCCTTGGCACTCGGCTGCTTCCCAGGGGGGTTGAACCCCCACCTTCCCACCCCCGCGGCCGCCTGTGCCGCCCTCCCCAGAGCCCGCAGCGCCAGGACTGTCCCACAGACCGGGAAGCAAAGCGCTGCTGCTCCTCAGCGCGGGGCTGGAGGGTTCCCCGCAAACCCGGGATTGCGCGGGCTCGGGATGCTCCGGGACGGGCCCCGAGATGCTCCCGGAGCCCCGATCCCTGCCCACCCCGCCAGCTCTCGGTCTTTTAAGCCCCAGCTGCCCACTTGCTTCCTAAAACCTTCCATCCCCATCCCCATCAGCGCCCAGGGCGAGCACCCTCCCCACCATCTGCATAACAATATGTTTTATGCATTAAGCACCCCCGGAGTGGCAGGTCACCCCCGATTTTGCCCCGCCCGCATTAACTCCTGCCCTCTCCCTCCGTCTCCCTCACACGCTCCCCTCACCCCTCTCCTTAAGGTTTTCCGCACTTTTACTCTCTGCCTGCCTTTTTTGGGGGAGCTCCGGGAGGTTTATAGCTGTAAAAAACATCAGCAAGGGAATGGGGAGGCACGACAGAACCGCTGAAAAAAGGGGGAAAATATCAAGGCCTGACAAAAAAGGGGAGAAACCCTTATAACACCCCAGCAGAGACCTTCAAAGCCAGCGATTTCTCCTCAACTCGAGCACATAAAGGACATTTTATTCCACATTAAGTGTCGGGAGGGCAAAACCAGGGTCCATAACTGGGAAATTATGAAAGGAAGTAAATCCATCAAAGCAAATGCAATTGGGAATACAATTAGACAGAGGGCTGGAAGGACACAAAAGGAGGGAGGATGGAGGGAGCTCTGCCGCTGAGTGACGATACGCAGGCTGCGCAGGGAAAAACATCCCGGCAAATGCCATTTTGTAGGAGGCTCTGGGCAAGGAATAAAATCGATAGGAACCCAGGGCGGCTTCCGAGAGTAGGAGGGGGGGTGGGATGCGGGTGCTCTCACCGCAAGACTTGGGGTTGGTTTGTTTGTTTGTTTTGAGGCGAGTGGTTTGGTTCGTGAGACAAAAGTAGCTGGTTTTTTTTTTTTTTTTTGGTGCGAAAGGGTGATGCTGGTGCAGAGGGATGGAAGCCCCGAGCGGTGGGACAGCGGTGGGGACACGGGGGGACAGCGGGGGCCCCCACACCCTGCTCAGCCCCCGCCGCGGCCGCTCAAGCTCCGCGGAGGGAAAAGTGCCACCCCCGGCAGCCCAAAATTCAGCGTTTTCACCCCAAACCCCTCTTGGCCAGGTGTTAAGGAAAAGCGTGGGCTTCGCCCCCTTCTCCCCGCCGGTGTTCGAACTCCCGAGAATTTCGGCTGTAAGGGAAGCGGGGATGAATTTATACCTTCCAAACTCTTCAGGACACGCTCACCTCCCATTTTCCCTGTTTTTTTTTTTTTTTTCGGGACGACAGACAGGAAGGGCTGAATGGACGGTACTGAGAAAAGCGAGGTTTTATGCGCTGTCATTAAAAAAAAAAAACCACGACAAACCCACGACAAAAAAACCCAACCCGAATTTTCTTTTGTTTGTAACCTAAACTATAACCCAGCTCTGGAAACTTAAGGAAACTACTTTTATTCCTCTGTGCACCTATTTATCCAGCCTCTAATTAACACATATACACATGCAGAGCCTTCCATGACATTTATTGTTCAGATCTTTCTGAAAAACAATAGATCTCCCGTCAGAATTTCCTATTCCTTGTGCTTCAACTCATCAGCGTTTCCACTGGGGGGGAAAAATGTGTCAGGATAATCAGCGATTTTCAGCAGCAGTGAGTTTTTTTCGATCGGGGGTTAAAAAAAAAGGAGGAAAACGAGCAAAGGTAGTATAAACACGCAATTATATCACAAGAGTTTTTGCACAAATGAACTTAATGAGTAAAAAAACCCGTGTAGTTAAAGGCTTTGCCCCCTCACTGAACCAGATTAACAGTGTTTGTTGCTTTTCTAGCTGTACAAAACTGCAGTAATGAAAAATAATCTTGACATCATTTAACTTCCTTAAGGTATCTTCCCCCCGCAGACGCTTTTAGAGCTATTAAAGAGATGAGACGGGGTTGTATTGGACTGTTACAACGCTCGCTTTAATCAAAATTAGACGGAATCGCTTAATATCACAATTAAGGAAAGCTCCTATTAAAAAAAAAAATAGGAAAAAAATTAGTTCCGAGCATCAGCGAACTCCAGCATTCCCAGCCCGCTGTCCTCCAGCCTTCCCAGCGCCAGGAGCTGGAGACAGACACCGAAAATTTGCGGTCGCAAATTTAAAATTCCCCTTATTAGGAACACGCTGAGGAACTGGGGGTTCCTGTGCCTTCACCTTCCGCCGGCTCCGGAGCCGCTGCCCGGTCCCCGGTCCCAATCAGTCCCCCCCCCTCTTCCCGCAGGCGACATGGGATGAAGCGAAAGTGATTTTTAGCTCCTTGTAGGAAATAAATGTGCCATCCCGCCGCTGCCGGGGCGTTCGGACGAGATAAGGGAGCGGCTCGTGCCGCAGCATCCCGGAGAGTCCCGGCCACAGCCCGGCCCTCGGAGGGGACCGGGGGGCTGCGGAGAGGGGGGAGCTGGACCACAACCCCTCTGCTCAGATCGCAGGGGTTTGGGCGAGTTTTCTTCAAATCCCAAGTTTTTGTGAAGTTGTCGGGGGAGCTCGGGATGGAGCCGCGTGTGAAGGAACGGCGAGTTTTTTATTTCACCGCCAAGTAGGAATAAGGCAGATACGGCGGAGCCCCCCCTGCTCCCCCGGAGACCCCCCTTTGGGGCGAAACTGGGTGCCCACGCGTGGCAAGGGTAGTCTGTCTACCCTCAAACTGGTTGCACAAGGTTTAGGGAGGTGGGGGGGAAGAGGAG
Organism: Pseudopipra pipra; assembly: GCF_036250125.1. Classification (NCBI taxonomy): domain Eukaryota; kingdom Metazoa; phylum Chordata; class Aves; order Passeriformes; family Pipridae; genus Pseudopipra; species Pseudopipra pipra. The sequence continues at coordinate 2,956,985 of NC_087566.1, read as the reverse complement.
AGCAACGGTGGAATCTGTGGAAGAGAAAAGAAAAGCCCAAAAGGACAAAAAAAAAAAAAACCAAAAAAAGAAGAAAGAAACAAAAAAAGAGAGAAGAGAAAGAAAGGGAAAAAAAAGAATAAGAGAGAAGAAAAAGGGAAATGGGGGAGAAGGGGGAAAAAAAAAGAAAAAAGGAATAGAAAATAGAAAAGAAAAGGAAAAGGATAAAAAGGAAAAAAGGAAAAGGAGAAAAAGGAAAAAAGGAAAAGGAAAAAAAGAAAAAAAGGAAGAGGAGAAGAGGGAAAAGAAAAAAGAAACAACAGCAATAAAAAAGAAACAAACAAACAAAAAAGAAGCAAAACCCAACCCCCAGTCCTTAGAAACACCCGTATCAAGCCACCTAGTCCTCCCACTGCTCTCTATAATCCAGCAGGAGAAGCCCAAGGAAATAAAAGGCGAGATCAAAAATCCCCCCCCTCCCCGCGAACCCCCGGCCGAGGCTCGGCAGGCTGGGAAGGCGCTGAAGGCGTGAGCCAAAGGTGGACCGCGGGTGTGAAGAGCAGTGCGGGGGCCGGGGCCGCCCCCCCTCCCTCTGCCCTCCTCCAGAGCCGTTTTCTCCAAGGAAAGTCACAAGGTAACCACGGCTGGCTGTAACCTAAGAACTGAGGAGGGCTGGAGATTATTTTTACATTAAGAGCTGCCTGAAGATGCAAACGTGCCTTCTGATGAGTTCTGCACTTTGGGGTTTGACCGAGGCATCTCCCGCGGAGTGTCCTGCCCCTGGGTCGGTGCTCACACTCACTCACACACACACACACACACACGTGCAGTCCCCAGGGCATGTGTACCCCGGACAGAGCACCCAAGGTATCAAAAGAAATTTAAGCTTCTGCTCTGAACCTGATCTCCTTTCCCCTGGATCACACTTTTGATCTAATTTGTTTCTCTGTCCAAATGACTTGGCTCAGCCTTCCCCCTGAAAATTCGGTGTACAGTTGACATCAATCATGTCTCAGTCTAGGGAGGGATAAGGATAGAATATCAGAGAGGTGATCATGCATGCCACATGATTCAAATCATCTCAGCATTGATTAATTGGGTTCAATCTGAGTTTCAGAATCATAACAACTGTTGTTCCCCTTCACGTAACATCAACAGGGCCTTTAAAGCAGAGTATCCATTTACTCGAAGGCATGTGATGCATTAAGACCATCATCTTCTATTAAACCTTAAAGGCTGGACGAATTTTAGACAAACTCAATTAGCTCAAGATGGCTCTGCAGTGATTAGACATTGTTGCCCCTTCCCCTTCATCAGGGATTTTCTACCCCCTCTATTTTTTAATGTAGAAGACAAACTATGCTCACATATGGAAGATGAGTGCCTGCCTTGGGCTTGTCCTGTCACTGCTCTGACAGTGCAGGTACCCCCTTAAACAAATGCAAATCCCCTCTAAAGCTTCTATATGAAATATCTCCTAAAAGCAGAACCTATTCCCCCCTGAATTTAAAGAAAAACTATTCAGATACCTGATTAGTCGGGACAAGAAGTTGTTATCAAGAGGAAGAAGGAGCAGATGGAAAATACGTTTCTGAGCTGGCCAGGAGAAGATGGTACCTCAAGCTCAGAAGAAAGGAAGAGTCAGGCAGGACTCCAAGCCCTTATAAATGAAGTTATCCCTGCCCTTACAGCCAGTGAGAAGTTGTGCTCAGCTTAGATAGTTGCTCATCAATTAACTGGAGCTAAAACAGCACAAAAACACTGCCTGGGCAGACGGGGGCTGAGCAGGGTTTGAGATGGAGACTACTTCTGCTAGTCAGGTTTCCATATGTTAAGAAAGATGAGCCCTATTTGTGTGTGTTTGATTCTTATCTACCAGCTGGGATCACTCATCTGGGTTGTAACTGAAATAATAATGATTAAAGAAAAGCATGCCTGCCTTGTAATGTTGCAAGTATGGGCCTCCACATCACATATATTCAGCCCCGACTGAGGGATGACCTATCACAAACGCAGCCTTGAGCAATCAGAGGAATATCATCTCTAATTACTGTTTTGCAAGCTGAAACCCTATTAAGTACTTCCCTGTTGTGCCTATTATGACTGGTTCTACACTTAAAACAAAAGCATCCTTTTTTTTTAATCGTTCCACTTTGCGTGGGAGCGAGAGCTGTGACTCAGCTCAGGGATTGCTTTCCTTTTTTTTTTTTCTTATTTACTTCTGAAGGAAAGCTTGGAGGCTCTGGTTGCAGGGGTTGAGATGAGTGTTGCATGAACTCTCCTCGTAGCAGGAACATTAATTTAAGTTGATTTAAGAACTATACTTAAATCAATCCCCTGATTTAAGGCACGAGCGTTTGCGAGTAGAGAAACTCCACAACCAGGCTTTGGAGACAAGTTTACTTCAAGGCTTTATCTGCACAAACTGCCCTGCTACGAGTATGCCAGCAACAAAAACGGATATATAATTTCCCATATAAATGGATATATCCCAGAACAAAACACATGCAACAGCAGATCCTGACTAGGCAGAGCACCAGGGACCACATCACCCTTCGGAGCACCTGACAGACACACCACTGACCCTGAGCTGTGCAGCTGATTGCTGGTTTTGACTGATTTTACCACTAAGAAACAGTGCAGTGGGGAATAAAACAACCCCCCAGAGAAGAACCATTAAGTGCACTAGTGAAAAGTGATGGGGGGAGGTGGCAGCAAACACTCCAAAGGGATGTCCAAGTGACGCTCAGCTTTGGGACCAGGACTCCAGAGTAGGGAGCTGTCGTCGTGTTCACATAAATGAATCAAGTAAATTAATTAATCAGGTCACTGTGCTGTCTTCAGCCAGGATACCCATCTGATTTGGTCAAATCACAGGAACTGGTGTCCGCACACTTATCAGGTGTTGGACTTGTGTCACGAAGGCAGAACCAGAGTTTCGCTGTCTCTGGCAAAAAGTCATTTCCACTCCTGTCTTTCACAGAGAACAAAGAGACCCCACGAGTACCTGAAGCCACTTTGAAAGAAGTGGAATAAATAGATGAGTACACAAAGATGGACAAGTCCTGCTTTTAGGGCCAGGTAACAAGCTCAGCCAGAGCAGAAACAGAGGGTCTCCATCCCCACATTTGTACGAGACCTGTGGGACACCCCACGGTTGCACCCCAAGGGGGAAACCCAGCAGAGATCCCTCCCTGACATCAGTGAGCACTGCTGGAATATGTAAAAGCTCATAAAAAAGGAACTACTGCTAAAAACCTACAGCCCCCAGCCATGTCATATGTATCACCCAAACCAGCAAACACTTTCATGTTTATTTTCTCATTCGACAGACCCAGAGTTTCATCCCCCTATGTCCCTTTTCTCAAGGGGGGTTGAGAAAAGAAACAGCAAAGTTTGAGGTCAGCTTGGATAGAATGGTTGCTGTTTGCCACTTTCCCTGTGCACTGACAGGGGCAGGGCTGGGGCACAGCATTACAGGGACACTGAGCTGTCCCTTACATGCAGGAGAGAGTCCCCATAGGATTATGTCCACAACTGGCACTGCCTGACCTGCCAACCTTAATGAGCCAGAGATGGAGTCACAGAGCAGCAGCACCCCTTTCCCCTGGGATTAAACACCCAGGGAATGATCTGCTCTCCTAGAGAAGAGGCAAGCTTCTCCCTCGGCCCTTTGTGCTCCCAGGGGTGGAGGTCTCAGGTGGGTGAATCCCAACACTGAGCCTTGCTACGCTGAAAAAAAACAAAACCTTCTATTTTTCTTCCTCCCCAAATCTACTTTTGGAGGAAAGATTTCCCAAGCGCTGACACCCCGCAAAGGGGTTCTTCATCTCCCTGGACACAAACCATCCATCTGCGTGGAGGGGATTCCTTGAGGGTTGGTTGTTTTCCCTCACTCCTTTTTCCTTCTTTCACATCAACTGCCCCTTCCCTGCCCCCAGCTCTTATGCAGGGTCTCAGCTGGGAAACTGGAGATGGATCCACCCCTGAGAGCAACGTGGTTATCTCCTAAATCTCTGGTGGGAAGGGAGCACAGAGGCACCTGCACTTCTCAGTTTGGGTCGGTTCTTGGAGTTGACCCCACATTTCCCCCCGTAACGACACCCACTGTCCATCATCTCCGTAGGCTGCGAGTCTCCCCCGGCAGGGACGGGGTAAGTGCTCCCAGCAGACTCCTCCAAAGCAGCTGAAGGCAAGGAAATGAGAAGGAATGCACTGAACCAGACCTGGATTTGAACTTTTAAGTCTCCCTCTCGCTGAGCATAACTTTTCACTTTGAATTTGACTGATCCAGTAGCTACAAGCTACGGAGAAAAGAGCACGTATGTAAGGATGTATCCATCCCTCTGGACTTTCTGGGAACTCCACGCTGGTGCTGCCCCAAGTTTCTTCTGCACCTCAATTTGTTTAGCATTCACCAAGTCAACTATTCCAGGAATGTGCGAGGATCAGTCCCCAGAAGAGCAGATTGAGGTTGTACAGCAAGGCAGCATTTCCCCCAGCTTCTTAAAGCAAATTTTTCCTCCCTGCCCTCCCAACTTCCCCTGTGTGACCCGAGAAGTTCCCTTAACAAAAATATAGATGTAACCTTATCTAAAGTGAGTGCAGCAAATGTACTATGGATAATGCGTAATTAATAACAGAAAAATAATGTTTCCCCTGTTATTAAATCAAGGTCTCCCCTGACCTCTCACCCTCATATAAGTGCCTTTAGTTTTATGACAGCAATGGACAAAGTTATTGTGTGTCTGTATGTGCAGGCACATCCTAGCGGGCAAGGGGCTCACCCAACCATTGCTGGAGTTACTTTAGGGATTTTCCTTTTTTTTCTTTTCTTTCCTTTTTTTTTTCTTTTAAGGTTAAAAAAAAAAAGAAATGCCTCCAGTAGTTTATACACCGCTTGGCCGGCGAATGAACTCAATCAGTGGATGAAAACTAATCTGGTTCCAGCGAGGAAAGATCTCAGTGTAACAATATCTATTTACACACACACACACACGCACCCGCGTGCGTGCATCGCTTTTGGGCTCCCTGATGCACTTCCAGCCTGAGATGGATGCTTGAGGAATGCATCAATATTTTCATATATTTGCAGCGTGCAAAGGGAAAACAAAGAGCAGGCGAATTCCCTGGAAGGGCTCGGCATTTTTTTTTTGCTTGTAAGGCAGTAAAACCCTCCCCGCTTACAAATCAGCGTTTCTTCCCTGGCTGCTTTTCTTGTTTCAATACTTGCAGAGGCTCAGCCCCCAGCCCTCCCCGCTGACAAAAACATAGGCATACATGGGGAAAATTAACAAGTTTGGACCTGAAAGCGTATCAAGACATTAAAGAAATTAATAAATCGGAGGCCAGCCCGGTTTTCTCTGCCATCCCCCCCCTTCCCAACACGCTGGCTGTCGGGAATGCTATCTAACTCCAGAGGTCATGGGGCTCGTCTGATCTATGGGCTTCCCTTCTGATTTGTTACGTTTGATGCACGGCTCTTCCAGGAGTCAGCTCAGCAAAACCCTTGGGTTAATGGAAGCCACACCAGCTCCTAATCCAGTAGCTTTGAATTCCCCTGTTTGTGTTGGAGAGGCGCTGCACGTAAAGCCCTGTCTCCCAGGGTCAGGGGAGTTCCTTGTGATCATCATCAGAAGGGATGTGAACCCCAGGTCACGCGTTTTCCACCAGTCTCTCCAGAACTACCGGAGAGCAGTAACAGTGTTTCCTCGCCCTTCCACACACCCTGGGACCTGCTGCTCTCTAGGGACTGGCAGAGAGAGAGGGAAGGGACACATTATGTCCCTGTCATCACATAAAGCCATTTGGATGCAATCCCCCTTCCTGTTCCTGAGCTCACTTCATTGCCTGATTCAAGGCAACTGATTTCAAGGCTCAGCCCAGGGCTGTGCCTCTCCCCCAGACTTTGTTCTCTTTGCCGTGCCCTGAAGTGCTAAAAGAAATAGAAATATTAGATTCCTTCAACATTTTCAGCTTTAAGGAGGTGGAAAACCCTTTGCCTCAAACACACAGACAGGAGTCAGCCCCTGAATCTCAGGATTTACCCATCCAGCCCCTCAGCTTTGAACTCCTAAATCCGCGCGGAGATAAACGCGTCTTTTAAACGGGCGCCGTGCGAGTGCTCTGAGGGAAATGCTCCCATAAAAGCAGGTTTTTCCTCCGTTCTCCTCGCTCACAAATCCTCCTGCCACCCTTCTCCAGCTCTGCCTGCAAAAGGCTCAACGTGAGCCCTGAGGTTTGGACAGCGGGAGGACGCACAGCACTCCCACCTTCCAGATTCATCGCTCGCTCTGGTTTAATCCTTCAACTGAGAAAATCCCACCACGTTCCCTGGATGGAGTATCATGCACCAGGCTATAAATACCATGCCCTGCATTTCCCTGGTGCCCTCCCTTCCCCTCAAAAGAGGAGCTGAGGGTGTATCGCTTTCCAGCCGCGCTCCAGCAAACGCTCTCCCAGCCCTAAAACCTCCCCCCGGGATGGGGGAGAGGGGGCATCCATCTCTTCCCTCATAAGGACACTTGTGGGCATCCCATTTGAAAAGGAGCTATTCCCAAAGGGAAAGGATGCAGGTGGTATTTGATATAGGTGTGAGGGGGCAGGGGGGGGGGCTGAAGTTTTCCTCCTTTGCTCTGCATTCCCAGAGGAACGCAGCTATTTTATAAGGATAAGGGTTACTGGAGGGGAGACTCCAAGCCCAGGGAGCAGCTCAGCAGCGAGCTGGCTTTGCACTGGTCAGGATGATATCCCAGTTAGGGAGGTTAAAATGGGATCAAGGAGTCAGGATCAAGGAGTCAGGACATCTCCCCTCCAAATGGTGTAACGTGGATGATGGAAATGAGTTAACCCCATCACCTCCCCCACTGCTCCGTGTTTAAATCCCTCCTCAGCTGGCTGTGGGATGCACCCACACATGCTCTGCTCCCATCAAAACATACATGTTTTATTTTATACATATATTTACTTAAAAAACCCCCCCAACCCTACATTTGAAAACAATATAGTTTGCAAAATGTGTTTACTGCTTTAATAACTCCTCGGTGCCCACACAGGGGACATGAAGGGCCGCAGCTGCGCCGAAAAAGGCGCTTTCTTGTCTTCCAAGTCACCAGCAGGTCCCATAAATCTTAAAAAATATTTCGTGCAGTACCAAAACAAACCCTGAACACACACAACGAGCTGCTTTCCAAGCACACAAATACTTTCAAGCTCAACAAAATGTTTCGTCTCAGTCAGGGCAAGTTCTTTCATCTGGGTTTGGAGCCTCTGTTCAATTATTTCTCTATGGATTCTCCTCTGAAACAAGCTAAAAATGAAATAAAACAGAGCTTTTTTCACCCTGAAAATATCCAAATAATACGTTTTGCAAGGAAACTCCCTATTCCCATTTTTTTGGGGGGGTGGGGGAGAGGGTGTTGTTTGATTTTATTACATAATATTTTGCCATCAGCGTATTTTGTGAGGATAAAAACTGGTTCCACTAAACAGCATTTTCCGAAGAAAAAACAATCCTGTTGCATTTCTTCTCTCTGCAGAGCTCAGTCCCTGAGACTGAGAATCCCTCCACCACTCCTAAAAACCCCTCACGGAGAACTATGCACAAACACAGCCAACTCCAGTTTAGAAACAAATCCGCTCTGTTTACTGATAAATATTTATTCAGATATTTACACCAAGAAAACATGAAAGGCAAACCCAACATCTGTATTTCTAGTATTGCTCTCCAGGGAATATCACCAAGTACGCTGGGGCACAGGGAGAAGATGGTGGCTTTGAGATCACCCCTGAATTTACTTGTACAAATCATCTTTCCCCCCTTAAAATCAAAGGGAATATTGTGATTTACTCTGGAGGCCAGGGCATTTCTGTCGGCTGAGCGCTGCAGCCCCGCTCAGCTGCTCTGCAAAACATTATGTTGTTATGGCTCAGAAAAAGCAAAATAATGAATTCCCATCCCCCTGGGGGAAAACCCAGCGTGGGAGGGAGGGAGGTACCTCCTGCCAGGGCAGGGGACCTTTACCAGGACATCCATATGGGACTTGCAGCCGTTTCCATTTACAGAAATGTCCTGTTGTGGCTTTTCCCCCCCCCTCCTTGACTTTAGGTGAGCTTCTTATTTCTGATTTATGGCACTAGTGAGAGCTGAGGGTTGGTCTGCAAGATGCTGTACTGCACTTCTCCCTTTGCTGGTATTACAGGCAGTTACTGGAAAATAATAGAGCTAAATAGATATTTGCTGCAGCTTCTTCCATCAGATGAAGCCGTGGTTTCGTATGGATGGAGGAAATCAGCTACAGCAGCAGAGCTCCAAAAAGTAGAATGATACAAATAATAAAAGCAGAAAAGGACAAAATGCTCATGAACCCATTGCAGAAATGTTGCTGAGCAAGGAAGTCCCAACAGTTGTAAATCTCCAGCCTGCAAAGTTTTATCTCTGTACTTAGATTTAACTTTGCTTTCCCTGAAGTAGAAAATAGCTCCTGGTCTGAGTTCAGTGCCTAGTCTGAAGGCTCAGAGCTGAACACTGCCAACTCTCAAGAGTCTGAATAGGCAGAAAATTAAGGATTTTAGCTGGGGTGCTGCATTCCCAAACACCAAACCAGAATTTTGTCTCGACTAGAAACTGGTATTTATCTTTCTGTGCAACATACAAAAAAGCAGGTTAATAGACCTAGAAGAACCAAAACAAACAGGAATCAGCACAATAACAGGAATCAGCAAGTATTCTGGTCAAAAATGACACTCACTTATGCACAAAAGGGGGTTTTGTTTGTTTGTTTGCAACCAGCTCTGAAATTCTGCAAACCCCAGGGAACGCCCCCGAAGGAGAGCGAGAGCGACGGCCTGGGGGGTTCTGCAGTACTTTGGGGAATATGGGAAAAGAAAGAAGAAAGATGAATGATGAGGTGGCACCCGAGAACCCGCTCAGCTCTGGGCACACGTTGCCCAGAGGAAGGTGAACACGTTGCTTTGCTCCCTTTCAGCATCGATTGCAGGAAGCCGGGAAGGCTGCTCGGAAAATGGTTCCCCGGCCTCGGCTACGACGCAGTTCCAATAATAGACAGCGTAGGCAGATGCTTAATCATCTCCAAATCATGTTTTGCTATGCCAGCTCTAAAGCTCTTGGCCCGTGGTAGGACACAGTTAAGCTCCTGTTTAGCTGAAGAGTTGCAACAGGGCTCGAGGGCAGTTGTCCCACAGCCGGGCAGAGCCGGGCCCTCCGTGCACTGGGATATGGGCACTTTGGGGCTGGGACTGACAGGCAGCTCAGAAACCTTCCCTTGGAGAAGGGCTGTTACATTATAAACACCTCATGGGTCTTTGGAACTATTTTTTCCTACTTCTGGACTAATTTTTGAGCCTTTAAATTTACACCTTACACCCAGCACTCTACGCTGTGCTCCAGCATCCTTCCTCTCTACAAGGTGAAAATGAGTGGGTATCTCTTCTAGGGGAAGCATGGGATCCTCAGAGACCCTTTCATGTTCCCAGTAAGGTTTACCCATCAACCTCCTGATTCCTGCTGGAGCTGGAAGAGGAGCTTGGTGGGTCTGAAAACCTCTCCTTCCAAGAGAATATGAATCCCTGGCCTCCAAGGGAGGTTGGGGATGAAGTGGGACATTCAAAACAATGCCCAGCTACAATCTTTGCTCCCCTATTTATTGGACAGCCTGCCAGTGCCAAATAAATACCCCTGCTGCTGGTCACACCACTGGTAGAAATGGCAGGAGAGGGTGAGGGAGGTGGGAAGGGTTAAATAAACCCTGTGTCGTGTTATTGCCACTGGAGTTGGGCCAAGCTCGAGGGCTGACATTGCTCTGTCAGGATGGGTGCCATGGAGTCCTTCCTGATTGGGAACACTCTTGGTCTCGTGTCTCACCCAAAAGGCACCTCAGCTTCCCAGCCAGGCAACTTCAAGGCAACAGCAGGGTGTTAAAAGGGATGGCCATGGACACATCCTGCCACCTCGGGCAGAGCTGGGTATCTGGGCAGATGGAGGGACCAGCTGACTGCACCCTGGCAAAATGCTGAGTTACTCCTTGCCAGCAGCTTCTCTGCAGAGATTCCCAAGGGAAGACAACCCTGGGAATGCCTTCATCCATGCCACAGCATGGGGACCCTGCTTGTTCCTTCACCATCCACAATCCTCCACACTCAGTTTTTCCACTGTGGCTCTTACTCTCCCTCTCCATGAATATATCAGAAATATAATGGAGGTTTCATCCAGCTGCTCCTGGCCCAGTGAGAGTGAGGACACGGCAGTGCTGCACAATGAGCTGTGGTGTGGGGATGTCACCCAGGGACAGGCTGGTCTGGCCCACACACCATGGCTCTGATTGCAGCTCCCAGTCTGGCTCCTTCCTGCCAGCCCCAAAAGGGATGCTGCTGTGTGGACAAGGAGCACAAATCCAATAAAATTAACACCTTTCTCCCTCCTACTCTCATTGCTTACTTTAAGAAACAGGATTCACATGGATTTTTCTGCTCAGGACTACCTGGGTTTGTTCAAACAGGCTGAGCTGTGCTAGCACAGAAACTGTGATTGCTCTGTCAGGGCTTGGGGTCAGTCCATGCCAGAAAGTCCCACCAGTGACAGGGCTTGAAGTCTCTTTGGTTGAACCAAGCAAGTTTCTTAAAGGCTCTTTATTCAGGTTCAAGGCTAGCAGGTTTCTGCTTGGCTTCAAATAAATTTGGGATGCTTCTCTTGTGATCCAAAGCAACCATCGGAGTAGGTTAACCCATTCAGGGTTCAAACCCAACTACTGCCCAGTCCTACTAACTGCACACAGGGCAAATGGTGGTTTGCTTAAAACTCCATGAAAGATGTTTAAATGTTTAAATACCCTGTATTTGTCCTAGGCTGGGAATACCCCCATGGCTGGTTAATGCACAGCAGCTGAGCCCCAGTAACTTGATCGTGTGCCTGAACCCGGTTCAGAGACTGTCATACAAGAAATAAACCCCCACAATAAGTCTCATGTGCAGGGAAAAGCAGAGGAAACCTGTGTGTGCTGGGGGGGGGAAGATCTGGAGCCAAAGCCCAGTGCCCCCACCCTGCCCTGGCACCTGGGACGTGACTCTGCAGCAGCCCCGGGGAGGACAGATTTCTTCTGTGCTCTTTTTGGAGAGGAGGAGGCTTTTTCTAACTTTTACTCCTGGATTACACCAGCATGGGCAAAGAGACCTGACCTCTGCACCAGCCACCTCCACCTCTGCAGGAGCAACAGGGCTCTCCATCACTCTCAACACCATCTAAGCCGGAGCCGAGTAACTAAACCAGAGCTTTTCCCTCCGATCCCCAACCAGGCCAACTTAGGTCTGTATTTTTAACAGGAAGGATTTGTTCCAGCATCCAGGACGGTGCCAAGCATTAAAAAAAGGTGAAAAATATGTGCAAAAAACCACTCATAAATACCTCCTCTGCTCAACTCGGGGCAAGCCAAGCAGACAGAAGCGTGACATTCGTGTAGCAAAAATATTCCGGGAAACAATTAATGCGGGATCCAGATCAAGAAAAATACACTCAACTAAGTCATACAAGTAGGAAGAGCAGATGGCAGGCTGCTTCCCTCCCCGATGGCACTTGTCCACCTTGCTGTCACAAGTCCCACACCACCCTGAGCTCACCTGAACGGGTGCCAGTGGCTGGCAAGGAGCTTTGGGAACAGCCAGCTCTGCTGGAGCCACGGCCAGGTCGGGCTGTCTATCTCTTTTTCAGCTGTGCAGTAAGTCGGGTAAAGAGTGTCAAAAATAATGACCTGGCTGGGGCTGGAGGAGGAAGGTTCAAGAGTTCAGCCTGGAAACGGAGAGCCAGGCTTTCCACAGGGAGACTACCATGATTGAGGGAAAGGATGGGGGAAAATCCTCTTCTTGCAGGAAGCGCTGGTCAGGGGTGCTGGCAGAAAGATCTGCCCAGGTGTCACTGAGCTGTAATCCACAGGGCCAGGATTCAGGAGTGGGGAGAGAGCCCGGCTCCTTGCTCAACACTGGGAGCTCTGACTTGGTAGGGAGTGAAGGAAAAGCTGAGGGTTTTTTTGCTGGGCTGCTCCAGGCAGCACTTGTAGTAGCCCCACTGGTCCCAAGGGACTTTTGGGGTGCAGAAAGCAGCCCCTGCCCTGCAGCACTACCAGCATGAGGGACAAGAGCAGCACTGCTTCTGGGAAGGGCAGATTAAACCACCAGGATGACCTCCCCTGATTGCAAAGCCAGCATTCAGTCCTCAGTGTGGGTCAGACCCATTGCCTGTCTTTGGAGAAGAGACCCAGATAAACTCTTCCCATCACAGAGTCACTCACTCCATCAATCCGGAGAAACCAAGTGTGGCCTTAAATCCCCCTTCTTGGCATGGGCGGATTTTTCCACCCTGGATAACTCCTGGAGCATGCAGACCATGCACAGCATGCAGACCATGCAGATGCCATCACCTTTGCTGCCTGGATGTGATTACCCCACCTCAACCTCCAAGAGCAGCCCTGGGTGTTGCACTGGAAACAGCTCCAACGCCAACTCCAAAAGCTTGTTTGGTGTCAACAGGATTTGTGAATTTGTGGGGTCCCTGTCCACGGAGGAGCAGGAACACAAGCACCTCCTGCACAAACCTCAGTGCCATCATAACCCTGGGCAAGTCTCCCACAGGTATCCCCCACCCCACAGGTTTGCTTTTTCGGATGCTGCGCAGCTGCAGCACCATCACTGCCCTCAGCCCTTCCATCTGGAGAGGCTCTTCCAAACGTGTGGTAGAAGGCACAAAAAGTGCACAGAACAACTTGCAACCCCCCCCCCCCCATCCCAGTGGGGATGGGAAGGGCACCCCTGCTCTCACAGGTAACACCCTGAGCAGGGCAATACAGCCCAAATCGCTGCTGCTGCTCCTTGCCCTCCTCCCTCCGTCCTCGCTGTTAACATTTGAGATTTCTGAGGAATTATTCACTGAGATTTTGCCTTCCAGGAGAAGCTCTAATAAGATTAGGTGGCCCCACCGTTAATTCCAAACAATTTGCCTCCCTCTTGGGAAGAGGATCACCCAGTTCACTCTGCTTTCTTCCCTTTCAGTGGACTTCCCAAGCGGGGACAAATTTTGCGCTGCTTTTTCAGGGAACGTGTTAAAAAAAAACCCACATCATTGGCAAAATTTAGAGGAAACAAGGATTTCACCTCTTTGAAACAAGTTGAAACCAACCTCTGTTGGCCTCTACCCCTCCAGATTGCTTCTCCACGACGCAGCCATGGGAGGCAAGCACAGACTGAGCAAAGGCTCCTCTCCTGAGTGCCCCGGCTCCCATCGAACCCAGCGCCTTCCCTGCGGTGCAAGCGCTCGGCAGAGAGCAATTCCAGGACCAACAAGACGTTACATGCAACGAGGACGAGGTGTTTGATGAATCATTTTCAGAAAAAAAAGGGGATTTTTTTTTAATAATAACAAGAATTCACGTCCCGCTGCAACACCTACAAGACAAACAAACAGACCAAGCCATCCGTGAGCTCGGCTCGCCGTGTCATTGCACGCTACACACCTCCTATAAAATACTGCTTGGGAGGTGAGAACCCCTCTCATTTAGAGCCTTGCTATGATATTGGGTGTAATAAATTAGCAGGTGTCTTTAAGAAACACCACCTCTCAGAGTTAATATGGCTGGTGTTTCATTTGCGGTCCTTCCCGAAGAGTTGTGGTTAAAGTTAATAAAAGGCGAAAGTGGAAGCATGGCTATTTTGCTCATTTAAAGTAAAATGTGTTCCCATCGCCGGTGCATGTTCCTGTCACACTTGGAAAGTGTGAGGTCTGAAAACAGTTGGGAAAATTTTTTTAAATAAGTTTTGGTGCAGGCCAGCCACCCATCCCAGCCCACCACGTGGGATCTGCAAACAAGAGGGATTATTGCAGTTGTGGAGCAGCAATGACCTCACTTCTGATTTCACCAGGACTACTGAGGAACACGCAGTCAGTGGAGGGGGAGAAAGGCTCCAAAATCCAGCACTCCCCATCTCCATCTAACTCACTTCATGCAGAGAAAGGCACTGAGGGTGGGGAAGCAACAGCATTTCTGTCATTCATCTTTCATCCATCTTTTACACTGTTCTCCCGATTCTTATCAAGTGGAAAATCACTTGAAGCAGCACTGAGGAAGGTGGAATAAAGACTGACTCGTGCTGTGCTCCTCGTTCTAAAGCGATGCCTCACATCACCACTGAGAAAACCATGAAGGAACTAAAAAAAAAAAAATAAGAGAGAGAGAAAAAAAAATCACTACACTCAGCACTTCTGCAGTGGGACACATCTGTTCCCATCTCCATGGAAGGGGGTGGGGGGGGTGGAATAATTGGGATATCCACTTAGCAGGAAGGTAAAAACCCCAGCGAGGTGCCCTAAGCTGTGCAAAGGTGCTTCCCCTGCCGCAGGCTGTGCTGACCAGCCCATCCCAGCCGGGATGCTCCCACCCCCCAGAGCCTTTAAAACCTTTCCAAGTTCCAGCCAGCCTTCCAGATTTACGATGTGTTGCCCTTTTTGAACACCCTTGGATCAGCCTGGGGTGGTGAAAGCCCGATAGCTCTGCAGATAGCTTTTTGTACGGAGCATATAAAAAATATTGCCCCTCCACACACATGCACATACACTCCTCTTTCCCCATCCCTTAAATGTCTCTTTACAGAAAATTCCAGCCAAGTCCATCCATGCCAAGAACCTTCCCACACACCACTCCAGCCTCTGCTTTACTTGAAATTAATTCAGAGACATAGTACCAAGGACCACAGCCTTTGCTGAGTCTTAATAAGACTGCAAGGAAAAGGAAAGGGAAAAAAAAAAAAGGATGAAAAAACCCAAGAAAATAGAATTGCAGCAGTTCTTGTAACTAAATCTGTTGGAGTTGTAAGTGTGGTAAATGCGTGTTCCTGCGTTATTTGGACGCCTCTGCTTTGCCTTTAGCAGCTGCTGTAATAAACTTCCCAGAAAGTATTGGATTCACAGAAGTGTTACTAGAAACCCCAACAGAAATCCATGGAAATGATGTCTCAACGCAACCAAACGGGGAGATAATCCCTGCGACCATAAAGAGAAACTTAAACTCTGTTTCCTTTACTGAGAGAGAAAAATCGAAATCACCCTCTGCATTTCGGGGGGGGGGGGGAGAGGAAGAAAAGAAAGGGGGATGGTGGTGGTGGTGTGTTTGAGATCTAATTACGAGTGTCTTGAAATTCCTTCTGCATAAAGTTTCCTTAAAGAGCTGCCAGAAGAGCAAACCCTCGGCGGTGGCGTTGGAGGTGCAGCTCAGCTGAGGCGCACGCGGCTCTGCCCTTGCGATGACAAAACGTTTAATTATGACCAGCCCCGATGTCTTCCACATTTGGAAACTGGATTCTTGACACACATAATATACCCCATGCTGACACGACTATTTGGCAAAAGCCGAGCCTGTGATCTCACATTAATTGCTACACAAATATACTTATTGTGGGCATGGGTTTTATACAGGCTGAAGCCTCCATTTGCACATGTTCACAATAAAAACACTCTCCCCCCCCCCCCCAAATAACGATTAACTTTTTTTTTTTTTTTTTTAAAGGGTTTGTCGGGGTTTTTTTTGAGAGGGGTTTTTTGGCTTTTTTTTTTTTTTTTTGAGATGCAGTTTTAATGGCACGAGAACTGTCTGTCGGCTTCCATTACCCCTTTGTTCTCGTCGTCTCTTGCTTTACATGTATTTTTATAAGCCTTTTAAAAGCAAGTCTCCCCATTCCTAATTCTTCTCTCTCTTTACTTTTGTTTTTATTGTAGGGCATCAACAGAAACAGAAAGATTTCGCTGGATTAAAGACACGGCTGTCACTTGAAAGCAAGTCCTCTGATAGAGATCTTATAAGACCTCTTGGTTTCTTCCATCTAAGGCTTTTTGTGGGGAGACAGGAGGACGGCGACACATTTCCCCTTAAATCAGTGGCCGGAGGTGCAAGATATCCATCAGCTTGTGGGATTCACCTCAGCCTTTATTCCACCCAACCCAACTGAACACGCACGAGCATCCACAGAGATTGTTCCCCGGTGACATCACGGGCCTCTGAGGTCACAGCTCCAGTGATCTCCTGTGCAGGAATATGCAGCAAATGTCAGGGTGGTGTTCAGAGGGTTTCCTCTTTGGTGTCTCATCACAGAAAGACTTGGGATCTTTACCTGGTTTCCCACTGAAGATACCCCACAGAGGAAAACCAGGCTTTATCCTGGAGTCTTAAACCCTTTGCCAAGCAAAGCACCACCAGAACATCAAAATTCACCCTTCTCCAGCTCCTCCACCACATGTGGTAGCTGGGTCATGAGCCACTAAATCTGGCTTTGCCACTAACTTTCCCAGTGACCCTGAGCCTTTGACTGAGTCCCTGTGAGCCCTTTTAGATCCACAGGGAAAGCAACAGCCAAAGAAAGCCATCAACCCCCACCAGGGCTGGGGAAAATCCTAACACACGCAGCAGGCTTGGAGATCCAAAACTGAAAAAGCTATTTAAGGTTTGGAGCTATAATTCCCATCACCCTGCTCAGAGGAGGAAGGCTCCAACAAGCCCCCGTGGAGCGCCAAAGGGGCTGCCAGCAGATGGAAGTCCCCACATTCCCTGCTTCCCCAAAAAAGCTTTGCAGCACACCAACGGCTGCTTTTCTTTCTTTTCCCTTTTTTTTTTTTTTTTTTTTTTTGCTTTCTCAGTACAAAGAAACTGTTTATTTAGAAAGATCAAGGAACCAAAAACACGGGGAAATGGCTCTTCTCCTGGGAAGGCAGCAGAGCATGCCCAGCCTCGCCGGCGTGTTCCTGCAGCGCTGCCGTGAACGCGGCGAGCTGGACGCTGCCCCCCTCCCTGCAGATGCTTCCACAGTCACCCCAGTGCCTGTCCAGGAGCTCTTTCAAACAATGACCAATTTGTTCCCTGGGGTGGCATTTCCTTATGATTCATCCCGCTTTGCCGAGGGCTGGGATGCTAATACCAGAAGGATACACTCACGTGCTGGACTGAGTGCTGCAGTGAGAGTTTCCATGACCATCAAGGGTTTGTTTTTTTTTTTCCCCCTGTTCCAAGTGTTTCCCAGCCCCGGGTGGGTGCTGGGCCAGTTTTTCCACAAGCTGGATCTGCTTTTTGATGGAGTTACAAAGTCCAGAATTTGCAGAGAGCCACCGTTGTAATGGCCTCCTGGAGTGGGAATTGCACAAAACAGCAGTTAGGAGGGGAAAAAAAAATAAAAAAAAAAACTTCATTCCACTGGGGCAGAAGTGTCTCCCTTGAACAACAGGATGTCTTCTGTAAACACCAGGCTACCACAGCTGTCAGAGATCTGAAGTGCTGCATTAAAATACTTCATTTTATCATTGCTGAAACGGAGTGAGAAAGCTGAAGGGATCGGCTCAGCTTTTCCTCTCCCCCTCATGCTGCCAAAAACCCACCGAGAAGGGTGAAGCCTTGTTCCTTTAATGGAAGTTCATTTTCCAAAGGGCAAGTATGCCTCTAAAAAAGGTTGCAGGCACTTTCCCCCCCCACACATCTATGGGGCTGCCAAGTCATAATTTTAACAGCAAACCTTTTTATTTGCCTTTTTTTTTTGGTCTTAAATCCCAAGCACTTGGGATTTATGCAGTGCATGGGAAGCAGCTTTCATGACGGGAGCGAGTTTTCACACACGGTGCTTGTGTGTGGTTGAAGCTTCTCTCCAAGAAGGAGTGGTCCAGCCACTGGCACACGAGCAAGGAGAGCAAGATGAAGTATTTTTTGGGTCCCCTGATAATCTGGTATCTAATCAGAGTTGACTGGCTGGGGTTGGCCACATCGCACACGCCCAGCCACCCGCGCAGCTCCGAGAGCATCTGCAGCCTGGAACCTCACACTTCATCTGCAGCATCCACGGCCCATTGGTGAGGCTTTCAAACCATAAATTATCTTTTAGAAGTGACTTATCACAGAGACACATTCATCTCCACGAGCTGGACCAAACCCAGCTGCGCTGGCTGGAAGTTCAAGTGAGGGCACACACATTCACTATTTTTTTTTTTCTTTCTCCCTTTTTTTTTTTTTTTTTGGACCATACAGTTTTGGGGTTGCAAAGCCAGACATTAAGCTGGCTGAAAGTCTAGTCCTGCGAAGCGTTCTGAGTTGGCAAAGTTTTACTACTGATTTATGTGGCGCAACAGCTCGGGGCCTGGGATGCATCCATAACATTCGTTCCATCTGTCGTCAATGCAGATTCTGTTCTCCACCGCTCGTGTTGGCAGGGCTTGATCCGAGATCTGCTGCTCTCTCTGGGGGGGGGGTGGAGGAAAGGGGATGAGGAGAGAGGAAGCTGAAGTCTTCCATTGGTGCCAATGGCTTCACAGGAGGCCTCGAGTTCTTCAGATGCCTCTAAGCATTGTTGCTGGAGTGATAATCTTTGGCAGCCCGTTTAGGAGGGGAAGGGAATGAGCGGTCGCATGGATTTTCAGTAGGATTTCAGAACCAATGTTCACCAACAGTCTCATTTCAGGCCCATGCACGCCTGCACTAATAAAGGATAAAGGTCCAGAAAACCATCTAGTCCTCTTGGTCTCCTACCCTTGCTCCTTCCAGGCAGATCTCTCGGATCAGTCCACACAAAACAGACTCCTTTCAGAGCAGCTAAAACCCCGCTAATCTTTGAGTTATCTTCCAAGAGTATGAGCAATTCAGTCCAAGAAGCAAAGGGAGCGTTTATCTTGGGCACAACAAAAGCCTCCAATCTGCCCTGGAGATCTCTGGCACGCCTGGGGCTCGCTGAGGCTGACAGGGCTGGAACTTCCATCCGCAGAGCAAGTGCTGAGCCCCGCGCTGGGATTCACACCAAGCTGAGAGGCCTCTTCTGTGGAGAGATAGCTGAAGCGTGAGCCAGGCTGCAAGCCAAGATGCTCTTCCCTCCTCTTCCCCTCTTCCCAAACTAGGGAGGAGAGGGGATGGTCCCCACCGTGCACAACCCGTGCTCCGGGTGGGACAGTCCTCCCCGCTGAAACGCTGATGGTGCGATTCACCTCTCAATATTACCTTCTGCTTCCTCGCCGTTCCAACGCCTCCGACATCTACAAAAAGCTGGAATTTCCTGCCAGCTCAGTGGTGCAATTTCAAATGCTTTTTGGTTTTCGACTGCGCTCTTTAATCTGCAGCCAGCTGGGCCCGTGCGTTAGCGTGAAGGCTGAAAGCTCCACGGCTCTGGGCAGTCAGTTTTCCAAGGATCTCACCTGTGGGTGGAATGGCTTGCTGCAGCTCTGCAGTAAATTAAAAAGGAAGGCACATGCAAAAACCATGTGTCTGAGCTGCCATGTCCCTGCTGCAGCGTGGAGGGAAGCTGCAGGCCAGCTCCGGGGTCCGATTCCCTTCCAGAGAGGGAGAAATGCAGGTTTAGTTCCCTGTGCCAAGGAGGGCAAGGAGCAGTTTGGAAGAGAGAGCTGCAGGGGTTGGCAGGTGCGGCGCGGCACGGAGCCACGAAGGGCCTCCCCAGCCCCTCCACGGGGAAGGATGGAAATTCAATTAGCCTGCCTCACACGGGCACTGGAGGATACCTCAAAAGAGAACACACGCTTTCTCAAGGGTTGTCCCACGAGGCAAATGGATTTTATTCCCCTATTTCCCGTGAGAACTGGGAAAAAAGATCCCATGGTAGACTCTGCCGTGCTGTTCTCAGCCCGTGCCGTCATGGGAGGCTTGCAGAGGTGAGGCCACTGTCCACAGCAGAATGAGCAGCCCTGAATTTACACAAAGCCTTGGGCAAGATGTTTCACAGCTCCAGACTACGGGGACCAGACCATCAGCTGATGCAAGGTGTCTTCATTGTGGAGAAGTTAATAAATTGGTGCCACTTCACAACAACCGAGGATCTGCTCGAGGAGCAGAGACAACCACAACCAACCACGCACCTGATGGAGCCACAGCAGGAATATCTGAGAATTAAGTCTCATGGGATAAGCCAAAAAAGTGCGTGGCAGAGAAAAAGAGGGAGGCACGAAGAAGTCCCGTTCCCCTGCTCACTCTGCCATTTAACAAAAAGATCTGTTTACACAAGGACATCTGACAAGGGCTACGGCAAAATGGATGAGGAGCTGAATATGTAAAAGGCAAAACCATCACCGAAAATAAATTCAATTATTTGGTTTTGCTTAGAGAAGCAACAAAGTTTCTGACATGTTTGTTATTCAGTCTGTCATTAGAGCTGAAAGATGTCTCAATAATGTTGAAGTTACATTTTTAACATCCACTCTCCTCCAAGCAGTTTGCATATTTTCCACTACGTTAGCTGATCAAGCCATTAGTTACAGTTACTTAAAAATAAATGAGCTCTATATTTTCCTTCCTCCACACTCCCCATCGCGAAGCTCAACAGCAGGGGAGGGGGGGACAGGCAAGAAAACGACTTCATTTGCAATGAAACAACACGACAATGATGGGAAATGCTCAAGTTTGACTGTGGAAGGAGATTACAGCTAAGGAGAAAAAGCAGAAGCATCTCTTGTCAAGCAAGGAACTGATAAGGTCCTAAACAGCAGCAAAACATGCAAAATGAAAACCATATTTGCAAGAGAAACTGCAGTTGGGAGGTTAACAGCATCCAACTCAATCCAGCAAGACCAGAGGCAGGGTGGAATTTTGTTGAGTGTGCTGATGTGCATTTACTTGCCAAAAATGAGTTTTAACTAGAGCTATTCTTTCTGCTCTTTACCCTAATCCTCCCTCCTCCCCCTAAAAAAGTGCCGTCGTCAGTCAATTTTCATGAAAAGGTTCCTGTTTTTTACCCATTAGAGAAAAGCAGGTAATTTTAATTCCTCTATCCCCCCTTTTCTCAAAATTCAGCCATAAAAAAACCCCAGAGCAAAACCGACGGTTTATGTCCTGACCGTTGAAAAACAGAATCTGCAAGCAATTTTGCTTTGTTAATTATGCTTAAAATAAAAAAAAAATAAAAAGCAGAAGATGAAGATATTTTCTGCCATGCAGAAAATAAAGGCGGCGCATTTTCCCAACTATCTGTGAACTGGAGAATAAAAAAAACCAGCAGGGGTAGAGAAAAATCTGGGCATGCCAGGAAAAAAACCAAGTACATTGCACTAATAGGTCATTGGGCAATTCTAACTCAATCCAGACTTCATTGCTGGATACAGATTTATCCAATATATTGACTACTGGGTCATAAGAACGGCCTTCACACCCAGCACAGAGCAAGTCTCCAACTGCTGCCCTCTCCATATGGTGATGTCCCACTGGGATTCAGTCAGCTCTGTGGAGCTGCTCTCACCAGTAGCTTTATCAGAGAAATAGATAAAAAATTCCCTTGCTGCAAGAGATAACTTTATTATTGGCCTCCTAAAGTCCTCTCCAGGCAATAATATGCAGGTTTTGGCAATAGATCCCCATAATGCAGAATAAGAGACCTCTCTCCAGGTGAAAGTCTCAGCTCATTCTGTGCCACCAGCCACCACAGAGCTCCAGCAGCTCACCTGCCCTGCCACAGCAGCAGGGCTTCTCCAGCTCACAGCCAGCAAACTCCTCCACCAACAAATCACTTCGCCATCAAACTCAAACTATTTATATGAGGAAATCAGGATGAATGCAAAAGCCAAACACAGTTGCTAAAAAAAACCCAGCCCCAGCCCTGCAGACCAGTGGTGGCCCAGACTATGGCTTGGATGTCACTGATTTATGGGTTTCTCCCCAGTTTTGGAGCACATGCTGCTGCCACATGTCGTTCAACAGCTGGGGCTTTCCAGCTTGTTGTCTGACAGTGGAAGATGACACAACCTCCACTATGGGTTCTGGAGAATCAGAGCTAAGGTGCAGAGCACTTTTAAAACGTTTGAGGGTGCTTATAGATATTTTAGAAAGGTCCTTACTTGTAGAGGGAGCTCTTGCCCTTTTTGAGAGTATTTTCCCCCATAAAATCTGTCCTGCTCGAGTGCATTCTGGCTCTGCCCTTTGCTTCCTGAGCAAATTACACCCAGAGAGATGGGGAACGCTCCCAACAGTCCCAGGTCAGACCCTTTCCTCCAGCTACATCCCAGCACAAACTTAGTCACCGAGTTTCCGAGATGCTCAGGACACGCTGTCCAACCCTGGGAAAAAGCAGCCAGTCCAGAATGCCACGCTGGGCCCTGACCAGTTGCCCCAGTTCCCGAGGGGCAGTCTGGGGGTCAGCCCGGCTGAGGCAGCGCACACGAATCCCACGCATGCGTCCTTCCCCTTAACCGCACCCTCCATGCTGGGGTGTGAGAATGCTCCATCCCCTCCAGCTACAGGGGAATTCCCAAGCAGATGGTTAAACTGGATTTCCAGCTTCTCTGGAGCAGCAGAATGGGGGTAACTCATCAGGGCGGAGATGCGGAGCCGGCTCACGTTGCCCAGTGCTTTGTGCTCTGGGCAAGCCACAGGTCTATCGGTCACCAGAGTTTCATTAACTCCAGATGAGGTCACCCCTTGGCACCTGCAGAGCACCCTGAGACCGTCACACGAGTCTGGTAATTATGCAGAAATACCACATAAATAATGAAACACGTTATGGAAACGCAGCACGTTTTGGCTGGGGGAGTCATAGGAACCTTCTAGGAACGGGAGATTTGAGCTTCCCTAAAATCCCTGGGGAAGTGGGTACCTCATTCTCTTAGACCTTCCGGAGGTGCCAGGTACATTAATACCAGTCTGTCAGCTTTGATGCCTCCGGAGTTCAAGGGCTCCTGTGAGGCAGGAGCAGCAGGCAGCAAACTGAACGCTGTGGGTTTGAAACAAAGGCCTGCAAGTCAATAAAGTTCAACAAAATAAAGTCACTCATTTTTTGCTGTCACTCACAGGCTGCTGCAGTGTTGACTCTGAAGGGTGGGAGAAAGAAAGAGGAACACAAAGTACGTGAACAGAGAGAATGAGACATCATGGGGAGAGCACAGCAGTGGACACAGCCCAGCCCTCGCTGATGGGTGTGAAAGGGAGGTCAGGGATTTGGGAATATCCTGGAACAGCGGTGCCAGGCAAGGAAAGAAGATCTAGGGCCCTCCTGTTCCAGCCCTGGAAATCCTCTCCTCGTATGTAGGTGTCCAGCAGCTGCTCCTTCCCGTGGTGGGAGGAAGAGGAAGAGACAAAAAATAAATCAAATGGTACTCAAAACAAACCCACACCATCAACAAGTCACTCTCTGCTTCAGCTCAGACCTTCCTGCTGGAGCACAGAAACCTACTGGAGAAAGCCCTTCCTCCCCAGGCTGGAACCATTGGCACAGCTTGATTAACTCCATGGAGCAAGACTCCAGGATAGAGAACCAGAAGACCTGTCCTGCTGTTGATTATGCCACTGGCCTAGACACAATTTCCCCTTCTCTTCCCCCTTTCTGTCCCAAAATCCATGGCAGAAATCAGATTTATCCATTTGAGTCTACCAGGGGAGAAGAGAAGGTGCAGTTCTCCTGCCACTTCATCCTCCACTTCGGCAGCAGCTCCATTCCCATGGCTCTGTTCCTACACATCAAGGACAACAATCCCTGCTATCATTTCAGGAGCACCCATCAATGGAAATG
Source organism: Pseudopipra pipra (assembly GCF_036250125.1). Classification (NCBI taxonomy): domain Eukaryota; kingdom Metazoa; phylum Chordata; class Aves; order Passeriformes; family Pipridae; genus Pseudopipra; species Pseudopipra pipra. Next base: position 2,933,483 of record NC_087566.1, on the reverse strand, counting down.
GCCATGCTCTTCCAACTCTCCACTACTTTTTTGTATGGACATCTGGAAAAACTATGGAAACTCTTGAGCCCCCAGGGCTTTTTGCCTCTATTCTCAGCACTAAATCCTGGCTCAGAAAGCTTTTCTCACAATATTTTCCATGTTCAGTGTGTAGAAGGGTAGAAATATGTAGTACAGAGAGCAGTGATGTCTACAGGAACCCCCAGGGCTGTTTGGTTGAAAGGTTGGGGGGCTTCCTGCCTCCCCCCAGAGTGACCTGACCAGGCCCATTTAGCATAACACCAAAACAAACCTTACAGCCCACGCTGAGTTAAGGCATTTACATCTTCCAAGAACAGTCCAACCCCCAGATCACTGGGGGGGTCGGCACTGCAAGGGGATTAAACACCCACATGCAGCTCTGAACCTCGGGACTACCACTTCTGTTTGGATTTAGTCCTGCTCTGAGCCCATGAACAAGGAGAGATCTTTGCAACCCATGACCAGACCTCGGCCCGAGATCTTACTCTGGGGTCAGTGTGCTACACTGATTCCTATCAGTGGAGCTTTACAGACTTATCCTAGCTGAGAATCTGGCCACTTATGACTTAAATAGTTTTCTGAAATGTATCCAACAGGAAATCTTAAATCAAGAACACTCTGCATTTTGAGAAGATTCCTCTCCCTCGGTTCCAAACCCAAGTAAAAGCTGTGCAACTTTTTCCATTTTAGGAATAAGAGGCTTTCTTCTCGTATCTTCCTCTCCTCCCAAACAAATAATCAAGTACACAGGAGCCCAAAAATGTCTTTCCCCTCTGCTCACTTTATTCAGCGAGCTGAGGCTGAAGCCAGCATGTTTAAAGCTGGCCAGCTGTGTCCTGACCAGCTGACAGTGGAGGCTGCAGCTGGGAGAGCCAAGCAGGCAAGATTCCAGCTGCAAACAAATGAGGCAACACCTTCGGAGAAGGGATCGAACCGGGGGAAATGGCCACAACTCAGAGCTTCCTGTTGCTTTTCCAGTGACAGCTGCTGGTGAAGGCTGGATTCTCAGCTGGACTAAGCTGGTTTGGTGCTGCCTGGACCTCCCCAGGTCTGCACCAACTTACACCAACATGGCACTACGTGGTTCATGTTTGGGCTTTGCTCTGCTGCCTCCCCGTTATCATCCTTCATCTAGAAATAGCTGCACCAGGAGAGAGAGAGAAGGAATAACAACAGAAATTTGTCTGGTCCAGAAATGGTTTCCTGGAACTTGTCTTTTTTTTTTTTAGTTTTTTTTCTGAAAGGAGATAAAGTTGTTCATTGTTTGTCTTGGCTGCCTATAAACTCATGCTGCTGAGAGCAGCCTTTGATCACAGGGCTATTGGGAGGCTGACCCTTGACAGCCAATCCACTCCCTGCTCTTCCAGTCTCACCAGCCCAGGCCTGACTTCCTTTTTCATAAAAAGCCATAAAAAAAAAATTATACATACATTATCTAACAGCCCTTGCAGCAGTTTAGGGATCCTGATCTAACTAGCTTACAGACAATTTCAATATCAGGCTATTCCCTTCCTCAGGGGGTTCTGTGATGGGAATGGGGAAGGAAGGAGTTTGTGATCTTGGATGTCCTGCCATGAGTGGCAGCAGCTCCATCCAAACATGCATCAGGGTACATCTATAAAATACACTCTTTGTAAGGAACAAACCATAGCCCTGTCAAACACTGCCAGAAGTCTGAGTTTATTTCGTGTCCTCTTCTCCCACTGAAGAGTTCCTGGATATTTGTGTAGGATTTGTGTGTTCCTGTGATCTGGTCAGAGCTCCCAGCTCTAGCTGGTTTCCCACATATCCAGAACATTTTTACAGCATGTGTTGCCCAACCCCAGAGGCTACAGGCACAAAACACATTCTCTTCTGACACCTAGCAGGGAGTTCTTCTACGTAAGTCGCTCTGTGTAACGTGACTCATCGCTCCCCCACTTCATGGAAGTGGCACGCTGAGCTCATTCCAGCATATCCCAGCAGGGACAACCATATTCCCAAAGCACTGGATTCACAAAGCTTGTGTAAATGATCTGAAGCGTGAGCATGATCAGGGCGATGCTTCCCAGCAATTCCCAGCTCAAGCTCTGTCTTCCTCCCCAGCACAGTGACATGAAAAACCAGTGCAGGTGACCTGTGAGACTCAGGGTAATAGGAAGGGATTTTTAAGAAATGAGAGGGACACATCTCTTTAACATCTTTTTATCCACCAGCACAAAAAAGTGAACTCTGAAAGCTGGGGTGGTAGAATTGCCACTAGCTGGATTTATTAGCCACCTCCTTCATCAGGGGACTCAGATAGCCTGATATACATCACATAAGATGCAGAGGACTCAAATAATATCCTTATCATCTCCCACTTGTGATCTGGGAGTCCAATTTTGCTGTCCTTTGTTCTTGGAGTCCTACATCATGCTTGAGCTACTAACACCTCCAGTCCAAAATTGCTCCCGCCCACATAAGCAGCAGCACAATTACATTGGCTTAAAACAAAAAAGCTCCACTGATATAGAATACATGACTATTAAGCCACCCTTTAGACCAGAGTCAGGAACGAGACATGTTCTTCTTGTGCTCATTTTATCTGATGCATTAGCTATGAAAATGAGCAGACAAGCCAAATGTTCAGACGAACGTCCTGCCCTCACGTCTGGCCACATAGCTGAAAGTCAAGTTCCAGTTAGCTGTGGTCTGAACAGATGCAACAGGCAAAAAACAGCTAATTATTCCTAATTTCCAAATCAACAATACCAAGGCAGAGGAGGGAAATATGTGACTGGTCTGTAGTTTCTCAGAAAGCCTGTAGCAAGGCCAGGAGGGGAATCTGGTGCTTGAAAAAAAAACTAGTTCAGCTCTGGCCACGACATTTTCCCTTCCACTCCTGATCACCTCCAAAACCTGCAAATACATACTTAGGTCTCCCATTTTCAGAGAATCACAGAGGGGTTTGGGTTGGGAGGGACCTTAAAGACCACCTTGTTCCACCCCCATGCCATGGGCAGGGACACCTTCCACTAGCCCAGGTTGCTCCAAGCCCCGTCCAACCTGTCCTTGGACACTTCCAGGGATGGGGCAGCCACAGCTTCTCTGGGAAACCTGTGCCAGGGCCTCACCACCCTCACAGGGAAGGATTTCTTCCCAATATCCCATCTCTGCCCTCTGGCAGTTTAAGGCCATTACCCCTTGTCTTGCCACTCCAGGCCCTTGTCCCAGATCCCTCTCCAGCTCTCTTGGAGCCCTTCAGGCACTGGAAGGGGCTCTGAGGTCTCCCTGGAGCCTTCTCCAGGCTGAACAACCCCAACTCTCATTTTAATTAAGATGATTAGGGAGTATGGGAGTGCACAGCTAAAAATCCCAGGAGCCACATTCAGCTCTGAATCCCTCTGAGCATCCTGGCCACAGGAACACACCTGCTGGGACTTGTGTTTTCACAAGCTCAGTTCCAGTGTTCCCTGCCATGTTTTTCCCACATACACCAAAACTCTTCCCAGCTTTTCTAAGAAAACTGCAAAAGCCGTGAAACCTGCAACATATGACATCAGAGCTTAACACCAGTGCCCTAAAGTGGATGTGTGTCACATAAAAATACCCAGAATGACAAAATACAAATGTAAATCAGCCCCTTCCCAGTTTTTTTTTCTCCCTCATACCCAGCATTTTTGCTCTAACTATTCTCGGGTATTTACCCAAACTCTACCATTTCAGAAGATCCAAAAATGAGACAATCATAGAGTGTGGATAATTTGGATGTCACAGCCCCATCACTGCTTTTTGGAAATCAAAATCAGGGCCTTGTAATCCTGAATATCTTGCCTTTCTTTAAGGTTGGGTGTGCAAACCCCATAAAGAGAGAGACACACCCAAAATCCAACAAAATAAAGACACATGAAGGGTCTGGCTGTGGGGACACTGTGTCTAGGATTCTCATAAACACATATTTTTCTTGTTAGACTCTTACCAGCATACGTAACAACATAGGAAAAACCCCTAAATACCATTCCCCGATGTTATTCCAGGGTGATGTTGCCATGGCAAAGCACCCTCGTGCCACTCCACTCATTTGCAATGTCATTAGCAAAGTCCCCCCCAAATGACCAGGAGGTCAGATTGATGACAAACTGAGCTCTGACCCTGCAGTTCCCTTTGGAACTTGGAGCCAGAGGAGCCAGCAGGAAAACAGCTGCTTTTCCCTGCTGGCTCTGCAGCTCCGGAGGGAGCTCGGGCTGCTGAGCAATCCATAGGGATGGAGAGCTGGACCCCCAAAACAGGTGACATGAGGGTCACTGTGAGACCTCACAGCTTCAAGGACTGAAGGTCAGCTCCTAAAACAATGAGCACCCAACAGAAGACAACTCAGCAACCCAGAAACTGCCCAAAACAGGCAAGAGGAAACTCAGAAATAAGGACTCCCTGAAATCACACTCTCCCCCAGAATTCACACCCTAAATGATGGTGCATCTGAATTGCTCGTGCCCGAAGAGTCCAGGGCTTTGAGCTCCCTTCAAGAATTTTGGAAACTATAATTCTGTTCTGTCCACAGCAAGGATTACTCAGATAATTGGTGCCAAATTATCTGTTACTCAGATAATTTGGCACCAATTGGCTCCTCCTTATCAAAAAGAAAGTGGCTGTGTTCAAAGCTGCCAGAAGAGTTAACTTGGCACTAACTGCTACCAACTTTAATGATCAGGGCCATGGACATCAGAGGGGAAAGGCTGGCAGAAGGCTGAGGAACCTCTGAGGTTCAGGTGGCACCACTGTGTTCAGTTCAGCAGTTCCTCTGTAGGAAACTCAATAGCCAAAGGGGTGTTTAACTGTGAGCAGAAGTTGTGCAAGTCAAAGAAATGCCCTTTGGTGGACCTTGAGTCCATCTTTGCCATCTGACAGTTGGGTTTAAGCATTTTTTTCTGCTACAAGGACTTAACATTATTGTTAAAAGACCTCCTTCATTCCTTCAAGCCAACTATGGAGCATGGGTTCACGGCAGTTTTAATTGTAAGCACCCTTTGGCTCCCTCTCAGGTTGAGAGGAGGCCATTCAAAAGGAATATTTAGGATTCACATAATTTTTTGGGAGTTGTTTTGTGAAAACTGAGACCTGACTGATGCCATGAACTGTAGGTTGAACACCCCTGGGCTTCTGGGTGAGGGCTTGTTTTCAGCTGGTCACACACTGACAAGGGAGCTGAATTATTTCCAGGCAGCTGAGAACTAACAAATCTCACTTCACTCAGCCAGGACAGCAGTGATCTGAGTCCAAAAGGAAATCACTGCTCTGTGCTCTGGTTTTCTCATCTGGAAAAAGAGGCACTGGTCTCAAAATCCTTAAGGAAATCCTGCCACAAGCAGATCAAGAAATAGATAGTACCAAATCAGCATTTTGTGATGCTACACAGTTATGACAAAACAGCAGCATGTCAATGCAATTTTAAAGTGATGGAAAATACACTGACAGAATCCTTTTAAAGTGTAACTGAGAAGAAAAGGATGAAAAGACCAACCAGTTTCACATGAAGGGAAAACCAGGAATGCTCCCTCCTCCGTGCCCTCCCTTCTAAGCAAAACAAAACCACAAGTGAACTACAAGAGGGACCTGTTGTTTCAAATCTGAATGGAAAAATCAGACAACTCTCCCATGGCACTCTCGGAGCAGAGGTTAAGAATGAGGGGCACAGCAGAAAGGGGAGATATGCAAGATAAGCTGCTTAGATTCACATCTCCCCATTTCCTCCCCTTCCTAAGAACTGGGTCATATTATAAACTTATGCAAATGTGTTTACTTTACATTTTATTTTGGTCTTAGCCACGCAGTTGTCAGCCTGTATCAACATGTCAGTCTGTTTGTGCAAACAATCATTCCTTCGTGGAAGGATTTCAGTAAAAACAGACAAAATGTTATGACATGAGAAAAGACTTCCTAAACATGACAATAAAAGAAAAGCCACTAGATGAGGATATGTTTTCCCTACCAATTACACAGCTTAAAACAAAAGAAATCACTCAGTGCTTTTTCTTTCCCCGAGGATGGAACGGTATCGGATCTCATCGTGTCACATGTTTTGCTGAAGTACCAACACGGGGGTGGGATTTGCAGGGTGGGTGTGAGGAAAGAGAAGCAGAGCCCACCAGCACTGCCCACATACACTCCAAGCTACCCCCTGCCAGTCTGTCCATCTTGTTCCTGGAAAACATCCACAGGTGCTGGAGAGAAATGGAAAGAGCCCCTTCATTCTCTTGCAGAAGATGTGAGGAACGGGCGAGAGAGGACACGGGAGGGATGAAGGAGGTTTGAGGGTGGGGAGGCAGCTGCAGAGAGCAGGGGACAGAGCTGGCCTGATACATCAATGTTCTGGTTGTCCTGGTGACAGCTCTTGGCCACTCTGCTTCCCCACTGATGTGGCAACATCTGGACCAGCTCTATTGTGTTCCCCTTTCACACTGTACCCAACTGTACCACACTCAGTCCCCCGTGCCCTCCCAGCTGCACAGGCTGGTGAGGACGACAACGGCACCACAGCTCTGAGGAGAAGTTGCCTGGGGTCTCCAGGAACATGCTCTTGGGTCACAGGGACAGAGAAAAATCTCAGAGCTGAGCTCCAAAGCCTCACAGCGAGACAACATGGGTTATGCAGTGGCTGTGCTGTGCAACAGGCAGTTGTGAAGCACCTTGTGCTGTGGGAACCCGTGGATCACATTGGAGCTGAGATGTCCTCAGCCAGAGCTATCACCCCCAGGGTCATTAATCTGTGACCCTTTGCTCCCACCTCCCCCACAATCACGATTTCAAGAATCCTATTAAAAAAATTCTGGAGTAGTTCCTTACACAGTTCGCCCAGATGAGATGAAGTCTGAGACCAAGCAGGGAAGGGAATCTGTTCCTTCTGATTTTTCCTGCTTGGAAGTGTGGGTTTGGTTAGTCAGCAGCATCTGCTGGTATTTTCTTCCAGGAAAAAAGCAGCGGAGACTCTTTCCCTGCTCCAGTGTTGATACTGAACAGGTCCTGAGCATGAGGAATTGCACAGTGCAACAAGGGACAGGAGCACAGGGATGCAGCGACAGCCACAACTCACCTCAGCAAGCCAACCCCCCCCTTTTTAGAGCTACTTTGCCATTCCCACAAATGATGCCTTACCCCTGCAAGGTTACATGTGCACCGTGCTGCTGTGAGACAAAATTATGAGCGATAATTCAGGACAAACAGCCACTTCACTGCAAATTCCACAGAGCTTGGTGCAAACTCCAACATGCCCGGAGCTGCCAACCATTGAGACCCACGACCAGAGTCACCAAGGAACCACCCAGGCACTTGGCACGAGCCCCACTCTCTTGCTGCAAGGTTCAGCTGTGAGTGAGGCGAGGAACGCACATCCATGGATGCCTTCAGCTAGGAAACACTGACTGAGGCCTCTCCATTTCCCTGGGAGCTCTCAAAATCTTCCAACAAATAATTAGAAACATTCTGAGCGCGAAAGCCCCCCCCGTGCGAGATGGAAAACACGCTAACCCGGCTCCCAGCTTACCTCCTCGCTGCCGAGCTTCCCCAGGCAGCTGGAAAAGCTGGGATTGACCCAGCCTGGCCGAGGAACCACAGCCAGGTCCTCCCGGTGCTGCTCCAGCTCCCAGGCAGCCGTATCCCGCTGCAGCCCCAGCCCATTCCCGCTTCCCCTGGCACTGGAAAGCTCGTGCTCTGTTCCTCCAGAGCCTACAGAGGGCATTGTGGAGAATTCCCAAATAATTCCCGTCCCAGCTGGCGGGTGGGTTGGATGGGCAGTTTGGGTGATTTGTGCTGTTGGCACTGCCAAGGCCTTTGGGGGCAACGCCCCCGGGCAAGGAGCCACTGAGGGTGGGGGGAACAGCCAAGCACTAATTCCACAGGGAAACAGACCCAAAGCATGAAGAGCAAGAGGTTGATCCCTGCCCTGCCAGGCAGCCCCTGTCTGTTGTGAGGGATCTCAGTCACTGTAAGGAGAGCGGTGAGGGCTCACACACAGCTGCAATCTCGTTATTGTCAGCGGGCTGAAGCCGCCCGGGGTCAGGAATCACTAATTAATTACTAAATGAAATGTAGCTTTTGGGGCTCAGGTCCTGCTCTGCACACAGAGCACACGAGGTGGAGATGGCTCACGAAGGCACAGGGCAGTGCTGGGCTGGCACCAGCACAAATGACCCAACTCCTTCATTCCCCAGTGCTCAATCCCCTGTAGTGACCTGTCCTGCAAGGTGGGACTTCCAGAGAGCTCCCCTGAACACAAAAATTCCATTTTTGTCTTATTGCTGAAACACCTGGGAGACTGTGGATATGCTGTGCTCAGCTGGCAGCCTGTCTTGGGTTTTGGAGCAGGGAAAGCACTTTTTCCAGCTTTTGTCTACTGTCCCTGAGCAGCCCCCAAGACTACAGGGGAGAAGGTAACTCCTGGGAAGTGGCAGCCTTTGGACCTACCCACCTTCTGCTTATTTTCCTACTCAAAAGCCAATCCCAGGATCCAAATATGCCCCCAGGACTGCCTAGTCCGATGTGATAGGAAGAGCTGGACTCTGGCACTGGTAGAAATCAGCCACTGTTTGCTTTAGAAATGTGTCATTTCCCATTCCCTCCTCAGATCTCCATGTCATTCAGGCTCAGATGGGGTCTGCCCAGGGCTGGCTCATCCCCAAGAGCACCTGCTCAAAAATAAGTGGAACTGTAAGCTGCTCATTTAATTCCCCATCTTATTATTATCTGAAACTTTTACAGCCTTTTGTGAGCAGCTGAGGTGAGACCATGACACAGCAGGAGAGAATTTAAAGAACAAGTGTACAGAGAGCTCTGCAAGCCACAGTGAAATCCACCCTGTGCATGCAGTCCAGGCTGGCACAGCAGAACCCAGGAATGGAGCAACAACTTTTAAAGATCAAACCCAGCAATATGGCTCATACCCTTGAGTCCAAGAGCTGGCTGAAACCTAAAGCAGTCCAAAGTCTTGGCTTTTGTCCCTGCAGAGTCCCCACAGCCATTTTTAAGACCTGGCCCATCCTCAAAACTGGAACTGCTACTGGTGGTTGTATTCCCAACACATTATTAGCAGGAGAGGGTCTTGGCTTTTGCCCAGGCTCGCTGAGAACTCCTTATCATAAGAATCTAAATTAGAAAACTAGGACAAGACTTCAAAGTTACTGATAAAAGAAAGCAGTGACCTAAGGTCATTTGAGTCTTCAGGCTGTGCATTTCCACGGTAGGAATACTTCTTTTGTATATTTTGGAAGAAAATTTGTTCTTTTTCTAAATAAAGTTCCCCCCAAAAACCAGTAACACTTCACTTCTCAAAACAGCCTCATCTCTTCAGCATCATTTAAAACCTTCAGAGTTTCACATCGGGCTGGAGTTACCATCTGCTGAAGTGAATCAAAGTGTCTTCCCAGGGCAGCTGAAACAAGGAATTCTGGAAAGACCATTACTTCCCAGCAAGGGACAAAAGTAGTTTTAATCATTTTTTTTTCATCTTCCTGCCTTATTCCGTGAGTGTGGGCTCTGCTGTATCACAGAGGTGAAATTTGAACCAAGCCAACCTTGCTTTCATTAGCTTTAGGAGTCTCCTGTCCCTTCCCCTCACTGTCATCCACCTTCCCGGCCATTAAAAGCTTTGTCTGCTTCCTGAGAGAATAAATATGTTTTGTAGCTTGACCTTCACTCTTCAAACACAGGTTCTGGCAGACCTGTGAGGGCACGGGCAGAGCAAACTGCACAGCCTTTCCTCATGGAATGGCCCTGGGAGCAGGCAGCAATCCCTGTGCTCCATGAAAGAAGTCACTCAATCCCCCCAACACCAAACCTGCACCAGAGCTTTGGGTAAAGCTGGAGCTGTGGCTGTGCTCACTGACCCCCCTGAGCTCTGCTCTGGCTTCTGTGAGTAAAGAGGGCAGCAAAGACCTGGCAGTGCAGGATGTGACTGGGACAGGGCACTACAAGCCCCCAGGTTGCTCTGTACCACTGCACCCCGGGGGTTTACTGCAGGTAGGACCTACAGAAAGCTTATTCACAGCTCCTGCTAACCTGCCTTCAGCTCTTGGAGCAAATGCATCCCTAGACTCTGCTGCCAGCTCTCCCACACAGAAGGTTTCATGACTCTAAAGGTACAGACACCTTGGATTCACACAGAAATAAGGTATCTTTTTCCTCTTTATGAGTCTTTTCACAAATCACCCAGTTCTAAGAGGCCACTGCAGCAGCTGGTCAGGGAGGAGGCTGTGACCAGCCATTAGCAGTCACTATGTCAGATTTGTTTCCTTGACCAGGGATGAGAAGATTTTCTTCTCTCTGAGCTGCCTCAGGCTGTGTAACTCTCATCCCTTTGGAAAACAGAGCAGTCCCACATCTCTGAGTTACCACTGAGGCTGCTGCTTCACCTGAATTAAGCCAGGAACAACTGAAGTTAACAGATATAAGGGCACTGTGTCTTCTGTGATAAAAACACAACACATCCCCTCAGAATGCCCTTGCATAGTGTTTTAAAAGCAGAGTGCAGTGTTTTAAAAGCAGAGTGCACAACACAAGGTAACTCTGAAATTACTGAGTCTCAGGGGTGTTGGGAGAAGGACGCAGAGTTTCCTGTTGGTTTCTGATATAAACTAAGCCTTGTCTTGCTCCTGCTCTGTTGTTTTCTCTGAGCCTACAGATTATTTAATATCCAAGGGGAAGGCTTCAACCTGGCTGAGAAACTGCAGGAATTCAGAGTGACCTGGAGGGAATTGCAAGAATGCTGCTTGCTGATCAGATTAAAGGGAGAAGTGGCGGAGCTCCCAAGGGTCTTCTTATTCAGCCTTTGCTGCCTACAATACTGTGCTTTGTCTCTGACTCTGCTATTTAAAATGATTCAGGTTACTGCACTGGAAGCATCACTGCCTTGGGAGCGAGGGCAGGAACACCTGGCAGAAGTGAGGCTGAGGGTGGATACTCAAGTGCCAGCCCTAGCACATATTTTCGCTTCCCGCTGCCCTTGATATGATCAAAACTCTGGCATGTAAATGCTTTTTCCTAAAAGCATTTAAAATCACTCATTCATCCTCCTCAAGGCCCAAGTTACAAGCTGTGCTACGAAGAAGGAAGATTTTGCCAACGTTCCTTATAAATCTGGAAGACTTTTGAATAGCAACTTGGGCAGGGCCCAAGGGTGTATTTTAGCTGGAGTGGGGATGCACAGCACTCTCCTCATTTGGGTATTTTCTCTCCTTCTTTAGTGCCAAAGCATCATCTGGAACCTCTGCACCCGTGTGCCTCCCCGAAGGAGAAAGTGGTATTTATTGAGAACTACCTCCCAAAAGACTTCACCAAAACCAAATAAAGCAATTAGAGAGTCAGAGACAAGTCTGGCCAGTTATGTTGCTGCTGAATTAAGCTGGGTCAGTAGCCAGGAGGGTAGAAGAGCACTCACCAAACAGACAGAAACAGGGGACAGGCTGCCAACGTGGTTGTTGTTCATCTGCTGGAAACTCTGGGGGTGACAGAGGTTGGTGTGACAGAGAGTTACACACATCTCAGTTTGAACAACACCCTCTGGCACTCTCAGAAACCCAAACTGCAGGTTTTTGCCTCCCAAGAATCCTTTTACACACTAAGGGCCATAAAAACATTTGATGGGATCAAATACAGGTGTCCAACAGTTCAACCTTAATGGTGATGTCCATCAGGCAGTTCCTCTCTGCATCCACAGCTTAATGCCTCTTACTTGTCTCTCCAATGAAATAATTAATTAAAAACAAGCAATAGTAACTATGTAGTATTAGTAACTACGTGCTTCTGCCTATTTTCCTACTCAAAAGCCAATCCCAGGATCCAATTATGCCCCAATTTAGGGAAACTCGTCACAACTGTCCATGACTCACTGCTGCTCCCGAGCATCTCTCAAAGGCAGGGCATGTTAAGCCAAATCCATCTCTCAACCCCAAGAATGCCACTTCAGCAGGATAAATCTGACTCACTGAGCTGTTTGCTGAAGGCCAGGGGAATTTGGTGCACTTCCTCCTCATCTGCAGTTCTCTCTCATTCTACCCAACACATTTAGGCAGCAACTTTTGGTGGAGGAGCCTTTGATCTCTGAAATTTCTGCTCTGTTTCTGTGGCGACCTGTATAACCTACGTGATCATGAATGAACCCCATTGTGCTCCTCCCATCACCTTCTCCTCTAAATTACTTGTGCCTGCTAATGCCAGTGAAGTGAGGCCATCTGCACGGCTTCCACCTACTTTGAGAGAAAGATTAACTGAAGAAATTTGCCTTCCAACCCCCCCAAACTCCTGGAAAATGAAATAACTTAATGGCTCGGAACCATCCCCTGAAGGAGGGCAGGTAATTCTAGGGTTCATCACCAGGATGAGGATGCTCTAGTTTACCAGCCACCCCCTCACCCCTGCCTCTTTCAAATGAATAAACAAAATATTTCCCCTGTTTCTGTTCTAATCCCTGCATCTGCATCGTTCCGCTTTCCACCATTAGTCTAAATGAGCAAAATCAGCCTCGCTCCATCCCTCTCTGCTCCCGAGGAGAGCTTTCAAGGGGGATAAATCAGCACTGCAGCAGGGTGCAGATGGGTTTGAAAGGCACAGAGAAGAGAACCTGGCTGAACACGGGGTGTTTGGTGTGCCAGCTGCCTCAGTGCTTCCCGGGGAGAGCAGCACAGCAGGGCTTCATCATTACCCGCCGTGAAACTCAAGAGGGGGGAAAAAGCAAAATCAAAGGAGAGCAGGGGGTGAAAAGAAGGCAAAAGGGTGCCTTCAGGGCTCCTTTCATGCAGCTTCGCTTCACCATCCACCAGTCAAGGCTCCTAAGCAGGAACAGAGACACCATTCAGGACAAATCTGGATGTTATCCCAGGGCACCGGGGACACCACTAAAGGGAAAGTTTTGACAGGTGAAATGACCTTAATATAATTAGCCCTGCCAGCCCCTCCTTCCTCTGCCTCCTTCACCTTGCCATGAAAACGGTAGCCTGTTAATGAGATCCTTTTTCCCCCTGTAACGCAACACCGCTGGCTCTCCGATCTTTTGCTCGCGAGTTTCAAACGGGACGGACGTGATCTCCTCCATCTTCACTCCCCCCTCTCACATCTCAAGATATTGCCATTGATTCTGCTGCTGCTGACTGGGGTGGGTTTGTTTTTTTTTGTTGTTTTTTTTTTTAGTTAGAGAAAAGGCTGAAAGGAACCCTGGTAATAGAATGATTTGGCCTGCAAGTCAAATCCCCCTTGATGAACAATCAGACACAAATGTCAATAACAATTAGATTGGCCAAGGGCTCCAGTCACTTAGGACTTCAGTTTTCCATCTACAGTGCTCCAAATGAAACCCTCAGTGCTGCGATCTCCAAATCAAGTTTGGCATCAGGAATGAAAAGACATCAACAATAATAAAAGGCTGATGGCAGGAGAAGAGCAAAAGACAGACAATAGGGTTGTGTGTGTGTGTGTGCAAATGCACATGGGGGGATGGAAATGAAAAAAGTGGGAGCTGATGTAAAAATCCATCAAGATATGAAATTAGTCCTGCCTAAAGAATGACCTAAACCGCCTCGGATTGTCCTCCCAGACAAGTTCTGCTCCTCTGGGCTTTAAAATTTCCACCTCCTGCTGTCCAACACATCAAGCACGGGAAGCGACCGAAGGGAAGAAAGCCCTTAAGTGCAGGCTGTATTTTTTCCTGTTCCTAAATTGTAAATATACAGTGGAGGCAAGAAATGCCCAATCTAATTAAGAGCAGTTGAGAAGTATGGAGACAGGGTCCTCCCAACGGGAATGCTGCGGGTTAAAGAGGTTAAAAAGAGGAATGTTCAGCCTAATGAGGGAAGTTTAACGTTGTGAGCACACTTTCCACTGGTGAGGCGGGCTGGGAAGGAGGGGATTAAAGACAGAGATAAAGGAAGAGGTGCCTCCACAGCAAGAGCAGGTGTGTGCTTGGCTGCAGCGCTGACTGAAGTGAGGGCAAGATGTTTTAAGGTTTGCAGCTCGGGGTAGCCCCTCAAAACCCAGTCCTGAAGGGGTCCAGCATTGAAACCATTATCGTAATTTAAAAGCCAGCTTAGCTTAACTTCCTCCCCTTTTCCCTGCAAGTGTGAGGCTCTGAGAGCCACGTGGCTGTGCCCCACCAGCCACCATCGACCCCTCGCTGCCTCTCTTGGGGCTCACCAAGCTGGGAATTAACAAGTAACACACTGGTAACTCTGCCAGCAGGGAGATTGCTCCTAAGGAGGGGCAATACTGAAAAATATTTCAGCTCCTGTTCACTGCACACAGACTGGAGCACACCAGAGCTGAGCCTGGACTAACTGGCACAACAGCCTTGCTGTCTCTCATGCAAAGTGTGTAAGCCATCTCCTGAAACAGTTCTCAGGGTGATGTGTATCTAGTCCTGCTATTGGGTGGTTTCTGATGGCACGTTGGGTGCCTGGTGGGGCACAGAGTGAGCCCACACCTGCGTGGAGCACGTGGCTGTGTGTGACAGCAGGACCTTCCACCAGCCACTGGCACCAGGGAAGCAAAGGCCTCCCACTCCCTTGGTCACACTTTAGCCATAAACAGGCACCAAACAAGACAGGAAGGTTGCAAGGTGCAGTCTTTAACTTAAGCAGCACCATTCCCTGACAAAGCACTCAAAACATTTTCCAGCTGAAGGGATCATCTCTCCCCTTTTGGGGGGAGAACACAACCCACACTCAGGCTCAGTCCTGTTAGCTGGCTGCAGGACACGCACAGAGAGAGAAGGGTGAATGAAGTACCTAAGTAAGAACAGCTTTTCCTTTTTGACTCATCCTTCTACTGTGACTGCAATGAGCTTCTCACCCAGGCACAGTGACCAGGAGAAGGTTGGATTTGCCCTGTTTGGATGTCCAAGTTTGCAGCTAATCCCTGTGTGTGGAAAGTCAGTCAAAGCTGGCGCAGGAAGAGGGCAAAAGGTTGAGCCCCACTATAGAAATGCTTTAACTGCTTTGCTTTGTTTTACTTGGATGGGCTTCACTATTAATTCTTCCAAAATAGTGTTAGCCTAAATTTCACCCAGTTAAAAGCAGAGAAAACACCATTTTAATTTACTTAGTTGTTGCTGGAGTGAAAACTTTCTCAGTAAGCTCTTTGAAGGCCATCCAGTTTCTTTTCAAGGCATTGGGAGCATCAGCCCTTTGCCTGTTTGCTGATTTTCAACTAAAGTGTTTTATTTGTGAAGGGTCAGGAAGGAGAGCAGAGAGCTGGTTGGGTTTTATTCAGCTTTTTTTCAGTTGTACATCATTAATGTAAGAAAAACTATTAAAAAAGCTGTCTCCCCTCCCTGTTTCTTAGTGGCATTTCAGCTTTTTTGAGACAGCAACCTTGAGGTTCTATTTCGTACTCTCCTCCTGAGCTGATGGAAAGCCTTCATCCCCAAACCTCCTGTACATCAAGACAAGCCTGGGAGTTATCCTGGCCACCTCCCTGCATGGGCTTGGCATCTTTAGCCACACACTGAAGGGCAGGATGATCCCACCACTCATGTGGATTGTAGCTGTCCTGTTTCCCTTTGCCATCCTGATCCACGAGCCCACAACCCCTGTCACGGGGGCTCTGCCATCAGCCCTGTTCAGAGACTGGACATGTAAACAGCACCTCTAAGTACTTCTTTTTAATGGAGGCTGAGCTCAGTGTTAGATATTCACTTCCCATGGGCTTCAACCAGGACAATGCCCCTGACTCTCTGAGCCAGAAGCCTTGCCTAGTGGCACCCAGGAGCAGTGCACAGATCCCACCCTCACTCTCCCTAAGCTTGCGAGTCCTTTGGCATCTCCTATGGCTTCTGCAGCAGATTAGAGATGAAACAGAAGTGCAGGAATCCCAGCAGAAGAAGGCTGTTTCCTTGGAGACCCAGGGTGGAATTAAAGACACAACCAAACAAACTAAGAAAACAGCAGACACGAGCTGGGCAGAGCAGGCTGCTCGGGAGTGGCTCTGGGGAGAAGACTGATCTCCCATCCCCATGATCCCGCTGCTCCAGTCACCCAGTCCCCATGCCAGGCAAGTGCTGGCCATGTGGGGATGGTGGTGGCCAGCCTGTGTCCCCAGCCCTGTGAGGGCCCCTGAGCAGGAGGCAGATGGCCTGCAGACTGCTTGACGACACGGCTCCTTCCCTGTTCCCTCCCTGTCCCCGCTCACGTGGCAGGAGGGGAGGGAGAGCGCCCGGTCCTTGCGTGCTCACGCTTTGGGATCGCAGCAGCTGGGGACAGGAGAGCCACCAACACACACACACAGGGACTGAGCCTCCTCGCCAGCAACTCCCCAGGCACAGACCTCCTTCCCAGCCCCTCATCCCACCTCGGCTCAGCATCATTCCCCCATGTCCTTCCCCGGGATAATGGCTGTGGCCCAAGAAAGTTAGCAATGAATTCCTGGGAAGTGGCTGTTGCTGCAAAAATAAAGTATCCGTTATTGCTAAAAAACTTTTTTCGTCTTTGAGGGAAAAACACATACCACATGATTTCCAAAAAGGAGCCGGTCTGGTTTACAAATACAGTACATTAATAGCTTTGTAAACATTTATTCAGTATGACAGCTGACTGCAACATGTGGCATTAATTAGAAGACTCAGCAATGTAGCATATTAAGAGCTAAGTTAAATCTGAATTAGCTGGGTTTGTTGAGACTAAACACCCGTGGGGGAAGTCCTCGGATCTAATACATTATGACTCACTTGACACGGGAGACCCACAGGCCTGATTCCCAATACACTGGGGGGCCCTTATTCATACTCCATCTCCACACAAGAGCTGCAAACTCTCAAGATACCATAGATCAGAGGGTGTTGATGTTGGGACGTTGCGACAGAACGGGGCGCGCGAGTCCCTGGCTCCCAACTCCCCGACCCTTCCTGAGGAGCGAGCGAGCGGAGACAGCACGGGCTCGCCTCTCCTTCCCAGACGCACCGAAAAGAGCACAGACAGGAAGGGAAAGGATTTTACATTCCCTTGAGCTTCGGGATCTTGCTCAACACTCCCACACAGCCACCTTCCCAGGCATGGGTGACACAGCTCCCGCCGCGAGCTCTCGGTGCCGGGGCAGGCGCCCGGGGCGTCTGCGTCACCAGTGCCACGAGGAGCTGGCTGCAGGCACTGCACAGCCCGCTGCTGTGCGAGCTCAGACCTGCACCCCAAGTTTCCTGCTCTGAAGTCAGCCAACGGCTCGTGTTTTGGCTCAGGGCACCCAGACACCTCCGGGCTCTGCTGCCCTGGCAGGGTTTCAGGACGGCGCGTTTCGGGGCTGCCACGTAGATGGGAAACCCACGGTTCCGGTCCCTCCTCTAACCTGTCCTGTGGCTCAGGGCACTGCTGACCTCCTGCCCCTTACTTGCTTTGAGAAATACCTGCTTTGTTGTCCTTGTGAAGTTGTCACCAGGACTATATTACAGCTGCAAAGCATCGTGAAATGCATGAAATGCCACGTGAGCACACCGGCGTTGGGGGGTTTTTACCACGGCTGCCACAGGCTGAGCCAAGGCCAGCTCACAGCAGCCA
The DNA here is from genome assembly GCF_036250125.1 of Pseudopipra pipra. Lineage (NCBI taxonomy): Eukaryota > Metazoa > Chordata > Aves > Passeriformes > Pipridae > Pseudopipra > Pseudopipra pipra. The sequence goes on along the minus strand of NC_087566.1, from coordinate 2,915,979 downwards.
CACCGGCCAAACACCAGCCACTGGGCTACTTCTACCTCTCAGAGCTGTCTCTTGTGTCATTTGCATTATGTCAAATCAGGGCAGCTCGCTGACAGCCAGGGGATTTACAGCAGAGCAGAACTGTTTGAAATTCAGGAAGACCAGAAGCAGTTCTCCATCTCAGATCAAAGCAAGAACTAGTTGAAGTCATGTAGGTGGGTAAAGAAGATGGACCAGCACAGCCCCAAGTGTTTGAGCTGCCATGTCTCAGCTGATCTGTGGTAACAAATATACCAAACGCTGTTTGCATGGAACTCTGGTGTAAATGGTGTAAATATACAGTCTATTGTACAGCCATGGGTACTTAGGACAAATGCAAAACAAACTATCTGGACCTGTTGGAGTGAGTCCAGAAGAGGCCACTGAGATGCTCTGAAGGTTGAAGCCCCTCTGCTCTGGAGCCAGGCTGGGAGAGCTGGGGGGGTTCACCTGGAGAAGAGAAGGCTCCAGGGAGAGCTGAGAGCCCCTTGCAGGGCCTGAAGGGACTCCAGGAGAGCTGGAGAGGGACTGGGGACAAGGGATGGAAGGACAGGACAAGAGAGAATGGCTTTACAGAGAAAGATGGAAGGGTTAGATGGGATATTGGGAAGGAATTGTTGGCTGTGAGGGTGGGGAGACCCTGGCACAGGTTGCCCAGAGAAGCTGTGGCTGCCCCATCCGTGGAAGTGTTGAAGGTCAGGTTGGACGGGGCTTGGAGCCACCTGGGCTAGTGGAAGGTGTCCCTGCCCATGGCAGGGGAGTGGAACTGGATAGTCTTTAAGTTCCCTTTCAAACCAAACCATTCTCTGATTTTGTGGTCTTGGTTTCTATTCGAGCTGTTGCAAGATGATGTTTTAAGTGATTTAAGACCCCGCAGCCCTCAGCAATCCTCTTCCCTCTCATGATGGGCTGGCAGAACAGACCATGAAGTCACCTCTCAGCCCTTCCAGCAGGCAGATGGAGCTTGGATGTTGAACCTGAGCTGGGAATTGAAGCAACAGAGGGCAGTGGGGTCACTGCCACCAACCCCACATGCAAAGCAGGAGGGCAAGCGTGGGCTGGGGAATGACTGGCTATCACACATATTGAGCAGTGCAGCTTATTCAACTCAGAGCAGCTCTGCTTTCACCTTACAGTGTTAAAGCAAACTTTTCTTGCCCTGGAATCCTTATACAGCATCAAGGCAAACTTTTCTTGCCCTGGGCTCCTTGTGCTGGATGCCTAAAATTTTATGTGATTAGAAGCACTATGAGAACACCTCCAGAAGTGTTGGGCCCCCACTAATTCAAGCCCTTGTTGTTAGAGCTGGATAAACCCTCTCAAAAGCAATAACATTATTATCTGTGGCAGCTCCAGCTTCCCAGATACAGTATTGTTAATGCTAATTGCCAAGAGCAAATAAAATAAATCTCTGCATGGATCTGTCTTCTTCATTATCCTGGAGCAGATACTACCATTCTTATCCAAGTTTCTTCCCCTTCATCCCTTCACACACAATTTTATCCACCATAGATCTGCCAAATGGAGAGTAAAACTACTAATGTGTCACATATGCAGCTATTTCCATAATTTAAGCCTCTTTATTCTTATTAATGTTGCATCAAGGTATTGGCCTCCAACAGTTGTTTTTGAAATGGGTCGCCAATAAAACTGAAAAGCAGAGGACAAGAAAATAACAAATTGTACCACTGTGTTTCTATTATAATCTTCCTCTGAAATAAGAGAAAGGGATGGTCAACAGTTGAATGTTTGCACAGCAAAAGTTTCTGAGATATCTACATTTCAAATAATTGGCTTGGTTTAAAATTGGCATGAAAAGCCCAAACCCTCAGAGATGAAAACTAGTGAAAATAGTTTGTTGTGACCCCCCCTCCCCCCAATCCTTCATTTCAACAAGAACTGACTGTCTAATTTCCACTTCAGCATTTCAAATGGAACTCAGCTCTTTCATCCCTTATACTATAAATAATGTGTGCTATAATGGAAGGCAGAATTAAGTCAAGAGGAAGCTTTTCAACTTCTCCAAAAAGAAACATTTCGGTATGTTCCAAATTTTTTCCAGTAAAATAAATTCTCACAGGGTAAAAAAAAAAAAAAATAAAAAATTCTCAACAGCTGTTATAGTAGCTATTAGTAGAACTAACAAACACCAATGATAATTCTTTTTCCTTGGCTATTTCAAAGCTATCTAGGTCTTGTACATGAACAAAGCCTTCTCTAAAATAAAATAAAACTGCGTAGCCAACTCACAACTTTAACACACATCTCTGGATATTTGATATTTACTTAAAGGCCCCAACTCCAGGAAACAAGCAATTACAGGACAGTCTTAGCTCTTGTTAACAGAAAAAATAAATTAAAAGAAGGAAGTTCCCTTGCTGTTGCAAGGAGAATCTTGAAAGTGTGACCCAAGTACATCTCAAATGTCCAAAATCCAGAAGCCAAATAGATTTTTTTTTTACATATTAAATCTTATCAGTTTTGATACCTATCCCTTGATTCTGGAGCATTTTATGTTAGCAGAAATGATTACTGAATCTTAGTATGACCCTTTAGATAATTTCCCTGCTCCCCCTCTTACCCTTTGCCAGCACTTCTACAGAAATTGAGGTCTAAAGTGCAGTTCCCTTTGGAAGAGATGTTTGGAAATGCAGTAATTTCCCCACATTTTTCTGAAACAAAGAAAATAAATTTAAGAGTATCAGGAGGATGAAGCTGATTTCATTGTACGGTCAAACCTGTCATCCCTCAGTTTGAAGAATAAAGTCTTATTCAACAGCTCAGACACAGTGCCAAGGAACACATCTCCCAGTGGCAACTACGTGACTAATAAGGCTCTTGGGCACAAGTCTTCTCCATCAGGATCTGGAAACAAGGACTGCACATCCAGCAGGACCACATGGGAGCACTGGCTGCCCTCAGAGAGAACCACACAGCACTGCTGACTCACCCAAAACCCCAGCAGGCTGTAGGTATCCTCCTTTTATGTCAGTAAATCAGCTTGAGAGGAAAGTTCTCATCCTAATGAAGCCCTGAAATAAAGCTGTCGAGCCTGGCCCTAAAAGCAGCCGTTCCCCTTGACCATAAAATACAGGCTAAAACGTGGATTTCCACACCTTTGAGCGGATGTACAGCACATTTAAGGTGTGATCTCTGTGCTTGTGTACATGGAGAGGAAATCTGTACCCCTCCAGTGTACAATACACGTTCAATACATTTACAATGTACAACACATGTACAATGCCCACAGTTAGGGATGATGAATCCCACAGTCCCTTGAGATGTGCATGTGTCCATTTCTCTGAAGAGTCTGGAAGCTGATATCCACCAGATGAAATTAAATATCTCAAAGTGACTACAAGTTTCACATAAACTGACAAGCAGGAAAACACAGGACACGAGCACTCGCATGTTCCCTCACTAATAATATTCAACGTCCAAAGCCCAAGTAGTGCCACTGGAACACTCTGGAGGTGGAAATACGAGTCTGGGAAAGAAAGGAAAATTTAGAGTATATGGCTGAGCATACACAAATTATAACTTGCCATATTAGCAGGTCATTCCAGCAACAACACTGTGAGGTTTCCAGCAGCACTTATGGCGAGATCCTCTCTTCGCCGAGCGGTACCGAGGGCGGTATTTGCCGAGCCTGCTTTAGTTTTACTCCACCAGGCACGAAGAGCGTGTCGTGCTCGGATGCTTTAGAGCCCTGCCAGGACGACCAGACCCTCATTCAAGTTTGTCCTCTCTGGGCCCCGAGCGTCCCCGCGGCGCGAGCGCTGCCGTGCCAGCACCGAGGGGGCTTGGGCCGAGTTCACACGCGTGTGCGCCGCCCCACGCATTCAATGCGTCCCTGCCCTGGGAGGGGAGCGAGTTCCGGGCGCGGAGCTGTTCCAGCAACTCCTACATGTGGGAGTGAATGTTCTCCGCTTAAACGGCCCCATACGCCCACGGCCACTTCCCTTCCCGTTGAGGAAGGGACTTCAATTGCAGCCTGTCGCAATGCCTTCACCAGCCACCAAGCCCATCCCAGCGCTGGGCCATCGCCCTGGTTCATGTGCAATCCTGTAACCTCAAAGGTTAACCAAGCTTCCCAAACTTCCCAACCTCTTTCTGTCTGCCAGCGACACTAACTACGAACCAACAACCAGTTCCTTCCTATAGAAGCAGAGCTGTCCATCATAAACAGCTCCCTCTCCTCTGCTCCGAGGAGTAATAGGTTCAATATTTTCTGTTTTGATGGTCTTTAACACTGCAGTGTGAATCTTAAGATAGGTGCCAGAAAAACGTTACAATTGCAGAAGACTCGAAACCTAGAGAGTCAGGAGGTCTGGTTCTAATCTTCGATTTAACACCAGGGTGTAACTCCAGGCAAGCCTGGGTTTCTTTTTCATTCTTTGATTGTTTTCACTGTAAGCTCTTTGGGGCAGGAACTGTGTCCCATTGTGTTGTTACAGGGTGTAGAACAATGGGCCCCTGACCTCAGCTAGGGAATCAAGAGATTACGAGAATTATTTAGAGGAAATCTGTGGTTAAACAAGGAATTGGAATCAGACCTCAAGTCCCCGTCAAGTGCCAGTACCAGATGACAATCCTTTTTTACCCTTCGTTAAAAAAAGCCATAATCCACGTTTATTGTTGTCCAACATTCGCCATTTTTCACACGTCCCTTCGCCTGCCCGACATCTGAGAGCCTCCTCCTTCCCCCGGCTCTGCTGCCACGCTGGGGCAGAGCCTCTCGCCCCGACAGCGCCGGCGCTGGCACTGCAGCTCGTTCTGCTTCTGATAAAAAAAGGGGTATCTGGGGAAGGAAGCACCAGAAGGAAATCAAAAGGAAACGCAAGGGCTCGCTGTGTCTGTGTGTGCGCATGGGATTCTTCAGCTGTACATCGGAAATTAGTTCCAGCCAGGGTGAGCTCTGTGTGGTCTCACTCGCCATCCAAGTCAAACTTCAGTTCACCCCGGCTGCCAAGCGGAGCTGTGGAGGAGAAAAAGGTTCAAGAAAACGTGGAAAAGGAACAAAGAAGCCCGAAACAGTGAGCTGGTGGTGGTTTGTCCTCTGAGTTTTTTTCTTCTTTTTTTCCCCTCTCTCCCTCCTTTTTTTTTTTTTTTTTTTTAAACAAACCACCTGGATTTTAAGATCACCAGAATCCCATTAAAGGGCTTTTACTCCTTCATGAATTGGAGGCGTTTGATGAGAAGGGGTAAGGGGAGAGAAGTGTGTCTGCCTGTGGGAGGGGGAGAGGAGGGGGAAGAGGGGGAGATAATGGGGCATGGGAGCCCTTAATTTCTCCTGTCTCCCCTGCCGGTAATAGGGCTGGATGTAAACACTGCTCTGGTGAATGTTGGAGAGTGATTACAGGATAGCTGGGGAAGGAGGAAGCATTTTGAAACCACAAGTAGGAAAGCAGCTCTTTGATGGAGGGTTAGTAATTTCTTTTTTCTCCGTGCCCTCTTCCCTCACACAGCAGCCCCCCTTCCCCTCCGTCCTCCACCTTCTGTAAACACGGCGGCACAAATTAGACGGGGGCCAAGCCGTTAAACATTTGAAGGCAAAGTGGGCTCGGTGGTCGCTCTCACTCCGTAGGATACAAAAGAAGAGGTTGATAACACTGCAATGGGCCTTTCTGGCCTTGCCTGTGGAACAGGCGCAGAAGGAGCTGGAGAGGGGGGAAGACACAAACTGCTGCGATGGAGAAACATCGTGGAGCGGGATGGAAGTTCATAAAATGAAGACTGAGTGTCCTCAGCAGGCACTGAAAGTGCTGATGGCTGAGCAAACAGCAGCTTTAAGGTGTCCACCTACATGGAGGGTCCAGAGATGACCTTCTCAGAGAAGGTTCATCCAAGCTGGAAGCTGCTTAAGGGGAACTTTACCATCTCCTAACACCCAGATGGCTTCTGGAGCCTGGTGTTCAACTTCTGACCTGGGTAACTCAGCTACTGTACTCTCTTTGGTTTTCCTCATATGAAAACAGGCAGGCAATTACTCCTCTGGAAAGAGCTGCTGTCCAGTGGCTGGGAAGAGCTGGGCATTACTGGCCAGGCTCTGCACGGACGTGCAGTTCTAGAACAAACCACCCACGGGGGAAATCCCTCAGCATAAACAAGCTGACCATCTGTCTTCAGACATGAGGTTTTTGTGTTCCTGAATGCTGGGGATGTTCTTGCAATTCCCATCCATACTCACAAGGAAGGGAAGAGAAAAGAGAATGGGAAGCAGTCTCTCCCTTCAAGAGCTTTAGAAGATTTGAGGTGAAATTCCCCATCTCAGCCCTGTTAGTCCTGCAAAGGCTGTTCATTGCTGCTCTCTGAGTCACAATCCTCCAGAGCAGAGCTGGTGTGCATCCCAAATTCATTGTTTGCCCTCCACTACACATCAGAGAGCAGTTTTTCCTCCCTGAGCCAAGTCCATTCCTGGCAAAGAGCATTGATTTTACAAGATCAGGGAGGAATTCAATATTCGGGTTTCTACTAATCACTGCAGAGAGTTTAGAGGAGTTAAATACTACAAAATCCTACAAAATCCCATAGGTACTGGGTATCTCACTGCCCTAGCATCCACCCAAAAGTTCTTCATGGATCTCAGAGGTTACTCAGCTCTTATATGCAGTTTTTGACTGAATATACTCTTTAGCTACAAAGTATCATGATGGTCTTTTAATTAAATCTCCTGCTTAATACATCCACTCCCTTGACACTTAATACTTCTTGCCCCAGGCTCCTGGTGTTTTCTTGCACGACAGCACCACCACAAAAGCCTCCATTTAAACAACTGTAAATGCTGAAGAGTACACATCCTGTCCTAAACACGCAAGGTTTACAAGCTGGAGTAAATACATCAGACTGCTCTGTTGCTTGTACACAGCAATATCTATAAAAAGGTCTTTATATTGCTATTGTTTATCCATGTAAGTTTGCTTAACCAACATACATAAATATAAGGCAGTTCAAAAGCTATTTATATGCTGCCCCTGATCAGTCTTTTGTTAGGTCTCAGTGCAAGAACTTCTGTGTTAACTATAGGAACTGACCATGTGATAACATGAAAACTGACACGGAGTGTCCTTCAGATGAGGTGGAGCAACCCCACTTCTCCCAGATTCCCACTTCCTACTCATCCTTCACATTGTTTTCCCTCTCTTACACTGTCCATAAGTTCTTTGGTCCGTGTACCTGTGACAGTCAAGATTCCAGGCTCCAATGAGAGACTTTCAGCTCTGGTGCAGTGAAACTCCTCTTTAATGATCACCACAGCTACAGGATTTGTTGCTGCTTTAGTGTGTCCACCATCTCATGAATAAATTAGCTACCAAAAAAAGTCCCAGTTCTTAAACAACTTCTGAGAATCTGTTCCAGCTTTTATCTCTACAAAGGTTTCTTATCTGCTGTAGGCTCAGCAGTGACCTGAGACTAATTGAGGAACAAGCAGTTCTACACTGACAGTTCCCAACCTTCTTTCCTTTCCTTCCTGTCCTTTACCCTATTCCTCCCCTCCCTGGCCCAGGTAGTTTCATTTCTTTGAAAGGGAAAGAAATACAAGGGATGGGCAGGTAGGAAGCTCCATCCTTTCCTCCCCATGCCAGCCTGTTTCTGGTATCTGAATAAACCTCTGGAAGGTGGAGAAGTCTAATAAAAAGCCTTACATTTAGGTAGTCTTCTCCCTACAAATTGACCATTTTTAAAGGAGAAATCTCCTTCCATTACATGTAACTGAGGGCAGATGAGTCCATAAGCCAGTAACAGGCAAAAAAGGCACCCAGAGACTTGCAGCAGCCTCAAGTAGGACAGGCAATGTTGCCTAAATCAACCCCAGGCCTTGACTACAGCACCCTTGCTCTCTCTACACATTTTCTCAGTCCAGAGGCACCTGGGACCAAGACCAAGGTCCTGAAGGCTGCAGTCTGCAACTGTCATCTGAACCTTTCCCACCACCACCACCAGAACCACCCCATCACAGGGATTCACCATGAGAGGATCCTCTTCTGGACAGCGAACCAGTTGAGCCACAGCTCTCCACCACCAGACATTCTCCCATCAATCTCACAAGGGCTGGGACCAGTTTTGAGGAGTTCAACCCTTTAATGGAGATTAGAACCTTCTTTTTCCCACCTCTACCCCTTGAAAATGGCATTTCCCTACTGTGGGAACCACTAATCCCATATGCAAGTCCTCCAGCCTGGGCAGGCAGAGCAAAGCTGGTGAGGTGCAAGGGAGCACTGCTCTAGCACTCAGCAAATCAGACAGACAGGCAGGCAGAGGCAAACAAAACTGCCCAGGGAAGAGGTGGAATCACCACCCCTGGAAGTGTCCGAAACCAGGCTGGATGGGGCTTTGAGTAACCTGGTCTAGTGGGAGGTGTCCCTGCCCATGGCAGGGGGCTGGAACAAGATGAGCTTTAAGGTCCCTTCCAAACCAAACCATTCTGTGATTCTATGTTCAAAAACATGTGGATGTGGCACTTGGGGACATGGTTAAATGGTGGACACAGTGGTGCCAGGTTAACTCAGTTGGACTCAGTGATCTTGGGGGCCTTTTCCAACCCTAATGACTCTACGGAGCAACACAAAGCAGGCTGCAAAGGCAGGACAGAAACACCATCACATCAGAGCATAATAACTTGGGATTTGTTTGATAACATGTCCCTTTAAAGCCACAGTGTGGTGAGAGCCTGGTACTTCACTGATCCCAACACCAGAGCCCTGGACTGGAGAGAGATGCTCTCCCTCCACCTGAGGCTTCTCCACAGCAGCAGCTGCACAGAACAGGCACAGGAGCCAGCAAGAAGTGTCTGTGTGTCCTACCACAGGTGCCATATCCTTATCACCCTCCATCACACGACTCTGCTTTACCTTTTCCTCCGTCCAAAGTTGGCACATGGCCTGGCGCTGTTTGTGTTAATGAACAATCATGATTTGGCCATAAAACAGCAAACGGCGCCACGAGGTCATTAGACATTAACAACACCCTGAAGTTCAAGCGTCTTTATCTCCACCAGAATGTTACAGGGAGCGCTTATCATTTGGGAAAAGCTGAGCTGTGGGCTCCTGGGAGGGTTCAAATGTCATCTGTGGAAGAGGAGGGCGGGAGGCAGAGTAACTGGAGATGATCAATCTCAAAAAGGCAATAACTGCAAACTCAAGATATGAAAGCACATTAGTTCCCACAAATGGCTGAGGATTAAACCCAAGCACAGTTATAGCCAGGAGTGTACAGTCAGCCAAGGTGCTATAAAGGCGTGATGTTATTACTTCCAAGGGATGCCATTAAAACTCTGTTTACAAACCTAATGTGCCAGGGAATGGGTCAAGGAAAGAATTATTAGCAACAAAGCTATTTGATCTCTTTTATGATCCAATGAGTCATATCACTTCATACTCCAGAAGGTGAATAATGCAAACCTCAAGCCTGTTGATTTATACATGTGTCCAGAATCCTGTGTTCTTTAACCTCAGATGCCCTCTTAAGTGTGATTCATCCTAAATCAAATGGAAGATCGGGTGCTATCATCCACACTCTCCCCTCCCACTCCCTAATTGAAACGGTGATTGACATCCTGGTAGAATAAAATACCATTGCCCGGTGATGGATGGGGCAGGGCAGAAGATAGGGTCAAGATACAGGACTTGCAGATATAACTCTATCCTCCTCCCCCATATGGGACAGTCCCAGTTTCACCTAACACTCCCTCTGGAATGCTGGAGACGGAGGCACTGAATAATTTAGGCTGGAAGGGACCCCTGGAGGTCATCTGTCCATCTGGACGTACTTTAGTGGGGCAGAGCTGAGTGGATATAAGAGCCTTTCTTGTCGTGACACACTCATTGCTGCAGCTTCACCAAAGGCATGGAACCATGACCCCAACCGGTCCAGAAATGGCCTCAGAAAACTGCAGAGCCCAAATGTGCCAAATTCTGAGATGTGCCTAGGGGACATGCTGGTCCCAACAAAATCCCACCAGAAACTTATTAGGATTCCAATGGAAATCTGCTACATCATCAATCAGCTCTTTCTCCCAGCTTTTAGCAAGCCTGGTTTTTAGGTTCCCACATTCCAGCAGGCTTTAGGACTGTATGAAAGGTCTACTGCTATGCAACAAGAGCATCCTGGATTCCCAGGATAAGTCCAGAACAGTCCTTGCAGAGAACTTCCGAGCTTTGGGAAAAACGTGGAGGTTGCTGTTAAAAAAGTAACTCAAAATTGGCTCAAGGCTACAAGAAAGAGCAAGCTGATTGCTTTGAATATTCTCATGTTTTTACCAATATCATCATCAAAAAGCTGAAGATTCCTGAAACATTAAATTGTGCAAATTTTCTTCTTCACCGCTCACCCCCAAGAAAACACCACCGAAACCATCTCAAGGGAACCAAAAGTCTCATGTTTTCCAGTACATACATACTTCCATCCTTCCTTGCTTTCTAATAGTTTTTCAAATCCCTGGAGGCACATCCAGCCCTGCAGGTTTGGAAGGGTTTCCAAGATACATGGCATAATGTACTGTGCATCCCTGTGCTGCCCAGCAGAGAAATCATCCCAGCTCATCCGGGATTTTCACGTCTGTCCCACGTTATTGTGTCTGCTCTGTACATTTCCTACACTCCTTAGAGCTTGAGGATGGGTGTGAAGCTGTTTCTGAGAAGCTGGGAATGCTTTCTTTTTGGAGACTGGAGTTCTTTGCCTGAGAGACCAACAAAAACCCCCCAAACAGATCCGTAGGGTTTGCCGATATTCACCCCCTGGAGCCCACCCAAGATCCCGACCATGGTCATGTTGTTCTTGTGAGGGGTGAATGCAATGATTCTATGGCATTGTGAACATTACATTCTGCATTACAATACACAGTTTCATTGTTATTTTTTCCACAGTTGAAGCCAGGAAGAGAAGCTGGGCTGAAGGAGCAAGGCCACGTTCAAACTTCAGCAGTTCATTAAGAAAGCTGAGCAACCAACCCAACATCTCACTTCTGGCTTGCCAGGAATTTTCATTTCCTTTCTCAAACCTACATACAGTCCTTGAATTTTTATCCTTTGATAAGAAGCTTTTGCAAATGCAGAATGAAACCAAAAATGTGGGTGAGGAATGAGAGCTGTACTAAACACCATTTTTAGAAGGTGGGATTAAATAACCTGAGCCCACCAACAGATCAGAAATGATGCTCCACCCTCTGCACTAGACCCAGTTCTTCAGGATTAAGACACATCTGATCTTTTCACTTTGAAAATTTTCATCAGGATCCAAAGAATCCATCTCCTTGGGCTCGTCCCTGCAATGTTCCACCAAACCCTGAAGTCAATATATTCCAATTCAGGTTTCGAACAAATTCATCTACATTTTAGGTACCGACTTGGAAAATGGGCTGCTCTGCATAAACTTAGTGCCTGCTCACAAAACCATTTTAGCAAGCTGGTCAGGCACTGCCCACTGACCTTCACAGCTGCAGTTGCTGCAGTATGAAATGTATCTCTAGCAGAAGTTTAGGAAACACTGAATACAGGATCTCAAAAGAATTTTTGAGGAAAACTTACTCACACAGACCACTTCTGGACAGGAATCCTACGTTACAATTTAGACCAGACTTGAACAGCTGTTGGGAACAGCCAACCTTGTTCTGCTGCTCATAGAGAAAAGTGTTCCTTAGAATCTCGAAAATGACACCTATTAATTCTCACCTATCCTCAGACCTGGAAAATTAATGACAACTCTCTTTAGGATACTCTTACAAGGAGGAAAGCCCTCGTAATGCAGAGCCTAACCCAGGAATTTCCATGTTCAGTTAGAACCAAAAGCCGTGTAGTTCCAGCCAGGAGATTTGGAGCCCAGCCTGCTATCTCCCTTCTGCTTGGCAGGACCACACATAAACGGGGTTTAAATATTTATTTTCCCTTCGCCATCTAACGTCAAACATAACAGCCACATGCAGTAGTTAACAACTGTGTTGTAAGATATGAGCAGAACCATTGCAAACTGGGGTTTAGATTTAACCTGCCTACAACACCATTGATCACTGCAAGTCACAAATTATGTCATTTCAGCAGTGGAGCTACTGCCAGCGGAAGGATTAGCAACATCAGTCGTAACGAGCCACTTCACTTTCAAATAACATTTTAGAAATTTACAGTGCCTGGAATTGCCATGATTAAATGGATAACAGAGTTAGATAGACCGGATATGGATCACTTCTAATTTTCCACTTATATCCAGTAACCCATCATAAACTATCCCAGGTCCTTTGGTCTTCGTTTCTCTCACACCAGAACATTTAAACAAAAAAAGATGATCCGTCACTGAAGTTATAGTAGTGGAAAACCAAGGAGAGATAAGAAGCTGGCCACAAATTCCCAGACTTAGATGTCCTGTTTCCAATTCTGGCGATGTTGGGGAGAATTAAGAGAAATGCCAATGAAGTGACACAAAAGTGAAAAATTAAACCAGACCTGCAGAACATGAATCTATGACTTTTTCTGATTATAGAGAGTCCATACTCATGTATCCAGTTTCACAAAATCATTATTCCCTATTCCCACGGGTGCAGACTGGTCACATATCCAAGGACCAAGACCTCAGACTGAGAGCACAGCTGGTTTAAAAGAGCTGAAACAGGGTAATTATCTTAAAAGAACAGAGATCTAAAGAGAAATATTGATTTTGATGACTTCTTTTTCGTGGAAATGTCAGAATGTTTGTTACATTTCTGTGTTATTTACCACAGTAAAAAAAGTGCAAGCAACTAATCCCTCTGACAAAGTGTCTTGGTAATGTTAAATCCCTTTTTTAAGTAGGCCTGTGGGACACAGGGAAGTTTGGCATTTTATTCTGACTGGGAACAATCCCTTCCTCCCTCTCAAACTACAGAACTTCCAAGGGAGCAGAAATTCCTCTTTGGTACCTTCTGTACTGCATATGGCTACAGGGAGGTCTTTTACACGAGTTTCTAACGTTTCCTTTGCAGTTCGAGCCACTTAAGCAATTACGACACCATTGTCTCTTTTTCTTTCCTTTTTCAATTCCACGTCGAATCTGCAAACACAGAAGTGCCTCCGAATGGAAGTCGGTGGTTCTGCTGCCATACCCTTCCTCCTTCAGCTTTAGCTACACTAAAATTTAAAGTTCAGTTGCACTAAGTTTATTACTGGCAGGGTAGTTTGGGTCAGTTTTAATCCAACTCACCTACCCATAAACTGTGACCTCCCCAAACCGGGCCAATCCACCTGGAAAAATCAATGCTTCTCTCTTTCTTTCCACATTAAAGTAATGACATAAAATAATCAGATGCTGGAATGTGTCTTGGCATGAACAACAAACACAGGCAGCTTTATTAGCTGTTTCTCTGGAAGAAAGCTCCAAAGACCCTACACATATTTACTAACGTGCACTGGGAATGACCTCAGCTCTCCCAGGCCAGGCCAGGGCAAAAGCTCCTTTAAAACTCACTTTATGCTTTACTTCATTATTAGCAGGGAAGGATGGAAAAACATCCCCATCGCCTGGGAAACTTGTGGAAAGGGGGATGATGGATTGCAAAAGGGGACTTGGCATCGTGCTGCCTCCCAAACCTCCTCCTGCCACCGCGCGTGGGTTTTGTTCAGCTGGGAGCGTTTAACAGGCCCTGCTATTTCAGGGACAGGGAACCACTTGGGATCCCTGCAAATGCCTCTGCACAACTGGGGGTTACGGGGATGCTTCTCCATCTCGGAACTGGCAGCTTTTTTGGGGGAAAGTACTGATGTACCCTGGATTTGGGATGTGGGTACAGCTTTGGGCTAAGGTGGTGAGCGGCAATTCAGGATGGGTATCTCGATACTCCAACAGAATATTATTGTCCAAATGCCTCTAGCAATCACTTGGTGGCCTGGTTCAGCTTCTCAGAAACCCTCACTGCATTTCAGAAGGGATCATACAGGTGAGGTTACCTGGAGTTACTAAAGAGCAAGCACAGAAGCAGAGGGGTATCAGACTCGGAACTATGGCCATCTCCACTCTCCTTGTGCATCAAACTGTGTGCTGAGAACCTAAGAGGGTCTATATAGATTCAGGGGCAAAATCTGGTTTGTTCCATGGCAGGAAAAACCCTAATTTACTTCCATCAGTCACAGTCTGCACAGTGTCTGACCAGGGAGAACTCCATCGTAAACTAGGACGAGATCACCGGAGGGAGGGATGCAGAAACATAAAAGGAGGAGAGAAAGATATTAAATTTGCATATGGTCCATGTGAGAGAGAAGAAAATAAATGATCCAAAGGCAAACAGAAGAGCTGGGTCACAGAAGACAGAAAGCAGAGCAATGTGTAGAGCGAGGCACAGATGAAAAAGAGGTGTAGAGCTGAGTCGGCTTTTCTTTGAGGAGTTGGGGTCAGCTGAACTCTGTGTCCATCGAAATCAATCACACTGAGCAGGGAGGGCAAGTGCCAGCCAGGGCTGAAATCCTGCAAGAGCAGCCCTTGTTCAGAGGGGACAGTCGAGACAGGATCAGCTCCTACAGCAGCCGTCAGAAACCTCTGGAAATCGCTGTGTGATCACTCTGTGTGTGCAGAGACTGAACAGGAGTCACAGCCCGTGAGGATCTCAACAATGAGACAAGGAGCTGTGCTGCTGCTCAAGCAAGCTCCCATCACTTGGGCCCCACTCTCTGGCTGACCTGGGATAATTCTTCAGTCAGTGCCACCAGTACAACTTGCCTACAGGTCTGAGACAGTCTTGCGCTGGCCATCACAGTAACAGACAGCTGTCTGCTGTCTGGAGATGCTTCCAAGCATTCTGTACCACTAGATCTTGAAAATACTTGGCAAAAGCAGCCAAATATTCATGTTTATATTACAGACTGACGAGACTCTGCCCTGGTTTCTCCCAGTTCAGCCCCCAGATCCAAGTCCAAGTCCCAGTCCAGTGTTCTGACCAAAACCAAACCATATCACTCCAATCTTGCATAAGAGAAACTGCTCTTGTTAAAGCATGTGCTGGACCATGGATGGCAACTCCAGGGTCGTGGAATAAGGGCTCGCTTAGCAAAGTGATTCACTGAGACATGAAGCCTGATGAGGGCTTCTGGCATTTCAAACATGCACATAAACCTTGAAAGCAAAGCACTGTACAGCCTGAACCCTGGAAGCTTCTCCCAAGGAAACGTCACTGCCAGGGCCTGATGGACAAAAGACTTACAACACAGTAACTCCACTCATTCAGTGGCATGATTCCCCATGAGGTCAGTACAAACAGGAGTAATGACAAGTCTCACAGTCTCTGGAGGGAGGTTTAGAAACCTCCTCCTTGAAGACTCCTCATAAATGAAACCTCAAAGTTCCAGTTTCTCCCCAAATTCTCAGCCTGCCGCATACACGAGATTTAAAAATATTAATAATAATAATAATAATAAAAAAAAAATCCAACACTCACATAAATAAAATATAAATGGCATCCTGTGTTCTCTCCCACACCCCATTCTTCCTCCCTCCTCTTTCCTCATTGTTTGTTCAACAGGATGTTGGCTTTGCTGTGAGGTACACCAAGCCATCTGTCAGAAACATGGAAACAGTTAACAGCGCACGCGCACACACGGGGGCTGGAACGACATGTTACGGAGCCTATCCGGGGTCAGAACCACGGGCTGTGCTTTCGGGAGAGCAACCCAAGCCCCAGAGCTGTGGCTGCTCGAACCAAATCACAGCTTTTCCCTTCTGACACGGGGAAATGGCACTTTGCTCAAGCGGTAGCTCAGCTGGGATGCACCGGAGCTGCCAGGACGGCGTTACGGGGAGGAGCGGATCCCTCACGGGGAGATTTGGCACGTAAGGAGCAACTGAAGTGGCGTGGTCTGCTGGAACTCAGAGATAGTGGCCCTTCTTGTACGCATAGGGAGGTACGAGGGAATGGCAGTGACACAGAAACATTTTTGGAAGTGTTTTTCCTGGAAATAAAGGATAAGAATAAATTCTTAGAGACTTCTGAACTCCGGTGACCTGTTTAAAACTTCCCTTCAGAAGTCAGACCAGCTCTGCCTCCAGTTTTGCTCCAGGCCAGCTGTTGGGCTGTTGCCTGTGAACATTAGGGACTCCAAATGGAGCTTGAACTGATCCCAAGATGGGGAAGACGGATCTGCCCAATTTTGAAACGAGTGGTTTGAAGCCACATCTTGATTCACTAGACCCTCCAAAGGAGGGGGGGAAGGGTAGAATATCTGATTCAGAAGTGAAATCACTCACTAGGTTGACTTGTTTGGCAGAACTTCCAGCAACTTAGTACATCTCAGTTCCAGGCTGGAATATCCTACCTAGGAAGGGACCAGTGGGTCACTCTGCAGTTTTTAAGTCCCTGACCCTGCTGAGACCATCCAACAGAGCAACAGTTGCAGAAGACTTTGTTCTTCTCCCTCTCCAGAAAAAAAAAAAGTGACACCCCTTCCCCCCCCCTCCATTTGCCCCGTGATGGGAGAGAAGAGCCAGATGGCTGGACCTGAGCAATGCACGTGACACTGGAGGAGGAGATCTGGGGGCGAAAGGTTCCATAAACCGATTACTGGGAAAACACGCACAACTGGAAACAAATGCTAATAAAAATTGCAACATTCGGAGATCAAACGCCTCAAATCATCACATTTCTTTAATTTAGAAACGCAGGATAAAAGAAACTAAAAAGACTCTGCAGCAGATTTAAGCCAATCCAGTATTTTCCAGGCATGTCCCTAATTAAGTTCACAGGACAGGTCTTAGAAAGCGGTTATAAATTAGCACTAAACACAGATGAAGACTTATTTTTGTAAGACCCCACCTCAAAAGTCGTTCTCTCTTTCAAAACTGCCATCAACAGAAATCTTGCAGCATTAGAAAATATACTTTATCCCAGAGCTTAAGTGAAAGGTGTTCAAATCAGAATATTTCCATTTCCTTTTAGCAGATTTCTATTGGCTTCAAACTCCACTGAGAACCACTTTAACCATTTGTTTGAGGGGTCAGCAGGACAAGTTCCCATCAGTGAAGATGAACCAAAGACACATGACCTAGTGCTGCTCTCCAGGTCAGGCTTTTGCCTCTATTACAGTCAAAACAGTGAGAAAAGAAGGGATTGGGCCTTTATGTTTCATTCAGCTTCAGAAAACCTTTCGGAGGTGTTCTCCAAGCTGTGGAAGTGTCAATCTCCTTGGGCACCTCAGAGCCCCCTCCAGCCCAAGTTCCCAAGTTTTGGAGGCTTCCCAGGGATGCCCAGACTCTGTTCATACCCTCAGTGCACAGTGATCATAAACAAAACCAAGGCCTTGCTCTCAGCACTGGCACTAAATAGAATTAATTGAAACAAAGCTCAACAAGCAAAAATACAACCCAAATGCACAACAGCATGTGGGGATTTGGGGCTAATCAGAACCAGCTCCCCTGTACTTCCAGCTCCCACTCAGTTTTCAACCAGCGAAAATGAAAACCTTTCCATCTTTAAGAAGCTGCAACATTCTGACAACAATTTGAATGAACTCAAAGAGTTTGTTTTGTTGATCATCTCCCCCAAGAAATACTAGACTGCTCTTGACTGGTTTACTTCTGTATTTGAAGGAGAGAAAGGCCCAAGTAAAACTAGACCCTGATGGCACCTCTGGTACCTGACCATGAGACAGGGTTGAGTATTATCTGGTCCAACCTCACGTTTCTATGCGTGGATTGACACCTAAAGCCCAGCACAGGCTCCTGCAGAACCTTCCTGCCCTTGCAGCAAGACACTTGCAAGCCCTTTTAGGATCCTGGAAACATTTGACTGCAAAGACAGGGTTATCCATAAATTGAGAGGCCAGACAGAGCACATCCATCTGCTCTGGGATGGATCACTGGGGAGGAACAGCATGGCCCATTCCTCTGGTGTGTCCCAAGGAGCACACCAAGCTTAGCCTGGGCATGGCCTTCTGTCAACACAAGTCAACATGAAAGAAGGTCATTCTCCAACTAGTGGGGGTCAGGTCTGAGCTGTGAATACACTGTAGGTGTGGCTTGTATCCTGCTCCTCACCTAAACCTACATCTGAGTGTTCCAGCAATGGCATTGATGCAACAGGAAAGGTCACCACGAGTGTTGACACGACTGGAATGAAGGAGGGTTTGCATAACTGTGCCCAGAACAGCTCAGGTCTGGTAGCTGCCTGGCCTTATCTCTCCTCTGGCCTTTGTTTGCAGATGGAGATGATACCTGGAGACTTCCAAGGAATGGTTTGCCAAACCACTAAATAACTGTCTAATTCATGTATCCTTCCAGGCCCTTCCACATGCCCCAGGAGGATGGCAGAAGTTACAGGACCCTCATTTGTCATTTTTGTCATTTGTTGTTTTCCTCCAATGGCTCCCCTGCCTCTATCTAATCAGGGGGACGTTTCCTGTCTTTGTTCTCCCCCATTCATCCTGCGGGAATGATTATTATCATCAAACAGCATTAAAATAGAAAGCCTGGAGCCAGCACCCAATTAGCCTGGAGTTTAGGGAGTCCTGGAAAAGAGCAACGGAAGAGACCACAGACAGTCCCAAATGGCAAAAACGGGCATCAGCTTCTGTCCCATTCAACCACAGCATTGCCCCACCTTCACAAACAAACCCAGGCCTCAAAGCCATAAATGTCACGTACACTTGGTACATCCCCAGGAGGCCAAGAGAACCAGGCAAGTGCCACTCCATCCACCAGCTTAAACCCTACACAAGTGGGAAATTATTCCCATTTCCCCTGTGCATCAAACCTCTGCTGCCAGGAAGCCTTGGCAATTCTGTCCTGAAGGAACAGCGAGGTAACAGAGGGTGAACAGAATATTTTAAGCCTTGGATCCATGTTAGATTAAAAAATAAACTTACTTTTGCCTGCTCAAGCTCCCTGGATATATCCCATCCTTGTTAGAGTTGGAAAAAGCTGAGACTTGTACTTAGTTCAGAGACACAAGTGAAAAACCAGTGACAAACTGGAAGATTCTTCCAGGCTGAATAAAAACTGTGAATAAGATATGACTAAAAAATTTGGTTCACCAGTCAATTTTTCCTCCAAAAGTCTTTCAGATACTTTTTTTCCTTCCTAAGAGAATAAAACCCAACACTGATGTTTTTGGTTGTTGGGTGTTTTTTGTTTTGGTTTGGGGTTTTTTGTTTGTTTGTTTTTTTTTTTCCAGAAAGACCCATCAACTTATTGAAAAACCTCACTTTGTCTTGATTTTCAACTGGAAATTCGATTCAGTAAGTTAAAAAAGTTGGTACTGTCTTTAATAATGTTTTCAGCATTGAAAATATTTGAGAGGAAAAATAAATATTTTATACAAAGCCAGCCTTTTAACTCTTGAGAAATCAGAATTTTACCAATATTTCACCAGTTAGTTTTCATCTAAGTCATGCAGGACAGTGCCAGGAAAGCTCAGCTGGAGTAGAGCTCCTGCCTTCCCATGGCCAGGTCACTCCATCACCCTACAGGCACAAAATTAGGAGCACAACTGATGGGACACAATGTCCTGCTGTCCCCTTTGCATCAGCACACCTGGGATATGATCCAGGTCATGTACACAGGGACAGGCACCATGTGCCATCCCTCCTCTTCCTCCCAAATATTGCTGAATTAACCCCACCTCCCCAGTTTCCTCACCTGCTCAGCGGGGAAGTTATTTCTTTACAGGCTCTAAAAGAAGGGAATTTCTCACAAGGATGGCTGTCGTGTCCCAGAAGCAGGACAGAAGCAGCAGCTGGATGGAAGCAGCAGCAGGAAAACAGCTGGACAGAAACAGCCCTGAGCTGGGATCCTGCTCTGACTTTCTGCCTGGTCTGGGTAGATTATGAATTCCTTCCTAAGAAATGCTGTTTGTAAACCTAAAATCACTTTGCATCAAAGACTTCTGAGGGGATGCTGCTGTTTGAGAGTCCTGCAAACATGAAGTGTTGTTTATTGCTTAGCTTGGCTGACCCGAGGATTTGCCTCCAAGCACAAAATTCCAGTCCTTTGCTGCAGAGATCCCAGGACCTGTGAATCACAACAGAAACTTCAAAATAACCTTGGGAGAGGCTGGACTGAAGAAAAGCTGCTCCTAATATCCCGTATGACAAAGCCAGGGCCATCTCCAAGCCCTTCTGCATCACTGGCTATTGGTTCCAAATCCCAGATATCATTTCAGCTCATATGAGGAGGTAAATACTAAGTGTTGACCTCTGAGAAGTGGGGAAATTCAGACCTAAATGTTGGGCCCATCACTTTGTTGCTGGCTGGAAAAGAACGGAGTCAGGTTTAAAAATACAAATATATTGATAATTTGAAAGCTTGCCCTTGTGATTATGTTCAGCCTATTTGCTTTCCTTCTTCCAATCATTGTTTCCACTTCCTAACTGGAAGCTAATAAGAAATGCTCACATGCTTAATAAGTCCAAGCCTGCATGAGTGAATTTTTTTTTCCTTGCTCATCTTTATACACCCTGGCGCCAAACCCTGTGCTGGTGTAAATCATGTCCTTGATGGGAACGTTGCTCATTTATATCCAAAGCGAATCCGGTCTCCAGTGTCTCCAGATAATGATCTTGTTGTGTTTAATACTGCATAAACACATAGGATGATGCGTTCCCCGTCTCAAAAAAGTTTGTTTAACTTTTTATGTCTCATCTTCAGTCAGAATAGCAAACAACGGGAGGGAAGGGTGGAGAAAGAGTGAGATACCAGCAATGAGATCATGCAGCACAGAGCCCAGTAAACTCGAGGGTGAGAAGTTTTTTTAAACACAAATCTATCTCTGCAAGATCAATGGGAGGAGGAAGAAAAAAAAAAAAAAAAGAGTCTAAATTTAACCCTTATTCTATTTAAAACTCGTACGCAGCATCTCACAGAACTGCACTACGCAAACACAATTGTGTTATATTTACGGTTCAAAACAAAACACAAAACCCTCAACTGAAAGACTTGAAAGTCCCACCCTGCTACGGCATCTGCACACGCTGGAAGAGCCGAAAACAGGGAGCAGCCCTGGAGCCCAGAGCTGTGCCAGGCCCCATCTCGGCTGGGCTGGCTTGGCCAGCAGAATAATTCCAACTCCAGGAGCAAACAGCTCCCAGTTTTCCACATGGATCTGGTGACCACCCTGCTCCTGGTGGTGACCACCCTGCTGCAGGTGTGGGGAGCCCTGGGCATCAACACGAGCTGCTTTGGTAGTGCCGAAACACCCACCAGCAAGGTGGGAGCACAAAATGAAAGCAAGGCACCAGCCTGCGACCAAACCGCTGGATGAGACCATTGCTCAGCCCCTCGGCGCAATTCCCAGCCCTTCTGCACGTGGCCCTGGAGGCTTCTACAGGAAAAACACCAACCATCCCTCCCCAACAAAAATTCTTAGCTGCCCACTGAAACATCTGCTTGCCAGAGACATCCAAGCCTGCGTGTGTCACCGCTCTCTGACTCACACGGGAGGCCGGTACCAGTTTCTCTGCACGGGTTGCACGGAATTAAAGCGCACAATAGGGTGGGAACATCCAACGGATTGTAGATGCAGCACAACAGCCACCACTCCAGTTCCCTCAGAACCCTTTGGACTTGGTGGCAGAGCTTGGGCAAGGGCTTCCCAAGGTGGCCAAAACGCTGGTGGGACTGTTGCTCAACACGTGATGCCGTCTGCGGTTCTATCAAGATAAACCTTGGCCAACGTGACGCAACAGCCTTGGCAGGGATGTCGGTGTAAATGCTCGCCCCACAGGCCACAGAAACATTCTCCAAATGAAGGAGGATCTCTCTGGGAGAGGTGTACCAGGAAACCCACAAAGCCCTATTTCTCCATACCGCTGTCCTGGTTTTCCCACTCCAATTAGCTCTCAAATCAGGTTGGATTTATAGAGGACTTTCATATTCAGACTCTGGCATAGGACAGAGAGGTTCCTCTCTCTGGATCACTGGCACATGGACAATGAGCTCCTTGTCCTCGCTCCATGCCTCTGTGAAACTCTGCTGTGGCTTGATGCACATTGGGTGTCCTCTTTTTTATTAAAAAAAATTAAAGGCAACCTTAATTTTACAAACACCCTTCCCTGCAAGCAGCGTTTTGGCTCCTCCAACTGCTCCCAAGTCAGGCTTTATTTTCTTTCTCGGGGTAGGACCCCATTTAATCCCAGTCCTCTCACTTGTTTGCAGTGGAAGGGACCCAAAAGCACAACAGTTGGGATCATTCCTTTCCAGTTTGCCTCTGCAGTTTCTACTTGAAACGAGGTATTTTGCAGCTGATGCTCAGCTCTGCTCCAGCTGTTTCGAGGCGAAAGAAGCGGCTAATGGGATCAGGGACCTGACCTTGGCACTCCAGGCATGTAAGCATTTAATTCTGCCACCCGATTTATAACCTACCAGACACTCCTGTGGTGATCCCACTCTGCAGCAGCATCGCAGCCACCAACACCGAGGTGAGAGACGCTGCTTCTTAAAAAGGCATCAGCTCCTCAGGGAAAAGCGGGAATCCAATTATAAAGGAAATTAATTTCTTTTTTTTTTTGCCATCATTATCCTCGATCTGAAAGAAATCTCGGACAGAATGACTAATCTGGCTCCAGCCAACACAAGCTCAGCTGCTGGCAGCAGGGAAGCACAGCCTGGCAGGGGTGAAAGCAAAGCAGGATGGTCCCAGATTCCCCCACCAAGCAGGGAGTTGCTGCCAGAGCAGGGGACCCCCTGAAAACCACTCAAAGAAAGGGGGGGAAGAGCACTGAGTTCCCCAGAACACAGAGAAACAGAGTGAAAGCTGCTCCCTGACAGCAGAAAAACTGAAGGGAGGGGCTCCTAGTAGTTACACCACCTTAGAAATACATTCCCAGGGGACTCCTGTAACGTTGGCTGGTGGCACACGATGTGAACTCCAGCTAGAAACTCCAGCAAGAGGAACCGAGCTCGGAGCAGGAAGGACAGACAGATGGACGGCTACAATCCATGGGTGTTCATACACACACACACACGCCACGGCAGCCAGAGCTTCCCGAAACGCTGCTCCCTCCTTGACTTTAGGCCCTTGGCTAAATAATGCCGCATTGTTTTGTATCAGGTTCTGCTCCCGCAGCCCCGCTGCGGCTCAGAAACAAAGGGGGCTTCATGCAGGACAAAAGGGGACTGTTCTACCTAATGAGGACCAGTTGAGAGGTATGGAGACAGCACCCTCTCCCCATCGGATCGCAGGCTGCGAACGAGCCTCTGTCCCCGGGGCTAATGAAGAGCAGTTGAGAGGTGTGAGCGGCGGCGAACAGGGACGTCTCTGAGCGAGGAGGGCGCCGGCCCCGAGAGACGCCGGCGCTGCCGCTCGGGCAGGGACAGCCCGGGAGAAGGGAACACGTTTAGGTTCATCTGTCACCGTGATGGCTCCTGACCCGCCAACCTCCCAGGCCCCGCTCTCTGACCTCCCGGGCTGACCTCTGCAAAGAGGCGCTGGTGCTCAGCCAGAAGTCCTCTATTGACTACCTGTCAGAGGGCACCTGCTTAAGGAACCCCATAGAAATTAAAGTCACAAAATGAGTCACGAGGGACTGTTTGAGCTGGGAAGCCAGCATTAGTCCCTGGCTGGTAAACCAATCTCCCTAATTATCTGCCAGAAGAATCTCTCTTCTTTCTATTTTCTTTTCTTTCCCCCTTCCCAGTCCTCTCTTCTCTTTGACTCATTATCTTAATTTCACATTAACCGTGAAGGCATTAAAAGCACCTTGGAAGAGGAGAGGGAGTGGAGTGGGGAGAGGCAGAGGCTGAATAAAAAAAAAGTACTTCCAGGCTTCCACACTGGGTCCTTTGCAGGAGCTGAGGCAAGTGGACCAGCAGCACCGTGAGCCACAGAGCTGCCACGGCGGGTCATGTTTTCATGTACAGCCCCCACCGCCGCAACCCAATCTGGTATAAAAGAAAACAAACCCTCAGCGGGGCAGTGTAAACCAAGCCCTGTCCGAGGGAGGATGTGTGGCTGTTCCTCATTTCCCCACCCTCCTCCCCTGCAGTGTAATGTTATACAGCTGCACCGGAGTGTCTTTGCTCCTCGCTGGTGTTTCTTGTCTTGGGCACATGGAAAGGGGCCGTCGTGGCGCCCGGAGCTGCTCCAGGAGCTGCTCCCTGCTCTGGGGCTGGGCAGGATTTCATCACACCAGGGCATTGCATGGGGAATGGCACCACCCCCTCCCCATCACTGGGTCGAGGTTGACTCCTAAGAGTTCATTGCATGGAGGTTTGTGATCCACACCTCTGTTAATTTTGTTTCTTAGATAACACTAAGGCACAGGAATGTTGTGATTCACCAGATCTGGATCTCTTCTTTTTGCAGTGGTTTGGGTTGGAAGGGACCTTCAACCACCTCATTCCAATGCCTATCCCACCTTCCACTTGCCCAGGTTGCTCCAAGCCCTGTCCAACCTGGTCTTGGATACTCCTGGGGATGGGGCAACCCCAGCTTCACTGGGCAACCAGTTCCAGGGCCTCACCACCCTCACAGGGAAGAATTCCTTCCCAATATCTGATCTAAATCAATTAGTGTTACTGAAATTCATCAAGCCCCATATTACCCAGATCCTGTGGAGACCAATGATAACACTGCTGCTTTTTCAAACAAATACTTCATTTTTTTTCCATATGGGAAAAATTGGTTAATGCTACTCACTCCCTCGCCCTCCAACGAAGCTAAACTTCAGATTCAGAGAACTCCAGAAAAACCACCTAAAATTTTAATGGAGACCAGAGCAATGCTCTCCTACAAATAAACAGCATCCTCATCAGATCCCAAATCCCTTCCCAGAGCACGGGATTGCATCCCCTGTGGCTGCAGCTCCCACAGCCCTTGGTACTCAGCACGAGACAGAACATCCTGTCACATCCAGCACTACAAAGCCGTTACTCTGGAAACACAATTATTTATCATGTTCTGAAACCTCTTAATTACAACAACAGTGAACAGACAAAACAAACTAACACAAAAAAAAATCAACCTTACAGAAGCCCCAACCTGGGCTGTGATTTGTTCCCAACTCCAGCGGTCGCTGTGAGAAGCGAGGCCAGGTGGGCCCGACCGCCTTTCCCCAGAGGATCACATCCAAGGGTTTACAACAAAGCCAGCTAGCAGGGAATTTTCACATGGGTCTAGGTTTCATCATGAAAATTTTTGCCCTGTACTCCTCCTAACCCTCGAGAAAGCCAGGACTGCATTTCAGTTTAATTCACAAATCTGGCTGTAACCCATTACTCTGTTAAAAGGCCAAAGATTTAATAGTATATAACTCCACAGTTAGTCCCATTGGATTCCACAGGATTACTTTTGCGGCCAAGTACCAGCATTAAGTGTGAATAAAGACATCAAACTATGGCTGCAAGTGTTGATGATTCATCGGCAGAATTCCTAGAAGAGAGGGAATCCACACAACAGCCTCATAGCTGTGAAGTGACCTAACTAATATGTTGTTACACAGATAGTAAAGCTGCATCCACTGGGAGAAATGGGAAAAATATATTGCCTACCGGGGATGTCATGAAAGTGAGAAGGTTTCTTGCCCTGTTTCTGTGCAAGATGGTCACAGGTTGTCAAATGCTCCCTTATTGCTTCACGTGGCTGCTCATTCTGGGAGCCCCAGAGCAGCTGAGGAGGGACAAGACCTGCTGCTCTTCCCTGTCCAAGGGATGGGGGAATGAGGAGCTCAGCATGACACCAGTTGCCCCTCTCAGTTACCTGCAAGCAGAGCTGAGCTCGGCCACAGTAACCAAGCTCAGCCCAGCAGAGCTGGTTTAAGCAGGAGAAATGTGTGTCTCCTTCCCTGCCCCAAACCATCACCACCAGGCAAATAAATGCCAGACCAAAGCTCAGGTCCCGGAGCTGACGCTCCCCTCACACCCCAGATCAGGAATCTCCGGTCACACCAGTCACCCCTTAATGAACCCAGGAGGGTTTGGCCCCTGTTTTATTGGGTGAAAACATTTTCTCATGGCCAAATGATAAGGAAGCTTGATGCAATGAGTGACAAAGGACAAAAAAAAAAGCCCCAACAGTGGTGAAAAGACATTTTTCACATATTTTTCTCCCTGTCATCTTCCAGGAAACTGATAAAACTGGTTTCAGATGTAGTTTTCATTCAAAATGCAACCATATATCTTGGGATTGAGCAAACCCAAGCCTCGAGCACAGGCACTGAGGGAAGGAGCATGCCCTGCTTAATGGCTCACAGGCTTGAGAAGAGACTGAAACCAAAGCCAGGAAAGAAAGCAGCAGAATTCCCTTTACCTTCCCCACCGGCACCAAGGAGGGAGATAAAGTGTCTCCAAAGAACTGTCTGTGCTTTCATTCCACAGGGCTGTGGTTTTACCAGAGGCACCTGCTGAGAAACACTGTTGGCTGAGAAGCAAACAAACACAAGGAATTTAGGGATACAGACATGCAATTCAGCCTCATAAATGGGAAAATCATCCTCTGGGGTTTAGTTTGGAAACACCAATGGGTCTGAAAAACAAAGAGTGAGCAACAAAAACCCTCTGCACATCAGTGTGAGGAACCTTCCCCTGCTCCTCAGAGCTCAGTCTTTTTTCCTCCCCCCATCAAGGACATGAGGGAAGGATCTTTCTTTACCCTCCCAGGGAAGCTTTATGCATTGAAACAAGTGTTATTTAAATAAACCCCTTGGACTGGAGTCTTAGAATGAAAAAATGGATCATCAGTTTACCCATGGGACACACTCAACAGCCCCAAAGCTGGAGGAGCTGCCTTGGGGAAAACCTTCATTTCAAACACTGCTGTGGGTTCCAACCCAAACAAACACCATTTGCTGCAGTCCAAGATGACTTTCCTGAGGAGCAGATCAGGGTTTTCAACACTGGCTGCTCTTGGGTGCTGCAGCCAGGCAGAAAGCCACGTCCCCTGCCGCAACCTCCAGCGTGACAAAACTCGCTTCAGATTCCCATTTGAAGAAAACCCAGCCAACATTTTGAAGTTTTCCACAAAGTAGAAAGTTCTGGAGTTTCTCACTAGGAAGAAAATCACATCTTTTCCCTCCTGGTTAAACCAAAGTCCTGCTGTGGGTGAGAACAACTCAGTCACAGTTTGATGCTGAACACTGAAGACCATAAAGTTCTTTTTCCATGCTCCCTCTCTGTAAGTCACTGTGGTTTGAAGTTCTACCCCTCCTGCAGCCATCCTAAAAAGCCACGGTTCTGAGTTCCTTTAGGAAGGGGCACACAGGCATCATCCCTTCCCTTTAAAGGTCTGTTACACCACGTGTGGGGTCACCAACCCCCCTCGCTTGCTGTAACACCAAAAGAGTTTATTTACAGTAATAGAGAAACTGAGATGAAGTGAAATGCCGGTGCTGAAATGACAAGATCCCAGTCCATTGAAACAAGAGCCTTTTGATGTTATCCAAACAAAACATGAAAGCTAAAGGAAGTCATGCCAACGTCATCTGCCGGGAAATTTAGTTAAAGCTGACACTCCTGGAAAACATTTTGATTTTAGCCAAAATCTGTTTGTTCTTTTCAGTGTAACCTGTTACACAGAGTGAAGAGAGAAGAAAGGCTGGACCAGTTTTACTGGGAATATACTCAGCAGAGACCCACAGTACCATGTACTGCACTGAATTTTGCCACACAAATGTAAATACACCTTAGGAGGTCACTCCAAAAGAAGACAGGGGTGCAAAGCTGGTTCCCATCCAAATGGTCTGAAGTGGGCCAGGGCCACCTTTTGTCTCCATTTCTCAGCCTCCATGGACATACTTTGCTTTACAACAGTAATGAAATTGGTAGGAATTTTTATATTTGCAATAGTCAAAGTGGGAGAATAATTCAAATCCACGTGTTGGTGCTGCCAGTCACACACCTTAAAACTCATTAGGAAGGGCAACACTGCGTATTTTAAAAACCAAGCATTTGTGCACTTCCTTCCCCTCCAATCTCTTGGAAATGACACAATAGAAGGGACAAAGAAGGAACCAGCAGCAGTATCTCTTCCCTGAAAGCACCGTAATGATAAACAAACCCCCAAAGTCTGAGTTCAGAGTCAGAAACGGCGCCGAAGGTGGGCAATTCCACAAACTCGGGTTTCTGCTGAAGTGCCCACTCAGCCAAAGTGTCTGTGTTTGGGTGTCAGGTTCGGTACAGATGAAAAGTCAGAAATAGCCAAGTGCCAAGGTTTACACATAGCAAGGGAAACGAGCGGAGTTACGGGAGAGCAAAGCAGTTGAATTAACGACGCCTCGGCCAGCTCACAACGCGAAGCTTCCAGGCTATGTGGGTTGGGTTTCCTGGCCTCAGCGCTGCATTTCAACTACTTTTGCAAATGTAAGAGGCCAGAACTGTCCCCTGTGCTCAGAGGACAAGTGTCCAGTTTGGCTTTTGGCTGCACAGCCTGAGCTGTTAGTTCCAGTTGCAGGGGGATGTGACGGGGGAAATCCCTGACACGGGGCGCTGTGAAGGAGGAATTCACTGGAGAACTGAATTGCTGAGGAGCTCTGAGGCTTAAGGATGACTCTTGTCTTCTGTCCAGAATCACACAAGTCTACATTCAGTGCCTCCAGAGTTCTGATTTTATAGCAAAGTCTTATGCAAAAGAGGAAGTTTCCTTCCCTTGTCCTACACTTGGACCCACTGGGCTCCAGTCTCTTGAGTCAGACTCAGCCTTGTGGCCAAAGGGACAAAAACCATGTCAACATCTGCACTGGGACCTTTCCAAGCGCTGTTCAGAGGGCTACATAAGCAGTTCTGTCTGCATCTGGTACCCCAAAGTGGGAATTCACACTGCCTCCCTCCCTGACTTGCCATTGCCTTCCCTCCTCCTGGGACTTCCCATTGTGCTGCAGACATGGAGCTGGCTCCATGGAGGGGAGCCGTGGCTCAGTTCAGAAGCAAAGCCCCAGGGTATCGTGACAGGTCTTTTCTGCCAGCCAGGGAGATACAAAAAAACCCCACTAATGCAAGGAGAAAAACAGCCCAGAACCCTGAGTAGCTCAAGAAAAAGGGAACAGCAAGACTTCTGGTTAAGCATCTGTAAGATGCCTCCAAGCTGCCCAAGCCCTTGGGTCCAATCTCCCACTCACATCCCTTAGATGTTCCTCTGCAGCACTCTGCTGGTTTGGTTTTTTTTTTTGCCCAGACTTCTCAGTCATCTCCCCAGTGGAATGGATGATTCACATTCAAACACCGAGGCGAGTTTAAAGCTAAACTTGCAGTGTAATGGATCCTTTTTCCCTCCTGGCTCAGGCTCCTGTGCTGCTGCTCAACAGCTGCCACGCTCCATCTCCGGAGCAGCGCTGCCGCCTCGGCCGGAGCCATCCTCCCCGTGCCCAGGGCTGGCACGGCCTGTTCAGCCTCAGGCATGTGCTACAATTCCACCAAAGACCTCCTGAATCAAGGCCAGACAGGTCCCCTTGGCCATTCCCAACATGTGCACAGTGGCCAAGTGCTGAAAAGGTAAACGGTTAAATGAAATCTGGGGATTCTTTTATTTTTACTTCTATTTTTCCTGTAGTCAGAGCCAAATGATTGCTGAGCTCCTTAGCGAAAAAAACCCCCAAAAATAACAAAAACCCCTCAACAGGACGTGTTCCAAATCAGCCACACAGCACAGCAAATAAATTCAAACACACGGGATTCCTCCCCCCCAACACCATAAATAATAAAAACAATATACTAAGGCTACAGAAAGCAAACCAAAGGCAGAAACAAACATGCCTTGAGCCACAGATTGATCTACACATCTGAGTATCCATCATCCCTCTGCTTCTCCCTCTGTCTACTTTGGCATCTGGCATTAACCAGATTTTGAGAGATGACCTTCAATTTGCTCACTCTAAAGCAAGTCTGGCGTGCCAGAGACTTAACAGATGATATACTTTGGCTCCAAGGAGTCAGCGCTCCAGAGTCTTTGAGCGTCCCACTCCAGATCTGGGACAGAGCAGGACTAAGCGCAAGCACGTAATACTTCTATCACTCCCCTTCGATCTTTTGGACTGGTGTGGTTATTTACTACCTGGTCTGGCTTCTGGGAAATCTGGGGAGGACTCGGAGCCTCCTGTGAGGACCCTCCGGAGTTGTGGTATGCCCCCGGGCTATCTCCTGGATTAAGGAGTTTCCATTGTGTTTTCTGGGGGAGATGGAGGGGGAGATTAACAGGAAAAACATTGTCCCAAGCCCCAGCCACTGTCATGACTCACAGCTTGGCCCCAGCCAGCCCCTGTATCCCCCACCAAGGCAGCAGCTCAGAGGCTCAGTTGCTCTCTGTGTGGTGCTTTGAGATCTTGGGATGTGCCACGTCGAGCTGCAGGAATCGGCTGTCGGGAAGGCTCGGACTTGCACCCCCTCCTCCAGTGCCCACCTGAGCCAGGCATGGCTTCCCAAACCCTTCCTTCGTTCCAGCTTGAGTTAGGAGGCTTAGTTCCACTCCCTAGGTAGGAGGGGAGCTCTTCCATCTGTACACGGAGATGGAGGGAAAGAACATGACGTCCACCCTAAAACCCAAACCCTGGGAGTCATCTGCTCTGGCCGGGGATCAAAGGCTCTGTTCCATTTTTAACCGCTGCCCTGCCCCACCTTACTACTGCAGTGCATCCAAGCATGTTTTCCCATCATTTCATTGTGTGCCAGAGGATAAACAAAAGCCACCCCCTCGGTCCCAGGGAAGGATGCATTCCTGAGAACTGCGAACCCTCCTCGACAGATAAGTGCCTTTCCCACTGCAGGCAGCGACAGCTTCTGTAAACCTTGACCGAGCCAGTTTTCCTGAGCTTACATGACAGGCTGGCAGGCCAAGGGAGATGGATGGCTTTATTTTTGTCAAGAACAAATCTACAGATGTTGGTTAAAACCAAAAGGGGAAAAAGAAAAAAAAAAACAGCTTGGAGGGTGATTGAGAAGCCAGTGAGAGGGGGACAAAGAACAGTCCAGAGATACATAGAGACAAGTAATATATACAATGTGCTTAAAAATAATGCCAGTGGGAGCTGACATCATTTGTTTACTCATGGTCTGCTTGTGCTTGGCTTGGTGTAATTGTGGAAAGGCCAGTGGGGCACATGGGGCTCACCCCACTGCCACTCGGGTCCATAGATTCCTGCAGGGAACAGCTTCCACCACATGGTACCCATTTCCCACAGGGCACAGCCAGGAGATCTTCCTCCTATACACAGGGATGGAAATCCCTGAAGAATGGTGGTATTGAGGGATGCTCAGTCTTGCACGCCCTGTCAGGAGACTGGTTTCTCCCTGGATCACTGACTGGTGGTGGGGGAGTCTCACTGGGGCACCACAACTAGCCCCACAGCTCAGTCATATCTGTAACCAGTTCTTCAGCCCACCCTGTGAACACCCCTGAACAAAGTCTGTTTGTGACTTTGAACAGAACCAACAAAATCTACACTTAAACACCTCCACTAGGAGCCTCCTTGTTCCAAACTATGCCCTGACTACGAGGTCTCCAGAGCACAAAATGGGAAAGAACATGTGACCCAAGCAACAGCCTTTTCTAAGGCTCCATCTGAGGGGCTGTTTTTAGATTCATGATGGAAAGAGCAAGGGCAGATGTCCTGAGAGAGAGGCAGAGAGCGTACTGATGGTCTAAATCCATTATTGCACCTGGCACAGGGCCAGCACCCACAAACTCCTGAATTTTTCATCTTGGAATAACTGCTCCTTCATTTGGTTTCCCTCTACCTCAGTTTCCCCAGCTGGAAATGGGGATGCTGGTGCACAGCCCTGTGCCAGTGTCACATCACAGACGCATTAAGAAACAAATGCTTGTTAAAATGAGCTCCATGTTCCAGTAAGAACCACTTTGGGGAGTGGGAGAAAACCAGTGACATTATTTTAAACAGAAAGCCCTGTGCCATAATGCACTTCCTGTGTTTGAAATCATAAATTTCGTGTACATCACAGCTTTGCTGAGGGGTGAGCATCTGAAGAGGAGGTCCTTGCAACAAAACAGTATTCCTGGTAGACCTCAAACAGATGGAAGATGCCTCCATAAACCCACTGCTCTAAAATTGCCTCCTGCTTCCCCCACCTTACACATTTCTCACGCGCTGCAGATGCCAGGACACTACCTGATAAAGCTCCCAGCTAGAAGCAAATGGGATATTTCACTCTTGGACTCATCCAGAGGCTGCCAACAAGGTTGGAGAGTAGCCAAGGCTCTCTGGTGTGTTTGTGTGCGTCAGCCACAGATACCTGACTACCAGGAAATGGAGTAAGACCATCAACTCATTACACATAAGCCATCAGATGGTAACAACTTTCAGTCGCTGGTATTGACTTGAGCTGCAGCTGAAAAGGCACTGGTGAGATGAAAGGCTCTGTATCCCATTACTAATCCCCTGAGCCATCCAGTCCCCCAAATTTTGTGGAAGTTTTAAGTTTCACCATGAAATGTTCATAAAATGAAATGCACATTTGTTGCCAGCTCTACTTATTCCTATGCAAGCATTTCCTCAAATTCCCTCCCCTGGAAGCATTAGCAGCAAAGACTCTGTTGCTGCTGGAGGCAGCTCCTCTGCTCCCATCTCCCTGGAACTCAGCACTCCTTTGGTCTTCTCTCCAGAAATCCCTGGACACTGGGCTACCTGCCTGTCCATGATGACCCCCATTAGGTATCTACAAGCATTTCTCAAGGGGTTGTCAAGAAGTTAAAGCTTTTCCACAAACCCTGAGGGCCACAGATGGGTCTGGGTCCAAGGCCTGCAGCAGCCCAGGGTCCAACTCACGCTGCTGGTTAAGGCCACGCTGCCCTCAGCACCCTCTTCCCCGCCAGTGAACGTGCTCCACCACCCACCAGATGGCTGCTGCGAGTTGCAGTCATGTGTGTCACTCATCAGAGAACCTCCCTTGCATTTTGGAGGCCTGTGTCATACAGCTGGACTCCGGCAGAAGGCTGGGAACAATGTGGGAACACAGGCAGGAACATTCCCGTCCCAACGTCCCACTGGAAAGACTTTTTTTTTTTTTTTCCTTCTTCTTCTTCTCTCCCCAGATCTCTCCCACCCCCAAAGAGGAAGAGGCAAACACAATGCCTGTTAGCAGCAGGGAAATCTCTCACACATTTTCTCCAGCTACAGACCAGGGGGCAAAGCCTGGTGTAGCGTCGCTCGCGCGGCGCTGAGCGTCCTCACACCCGGGCAAAGGCGGCTGCTAAATCAGAAACAGTCCCACTGAATATGGACACCACAGGAACCAAACTGGGGCTGGGATATTGTTGCTCAAGAGAACAACCTCTTCCCAGGGAGATAATGAAGAGCAAAACAGCCACAGGAAGAGCAACGGTCGTAACGGAGCCGGATGAATAGCGTTACATCCATTGGGAGGCTTTTTTGGAAGCACAGCATCCTCTCCCTCGAGGAAGGGTGAGAAACCTTCTCATAGTTGTTCAGCAGAGTGCTGTGGTCATTCACAGGAATTCTGCACATGCCCTAGGAATGCGTCACTGCCCACATCCACACGCACGTCCCCAGCTCTCCAGCTTCTCCCTGTGGACTCACAGCCAAGAGAACAGGAGAGAGAGCTCTTGCAGAGGAACCCCAGCCCTCCCTCTCCGGGGAGAAAGCCCCTCAATGGCACTCATGAACCAAACCAAACCCTTTCTCTTCACCCACCCCCCTCTGTTAAAAGCCATCCTGTGGTCACGGTGTGCCCAGAGACACCCATTTCATGGTTAAAAATATTACACCTACAAATTACAACGTTTTGGGAAGCCTGCAAAGAAGTGGGCAGAGCTGACGACAACGTTGAACTGAAGCTGCCAAAACCCAAGTGTTGGCAGGCTGACTGCTGGACTAGTCACTTGGAAAGGCCAGACTCACCCTCCTTCACTCACAGCACACTCATGTAACCTCTCCCCGCTCGGGAAGAGCTCACCACTGCCCACTCGCCTTCCTGCTGCTCTGCCTATAATCCCTTGCCCTCTTCAGGGTCAGATCTGGCAGTGATGAAGGTCCAGAATGGATCAGACCAGCAAGTTGATCCCAAAGGAAAGTTTTTCTTCTGCTGGGCTAATTTTTCACAGGATCAGCTGATTCACTCAGAGAGGTGGTAGATGCCCCATCCCCAGAAACATCCAAGGTCAGATTGGATGGGGCTCTGAGCAACCTGATTTAGTGGAAGGTGTCCCTGCTTAAGGCAGGGGAGTTGGAACAAGATGATCTTTAAAGTTGCCTTCCAACCCAAACCATTCAGTGAGTCTGTAATTTAGGCAGCTCACCCTGTGGCAGCAAGACCAGCATGAGGGGGGCAGTGGAAATGCAGGGGGGAAGGGCAGGGCACCTGCCTACAGACACCCCGGGCTGGATGTTCTGGGAAACCAAATCCTTGAGGTGCCATCTCACAATCAGCTGAAAGCAGTCTAAAAATCTGTGCTTCCATCCTTGGCTCCTCCTCTCTTTTTTACCCTTTTTCTTCCATTGGCATGAACACCCAACTGACCAAACATCTGTGTGACCCCAGGAACCGACCCCATCACGGACAAAATGGTTATTTCTCCTCAAAATCAATAGGTTTAGGTTTGGTGTAATGTCCCAACTCTGCAACACTGTAGGCAGATATTTAGTGTGACTTTTAGACCCAACTCAGCACCCAAAGAGCCGATGGGGTTCTGTGCCCTGATGCCAAAGATATTTAGAGCAGTTTCACCAACAGACTTCAGCAGGACTCCTGTGCCCATTCCTGTTGAAAAGCTCAGTGTTTCAGGACACGGGTACTCACGTCTGCACAAGGCCAAGACTAAAGCCAAAGCCAATATTCTCAGAGTAATGATATCAGTGTCTGGCCCAGGGAGCAGAGTTTCACTCCTCCAGTGGTCGGAGCATTTCTCTGCTTCTCCAGTAGACTTGTGGCTCCTTGTGGAAAAGCCGTGGTTCCACAAACATTTCTCTCCGTGGTAAGCCCAGCTCATCCCATCACACTCCTTTCTCAATCACCAGCCACTCACTCCCAAATCCCGTTCACCCCTCAATTATGCCAATCCAACTATTTATGGAGCCGCGCGGTGACTCAGCCAAGGGAGCTGATCCTGCAAAAAACGAAACAA
Source organism: Pseudopipra pipra (assembly GCF_036250125.1). Taxonomy (NCBI): domain Eukaryota; kingdom Metazoa; phylum Chordata; class Aves; order Passeriformes; family Pipridae; genus Pseudopipra; species Pseudopipra pipra. The sequence continues at coordinate 2,881,001 of NC_087566.1, read as the reverse complement.
CCTCGCGGAAAAGGACAAGGAAAGAGAGAGAGGGGAAGAAAAAGCGTTCAGTGAGAAGGGGCCCTAACAAGAACTGTAAAAATCCGTGGGGCAGGCTGGATTTTTAAAAAGGGTAACTCAGTATTGCAAGTGCTGCCCTGACATCTGTTTACTGTTATCCCAGCACAAGTGAGGTTCCGGATACCGGCACTACAGGGGCTGAGGCATAATAACGCGTGGCACTTGGCTTTTCTGCTCCTATTAGAGCTGATTACAACTGTCTGAACTTCAGTGTTGTTGATCATGGCCGGGGGAGGGAAAAGGGGGCTTTCCAACTCTTAAGAAGGAAAAAGACTCGGGGAAAAGGTTTCACGAGCAGCTCTCAAACGGCTCATTTTAAGCGACTCGCAGCTCTCTTTTCCCACCCGGATTATCCAGAGGGTTTATCTTTAGGGAAAAAGGCCGGGTTTGTAAAACCCTGATCCCCCCACTTTAATCTGTGCAGGTAAAGGGAGATGTTTGGCACTGGAGCAGTGGGGGAAACAAGAGGAGTGGAACGGAGCTTGTAAGCAAATCACCAAAACGGAGCCTTTTAAAATCTACATTTTTCTGTGCATGGGAAAGCTTGATATAAACACATACCACTGCCCCCCATCTCTCCTCTCCACTTCCCTGTCATAGACCTTATTCTTCTATGATAAAAATAATGGATTTATAGAGTCATAAGGCTGACAGAGGAATGAATTTACATTTTAGAGCCTCAAGTCTTCTACTTCAAAGGATAAAGTTCTGCTCAGGTGCTGGTCCATCACCACTGTCCCACCCCTCTCAGTGGGAGCACAAGCACTGGGCTAATCTCCCTTCTGCTAAGAACTGGCAGCAGGAATCTGCTGGTTGTGGAGAGACAAGAGGGGAAAGGCAGAAGAAGGGAATTTCTGTGTTGTGGGACACTTTCAATTTACTCGGTTTGATCTCCAAGTTTTCGTGGTCGTGCTGAACAAGATCATGTTTGAGTTTCACAAATGACTAGAAAGGGAAAGCTTGTTTGTTCTTTTTTTTTTTTTTACCACGGAAATCTATGGCTACAACGCAAACATCAAGCAGGCAGAGCAAAGGAACAAGCCGAAAAACATCCCCACATTTTATCCCCCACAACAAACACTGGTTTGCAGGAAGCCACAACAACGGGAGGCAGAGCAGTGGTGGTCCCCACGGCTACACGATAACCCGAAATCAGAACATGAAAACACAATGACCACAACAAACAAGCAGTCAAAGACACAACAAGCACAACAACAAACCCACTGCCACGCATCACAGGCAGAAAGGATGGTTACAGCCTCAACCTCCATCCCTGAGAGGCACATCAAGTGACTGTCAGCCACATCCGCAGCACAAAACTCCCAGTAACTCATCTCAGATGATCAGCCAAGAAAATACCCAACCTAGGAGAGAATTAAAGTGAAACTCTAAGATATTTACTACTGGTGTCCTATAAAAAGGGAAAAACACACGGCTGGTGATAACAGAACACTTGATGTGATCACTTTTCCTGGCCAGCTGGGAAATAAAGGACACATCAGGCAGTAAATGAAGAGATGCTCCTTGTTCTCAGCCTAAGTGCCTTTGGATTTTGAGGCAAGATGGGTGGCAGGGTCAGCTGGGGAAACCCCTGAAGAAAGGGAAGAACCTGCCAGGTAAGTGTGGTCACCACCTCCAGAAACGTGGAAGGATGACTGGATACAGCAACAAGAATTTAAGTTATCATCAACTGGGACCGATGAGACCAGCTCACATGTAACAGCAAATAACTGGGGAGAAGCTGGGAATGAAAAGAATGAAATATGGCTCCCACAGAAGCAGGGGTTGAGTCACAGCAGCCAGTCTGCCTGCTGAGTGTTTTAGGTGCCCTGCAGAGTCATAGATCTGGAAGGGTAATGCAAAGGGAAATGGGAAAATTCTGAGCACTGTTAAAATTATCATCTGAAGATCAACCAAAAGGAGGAATGGAAATAAGTCATGATTTTTTTGCACCAGCTGAGCTTTGACAGTGGCAGAACAGGGCTGCACACGGTGCATGAGAGGTACAACCAAGGCATCCAAAGCTCACAATAAATCTTTTTTCCCCACAGAAAAAACAACGTATTAGAAAGGCTTTGTGAATGACAATCCATCAATGTGATTTTACTGTGTTCTGCAGCTTGAATCCGTGTGGCCAGTCATGCAAAACCCTCCTGAGTCTGCTCCACAGCCCATTCCTGCCCTGCTGCAGGATGGAGGTGCCATGCCCCAGTAGCTCATGCTCAGGCAGGACATCAGGACTTCCCAAACTCAAAACCTCCCTTTGCCACTGGCTAGGTGATGGAAATGGAAAAGTCACTTAACTGGCTATTGAATGAGAAGAGCAATATGTACCCAAGCTGTCAAAATTAATTTATTGTTTCAGCTGGCACTTCGGCTTTTATCAAAGCCATGAACGTGCGTGGCCAGTCAGTCTCTGGCCCCACATAAAATAAACTGCAAAATCTTTTCTCTGGTCTTTGATAAAGCAGACAAAAGGTCAAAATGGTCCACTAACCTGCATAAACCATTTCTCTGTGGGTTCAGCCAAAGAAAAGTGATTAGAAACCAAGTGGTTCACCCTGTGCCAGTCCAGAGAGCTTGGGCAGCAAAGCAGAGCCTGGCTGCCTCATTCCTTCCTCCCTGTGGGGCTGGGAGGGTTGACACTACACAAAGAGTGGCAGTAGCGGGATGGTCTCCCCTTCACTGACCAAAACTCCATGTCCTTGTTCCCCTTATTGTATTTTCTAACTACACCTAAGTTCCTTTCTTTCCTTCCTACTGCTGCACATCCCCTGCCTGGAAAAAAAGAGATGTGACTCATGTTGGCATCAAGAGGCCAAGCAGAGGATTTCTTTAAAATGCTCAGCATTTCACTAAGTTCACCCCACCAAACTGACCCCAGGGTCTGCAGCTCCACCATACTGACCAGGCACCTACTGGAAGCCCTTCTCCATCGTCACTGGGACTCTCCTCCATGAGGGATCAAGTGAAGCCTCAGCAGCTGAATCTGGGAAGGTGGTCATGGTCCCAAGCCTTCCAGAGTTCAAGAAGAGTGTGGACAATGCTCTCAGGCACATGGTAGGATTCTTGAGGTTGTCCTGTGCAGGGTCAGTGTTGGACTTCAAAGACCCCTGTGAGTCCTTTCCCTGCTCGGGATATTCTGTGAATCTGGTCTGCCCACAGCAGTAGCTCATTCACAATTAAAGGCAAGGCCACAGCACTCTGCAGGTCCCACCTTGCAGGGAAAGCACAGTCCCACTCCGTGGATGTTCTCAGCTCCCTTGTCCCACAGAGAGCAGTTCACTCCTCAAAAGTCCCACATGGTTTAAAGCAGGTGAGCGCCAGCCCCAAAACACAACCGGGAGGTTCTTAGAGCAGCCTCGCTGCAGCAGCTGAACACTTGTTAAACATTTCCTTCACGACCTCTGCTTTGACAGGGGTTCCAGCTTTCTGTGCCACCCGAGCGTGTGCTGGAGCAGCCCTGGCAGGGATGGGAGATGAGATCACACGAGGCCACCCCAGCCCGGGGTGCTCGTGTTCAGCTGCTGGATTGGCAGCGTCTGCTGCGAGCGGAAGCCGCTCCTCACACCAGCTCTCTGCTCCCTGGCTATCAGGAACAGTTAATCTGATTTTCCTCTCATCTAGACTGCCAGTATTTCAGGGTAGGGCAAGCTGTCCAGGACAAAAGCATAATCCAGGCTTATAAACGAAGTGTGGCATGAAGGGAGTGATGTCTAGTCAGCCCTTTGGTACTGCTTTATATGGCAAAGCTTAGCCAAGGAGGACTCGGGATGCTGAAGTCCAGAAGGAGAAACAAAAGGTCAAATTCTTTCCCCTCTCAATGAGATTTCCAGGTGGTAGAAGAGGCTCAACTATTTAATTAGATTTGTGTAAGTTTTGTAACAGAAGTCATTCATGTAAGGAAAGCCAAGGCAAGTGGGTCAGGAATTAGACACATCTCCACACCTCTTCATAATCCGGTGGACCACATTTCCCAGAAGCTTGGGAAGAGATCCCAGTGAACCGGGGACAAGCCCTCAAGCCAGGCAGAAATAGAGGTATGGGGCCAAGTTTCAGTTTGAGAGCTCATCCCACCTTCAGACTCCAGCAGCAATTCCAGGACTCCGACCTTTTAGAAACAAACCTGTCCCAGCCTGCTGTGGACAACTGTGGTGGGGTGTTCCACCCCTAGAAGATGCCAACAGCACAGACTGGTAAGTTTTCTCTTTGCAATCAGAGAGAAAAAGGGCCAGAGAAGAGCAGCCCCTCAGATCTAGGACAGACACCTGAAGGAGGCTGCAGGGTAGAGCCCCCTGAGCGTGTCCTGTTCATCTGTGAGTAACGAGAGAGCCCAGAGGGATCTCTTGGATGCAGAGATTCCCACAGCACAGGGGTGTTTCTGCAGACCCAGACAACTCACCCCAGATTGGCACATGAGCAACTTGTGCATTTTAACAGATAAAATGCCAACATCCCTATTTAGCAGCCTTAGAGCCCCTTCCAGCACCTAAAGGTGCTTCAAGGGAGCCAGAGAGGGGCTTTGGACAAGGGCCTGGAGGGACAGGACAAGGGGGAATGGCTTCCCACTGTCAGAGGGCAGGGTTAGATTGGGAGGAAATTGTTCCCTGTGAGGGTGGGGAGGCCCTGGCACAGGTTGCCCAGAGAAGCTGTGGCTGCCCCTGGATCCCTGGAAGTGCCCAAGGCCAGGCTGGACGGGGCTTGGAGCCACCTGGGCTAGTGGAAGGTGTCCCTGCCCATGGCAGGGGTTGGGAATAAAGGTCCCTTTAAAGTCCCTTCCAACCCAAACCATTCTGTGATTTAACAGCAGTTTGCCTGAGAAGGCTTTAGCCCAGCATGACAATATAGAGAACTTGGCAAGGTCTGGCCCAATACCTTTTTGTGATTGATTAATTTGACACAAATGACAAGATTATAGCATGTATAGCTGTACACCACGTGACTTCCCACAGTTCACCTATTTTGGCTTTCTCAGATTAAGTAACAATGCAGAATATGAATAAGGGAAAAACCTGTCCTCCAGTGTCTGCATCTGAGCTTTTGGAATGTGCTATTTTTAGACATCCTCCTGCCACTTGCAGCTTTATAATATAAATGATTGCTCTGGGCATCTTGGAGTAAAACAAATTAATTTTGTTAAAAAAAAAAAAAAAAAAAAAGAAAAGTGATTTCCAGTGACTTAGTAACAGCATTTGACAGTCAAATAACTTAGGGCTTTAAGTCCCCAAGTGCCCATTGACACAGAAGTCAGAGCTGGCTTCCAGTGCATGAGAACTCTGAAAGGCACAGAATAACACCGTAAAAACATGTTTTTTCAAACTAAATAAATGACATCCTGTAATGCAAAAAACAGTTTTCAAGCTCGCACACATCTGCCCCGTTACTCCCCTTGCTCTCACACTCACTCTCCCTTCCAGAAAATCTATTTATTTCTCCCACTGCTCTCAGGATGTTTTGTTTCTTGTTTATCTATAAGCATGTCCACTAATAGCTTTGGGAGATCGTGTGATTAGACCTATGTGGATTTTTTTTTCCAGCACTGCTTTTTGTGGAAAAGGAAAAATTTTTCAGGACTACAACATACCATAAATGCATGTTGATATTGTTGACTTAGGGGGTTGATATTTTTATTTTCTGCTAAATCTCAACCCATCAAATTGGCAAATTTCAACAAGTTTCAGAAATATAATTCCTATTTGAAAAGACTCCTTCTTTGTATTTTTTTCCCTTGAATAGCATTAAATGGCATTAAAATATTATTATTGCCAATGTACCAGGCACAAGTGAAAATTCACTCCTATTTTTGTGCTTTTAACTTTAATTCTAAATTAAGCACCGCTCAAGTTTTTTTTTTTTTAATTGCCAATGCATTTAATTATTTTACACAAGTTTTTAATTTTTCCACTGGTGCTGCCCAGCATCAGCTACAAACCACAAGCTGGAGGCACTGGCTGGCACCAAACTCTGAATTCGCCAAAGAACAGGTAGAAAAATGAATATGAATTAAGAACGTGGAGCAGAATCTTGTCCTTCATAAACGAGTTTCACTGACATAAGCACCACAAACCTGACAGAAGTAAGGCAGGCAGGTGGTCCTAGAGACAAGGGGGAGATTTAGCTGCCAGCATTGAGGTGTGGTCCGTGGATTGAGCAGATGCAGCTGCAGCAGGCAAAGCTCAGAACCAGCCCAGGCATCAGCACCAGCTCTGCACTGGGCCCCAGGATGGACCAGCATCCTCTCACTGCATACAGGACAACTGGCTCTTTCAAAGAAACTTGGACAGCAGACCAAGGAAGAACATTGTCCACCTCTACTCAGCACTGGTGAGGCCATACATGATAAAGGCTCCAGTTTTTGGGTCCAGCCAGCCAAGAGTCCGACAAATTTACCATCACTTCATTTGCCCAAGCACTGACCATCACAGACACAGCACTGACACAGAGCTCAGCAAACAGCCAGGGGCACGACAGAAGGACCAAGGCCAGGCTCCAAATGTGGAAAAAGGGGAGGAGGAAGGAAAAAAAAAAAAAAAAAGAAAAAAGCCAAAGAATGTACCATTGCAAACCCTGTTTCAATTAGCAGGGGTGAGCAGCGACTGCACGACACGCACGGAGCACATGGGCTCCGCACGCAGCGGGAGCGTGGCACAGGAGGGAAGAGCAAAGTCACAGCAGCCAGCACGGCACAGGGGGTTTGCCAGCATGGCAAAAGGTGTTTGCCAGCAGGGCAGGTCACCTGAGGTGAGCTGGGGACAGGCAGCACGTCGCAGGGGTGCTCAGGACACCGGCCGTGACCCCTCGTGCGCGTGAGCTTTCCCTGCTCTCCTGGGCTCCACCACCCGAACGTGTCCCTGCACATCCCACTCTGCCAACTGTAGCAAAGGACACGGAGAAGTTCCTGCCTTTGATTTTATAACATCTCTGCCTTGCCCCTTTCTGCAGGGATCAGGAATTTCTGAAGCCAGAGCATCTGAGGGCAATGCCCCTTTACTTCTGCCACATTTGTGGAGTAATCCCAAATCAATAAAAACCTTCCTGATTTAAAATGTTCAATAAACCGGGGTGCTGTTTCGAGATCTCCCAACAAATGTGTTGCCAGGTGGAAAACCATGAATTATTATTATTTTTTTTTCCATTCAAGATTGGGAAACTCCAACCCTAACTCCAGCTGCCAGAGAAAGAGAGAAGTACATGTGTATTTTATCAGAGGTGTCTGTTTTCCCTTGGCTTTCAAAACGTCATCTAAACAACACAACCCCCAAAACTGAAACCCTCCAGTTCTACATGTCTTTGATGCAACTGTCCCCTCTGGCCTTAGAAATCCATGGATTGCTACCTCTCACTTATCTATCAGCCTTGCTCCTGCATCCATATATCTCTATCTAGATATATAGATACACACAGATGTTATCTTAGCTGTCACATACAGTGAGAGTCTAAATACACATGATATTCTTTCTTCTCCTTTTCACTGGCAAAGAGATAACAGGTAGGCAGACAGACAAACACATGCAGAACATTAGCTCTAGGTCCCTGTAAGCTTATCTTATCAGTTTAGTCTAAATCTCGACTCGGAGCCTTTTGCTCTGAACCGCGAGCGAGCCGGAGCTTTAATTTGGAAAATGTGGCACCTGCAAGAGAACCCTGACATTTGGCTTAAGAGCTCAAGAGCAGCACTAGCAGCTCCCAAACCACAGCCCAAAGGAAGGATGAAGCCGCCTGTCCCCCAAAAAAATCTAACGGAGAAATGAAAAGGTTGAAAGGGAAAGAAACGGCTTGGGATAAAATGGGAAGTTTTAGATCTCGCAGGAGGAATGCTGCCGAAAATGAGAACCATTTGAAAGCTCTGGGGGTTATAAAGTGGAATTCCCACTCATACAGTACACAAGAGTTATTAAGTGTGTATATGAGACTCCTGTTTTACTTCATGTACATGATTATTTTATACAGGGAAGTTTGGAAAGAATTATAGACTGAGCCTGAGGCCAAGCCAAGAAGCAAGATGAGCAGCAGCAGCAGCTAAAGGAGAAAGGTTGAGCTGGCAGTGGGGAAGCAGCCGGCCAGACAAGGGTTATTTATAGTGCCTGGAGCATGGGAATGTTAATTGAAATCAATCAGTGGCCATGAGGACACTAAGTTGGAGTGTCAAGCTAGAGCAATTAAAAAGCCCATCTCAGGGGACGAGAAAGTTCTGACTTATTTTTTTTTTCTTTCCTTGGGATGGAAATTAAACAGCCATTCACTTCGGAGTGAGGAAGACACGGGATGGTTGCACTGCCCATCTCAGCCAGGAATTGAGTCAAACTCTACTACTGTTTAAAATCCCACTGGCAGCACAAAAACACTGTGCTTTTCTCTTGTCGGGTATTTTTAACAGGAAAATGGGGGCTAGGGGACTCTGACAGTGTTGCAACATATAAGAAAATGGCCAAATTACCAAAAAAAGGAAAAAAAAGTTACTTTATATTGCACTTAAGTCCCATCCCCTCCCCTGTTTGGCAATGCTGATATTTGGCAGCTCTGACATCTGACCTAAGGGCAAACAAAGGACAGCCAAACATTTAAGGCGTCTGTTGCTCTGCTGCTGTTGTAACTGAATTGTGTCATAATTCAGTAAAAACTGTATTAAAATAAAAAGTAGGGACATTGGAGTGCCCAGCATTGGGCAAAGAAGAACAATATTTGGCCATTAGGGCAAAGGACCTTAAATTGAAAGTATCAAGGACAGAGTTTGCACATTGGTCTCACACTGACAGAAGGCAGAACTAGATGGGATACTGGGAAGGAATTCTTGGTTATGAGGGTGGTGAAGCCCTGGCACAGGTTGCCCAGAGAAGCTGTGGCTGCCCCATCCCTGTGAATGTCCAAGGCCGGGTTGAACAGGGTCTAGTGGAAGGTGTCCCTGCCCATGGCAGAGGGGTAGAACAAGATAATCTTTAAGGTCCCTTCCAACCCAAACCACCACCACCATCTTGGCTAAGCCTGGCGTCCAAAGAACAGCTTTGGCAGCAAACTGATGCGACACGAGCGCGAGCGAAAAGGGAATCGATCCATATTTTAATGGCACTGTTTAAATTGTTGACAGAACACTTCCCATGTCTGCGCCTCCGTTGGCTCCCCGATAAGGCCCGTGTGTGCTTTCTGCCCCTTTATTTATCAGGGAGATAAAGCCCTTTGACTGACGAGGTTACAAATATTGGGAAATGCACAAACCCGTATTTTAAGTGCTGCTGGAAGGGGGGGGAGGATGGAGGTTTGGCAGAGCTGTGGCCTGTTTGGAAAGAGCAGAGCAAAACTATTTTCCTCTTTGGAGGACCTGGCAAATGGAGCGGAGGAGTCCGGAGGGAGGATCTCCTCAACACCAAGTTCACGCCATGCCTTGCGGGAAAAGCTCCCCACACTTCAGCCGAGTTCAATTCAACAGTTCTCTAGTAACACTAAAGAAGTCCTTCAGCTGTAAAGCCACCATTCACACACACACACACACACACAAAAAAGCCCAAAAACTGACATATTTTGCTCCCCCCTGCCCCCCAGACTTATTTCTTATATTCGAAAAGCAGAATTCTGAAATGGCCAAAAATGGCATTTTCAGCCCTAGAAAGGGTTGAAAAGGAACCAGATTAAAAGCACAAGGTCTGCAGCTCCATGCCTGCGAATGCTAATCCTCCACACACTAACATGATTCCCTTTGAACCAGGGCCTTTCATAGAAAGGGAAGCTTCTTCCAGAGCCTGCCTTTCTCCCCTGCCTCCACCGACCCCATACCGGGAACACAACCGGCCCAGAATCCCCAGGAACACGCAAACACTGGCCGTGACAATCACCTCTGGATCATCTCTCCAGCACAGCTGGATCCCTGCGTGCCAGACCCCCGCACTGGCCAGCACTTTGTACATAATTAACCCTCCTGATGTTGCAACTTCAAGGAAGTTCAATCCGGCTGCTGGCAGTAAAACACCCAGAATCCGCTGACACCGACAAATTAAAAGAAAGTTCCGGGATTTTGGGTTCGGCAACAAAGGGCGATTCTTTCCTTCCGCCCACACTTTGGAATCTGGATGATGCTGTTGACTCAGTTGTGTGACTCCTGCTCGGCCGAGGAGGCTCACACAGGGAATGTTCACCCAGGTGCCTTTCCCGACCAAGCAGGTGCACCGAGCCCTTCACGGAGCAAACACAGCCAGGGATCTGAAGTTGGGGTTCCCATCTCTCTGCTAGAAAAGTGCTTTAATGTAGATTTTATAATTTTTTTTCCAATACTCCAATCAAAAGCAACACCCCAGTGCGACTTGGCGTCGCTCACACCAGGATTCCAAGCACTGAGTCAGCAAGAGAGTTTGTGGCAATGAGGAGCTCGTGTGTTAGAGCGAGTCGCGCTCGCCGCAGCCTCACGGAAGGGCTGTTTGCAGGAGATGCGTGCACACATGTATGTACGTGTGCCTGTGAGAAAAAAAAAATAAAACCTCCTTGACAGAGGTTTCTGTAATTAAAGTTGGGGTTTGTTTTACCATGGCACCCCCCCCACCTGTAACCATTGGCCACCCAAGTTGTAAAAGCTCTTCCGCTGACTTTAGGCGTTTCCATTTGGTTTTTTCTCATAGGCAGACTAAATTACAGAGGCATTTTCATATGAAAATCTTTCATCTGAAGAGATCTCCAGCACTGCAGGGACAGTGAAGTGTGGTGGCTGTAAGCAGAACATGGGAACACGTGATTTTGAGGGCATATGAAACAAGCAGCGCGTTGCTCTGGCTACATAAGTGGGGGCAATGGAGATTTAGGGGAATAAAGCACAGCATGGCAAGAGAAAAGGCAGAAAATTGCACAGCACACTGGAATAGTCAGATTGCAATGGGGTTAATTCCAGCCCAATTTACTTTTCCTATTCTTTGAATCATATTTGTTTTACATCCAAGACCAAGGAGCTGGCGGGGATGCAGAGGAGTGGCACTGCCTCTGTCTTATCTCCTCACGAGCATCCTGAGGCATCACTGTGGCATCACCCAACAGCAGCACATTCAGCATTTCTTCCTGGTGTTATGAGACAACAAAAAGGACAAGCCAAAATCTCCCATCAGGGGTTTCTGGGGTTATCTGATTAAAATTCTACTACCAAATGAGGGACTTTGCCCTGGCCTTTCCAGTACCCCAAGCCCTGGGTCGGGAGTTGAATTAAGGTCACCACACCGTTACATGGCCTCACATGTCCTCTTTTGGCCAGAGATTAAAAATAATCTCAGCAAAGAAAGAGGTACCAGTTTGTGCAGCAGCTCTAACTGGACACCCAGATATCTGGAAATGCCACAGTGCCATCAGGCAGATGCAGCCTTTGGCACATGCCAGACCCAGAGCACACGTGCAGTGGTGCCAATCCATGCCTGCATCCAGTGCTGATTAGCTGGATTTATTATCCACACACCCCTACACATCTGCCTGTGTAATTGTGTCAGGAAACCCAGGCAGACAGACAAGAGCACTGGCGTTTATCACTGCTGTTCCCAGTGACTTAGTGCAGACAGATTGGGATATTTCGGGGAATTCTAACACAGAAATTCACCTGCTGGCAGCTGTTTTCCGAAACTTACTTTCAGGGAAGGATGTATCTCAGAAACAAACATACAGATAACTATACACACAAACACACACACTCCTGATTGCACAAGCTGAACTCTGTGCTAAGCTATCAGTGCTTTGTGTATTTCTTGGGAACGATGTATCAACATTTCCAGCAAAATAACCTTCATTTAAGGTTGTTTACCAGCTGATGCCACCTTCTTCCTTGCTTAGGCTTCTGAGAAAACTACATTTTAAGAGAAAGAGAACTAAACTGACACACTGCAGCCTCACTCCTTTGCTCATGCAACCCTCCAACTCGGGATTCAATATCCCCAACAGCTGGGAAATGCTACAAGTCCTTGTAAAAATCACCGGCTCAGAGGAAGGTGCCAGAGGCAGTTGTTGTGCCTCTGTTTATGAGATGTGCTAGTTCTGGGATGTCCTTCCTCTACCTTGGCACTAAAATAGGTCCTTTCAAAGCCTTTTTGACTACTGCAGTGATCTGCTGCCATGTTTCTTCAGATGCTTGGTTGTGCCCCACTACAGCCATGCTGGGTTATATCATTAAAAAATGCTGGCAAGTTTTGTGCCAGTGCAGCAGCTTCCACATGGACAGGCTGGTGGCCTCCAGCCTGGCCCCTTACCCACACAGCTAAGCTCAGGCAAAGGGGAAGGCTGGTTTTTTCCAGGTTTTTTCCTTTGCTGGAGTGCCCCAAAGCTCCCCACCCCTCCGTTCTGGAGAGCAGCCCATGCTCAGAACACGGTGAGCTTGATCTGAGCTCGGGTTTGGGTCAGCACACCACCTAAATTCCAGGTATATCCTAAGAGCAACTGGACAGATTTAACTCTGTTACACACTCGTCAGAGACATCATTTCATGCAGGTGAAGGGGCTGAACACAGGCAGGAACTGGAAGGCAGGTCCTTACCCACCCTCACAGTCACACAGGACCGGGTGATGATTACACGGGTGAGCTTCCCACTTCAATCACTACTACGGAGTATCTTGAAGACCAAATCCAAAAATCCCCTTCTTGGTACCACCACCTGCCCTGGCATGGACCCCTGTACCCAACTGCACCACCTGAGCAAGGCACTACACCTGCTGTGAGCGACACAGAGCCCTCGGGCCGTGGATCCCGAAGTGGAGACACCGGTTGGTGCCATGACTGGAGGGAAAAGGCTCCCAAGAGCACAAGCCCCGTAACCCAACGCCCACGGTGGCAGCCTGCCTGCATTTCCCTGCCTGCATTCATCCCGTGCCTCTCCCTGTCTGCCATGCCAAACCCAGCAGGATCTGGCTCGTAAGCACCGGGGACCACAGAGGAGCCGCGCCAAAGAAACTCCTCTGCCTGTGTAAGACACTAAATAAAGTTAAAGGGCCATCAAGCCTCCAGACAGAGGTGTGGTGGAAAGGCATCAGGAATGGCAGGCTCCCACTTCTGGATTTGCTCCTTTTGGTTTGGGAAGACCTGGAAGGGCAAACAGAAGCTGCTGACGGGCTCGGTTCACTCACTCACACCACCAGAGCACCACAGGTTTGCCTTTCCCTCCCATGAGGCTACACAGTGCACTGGGAGGCTTTGGAAACTGGCACTAGCAGAGAAAAAGTGGCAGGAGAACATTAATAGACTGCATGAATGCAAGCCTTTTCCTGGGAAACTCCATCCCTTCAGTATGGCTGGAGTGGAAGCTGACAGTGCCATAAACTTATTCCTACAGGAACAGTAGGTCAGTCCAAGGCCCAGAGCAATGAAATCCTCAGGAACAGCACCAAGACCTATTGCAGGATTATGTTTGCTTCAGTTATTCCCAAGCTAGGGTTCCCTGTGGTTGTCAGCCTGACCATGAGAGCCAGCCTCCATCCAGCCTGGCACATGTGCTGGCACTTCTTATATCATTACACTACAGTCTGCCTGTAACTGAGGATCCAAGTCCCTTTGCTGAGGGATACACACCAAAACATCTCAAAAACCTGAAAACCATAACTGGGTTGATTTTGCCCCAAACCAGGCCCAGCAGCGACCATGACATTGTCCAACATACCCCCCTCTCACAGAGATGTCTTAGGACTGACCTAGAAGGTCCCTAAAGGTAAATTGGTTTCAGAACAAGCTGTACAATCTCAAGAGCACACCATAAATATTCCACAGTGAGTATAAAAAGCTTCCCTATGGTCCAGGGCTGCTTCTCCGCCCAAAACAGCAGTGAAGGTCATTTATAGAGTTATTTTCCTCACAGGCAGTGGAGAGCCAGCACAAAGCCCCACATCAGCAGCAGAGGACTCACATCACAGCTGCCTGCTGAGATCCTCAGTGGCTATTTGAACCCTTCAAACCACCCCTGGGTTAAGGCTCAAAGGAAGGGAAAGATGTACAAGACATGAGCAGAGAAAGAGCAGCCTAAATGAGGGGTGCTGCAAGAACAAACCTGGGGGATCATCATCCCTTGGCATAAGGCTCAGTCTAAGGACAGGATTGGGTAGGGGGATATTTGCATTCATTCCTTCATGAATTTTTTAAGCTTCTAGCTTCTTCTGAGGCTTATTTTCCTCCTGAGGTGAGGGAGGAGGATGCACAAGCAGCATCCTGAGCAGGAAGTATGGCACAGCACCCACAGATCCTCACCTAGTGAAAAGCATCAGGTCCCCAGTCTGCAGTGTGCAACCTGGCAAAACACTCCATTCCCAGGGAATGGATCAAAGGCCAGGCAGCTCTTTGCTCTGGTCAGGGCACATCCCTGGACCTCTCACAATTCCCAGAACGCACCACGGGTCTAATTCTGGAGTTTTACTTCATTCCAGAGTAGTTTTTAATTGAATGAGCATTAAAGTCAAAGTAGTACAAGGGCTCCCAGTTCCTGCCCAAGGACTGCACTGGGACTGCTCCAGGTCAGGCCAGTGGTGGGTGGAGGTAACAGAGCCAAGAACCATCTCTGCCCCGACCTCGTGCCCTCACCAGCATTTCCCACTTGGGTTCCCATGTTCAGAAGCAGCTGGGTGACCCCACTTGAGGGATAAATCCCTGAATTTTATGCCTGAAGGACAATTTCTTTCTCTCTCCCCCTGCAGTTCCCTCCCACTTCCTCCCTCCTCCCTGAAAGAAAGATAAACGACTTTGCTGGAGGAAAGGGTGAAATTTCATCCCGGATCAAAACCCATGAGCAGAATACCCATGTGACGGTTCGCAGAATGTGTTCTGCATGCAAATATCATACATGCAAAGTGAAAATGAGTCATTTCACAGCAGCTCTGGCTCTAGGCACCGAGTGACTTCTCCTCTGTGACTCCTACACTTGTCTGCTTCCCCTCAGTCACCAGCTCCTGTGGTTTCCTCAGCCTGTTTGCCTGCTCAGGCTCCAGTCACTTTAGGTAGGATATTAGTTAGGAAGGAAGGAGGGAGCATATTTGGTTTTTTTTTCCCCCTCTTAGATTTGTTTTACATTCTGTTTTTTACGGCTTTGAGGTTTTTGTTCACTGCTTTCGCCATCAGCTTCAGTCGCTGTGTGTCAGCTCCCAAAATCCAGAGAGGCCAAGAGTTTCCAAAACACACCAGCAGTATTTGTATTGGCTTCTGAACTTGCTTGGGCATGGACATGGCTTGGCTTGCTCTCCCCGCACACACGAGCTGTTTTCTTTCATTGTGGCCCTTAATTGTTTTGCTTCTGAGCTCTAGACAAGGGGGGCAAATCCATTTTGGAGCAGGAGCGATCAAAAGAACGGGAGGAAAACGTTAAGTTCACCATCAGGTTTGCCTTGAGCTGATCACATAAGCTCAGAGATCAAGGGCAGAACGAACCCGCTGCGCTCCCGGTGTGCGAGCGAAGGGAGAGGGGAAGTTGGAGGTTTTGGCTGCCTGGATGGAAAAATAAATACCCTCCCACAAATGAGCTATTCTCACAGCCTTGAATTAGCGCTGGCAAAAGTCACCTAGGAGCAGCCTCGCTCAAGGATACGGGTCTGAGGAGATCAGAGCAAATCTCAGTGCCCTGAGGAGGATCCCTGTGGAAGGTTTGCTGGGATGAGATGCACGAGAGGCCAGCAAAAAGCACAATAATGAAGAGACCCACTCCCTTCCCCCCAAAAAACCCACTAACCAACCAATATCCTGCTTCTCTTAAACCAAACAGTAGCTAAAACAGCAAAAGGGAGCTCAGGGTTTGCTTTGCAAAGCAGAGCTTTAGTATTACCCGGCCATCTCTTCTGGCAGCGCCACCACCCCCAAAGCCAGTGAATAGCAGAAGGATTTAAACCCGACTGGAGTGAGCAGAGACAAGGCCTGGCTCTCACACAGGGTCCAGCCTGGCTGAACACACCGAGGGGTTCGGAGCAGCCCTCGCCTTCGACCACAAAGCTGAAACTATTTGTCTGTTGTTTACCTCCCCACCCCACGTCCTCCCCCCTCTTCCTCCCCACAACTGACCTCCTCCTCCTCCTTGCCGCCAATCAGCCAAGCCTGCCAGCATAGGGGTTACAGCATGACATAATTGCAACATGCATAAACAACATTTGCCATTAAGGGATACTTTTAATGAGAAACAGAGCTGCGAAGGGGAAGCATCAAAGTGGCTCACGGAAGGAAACCGCCTGGAACAAAATCCTACTTGATGCCCCAATTAATATGTTCCCTAATTCTATTTCCTGCACTTGTGGTCCCGCAGCCTCCTTGCTTTAATTTCTTTGGGAGGATGGAGAGGAAGGAACCTGGAAATGCAGTGTCTTCATGGCTGACTTGATGTGCAGGCAATGCGCAGATTAGAACAAATTAGAGAATTAAAAAATAACCGACGACAGACTGAGGAAATGTCATCCCCAGGATAATAGTATTAATTGAGACCTGGGTTTTGCAGGCCAGCTTTGGAAAAAAACACACAAAGCTGAAAGCTGGAGTAATATGACTGGATTAATTACCCTGGGAGGTTTTTCACTCCGCCCCGTGCTCTGCCCAGCCTCGATCTTTAAGCTCAGTGACACTGTTGTCCGTGTCTGCAGCGTCTCCTCGGTGCAAAGGCAGATGTTTTATTGACTCCCGGGCTTGGCAGGGTTTCTGTGCCCAAGGATGAGCAGGACAACGATCCACACAGGATCCTACACAAATGCATGTGCGTCCCAAGCCACTTGGAGACGTCTCTTGCAGATCTGTCCCGTTGGGAATGAAGTGCAGCTGAGCACCTCATGTTCTCCCGACCTTGAGTTTGACTCCAAAGGGAAGGGGAGAGTCTGTTTACATTAGTGTTTAACATATGGATGTTGTATCCAGCTGACAGACCCAAATAACTTGGTCTGTGTCACTCTAGCAGGTATGTCCAGCGATTCCCTGAATCCAGGTGGAGTCACAGGGATAAATTCAGATTAACCCCCCCCAAACATTCCCTATCAGTTAAAAAACTCCAAAGCTGATCAAGTAAGAAGTACAGAAATATATAAATACCCTCATGAAAGAAGTGATGCTTGGTAAGATGAACCATCTGGTGAACATCTCTGTTTAACCTTCACCAACAACTTGAAGCTAAACAGAGGCAGAAGACTCAGAAATGATGTAAGCTTTTTTTTTTTTGGCCTGGATTCCTATGGAGACAAGGCTGGTGTGATCAGAGACTGTCCTCCCACAGTTACCTCACCACCTTTGAGCCACGGATCTTTATTTAGATGAAATACTAAATTTTTCAACAAAGATCTCAGAGTTACATAGTTCCTGCAAGTATCACACTACAAGGTAGCAGGCAGAAAAGAGTTCCCATAATAGCCTGAAAGAGGGGAACCCCCAAACTTAGCACCCAACAGAGAATCCTACAAGGTAAAAAATTACAGCAATTAGGGCTTCAGAATCTACTGGACAGAATAAACAGTGATCAGATGCAGCCATCTGCAAGCTGTGTATGCACTACCCCAAATCCTCATCCACATTTCCAGGGCTTTGTTCTCAGCACTGCAAGAAATATGATACAGGGGGATACTGTCCCCCACATTCCAGGGATACCATCAGCTGGGGTGAAGACATTAAAGGAGGAAAAATGAAATAATAAAGGAACTGGGACCTAGGAGATGGAGGAGCAAAGAGCAGCTGGTAAGAAGTTCCAACAAGATGTTAAAAATTCTGCTGGCACATCACACTGCCCAGTCTCTTCCCGGCGAGCGCCACAGCACAGCCATGGAAAATGGGAACCATGGAATCACGGAGTGGTTTGGGTTGAAAGGGACCTTAAAGGGATCTTAAAGATCACCCAGTTTCAAAACACCTGCCACGGGCAGGGGCATTTTTACTAGACCAGCTTGCTCAGAGCCCCGTCCAACCTGGCCTTGAACACCTGGAATGGCTGGTCAGGGGTGGTGGGACACTGGTCAGGGGTGGTGGGACACTGGTCAGGGGTGGTGGGACACTGGTCAGGGGTGGTGGGACACTGGTCAGGGGTGGTGGGACACTGGTCAGGGGTGGTGGGACACTGGTCAGGGGTGGTGGGACACCAGCCAGCACAGTGAGTTCTCTACAGCTACCACTACCAAGCTGCACCTCCTCTCCCTGGCTCTCAAGCACAGGGACTGACTTCTCCCAGGTGCTCTCACTGGAGGTGCAGACTTGGAACCTTCAGCAGCCCTCCAACCACACCAAGGGTTTCATGGAAACAGCCCCAAATCCATGTCAGACCCACTGGCTGGCACATGCACTGCAGACAGGCAGCCCTTACTTCTCCCATTCTCCTTTTACTCATTTGAGATTTGTTAGGGAGACCAAGGCATTTGTTTATGGATACAAAAGACAATGACAGCTGGCTTAAATTCTTGGCATTGCAAGTGTTCTGTGTTGAAACCAGGTTTTTTTCTTCTTCAGAACCAAAAATTTTTAGCCGGAATTTTTCTTTACTGTCAGCATTTCCAAAGACCATTGGATCCTTTTGGAATAGTTTATCTATGTTTTTATTGAACTTACTAAAGTTGTTTGCAAAACAAGAATGTTTTTTCCCCCCCTCACCACGGCCGCTGCTTTCAGAAAGTGAAGTTTGTTGCAATCAAAGATACAGTGGTTGATTTGTAAAACTAGTTTCCTAAAGAGATTAAAAATGGCTCCAGCTTCTAGAGCGTTTCCAACCTTGTAAAGCAGAAACAATCTGAAATGACAGCTTTAAAAATATTTTTGATAAAATCTGTCACCAGCTCACAGTGGAGTTTGTTTTGTTACCAAGAAAATCTTTCTCCTTGTGGACTTTCCCATTTTAATCTCTTCCACATTGATACTGATGGAAATTAAATTTCAAACTACATTTTACAGTCTGGGCTTGAGTCTTTGCAGGGAATCTCAGAACGCAACACTGAGCATTTGATGTAAAAAGAGGAGTTTCTGAACATTTGCAGATCTGCTCTCCAGGAATAATTTTCAAATGGCTTTATTAAATATCAGGTTCACTGGATTCCTCACTTACTGACAGAATATTTAACATATGGGAAACCATTGCAATGGTACACAATGGAGCAAGAAGCTGGGCAAGCTTTACCCCTGGTTTAGGCTGAGATCAGCACTAGGAGAAGGTGCAGCCCCCAGTCAGGCTTTGGGTCACAGGGCGGTTTTGCCCAGGCAGACCCAGGTTGTAGATATCTGATGCTCCCCAGGGAGCTCATCCATGAGCAGGTTTGGCACTGCAGAGCTTTCTAAACACCATGATTTAATATGCTTCCAGTCCTGGCCTCTGCTGGGACTGAAATATCCCTGAGGAAATGTAGGCAAGTCACCTACTGTTGGCCTGGACCCCGACAAGTCAGGCCACACAGAGTCAGGATGAGCTTTGAATTGTACTGGATTTGATTTTGGAAGAAATCAAGCCACATTTTCAGAGACCTGGATCACCTAAGGAAGTCACTGCCAGTTTTCAGATAAACACAAAATTACAGGTAATTTGACTGTCACTATATAGACCCAAGAGAAGTTAAACCTTGTTACTTCAAAGCATTTGAAAACATAATTCACCTTGGGACAAGAGTAACATTACAACCCTTTTCAGACCTGCTGCCACTCTGCCAAGTGCCCAAACCCACCCATTCACCTAAGGAGAAACATCAGCAAGTTAAAGGCTTTGGGTGTAGAAAACCAGCTCATGGAAGAGAATAAAAAAGCCATGGATGCTTCCACAGCTACATCAGCGTTTTCCTTCAGTGATTTCCCCCACTTTGCCTATTGCTTGACACATCATTACCTGGTAACAGTTCTCTCAGCTCTGGGTGGGAATGGGAGTGGAAAGAGCTGCTGGGAACTTAAGGACCACAGCAAGCCGTGTGCTTAATAAAACCAGAGATGCATGTCTGGAAAAGGTAGAGCAGACATATAGAATTGCAAAAGAGGCCCTTGCTCACAGGATCTGGGGCTCAGCCCTGCAGAACTGGCCAATACCTCCTGCAAGGAGTGGGAGTGAGAGGCGCTCACATGACGTTACTGGATCGGCCGCTCGTTCATTACTTGACTCCTGGTTTTACTATTCTCCTTAATGGACTCCACTTCCTCCCTTTTCCCTGTATGTGTGTGTTAAAAGGATTGGACCTCCACATGTGCTGACTCTCAATTGAGAAACACCCCATATAATCACAGGGAACTTTATCTCCTCTGCAGCCCTCGACACCTTCCCACAGAGGATGTGCTTTGTACTGTCCAGTCTGGATAAAAAAATGTTGCAAAACACAACAAAAAAGGACAATCATTTTCCTTGTTTAGATTTCGTTGGAGCTGCCAGAAAAGCCAGCTGGTTGAAGCACACTAAATATGTTTTGCAACTATTTTCCTCAAAGTCTAAAGACTTGTGAACGTTTCTGTTGTTGCCTTTGCACAGAAAACCAACAAGACAAGAGAGAGTTTTTGGAATTGTTTCTCTCTTTCTAAGCCTGTTCTCAGGAAAGGAAAACTCATGAGTTTAAAACAATTTATGGTTTCATTTCTTACGTAAACTTTATGTTTCAGCTGAAGGTCAGGGCTTTTTAAAGGTTTTCATTCTTTAGGTGAGCAAACTTTGAATGCCAACCTTCAACTATGCACGAACCAATGAAATCATTTTATCTGGGTTGCAATCTTCCAAGACACCAAACTCCCAGCTGAAAAATGGATTTATCTATCCTAACTTGGAGCACATGTTTGAGTTAGTAATCCTGGGTGACTAGGTAGCTCATGGAGAGAACTGGAAAAATCAAGAGACGCTGAGGAATCACCCTCTGACCCCCTGCTCCTCTCCACTGGCACTTGTTGAGGTGACATTGTCTGGGTGACACTTATCTGCCTACTCCTAGAGAAGTCAAGCCTGTCAATCCCATTAAATATTCCTGGCACACAGACAACCCAACATCCAACAATTACAGAGCCTGCCTTGCTCGCTCTTTCCCTCAATGCAGAAATTACCCACCTGAGGTTTCTTCAGTACTTTTCACAGACTCCAAATTGCAGACAGCAAATTTCCAGCCTCAGAACCCGGACTTTGGGAGTCACTTCCTAACCTCCCCCATGTTCTCAGCTGGCATGAGATGCCAGCACAGCCTGGTCTCACCCACCAGGCAGCCACGCCACCAGTTAGGATTGCTTATTTTCTGTTTTCAAGGAATAAATGGATCCTGTAGAACATGCACTAAGACTAGTGGGTTTTTTTAACTGGCTCCCACCTAGAGCTCTCTGCCTCTCCTCTCCAGCACGGGCTGACCCTCCAGCAGCAGCAGAGCTGCTCCTTCTCCCACCTGCCTTCACACTTGCAGGGCTGGAGGAGGGATCCATGCCCTCCTTCCCAGCCAGGGTTCACATGGCTTCATAGAAAGCATTGATATTACAAACAGTGAACCCTCAAAATACAGGCATTCAAGTCCAACCAGTTTCATTTGGAAAAGCTTCAAGAAGATCCAGGTTATCTGATTCTACTACACCTGGAGCACAGCAACTCCTTTAGTCCAAGCAGAGCATTTCCAACCCAACTCCAATGGTTTCCAAGTTATGTTGGTGCCCCCTCCTCGGTTCCCCCCACCCAAGAGTTTGTTTACAGACTGTATATAAGGCAAAAGCTTACTTCAGATGTACATCTTCAGAAGCAACTTCACCTGTAAGAGCTCAGCTGCTTTGCCAAGAGCTTTGCATGATCAGAGGACTACAGTGTTGGGTGGATTTGGCAAATCACTGAGAGGATGTTTCTCTAAACAACAGCACAACACAGGCTCCTTCTGCACTTAAAGCAACATAACTTGTACAAACTTCCTCCCCAAAGCCTCTCAAAATCCCTCCCAAGTAATGCTGCCATGCCTGGAGATGCTCCTGGCTCCTTGAATTTCCCCTGTTTCAAACTTGATCCTCCTTTTGGGTGGCCCTTGTCACTCACATGGACTTCAACTGCCAGCTGCTGGAAGCAGAGAGCTGGAACACATCCACCACCTAAAAACTTGCAGGTGATCTAACCTCAGCCTGTGCATCTGGGCAGTTCTGCAAAGAAGGGAATCGGAAATAGTAACGGGAAATGAAACGTCTCAGCCCTACATGACTCAGTTTTCCGATCCCAGATCACTTTCTTCTTCCTTTGTCCTTTAGCACTTTATAATCCTACACAGGAAGAAGAGAGAGGGAGCAGCCTGCTCTATGGACAGTGTCCCTGCCCATGGCAGGGGGGTTGGAATGAGGTGATCTTTAAGGTCCCTTCTCACCCAAACCGTCCTGTGAGCTCAAGAAGTGATGTTATACATGTACAGACATATTTTCCTTTAGGGTTACTTGGGGTGTGATGGAGCTGAAAGACCATGGCAAACAGTCCCACAAGTCAAACCCCACCAGCCAGAGCCACCCCCACGTGCCACAGGGCAGTGCCCTGCTGCACAGCCCTGCCAGCACCCCCGGGGCACCTGCCCATGGTGAGGGCTCTGTGCCTGGCCTGGCCCCCCCACCACTCAGGAACTTGGCTCCCAAATGGGTTCATTAGCTGTGAATGGCTTTTGCATTAGCAGATATCAGGCCCCCTCGTACCACCCCTGTCACTTCCGCAGGCACCAGCACAAGCCTCGTTTCAAACCTCCAATTTGTCTGTTTAGTGTCTTCATAAAGGAGGGGGGAAAATGAAAGAGAGAGGCTGGGGGAAGGGGCTGGGATAGCTAAACCAGGGACTTGTCTCTAATTTCTCTGCGCCCCCCCACCCCCATGCTTCCCCTGGGGACACAGGCTTCAAAGGGAGCTACAAATATTTACTAATTCTATTAACAGGATACAAATTGTTTTCAGGGGAGCATCAACCACACAAAGCCATGTCAGCCCCCCCTGCTCCCAGACCCCCGGCGCACACCCCCTGCCCCGGCACAGCCACACGCACTGTGTAGGCAACCATTGCTTCCCGCCTCCCCAATTTTTCCTAAGTTCAAGATGAGTTGAAGGGTCAAAAAGGCAAAGGGTGTTTCAGAAGTTTAGCAGACAGCATTTGGTAAGGGGAAGGCAGCGGGAGGGGGCGGGGGGAGAGAGGAGAGAAGGAATCTGGCATGCATTAGGCTGAACAGTTCCAAACATCCATCCTCTACAGACTTGTTACTTTCTTTCTTTCTCACAGGATTTTTCTTTTTTTTTTTTTTTTTTTTTTTGTAATTTGTGGTTTATTTAAGGGTTGGTTTTTTTTTTTTTTTTTTGCTTCATATCAGCCAACAACTGTATTTTAATCTCCTTCCCCCACCCTCCCATGCTGCCTCCAAAAGCACACGCTCAGACTGAAGAGCTCAGACACATCCGACGAGCTTTGCCAAGGAGCTGCTGCAAGAAGTTTGCAGTAGTTGCTGGAAACTTGAAAAGTGAGTAGAACGCTGCATTGTGGGCAAGAAAAGAGCTCGATGCAGTGAGATGCTCTGCCTTGTCAAAGGTGTCCCTACCTATGGCAGGGAGTTGGAAATAGATGATCTCTAAGGTCCCTTCCAACCCAAACAGTTCCATGACTCCCACCAAAACGCAGCAGAGGAGGAATGATGCTCACCTGGGATCGTGTCCCAGTGCACATCCCACTGCACAGATGCAATAGCAATAGGGAGCTCTCTAGGAGGAGAAAAAGGTCTTAGTCCAAGGCCACAGTTGCTGCTGTACAGCTCGATGGAGTATAATTAGAGTTAATACCAGATAAGCTTTTGGCTCCACAAAGTCTTCCAGGAGGTAATTTTCCACACGACTTAAATGTTGACCCATATCTCATTATGTTTTATGAGCCCAAAATAAGAACAGCACAGGCTACATATTTAAAAGAAATAATACTTCCCAAATGTCCAGCTACCTAAAGCAAATCCATCTGGCTGAGTGGACAGATGACCAAAAGCCTTCATGAACATGACAGGATTACACTGGTTGGGGCTGTGGTGTAAAGTGGCCCAGACCCTCCACCTCAGCCCGGAGGAGAGTGGAGAATGCAGCCAGGCAGGACAGCACTGTGGGACCCCCAGCACAGAAAAAGGTCTGTAGCAGATGTGTCCCTTTGCTGTCACCAGACTGCCAGGTGTGACACGAAGAAGACTGTTCTCTCACATGGAAGTGATGTCATGGGCAGGAGAAGGCTGTGCATCACTTTATTTGTTAACCTTTCCTGGCAAGCCAAATATTTTCACTTTTGTTCTGGGTCAAGGAGTACTAAAGATGGAGTAGAGTGTTCAGCACATTGTGGAGGAGCTGCTGAAGAGGACCTGCCTTCTGCCAACCAGATGTGAGAGCTGGAAGTTGTGGTATGTGGTGTTTGAAAGAGAATGGACAACCTGACCAAAGATCCCCTCAATCCTGACTACAAATCTTGTTCCTTTGCTTCTCATCAGGTATGGTCCTGCCAGTCCTCCAGATTTTCTATTTCCACCAATGGGAAACAAGTAGACAAAAAGCTGTATTTTAGCTGAAATCTCCTCCCCCTTCAGAAAAAAAAAGCAATTGTAGAATCACTAAATACTCTGAGTTGGAAGGGACCCACAAAGATCATCGAATCCAGTTCCTGAGTCCAACCCAAACCCAAGTCCCTCAACTTTTTTTGGAAAGATGGAAGGGCATATGAACACAACAGCAGCGTGTAGAGCAGCCAAATTCATAAAATCATGGAATGGTTTGAGTTGGAAGGGACCTGGGAGGTCACCTGGACAAGGCAGAGCACTGCACCCTGCTCGTGCCACCCAACTGCAGGTGGTTCTCTCGGGCACATGGAGGAGAAGTCACGTTGCCCTTGTCTTATCAGTGGAAGAAATAGGTACCTCCAGAGGGCAATTTAAATCTCAGGTGGATTAAAGTGCCCTTTGGCACTAAGCAGTTCAATAGTGCCTGAAATTAGCCAGGATGAATCCGGACCTTAATCAGCAAATGGACTTTTCATTCCATGAAAAGTGTCAAGATTGCAAATTATTTTTCATTTCAAATGAGGACCGAAAAAATCCTCCCCCAGCATTTCATTTTCCCCGTGATTTATTTTTAAATTCATTTGAGTTAATCAAAATATTTATTTTCAATCCCTTCAAAACATTCCCATTTAATTTTACACATCTTTAATTTGTCTACATATGGACTGCATTTTAAAAATGAAAATTTTTCCCCTTGTGGAGAAAGAGCAAACTCCTTTGGTTTGCACCTACCAAAGCCAGACCTCTGGCATTATTTCCCTCCTAATGTTACTTAAAACGAGAATTCCACAAAACCTATCCATTTGCACGTAGAAAAATAATCAGTTTTCACCCAGGTGATGGCATTTTCCTAGAAGAAAATGAAGCAGTGGCATTTTCTGACCCACTTAGGGTGGGTAGGATTTAAATTCCTATAGAGGAAGAGAAGCCAAGGGCTGGACAGGGCTTTGGTGAGGGACAATTTATCCCAGTCCAGGATCCAGAGAAGTTGAACACTTTGCAAAATACAAGATACCCATCTTGCTCCTAACTTGTGCTGTCATGGCTGTCTATGGCTTGAATAATGTGGCTCTGTTAGAAATATCAATCTACAGCACAAAATCTTCTAATGCACAGTTCGAGAGGGAAGGAAGGAGGAGAGGAAAAAAAAAACCCAGCAAACCACCACCAAATTAGTTCTCTGATAGTTTTCAAACGCTCAGAATGTCAATCTCCTGGCAACACCTGCACGTGGCACATGGACCTTGGCTTTGTGGAGTCCCTGCAGCGTCTTTTCAAGCAATCTAGGGGAGAATAGAAGGATGTGGCCTTGGAAAAAACCCTCTAAGTGCATAAACAGCTGTGGCCGCGTTTCCTACGTCTGACATCTCAAGGTTGTTGCAAGAGGGGAGAGTAAGGACAAACAAGGCTCTGACACAGACTCCCCAAAGGCAAGTATTTCCCACGTGTTGGTTATTTGTTAAAGAGTTCAGCAACTGAATTGGTAGAAAGATTTTTAGTTGCTTTCTGGTAGCTGCTTTCTGCACTAGCAGTGGTGTCGTTTTCTGTGCTGCCTCTCTACAATTCCCTGTGGATATCTGAAGGATGTTTGACCAGATAAAGTTATAGATGTGGTACAATGCAGTCAAATAAACATCCTTACTCATACAAGCGGACTTACAAGGACCATGAGCATTACACAAAGTGACCACAACAGTCACAATCAGCAC
This sequence comes from Pseudopipra pipra, assembly GCF_036250125.1. NCBI lineage: Eukaryota > Metazoa > Chordata > Aves > Passeriformes > Pipridae > Pseudopipra > Pseudopipra pipra. The sequence goes on along the minus strand of NC_087566.1, from coordinate 2,854,839 downwards.
TGACGAGTGGGTGAAGGGAATCCTGAGGATAATCCCAGCAGTCCCAGTTCCTGTCAGAGCTACACCACATCTGACACTTGGTATCACACCAGTACGGCCAGGGAGGCAAATAATTTCCGAACTGGGAACGAAACAGTTCTCCTCCTGGGCAGATCTGCCGACTCAGTGCTCACCTCTGGAACCCTGCACCGAATCCAAGTGGCTGGTGCAGCCATTAGAGCCTTCTGGTTCGCTCATCATCCCCCAGAAAGGTCTGAGCATCCATCTGAGCAGAGGTGTCTGCACAATGCACACTCGTACTGAACCTGCCTGAGGGGCTGGGGGACTCATCCTAGACCTGGAATGATCTCCAGAACAAAAGCCATAAGGCCAAGCAGAACAGTCCAGAGGGAGCACAGGCACTGGACAGCCTCTCCTGGAGCTCCAAGCTGTGCTTTCTCCACGTCCAGCTGGAGAGGGGAAATGAGAACCATCTATCCACACATCCAGTGTCCACAGGCACCGAGCCCTCCACCCTCTCCCAGCCTTCCCTGTGGCCTCAGGCAGCAGGGCCAGAGGAGCCTGGGGAAAACATCAGGAGACACTGGCCTCTGAGGAGCTGTGGCAGCAGCCAGCACTTGCAAAGCCTCGTTCCTTGTCACAGGCTGCAGGGAAGGACAGATGGCACCAGAAACAGTGCCTTGAGCTGACACAGAGCAATCTGCCCGCTGCAGGAGGAGCCTGCACAGCCGTGAGGCTGCTCTCAGATTTGTCTCGCTACACCCCATAGAAACCCAAGCGCTGTTTTGCTCCCGGTGTTCTGTTTGGCCAAACCCTGCTCTCCTCACGCAATCAAACCCCGGGACAACTCCACCTAGGATGCATCTCATCAGCACAAACGCAAATAAGGCATTTAATAGAGGCAACTTGGAGCACTGTTTGCTGAGCACTTCATCAGGGCGCAGAGGAGCCGCCGGGGCTGCGGCAGGTGAGGCCAGCTGTCGTGGAAAATGAGCAGAGAGCAGGAGGCTCAGGCTCCATCTATTCCCCTTGCTGGGCTCAGCTCTCCCTAATCCTTAAAAAGGGAGGAAAGAAAACAAAACAAAGCCTCTCTGCATCAGCCTGTTTTGGCCATAACATCCTCCCTTACTGCAATGGCGCCCGGGCCATCGCGGCGACCCAATGAAGTGTTGCTGTAATTAAGGTTTAATGGAGCTGCAAGGCTGTGTCATAGCAAAGAGCCTTATAACAGAGGTGGAATGCAATTTACTGCCCACCAGGTAGAGAGCAATAAATCTGCAATATTTATTGGCAAGAGAGAGAAATGTGATCCAGAATTCCATATGCTGGGTTGGGGGGAGGAGATGAACATCACTTCCAAAGGGGGAAAAGTTCCTCCACTGCTCTTACTCGGAGCTGTGTCGTGGATCTGGGCTGGCATTGATGTGCTGGTGGCCATTCCCAAGGATCCCACGGCACCTTCCATGCTGCAGGCAGGCTGCTCCGAGGGCAGGGAGTGGCAGCTGGTACCCTGTCACTTAGGGAGGGGAGGGGATCCTGTGGCCAGCACATCTGGCCAACCCTGCATTCCTGCAATATGAGCCCCAGGATAATGGGAACACAAAACCTCGGGGCCAGCCCCACAGCTGGTGTAAGCCAGCACAGCCACACTGATTTGCACCCACGGACTAACTGGCCTCGGGGTTGGCTTTTTCCCCCTCCTACCTCTTTCACTTGAAACTTGTGGGCAGGCAGTAAATGGAATGGTATTCAATTTATTGCCCTCGGAAAGGGGAATGGCTGAGCAGCCTGTGGAGCTGAGCCTGCTGTTCCTGAGGAATGGAGGCATTCCTAGCCTGCTGCTCCAGACCACTAAAGTATCCCTTCTGCTGCTGAGACTCCAGGGGAGCATCTGTAGCACTTCCACTGGAAAATCTGGCTAAAAAAATTAAATCACACTCCTGTGCCACATGGAGTGCAATGACATCATGGAACTGTGGAGAGAGGATGCCACTGACCATTCTTTAGGCGCAGAGAGACACAAGTGAGAACTAGAGAAGATTCCCATTTCTGGAAATCTTAAATTGCACAAATGCCTCATCAGAAAGTTTGTGTGCACATGGAAAGGAGACATACATCCAGCACATCCCATCATGTCTTCCTCCATTAACTTTTAAGCTGAGAAGAAGGGGTGCATGTGTGGGAACATGGCACACTGTATTTTTCACTGTCCTGACGTGGATGACCAAGTGTAAATGCTGAGAAATGCTACAGTTAGATAAACTCAAACACAAAACTACTGCCAAGTGGAAAAACAACCAGAGAAAAGCCACAGTGCCCCAGCCCTGGGAGGTGCTGAGTACCTGTGCTGAGACTGTGGGAATGACAAACGGCCAGTCCCTCCCGGGGGACCGGATTAGTTGTTTCCTATGTGTCCAATAGACATTTTCTCTCCGAGCAAAACAACTAGCAGGTGGCTGGTCCTGCCTTCCGAAAGTGCTGTGGCAGATGCAGGGCTGTGCTGGAGGGGCAGCTTGGATTTCACATCCTTTCCTTCCCTGTGAGCTGACTGGGTTGTCGGGGGGTCACCAGGGTTGGTTTGTGTGCATGTGCGAGTGTCAGGGACCAGCAAAGAACAAGAGAGGGTTTTCCAGAGAGATTAATCCTCTGCCAGAAGTGGCTCTGCCCCAGGAGTGACTCTCAGAAAGGCTGGCATAAATCTACAATTAATGCTGTTTGCTTGGGCTGTAACCAACAGCGATGCTTGGCCCACTTGGTGCTGATCTCATGGCTTAGGCTCTCATTCTCCCCTCTCTGAGTGAATTTCCCAGAGGGATTTGCTGCTTCTCTCCACAGTTCAAGCGTTTAGGGACACAGAACTCCTTTGGTGTGCAGGAGTAACTCCCACTGAAGACCTCAGAGAAGACACACCGGCAGGGACAGGACCTGCACCTGGTGCCATGTGTTGTGACTGTGTGGTGACATCGGTGCTCTGGCTCCTGTCACCAGGGGCAGGAGGAGGTGACAGGGCCACAGGGCCCCTTCATGTGGTTCCAGCCTTTCAGCACGAGCGTGCTGCAGACTCTGGCAGCCTTTCAAGACAAGTGTCTGAGTTCAGTGGGGACGTGCCAGGATGGTAACCTTGGCCATATCTGCCCAGGCAAAGGTTTCTAAGGCTCCTCATGGGTCTGGCTCCCAAGTTGAAAAAGTCCATCATTTACTGACTGAGGGAATGAGGTTACCACCAGCTGGGAGAGCACTTGGGAGGCTCAACCCCTCAATACATCTACCCAGAATGCAGGTTCCTGGTCTAAAAGGTGTTGTGTTACCAGGCAGCTTTTGAGTTTATCACGTTTCTTGAACACCTCAGAATAAGCTTTTCCCCCCCACTTTGCACAGCTACAGGTTTCTTGTGGCCCCAATGTGTTCAACACACAGGACAGCAACAGCCTGTGTGTTGCATTGATGGGGTTCAGAGGGCAAAGTGAGGGGTTTTTTTCTATCTTTAGGCTTAGACCATGATTTTAGACCATGCCAGGTCCAATCTGGACACCCTAGTGTGCACCTCTGACAACTGAGCCACGTAGTTTTGGGAAGCCAGGACTGTCTGGGAAGGCTGAAGCCTTATTTCCTTGGCACAGAGCAAAGGAAAATATGAGGAAGGTAAGACCTGCCATTTCTGTCACACATTCTTAGCTAAAATCTCTTGGTTGCCTCAAGTTTTACACAGTGATCAGAGCCCAGGACACACTAAGGTGGGGGAAGGCACTCAGGGACCCCTCTTCAGCTCTCCAAGCATCACAGTGGGGATTTGCTTTGGTAATGCTCCCCTTGGCAAACACAGTGCAAAGTGCCAGAGGCCTCCTGTGACCCCTTCCAGAAGCCAAGACACCTTCTGGCCATGGGAAAGGACACAAAGAGGCTGTTTGGGATTGACCACAGCCTCTTCCCACAACTGCCTTGAACTCTTGCACTGCACCAGCCTCCTGCTCTTCCCTTTCTGCCAGGGGCTAAGGCTGAGTACCCTCACTACAGCCATTCTCAGCCTTCAACCCTCTGTGACTTCCAGGCTGATACCAGACTGCCCACATTGGTCAGCTCAAAGCCTCACTTTGTTGGTCTGGGTGATCTCCAGGGCTGTTCTCAGAGTCAAACCTCCTCCATCCCCTGGAGCTCCCACACCAGGGCCTGACTGTAAAGCACTGAGGGCTCATCACCCTGAAAGGAGCCATTCCTGCTCCCAGAAAAGCTCTGTCTGGCTGAGGGCAGACAGTTCCTCCCTCCTGGAGGCAACTCTGCCTGTGCTGCCTAAACACAGCAAAGATTTTGTTATTGGGCTGAGTTTTCATTCCTCCCTCCTTCTCGCTGCCTGCAGAGCCAAAGGGCCTGTTTGTTTTTGCTGCTACTTATCAGAAAGGTTTATTTGCAATTGTTTGAGGGGGGGGGAAACCCCTGTGTAGCCACAGGCAGACAAGCTCAGTGCTCAGGAACATAATGGCTGGAGCCCCTGGGCCCATATGCTCGCCATCCTGGGAGGTGGAAGGCCAGCTCTGATCACATCCAGCTGCTCAGGATACAACTGATCAGGTATGGCTGGATGTCAGGAAAAAAAAAAAACCAGGGTCAGCCTGACTGGGGGTTGAGGCAGGGAGGGGAATCTGCGAGGAGCTGTTTAAAGTGAGCTGCAGAACTGGGAATTTTCCTGTTGGGAGATGTCAGGGCTGCAAACTCAGACACATATACAGCCCCCCTGGAGGGAGGGAGGGAGGGAGGAGGAGGAGGAGGTTATATTTCCCCTGTCAGCTACTATAGCATCCTCTGGGCTTCGTGAGGGAAAGAACGGAGCTTTCATACCGCGCTGAATAATTCCTGCATTTTTAGGTTCCTATTTCCTCGATGAATTAAGACCTAGGAATTCAGCTTGTTTGTTGTCGCTTTTGTTACTGAATATCCGTGAAAAGCTCAATGTCCCTGGGAACTAATTAGGTATTAACCCTGCATTATTGCTGCGTATCAGCCATGGAAACACACCATTTGGCTAAATCTCCTTGAAATATGGAAATATTGAAGGGTCAGGTGGAATAGCTGAAAAATAAGTCAAAAAAAAATAAGAAAATTTCTGGGGCAAGGAAGGAAAGGAGGAAATATTTCGACAAAAGCAACTACATGGTATTATTTTTTACGGCTTCTATGAAATCCTAAACAAAACTACCAGATAGGAACAAAGTTGTTTTTAGAAGAACAATGAGGTCTCACTGGGAACTGTGCCTGGGAGAGATGTGGGAGAGGTCAGGAGCTACACAGGATCTATTCCAGCCAAACCTCAACTGCTTTACTTGTTTTGTTCTTAGGTCCTCACTACCGTGTTTTTGGGCAAGATACTTTTAGAAGAACACCTCAACCAGATCATGCTCTCAAAGACCTGAGCCTTCACTGATGGCAGGCAATAATTTTGCATTTTGGAGTATCTTCTTACTCTTATGCATGGCAACATTTAACAGCACACCACCATCTGCCACAGAAGCACAGACCACTAATGGCATCATAAGAATAAGTGTGTACCTATCTATATTTTATTACTCATGCCATTTCAGGGTTTTGCAGATAATTAACTCTGAATACTTATTCATCTATTTTCCCTCAAAAATGTTACCATTCCACTTAAAACCCTTCTTTGTGGTCCAAGCAGCAGAACACTTAATCAGACCGAGCAGGGCCGCAGAGCAGCTTTGAAGAGGCCTTAAAATATCTGAAAACTCTAAACCCAAGCCATGGGAAGGGGACTGCTCTCATCCAGCCTCCCCTTGCTCCCCTCTCCTGTGGCTTGGGGGAGACAGCAGAGCTCCTGATCCCCCAGGGACAGGGATACAACCCCCTCAAACCAGAGTGTTTCTCCAACACTGTGTCAGCCCAGACACACTGACCCAATCCAACACACCACTGAACCAAAATATTTTGATTTGATAAAACAAACTCAACAACTGTTTAGACTTTGTCTGACCAGACTCACAATGGAGGTTTCCTTTTCGACTTCCCTATTTATTCTCATCTCTGCCATCACACAGTTAGGTGAGCAAAGCCAAAGCCATTCCCTTCTCCTTTCCCCCCTGGATCCCAAGGGAATGGCCAGGTCTCCTGGACTGTCTCCCACTGCACTCCTGCATGGAGCCAACCCAACAGGGCTGTGGATGGCTTCAGGAAACCCTACACACAGCTATAATGAAAAATTATTATTCCAGCATTTTGCTTTCCAGTTGTTATACAGGCACTTCCCACAAACCCAGTATGGGAGTGAAAGGCCTCACTTCAATTGTTAGTGGGTTTACAGTGTCTTTCCCAACACATCCCTGTCTCCCTGTTACAACAAACCCACCCTGCTCCTCCCTCAGCCACACCCAAGCTCCAGCTCCCCGTGCACAACCCGAGTGCTCGTGGTGGGAGGTCCCTTTTCACATCAGATTAAAGCCAGGCAGAATCAATTAAAGCAAAAAGAACGGGGTCTGCTGAGATGACAGAAGGCATTTGGGGTAAAATGTCACAGCTGAATGCAGGAGAGATGCCTTGCCCAGGCTCTCCTGTTCCTCCACGGAAGCTGGGGCACAACATCTCTCCAGATGACTCCAGACTGCCAGTCCTACCTGATAGTTTTTTGCAGTGGCTCACGGTGCTAAATAACAAGGAAGATCCAAGTCAGAGACAGATAGAAGAGGATATGAATGTAGGAGATGATCAGAGGAGGGACTTCTGGTAACTGGAAGAGATGAAAAACAGCTTTGCTGCCCTCCATTACTCAGAGATGAGTAATTCCTGTGGGGGCCTTGAGATAAGAAAACCAGACCCAGATTTTTGTACCTCACAGATGAACACATCGTTCCTTCTTCTTAAGACTCATTCTCCACCTTCCACCCCTCTGCAACCAACCCCTCAGGATCTATTTTGTGTATTTATACCCATTCTGTATCCACTCAGAGCCACCCACTGTGCCCATTCCTGCCTTTGTCCTCTGGTGACCCCAGGGCCATTCCCTCGTGCCTTCCCAAAGGGAATGGCAGAGCACTGCAGCCCGTGCATACCCTCAGTAACAGATGTTGGCTTTGTAACTTTAACCCCCCTGCAAGCCATCCCCCTCCCTCCCTCCTCAGCCTACATGCCATCCAATTTGTCACCTACAAGGGAGGTCAGGGTCCTGCTGGGTGCCCAACATCTCTCAGCTTGGGGCACTTAGTTTCACATTTTTTCTCCCACTAAACAAGATGTTGAAGCAGAGAAAGAACAAGGCAAAGAAACTGGCTTGAGAGAGGGCCTGTCTGGTGAGGGAGGATTTTGCTTTGCTTCCCTCCCACCTAAATTCTCCGATGTCCTGGTAGCAGACACAGATTTCCAGGAGGAAAATTCTTCTGCAAGCTCCTGAGACCTTCAGCTTCCTCTGGGAGCAAGTAAGCAGCATTAGCTCTTAGGAGTTTGCCTTGCTGGGCTGATCTGTGGTGTGAACGAGCTCTAATTAGTCATTTAACTTAAGAACTAAGACTCCCAAGAGAAGATTTCAGAGGGGAATTCGGACTGAAATTATCAACAGCCTAATGCAATTGCTCTGCACTGCCTTTGCAGGAGCTCTGTCTCCCTCTCCTCATTTGACTATCTATTAAAATAGGTGTTCTGAAATACTTCCACAGCTTTGCCAGACCATGGCTTGTGCAGCCTCCCCTGGAGCCTCTCCTGGGTGAATTCACATCCCACTATCTCCTGGATTTGGGCTGGGGAGAGGAAGGTGTGTCTGCTCACGGATGTGGAGCTGCTCAGGAGCAAGTGCTGCTTCAGGTCCGTGGGATACAGTGGAAGGGAGCTTAAAATCTGCTTAGAAGCTGCTTAAAATCTCAGGCCTCCAGCAAAGGGTTCTTAGAGATCAAAGGGATTCTTAGGGCTGGATGCTCTGAACACTGACTGGGCTGAGTTTTAAGGATGATCTTCATCTAAAGCATCAAACCTGAGCCCACATCTTAAAATGATTCCAGCATTATCTGAATATTCCCATAATCCTGGGACTGTTTGAAAGCTTCTGTAAGCATCCCTGATGAGTGCTGGTGTTTCCTGCTTTCCTAACTTACATCCTAGGGATGGGAAGACTGGGTGTGTGGTATTGCCAGCTCCAGTACTGCCATGCCAAGTTACCTTAACACAGTACTTTCCTCAGTTTGTATAATTCCTGACAGAATACAGAATTGTTTGGGTTGGAAAAGCCCTCTAAGATCGAGTCCAACCATCCCCAGCACTGCCACCACTAACCCATCTCCCCAAGTGCCACATCCACACATCTTTTAAATCCCTCAGAGATGGTGACTCCACCACCTCCCTGGGCAGCCTGTATTGAAGAAACAAGTGGAAACCTTATCACTGGTGCGATTCTACACAATTCTGAATTCTTGTTTCCAGTAAATGATAGTCCTTCCCTGCCCCTCCCCAAGAGAACCCATCTACCCAGCACAGAAAAACCCCCACATTAAAACCTTGCTGATGTTGCCTCAAATGAAGTGTGAAAAGCCTGCCAGGGGGTCAGCTCTCCCCACTTTCTGAGCCCAGCTCTGTACTCAGCCAGTGTCTGGCAGAGGAGAGATGAGAATGCTGTAGTCCAGTGACCTGAAAACATCTCAGTTTCCTCCATGAACCTTTCTAATCAGTTAAATTGATTACTTTATAAGTGAGGAGTAAGGTCTCCAATTTCTTCTTCAGTAGAACCGCTCCTAGAAGAGCTCTTGCAGAGATATAAAGTATTTTTTTTCTTTTTAAATAGAGACTGCCAGACAAATCCTCCAACTGATTTCCCAACATGTGTGAAACCTGTCACATCAGCATCTCTTGGAGCTCTAAGCTGGAGACAAAGGCCATGGAAAAGACTCTTCAGAAGGCAGTAAGCCATCAGTTCACCTCTTCACCAGGTAATCTTTCTTCCTGTTCAGTGCACTGCCTGGAGCAGCTTAATGGACCCCTTTCAGAGCTTACCAAATTTCCCCCCCCTCCCCCACATACATAGCACTGAACTTAACTGGAATGGATAGTGCCTGCTTAGAAAAAGAAATGAAATCATTGTATGTCCTTTGAAACATCCTAATGTCATATTAATAACATTTTATTCTGAGCCCTGTGTTCCCCTGCCATGGGCAGGGACACCTCCCACTAGCCCAGGCTGCTCCAAGCCCCATCCAACCTGGCCTTAGACACTTCCAGGGATGGGGCAGCCACAGCTTCTCTGGGCAACCTGTGCCAGGGCCTCACCACCTTCACAGGGAACAATTTCATCCTAATATTTAACCTAAACCCACCCTCTGCAAGTTTAAAGAAACAAAGGATCAGCACAAGGTCTGCAAGTACTGGTGGAAGCCCTTTATAACCCCTCAAAGAACGCTCAGTTCCCTCGTCGCACACGCTGGCAAACACTGACCTGGCTGACACCGTTTGGCACAGGAAGGGAGGGAGGGAATCTGCACCTTCTCCAAGCCCCCAGCCCGAGCCACCCCTGCTCGAGCCCCAGCGCTGCGGCCCCGACACGCAGGACCATGGACAGCAGTTCCCACTCGCCCGGCTCGCTCCGCTCCCAAACACACCGAGCACACGCCGGCAGCAGCTTCGCGTTTCTTAGTTACCCTGGGCTACACCTTGAAAACACTCCCATAAAGCATCGTGAGCCGGTTCTGCTCACTCCGAGTGCTGGAGCTCTTGGAAGAGCACATCAGCCCAAAGAACACCCTTCTCTCTGCTGAGTCCTGCTGAACACCACAGAACAGCACACAGAGCTTGAAAACTCCCTGCTCCGCTGTAAATAGAAGCCTCTTTTCTGCCCCAGGTCCTGATAACAACCAGGATGTAATGAAATATTATTAACCTCTCAGCCTCCACTGTAACCAGCCCCTGGCTTCCAGGACACACTTAAAGGATTCCTGTGAAAAGGGCAAGTTGTTATCCACCCACATACCCAATTTACTCTCTAACTCCACTTATGCCAGAAGAATTCACCAAATAAGCCAGAGTGTGATGGCATCTCATATGATTTTTGGGATGGTCCTGTGCAGAGCCAGGAATTGAACCTCATAACCTTGCAGGTTCCTTCCACCTCAGGATATTCTATGATTCTATGACCTCATTTTATGAGGTGCCAATGCCATTTTCCACACTGAACTCACAACCACACAACACTGGATGTACCTACATCACTGGGAATGCACATCCTTCCAGGAGGAAAGAAGAAGCAGCATCTCTGCCATCATACTGCAAATTATTTTAAATACCAATGCCTGTATATCAAGAACTAATTATTAATTCTCTTGCAGGTCTAATTCTACACAGTTGTCTCAAAATAAGTGGACCATCAAGCATGTTTTGCTATCAGCCATCCCCTTTACTTTGACAAGGAGCACAACACTGAGATACCACAAGACCAGTCCTCCTACAAGGCGGATTCATTCTCACTCAGCATCCAAAGTTCAACTTGGAGGACAAGGAAAATGAGAGAAATGGCTAGTGACACTAAGCCTTGATAGGGTCATGGGCTTTGCAACAGCTTCGACATGCAGGAGGGGGAAAACATCACTCCCAAAGTAAAGGGACAGAGGAAAGAAATGGAGGAAAGAAAAAGGAAAGGTTGATGGACAGTTGGACTTGTTGAGGGTGAAATCAATTAAAGTGCATCAAATCCGGAGTTCATGCTTTTTCAAAGTGACAAATATGTGCTGGAAACTGAGAAAGATGAGGGGAAAATAATGTCTTTGACCTCCCGGAGACCGGCTGTTCCTTCCGTCAGAGGAGCCAGAAGTGAAGTGAGATGCGTTCATGATAAATTGTAACAGCCAGGCAGCCACCTCAAAAAAGAACGAGGTGAAAAGGTTACAGAAGGGACCCAAAATGCGAAGAATTCAACCAAACATCAAGATAAATCAACTCAGGCCCTTGTGTGTGCATACCCAGCCTTCACAGAGCTGCTGTGGCTCAGCTCAGCTCGTGCAGCCTTGCTGGAAGTGTAAGAGAGAGACACACACACATCTTGTTTACAAAAGCTCTGGAAAACACCCTTACAAAGGGCTGGCTCACCTCAGCCTTCCCAGGGGAAGGGATGCAGTGGCCACCCCACCTGCCATCCTGTTTTGGAGTTTGTTAGACAATTAGGACATTTCTTTGAGGCACATAAATATCTCTGACAATCCTGTGTTCAGCTAAACTCAGCTTTCCAAGAGTTGGATGCCTCTCTCCCAATAAAGCAAACAATAAAATATTCACACTTCTAAAAGTTTCAGAGCCTTGGTATCTCTTATTTTCTCTTGCACTTTGAATTTCCTGGTTTTGAGATTCAAAGCAGGGTATAAATATTTGTCTGGGTGCTTCCACCAACACGGCAACTTTGGATCCTTTCCCTTGCTAACAACCAGAAATTATTAACTCTGACGATGTCTTTCATGCAGAATAGTTGAATGCAAAAGGTAAAATATTTTAAAGGATCAATAAACATATGATATCTGCTAATAAAAATCTTTGAAACATCCCTTTAAAGATTGCACCCTGCTGGGAAAATATATTTTCAGTCCAAGAAAATATCTCAATCCAGGTGAAACGAAACTCAGTATTAAAAAATGACACAATTCCCATGGCAGTGGTGTTTTCCACATAAGGCAAGACTTCACAAAATCATTTTGGCCAAAATTCTCCTCTAGCAAAAAACCACCTTCCCTAGTGCTGCATCCAATGGTTTATGTGAGCTGTAACAAGCCAAAGCAGAATTTTAGGGAATATTTACTGCACATTTGGGCACTTTGGCAGGGTACACCCCATACACCGCCCACTCAGATGCTCACACTGACTACAAACTGAGCTCTCATTGAGCCCATCGAGTGTCCAAACACCGGGTGTTTGTGACACAGGGTCCTCCTTAAATTATTAATACCCAGCAATGGATGTTACCCTGAGATCTTCAAGCAAGAGCTGGCCAAACTTTTCTTCCTACTTCCAACAGCAGGCTGACCTTTGAAGAGGTCACCAAAGAAATCATGTTTTCTCTCCTTTCCTGTCACTGAAGGGACTGTAGGAAGTCGATTGCACCAGGAATGTGAAGTTAAGCCTGCTCACTCCACTGCTGTGCAGAGAGCTGCCTTAGGGTAGCCCTAAGCACAGGAGCTACAGGAGATTCCCAACTGCAGTGCAGAATTCCTCATGCCTGGGCTCCCAGCTGGCATTGAGGGCTTACTGTGGCAAATGCCTGCACTGAGGGAGTGAGGTTTGCCTCGGTGTTGCTGTGAGGAAGCTCAGCTATCAAGTCCTGGTTGGCATCCTCACAGCCCTGCCTTCAGAAAGTGCTGGTGAGCATCTCGCCAGCTCCTCCTGACACACATGCCCACCCCGCTGTTGTTGCATTTTTCTTCACGACAACCTTCCCTGGATGGTCCCTTCCCCGAAACAGCATGATTCTCTCAGGGAGACACGAGTTCACATCAACAAATCCTTCCCGACACTGCCCCGAAGCACTTTCGCTATGATCGGCTATTCAGAGTGATGGGACACACTAGTTAGATCTCTCTGTGTGTTTATCAATCCCTTCTCAGCCATTTTCCTCTGTAAATCCGTCAAATCTTTTTCTTCAAGCTCTGTGGGAACAGTTAGGAGCTATCTCCTCAGAGGTGCCTGCCCTGCCACTTGGATTTCATCCTGCTCCCGGAGAAGTTGGATGTCAGCAATGAGAGGACTGGCCAGCACAGCACAGAAGCACTGCTGCCAGTACCCTTGGAGCCACAGGATCCATGAGAGACCCTTATAAAGTCCCCTGTCCCTATGTAGGGGGCAAGGGAGGAGTCCTCTTCACCTGGGACAGAGAAGAGGAAAAGCCCAGAGCTGAAGTCAAATGAGTGAAAAGTCTGTAACACCCCAACGCAGACATAAGTTGTTCTGAGCTGAGCCAGGGCAGGAATCCAGCTGCTCCACAGGAACACAGGACCTTACAGGATTTAAGGACACAGGGCTTGGAAGTGTATTGGACACAAGACGTATATTACATATCCAAATATTACATATCCCTATCCACATATTACATATCCACTACAACCCTGCGATGAACGTCACTCCAACCACACGCTGCCACCGACAGATTTGAACCTCACAAATTTCCTTTTATCCTGCCAGGGAATTCGAGCCTGACAAACCACACATCTTCCCTTTTAAATAGGGAGCATCAGCCAGTCTGTTTGCCTTACACTGATGCTTGCAACCCTCGTGGATGGCAGTGACTTGCCAGCCAGCCTGAATCTGCACAGATGCTGTCCTGTGGAGCTACACTTCTGCAGCTTACATGCAGTTTGACTGTGCAGATCTAGGTCAGCACCCTGACAAACATCAAAGGAGAAGGCTTATCTCTCCTTTCACACTTGTCATCGGCCAGGCTGGTTATCAGCCCCATTTTGCAGCCGGGGGAATGAAGCACAAAGCAGTGAAGTGACTTGGCTGAGGCCACTTTGCAGCCCAGTGCCTGGTTTGGGAATAAAGCTCCAGGTCCTCCACACCACCAACCAGGTGACACCATGTTCATAAGGCTAAATTGTGAAATTGGGGAAGATAAACTTGTGGAGGGCTGACAAAACCTGTAGGTATCACCATCAGCCACATTTGCTCACTCATCTACCTGAGGAGTTTACCAGAGTTCCAGGTGGCTCATACAGCATTCCCACTAGTGACAGACCAAAACTTTGGACAATCCCCAGTCTCCCAACAAGCCACCTATTCCAAAGGAGAGCTACAAGGATGATGAAGGGTCTAGAGGGAAAGCCATACAAAGAGTGGCTGAAGTCACTTGGTTTGCTCACCCTCTAGAAGAGGAGACTGAGGGCAGAGCTCATGGGGGGCTGCAGTTCCAACCTCTGTTCTCTCTGAGCAGGGACAGGACCCCAGGGAATGGCTGGAGCTGTGCCAGGGCAGGGGCAGGTTGGATCTCAGGCAAAGGTTCTTCCCCCAGAGGCTGGTTGGGCACTGCCCAGGCTCCCCAGGGCAGTGGGCACAGCCCCAAGGCTACCAGAGCTCCAGGACGGTTTGGACAACGCTCTCAGGGACAGGGTGGGATTGTTGGGGTGTCTGTGCATCCAGGAGCTGGAACAACGATCCTCATGGGTCCTTCCAGCTCAGAATATTCCATGATTCTATTCCTTGCTTGCTCACCAGCCAGAATAAGCACTCAGGGGTTGGGATCCCCCCCTTTAAGCCCTGCAGAGTGGGGCAGGAACCTCCCAGGACCACCCTTCGAGCTCTATTTCATCAGACACACACTGGACGTGAGCAGAGAGACAAACACGAGGTTATATATATATATATACATATATATGAAACCAACAGAACATCTTACATCCAAAAAAAGGGGTTCTGTCACTATGATTGAATAGCTTCTGCTCCTGCTTCTGATGTCTCCTGTCAGAAGGGGCAGATGAGAAAGGACCACGTGGCAGAAACAGCTTCTCTAAAATGACTCTGGTAACAAGCAAACCAGACAGCTCCATATCCAACACATCCACAAGGAAAATAAAAGGCTCCAAGAGCCAGAGAGAGCAACTGTCATTCTTCTAGGACTGAATTTGTTTCTTTGTCCAAAAATAGTTGCCATCTGAACATCAATGTTTTTAATATTTTAGTTTTGGTTGCCTTTCCCTAAATTGCTTTGATTCATTTAATGAAATCTTCCATCTGTGAAGCTTTTCAGTTATTTTTTTTTCCATCTCCTCTAAATTCTTTTTCCATTTTTTTGTGGACTTTAAAGTAATTTGGTGTTGAAACATTTTTGGTGAGTTTGGAAGGGAGATGAAGCCTTTACTTTTTCTAAAGGAAGAAAACACAGGAATCTTTTTTAAGCTACTGTTTCATTATAGGTTGTAATAAAACTGATTTTCTTTTTTTTAAAGGAAAAGCATCAGTAAAACCTGACTAACCAAAAGCACCACTTTGCTGATCCTTGACATTTGGCTTCACCACAAGTGCTGCCACAAAAAGCCAGGCTGCAGCTCTGGGTTTCAGGCCATATAAATGGTAAAGTTTTGTTTTTAGAGGGTTGAAAGGAAAAAAAAAAATCCCACAACCAACCTTTTTGCTCATTAAAGGACTGCCCTAGAGAAGGGATAGAGCAGGGAGCCTGTTCAGGATCCAGTGTCAGCACAACAACACACACCACGTGCTCCATGCAGGGGATGTGAATGACCAGGGCTGAGTTTATCTGGTCCCTGATGGTTTCCAGCCCAGAGTCCCCACATTCCCTCACAAGCTGGTTGGTGTGTCCACCAAGCAGGACCAAGCCATCACCTCTCCTGCCTGGCCTGAAGGAGGCTCTTGCCAGCACACCTCAAGAACTGGCTGCAGATGTCACTGCATTGCTCCAGACTCAGAGGGGTTTAGGAATTTCTAAGACACCCTTAAGTGTTTGTTTTCCTCACCCAGAGCAACTCCCACCTCATGCTTTGCTTCAGCACAGAGCAGTGATTGCAGTGGGATGGGAGCTGTGCCAGGATGCCTTCCTACTCCTGACACTGTGCAAGGCCAGGCTGGACAGGGCTCTGAGCAACCTGGTCTAGTGGAAGGTGTCTCTGCCTGTGGCAGAGGGTGGAATTAAATGGTCTTTGGGGTCCCTTCCAACCCAAACCATCCTGTGATTCTCTGACACTGAACTGTGCTGTTGATACAACACTGTACATGTGACTTGTGTTGCCTCTGCTGCCTTTCAGGCCCAGGCTGGCCAGAAGATCACATCACATCCTCACCCATGACCCTGCCCCTTCCACTGCAAGGAGTAGCTTGAGCACAGCATTCATGGCTGAAGGACCTGGAGATCAGTGTGTCCTCAGCCCAACACACAGAACACACTTCCATCCCATGTATTGTACAGAAGGATCCGCTCCAGCCCCCCCTGGAAACCCCAAAATGCAACGTTTGCTGTGGATACCAGGACCTGATCCTAATCCGTGACCCCAAAGCAACACAGAGGAATAAGTGACAGACTTTACCATGGGATTGTCTTTCCTGACCCCCCAGCCTTGTGTGCTGGTAAGTGAAATCCATCACCAAATGAAACAAGGCCATTTCCTCCAAACATAAATCCCAGAATTACTGGTGGGGAAGGGAATTCAGTCCAAGTGCTGTAACACTGTGCCACGCACGTAATTCAGCCGGAGTCATTCCCAGCTCTCCAGCCTTTGGAAAGCCTGACTCACGTAGATTTGTGAAGGACCCGAAGCTTTAGCCTCAGCCTCCTCCCCCCTCTGGTACAACTTCCTACACCAACCCTGTGGGATATTAAATCTTCCACTTGCCGTTTTCTCCTAGGCAGAGAGGATATGAATTTCATAACTCCTCAGCTGAGCTGCCATCAGGAGCCATGAAATACGACAGGAAACCCCCGGCATGGACCGGGGAGCGCTCCGGGCGCAGCCACGGGAGCTGCAGGACTGGCCAAGCCATTAGAGCAGCACGTGGTGCAGGGTCCAGGGGGGTGTGCAAGGAAGGGCACACTGACACTTGATCAAACCAGGGAAGGATGAAATCACAGCAGGACAGAGCCAGCGCCCGCGCCAAGGTTGGTCATGCACAAAAAAATCCTGTGCTTAGCGAGGAGTTACCATTTACATCCGTCTGACTTGGGGGGTTAAGGAGGTACAGGGCTGACAGAAGGGCTGGAGAAGGAAAACAAACCCTTAATTCATGCATTTAACAGCTACAGGAGTAAACCACTGCATAATTCCCAGTTGAACTTGTGCCTCTCTGCAGTAACCAAGGCGATGGGAGAACTGGTGATGGCCCAGGAGTGAGTTGGGCTGGAGCACTCCTGCCTCCCTCACCCAGAGCTCTGCCAATGCAGATGTTTTTCCAGCACCTCACGGGTCACAAAGCCCAGCATGGATCACACCAGCAACAAAGTGTTTCCAATGAAAACAATCTGGCTGTGGAACAGCCTTCCAGAGGAGACCAGCCCAGCACCTCACTGTCCTGAGGGCACACTGCAAGGCTTTGCTCCTCCTAAAGGCTTGCATTATGAGCAGAAAATTTATACAGGTGCTTCTACCCCAATGGACTGCATCTACCCCCTCCTTTCATATATTTAACATCAATTAAAATAAAAAAAAAACCAAAGCATTTTTAATGAGCTAAACCAGTATCACACTTTCCCCTCACCACAGTTTTTACTCCCCAAAATAAGAGCTGAATAGATAAAGAAATCCCAGAAGGAACCAATACTGTTGTCAGGCAGTACACTGGGGTCTTGAGCAACCTGGTTTATTGGGTGGCAACCCTGACCACGGCAGGGGGGTTGGAACTGGATAAACTCTGAGGTCCCTTCCAACCCAGGCCATTCACAGAATCACAGAATCTGTGATTTCTATGATTCCATGACTTCTGCAGATCATCCAACATCCTAAGATGGACAGTACAGAACAGTGTTTCCCCCGTATAGGTGGAAACCAAGAGGAGGAGGAGATACTTTGCAGGGGTTGCAGAGTTTACACCACAAAGACCACTGCTGTGGCCTCCTAGATTTCAGCTACCCAAGGCTGCAACTGGAACAATCAATAGCTGGGGGAGCCCTTTAGTGCTTGTGAAGAAACCTGGGTCATGCATAAGGGAGAAACCAGTGTGAGTGTTCATAATAGACTGTAAAACAACTGCTGCAAAGCACCTAGAGAGGCATTGGTAACACAGGCACAGTTTTCTCTTACAAATCAAGGTTCACCTGCACCAAAGATGCCCCGCAGCACTACAGCAATCCCCACAAAACACAAAGATTTCATTCAATAACCTGTATCATTCAATAACCCATCTCAAAAGCTTCTGGCTGCACCAATAACAGTAATATTTCTACTGTCACAAAGTTCTTAGCACTAAAACTGATATGTAAAGAGAAAGAAGTAGAAAAAGAGAGAGAGGTAGTCTGGTTGTTCACTGTACCACAGCCTTTAGTCCAGTTTCTGTTATTCAGCCAGTCTGAGCAGGACCACACCCAGCTCTCCACCTGAGCATGGTTTTGTGAACTACCAAAACAATCTCACCACTTTAAAGCAATTTTTGAGAATTCAAGTCTAACATACAAGGATTTTTATATCTGGCCTCCCTCCAGCCGAGAAAACACTTCCCCACCTTCCCCATTTGTCCAGAAAACCAAGCAAGCAGCCAAGTTCAGTACAACAAAAATAAAAGCTCAACATAGACAAAGCAGCTCCTTGGGCACCTTCCCTTCAGCCATGCTCCAAACAGAGGCAGCTGAGCATCCTTCAGTACTTACAAGCTCCCAACCTTCAACATTCCTCTGAAGACAAGTTTCTCCAAAGAGCCAGCTGGCTCTGAGGGCAACTACTGCCCATTCCAACCAGGGGACACCGACACCTTCCCAAGGCAGGCCCCATTCTGCAGTCCTGCTGCCCACTACACACATTTCTTCCACCAGTCTCTGCACACCATATTCCCAAACACATGAAAAGTTTGCTTACTCACAGTTAGGAGCAGGTAGTGCCTTTCCTCCCACCTCCTCCAGTCGCTCCTGCTGGGGTCCTTTGCAGCAGAGGCAGCTCTGAAGCAGCAGTTCATTTCAGCCACTGTGTCAGCAGGTTGCAGCCAAAGTCACCTCACCCCGCAGTGGGTTTTCCTCATGGCACAGCAAACACTTCTCTCAGCCTTTAAGGAGACTCCACAGTCACTTGCATGCTCCCCACTTGCCATGGCACACATACAACAAAGAGTTTGCTTTTCAGTTATGGCCACTTTTGGCTTCTTTTCCTCTTCTCCAAACAGCACAGTCACCAGGTAACACACCCCAGTCACAGAATTACGGGGTTTAAATCCCGTGTATCACCACTGAACTTGAATCCTCCATGTGAGCCACAAAGGGAAAAGCCCAAGGTGGACTCAGGCTGGCAAAAGAGAGCAAAACTGAGGGGACTGAGCTTAAATACAGCTCCTGGACCAATGAGCTGAGGCTGTGAGATGGGCCCAGGTGAGGCTTGTCAGGGCAATAACACCCCATGGGTGAACTCAGGCCCTGCCAATTTGTAATCAATTACTGCTGAGAGAAAACACCTGGATGTGCCCAGGGAACTTTTAGCTAGAGAAAGGTCTAGATTTCTGTGAGATGATTTAACTCTTGGAAGACTGGAGTAAAAGAAATGGATCCCCTGTCACTCAGAAGCCACATTAGGTGCTGTGTTCCCAAAGCCCAGGCTCCTGATCAACCCTCAGGAGGTCAAGCCTGGTAACCAGGATGAGTTTAAATTTGATGAATCCTATGAACTGGCACAGCTGCAGAGGATGTGACATAATTTTGCCCCTGAAATACTTTGACTGCTTGTCCTTATAGTCAAAGTGTCCTTTGCAGAGGCAAAATGGACCCAAACTGGGTCTGGCCAAACCACCTGACAAACAGGCATTTGTGTGAAACCCTCCCAGGGCACAGTGTAAGACCAAAGGGGAGCCAAGCCCTGAGGACAAGGAGCACAAGAGGCAGGGATTCATGCTCCTCATCAGGGTGACAGCCCTCTAAACCCACCCCTAAAGGCTCAGCCTGGCTAGGAAACCACAGCCCACCTGGGCTGCAACCTCTCTTTCTTCACTTGCTGTTTGCTTTCCCTCAGCCCTCGAGTTCAGGAGATGAGTTAAACACATGAGTAAAAGGAATTGCCTTTTTTACAAGAAGCTTTCCCTTTCCTATGTACCTTCCTTTTTCCTTATCCTGGAAACACAGAATGGTTTGGCTTGGAAGGGACCTTAAAAGACCATCCAGCTCCAGCCCCCTGCTCCCTGCAGGCAGCTCCTTGGCACTTTGTAGTCCTTGTTTTCCCTTCCAAGCCACCAGCAGCAGCATCCTCCCCCCACCCTCCTGCCTGCTGTGGCAGCGTTTCTGCCCCAAGAAGATAATAAATACATCAGGCCTGTCAAAGCCACGTTGTTTTGGCTGGAAAGAGGTGCACCCCTGCTGGGTGAGATTACTTCCCACCGGGATGGATGGCTTTCCCCTTACTGACAGCTCTCCAACAGGGAGCAATCGGTGTCCAGCCGGGAGGAGCAGGCAGCCAACGGGGCTAAATGGCACTTAGGAGTGATGAGGGCAAGGAGGAGGGAAAGGAGCTTAGCCCTGCTCACACACAGCCCTCCTCTGCTGTGTGGGGTGCTGACAGGGACACAACGGGGATCTCCTTGCTGGGATTTCCCAGGCAGGGGGGTGGCAATGAGAAATGGGAAACTAATATTCCTGCTTGAGACTCAGGGCAAGTATCAGGCTTAATCCTACCCAAGCCTGACACCTGGAACCAGTAGCTCCCAGTGCCTAAATGTATTAGTGAATAGGAAATTAAGGAAGACATGAAGAAGGACAGAGAAAAACCTCTCTCTTTGCTTGTGGGTACAGGTGTTTTCCAGAGGCCAGGCCCTTTACACCCCACAAAACAGCTCATCCTGAGCTGCACGCTTGGCACATGACAGATTTTGGGACAAGAGCTAGCAGGGAAGTGGATTTCCCGTGGAAAAAAATCCTAAAGAAAAGGTTTGGCCTGTTTGCATGTCACAAATGTCCCAGATGTTCCGTGGTCTCTCAGACATCCAGGAAAACTGAGGAGCAGCCGTTCCACCTCCAGGTCATCACCTCTCCTTGGGAACCTGCCACTGTGGTGCTGGGGGTCTGGATCATGCCAGCTGAACGGGCTTTGTTTTCTTGGCTTTTTGAATTAAAGAAACAGAAAAGAGTAAAAGGAGCATTAAAGATCTAGAAAAGAGTAAAGTGAGCGTTGAGATGCCGTGAGGAGACTGAGCAGGATTACAGTGAGTCATCCCCAGTTTCTCCACCTCTACACCGGCCTCTTCAAAGACACTTAAGGGAATCAATTGCCCGTATCCCACTAAAATCCTCTCTGTCTGTGGTTTGTGAAGCTTTAAGCCCCTTTCCCACCCCCACAACCTCCATCCCTCACCTCTGAAGTCTCTCCAGTCCATTATTCTGGGGGCTGCTTTGTGAACAATGTGTTCACTTTCCGTACTGCCTAATGAAGATGTTCCTGGCCCTGAATATGAGATCTGCTGCACACTTAATGGAAAAAAATAGCTATTCTTATCATTGGTGGGTCAGATGAGTTTCTTGGCAGTGAGGGTGGTGCAGTTATGTGGACAATCAAACAAGCCAGAGATTATTGCCAATGCATTTTTGAGGAAATCAGTGCTGTTTAAACTCTAATCACAACAAGACCTCGTTTAAAAGCATAAAAGCTTTCACTCAGCAGACCTATCTTCTTTTTTTTTAATAGCTAGACAATTAAATAAATCTCCTGACGCTTAACCATCATTTACCCAACAGTCAGAAAATGGATTCAATGCCTTTGCATTAGTTAGATGACGATATTAAAGCAAAAACTGAACAAGTACAAGCAGGTGAAGGACGGTCTGTGAGGAGTTTGTGCTGCACTCAAGGATAGCAGGGTATCTTCTGAGGGGGGGTAGGGGGATTTTTTTTTGTCTTCAAGACACCAAGATGGCTTTTGGCCTTATTGTGTTTCACAGATTTTAACATTCTTGGGAAAACAAGGTAGTTGTTCCCCTTTTTACAGGCTGGAAACTGAAGTACAGAAGCGATGCTGCTGCTCTGAAATTCTGTGTCTGAACCAGGAACTGAGTGTGGATGGGATGAATTGTTCAAAAAGTAACATTCTCACTCTAAACTCTCATCCAATCTTTATTTTATGGGCATTTCCATTAAAACTGGTACCCGGAAAATTCAGAGCCAGTGTGGATTAAAGCTCAACAGGGAAAAAAAATCTGGGTTCTAGTGCATTTTTGCTGGCATCTTAGGAAAGACTGCACTGTCTTAAAACACAGCCCCTCAAATTAACACTGAAGCAAGTGGGATTGACCCTGCACTGGTATGAACATCAGCTCCTGGCAGATCAGAGACCTTTTATTATCCCTGATCCCAGCTGCACTCCTAATTCCCAGCTCTAGCACTTCTCCCTCATTAGGTTCCTCAAGTGAAGAGCATGTTGTGACTCCATTATTCAGAAGCTGATGCTAAATAACTCCTAAATTTATTGCCTCCTGCCAGCTGTCAGCTACCAGCAACTGTAATGGGAGTGTCTTTCTCCTTTTCAGGTAGCAACTGCAACGATAGAAAATTCATGTCTTCCAAGCAGCCTTTGAGTTTGAGATGCACTATTATATATTCATTACCCTGTGCTGAATTTCACGGTCCAATTTATGATCAGAAATAAAATACAAAATGGAAAGGAAAGCAATTGATCCAGTCTCAGTCCAGGCCCTAAATAACTGACAACTGTAGAGACAGTTAATTGTTTCCTGATCTCTGCTTGCTCAATTTTTAAAGAGTTCCCACAGATAAATTTTACAGAGATGGATCTTCGGTTTTAGCCCCCCCCCCCAGGCCTCATTTTGGCTCTGCTTCATGAAGGTGTTTACGATGGGGTGGAAAGAGTTAAAACCTCCTCTTCCACTCCTCCCTCTTTATCGTTTTAATTGGCTGTTCTGATGACCTGACCACCTCTTTGATTCGCATCAAACGCCGGCCGTGAGGAGGGAGCACGTCAGTCTGCTGAGCAAGGGTCACCCTGCTTGTCAATAGGCCATCCATCAGCCCTGCCAGCAGGATGGATCCAGTCCAGACCAACAGCCCCAGATGGAAAGGGAGCAGCCTCCCTGGATGGAGATGACCCACTGTGTGCTGGGCGCCCTGACAGCTCCCAGAGGGGTCACCGGCCCCGGGGCCGGCGGGCGGCAACTTCAAACTTCAAACTGGGGAAAGGCACCCGTGAGCAAACAGCAAAACCCCAAAACCAACACAAAAAAAGCCTCTCTTGGCGAACCCAGTGGCGGCTCCAAGTCAAAGGTGAGGGAGGTGAGAGAGGTGGGAGTCAACAAGGGGGACAGTGGGAGGTGCCCTTAAAGGGCGAAATCGCACACGCCTCTACCAGCAACACCTACACAGCCAGTGGTAACTGCAGAACTGGTGGTACCTACACTTCTGTGCATCCCCACGGGGGAAGAGTGACTCCACCACAAATGAACATCACTGGCACAAACAGGCTTTCCACAAGGAAGTGAATTAGGGAGCAGATCCAAGGTAACACCAGCCATAATCCCTTTCTGAGATTTTTGGGGACTTCATCATGGAGCTGTAAGAACCTCTTATTTTCACAGAATCATTCAGGTTGGAAAAGAACTCCAAGATCACTGAGTGCAACCTGTGCCCACCTTGTCCCCCAGCCCAGAGCACTGAGTGCCACGTCCAGTCCTTCCTTGGACACCTCCAGGGGTGGGGACTCCACCACCTCCCTGGGCAGCCCCTGCCAATGCCTGACCACCCTTTCCATGAACAAGGTCTTCCTGATGTCCAATCTAAACTTCCCCTGGCACAACCTGAGGCTGTTTCCTCTTGTCCTGTCGCTGGTTGCTTGGGAGAGGAGCCTGGTATCCCCCTGGCTCCCCCCTTCTGTCAGGGAGTTGCAGAGAGTGAGGAGGTCTCCCCTGAGCCTCCTTTTCTCCAGGCTGAGCCCCCCCAGCTCCCTCAGCTGCTCCTCATATGACTTACACCATTGTGCACATCCATTATATGCATTACACACTCACTGGCTGAAGTCCCTCAGTGTCACACACCCCGGTCACCACAAACTCACACACGTGTGTGCACATCACACCTACACCCCCAGAGCCCAGTCCCCATTTCCCTGCTGCTATGAAGACAAGGCAAGTGCTTCCTAAACTGTCCAGGCCAACTGCCCTGGGGGCCATGTGCTGGTTTCACACCCTCTGGCCTTGCCCCTGCCCTCGGCTGCACCTCCTCGTGTCGCCGCTCACGTCTCGGGGCTCAGAGGCTGCTGTGCTGCAAATATTTGCACGCTCTGGGGGGGGGGGGGGAGGAACACGGTGCACTGGCCTCCAGTATTTATTCTGGAATGGCAAACAACAGGGAAAGCAAAGAAGAGAAAAAGGCAGATAAGATAAAAGTGTGTTACCGGGTCTAACGACATAAAATCAACAAAGACCGCAGGAAAAAGGTTACCTGCAAAGACCAACAAATGCAGCAGCGAGGGATCCTGACAGAGGAGCCCTTCTGCAGGCTGGATCACCCAGAACACTGGTGAGACACAGCTGCTGGTCTCTTGGAATTCCCAGTATCAAGTCATTGGAGATCTCTGTCTGTGTCTCAAGGCAATTTGCATAAAAAGATATTTTTGTGGTCTTTGTCCTGCCCACATCATGAACCTTTAAGTGCAACCAGCACCTCCAAAATACAGAACAGAACTGAAGACTTCCCCACACGTTGTAAGGCTCTTCCAGAAGTTAATGTCTGTCTGAAGATGGCATAAAATGCTGCAGCAGTTAACTTCCAGTATTTCGTGGGACTGGATATTTCTTCCAGAAGAGAGATTCCCTCAGCTGTGAAGGTTTCCTCTGTCACTTCAGAAATAGCCACATTAGCTGAAGCTTTAATTCCTGCATGTGGTTAATTTATAAAGTGAAACAAAGTGTACTTGTTAGACAAACTGCATAATGATGAATCCAGAGGGGAAAAAATAGAAAGGAGGTACTAGGAGAACCACATGTGAAAACCACATGGAAGGGTGTTCCACCAGCTTGGAACCAGATGGAAGAAAACATTGTCCCTGGACACTGTACAGAGTCCTACTGATAACACATGATAAATCATTCACTGAGTGTAAGCAGGAGGGTGAACATCACCACAGGCCAAGCTGTGCAGGGACAACAGGACCACGAGCTGGAGGACATTAGATAAAAGGACAGCATGAAAAGCTCAGATGTTCCCCCCTCGTGTAGATCTAATCTGTTATCGGTGGGGACGGCCAGAAGAGCTGCAGAAAGGAACAAAAGCAGAGCAGCAGGGGTGGAATGCACTGAAGGAAACCACAACACAGCCAAGTCTGCATTAATGAGAGGCTGAACAGGGATAGCAGAATTGTCTAGATATTCACCCCTGCAAAGAAGGGATGAACTTAGCCCTGTCCCCAGGCACTAACTTTGCTGTGTGAGCTTTGACAAGTCATTTAAGGTCATCTGAAGTCAAAGTGCACCCTCCCATTCACTCCAAAGCACTGCTGCCTTCCCAACCATGCTGTGTTTCCCAGAGAGCCTAAATCCTTCTTCCACGCTCCTGCCTGTTTGACTTGAGGGTTCTCTGGGACAACACGTGTCTTCTCAGGAAGGACAACTGCTCCTGACACCAGAGGACTCCAGGTCAGAAGACAAGACGGCAAAACACACCTAAATGACACTCAGAAGTAAGTTGGACAGAAGGTGGCTGTGCTTAATGATCAATAATTTATTTACAGCCATCAGTGTAAAAAAGCACAGATTCCTGCAGGAGTCCTGCTCGACATAAATGGCCTGTTATAATGATGTAGAGCTGCAGATTTCAGGTTGACAACTAGTTAAAGCTCTACATCCAGCTGAACTCTCCAATCCTGCTCATGGCCTGAGAGGTCATTCCCAACCATGACTCCCCTGCTCTTGCCAGTCTTCTCATTTCTTGGGTCACGGGGAATTTTCCAGTAGGGAGGAGGGAAGCCTAATGATAAATATGACTGCTTCGTGTTCCCATGTGCACAGTTATCTGTGTAAGCACCAAATGACTTTAAAAAGGCCCGAAACCTCTCTTCCAAGTGCAGTGAATTTTTTTTTAAAGGCAGAAGCCTCTGTAACAGACCCCAGAGCCGGATGGGTCACTGTGCACGGAGAGACACACACAGGCAGGGAAGCTGACCAGAACACATGCGTGTAGGACCACCAAGGACGACCCTAATTAGACCACCCAGCCACTTTGTTGGCCCTATTTAGAGGAGCCAGGATCTCAGAGCATAAAACAGTGTCCTCGTGCGGGTTCCTTGGCCTGTGTTTTAGACCATCACGTATCTCCAGCGACTTCCTGCGACTGACCCTCGCAATAAATCACCCTAGCCAGCCTCCCTCCTTCCTGGCAACATCCTGTTCTTCCCTCAAAAATCCTCCCACTCACAATTCCAAGGTTTGATATCAATCTTAAATAAATGCCTCTCTGGACCCTGCTGCATTCCCAAAGCCACCTTGTCTCCTGCCTCTCCAGGACGGCTGCAGTTCAGGAAGCACATGCAGAAGCCCCTCAGGCCTTGTTAATTTTACTTCCACCCTTGTGTCCTCTTTCTTTTCCCCATATTTTCTTACAGAGGAGGGAAGTTTTCTTCAGGAGAATGTACATTGCCACACAACTGTGTGCTGTGACTTCTGAGAGGGAAAAATGATAGTCCAAAAGAGAGGCAGTGCTGCAATTTCCTATATGAAATATGGTGAGAAGAAAAAGCCATGGGAGAGGTTCTGCTCCATTGCCTCCCTTGCTCTGGCTTCCCTCACTTCACAGTTTAGGTGAAGGAAAGCTCTGTCAGTACCTCTACCCCTCAGAGTCCCTTCTTCAGCATCCAACAGACAGGGACCAGCTGTCTCCA
Organism: Pseudopipra pipra; assembly: GCF_036250125.1. Classification (NCBI taxonomy): domain Eukaryota; kingdom Metazoa; phylum Chordata; class Aves; order Passeriformes; family Pipridae; genus Pseudopipra; species Pseudopipra pipra. The sequence continues at coordinate 2,828,383 of NC_087566.1, read as the reverse complement.
TCTGACCTTTCCAATTCCCACCCAAAGCCCTGCTTGAATTAGGGTATCCCAATCAGGAAAGCACCAGCCTATCCCAATCAGGAAAGCACCAGCCTTTACTCCCCACAACACCACTGCAGAAAGCACAGGCACCTACAGCAAGTCAGCCAGCCCAGGGTATCCCAGTCCCTTCCTTCAGATAAACAACTTGAACCAAGCAGGATGAATCCAGGCCCTGACATGAGTTATGTCTCTGAAAGCCCATGGAATAACTTGCAGTCAAAAGGAGCCACATTTACCCCTTGATCCAGCAATGTCACTGAAGACTGGTTCAGGTTGGACTTCACTTAATTTTTACTCAGGAACTTTTCCCCCATATATTTCATTATTTCATCACTTCTGTAACCTTTATGTTAATGAATTTACTCCCCCACCCTCAAAACCTCATGCTTGGTGCCTTGCAGGCTACAATCCTTTCAAAGAATGGTATCACACAAGTCAGTGAGATTTTCCTGCTTAAATGTCACATTTACAAGGTGATACTGGTGCTTACCTGCTTGCCTACTTCTCTTTTTTTATCTTACCCTGCTCTACCCTCATCTTTCCTTCCCTTTACAGAGTGCCAAAATGCCCCCTGATCATCTAATCCTGGAGTCCATTTCCACAGGGATCTGTTTCTGGCTGGAGAAGAATTCCTTGAGTCTCCCCAGACCTGCATCTCTTTTTTTTTTTTAAAAAAAATCTAAGTTGTAACTAATTCATTAGCAATTCACTTGACAACCAGCCAGGGAGCATCTCCAAGAGAAGCAGCAGCGAACGAGCAGATTTCCGAGTCGGAAGCAAAAAAAAAAAAAAGCCGGAGAAGCAGCAAAGCAAAGAGGCTTTAGTCAGAAAAACGAAGTGGGGTGAATAAGATGGCATGGCAGGCTCCTAAAATGCCCTCAGAGTTTATAAAGTAATCTTATTCCTCAGCTGCCCTCCCTCTCCTTATCGTGCAGCTCGCTCAGGCGTGTCACTGACATATGTACTTAGCGGCGGTTATCGGCAGTGGCACAAATAAATGGCAGGTATCAAAGAATCAAGGTCGTCAACTCGCCATGAATATTTCAGGGGGAAAAGCTCGAGTGTCCCAGCCTCTCAGATTCCCAGCAGAAGGAATAAAACACAACCCACACACACACACAGAGCAGGCTCGGCCATCACAAGCACGCAGCTCGTTTCAAGGCGATGCCGCATATGTTACGAGACAATCTGTCACGCTTTAAAAATATACAAATATATGTTAGATAGCTCCTCCTGTGTAATGTGCAAACTCTAAGCAGCTGGCAAGAGGGCAGTGGTGATTTAATGCAAGAAAACTGTGCTTTGCTGAAGGGGCTGGGGACTGGGGAGCTCGGGCTGTAACGAGAAGCCTCTTTGACAAAGGCGCAGAGTGGCATCTTTTCACACAATTATATGTGGGTCACATTAACCTCTGCTGGGCAGGATTCCCCTGAGCTGCCTCTGTCTGCGTGTCTCTGTGAAGAAATCAAAGCAGAGATTCCTCTCTCCTTATCTTTCTTCTTTTTTTTTTTTTCCACAGTATTGGGTGATGCAGTGAAAGGCTCGAGAGGAAAAAAGGGGGTTCCCAGCTCGTCACACACTGAACTCCAGAGCAAACTCCACATTCAGTCCCATTAATGAGAGATGTTAATCAATGGAGAGATCAGAGATTTCAAGCTGAGTCAGTGCACCATAATATCACATATATATTGCTATTTATAGCCAAAGAGACTTCGCTAAGTTTCCCTTTCCACACTCATGCCACGGAAACTATCTGAATTTTGCTCTGTGCATGAAGGGACAGATGGGCAGAAGGCAGGCCCACGTTTTTTTCACAGGCTTTGGAGGTACAAATTTTCTCCTGTCAAGTACAACTCAAATTCATAAAGGGAAATTTCATCAAAACCATCATAATTAATTAAATAAAGCAAAAAGTTCTTTACCAAATCATTTGGGTATTCCACTGTTCTGGGTTGGCTTGGTTTTTTTCCCATGTTTGCAGGGAGTTTAATTATTAGACAATTCCATTTCTGGGAGCAGGGTGGCAAACTTGCAATGAGATAAATTTCCCACTTTTAGTGCCTTGAAAGTCTGTTTTTTATAGATTTTTTTTGGTTTTCCAGGCACATCACCACACTCTTCACGGTACCTCTGGACTCAGATGGTTTGATGTGGTCTATAACCAATGAACTTTATGTCCCATGGCAAACTGGATTTAAATGACAAGATCTTCTAAATTTGAGAAAGTCACCGTGGAAACCCTGCTTTCATTTGTATTAAAAGGGGCTCTTTCTCAAGGAACTGATTCTGGAAATGAAGGAAACATTCCTTGCAGTGACAACTGATACTCACACTGTCATTCAACTCCAATCACTGTGCTCATTCACACATTTGCAGTCCCAGTGGGCTGCAGGGGTTTGAACTTGCACAAAACAGTAGTTGGAAAACCTTTGAAAGAGGCTGGAGACTGGGAGATAAGGACACAAATGGGAAGTGTCTGCCAAGACACCTAAAAGCAAAGATTAAACCCAAGGGTTTTAAAGGTATTTGAGCATTTTTCACGTGGTGAGATCAGTTCCAGATCATGGGCTGATATTAAAGTACACTGGGGCATTCCCAGAACCAGTAATTGCTGCTCACCTTTCACCCTCTGCTGCTCATTTCCCCTCCATGCCAAAGTGCTCTTTCCACTCGTTTGTGCCAGGAAAACTCCGTGTGACCAGGAGCTGAACCAGACTGAGGAACTTTCCTGCTTTAAACAAACAAACAAATAAACAAAAAATCAAACATCTGAAACCTCTTTTTTTTCCCCCTTTCCAAGCTGGATGGCTCCTCCCATTCGGTTCCCAACCACAGGAGTAGCTGTGCCAGCAGAGCAGCAGGAACAAGAGGCCAGGAGACAACAAGTGTCTTAAACCAATGTTACCACCAAGCAATTTGTAATATCAAACCACAGGCTAAATCTCAACTAAAAGCTTTTCGGGTTCAGAGTGAACACCTCTATTAAGATGAATTAAGCAATTCACAGTGTTCAGAGCTGCACTTTCAAATGCAGTTTAAATCTTTGTTTTCAACACTCACCCTTTGGTACTGAAAATGGCCTGATAGAAACCAGCTAGGAAACCCATTAATTCCAGGTTTCTGCAGGAGAGGGTTTTGTGTATATTTTGTTTAATACAAAAGCCTATCTCTGCACTTGCAGTCACTGCCACTGTGACTCCATTGCATGCAGAGACACCAGAACTACCTTAAAATTCACTTGTACAGGTCCTGATAACCATCTAGGCTCAACAGCACAGGCTCAGCATGGACTAATTTGTCCTGACAAGATTATTTGCAAATTAGGTGAGGAGGTCAGACAGCTGCCCTATAACCACATAAAAGTGTAGCAAACACTGGCTCCAAGTTCAGACCCTACCTAATTTTTATGTGTTTTTCACAGGGCATTCACTTCATGTGCCCCCTCAGTGCCAGGTTTCACCCACTCTTAGGCCCAGTTTCAGGCAAGGGTGTGTTGAAATCCCTCGTTCAGGCTGGATTGCAGGTGTGTGCCCACCTCAGCCAGCTGAAAGGTGTGAAATAAGAGTCTTCCCTCAGCTGGGAAGACTCCAGTGGTGGTGAGGCAGAAACTGGATCATTGGAATTCAACACATGTAAAACCACCACAGGGGATGGGAGCGGGTTTTGCCTTGAATTAACAGAAAGAGTGGTTTCTGTGCTGGATGTAAGAGCCTTCCCCATCTGGAGGGCTAAACATCAGACGATGCTGCTGTGAGAACAGTTTTGGATCACAATCACAGCATCCTCCTCCATTGAGCTGTGCAAAGGGCCTGTCTCTGTGTTGTCGTGTGGAGGAATGAGCTGCCTGTCAGTGGAATGAGCAGAGTAGGAGGGATTTCCCATGCAAGGGGATCCAAACCCCATGGACTCACATGAACCCGTTCCAGATGTCTCCTCTGTTTGTCCTGACACGTGGCACCAGCATTGCCCAAGCGACAGGAGGAGCTGGAGGAGGCTTCACACTTGTCTTTAATTCTTTTTTTTTTTTTTTCATAGTCTATTTAGAAAACACATTGCTGGAGTTTATCCCCTTCTCTGTGCTTTTGGAATCTGGGAAGAACTGACAGAAGGAAGGATGGGCCACTGCACACCCTGTGAAAAACAAGGCACCAAAACATAATGACCCACGTAAATAAAAAACTAAATCAAAGCTGTGGAAAAAGCTTTCTTTCACCACTCCAGGAACAAGGCTTTCTTATAACCTTGTCAAAAATTTTGGTTTTGAGAGTTTCAAAAGGATGTGGGGAAAAGAAAGGTGGTAGGGTCCCTGAGAACACCTCATGGCCTCCCCCCATCTCATGTGTCTAACCTGAACCCCAAACTCACTGCTCTGTTAAAATGCCTTGGGGAATGGGGCAGTGCCTCAGGCAGGCAGGAGCCATTTATAACAAAATTATTTGTAACCTTTAGAGCAATTCTAAAAGCTTCTTAGGCAAAGGGCTGAATGGGTTTTTGTCTGAGCAAATCTGATGTATAAAGGGGGAGCCCCATCAGCAGGTGACACAACCCAGATGCCACAGTGACTTGACACTGACTTTACAGCACTCTGGAGAGAGGAAGCAACTTCCCCTTGATCAGGCAACACCCAGGACCTCTCCTGCATCACTGAACACTCCAAAACGCCCCATCCCGCCTACTCCCCCCAGACAAAATGAAATGTTGTCCCCTAGGCATCATTCATCAAAGCCAGGCCCCGTAATTAATAGCACCATTTGTTCAGGGGATTTCAACAGGTACTGAAATCCAAAGCATCAAAGCATGGACAGCCTCATCCTGGTCTGGCAGATATAAATATGCCAGGAAGGCTTCACGTGACTCAGGAATCATTGCCCCTCTAAAAAAAAGGGGTTTAAAGGTCTTTCAAAGCACTGAGGTCTCAGTTCCAGCAGGGATGACCCTAAGAAAGCAGTGTTACATGAGGGAACCTCATGTCACCTCATGTAAGGGGTTTTGGTCTTTTTGAGCAAGATTTTGGGCTGGAATTGTCTTCACAGAAGTGGGAACAGCCACAATTACAACAAATGCCAGAACTCTGAACGTGCAACAAACCCGGAGCAGGGAGGTACGACACAGCCTGGTACCTTTTCCTTTGGCAACACCTCCCAGCACAGCAGCAGGAAGCAGGGAGTGGGTGTTGTGAAAAGGTTACTGCCCACCTCAGAAATTCAGCCCAGACTTCACCAAGCCAGCGACACAGGACTGAGCTGGAAACCCTTTCTCCTGCAGCCAGGAGGGCTCAGCCCAGCACAAGATCTCTGCCTCCCGCTCAAAACTCATCAGCTCCCCCCGCAACAGTTTTTTTGGGGCCCGTGGTTTTTCGGTGGAATTCAGAGAACAAACCCTTGGTTCATTACATCATGGCTCCAGTAATGTCTAGGAACGTTTCAGGTTTGATAAAATCTCCCCGGATTACCTTGTGAGAGCCTTGCGGTCGGGTGGCAGGGCTGGGAACGCGGGAATGATGTCAGTGACCACGGAACAGCTCACAGATCAGCTCCTCCCAGGGAAACCTGGGAGAGGCATCACTCCTCCTTCAAGGCAATGGTGCAATTAGCTGAAGTCCAGGAGCTGCTATGCCTAGGGAGGGACAGGAAGAATGGCCTGGAGTTAACACATGCTCAGCCTCACTTTGCAGGAATTCTGGGCCCGAGGTTTGCCCCTCCTTATCCATCCCTCAGTGTCACAGTTTCCTCTGGGCATATTATCCCACCTCCTGCCTGTGTGGTTTGGAATCTCTCTGGGGAAAGAAGGTGAAAGGCCTGTAGGTTTGGATGGTGTGAGACCTTGTTCTCTGTCCTGGTTCTTTAAAAGGAGGGGAACCTCCTTAAAGTGGGGACTCACACCTGGAGCTTGTCAGAGAGGATGGGCAGGGGGCATCCCTTCCAAATCTTCACAAATCTTACCTCTGATGTAAATAAATATAATATGATATAATACAACAACAACAATAACAATAATAATAATAATAGTATAGATAAAAATGGCAAAACACACCAAAACCTGCCAAGCTACTCCGGGAGAACCTGAGGTAACCTTTCCCAAGAAATCATTAGTTTAAAAGGAATCTGTTTCATCCTTGTACATTCTGCCTTCAGGAGACAAACACTTAATTTTGCAATCTATTACTAACTGGCTAAGCCCTGTGCTTTGGTGGAGCACTGTATTGCACTGTATTCTGCCTCTCAGAGACACAGTGGGAACCTCAAATCTTCACCTAAAGCTGTGCAGGCAAAACTTGTGTATTTAACAATGCAAGGATGGGCAGGAGGCAACTTAAAATCCTCACCTCAGGTGACTTCTCCCATGTCACTCCAGTCAAAGACAAACTGAGACACAATAACCAAGAATTCTGATTCCCAGACTGTACTTATAACCACTCAATTCATGCTGCTTCTCATCAGAGCAATGTCACCATGAGACTTTTATTCAGCTGAGAGAGCAGAAGTGACAGCAGCTCTTTGTTGGGACTGGCCCCTGAGCTTCCCTTGTCACACCATAATTAGCTGATTGTTTTAGTCTAATTTGGGTGTTTCATTTGGAAACATGTTTGGATGGTTAATTCAAAGATAAAGCCCCAAAAGCAGAGAATGCAACAGTGTTATAAGCCCTAAGAATAAAAGGCTTCTCTTAACTAGGTGGCTCATCTCTTTTACTTGCTTTCTGCTCCAGGCTTAACCAAAGTCTTTATTTTTCAGTCTTGAAACTCAGAGCAGCTGGAGCCTTTGTTCTAAGCACAAGAGCCAAGGACAGCACCTGGCTCAAAGAGCTGACTGCCCAAACCAGGCAACAGGTAAGAAACAAAATCAATACTAACACCACCTCTTCCTCCTTATAAACCAAGAGATGAACCATGAGGAGATGACATGACCTGCCTGGGATCATTTCAGCTGGAACAGAAGTCACAGGCTGGGTAATGGCTCGACCAGAAGACCACCCTTCCTCCTGACCCGGAGCTGGAGGTCTGGACACGAGTAGCCTGGCAAAGGAAGGATTACATGGTTCATATAGCTGATAGATACCCCAGGGCTTTGCCCAAACCACCTCCCCTCCATGCCCTGGCACAGGACCTTTGCCAAAGCAGCTGAACACAAACGCCCCAGCCCGGTGTTGTTCCCAGCAGCCCATCTGCAGGCTCTGGCACTGAATTCCTGGTCGGTGCCTCCCTTTAGAACTGGAATCCAATTTACAAAGCCTTTAATTTTAAACTTTCTCATCACCGACTTAATAAAAGTAAATGACAGGTAATGGTCCCAGAAGCCAGGAACCATTAGGTCTTTCTCAACACTAATAAGGGCTGATCAGACGCTTGCGCGCTCCTTTTCCAGCTCACGGAAACCCAGGTCCCCAAGGACTCTGCAGCCGGGGGGAGAAACAGGAAACCAACCCTCTCGCAGGCAAGGCAAAAAGGGAGAGAAAAGGGAGAGGGGGAAAAAAAATGAGAGATAAACCCATGTCAATGTGGACACTTAAAACCGGGAACGGGCAGCGGGACGGCTGCGGATAACGCCCGCGCTCCGCTCCGGGTTCATCTGGGGCCCACGTGCTCGCTCCATTTCCCCAGCAGGGCACTGGGGGCTCTCCGAGGCGCTACAGGCACCGTGGCTGCACAGAGCCATGCAGCAAACCGGCTCTGATTTCTGCCCAAAGGCATCAGTGTCACACCGGTTGGGATGTCAGCTCGGCAGAACGTCAAGGCAGCAGTCACGGTGTGCTGTCACAAAGAGAAATAGATATCATTTCAAACACACAGCTCTGCACAGAGGAGGGAGAGGCAGGAGAGAATCCCATAATGCACTTTTTTTTTGGGGGGGGGGGGAGAGAGGGACAAGGAGGCTTAACTCTGCTTTGGCCATTCGAGAGGAGGCAGCAGTAGGGGACAGTCTTATCTTCACAGCCAATGTGTCACCAGGCTGGGAGGGCAGGTGGGTACTCCAGAATGGACCTCATCTCTTCTAGACACTTTTGGTTAGAAAAAAAAAGCATCTGGAATCAGCCTCCTAAGACTATTTCCTGATTTAAGGAGTTCCTTGGCCAGCACAAAGCTTTAGTCTTCACTTCTAGCACAAAGGAGAACGGTGGTAACCAACAGGGCTTCGGTGGTTTTTTGTCCTCCTCAAGTTACATCTCCACACTTCAGCGATAAAGGAGACTTCAAACCCAATCACATTCCTACCCCAACTGTCTGAGTGAAAACCAGGCCTTACAGTCTTCACATCCCAGGTCTAAGGTGATCCTGGCTCCATATATTGCAGGACAGCCTTTCCCAGAGAAGGGTGGCTGTTACACTCAGATCTTCCCCCACTACAGAAGCCACCAAGGTGACTCAGGCATTACCTACAGACACTCCACCTCATCTACCTCATACCCAGGTGACAGAAAGCAACTGTGGCACTGCCAAGAGTGGAAAACACAAGGATCAGACTCTCCTTTTCCACTAGAAAAGAAGGACCATGCTGGGGCAGCTCCTTGCTCCTTCCTTTTCTTTTTGTCAGTATTGTCTGGCTTCTGCTGTTGTTTCACTGCTGTTCAGGGTGGCACCACACCTGCTGTGACTTCTCTTTCCCAGACTATACTTCTTCCACACTGATTTTCTGTCTTTCCATTTGCCATCCAGTGTACCCAGACAGAGGGAAAAAGAGGGGGAAAAGAGAGAGTTGGAGGGGAAGAGAGAGAGTCCTCCCCTCAGTTCTACTGGTTTGAACAGATACAATTTCATGAGTCCTGCCCACAACAAACAGTGGAAGTACCACAATATTCCCAGTTATCTTCACCTCGGTTTAGGTGACCACATATCTGTATTTTCAAAGAAACACTTTTCAAGTAACACCTCTAAGTGTCACAAAAATGCCATCCAAGAGCACATGTATGTTACCAAAAAGAAAGGGGATGGAGTTAATTTTTGAGAGAAACCTGATATTTCCAAGAGCTTGTTCCCTGTAGATCATTCACTCTCTGCCCAGGTGCACAGAGGGAACAGCACCAAGGAGTTTCAGGCTTCATCTTTGAGGGCATCTTCGTGGAAGGCTGGGAGACAACACAGCAAGTTTATCTTGTTACTCCACCACTGGTGTCTGTGCAGCATTTCTGATACTCAGAGTCTGTATCACAGAAAGCCCTGGAGCCTGTTGCAATATAATTAATGTGATAGGAAATCTTGTACTGGAGCACAGCCAGGATTTTCATCACACTCAAGCCTCACTCAGTAACCACTGGACTTTCCATTCCTCCCTCAGCCACCCACCTTATTTGTCTTTGCTTCCCAATTCCTCTGAAGCACCTTTTAAACCCTATTGACATGATTGTTAGCTATGGTAGCATGCAGGAGCTAGGAAGGACTCTGTCTGGAGCAAATTCCTTGCCTGCTGGCTCATCTCTAGCCTAAATCAAGGCTCTCTTATCCCTGCATGTGACACCAGCTCATATAGCCTTGAAACCTTGCACTTCCCTATTCCCTTCAGACGTTTTTGTACTTAAAGTGGTTCCTCCTTCTTCACTCCTTTTCCTCCCAAGTCTGGCTTTCCAAACAAAATTCTTCCAGCTTTTCTGAACGGTGAGAAATCTCCCCAGACCCTTCATTCTCCTGGTTATGCTCTGCCCTGCACTCTGAATGTCTCTCTGATAATAAGGTGCATACACTGTATGTCACAGCTGCAGAAAGAAGTGGGATTTATACATGTGGCCTCTCCCAAGTGCAACACACAGGCCTGGATCCTCTCCCAACATCTGCTCCTAGTCTGCACAAAGGGAATGAAAGATGCTGCAAGGTTTGCAGCTTGTGTAAGAAAGATCCCATGAAGAATTGCAATAGCACAGTCCTAACCCTTGGGAAATGGGTATGGACAGCCTCTTGGAACGAGGTGTAGCCTCTACAGGGATGTTTCTTCTTGTAACACAAGCTTTTTCACCCCACTCTTTACTGGTAAAGAGCAAATAGCATTTGTGTTGCTTCTTACTACATCACAGTGTTGGACAGATGAAAATACCTGTAGCATATAACAGATTTGTAAAGAAGTTCATGCCACATCCATACAATAAACTGAGAGCTGAGTGAAGAAGAGAAGCTGGTGTCTTGGTGTTTGGGGTTACACATTTCCTGAATGAACATCTGAATACTTTCTTACTCTTTTAAAAAATAAGAACTACTATTTTTGCACTATTTATACTTTCTGGTCACCCATGGGTTACACTGAGCCATCACCCCAAGCCAAGGGTGTTGGTTCACTTCATCCAAAATCCTGTCCATAGGAAAATGTCAACAAGGCCTTGTTGGTAGTTTTGGTTTCACCCAGCTCTGAAGGGACCCCTAGCTTTGTCCTCATGGGATTTCAATGCTTCAGACACTCTCTCCAGGTTGTTGGAGCAGTATCTGTGGTTGGACCTGCATGAACAGTCCAAGCAAAAACCTCACAAACAGTAAATTTGAGATGTCTGAGGTGCACTGGAATTCCTGGGTGGGAAGACAGCAATCCTCACCTCCAACACGACCGTGCAGGAGCAAACCCAAGGTCAGCAGGACTTTGTTCATAAATATTACTGATCTTTAAAGCAACCATTTCTCAGCCAACCTTCAGGTTGGGCATTCCACCTGTCGTGGAAAACACTGATCAAAAAAGGTGTTTCTCTCTTGAGTGGAGAAGAGCTGTTGTCTTATTCTGCCACCACCTCTTTTTTAGACTCAGGGCAAATTATTCCATTTCCAGGCCTCAGCTCCCCACCTGCAAAAGGGACACAGCAGGTACCAACCTCCTTCTCCCCCTCTGCCCATCCACTGTGTTGTTAATTCAAGCATCTCACAGGCTGAACCAGCTCAGACCCAGTGCAACGACTTCAGCTGGGGCCTTAGAGGAGGGCCAAATTATAAATAGTGAAGAGAGGAGCTGTTTGTCCCAACAAATTGAAAACAAAAGATGAGATTTGGATGTGATTTGGATGAATACATTATAACTCTCACCCTCCATGCCATGACTTCGGGGGAGCTGTGCAGCACATGCACAGCACAGCTGGCTTTGGGGATGGGAAGCTTGGCCCTGAGAGGAGCAGCTTTGCAGGGAATCTTAGCAGCAGGATCTCACTGGTTGTTACAAGCTGTGATCTCCTCTCAGGCTATTATTTTATTAAGGAATAGCACATCTCTTAGCAATCCCCCTTCCTGTTCTCCTCCCGTGACTTTCCTTCTTGAGCTCCCAGGGCTGTTTAATGAGGCAAAGCTTTCAAAGGAGCAGAAGCAAGGCCAGATGGTCCAGCCAAAGGGGGTTGGAAGAGGAGAAAATTTGGGATGCATATGTGTCCCCCTGAAACAGGTTTAACTGTGGATGTTGAGGTGCACGGTCTGAGGCAAGGCCAGGGGTCTGGGCTGCTCTGACACAGACCTGGCCCATCACAGCCACCACAGACACTTATCCCTTCCACTGGTCTTTCCAAGCCACACAACACTGTCATTGTTCAGATGGCAACTTCACAGCGAAGGCGACCGTCACATCCCTCAGCTGGAATTGGCTGCAGTTCAGGTTTCAAAGCCCAGAGCAAGGTTTTTTTTTTTTTTTCCCACTGCAGCTTTTCTTCTGGGAGCAGGCTGACAAGCTGAATGGCTCACCCTCCCTAATAAAATCACCAGTCACCCAGGAGCTTCTCCAGAGCAGCCAAAGGTACTGCAAGGGCAGGCAGAGCAGATGCCCTGCAAATACCAGAAATCATGTGGTGTTTACCAGGACTCTCAGCCCTGTTCCTGCCACTCGGCTGGACCAGCTCCAGGCGCTCAGGGTTCACACTGGACTGACTCCAGATTAAATGACAGTGTAATAATTTATGTGTGTCTCCATGCTTTGGTTTTGAACCCTACAATTAAAAGGATACAGGGACACAGTAATTTCCCTGTGAATCAGAGCAGTGGGCCCGTTACATCACACTGCTGAGGGGAAGGTTGACAACACACTCCTCTCCACTCTGGTATTCGGGAAGTTGTTGCTTTAAGAAGGATGACAGAGAAAACCTGAACAGTCAGGAGGAAAGAAGAAGCAAACAGGGAGCTCCTTCTGCAATCCTACTACTAAAATATTTGCACGGGTCGGGCTCTGAGTGTAACAGCACTGGTGGGATGAGGGAAAGAATGGATGTTCCATTTGAAACACGATTTCTTACTTTCATGAATTACTCATGTTTTGCTTTGGAAAAGAACCCCCAAAATCTCAATATTCCCTCCACGATTTCATTCTGGACCCACTGAAATACACTGGACATGTGTTATACACAGCGTGACTAGAAAAAGAAGCAACAAATCATTGGAAAGGAAAAAGAACACCTAAATAAAACCTATGGCTTTAACCCAGTCAGGCCCTTCTCTCTAGTACTCCTCTGAAAACAAAAAAAAAAGAAAATAATTAAATCATTGCGATTTCCTCAACCATTTCCAACAGGAAATGGCATTTTTCAATAGCAACCAGACTATCAAAGTGTTTCTGACCAATTCCACATACAACAGTTCCTAGAGAGTATCTATGTGAGCAGTGATAATTACGACAAGATTTTTTTAAACCAAATTTGTTGCCGTGAGGGAATTCAGTGCTTGGACATGGATGATAAAGCCATGTGATTCCTACCACTCTGTTTTCACCTTCAGCTTTCAAGATGTTGGCTAAGGACAATTCTTATTTTATTGTCAGCCAAGGACTGAGCTTATTACAGAGGAAACATATATATCAACAGCATCTGTGGTGAAATTGTATTTTTTTCTGTCTAGTTTAGCTGTTTTCTCTTAGAAAGTCATTACAGGAAAGTAAATGTATCTTTAGTTCATCAGCAAGAAGATGACAAAACATTAAGGATATTTATCTTGTCTAGATGCCATTTAAACCTCTACAAATGTGACCAGAAATTATTCTTACCAGCTCAGGGGAATCCTTTTTTGGGAAGGTTTTCAGCACTAACAGCTTCTGCCTACATGAAAAATGCTGTGCAGGAGTTCTTTCTCAAGGCACCACGATAATCCAGCTGCCAATGCCAACCCCTCTGAGGAATCTGAGAAGGGAAGGAACAAACATGTAAGTGTTTGTGGTGGATGGTGAGCCCTGGGACAGTCGGGAAAGCAGTGCTGTGCTTCTCCCACAGCTATTCCCCACCAGTGACAAGCTATTCCTGGCCTCCAGCAGCAGTGAATTGCTTCCTCCCTCCTGGCCCTGCAGTGGCTCAGCTCTTGGCCAGAACACAGAGGTGTGAGGCCACTTTCTGTCTCTCCTCACCCTTTTCCCACCCAGAAGCTCCCTGGGAGCATTCCCACCTGCCCCAGACACAAGGCTGGGATAATCCTTGTAGGAGTACACTCCTCATTCCAACTCCCTGCAGTGGCTGCTTTGCTGGACTCAGGCTGGTTGGAGCACAGGGAGATATTCCCCCCTATAATTCCCACCTCCTCCAATACATCAATTTTTACATTTCCCCAGTCCTTTCAACCCTCTTCAAACATTCAGGTTTTGGTCCTGTTTATGGGTTGGCTGAGGCCCTGCCAGGTGTTCACCTGGCTCAGCTCAGCTGGCCTGCTCCACGAATTCCCTTGGCACAGCATCCAGTGGAATGACACGCTCCTCTGCCGCCTGGAAATGGCTTTCATACCTGACCGGGGGTTAGAAAGGTCCTTATCTCCACACTTCAAAGAGCCTCCTCCCACTTGACAGCTCGGTGTCTCCCCCCTGGACGACGTGAAAATCTTATTCTCAACAGTTTTTAAGCCTTTTGATCTTCATAAAAGCCGGGTCACAGAACATCCTATCCTGGCTGTCCTGAGGAATGCCATAAACCCGGAGCCATTGCCACATCGGGCCCCAGGATCTCTAATCTCACAGGATTTATGAGCTCACATTTTCTTTGAAGGGCCACAGCCCACTTTAAAATCACAGCTATCATTACACATGCCTGCGATTTACATCAATAAAGGAGGAATAAAACCCATAATCTACTAATTTTTCTCCCACCAGTCCAAGTTTTTAGTCATTTGCATTTATGCAGATGAGGGAATTTCCAGCCAGCTCCACTCTCTGGGCAGTGCTGCACATGCCAGTACCACAAACATTATATTGCAAACATTGTGGGGGAGGAATTTAATCTGAATACAGATAGTGCCTAATCCAGTGTCTTTAAAATAAATGCCTGGATCCATTTCTTTGAGTAACATTTTGTAAGGCTGTTAAAATGCAGGGCATGAGCTTATGGATGATGTAAGAAACTGATATTAAGAAAATTCTTACATTTAAGATACGCAGAAGATCAAAAGCAGAACGAGAAGGATTTATTTCTACACACTATTACTGCATCTTCTTTTATCTGTCTCTGTGTCAGTATTTCTGAAGGTGCTTGTCATCACCTTGTTATCTCAGGATCTGATCTCCATCCAGAGCACTGAACCCACTGAGGGCCCTCCCAGCTTCCCCAGTGACATTCAGAGCCAACATCAGCCCTGGACTGATCCCAGCCTTGCCAGGTCTGGCCTCAGCACCAGGCACATTATCAGAGCTATCTCCAAACTTATCTGTCTGCCTTTCCTGAAGTCAGCCAAGACACAGACAAAAAGGTAACATCTCCTAAAGTCAAGACATTCCTGAGCTGAAGAATTCACGTGGCACATCGAAGGAATGTGCCACAGATATAAAATCAGGGTTGCAAGATCTCTAACAAGCAACGGGTCTGTCACCAAGGCAGTATTTCTACTAGTCCTAGAAGAACTAAAAAATATGCTTTTTCTTTCCCAGCTAGCATTGTATTCCAGCATAGACAGAATAAAGTCAAAAACTGTTTATGTAGCTCTATTTTGAGATGTGGGAAAGCAAGCAAATATCCCTCCTTTTCTGGCTCTGCCACCCAGGCAAGATGTGAAATACTTGTCTGTGAGAAGAGGAAGATGAAGCTATGCCTCCCTGATTCCCCAAAGGAACAGGGAATTATGAAAACTCGTGGCATTTTTACTATTTAAGTCAAGCACGACGCAGATCTTCCTTTTACAAACTCTGTCAGGGAGCGAGTTCCCTCCTTCCCACTTGATCAATACTTGCATAGAGACAGAAGGGTTGACTGAATCTGTGATGATGCTTCCCCTTCCCTCATCCACAAAGTGACAACGAGCCAGCACATCCCAAGTCACGGGGCAAAAGATCTATTGGAATCACTTTGCTTCACAAAATACGGGAGAAATATTTCCAGTATCATTAAATTTCTCATTTGTCCAGCGCATTTGTCCGGATCATAAAATCACATCAGGGAAAACAACAGCAAATCAACACAAAAATCAAACAGGAAGGGAATAAGGAAAGACTGACAAAATTAACACTACCTAAGAATTAAGACTACCCAAGATGCCAAGTCTGACAGGTTCCTTTTCTTTCCCTTTGGAGGGTGGGTTAAGGCAAGGAAGGAAATTTTATACACGGCGCAAAGACAGATGGGGAAGGGAAATAAAAAAAAAACAAAACAAAGGGAAGAGAAAAAAAAAATATCACAGGGCCTAGGGGATGACGACAGAAAAGAAACATAAAAAGGGTATTCCCTCCCCAGTTGTCAGAGACACGAAGGCACCTGGTACAACCTTCATCGATGAAGGCTCAGATCCGTGTCATCAGGAGACAGCTCCCCGGGTTGGAGCCCTGATTTACGGCTTTCAGATTGCCAGCTGTGACATAATTCACTGGGCAGCAAGACTGAGGTCAATACACGTTTAAGTAGAAAGGTTTTTCGTAAGCCTGTGGGGTCAATCAGGAAAAGCTGCCCTTATTGGAGGGGAGACGGGGAGAACGGATGGGCTGCCAGGGGGAGGAGAAGGGACAAAGTCAATTCCCGTTAAGTAACTAAGACCATTTTATCGCTAAACAGCAGTTTAGAAACAAAGCACATCCTGGAGTGTGGGAGCCAAAGGATTTATCACTGTACCAAGTTCTCCTGGCTCTTCTTCCCCATTACCCTCCAAGCAACTTCCTCCCAAATTCACTGAGAGAATTGGGATTGTTCAGCCTGGAGAAGAGAAGGCTCTGGGGAGACCTTGGAGCCCCTTCCAGAGCCTAAAAGGGCTCCAGGAGAGCTGGACAAGGGCCTGGACTGATAGGACAAGGGGGAATGGCCAAAGGGGGAGGGCAGGGTTAGGTGGGACATTGGGAAGGAATTGTTGGCTGTGAGGGTGGGGAGGCCCTGGCCCAGGTTGCCCAGAGAAGCTGTGGCTGCCCCTGGATCCCTGGAAGTGTCCAAGGCCAGGTTGGACGGGGCTTGGAGCAACCTGGGCTGGTGGGAGGTGTCCCTGCCCATGGCAGGGGGTGGCACTGGATGAACTTTAAGGTCCCTTCCAACCCAACCCATTCTGTGATTCTGTGATTCAAATCCTTCTTTCAGAGACAGAAGATACACAATTTGAAAAGACTCTTAAACCACCTGGAGAGAGTTCAGTCCAAGCAATCTAAAGACTCTGTGTTCAAGGAAAGCAAGAGACTGGCCCTGCCCGTGCCCCATCATGGCTTCAGCATCTGGTCTAACTCAAAAGGTAAGACCTTCCAGAAACTGAAGTTCCCAGTTTGATTTGCACCTACCTTGTGGATGCTGTGGTGTCATTTACTGTAGGACAAAACACACACTTACTAACCATCTGTATATTCATATTAAGACTCCTTGGGGAATGTTCTAGGGGAAAAAAAAATGGCATTTAACTCAACTGACACAGACAAGCTGGTGTCCAGTCCCTGAAGGCCCTTAACACCCCCCAGTGCAGACAGGATTAATGAAATACTCCCCAGCAAAGTCTAAAACCTGCAGCGCACGTTTCTGACCTGAGCAGGTCCATATGTAAGAGAAGACAACTGGTCTCTGTGATCAGTCCCTAACTCCTCAGAAAACTGGCTCTAGCAGCTCGACTTCAAGATGCCAAAATGAGATCTCAATTATTAAAGCCAGACTTAGAGGAGAGTGAACTGGAGCCTCTCCTCTTCTGCCTGCACCACCCCAGAGCAGCTGAACCCTTTACTTAACCTGAAAAACTTCCACAGAAATGGGGCATGGAATACAGAGGGATACAGAAGATGTCTTGTTTTAAGCAAGGAGGGTGGGAGTGGCTGCCAAGGGTGAGTAGGTAGTTTGGACAGCTTCTCCTCCTTGTCTGGAAAAAACAAGGGTGAGGAGAGTGAGGAGACCAAGATAATCCAGCTCCAGCAGTTCATGGCATGACTACAAGAAAACACTTACTGAGAAAGGAGGTATGGAAATCCATCTTCTTGTAGGCTGCCTACAGAAAGGCCTGGCAGCTAGAACCAGGCTCTTGGTAAGGTCTAGCTGGCCTGACAGTAAAGCTGCTCTCCAGCCAAGCAGGCCTGGAAAGCTGAGTTACTCACCAGGATTGGACCAGGGCTGTTCCAGGGAGCGTGGATGGGGCCATTCAGCCCAGCTTGGTTTGGCACAAGAAGGTGGCTGCACAAACAGAGGTCAGAGTGAGATCCAAAACCGAGCCCGTTGCTGCCGCCAGGGAAGATGACACGACTCCAAAGAGGAAGGCCACCACAGGCAGGGCTAACAGATTTAACTTGGCTTTCTAGGCCCAGGGCATCACTGCTGGCCGTGCTGGTGCACCCAAAGAAGGCACTAAAGGGGAAGTCCAGGTTTTACCCACGAGCACAAAAGTGCATTATGACTTTCCAGTCCTAACACAAGCCCCCCCACTCACCACACAAGCTGGTTACTGCTCATCCTGTTTCAAATTTACCTTCCCTCCAGCAAACCTCCCCAGTGTTGCATTAACTTCTTTTCTTTCTTGGGCTGCTTGAATCTATCTCTTTACAGCACAGAACTGACCTTTTTTTCCATACTTTGAGGGTTGTCTGCTGTGTGCAGGACTTTGGAGCCTCCTCCAGAACCTCCCCTTGCTGCCTACAGTCCTGGAGGCCTCTACAGATGTTTCCTGAGGCGCTTCCATTTCTGCTCCAGATAGCTGGGTCATTTCTGTAACAGATCAGTGCAGAAGCAACACTTTTATAAAACCATTCAGCACATTAAAGAAAAATATCATCCATTTCAGACCTAAGTTCTCTTGAGAAACAGGAATGGGTTGTTGGCTCAGCCTCTGCTTTGAATAACTGAAATGTAAAGTAGCATATGGGGGTTACAAACACTTCAGCGTGGGACTCTGGAATCCAGCTCTTGTAAATCCAGGATTGGAGATCAGATGCAGCTACCAGCTCTGGGCTGGGCACTGCCTTCACAGAGCATTTAGGCCAGACTTGAGCAGCTCAGCTGCAAGGTGCACACAGGCTTCAAGTGTTTTCCTCATTATTATTGCAGAGGCCGTAAGTGGCAAAGGCAGCTCATGTTTTCTCCTGGTTTCTAACTTGCGGGAAAGCTCGTTATCGGCGGGGCATCCTTGAAACAGCAACCAAGAGCATTAACTTTTAATATTTAATGTATTCCTCGGGCTCTGGGAGAGCAATGTGAGAAATATCCCGTAAAAATCTATTAGTGTTAATAAAATACCACCCAACAGGTTGTCCATTATCAGCAATTAAAGTTTTCAAAGCAGATCAGATAACTCCCCGGAATGATTTGTGTGGCCTTTACATCCGCTCTTCCCCCTCTTCCATTTTTTTTTTTCCTTTATTAAACTTTCTCAACTCTTTTTTCCCCCCCCTCCCTCCCACAGCCCAGTCTGAGCCCTAACCAGTGAATTATAGCACTAATGAGGTGTTTATACTCTCTGCCCATCAATCACAGATGTGTGTGAGTGAAAGCGCCAGCCGATAGTCGGGAAGTGCTGCAGCCTTTGCTGCAGCCAAAGGAATATTAGACTGTAGTTAGATAAATCCCCTGCTCTTTCCCTTTGTTGCTCTTAGCCCCAGGGCAGGAGCAAACACGCTCCATCTGATTTTCTACCTGGCATCAAAATGGGGACATCCTTGTAGCTCATGTGTGTAACCTCTGTCCTCTCATTTGTCTCACTTCACCCCTTAACCACAGCAATGCGTCCCTGGAATGTGATATCCCTAACAACCAAAGGAGCAGCTAATACAGGGTGCCATCAAACAAGGCAAGAGCTGCCCCCAGTCCTCCTGTTTCAATGCTTTTCTCAGCTTTTCCTTGTCTGTGAGCTCCCAGAACACAGACCACACGGATGGAGGCAGCCTGAAGGACCAGCCCCATGAGATCATAATTAGAAATTAGTTAATTTATACTTGTTTCATGGCCTAAAACGAAACAAAACCAAGACTTGGATTTTTAGCAGTGAGGTTTTGGCTTTCTCCCTGCTAATGAATTCATCTTAAAAGAAAATCGAAATGAACTCCAAATGAATAAACACCCATGTTTATGGAGCCTCAAAGAGCTTTACACCTACACAAACCCAGTCATTAAATGAGGTCTCTGTGGTCTCCATTTAGCATAAACTGGGAGAGAGTGGGGTAAATTCAGGTGTGATGCTCACAAAGAACTCCTCGGGGCACGTTTCCTGCAGCCTCACAGTTCCTGGGAAAAAGACAAGAGCTCCTGGCTGGTGACCCCAGCAGCACTGACAGCAGTGGGAAATCTCCTGGGAGATCTTTAAGAAAGGGAGTTAGAAGCAAAGACAAGGAGCTGAGGGGACTCAGCCACGGCTGGAGAGCCTAAAATCCTCTTCCAAAGCAGCTGTTTCTCTTCTGCTTTGAGAGCAGGATTGCTGCCAACTGGAGCACCCCAGATGTGTCCAAGGCCAACTGTGCACCACTGGCAGGCTCCTGCCCGAGGGGCTCTGGTTTTACCCTTACCTCAGCACATAGTGGGGTGGAGCAGGCAGCTTTTCCTCATCCTGTTGAACCATTAGTGTGTGGGGCTTCTGTATTATTCTTAAAGAAAATTATGTTTTTACTTGAATGTGGTTGATCTCTGCGGTGCTTTTTGGAGCAGCATCCCCACTCCCCTTGGTTGTTTCAAAAATTGTGACCACCCCTCCCATCTTCCCTCCATTCCCACCTTATTTATGTCCTCTGCTCCTCACAGGATCCTGTTCTAACTGTTTCTCATCTCTGGTTCATGCTCTGTTCCTGTGAATAAAGCTCTCCCTGTGTTCTGCTCCCTCCCCACATGCCCAGATGCCCACCAAAGGCAGCTCTCTCCCTTTAGGCTGATCACCCACTGCCACATTGCCCTTGGTAAAATTTCACTTCCTTTGGGACAGGAGATTCCTTGTCTTTCCCCAGGTTCATGCCTAGGGCAGAGATTTTTAACTCTTATATATCTGTACCCCCCTACCAGATTAGTGAGGAAGCTACAGGTCCTTGAGCAGCCCATTCCCACCAGCTGACAAAATTTACATTCTCCTCAAACACTGCTCATGAACCCCTTCACACTTACCCGTGGATCCCCTCAGCCTGATGGTAGAAGAACCTGAGGACATTTTCCAGTGGAAATAAAAGCCTTTTGTCAGCCCAGCTACTGGGTCAGGTCCTGATGGGAACCTGCCACAGACTCTGGAGGGACAGATGGGGACAGTTCACCCTCTGGCAACATTGATAAGGGGCAAAGACAACATCACCCTGTGGCCACACTGCTTTGGGAACTCAGGCAAACACGTCTGAAGGTTGCTCGGGGTGCCTTGTCCTCCCACTCTGTCTGCTGGGGAGAGATTTGAATGTCTTGGTAGGAGGAGGGATGAGAAGGGGAGAGAGGGAGACAAACAGGCACTGGGTTTGTGGTGAGCGGCGGGGAGGGGGGACTTGGCAGCTCTTCATAGCAGAGCAGGAAGCCTTAATACTTGGAGCCAGTTGAGTAACCTCACTGGTGACCTCCCATTGCAGGCACCAGTGCTCTCACACAGGGGAGAAACAGAGGGACAGAAGCTGAGAGAAGATGGCACAAACAATCCCCACAACACAGGGATGAAGGGACACCGTGCCCCATGATATCCATGAACACGGGAGGAGCACTAGGAGGGGAGAGCAGACTCACTGCCCTGATGCATCTCATAGACTCTGTGCCTGTTCTGAGGGGTTATGTTTCTATTTAAGCACCAAAACAAGTGGCTGGGTTTTCTCAAGAATTTGGCATGTTGGGAAAATGTGGCTTTGAGTGTCCCTAGGGCGATCTGTAAATCAGGGGGTAGGTGTGCTGTGCTGTCTCAGGCCTGAATCATTCCCACTGGTGACAGACCCCTACAGCTCCCTGACTCACATCCCCAGGATTCCTCCCTACGGAAACCAGAGCGTGGGAGGGGAGGACACAGAAATGGTGCAGAGCCACATCTCACAGCTGGGGAGAGAGGAGATGGTCCTTGACACGAGAGTTGGGAAACACTGAATATCCCACAGTTCAGCTAAAGCCCCACGGAGCTGCTGGGTGAAAAGTTCCCTAAGAACTCAAGTTCTTATAGATCTCATCCTCTTCTGATACTCCAGGCAACAACAGGACAGGGATGCCCTACTTCACCATGGCCATGAATGAGGCAATCTCTGTGCAGACGCCTCCTGTGTTCTTTTTGTTGCCAGAACTGAGGACTCAAAATACCATTTGCCACCAAAATACTTTAAATATCTCTTGTACCCCCTTTGTCCTGTGCACAAATTAATATTTACTGTTAAATTTATACCTTAGCAGAGCTTAGCAAATAATTTCCTTCCATCACAGAAACTTCCTCTGAGGAGGAATAAAGCAACCTCTTAACAACACAACAACTTCTAGAGAGGAAAGATATACATCTGGTGCTGCCCATGAATGTTCTGAGACCATTTGGGCAAGCACATGTGAGAGGGACAGCCCAAAGCTCCTCTGGTGAATCTCACTGTCCCCAGCTGCCACCCCACCTTGCAGCAGGGTCAGCAGAGCAGAATGTGCCTCCATGGACACCACAGAGCCTGGGGGAGAGGGGGAGAGCGTGGGCAGCACAGTGGTTTATGGGTAGGAATTCCTTGTTTAGGACAGTGCTGGGAGTCAGCTGAAAATCATTAAGTTTGGCCACTTGAGTGCTTTGGAAATCCGTGTCCCAGCCACGAGTCTGAGGCAGCCCCGCTGCAGGATGAGTCATGTGGGGAACACGCCAGGGCCACGCACGGATGGACCCACACACCAGAACCAGCTGGGTAAGGTGCAAAACAGAGCAAACCCCTAATTGAGGACACCCTTAAATGTGACACCGGCACTGTTACATTGCACATCGTTTCTCCTTGCACTGTGGCCAGGATGGCAAAACATGCACCCTCCAAAGTCAACAAAGGCTTCCTGGACAATGCCCAAGATTCCATGTGCTGGGCTGGCTCCAGCAGCGTGAGGCAGGAAGGACCAGATCACAGCCAAAGGTTGTGTTGCCACAAGAGTGGATAAGCATGGAGCCAGCCTGAGCAAGCTGAGGGAAAGGCATTGATCCTACCCTGCCAATACAGCCACTATGAGACCCACTGGATTTCCCCTGCCTGTAGGATTATATGGAAATAAGAGCCAGAATGGGAGCAGGGAGAAGAGAATGAGGAGGAAATCACACCCCATAATTTTAAGCTTCTAAAAGGTAGGGGTTCAGTCCAAACTAATTGTTTAAGTTCACTTTATATTCAATGAGAAAGAAACTGCTTGCCAGAATGGAATTTCTCTCATCTTAAATTAGGTGGGATATATGTTCCTCCTTACTGTTCTCTGTTAACAAGAAGAGAAACCTGGACAATTAGTTTAGTCTGGATACTTTGCTTAAGAAGACTAAAATTAGGTGAGATGAATCCTACCCTAAATGTCCTATCCAGGTGAGTGTGACTCGTGTGGGACAGAGCCAGGAGTTCAGCTTTGCTCCCTTATGCCCTGACACATCATCTGCTGTTTTCACCACCTTTCCTCCCGTTGATCATCACCCAACCCCTTGAGATATCAAAGCAATTCCTGCCACGAGGATGCCAGAAAGTGGCAAATTCTAACTTGCAGGAATAAAGGCAGGAATTTGGGGAACACAGTGGTTGGCATCATAGTTAGTTCAAACATCTCATGCCATTTGTATGGACAATTTCTCTTTAAACTGCCTGTTTGTCCTGTTTCTAAGCTGGACGAATTAGTGGGCCCTGGCCTTTCTCCCAGAGCAGCTGAGCTTTCTTCCAGCTTCCTCTCATAATGGAAATCCTTCTTTCCCTCACCTTCCCTTGCTCTCTGCTCGCCCAGCACACAGAGCCCCGCGTTGAGCCGAGCTCAGCCATTCTGTGATGGAAAACGAAGGCAGCTGCCAACACACAGGGCTGCCTTCAGTCCCTGAGTGCAAAGGAGGTGCAATTCACCCCCTCCGTGCCAGGTTACACCAACTCTGCTATCCATGACATCCCTGGCCCCGCTCAACAGCTCCAAGCAAACTGCACAGACTTGCGCTGATACAATTAGCCCGCCTCAGTCCTGGAGAAGGAGAGCCCCTGAAAAACCATGCTGAATCCTGCCTCTTCCAAATCCTCACAGCTTCTTTCTTTTCCTCCTTTCTTCCTTTTTATTTCTGTAATTATTTCTCCCCCTTCTTTTTTGCCCCCCCCACCCTCTTCCCCCCATTAACGGGGGGAAAAACACAAGAGAGAAAACACGGGCAGCCAAAAGCTCATTAACATACTTGACCTTTCCGAGGAAAATTAATTCCAAATTCGCACATACCGGCTGTGTTGCTTGGTTTTGTCAAAACGGTGGCATCATTAGAGAGGAGACGAGATGGCTCAAGGGGACGGGGTGTCTGCCACCTCGATGGAACTTGCACCGAGTTACTGAGTGCTGGCACAAATAAAGCAATGACATGGGCCATTCTGTCAGCTTTTCACATGAAATTAATCTTCGTTTCGTTGGCTGTGTAAATTTTTATCACCACGGAGTGGGGGGTGATGAATATACCGAAGCATCCTGACAGCTATGGCCTGAAAACTCGAGATTGTCTCAGCATCTCGGCGGTGGTGCTGGAGTGGAGCCCCTTCCCCGTGCGTGTGCACACGGGTGGGTGTGCTCCTGGGAGCCACTCCTGACACTCTCCCCCAACTCCCATGTGCTGTGGCCTGGGAAATGCTTGAGGTTTGGATTTCCTGGCTCCAGGGCGATGGCAAACAAATTACTGCTTCTCTTTCGCTCTCCCCCTCCAGCCCCAGCCCAAAAGCCGGTTTGGATCCCGGCATGCTTTGCCGGGGCTGGCAGGATTTCCTGGCTGATGAGCAAAAAAAGAGCAGCTCTGCTTTCTCCTGTGGCTCTGGAGCTCATCTTTGCTGCTGTTTTTGAGGTGTGTGTCACGTTGCAGTCCAGGTAGGGACGTGACATTGTTTGCTGCTAGCAAGGATGTGAGAATAACACACAGCACATGCACCTCCTGCCCCAGACAGCTCCGACACAAACACCCTCGTGTTCATCAGCAGCTGCACCGACACAGACGTGTGACCAGGCTCTGCTCTCCCACATATTCACCCCTGCCAACAGCAGGATAACCCACCCTACACCCAGATCCACACACACAGACAGCAACCTGGGAACCTGCAGGGTCACAGATTTTCACTTTGTGCTCTGTATCTGAGACAAAGGAGAGATTTAACCCTTTAGTCCCTACAGAGAAGCAACACAAATTACATAGAATCACAGAGTGGTTTGGGTTAAACCTCATCTCGCTCCACCTCCCCTGCCAGAGGCAGGGATACCTTCCACTGGAGAAGAATTTCATACAGAAACTTGTCTCCCAAGCATTCTGGCTGCTACTGGCCAGACCCAAATCCTCAGGGACTGCCTGGGCAGAGTGACCAGGCCCCTGGCCATTATCACACATGTGGCACTTGGCACCACTCACTAGTCAAGGGCATCGACTGCTCTTTTCAGAGCAATAGAGAGCTCAGCCAAACCCAGTCACCCCCCTGCACTCAAACTGTCACTCAGAGGCAACATGCTCATGGAATTGTGTTGCTTATACTTTTGGCTTCAGCGGGAAAATCTGGATTTGGCCCCCGAATGTAAAAGCATGTGTCAGTTCCTGAATTGGCCAGGGCTTGTTCTGTCCTAAAATGCACCCGTGTGACGGTTTGGAGGAACTGTGCAAAATGACAGAGGCTCATCCTGACACAGGTGAACACAGCCTGCAACCCTGCCCATGAACATGGACAGCATTTTCAGCCCAGAGAAGACAAGGCTCTAGAAAGACCTTATAGCAGCCTTCCAGTACCTGAAGGTACTGGAACAGGTGCCAACCCTGGCACAGGTTGCCCAGAGAAGCTGTGGCTGCCCCTGGATCCCTGGAAGTGTCCAAGGCCAGGTTGGACAGGGCTTGGAGCAACCTGGGCTAGTGGAAGGTGTCCCTGCCCATGGCAGGGGTTGGAACTGGATGAACTTTAAGGTCCCTTCCAACTCAACACAGTCTGTGATTCTATGAACATCTCCCTGGCACTGCCTGAGTGGAAGGATGTCCACACCAAACAAGAAATCCCTCCTCACACATGCATGATGTCCTCAGACACTGCCCACTGAGGGTGCACACGGGAACATGAACAGAGAGGGGTGTTCACACTTGTGTGAATTTAAAGACAGTTCACAAATAATTGTTACTGAAGTCTTACAAGTAAGCATCTTTGGAAATATATAATAGATCTCAACTGCTATTTTCTATTAATATATTATCAGCCTTAAGTCATTCCAGCAAATACTGGTCTTGAGCAAACCCAAAATCAGTCTCCCCGACTCCGAGCCTTAGGTAGGTAAAACAGGTGTATATAAATACAAATCCACAGCTGTCCATGACTGAAAGCATCCCCAGGTCACCATTCCATGATCTGCTGGTTAACCACCAGTACAACACGTGCTTCTACACACTGGTGGTCCCTGCACTGCACTGAGTAAAACACTCAAAGCCATTTCAGGCTGCTGTGCTTACCTCACCCATGGCTGTGCTTCCTGCTTTTTGGGGACAGATGAGAGTCTTTAGCCTTCAGCTCCTTCAGCAGTGGAGAGTTCCTGGATAAAGTCATCTTCTCACCAGCAGGCTGATTTACAGCAAAGAAAAAGAAATAAATCACAAAAATGTGGCGAAGATAAGAACTACAATGAGAAAGGAACACCTCCCCAAAAACTACACCCTGCTCCAGATTTTCTCCTGGTTTGAAACCGAGCTGACTGTGACAGTCACAAGGTCACATCACTTAATGCCCACCTGACAGGTGTTTGGATTGCACCACAGTTACTGTTACATGAAATCAGCCTCACAAACAGAACACATCCTGATGCTGGGGGAATTTTTTAGCCTCCTATTTTAGTCACCACAATACTGGATTAGCCAGATTTGGGTTATCCAACAGCATTTGCAAAATTTAGCAAATACTTTTCACTGCAAAAAATGGGAAAAGGCTGGAAAAAGTGAAAGATTCCTTTAGATTCTTTTTCTCAAAACGAAACCCTGAAGTTGTATTTCCATTTTTCCCATTCACCTGAAGGGCTCTGCTCAGGATTCCCTTCTGCTTTATGTTGGAAAGTGTATGAACAGGGGATCTCCCAACTGGGGTCTGAAAACAAGCTGAAAAAAAATACCCTTCCCCTTCAGCACATGCCTCACAAGGTAGCAGGTACGTAGGAGCCTCCAGGGAGTCTGAGGTTCTTCCCCAAATTAACTACTTCAAGATTTTAAACTTGGGCAGTTAAAAATTTGGGCAGTTATGGTTGTGACCAGTGTGGACACTGGCCACTGGGAAAGGAGGATTTCAAGTGGCTGAATCCCTCCAAATACAGGAAAGGGAAAATGTTCAGTGGATCTCCAAGGTCAAAACAAAAAAAAGAGGAGCAAAAATGGTCACATCAAAGAAATATGAGATGTGCAGGAGATCTGGCAGGTCATCTGATCCATTCTGTTCTCCCAGAGCTGGATCAGTTGCTGTGATCTCCTGGAGAGGGTCCTGGAACTGCTTGAGGTCTCAGATCCATTAAATCTGAGCCCAGACAGGTAAGAAGCAAAGCTCGGTGTTTGGATTTTGTATTGAGTATTTTGTTATCCCTTCAATTCCAGCCAAGAGCACTTGGACACCCAGCTCACCTGGCAGCAAGCAAAGCTCACAGCACACTCACCTCTGCCAACAGGTCGAGGGAATCTGTTATCCCTCTGTGAGTTTTAGATCCCATCTGGTGTATTCCCAGTTGTGAGCTCCCAAGTACCAGGAAGATGCTGATAAACCTGAACAAATGCAACAGGGAGCCACCAAGAAGACAGTCAAGGGGCTGGATTTATGGAGATAAGCTGAGAGAAGGGAGTTTGTCCACCCTGTTCAAGTTTTAGGGGCAGTTAATTGTAGCCTTCTTGATCACATGGCATGTATAGGGAGACAGACCCAGGCTCTTTGCTCAGGTGTGTGGCAGGGGGGTCAGAGACACATTAAAGGTCAAAAAAAGGAGAAACATTGAAGGAGTGAAGGTTCTGCCTGGGTATAAGGAAAAAAAAAAAGGGCTATCACATCTCTGACTCAGGAGGTTTTAAACATCTGACTGGACAGAGCCCTGAGCAACCTTTTCTGAACTCAGTGTGAGCCTCCTTGGAACAGTGGTTGGATTAAACCTCAAGAGGTCCCTTCAGGCTCAGTTTGCTCATCTCTCCCTCCAAATTCTGCAACACCTCTGCAGGCTGTGTAGATGCACCTATATCTGTGCATGCAGGAGAGGGGTGCACGTGCTCTGGGGCACTGATGCACCTGCAGGAAGAGCAGGTTGGGGGTTGCAGGGGGTGACGATCACGCGCGCTCAGAGAATTTCCGCCTGTGCAAGGACAACAGGGAAGGTATTTGTGCCTCTGTAAGCAAGTGTTTGTGTCTGTGCTCACACATCAGGGAAACTGCTGCATGAGGGAGCGTGTGTCTGCCCACGCACGTGAGCTCAGGAGAGGGAGAGGCTGTTTCCAGCTGCGTGGAGTCCACAGAGGAGATCTCCCAGGAAAGCTGCGCTAACAATCCTTCGCCCTCTTGCCAGCCCTTTGTGGCTTGTTGAAGTAATGTAGTTTCTGAGGGGGGAAGTCTTATATCTTGAGACAAACCACATACCTCCAGGGTGTGCATCCAGCCTGGAAGAGAGTGGAAGTGAGACAAGAGAACAGTCCAAGTCTCTCTGAGGTGTCACTGTGCGCGCACGGAATGCAGTGACTCGGCCCCATCGGAAGCGATGGGGTGAGAAGAGAGAGCGAGCTCCCTTGAGAGGGCTTCAGAAATAGAAGTAGGACAATCCAAACACGCTTCCACTTGAAGTCATTCCCAATGTGCATTCCCAAAGCAGCAGGGGTCCTCTAATACGGTTGAGGTTGGAAAAGGTGTTCAAACCCACGCACACAGAGAAACGTGAGGTGCAGTAGTGAAGTCTGGTGTCAGAACACACACGGAAAATAACGTCTGGCATCAAGTGCTCTTCACCTAAATATTCACCAAAAGAGGTTCTGGTTAATCTCTGATGCTTTAATAACCCCCTTGCCAGTCTGGGTAGGAGCAGAGAAGCAGCACTCCCAAATTCCAGAGAGATGAATCACTGGGTAACCTGGGGGACCCCGGTCATGCTGAAGTGAAGGGGAATTGAAACAGATTGTCAGGGAGCACCAAGACAGTGTGGGAGGAGGGAGAGGCAGAGGGGATGCAGTGTGTTCAACAGCATGTATCCTGGCTGCAGCCTGCAACCTGAGAGGGGAGAAATCCTGTCCAAAACCTCCAGCTCCAGACACCCTGTTTGTCAGAGGAATTTGAATTTCTGGGGCTGCTCCTGACCCAGGAGCTTTGCCAGGTGCTCTGGGAGCCCGGCTGAAGCTCTGCACTGTTGCAGTTCACCTGCTGGGTTATGGCCAGGAGCTCTATACCCAGCTCCTTCCATCCCATAGGATGGGTGAGAGGGAATTTGAAGTAGGTGATCAGAATAAATGATTTACCAGGGCACTAAAAGATCAAGGCAGTTGTTTCTAAAGGATCTCAAAGCAACTAAAGCCTAAAGTGTTACTGTTCTTTCAGGTCTACCCCCAGGCTGTCAACCCTGCTCCAGCTTCTTGGAATAAATAATTGTCCCACTCCTCGTTAGCCAAAAAGTAGGAAACCTGTTCCAAAAGCTCCTTGCACACTCCCCCAAGAAAACAGGCCTGTGATAAGTATCTGCTTCTCAAGAACAGAGAGCCATAAGAAGTATAAAATTTCTAATTCATATTTTAAATGAGATTCCTTTTTGCAGTTCCAGTAGTATGAAAAGAATAAGAAAAAGGAAGACTTTGAAAAATACCTTTTCATTATGAACTCCAAGCCTCACCCCAGGTTTCACTGTAATTCAGTAGGTCACACATTCTGATTCACAGAGGAGCAGCTGAGGGAGCTGGAGGGGCTCAGCCTGGAGAAAAGGAGGCTCAGGGGGGACCTTCTGGCTCTGCAACTCCCTGACAGGAGGGGGGAGCCAGGAGGATATCAGGCTCTGCTCCCAAGGAACAAGGGACTGGATGAGGGGAAATGGTCTCAAGCTGTGCCAGGGGATGTGTGGATTGGATATCAGGGAAAATTTCTTCATGAAAAGGGTGCTCAGGCAGTGGCACAGAATAGCCAGGGAAGTGGTGGAGTCCCCATCCCTGGAAGTGCTCAAAAGCCCTGTGGATGTGGCTCTTGGGGATGTGGGTTAGTGGTGGGCCTGGCAGTGCTGGGGGCATGGTTGGACTCGATGATCTCAGAGGGCTTTTCCAACCTAAATGATTCTCTGATTAACTCGTGGCTCTTCCTTTGGTATTGCAGCTGTAACCCCAAAAACATCCAGCTTCCATTAAGGAATGTGAACCTTTGGACTATGGGAGGATAACCAGGGCTGTGCCACCACATTAACATCAGTATGAATTGCCTCACCCTTAACCACTGTGAGCAGTTCCCAGTGCCATAAGAAGCCCCACCAGGTTGGAAACGTGATCCACCAGGTTGGAAAGTGATGCTCCTGAGAGTGTTGTGAGCAAAGGAGATCAAACTCAGGATTTTAAATGCCACTTCTAAAATTTAGGCCATTTACTCTTGGGGTGGAAATGGCTGTTTCTGACTGCGAAAAGGTTGGATCTCACTCATAAATCCCCATGTGGGCAGTCACTAGAGGGGGCCAGAAAACCACCTCCAAATAACAGGGGCTGGAAAATCAATGGCAAGGACAAGGACTTGACTTTCACTCTCTCAGTAGTCCACTGAGATGAGTAAGACAGGCTCAAGTGCCTCTGCTTACAACTGGTGCCATTTACTCCATGTGTAGTTCCACTGAAATGAATGGACATCTTCAAGAAAAAGAGCATTAGTCCCGTGAGTAAATGTGACACGATTTGGTCTTTAAATAGCACTACCCTTTTGATGACCTTCCACAATCATAAAATTAAGTCTGGAAAGACCTCCAGGGTAAAATCAAACCCAATTTGTCAAAATGTGTCAGAAAGAACACAGTGTGTAGCCAACCTAAGTTGGAATCACGTCTCCACACAGGAAAAAGTTGGAGGTCGTGGAGGAAACGCAAGAACGACAGAAGCCAAGCAAAGTCTGTGGTGATGTGGGATTCACGCTATGCAGGGCAGCTCATTGCTCCTCTGGGCTCCAAGAAATGTCGTGGTTTTCTTTCAGCAGCACTGAAAAGCTCCAGCCTGGCCCAGGCCAGTGACACTCCCAGAGCATGGCCAAGCTCACAAAGGGTGGGGGAGTTCCCAACAGCACCAACGAGGAGTGACCATGCCAGGAACAGAGAGGAGCTTTCAGAAAGCCACGTTAGTGCTGATGGGAAGTTGCCACGTGGATGCACTGCAGGATACTGCCAGTATCCAATTACAGTGAGAGCATCTCTCTGTTAACTCCACTGGGCACCACAGCAGCAGCTCTGGCAGCACCTTCTCCTGCCCCACTCAGGGCATCAGCATTAAACTTCTGCCTTCTGACTACTGAGTGCACAGCCACGGGCTCTGCTGAAGAAGGGTGACCCTTTAAATCGGGTCTCTGGGCAAGATCACAGAGAATCACGGAATATTCTGAGTTGGAAGGGACCCATGAGGATAATGGAGCCCAACTCTAGAGCGAGTGGCCCATATGGGGATCAAACCACCAAACCAGCAACTGCTGCAGATCATTTTCTTTTCTGACCAACAGCATGGGCTCCAAAGCAAATAGAGTCATAGAACATCCTGAACTGGAAGGAACCCACAAGGACCATTGAGTCCAACTCCTGGCCCTGCACAGACACCCCAACAATCCCACCACATCCCCGAGAGTGTTGTCCAAACACTCCTGGAGCTCTGACAGCCTTGGGGCTGTAACTGGTGACCCCCAAGCCCCCTCAGTGATCTCTCTTTACATGCAGATGGCACCAGGCTCGCTGGAGGGAAGGAGGGACATTCTGGCTACATTCAAGTCCGTGAGGGCTTCTGACATCAACTTTTCCCACCCTTTTTTCCAGACACATTCCTGAAGAACTTCCAAGTGCCTTCTAAAAGGTGACCAAGAAAGTCAAGTTTCTTACGAGGAAGCACAAGTTTCCTGATGAGAGACTCCACAAACAGCATTTAGGACTCCACAAGCTGAAAAACTGCAGCTCACAGACAGCTCTGAAGTTGCTTCTGCAAAGATCTATCCTGTGCTAGGCAGGAAAAGGCTCTGCTCTCCTGCTGGACAGCCCTTCACGTGCATCATACCCACACTGCAGGGCTGTGCCATAAAAAAGTCTGATTTGTTACGAGAAGCTGCCAGTGATGAGAAAGGTAAGATTTGCTTTTCAATTCTTTTCTCTTCAGCTGTCATTAAAAATGATTCACGGTAAAGTCGAAGTCTACGTAACTACAAGATTAGAACTGAGACCCACCATAAATTAAAAGGCTTTTCTTTCTGTTCTTCCCTTGCTGGGCTGTATCAAGTTACCAGGACAGAATAATTGTAGGAATCCAGAGACAGCCAAGCCTGGCTTGACCAAAACTCAACTGCTACTTGCTTAAAAGGTAAGTGATACCTCAAGAAACACATGTTGGCTACGTGGCTTAAAACAATGGATCCTTGTAGAAAATCATAAACCTTTAGTTAAAAATAATAAGTTACATTGTAAAATGACATTTCCCATAAGCAGCAGACTGTCAGGGCACTGAAACCATGTGCTGTGGGACTTCTCCAGGGCTGCTCAGCAGAGGGAATGAGGGGAAAAAAAGAGCTGAGCACTGCAAACATTCACAGGGTATCGAAAGAGGATGGACAGAGAATGGGTTTTCCCCTCATTTCTTTCCCAAGGAGAAAAATTAATGAATGAAGAAAGTGGAGAGAAGTAAAGGAGAAAGGAAGGGAGACACAGATATATTTGAAAAGTGTCTTACTTTTTTCTTAAAGTCAGAAAAAACAGAGGTTTTAGTTAGAGGTTTATTTTTTTTGGAGGGGGGGGAATGGGGGAGTCTACAAAATCTGGGGCTTGAATGGAAACTTAAGATTTGGAAAGCAAAACCTTCTCATAAATCTCACTTCACTAAGAAACAATAAATAATATTTATATTGTAATAATGCTCTATTATGATACTACATCACAGCCCTGTGCTTATTCCAATGCCAACTGCACATCCACAACCACCAGGCATCTTCAGATGACATTAAATAGGTTGGCAAATGCATTTTGCCAAAAAGAATTAAGGAACCTTATGTACCATCAAGGTATATTATGCCTCACCAGCACTAAAATCTAAGATCCTACAAGGCCTTGTAAGGAGAGGAACACAAGTCCACAAGCCAAGAAGAATTAGGACAGTGCAGATGAATCTCCTGCTTCTCTTGTCCATACAAAACCCAAACATAAACCTGAATTGTATGAAGTGCTGAACCATTTGGTTCAAGTGCCCTCAGTTCTTCTTTTCTACCTGACCTGGAAAAGGAAGAATAAAACAAACCAAAAACTGCACAGAAAAGATGGCTTTGCTTTCTATGTCCACAATGGAGTCAGGAGTTTTCCCTAAAAATCTCTTTGCATGAAACCAATACCAGAAGTCTGTTGAGGTTGGTGAAGTCTGGATCCACACCCCAGTTTCCCAGAGACTACAAATGACACGCAGTGCATGCACCTGAGCAGCAATTAATGGATTTTTCTCCACTGAGAGCGTGTCTGGGCTTGTCCCTCAGGTTCCCCTCTCTGAGGGTGGCACTCGCTCCTGTCTCGCTGGGTGCACAGGGCTCAGAGTTACTGGTTCCCTCTGCACCAGCCACCACGATGGAATGGCTGTTGCCATAGTTACTGCTACAGTAACATCGCAGTTTCCACAAAGATGCTTCAGCAATTTACTCTGGTGATTAAACTGCAGCCATTTATGGCACAGAATAAATAACAGGGCGACGGTGAATTATGGGGCTACGGCTCCATCGATGGGTCCCGGTGACATCATAAACCACAAGGACCGAGCTCGAGTCATCAGAACTCCCGAGATGGAATTATAAGCTCCATCATTCAAGCTGTGCTCTTTAAAGATATTTGATATAACACGTGGAGCCAACCAAATGAAAGCGGGAGAGGCAGAGACAGACCGTCAGGCTCTCAGGCCAACCACGAGTCTGCAGCCAAGAGTGGTAAGAGCTGCCCTGGTGCAGAGGGGAGACAGACTGCCAGGCATTCAGCACAGCCAGGTACATGTCTGGGTCCGGGAGGGCTGCTCCAGATCAATGCTGCCCGTGGGATGGCACCTCAGAGCCTGCCAGGAGGAGCTGCATTCCCAGCAAAGGTCTCCAGGAGCACTGGCGTTGCAAACCAGACCGAACATGCGTGAAGTACAGGCTTAATTTCCCTTGCTAGCTCCTTTTTGTGCTGTTGGAGTGGGTCCACCTCTCTCCCAAGGCTGCTGCACGTCATGGGGAGCAGGCTCAGGGTTTGGGGTCAGAGCACTGAAGCAGCACAGTGGCTCTGCATCCCGGTGCTACCAACGAAGGAGCTTTTTTTAGAGCAGACCAAGACTACTTGCTGGCCAAGACTTTTCTCTTCGAAGGATCTGGGGCCGGGCCCTGAGCAGGCTGTAAACTGCTGACATGGGCTGAAATGAGCCCAGGCCCTGGCTCCAAGCCCACGGTGCTGGGACAGCAAACACCTGCAGCTGAGGGCTGTGGAGGTTGAGTAACATTGATTGCTTTGTACGTTCTGGCCCATTAGATGTTATTTGAAATCCTGAGGTATCAGAGAACAGGACGATCTATAAGATCACTGATAGCAGATGGATCTTCTCGCTCGTAAAACTTGTTTGTTTGACTTCAGTGCTTCCTAAAACTTGTGTTTAGCAACTAGAAAACGTAAAGCTTTCCCTCCCCCATTCTTATGAAAGCTTCAGGCAGCCAGCCCTTTGTTTCTTGATGCATTTGACAACACAGAAGATGTAAATGAGTCATTGCAGGCTCACTTTCTTTCTTGAGCAGCTCTTCAGATTGCAAAAAATAAGTCCCAGGTGGGAGATCAGGATAGAAACACCAAACCAGTACTGGACTGGGACGACCAACACAGTGAGCTCTGCCCAGCCACCTTCTCCCTCTCATCACCATTTCTCAAACAGAACTTTAGGATCAGGGAAGGCAGACTCACTTTTCCACCAGTGATTCTCTTTAAACATATACTTAACGGTAGCATTTTTAAAATCACTCATCACTGACCTAAAATGGGATGCTATTTGAGGTCAATGTTATATTTTCCATCGGGGACAGTTTGTCCAACGCTGAGTACTTTAAAATTTCCGCCCCTACATGTGCATAAGGATAAAGAGGGAAAGAGAGTGTAGAATGATACGTGTGTCTTAATGTACCATACTAGACAGAGACAAACCCACATTTTTAATAGCTTTCTCTATTGATTGCAGAACTATTTATCATGTGACTGCAATAACACACATTTGCAGACTTCAAAAACTAAAGCGCAGCTTCAAAAATGCTGGGCTTGACTCTAATCTCACTGTAAAATGATAACATCTCCAGTGAAGATAATTACCCCCATGTCAATGGGATCAGAAATGGGTAATTTTGGGCTTCATTTTTAACCTTCTTTCAGATGGGAACTTGTGTGGAAATACACTTCAGAATAGTTTATGCCTTTTGCAAGTTGGCCGGAGTAACACCTTGGAGCTGCCTGTGCCCATATCAGATCTGAATTTACTCCTCTTCCTCCACCTTCTCTCTCTCTCACACATACTCATTTTAGGGTTTTGTCTCCCCTGCTTGCCCTTGACCCTGGATGTTGCATTGTGACAAAAGGAATGATTTAATTTAGACAAACCAAAGATTACCATGAGCAACTCCCCCTTTTGCTGAAGAACCCAAGGATGGTGGAACTCTCCTCTGTGTCGCCCCCTCCAATAGCAAAAATGTCCCACTCAGGTGTTCAAGCTGATCTGGAGGGCAGGCTGCTGGTTCCTATTTTCCTGTAAGTTTATTTTACAAAGGATGGACCCTTTT
The DNA here is from genome assembly GCF_036250125.1 of Pseudopipra pipra. Lineage (NCBI taxonomy): Eukaryota > Metazoa > Chordata > Aves > Passeriformes > Pipridae > Pseudopipra > Pseudopipra pipra. Next base: position 2,792,969 of record NC_087566.1, on the reverse strand, counting down.
CTTACATTGCCTGAGAGAACAGACAGGTTTACATGAAAAGCTGCACAGCAGAAGGATGATGAATTGCTATGGTTAATGAGTAATTTACTAATTGCATATTCTAGCAACAACCCAGGGCCTATCCTCCACAATCCAAAACTATTCCATGCACTGGCTAGAGAAGAGTGTAAAGAGAAGGAACAAAGCAAAGTATTTGACACTCCAAGCTCCCTGGCAGCACTGCAGCAGGCAAAATTCTACAAACACCATGGAAAGGGTAATCTTACTAATGGTATAAATTCAGATGAGAGTGTGATGATGACAAGATTGGCCAGCAGACATTCCCCTTTATTTAAGGAAGAAGTGGCCATGTGTATGAGGTGAGACTGTTCTGATGCCATCACAGAGCACAGGCTCTGGGGCCACTTCTAAGGGGACCAAAATTGTGGGAAGACAACAAAACAAAAAGCAGAATCACAACCTTGGAGTTCAGGACAGCAGACTTTTCAAGGATCTACTCAGAGGAATTGCATGGGATACAGAGCTGCAGAAAAGAGGGGTCCAGAAGTGCTGCTGATTTGAAAGGATCACCTCTTCCGACTGAGGAATGGTCCATCCTGACAAGCAGAAAGTCAAGCAAAGGCAGCAGGAATCTTGTGTGGATGGACATGGAGCTCCTGACACACCTCAAAGGAAGAATACACAAGGTAGGAGCAGGGCCAGGTGACCCAGAAGGAACATAGAGACACTGTCTGAACATGCTGGGATTGATTTAGGAAAGCCAAAGCCTGCCTGGGGTATAATTCAGTGAGGGACGTGAGGGGCACCAAGAAAGGCTTCTACAGGCCCAGCAGCAGCAGCAAGAGAAAGATCCAGGAAAAGATGGGCTCGCTGGTAAAAGGTAAAATAAAGACATGGATAAGGCCAAATTACTCCATGTCTTCTTCACTTCACTCCTGAGCAACCCAAATTGGCTGAGCCTGCTTTGAGCAGCACACTGGACTAGAAAACTTCCATCAGTCCTCTCCAACCTCAACTGTTCTGTGATTGTATGAATGGAGCTAAGGAAAAACACCACTTGGAAAGCACTGGTGGAGAGGAAACCAGGCCTGGATAAAGGAGATGCTTCCACAGAGAAGGATGCAGGATTTGGGGCCTGTGAGCCACCTTCCCCTTAGATCACACAGAAGCAGTCAAAGCCAGGAATGGGGCTGATCAGACACACCAAAGGCAATCTCAAGCTCACTCACGTGGTGGGGGGGTGTGTGCTGTGCCTGTGGAATGCCAGAGGAAGCTGGAGGGACCAGTGAAACACAACCAGCTCTTTAAAACACAGGGTCTATTGTCTCACCTGACCAAATTTGCCCTAATCAGGTGCTGGCTCCATTTCACCTCTCGAACACGAGCTCCCAGATCTGCAAGGCACACACTGAACTTTGCCAGCGAGTGCAACGGAAGGGGAAAACAACCAAACCTAAATTTCTCCCCACTCCTTCCCTTTAGTCCCTTTGCCCAGGTGCTGAGATGCTCTCACCTGGCCAGAAAAACAAAAGGACAGAAACAGAAAAATCAAATGCTACCATTGGAGGAAGTGGGAGCAAAGCAAACTGCCTGTTGTTCTGTGCATGCTTTTTTTTTTTTCTCCTTTAATTTCTATTTGCAAAGACAGTGAAATGGAAAATGTGCCTCTAATTATTACCCCTCTGTGCTTCCTAAAAGCCTCTCTCTGAACTTTTAAGTCTCCTCAAGTTTCAGGTCCTCTTTTTCTCCCTCTCTCTTTCTGTCTTTCTCTCTCCCCCTTTTTTTTATTTAAACTAATCTAAAAAAGCTATAAAAAGCCTCTGACACTATAAATTCCCTTGTAAACCCTGGGTTTATAGGTTTAATTGCCTCATTTTACTGCCTTGCATGCTTTGTTCCTTCAGTATTTTAGAGAGCTGCCCCAGTATTTAGTACAAGCAGGCAACCTGGGGGGAGAGAGCCCATCCTGGAGCCCTGGACTAGGGTTTGGCTGTGGTCAGAGCTCTGGCACAGGGAGCACCCTACAGAGACTGAGCCTAGAAATGGCTCCACTCAGGCTCACACGTGTGGGAAGCTGAACCAGACAAAAACAGAGGAAAACCACAGTGCTGGGAAGTTCAAGTCTCCCTTGACATGGGATAAAATCGTGCTCAGGAGGCTGGAGGGAATGAGGAAACTCACAGAGAGTCTCTCAGAGGGGAAGGGGCAGTGGGGAAAATCCTTCTTTTTCTGCTGCAGGAATAGTTTCTTCCCAAAGCACAGTACAGGAATCCCAAAGATTCCCAAGCAAGTAGCAAGGGGCACTCCTGTGCTAGGTGCTGTACAAAGAAGGACAAACAAGTTAGATCCCAGCCCATGGAATTCCCCATCTAAACAACTTTCCTCTTCAAAGAAGGGATAGGGGAAGGCGAGTATGAAAATCCTACTAAGATTCCCCCTTGATCCCTCATAATCTCTCAGTCACAGTATTGATCCCAAAGCCTTCATGCCCAAGCAATCAGCAAAATCCACCTTTGCTGCAGACACACACACTTCCTATTTGTGCCTCTACCTGTTGAATGGCATCTCAACCAGACACTGTGGCTGTGCCTCGCCCTGAGGGGTGCAACAGATGCACAGGGACTTCATGAGGGGAGCTAAAAGCAGCCTCTGCTTTTATTTCAGGGTTAGAATTGCTAAATGGACCTGCAGAAACTGCCCACATTCACAATACAGGGGGTTTTTCTCACTACAGAACACACACAACGTGTTCCTGCACAGGTGTTGCCTACACAGTCATCCTGCAGCAGTGCTGTGGAAGTTTCACTCCCTGCCTTGAGCCTCGAATCCAAGACCTTGATGTCCAGCAAAATGGAACAGCAGAGTCACTGTAGACCTTTCACCAGAAGGGAATAGGGTTTTTTCCCCTTCCAACGTTTCCAGAAGCCATTTCCTGGCTCCCACAGAACATGAGATGACACCCTTGGTTCCATCTGAGCCTGGAGATTTTTTTTGCCTGTCATATCCAAGTGATCTATTAAGAAGAACAGACTATCTAGGATTTTATTCCTCAACTCCTTCCTTTACCAGTTCTAATCCAAGCATGGGAAACAAAATACTAGAAAGAAGGGAGAAATAAATGAAAGCCTAAAAGCTTTCAAAGAGTTTGGTTTTGGCTTAACTGAGGAAATGATAAAGGCATCCAAATGTGGGTTTTATTGGCAAATGAAGGTTTTTATTTTTTTTTCTCTGTTTTCCTGAAGAGGCAAGTCTCCTGAATCCTGATGTGTATGCAGCTTGCACTACATTCTGGTTTATGGTAACTTCAGAAAATGTTGAGCATTCTTCACTAAATATGTCAGGGGAAAAAAACTCTCGAGATTATTAAGTGTCTGTAAGTTTTATAAACACAGGTCAGCCAGTAAGGGAGCAAGATACAAATTTGTTTCCCCATCCTTAATCTAAACCATAGAGCAACTTAAATTTCTTTATGCTGATCCCCAAGTTACCATTCCCTGTGATGCTTCCCCCAGCTCAGGGAAAGGGACATACACGCTGTGTGAAGAACTGGCTCTGCTTTTTGTACTAAGTGAGGTAAAAGAATAACAACCTATTTATTTTTCCAGACCACTTATGATTTTATAGACCTGTATTGCATCTCTCCTCAGCTACCTTGCAGACTGTAGATCCCTGGTCTATTTAACTGCCCTTCATAAATAAGATGGGTTTCCCCCTCTTGCCCCTGCACTTCTTTTCTTAGCAGGGTCCTGTGAAGAAGAAAGGAGAAACATTCCCTGTTCGTGGAAAGGGAATTTAAAACCATGTGTTCACACACAGGCTACTCCCTGTGAACAAGCAGATCCTGAAAAAATACACTGCTTCTTTCAGCCATTAAGCTGTTGGCAGCAGGGCAGGCAAGAGAGAAGGGGAGAGGAGGGAGAGGCACTGAGAGGATCAAAACCTGGACGAAAAGTAGGTTTAAAACAAATGAACTGAAGAAAGAACTTGTTGTTGGTGAAGTTGATCCTTCATGCTGCTCTGCTATCTTGTAAAAGGAGTTTTATTTGCCTTTTTGTGGGAGTCCTGGGAGGAAACTAATAAAGCCCCAGGCTTTAGGCAGTTTGTGGGGATGTGGATCCAGGCACATGCGGGAGTGTGCGAGTGTCTGGGTGTGCACCACTGGGTGTTTTCTCCCTCCCTTTTACAAGGGCCAGTCAGGTCACAAGGTTAAAGCCAGGGGGGACTTATTTTGTGTTGTAAGAATTTTTACAAAGTGTAAAGGATCAAAGTAATTAGCTGAGGGTGAGAGCCCAGGACTGTCAGAGAAGCATTTGCAGCCCCTGCCCGGGAGTCTCGATCGCAGCCGGCCGGCCTCAAACCCACATCCTGGGAAGGACTTCACCAACAGGTCTGAGCAGCATGGGGTGTGCTGCTTGATATGAAACTTGTGAGGGAGAAGAAAGACAATATTTTGGATGGAGAGGCTGGAAAATGTTCCAGAAATGCGGCTGAATGAAGCACAGGAGCTTTTAGGTGTGAGCCCTTTAAAAGCAGCTGTCTCCCGGCGCAGGAGCTGCCAAACCACCCGGGCACTCCTGGGGGAGCAGGTCACTGCTTCCTGCTCCCAGCTGCCCTGCAAGGATATCCAAAAGTGAATCAGGACTCTCAGTGTGGTCTTTCAAAGCAACCAAGTGAGGAGGAAAGAGGCACATGGGGCGATGAGGCATCAGCATCAAAACGGTGGATCTCACGGGCAGGTCAAAGCCACCTGTAAGTCTTAGCCAAGAACTTCCTGCTGGACATCTTTGTTCTCTCTGCTGCCTCTCGCTCTTGGGATGCTCTTGGTCAAGTCCATCCAACAGCACTTTCACAAAACCAACCAGCCCACAGCACACATCTGTAGTGTCTGAGCAAGGAAACTTCTACTGCACCTCTGGCCTGGGCTTCCTCATCAAAACGGGCTGAGCAAGGAGCACCTGAGTCAGCCTCCTCCCAGTGCTCACAGGAAGGAGCTTTGCCTCTAAGCCCACATTGCTCATCCTAAGAAACAACCTTTGATGACACAAATCTTCTATGTCTCTTAAAGAAACTCTGCTGTTAATTCCTAGAACGACAGGGGTGTATGAGCCCAGTGTTCACTGCACAGCAGGAAAATCAACTGCTACTGACATTGCACCATCTCTCTGGTGAGCTGGTGTTCCCTTTTTTCCTGTTGTACAGACCAACATCCAATACTGGGAAACATATGCTTTTTTAGGAGAGGTTTCTATGAGGACAGGGAGGAGATAAGATCTCTAGCCAAAGAGATTGCCCTACTTATGCATGACTGCCACAGCTCCAGGGGTGGCTCATATGTGTAAAATGCCAAACTACACAGCACATAAACACAGAGTACAGCACTGGAGAGCCTCCAAGTCCTTGGAGTCACCCATGTTTTTCGCTGGCACTAGTAACTGAGAAGAATGAGTTATATCCTATCCTGGAAATACAGACCAAGGTCTTCCAGATGGCCACAGAAGGACTTGCTGGGCACTGGACACTTCATCCCTCACCTCTCCCAGACTTATGCAGAAGAAGCTAATTAGCTGCCACTACTAGAAAGTTAAGGGGATAGGAAGGAATTAAAAAGTGAGAGTGGAAATCCCAGTTATCCCTGGATCATAGCTGGTGGTCAGCTGTGCATCCTCCTTACCCCGAGCGCTGGGGTGGCAGAAGGAGAGGCAATTCTACCCCCTACCTGCAGCTGCTGTGTGAAAGAAAGACATTTACTCACACATAGAAGCTTCTTTTCTAAACTGCTGCATTAGTTTTATTAAATGTCTGCAATCTACATTTCACCTTTCCTCCTCAAATTATGTTCATCTTTGCGAGAGAAAAAGAATCAGATGCCTGACCACAGCTTTGGCTGGGAGCCACCTGCAGCCCCTGTGAGGATGAGTTAGTGCTGGTGCTGCTATTGATCTCCAGGCATGGACTGTCTGGCTGCATGGTCCTCGTGTCTCCTACCCCACACTGCTCCACCCGCCCGAGATCTGCCTCCCCTTGGCATCCCCCTGCTTCCCAGCCTATCTCAGATGCAAAATGTAGAGCTGGCAAGTGTGGCTCCACCATGGCCCACAGCCATTTATCACACACTTCTCAATAAGTTAATAGCCCTAATGTGTGAAAATTGATTTCTGGGGTGAACGCAAAAGTCCCAGTGATTTACACTCTATTTCCAATTGATGAGGCTCAATTGATTTCAACGAGTACTAAAATATTTACCAGAGTGAAAGGCAGGGGGAGGGGGTGTGGGGAAGGACTGGGAACAGGGTCATCACTCACAGAGAGGCATCTCAGCAGTGCTGGTGAGTGGCACCATCAGCCTCTGGAAGGGCCCAGCAGAGAATGAAGCATTTGGTGTAACAGGAAAACTATGTGGGCAGCCAGGAGGAAAGCAATGACAAAAGAGAAGGAAAAACCAATGTGACATAAATGCAGCATTCCAGCTTTGGGGTGAGCTAAGACTCATAAAACTCCCCTGATGTCCTGGTGAAATAACTCTGGGAAAGCACCTTTGATGTTGTGTCCTGCCAAGGCCAGTGTGAACTCGGCTGCCTTTGCCCTCTGACTCTCATGGGCTCCGTGAGCTCCACAACAGCGCAGCTACACTCAGGGTCAATAAGAGAAGAAGGTCCAGTGAGCCTCCCAAAATGCCTCATCACAACCCCAACCACCCTGGAAGTGAAACCTCTGCAGACACAGCTCCACACAACACCCAGCTGGTCAGCACAGCCCAGAGGCAGCCACTGAGTGGGACAACACTTTGCACACCCCACTGCCAAGTGCTGGTGTCCACTCCCCAGTTGCCCCAGCAAAGCAGATCAGTGCAGTCAGGGAACGGGACAGGAATGGAAGTTGAAGCATTTCACAGTCTACAAGGTGACTTGAGCCCCACAGAGGATGTATAACCCTTTCCCTCAGTCTCTCCTTCCACCGGAGCTGGAAAGAACAAACCCAGCTCTCAGGTCCCACTGACCTTTCCCAAGTCATCCTCCCCTTCCCCTATCTATCAATCCTCCCTTCTCCTCCCCTTCCCTCGCCTCCATAGGGTAAAGTTCTCATTTACCAGATCAAAGGTTAGCTCTTCTCAGACCAAAAGCTTTGAAATACATCCCAGCAACTAATAATTTCCACGATTGGAACTGCCCCCATATCTCTGTTTGTCACTCAAAATTCAGGGCAGAGGCTTGCAAGCACTTCACAGAAAATCTCCAAAAACGATCTGTCAGCAAATGGGGTCAAGAAACAAAGCTCAGATTTAGGTCTAGGTGTGAAAGTACCAAGAGTCACTGGGTGATAACTTCTCTGTGAGGCAAGAGGGCTTTCATCCATCACACACTTCCCTCAAGACCCTGCCATAGGGTCTTCTACCACACATGGCACAGCCCTGTCACAGCCCTGCCTGTACATGGATACCTGAGAGCACTTCAGCCTGGTTTTCCAGGTCAGTGCCAGCAATATCCCCCCAGTCCTTGAGTTTATTGTGGCACAATCTATTCCAAGATCATCTCTTAGCAAGTGGTGGGGTATTTCCTGCACGGGTCTGACTTCCTTGAACTCCTGAAGACGCTGCCATAAGCAGAGTTTCCCTCTTCCTTGTCACCTGTCTGCTCGTGCTGCTGTGCACTCATAATGACAGAACGCTCTGGGGACTATGAAACAGCAACTAATAAAGAAAACACATTCAGCTAAAATGGCAAATTCCCAATGGAAAAATGGCAGAAGAGGAGGAGCAGGACACACACAAGCTTCACGCACAGAGAGCCATGACCTGGTTGCTCCCAGGTGTGATGCCAGGTGCTCAGCTGATGGAGCCCAAGGGAACTCTGCTCAACCACCCAAATGGGAACCTGCTTTAGAAACATTTGTTCAACCCTGAACGGGAACAGCCAGATTATGAGCCCAAGGACAACGCAGAGACGACACAAAGCACAAGAAGCCAATGGAGCTGCATCAGTTTAGAGCAGGAGGCTTCTTGAAACTTTAAAATTTCTTTAAAAAGTTGTTATCAGACCCTCAACCTGCCATCTGCAAAGGACTATTATACAGCTCACATTTGTTATTCTGTTCTTCTTGGAAAGTGCAGATGGAAACCCCAGCTTTGCTCTTCGGCAGGTCTGGTTTCCTGCCTCAATGTTCTGCCCAGCCTGACAGGTAAGGGATGCTCAGAGCACCCCGCTGCCTTTGTGCTGCCACTGAAACCTGGCCCTTCACTTTTCAACACACCAAATGGAAACAGATTCTCCCCTGGCTGTTTTCTTCTCCTTCTGGCACTCTAAGGCAGATCCTTCAGCAGAAAGAAGTTGTTTGGCCAAGCAAAAGTAGCTTTTGCTGCTAGGAAAGGTGTTTTGTTGGCATGTTTGTTCTGCTCATTTCACTGCAGAAATGGCAGAAAAGGAGAGAAGGAAGGTATTAATGCTGTCACCAAGTGCTTTTTGGTCAGTTAAGCAGTGAGGAGTTCAGTGCAACAGCTCATCTCACCCACCCTCTGATTTTCCAGTTCCCTGTTTTAGATAATTCCTTACTCTTCTTTTTAGTTTACACAAGTCAAATGATCCCACCCGTGCAACTTCAGGAGATTAGGATGCATCAAAAAAGAAAAAAACAAATCCACATTCGAGCCACATGTCTAGTAGGCAAAGTCAAAGCAATTCCACTTCCTTTTCCAGTTCCTTTTTCCTCTGTCACTGTCCCACTCTGTGGAAGTCATTCCATCTGTCTCTGCTTTCTCTCACCTTGCTGAGAAGCTACAAAGATGTTGCACTTGGAAACTTGGTGCAGGAAGCCCTCACAGTGTAAGGCAGCACTAATTCTTCACCTTCACAAGAAGATGATGTAGTGTTTAATCAGCAAATGTCCCCATCTGAGCTCTCCAGGTGAAAAACGATATGCGAGTGCAAAGTGTTTTTTAAAAATATTGGAAATACATTTTATAAATAATAAAAGAGGAGAACCTTCCATTTTAGCCTGTGTGTGTTCCTCTGGCCATCCCCACTCCCCTCTCTCCTGCTCACTCTGCAGAGCTGTATAGAAAATCAGAATCCAATCTCAGCAAATCCTATTGACTGTCTCCTGTCACTCACCTGATTAAAGGTTCCACTTACATCCAAATGGTTAGAGCCATGACTCTGAGCCATTCATAAAACTCCTATTGAAGGATTAGCTTTCACAAACTTTGCCTTAATGATTATGCATTCTATTGATCAGCGGGGGGAACTATAAAAATTGACACCAGAATAAACTTTGAAGGACTGCTCTCGCTCAGCACAACTCGGATCAATTGGAATCGACCAGGATGATAGGGAAGGGGGGGGGAAACAGCCTCTCTCCATTAGCTGGGTGTAATCCTGATTAGCTGAATGTTTAAGTTGGTTTTTTTTCCATCTGTCTCTATTTGATTGCTGAGATCCAACAGCATCTCAGCCCGGTGCAGGCTGTCAGAGCTGGAGGTTAAACCTCTCGGGTGCTTTGGTGGACGGTCACTCCACCTTTGCTCCACAGATAAGCCCTTCCTCGCCACTGCTTTGATGTTCAGATTTCCTTATCCCTGTTCCCCCCTTTAAAACGATCCAACAGCCCCCAGTGATTATTTTGTTCATGGGGGGACAGGTATTAGTCACTGATAACAAAAGGAAACGGCGTGTTCAGGTGACATTCCTAAGGTCAAACAGGAATTCTTTGTTTTTTTTCCCTTGGAACCCTTTTCCAAACTGCTCTTGGAGAACACATGAATACATGCAGGTATCCAGCTTTGGCTAGTCTGCCTGAAATAGGGACAGACTCGAGAGAGATGAGACCAAAACTTTGATTGCTTTTCTAAATATTTCCCTAGTTTTAATAAATGAATGAAAGTGTCTTCTGCCCTGAAAACAAAAGTTTGCCTCTCTCAAACCCTCAGGCCATCATGGCTACACAGCAGCAATGACTCCTTGAGGTAGATGTGGACTCTGCTATTGAGCAGAGCGATCCAGCTTCCAGCTGGGATGCACAAACACGGGTACAACCACCTCTCCAAAGGCTACTGCAGGTGAGCTGAGGATGCCCAGCTCCAGTTCCTCATATTCTCTGAATTTTGCTGCCTCATCCCAAGCACTGAAATGTCGTTTCAACACAACCACCACCAGTTCCTCCCACCTGAGCGTGCTCCCGGGGCTGCAGTTGGAAGAGCAGCTGTAAAGATGTGCCTTCCCAAAGCATTCCAGCTCCAGGCTGTGCTGAGGGACAACAGCAGGAGCCTCCTGAGAGATTTTACAACCAGAGCTGCATCCAGAGCTTGGCTGACATCTCCCATGAGTAGCTGTCCCATTCCAAGGAGCATGGACAAGATCCAGCCCAGGGAAGCAGATGTTTTCAATCCCAGAACAGACCTTATCTAGAGCCCAGCCTTACAGCCACCAGAGTCCAGCTCAAGTTTACATTAAGCTGAGATATTTTCCCAGACTCAGTTCCAGGTGGTCACTGAAATCCAGGTCTCCTTTTTACTATGAGATTACTCATGGGATGAGCAATCCATTTGCTGTTTGAAACTAAATAGCCTTTCTTACATGGCATCCCAGATAGCTGGGACAATCTGAGAAGGGATAATCAAAAAAGAGAACTGAGAACGACCTGATAAAAACAGCCAATTTCAAGAAGTAAGATTCTTTCAATAAAATCAGATGGTTAAGATAAAATTTTCCATTAAAAATATTTCTGGGGCTATAGAAATTTGTAACCAGGTGCATCTGAGCAGGATCCATCTCGGTTAATGTTAGTAATCAGGAAATGAGGCCTAACCCAGACAATCCTCCAGGCTCTTTGCTGAGCCAATGGCACAGACATCTCCCCGAGGTAACACAACCCATTCGTCCTGGATAACTTTTGGGGATGAAATGGCTCACCTTGTACAGGCTAAACACACCTCAGGGTGACAGCTGGGGCCACCTGCACGGACCCAGAGAGGAGCAAAGGCACGGTCAAAGCAAGCAGCCAAAATCTGTGCAAGGAACTCAGACAACACTCACAATAATCCTCAGATATACTCAAAGACACAGGCTCAACAGAAAAACAAGATGATGAACTTGGTAAAAGTTTTGTCTGCCCCAAAGACAAAGTAAAGCTGATACCATGAAAGGGCAGAGAGAGAACTGCAGCTTAAAGTAAAACCATGTGGATTAGCTTAGTCAGAAGCTGCAGCCAGACATATTCAAATGAGCAGTTAAGTGCTCAGAAGCCACAGGAATTACCTGTTAGCACTTTTCTGGAAGTTGTGTTGGCCACTCGTAACTAAATGGGCCTGAAGAATTCAGAGTACACGACACGTCCCTTTGACCTTGCATTTTTTTTTTGAATCTATGAAAAAAGGCTGATTTCCAAGATTGGAATAGAAAGGCCAAGTGAGAAAAGGTATCCTCTGATAGATGCAGTTTCAATAAAGACATAAAAAACCACTTAAAAGAACTAAGAGCAAGAGGTATCATAAATAACAGTATTAACAGCATGTGAGTTGTAAGTAAAGATCCAATCAGTGTTTTTTAATACACCCTCTGAATATTATTTATTTAAAAGTGCTGTTCAGTACTTGTTCTACTCCCAGAGTTTTCCAACAGTTTAGAGTGGATGACATTCGCACTTAGATTGGAAGCCTGAGAGAATATATGGAAAATCATTAAGTTTTGCAGCAGACCAAAGAAAGAAATCTATGGCTGAACTTAAAAAAAATAATAATAAATGATACTTCCAACAGAAGTGATCCATAATGGATGAGAGTTGAGTAAAAATGACTTAACTGCTGATCTAGGGGAAAATAAAAACAATAGCTGAAGTGTTTACTCCACACAGCAAAGCAGCTGGAAAGAGATAGATAGGGAAAATAAACTGATTTGGCAAAATTCATTCCCAATCTATACCTGATCAATAAGTGCTTGTGGAAATTGTTGGAATATGAGGCTGCTGGCATTCAGCAAAAGGACATTAATAGACATCTGAGTGGCTGCAATAATTTATTAACAGCATCATCTCAGAATCTCATGACTCGACAGAGGCCGTGGTGTTGGAAGCACCGCCCCGTGGAGGCTCTGAGTGTCCACCAGACTTCTAAAGCCTTTTCCAAAAGTGCCCCTTGCCTGAGCTTGACACACCCTGGGGCTGGCAGGAAGCTGTGGTGACAGGGCACACAGTGGCACTGTGCCTGGGCACCGTCCTGGCCTGATTTATGGGGAAGAAGGAGGAAGGAAGGGCTCCAGGGCTGGAGTTTCACAGAAGGAGGGACAACAGAGACGCAAAAGTCCTTCTAAAACCAAACAGTCCTTCTGCTTCCAGCTCTCTTGGGAACCTCAAGGCTTCTCAGGCTCTGAACCACAAACAAATTCTCTGTTTCAAGCTAGTCCTTGGCTTTTCCCCTCTCGCTACACCTCAAACTGCTGGAAAAGTATCCATGCAATGAAGAGCTGACACAGGGAATGCTGAACTAAGTGGCAAGTTAACCCCCCTGGGCTCTTATCAACACCCCTGAGTCATTTGGGCCAAGAATGAAAGGTGTTGGGGAATGATCACAAGGAAAGGCTTCATCTGAGCTTTTGGGACATCAGTGGGTAGTGGGGTGAGTATTTATCTTTCTAAAGAGCGACAAGGAAAAAAAAGTACATTCCCTTTGCAGTTGCCAGTGATAATGGATGCTGTGTGAGCTAAAAACCCAGCAGTTAAAAGCTACATTTATTATCACTCTATCTCACACCAGCAAATTTATGATCCCTTCCAGACCTAAAACATCAAAGCAGAGCAGGAGTCAGAGCCTTTTCAGACTGTTAGAGGGTTTTTTTTCCTTCTTCTTCTTTTCACATAGATTGCTTTATTTATTTTTTAAAAGGAGGTGGGCATTAAAACCAAAATCTGACCTTTGATCCCCTGAGGCAACTCATTACTTACAAGGGCAAATAGGGAGCTGAAAGTTTTTCCTGCATGAAACCGTAAATAATTCTTACATACGTCCACAAATCACTCTGGGTTGGTAAAGTAAATAGTAATTGGTGGGTTTCTCCCTAGAGGCAGGTCTGAAGGGGGTTATAGATTAGAGTTAGGGATTTTTTGCTTGAAAAAAAACACTTTAAAATCCATGTTCCCCTCAGCTCAGTGCTCCAGATGCTCAGGTAATACATGAAGTTTTGGAGGGGTGTGTATGGCAGGGGTGTGGGGAGGGGAAGGGTTTGCTGTTTTTCTTATGTTTGGTAACTTCTCATGTTGGAATTTAAGAGATTCACAACTTTAAGGGCAAAGGGGAGCATTAAAATAAAAAAAAATTAAATGCCACGTGTGCACAACAGCCTTTTCTGTGTGTTATCAACAAGGTTTAAAGAAAGAACCTTCTTCACAGCTCCTCCTGCAGCTCCACTGATTAGCTGGAAGGAGCAGCAGACTTGTCTCCCTGCTTTTTTAACATGTAACTACAGTCACACATTATCATCTTTCACTGTTTGATAAATTTTTCCCAAAACATCTGAACTCTACCCAAGTTCAGAGGCCTTTCTGACCACCCCTACTATCGAAACTACATTATTTAATAACAATCAGACACGAATATCTAAATAAAAGGAAAATATCCACGCTTGTTACTGGAATATAGTTGTTACAGCAGACCAGGGAATTGAGTGAGAAGTACTGCACTGTTATCAACACCAGTGGAAATATTCCCATGCTGGAATTATCAGACCTGCCTGTCATCAAACCAGGATTGCCCAGCAATGCACTGTCACAGTGCAGGGATTTTCTCTGCTGGAAAGTCCTCTAAGAGCTTGCTGAGAGCAATCAAAGAAAAGCCATCAAATGCAGATTAATCCTGTGCAAAACACAGTAATCCCAGAAAAAGGGACGTGGGACTGTTACACTTTGAAGAGAGAGGTCGGAGCCACGAGGACAGAGAGAAAACCAGTGGGAAACTGGGTGTTTATAAACACAACTGACACGTTTCTACCTGCATGAAATGTCTGCAGCCACAGTTATTTGCAAGGAGAAAACTGGTCCCAAGCCTGGCTCTATTTCCAAGAAAAACAACAGGTCATAAATCTGGATTTAATAATTGAAACAAACGGCCTGACTCCCAGCCAGGCTGAGCCCAACGCAGAGAAAAAGCCTAAAATATTGATTAAGACATGGGATTTTTCTACCTGGCCTCTGACTTCTTTGAAACCTTCAAAGGCCAGTGCTAAAGCCACAGGGAGTTCTATCTTAGACAAGATCATGCTGGAAATGTCTCGTGTTCACCTTCCAGCCTCCCCAGTCCCGGGATCTGAGGCCTTTGGTGCTCCAAGGGACCACCGAGGGCTCGCTGAGGACCCAGCAGATGTGCCAGTGCCAGGGGCAGGAGCTGCACTGCCCTCCTTCAAACCTGCCTCTCCAACTGCATCCCCCACCTCAGACACAACCAGGGAAAGGAGGTGTCAGGAACCCCCCCACTGAAACTCAGAGCAGAGGGAGCACTTGCTGTTCCCACCTCTCTGACCCACAGCTTTCCACGAGGGATTGACATCCCGTGGTGGGGCTGGCAAAGCCATCATGAATCACAGGATCACTGAGGTTGGGAAAGACCCTCTGTGGCCATCGAGTCCAGCACTGCCGAGGTCACCACTAACCCATGTCCCCAAGTGCCACATCAATAGCCCCCCTCAAGGGATGGGGACTCCTGGGCAGCTGTGCCAGGGCTGGACAACCCTTTCAGTGAAGAAATTTTCCTCAGTATCCAACCCAAACATCTCCTGGCACAGTTTGAGGCTGTTTCCCCTCATCCTGTCCCTTGTTCCCGACCCCCCCCGGCTCCCCCCTCCTGTCAGGGAGTTGCAGAGCCAGAAGGTCCCCCCTGAGCCTCCTTTGCTCCAGGCTGAGCCCCCCCAGCTCCCTCAGCTGCTCCTGGTGCTCCAGACCCTTCCCCAGCTCCATTGCTTTTCCCTGGACTTCTGAAGTTGGTCCTGAATTGCTACAGTTCACACACAGAATTCCTAAGGTAAAACAAGCCAAGCATTGGTTTACTTTTAATAACCTGGGTTGAAAAATACCATCCATTCTGAGTGTGTTTCACAAGGAGTTCAGTCATCCCTCCTAAAATAATGACTATCCAGGCCTTTATTTTTTAACTATATAACAATAAAGTGATTTATTTTCAATCTCCCGGTGAATCAGGAAATTGTTGCTATTCCCAGACAGGGAACAGAGACAAAGGAAGATTAAACACCCAAATATCACACTAGAAGCCTTTGGCAGAGTAGGAAACTGAACTCACCCCTCCTTTCTGAAACGTAGCTCAGCTTCTTAGGCATCAGCCCATCACTCCAGCCCTCACGTGATGCAGACACACGTTCACCTTCTGCAGGGCTCCAAAGCACAAAGGCAGCAGCCAGTGAAAGATTCCTGCTGGCCCAGGCTCAGATCCTGTCTGGACTGAGGGAACAGGTTTCTGGTTTCAAAAGGAGCAGAGTTGAAGTTGCTTTCCTTCAGTTGCAACCTTTTTAACAAAACAGAGATTTTTCTCCAGCAAGTAAAGCCATAAATCAGGACATCTCCTGAGGTTCTTTTTTTTTTTTTTCCTCCTCTTTTTTTTTCCTAGTTAGTGTGCCCTCCCTCCCCTTTCCATCCCTCCAGACTTACTTCATAAACATTAGCTTTCAAGCATCTCTTTCCCCAGAGGACGTATCATAAACATCATGTTAAATATTTAGAACAGGAAACCACCTCACTTTTCTAGCTACATAAAAGCTATCTTGGGAGGGTGCATTTTCTGTTCTTATGGCTTTTATATATTTATTTCCTGGTGCAGATCATTCCAATAATCAGTACATTTGCCAGGGATGTTGGACAACAGTGTTAAGAAGTTCCCCAGCACCTGAGCAAAGGAAACTTTGCTACCAGACACTTCAGGGATAGGGAGAGCACCTCCTGCTCCATGTGGGACTTCCACAGGCCTTGGATAGGCACTGATGCAACTACAGAGCTGGGAAGAAGGACTCTAACAAACCTTGCAGCACTCCCATCGTCCTCTTTAACTTCCAACTTCCAGCTTGTTTTCCTTAACTCCTCCGAGTGTCCCCAGAAACCACCACGTTAACACACAGCAAAGATATTCAATAACAGCCAGGCACTAAACACCACCGAGCACCATAAACACTGGCAGTTCCAGGTTTGGTTCAAAGCCTGGAAGGAGTCAAAGGTATCTGGCACAAAAGGCTTTTTGACAGCTCTCCTGTGAAGTGCCTCGTGCCCTCGCCCTGCTTGGATTTGTTCATTCAGATCCAAGGCAAACTGTCCAGTCCCAGTTAAAGGCTGTCCCTTCCTCATCTGCAGCATCCTCCCACCCTCTCGTCCCTCTCACACACACGGCAGCACCTCGGGACTTCGGGCAATTCCAAACTCCAGCTCCCTCAGGTACAGCAATCCTCAGAACAAGAGGGAATGGCTTCAAACAGAGAGAGAGGAAGTTTAGGTTTGATATTAGGAAAAAATTCTTCCCTGTGAGGGTGGGGAGGCCCTGGCACAGGTTGCCCAGAGATCCCTGGGAGTGTCCAAGGTCAGGTTGGATGGGGCTTGGAGCAACCTGGGCTAGTGGAAGGTGTCCCTGCCCAGGACAGGAGGTGGGATGAGATGGGCTTTAAAGTCTCTTCCAACCTAAACTGTTCTATGATTCCATGATTCTGTGGCTTCCAGGGCTGTTTGTTCTTCCCATTCCTCCTTCAGAAGGGTGGTGGCAGAGCCTGGGGCTCCTCAGGTGCACACACACCTTGGGCAGGTGCCTGCCCTGTGTGACAGGGCTGCAGTCGTGGCAGAGGCCCACGGCTGGGAGCTGCCTGTGCTCAGGAAAAGCCTGAGCTCCATCCCTGGCTGTGTAAAACAGCACTTCCCTTTCTTTTCTGAGAGAGTGGGAGAGCCCAGACAGACAGACATGCAGAGGGAACTCGGATGGAGAGCAGGCAGCTGGATGGTGTTGGATGTCTGTTCCCTTGTGGGGCAGGGACTCTGCCACCTTCTAGGGCAGCACTGCCCCCACACACACTGACTGCTCCTGAAGTACTGCTGAGACCATCACCACACACCCAAACCTTCAGCTACTCAGCTCTTTACACTCTTGGGAGATTCCACAGAACCAACCTAGAGACAAACTCCCCCACAGTGTGACCCTGTGGCCGTGCCCACCACATCACCCGGGGTTTTGTCCAGTCTCCCTTTGAAAACTCCCACTGGTACACACAGACTCCTCCAGCAGACAAATTCATACCCAGAAAAATCTCCCCTTTCCACATCTAGTCACCATTCCCAGCTATTCTTGCAGCCTCTTACTGCTGTGTGCTGCTCATCTGAACCAAACCTGCTGGACTCAAAACCCTTCCCCAGAAGTTGGTCTCTGTAGACCTTTAACATTAATTTACTTTCTCCTAAGCTTCCAAATTTTGATAAGAGGCTGCCCAAAACGCAATGCAATAGTCCAAGCAGCCATCTAAAGCGCCAAAGCCACGGAGAAAAGAAAGCAATGATCAGCTCTGCAGCCCCCAAATTACTTTTTTTCTTTCACAGCACATTGCAAGGTCACAGTAATTCATTCTCCACCCTCACCCCCTTCATTCTGCCTGGCTGAAACTCAGTTCAGCTTCAGGGGGAGGCACTGCAAGGGTTTGGCAAACCATAATGTCCTGCCTCCAGTCCTATTTTGAAGATTTAAAAGGTGCAAAGGGCTTGATGTTGGCTTCTCAGATGTGGGCAACCCTCGCCCATTGTACATAGGTGAATCAAATTTTCGGTGATGCAAACTGGAAACGCCTGCCAAGTATGCACGCAGGAGAAAGAAAAACAAAGATCATAAAGATTTATAGGTTGCTTTAAAATGCATTCACCCTAAACCATGAGCTGCTCCAGCAAGCACTACCAACCTGGCTGAAAAGTTGTGCTTCACATGAGGGGCTCACTCTGCTGGAACGGGAGCTTTTGTGAAGATCGACAGAATTAACGAGCTAAAAACTTCGGGGTATTAGTTCAGTACCTCACAACAACGATAAAATTAAAAGTTTTATGCCTCTGATTTATAAGTTTCAAATTAAGAAGGATATTTTAGGCTCTCAGGGCGTGTGGGAGCACAGTGGTCCGGTTCTTTATGCTCGTGCACAGCACAGAGTTATATTGGCTGGTTTCTGTGAGGTCCACAACTCTGCTGCTTCAGTGCAGATCCCTCCAAAAAGAGAAACCCGGCAGTGTAAAATGTCAGTTGTGCGAGGGTCTAGATCTGCTTTAACCAAACTCCAAGCTGAAACAGAGCTCAAAAAAAAAATCTCTTTCCAAGAACAAATCCCCTTGCCACAGTCCTATTGCTTCCTGCTTTTAGTTAGGCTAAAAATGAGGAGAAAAGGCAGCATTAAAAGCGTGTCCACTTCCAGTGAGGCAGAAGTGGGATCATGAGTAGAAGTGTGCGAAAATAAAACGGGCAAACATCAAAAAATAACAACAGATCATATTTTGTGATCAGTTTGTTTCGGGCAGGAAGGCTGAGGCTGGTTCTAATTTGAATCTAACCAGTTGGCCAGGCCCTACCTTATATATTATCTTTGGAATGTGAGTCATTTTGTTGGCTTAGTTATTTCTTCTTCTGTAACATGGCACTCCTGACTGCAGCGGTATGTGGGAGCTATTTTTATTGGGTAAGTAGTGAAAGGAAGTGATGGATAGAGCTGGTTGGGAACATTTCAACAAAACATTTTTTCAGTAGAATTTCCTAGTTGCTCCGGTGTGAAGTTCTTCACGCTGAAAGAGCCGGTTCCAGGGAATTTTTTTAATCTGAAAACGACACCGTAAAAAAAAATTTCCAAATAGCACATTTCGGTGCTTTCAAACAAAAGTGTTCTACTGACTCGCCCAAAATTAGTTGATTTTGAAGTTAAAAGAGAAAAATTAAGCTGACATGTCACTGGAGAGAGACCAGCCAGGCCTGATGAAGGAGCCATCCCAAGCATGCAAAGCCAACTCTGTCCCCTGCACAAGAATGCACTTGATTATTTTCCCCTTTAGGTTTTGAGCTCTTGAAAATTTTCAAGGCTTTGGCTTTTCATCTCCCTTCAGAACAGTAGCTCCTTTTTCACGGCCCCTCCAAGAATTTCAGGAGCATCAAAACCTTCCACTGTTTTGTTTTTTTGGCAGAACAAGCAGCACAGTGTGTGAGCAAGGCCTTGGGAAGGCAGAATCCTCGAACCACCTCCCGATCGGGGTCATCCTGGTACTGCAGCGCGCTGTGGTGCGGTCAGATGGAGATGGTAAACCACATGCTGGAAACCTCCCAGTCCCAGGTGCCCACAAAAGCCAAAAATTAAAAGGGTGTATCCTCAATGGATGACCAGCCACTCCTGAGACCCTGCCTTTCCCTGTGGGCTTTTCGTAACAGCTTTCAAAAAGCAGGGCCAGCTACAACTTAAGCAAAGCTGGCCAGTGATCTAGGAAACTCTTCAATTATAGATGAGCACCAATAAACAGCCAGTGATTTGCTGGAAATTATGAAGTATAAATAATTGAGAAGCAGGGAGTTGGCCCAGAGGTACCCTTCTCTCTTGCTGATTCGTCTTAATGCATTTCCTTGATGCAGCTCCCTGCTGTGTTCCTAAGGAAGGCTGTGGGAGCAGCAGGATAATGGCCCTGGAAGAATATGCTGACCTGCTTGTGCAGAGTTGGAAATATCTGACCATCTCCTCCCAGGCTGAAAGGTGCAGCTGAGGAAAGGGGGTTAACCCAGCGAACCAAATCGTCACCCCACTTCCCGCATGGAAATCAGGAATTCCACCTGAGTACACAGGGATCCTCCAGCCCCAGAGGACAATGGTTTGACAGCAGTTGGTGTGGAAGGACTTCAGGCTGTATTTGGTTCTTCACAGGGTCCTTAAAGAGGAGATTTGATCAGAGCAGGGCAGGAAGCTGCCTGAGGATGCTCAGGGCTGTGCTGGGAGAGGAGGGAGTCAACTGTGGATATCCAGATCTTCCAGCCTGGATGGCTCTGGTCCACAATGGTTTTTCAAATATAGCCCCAAAATAGGGCAAGCAAGCCTTTCCTGGGGTCACAACTCTTGGGCAGGGCATGGGACAAACCCAAAGTGCCAACCCTGCAGCTCAGCAGGACCCCAAGACAGCAGCACTGCAGAGAAATTCCTCCCCGGGGGAACGGGGCTTCAGCCAGAGCTTCACCCTTAATCCAAAGGGAAAAAGTCCTTTGGGAAAACAGGCCAAAATTTTCACCTTTGAGACATTTCTGTGGAGTTTGTCAGAGGAGGAAGTTGTATTAAGAGAGGATAATTTCCTTCTGTGCTGCTGGGTCAGAGATAATGAAAAAAGCCAAGTGGATGTACAGCAAGGCCCTCAAAGGGGCCCATAAAGAACCAAGAGCACCTCCCCCTTGCTCCACCACGGATGACTCGAAGGGAATTTTGTTGTTAACACCCACCAATTACCAGCTGTCTCACATCCTGATGCCCTTTTGATCTGTTTAATAAAACTGTGGATGCTGCCACAAGCCATATAAAATCTCCCATACTACAAAAATTGAAATCTTCCTGATAACTGGCAGCAGTGGTTCCCATTCAGCAACCAACCACTGGGTCATAAGCACATCTGCCTCCATGAGCTTTAAATGTGCCACTGTTAATTTTAAAATTTTAAAAAACCTTCTGGCTTTTGCACTGAAAATGAAATGCCTGACTTAGGTGAGGTGTAAGAGATGGGAAGAGGATAAGAGTTTCAAAGCTGCAGGGAATTAAAGCATGGGGTGAGTCAGGTCTCACTCAGATGTCTGAAACCAAGGTGTCTAATTCAGAGCTGACTCCCCTGTGTTTTCTTCATAGCCTTGGTAAACAAGCAATCTACCTTATTGTAAAATAAACATCTAAAAAAAAAAAATCTAAAACTCTGGAAGTGTCAGATTGTCCCCACTGGTTGACAAAAAGCAACGCTAAAATTCTCGGACTGACTTCTGAATTTTATCAGGCAAAGGAGGGAGATCAAACGGACTGTCTAAATATTCCTAAGACATTTTTCCAGTTCTAACATAATGGACAGGCCACTGTGAATGCTGGGCTGCTCCTTGCCTGTCCATAAAACTCACATTCACTAGGAAAAGGAAGGAAAATGGAATAGAAGAAGGAAAGAGAGAGAAAAATATTAAAAAAAAAGAAAACAAACTAAAAATAAAGAGAAGCATAAATCTAGTGGGAGAGAAGGCTGGACATCATTACTGCTTTGCTCATGATGTTTAGATCCACCTGACCCCAACCCTTTTTCACCAAGAAAGGCTCACCAGAAAAAGGGAATTTCAAGGGGCTCCTTTAGGTAGCAAAGATAGGCTGGCATGTAAGGAGGCAGGACTTCAGGTAAGGTATTTCCACTCATTTCTGTCACAATAACTTCTTATATGAAGACTATGACAATCATTTTGAAACCCCCATCCCCTCCTCACCCCATCTGCACTGCAGAGAGGACACCAACATCTCGCACGACAGGAGCGAACACAGCCCATGTTCCCGTGGGGGGAAACGCAGCTCTGGGGCACCAGCAGGACTTCTGCTTAAAGCAAAGGGAATATGTTCTGCTCCCACAAAAGCAGAAGCGGTCCCTGGCTCCTCCCTGCTCCCCAGCACTGGGGGAGCAGAGGGAAGGCAGCACAGAAGGCTCCCGGTGCGAGGAGGTGGCTGCGGAGGGAGCGGGAGCTGGCGGTGTCTCCCAGGCCAGCATCAGGGCAGCGTGGGCTGATGAAGTCTGAGTAGATGCCACAGCTCGTAGCTTTTAAGATCTCAGTAAACAGTGTAAAGGGACATGGAACCAGGGCTCAGTATGCAGATTTTGCTCCATTATGTTCCTGAGCTGTTTTTTCTCTTTTCACTCCCAGCTATGGAAGACGCCAAAGCTGTTAAATATCAAGTGTGTATAATGGGAATCCCATAAGCTGGGGGAATGGCCAGGATTCAAGGATATGTCCAGAGCAGAAAAAAAACATATCAGTAAGAAAAGAAAAATAAGAAAGAGAAAAATAAGCATAGAGACGTGGGTGGAGGAGAAGGGGGAGGAGGGGGAGAGATCAGACCAAAGACTTCTCATCGGCCGTTCTGGTTTTTAGGTCACTGCTTAATGGCACCCAAAGGATTTTTATTCTTGCTGCTGTTATTATTACCATTGTTATTAACTACAGCTCTTACCCTTGGTCCCAAGAAACTTTAAAGAGCACAGACCCTTCTATGCCAGGTGCTGCATGTGAGCACACACATGCAGAGTCTCCTGTGCTTTGTGTGGGGCACAACACACTCCCAGCTCCAAGGGAAGAGGTCCCTCAGGACCCCTCCCTCTTCTTCTCAGCTCCTCTTACACCTCTGTAGGCACTGCAGGAATATTGCCCTTAACACTGGAAGTGTCCAAGGCCAGGTTGGACAGGGCTTGGAGCAACCTGGTCCAGTGGAAGGTGTCCCTGCCCGTGGCAGGGGGTTGGAACTGGATGATCTTTGGGGTCCCTTCCAACCCAAGCCTTTCTATGATAACAAAGTGCTGCCAGAAGCATTTTGCAATCCTGCAACACAACTGGAACCACTGTGGATGGATAAAACAACCAGACAGAAAAGGGAAAGGCTCTTCCCTTCTCATTCCAGCATATTTGGTTTTGTGTGGGAAACATTATGCAACAGGATGAGGGCAGGCAGAGGAAAAGGTAATTTTATTTCCTCAGCCACTTATCTGGGCAATCCATCAGCAAATTCAGCTTTGCTGAAGTCTATCAATAGTCATCTCAGATCCTGCTGGTTTGCTCCCTTTGCACAGGCAGATCTGCAGTGAGGTTATTGCTGAGCCCCAGCTGAGGCTGATCTCAGCACAGCTCTTGTTAAACAAGCCACTGTTTTCCCCCCATCAGTCCATGTCAAACACCAGCCTGAGAGCAGGGCCAGTGCCCTGTGAAACCCCAAGCACTGGGGGCAGCACCAAGGCATGATTCTGGAAGGGGTTTACATCCTGCACAACAAAAGGAGGTCAAGAAGAGACAAAAATATTAACTGCATCACCCCTTACAGTCTCAAAGTCATTCTGAAGTTTTAGGAAATAAAGGAACACTTTACTAGGAAGAAGATGCAGTTAAATACACTGAAAAAGGATGGACAACTGTATTTAGCAACACAGTAAGAATCACCCTCTCTCCAAAAGCCATCTCCTCTTTCCTGAAATTACTTCCCTGTCTCAGGCAAAAGTCTGGAAGGAGAAAAAGGGTATTTCCCCCCTTTCTTTTTTTCATAAAATAATCCATTTTGCTGCTTCAGACAAGCTGTTATTCATCTTGAACCTGTCCATCCCTCCCACTGGGAGCTGCAGATGGATTTACCAGCTAATCCAGTTAGTAGCTCCTGCCAGTCATGGCATTCCAACATCCCCTGATACAAAGCTGGGGAAAATTGCCCACGTACGTGTGTGTTTGTGCATCTGTGTGTGCTCAGGCCAGAAAGGGAGACAGAAACCAAGGAACTGCATTACCCCAAGAGCCCTTTTCTTCTCTCACAGCTGAACTAAACTTCCAAGCAGAGGAGAGGAGAAGCTCTGGCAGAAGCAGCTAAATAAAGGACAGTGATGCTGACAGCAAAGGACCATCAAGTCAGCACATCTTCTCTGTGCCCCTAAACTTCTCGGTGCTGGTCTATATAAAATATTGGCAGTCACAGCAGAGGTTCAAACACTTTGAGCACCAAGGCTGGTGCTATTCAGTGACAGCCCTGGTCCCCTCAGCCCCTCCTGTTCCTTCCCTTCCCACGGGGTCAGGCAGTTGGTTCCATTAAAAAAATAAACATGGGCAAAGATCAGAACTGCTGTTGCCACAATGCCCAGCTCACAAGGGATAAAGTTGCAACCAAGGGAAAAACAACAGGCTGATGCTGCCTGTGTAATGTTGTCCCAGTGTTTTGGCTTGTAGTGCAGGTGAGGGTAGAGCTGTTGCCTTGGCAGTGACAGTGCAACATTGGGGCCAGGCCTCCAAAAAAAAATCACTTCTCTAGGATGATAGTTTGGACAGCTCTGCCTCCAGATCCCTCTACCTTGATAGCAGGACAAGACTGATGGAGAGGCTGGGGGAGCAAAGGAGTGTTTGGAAGATGTAAGGAGCCCAGGGCACACATAGGGAGGATGGTTGGGCACGTGGAAATGTCTCCATGGAGAGCATGGAGACATGTTGGAGTGTTTGTGTGCTGCTGCAAGCACACGGGATTGTTTCCAAAATGGCTTCAAATCACTGGATCAACCCCACAGCTGCTGAGCCCCTGCCACTCCGGGTCACTATTCCTTCCAGGAGCTGCTGGAGCTGGAGTGGGAAGGTACCACCGAGCAGCACTAAGTGGGAAATGAGCAAGTGTCACGGAACAAAATCAATAGCCTGGAGCCAAGGCTGTTTCTCTCCCTTTCCTGTCTGTGCTTTGTGTGTGTGTGTGTGTGTGACTCCAGGGCTTCTTTACCTCCTCCATTCCCTTCCTTCCCCGCCACTGCAAATGTTGCAGAGCATGATAATGAAAGCTGGTGTCCAAGCCACCAGACAAGCCCATCACTGCAATCAGAATAACTGTGGGAGATGGGAGCCTGCGGGCTCATCAAGCTGTCCTGGCGCTGGCCAGCCCCGTGCACATGAAGATGCCAATCTCGCCTCCCTCCCGTCCCTCCTCCTCCTCTTTGGCAGCCCAGTCTCCTCACCCTCCTCCCCCTGCCACGCTCCCCTGTCGCCCTCCCCCTTCCTCCAGCCCTGCTCAGCACCAGAGGAACGCCAGCCCGGGCCACATCCCAGCCCTTCTCCCTTAACGATTCTGATGGGAAATGCCCAGCAGGCTGAAGCTTTCCTAGAAAAGCAAGGGCAGGTCGGAAGGCATATGGTTGCTGTCCTCTAAGCTCCGGGTGACAAGGTCTGTGATGCTGCATCCTTCCCAGGCGGAAAGGGGGAGAAAAAAAAGAGAGAGAGAGAGAGAGAAAGAAAGAGAGAAAAATCGCCTGCTTGGGCTTTGGGAAATCACAAGCTGCTCCCTGCGGGGAGTGAACCTCTCCGACCCTGTGCCACACTGCTGGGCACGGATCACACCACGCCTGGCCTTGTCTTAAAATGAGAACTTAAAAATGGAGAGCTGGAAATACCTCGGTGGTTTTTAACACAGGCACGGTCCATAACAGCATCTCTGGCTGCCTCTCCTCCCTGACCCACAGTTGCAGGGGTTTAGGAGTGTTTGGTGCTAAAGTTGAAGCGCAAAGAGAGGACAAAAAACCACCTTGGTGTTTTTCCAACTTCCACTGCTGCCATTGGCAAGTCTTTTGCTCAGCTGTGCTCCCAAGGTTACTTAAAACCTGATGGAATGGGGAGTTCCCCCCGTTCACTCTGAGCTGTGCTGGATGCCCAGGCTGCTCTTCCCTGGAGAATGAGACCACCCTGCACGGGGGGGTGAAGTCTCCTCTTGGAGACACTCACTCTGGACAACCAAATCCAGTGGCTGAAAAGAAGCAGGATGATGTTTCTTCCCCTTTGCTTTACAGAGTCCGTGCCACATCCTCATCCCCAGCCATCTCTGCTGTTGGTATGAGGGGAAATCTGCAATTCCAGGTTGTGTTTTGCCCCAAGGCACAGGATCAGTTTGGAATATTTCCCTGCGGGACTTTTACAGGTTTGTCTCTCAACAGCAGCCAGTTCCCATAAAACACAGGATGGAATGACACATATTTCCCCCCTTCAACGAGCACAAGGGCTCTTCTTTCATACAAATGACTTCCCTCAACATATGAATCCACTGATCTCTCTTACTACACCAACATAAAGTTTCTTTCCAAACCATAGACCTCACCTTTAATAATCAATATTTCCTTTCCACTTGCTCAGCTTTCAAGGTCATACACTGAACAGATTAATCACACTTTTAGAACCCTCTTCCTCTCAGGCTGATGCTAGCACTGGCATTATGTGGAATTTGAAGCAAAAAGACCCTGAACAGGGCTTGGGTTTGTCTTCCCGATGGAATGTTAGGCCAAGAAAAAGAAACTGCTGTTTGTCCAGAGTAAAAGGGCAAATAAAATCATTTCCAGGCTCTTAAAGAAGCTATTACACACAGTGAATTAGATGAAAAATCACTTGATGACAGTGGCCTTTTAAAACGCTACTGAGAGCAGGAGCAATGAGCAGTTAGCCAAAGGCTATCTATATTCTGCTACTCCTACATGTGCTCACAGCTCCTGCTTTAGAAAAGCCCATTCTCAATCATGACACTGTATTCCTAACACAGAACAATTACCTGTAACCCTACATGCCATCAACTCCCTTGATTCCATACAGGAACTTTTAAAAATATCCCTCTAAATGGGATGTAAGACTGTGTTGGAATGTAGGGTGAGCTGTAAGCAAAGGGAAAGGGGGAAAAAAGCAAAGGGAAGCAGAAGGAAAGTTTGGAAACATTTTTTTTTGCATCTTTCAAATAAAACAAAATATCTCTATTATGATGATTTGTGTCCTAGGAGCAGAGAAATGAAGTAGTTACACCATCATCCCAGGGAAGCTGTGGCCACAGCACTAAACAAGATTATCCTGATGGGCTTGAGCCACCTGAACTGGGAATGTGTTGGTTTGGACAGCACTGATTCCAGTGGGAAAACCCAAGAGCTTGCCAACCATCTCACCCCAGATCTGTTCAGTCGTGGTCTAAGATGGGCTTCACATTGCAATCTTCCAGCTCTGATATGAACCTGAAAGGGGTTTGTGCCTGGCACTGATCTGAATGGAGCCCACCCCACTGGGAAACTTCAGTGAGATTTTCCTCAGGATATCAGACATCTGAACAGGCTGACAGCTCTCAAGACCTCACTGGCTTCCCAACAAGGTTTGGCCTTAAGCCTGGCACTTAAACATCCAGCCTTACCACCCCCTGCTCTGTTGCTAACCACTGCTTTACCTGCACTTCCACCCAAGGATCTTGGGGCACTCCAGTGATCTCAGAGAGAACAATTCCAATCATCCCCATCTTGGCAGCTTATTGCCCTTCTGTAGCAGAGAGATACATCACTCAGGGTGAGTTGACACGAGCTGGAGAAGGTCAGGCAGTAATGAAGTGGCCGTGGTTTGGAGCAGAACCTTCAAGTCCAGTAGCCCAGACCCCGATTTAATCTACTCAATTTTGCCATAACCAGTTTTTGTTTCAGAAGGAAAAGCAGAAGAGCAATGACTGTGACTTACCAAATGTCTAAAC
This sequence comes from Pseudopipra pipra, assembly GCF_036250125.1. Lineage (NCBI taxonomy): Eukaryota > Metazoa > Chordata > Aves > Passeriformes > Pipridae > Pseudopipra > Pseudopipra pipra. The sequence goes on along the minus strand of NC_087566.1, from coordinate 2,765,736 downwards.
ACAAGTGGAGGGGGCTGGAAAAGTGTGCTGGGCTGACTATTCCAAAATGGGGAGTGCTTCTGTGTTCATTTCTCCTGCTGTGTCACTAAGAATTACAACCTACCTAAATGCCTAAGCACACTGAGAACATATAATAATAATTATAGTGTCAGAATTCCCTTGGAGATCTGAGTGAGATCTCGTTTCCTGAAGCAGCTCAGGGAGAAGAGATTGCAACTACAATCTGCCCATTCTTTCCTAAGCCAAAAATTTTGGCTGTGTTTTCAATTCCAGCTGAAGGGGCAGACAGGAGCCACCTGCACAGTGCTCCTGACAGCCATGACATGTTTGTGACACCACAGCAAGGGCAAGTGGCGACAGGTCCTGACATCGCTCCATAATGGGAACTCCTAAGATTTGTGTCCAGAGCTCTTGGAAAGAGGAACAGAACCCAATCTCAAGAACACCTGAATGCCTTTGACCAGTGCAGGTGACTCCATCCTCCCTCAGCCTGGCAAGCTTGTGGCTCATTTCATGCCCAGAGTCTCCCATTCTGGTGATTTCTCCCTTTTATGCTCTGCTGGAGGATGAGCACATCCCGTGCCAAGGAATTCCAGCTCCCCTTACCTCCAGTGGGAATGGAGCCCCCTCTCCCTCTGCCAAGCACACGCTCCCTGGAGAAGTGCTCCCCAAAAAGCCACGAAAAGAAGCCTTTGAGCCACGTGCAGTGTCTTATTTCTGCTCCTTTCCCGGGCCAGGAACGGGTTAAAGCCATCAGGGCAACAACAAAAGCAAAGATCCTGAACATCATTTCATGCAAATGACCTTTCAGTGGCTTCCTGTGCTTCACTGTGCTCTTGTCTGCCAGGGCCCCGGGGCCTTCAAAACCTGGGGCTAGATTTTAACTCATCTCCCCTTATCTGCTTGACTGACTGTCAGCCTCGCACATCTCCCTGCTTGTGATGAAGGCCTTAATTAGTGCTTGTCTGTTTACCCTTTTCCTATTGCCACCTCTCTTTTCCTCTCCCTCTCGCTATTCTTCTCCTTTCTCTCTCCCATCACCCTGGGGCTTGTTTGCTTAGCTGGGCATCTCTTGTTTACTCAGTAGGGAGGTTATAATATATGTAAATAAAGTAAGTCAAAACTCCATAAAAATATATCACACACGAGATAAAAAAATACCAACACAGAAACATATTTCTGAGTTCAGAGACATTGCTAAAGCTGACCTTGCTTTTCTCCAGCAAACCAAACCCTTTTGCTGCCTTCTGAATTCAAAGGCAATAAGGAAACAGAGCTGCTTTTTACCTTCTCTCTCCTCCTTTTTTTTTTTTTTTTTGGAGACTTTATTACCACAGAGCACACAAGCAGTGCTTAGGGATCATCCAGCACCTGCTGATTTGATGTTTTGGAGCAAACACAACCGAGGTTCAATCACCCTGTACCAGTGCACCTGCCCCAGCAGGGCTCCTGCTGGGAGAAGGGATTAAAAAATGCAAACCTTGTTCAGCTCTCATGAAATGTAGGAATAAGGGAAGTGGAAGGATCAGGTAGGTTTTCCTTCCCTCAAATAAATATGCTGGCTACCAATTTGCTGCTAAAATTATCCAAGGAAACTGCGAGTTGAAGAGGAGAAAGAAATGTTAAAATACAGGCTGAGCATCCAGCTTCTGAGCTGGAGTTCTCATTGGAATTACATGGTCACCTTAGTGCAGAGGCCTGTTGGACACACAATAGCCTGGAACTTCTCAGACAAGATCCCTGTGCTGAGGGTGCCAGAGGCACAGGAGGAGATCCCTCGTGCCCTGAAGATGTTGTTAAACAAGCCAAAAGACATCAGGGAAGGACAAAGCCAACACTACCCAGCCATTTGCCCAATCAGAGCCTGCATCTTCCAAATGCCAGGCTGCTGCTCATCCACTGGACTTCACTCTCTTTACTGTCCTTGCTGTAAAATGACACATTAAAACTCGTCTGCTGCCTACAGTTGTTCCCCAGACAGACCCTGGAATGTCCTGCCCTCACAGGGACAATCCCAGGCACTCTCTGCCCCACAGCCCAAGCTTTGGGGGTCTCCCCCCAGGCTTTCCCCCTCCTTGGCACAACAAGGAGCCGCTTGAACACCCATGCCAAAGGTACCACATCACCAGGACCACTTAGAGTGCATTTATTCTGCACCTGCCAGCCTGATGTGCCACTTACAAAATGCTGGAGAGCCCTGAGGAACACAAAATAACTGAGGGCAGAGGGGACAGTCACAAAGTCAGGACCTTGGGATGCTGAGTACAGGCTGAGTGTTTTACACATCCTGCCCCAATAAACAGGGGGCTAAAAGAGGCCTGGGTGGTGAGAGCTATCTCTTACATCCACTGAAAACAGGATGCAGTGTGCATTCCTACTGGGAAATCTTAACTGCAGGGTTTTCCCTGGCTTATTCATCCCTTGTAAAAGCTGCTTCATACCCTTAATATGGCTCATAAAATTCACTTTGTAGCTGGATGTTTAGTAAAAGTTCTGCAAGGCAGTCAGGGCTGAGCTGGGACAGTGTGTAGGTGTGAGGATCCAAAGAGGACCTCTGACCATCCACTCAAACACCCAGTGCAGGCGAGTCCTGCACTGCTCCAGTGCTTGCTAAAGGAGTTTCCAGGCTTATCAAACATCCCAGGAAATGGCAAAGTTCAGGGGCTGCCAAAGAGCAAAGGACAGGAGAGAACAGCTCTCCCATTAGCAGGTAAAAGCCATTAGCTTTAAAGGGAGTAATGTGCTCAGATCATGGGAGGGACAGGGAAAAGGAGCACAGGGATTGGTAAAGGAAAGCAGGGAAGGAAGAATGAGGAAAAGCAGGGAGAGGAAAAACAGAAGAAAAAGAAGTTTCTTTCTCTGACAGAGAATTATCAGAATAAAATCATTCGTATTTGGGAATAATGCACACGTTGCTGTGATGTCTGGACAGACAGGATTGGGGCTGGGGAGAAGGGAGAGACAGACACGGGAAGATGTCAGCATAAAAAGAGAAAGGAATGTGGAAATGCAGGGATACACGGAGACAGGGCTGGTGAATGTCCAGGAAACAGTCCCAGGCCTGGCCCAGCATGTCCTGACCTATCCAGCAGCTTGATTCAGTGGCAGGATCCTCGAAATACATTCAGTGAGATTGATAAAAGAAGACTAAAAAATCCAGGCAAAGAAGCAAGGAGCCAACATCATCTCCTGTGACAGTTGTAGGTATTTCTGGGTTAGTTCTCAGAGACCTGATGTTTTTACATCAGCATCTGCAGGTGGATCCACTGCCAGCTACAAACAGTCCACGAATTAGAGACCCAAGGTCCTTTTTAGCAGAGCCATTTTAGAGCCAACCTGCAAGGATTTGTGAAAGTGGGAATTTCACAGACTATGCACTGGTTAACAGGGTGTGTGTGCAGGCACAGCATTACCTGCCCTTCAGGTGCTCAGGATCCCCAGCTGCCTGTTGGGGCCTGGCCTCCCAGATCTCAGTTTGCCCTGATGGTATCTCCCAAGGCCTGCACGTTGCAGGAGGTTGCGTCACTGCGGGGCCATAAACCCCAGTGACACAGCGGGTGAGAAGCACCACACCTCACTGCCAGCAGGAACTGGGCAGGGAGCCCTCACAGCATTCCCTGGGCCTTCCAAGGAGAAGGAGCCTCCTCACCATAAACCCCACACAGGAAAAAGGGCCGGAGTCTCCTCACCATAAAACCCCCACCCAGCTCAGGGCCAACGAGCTGCAACCCCAAAGGAGGAAACACGAGGTGGTCCTTCTGCACGAGCTCTTTCTTGAGCAGGGGGCTGGGTGCTAAATAAATCCTAAATAAAATACCAGCAGGAATGAAACACTGGGATCCGTTGCACAAACAGATCTGGCCAGACTGAGAACACAGCAGGGAAAAAAAAGGGAATTAAAAAGGTCTGTTTGTTCCTCCTCCCTGCTCAGCTCCCCCAAAAGCAGAGGAGGCTGCTGGGGGGTGTTGGTGTGATCAGCAGGGAGTTCTGGGGACACACTAATTATTGCCTGGGCACAGTCTCTTGGTGTGGGTCAGGGTCACCAGGAACTGCACAGGCAGTCGACAAAGACTGACTCCAAGAGCTGCTCTTACATCTTTCCCTTTCCAAAAAAATGAAAGCAAATAGTCAATTACAGATAAACCCCAGCATCAAACAAAAGCAGCAAAGCCAGACTGATACAGCTAATTAAGAATAGAATTAATAGACATGGGCATTTACATTATAAAACAAGGCAGCAGTCCTGAAAACCCACCATCCTGTCTCCTTGACAGATGATACAACTGTTCTGCCTTTTACTGGGCATCTGCCAATACCTCCTACCTCTGAAGCAAACATCAATGGCTTTCTGACCACAGAGCCATTTTTAGTTACCAGGGACTGAAATACAGCCCAGGAATGGGTGATTTCCCAGACAACACACAGCACTCAACTGTAGAGCTCAGTACAGTCCTGTCTGTCCCAATCCTGCCTTCTCTTGTCTGCAAAAAGTTTGCCAAAAGTGAAAAAAACCCACCCAAGATAACCCAAAGAGAAACTTGTAGAAATTGCAGTTTGGAGTATTACATGAAGAGCTAGAAGAAACTAGCTCTAGTAAACCACTAATAAATCCCATGGAGGGTGTTTAAGTCACACCTTGGACCTTTTATTCCTCCAGAGCTGGATGGATGTGATCCATTTAATCCATCCATACTCCCACTTCTTGACATCCAAGGGACTCACCTTTATCACCTGAAAAGAGTTCAGTTGCAGCAGGAGCCACTGCCAGTGTTTACTGCAATATTGAGCTGCTCCCAAGTCTTCCTCTTCCCTTTCACTGCCCCCCTTCCTCCTCCAGTGACTCAAAATATACCTTTTAACCCCTCAGGGTACCTCCTGCTCCTGAGAACCTTAAGGAATTTTGGGACATGTTCCATCCTTCCTATGCATTTCTACAAAATGACATTATTTCCACACTCATAGAGTTTTGTTTCCTTACACAGAGGGTGAACTTTACTTAACATTGAGCCATATTAACAATTCTAACACTAATAGAAAGAGATACCTCAATAACCTTGATACTTTTTTCCCTAGAAACATTTATTTCCTCTGTATTTATAATATTAGGTCTTAACTTACATGTTATTTCTAAGCCCTGCTGAATAACTTTTTCCTTCTTTGTTTTTCTTCTCCTACTAAGTGTTGATGCCACCAGTATTCCACCTTGTCATCTCACCCATGTATTGGAAATCCATCTAACTGCTGGCCTGCACCACTGGATTCATTTAGGAAATTCAAAACATATTAGCACAAAAGTTCTCCCACACAAGGCTTGACTGAACTGGGATGCTCATTGCTACGGAAATCACTTTGATATCAGTTTCTGAAGAGTTTGTTACTGGCCATGCAGAAATAAAACTGGTCCCTGGGGCCATCTCTGCAGCTATTCCTGCTCCTTCATGACCCCTCCTGACTAAAAAAAACCCTCCTTCAAATGCTATTTGGCAGCAGGTACAAGTTCTGTGTTAGTTTTAAAATTCAGTCACTACCTCCCTCCAAAAAAAAAAATAAAAAAAGAAACACTCAGAATTAAACCCTTTAACATCCCCAAGCCTCATATTAGCCCTGCCTGAGCTGTGAGACAGGCTTTGCAAAGGGAAAATGTTTCACAAGTTGCTTGCTTTGTGAGGACCAGCTGGGAGCCACTGCAACAGCTGAGGGAAAATGTCCCATCCCTGGAAGTGTCCAAGGCCGGGTTGGACAGGGCTTGGAGCAACCTGGGCTAGTGGAAGGTGTCCCTGCCCATGGCAGGGGGTGGAATGAGATGTACTTTGAGGTCCCTTCCAACCCAAACCGTTCTGGGATTCTGTGATTTTCTATATTCAGTTAATGTTCACCAGGCAGATTAAAGAGCCACTGCACAATGTGCCACTTTGATCTCCTGCAGACACCCGAGGAACACTTCACAGACACTTCTCTCCATCAAACCAGCCTGGTAATCCCTCTACAGCACAAGAAAGCCCCACTACCTGATGTTTCCAGGGAGGAGGGAAGTGGCATAACACAGAGAAGGCAAAGACAGCTACAAAATGAGTCCATGGGTGGGCCAGGAATAAACCAGTACCTGCCAGTACCCAATTCAACACCTCCCATGCAGTGTCATGCTATGGATGATGTTCCAGCCTGCACTAATCCCTTGGTTCCTGCCCAACAACACAGAACAAAAGGCAAACCCCATCCTACGTAACAGAATAACTCCTGCCACGCACACAACAAAGGATTAACCTCTTCTGCTCCTGCTGGCACTGACTGAGAATGGAGTGGAGGATCCAAACAAGCTCCTTGGTTCCCTCTGTGACGCTCTCACAGAGCTGGCAGTGCACAGCTGGCTCTGGATGGACCTGCAGTCTGCTTCTCTGAGATGAGCAGAGTGCAGGTAAACGATGGCAAACCAGTGCTGGGCAGGGCAGGGGCACAGGGGAGGTTTAAGCAGCACAGGTGGGATGGCTGTGCAGTTTTGGGGCTTTTGTGTCAGCCTGGGGAAACCCATGATGACTCTTTGATTACAGTTCATCCTAAACATCTTAGGAACTGCAACCCACGGCACCAAAGAGCACCTCTGAGTCCCTCCAGCTTCTCAAATGACCCCAAAATCCTTTCAGCCAGTTCTGCTGTCACACAACTCCAAACAGATGGATGCAGGTAGTCAGGAGCTCATTTCCCTGTGCTCCTCATTAGCAGAATTAAAACCTTTCCTGTCACTAAAAAGTGCTTCAGAGGCACCCAAATGGGGCTGTAGCTCAGGTTGTGTGACCCTTGCTTAGAGGGAACATCAGCTCAGGCACAGGCCCATGATACAACCCAAGTGTTTTATTCATATTATTATGTAGGTCCTGTTATTGTTCTAAAATACACAGAAAGATAAAACTGTCTCCCCACAGCTAAAAATGCTTCCATAGCAGACCTTGATGAAACTGGTCCAGAAGCAGTTTCCATAGGAATCTTCATAATCAAAGAAATAAACTCCTTAACTGCTCTGAACCAGAACATGAAACATTCGAAATTATAAATTATCCAGTTCCACCAATCCTGGGGGAACAACAGTTTGTTTGGTAGAGCTTAAAGGTTACGTTTTGATATCAACAGTTATATTTTTACTGGGTTGAATATTGACATAATAAATAGGGCACACAGGAATGAAATATTTACACCTCGGAATCAGAAATTTACCATGCCATAAAAAAACCCCCCGAAGTGGGATTATTATCAAAATATCATCTTTCAACACTGCCAACCTTTACCGTTTTGCTACTTGGAAAAATTAAGGATTTAGATTTTTTTCCTGCTGAAATCTCTCTCTGAGACTGACAGCTCCCCCGAGGCTTTGACTTCCCCAGAACTGCACAGTTCATCAACACCTTCCTTCACTGGGCCTTTCTTTTTATTCTTTTTTTTCCCCAACAGTTTTTACTTGGACAAACATTTATTTTTTTTTTCACCCACCTCTTCTTCTCCCCTCCCCTCCCTCTCCTGGAAGCTGCTCCAAAGGGATTCTGCAGTCAAGACACCGAGGCTGTTTTGTTTCCACTCTCCTGCCAGCCTTGCTGATGCCATTACCTTGGCTTTGGGAATGGAGGTTGGGATCACAGCCAGCTGGAGCTGCTTCAGTAGCATTTTCCTTTCTGGAGCCTGGCATTTACCACACCAAAAAGACACTCTCCTCGGTATGTTGCAACACTTTGTGGGAAAATCAAATTACTTGACAACGTCCCTTTCAAGTTCACAATGGCTCGCACTGCAAACTGAATTAAAGATTTTCTTCCTGCCACATGCAATCAAGAGTCACAAACTGCCTCCTTTGTTTCTGGCTTCTGGGTTTGGTGGGGGATGAAGGGAAGGCTTATTTTTTAATTATTCCTTTTTTTTTTCTTTTTTCATTTGTAAAAGAACAAAACCAAAACGGCAACAACAAACCCCCAAATCAATGAGCCAACGGCAGCATAATGGAGTGAAAGAACCAGAGAGGAACAATCCTGGGGACAGGAGTGTCTCTGCATGTGGACTGAAATTCACTGCTATGTAAAATCAGTGTGATAATTCCTGTTGGGAATTAGCAGTGAGGGCTAAAAGGTGAGTAAATTCCTTTAGGAAGAAGAGTTGCAGCAGCACAGAATCCATCCTGCCTCTGAAAATAGGTCTTTAAGCCAACGTTGAATCCGTCCTAGTGGGTGTTACTGCCCATCCCAATCAGTCATGGAATCCCAGAATGTTCTAGGTTGGAAGGGACCTTAAAGGTTGGGATCTCATCCCACCCCCTGCCATGGGCAGGGACACCTCCCACCAGCCCAGGTTGCTCCAAGCCCCGTCCAACCTGGTCTTGGACACCTCCAGGGATCCAGGGGCAGCCACAGCTTCTCTGGGCAACCTGTGCCAGGGCCTCCCCACCCTCACAGGGAACAATTTCTTCCCTATATCTAAACTAAATCTCCTCTCTTTCAGTTTGAAGCCATTCCCCCTTGTCCTGTCACTACAGTTCTTGATGAACAGCCCCTCTCAGACTTCTCTGCAGGCCCCTTCAGATCCTGGAAGGTGATGTGAGGTCTCCACACAACCTTTATTTCTACAGCCTGAACAGCCTCAACTTTTTCAACCTGGCAAGAATTTTTAATCAGATGAACTTTTCTAGGTATCGGCCATTAAATATGTGGATCTGTTTCACACCAGCTTCTAAAACCTATTAAAGAATTACTTTTATCTTTGAACCATCACAGGTACAATTGAAAAAGTGACAGAGATGAAACTTTCCATGACTGGTCATAGGCCCATCTGCTTTTCAGTCGGGCACCAGCAGCTGGAACACACCTTAAGCTGGAGGGAAAAATGCAGAAAAGGGGTATAATGTTTAAATTCAAATGCCTGATCTAGTGGAAGGTGTCCCTGCCCATGGCAGGGGGTTGGAACTAGATGACCATTAGACCATCCAACCCAAACCATTCCATGATTAGCCTCTGGGAATGAAATCCCACAGCTTTCTGCCTTGTCCTCTTATCAGGATTGTTGCTGCTGTGCTGAACTTTATTGAGCACAAGCCCCCACAGTTCAGCATCTACTCTGCAGACACCTGCCAAGACAGAAGCTCCAGAGGAAGAGGCAGTGGATGGAGACACAGGGCCTGTTTCCACCCAGAGAGCTATGTTACACTGGATCTTTGACACAAACCCCAGTCAAACATGCTTTTATTTGCCCTACACCTAACATAATTTCAACCTCAGCAACTGCAGAACAACCCTCAGAGAGTGCAAAGATGGGGACACTTCCACAAAGTGCTGGGAATTTGTTTGGTGGTAATACTTCCCCGTTTATTTTCATGTTGCCCCCCAGTCCCACCACTTCCCTGACACTGGGGCTCTAGGCAGAGGTAATGGAGCAGGAGGGAAGGCTCTGAACAGGGAGTATCATTGGAAGCAGCAGTCCCAGGGGTTTTCCTGGCTGGGTGTGATGCACTCGAGCGCAGCTGACAAACCCGACCGCAGGAGAGGCTCTGATGCTCTCACCCATTACTGTGTCACCCTAGAGCAGCAAGTGCCCTATATCTGCACAGAGCCAGGAGCCAGAGCTTTCTGAACACAATGCCAGGGTTAGTCAGGAGGAACAACAGCAAAAAAGCCTGACAATGAGAGCAGGCTCAGAGAGGGCATTTCAAAAACCCAGCACATTTACAGAACAGCCGACCCGGCACCCACGGCCTGAGAGAGCCACAGCCAAAGCAGGTGCTGTAAACATGGGATCTGGGGCCTAACCCCACCAGCTTGCCAGGCTGCAGCCAGTGGGGTGGTTAAAAGAGTGGCTGTGGCTGAAGTCACTGCTGGCTCCAGTGAGATCCATCTCCTGCTCCTCACTCCTGGTGGACAGTCGGCCCATGAGGAATAAAACCACGGCTTTCACTGCTGACCCCCTGTCTTGTGTGAAGGTCACGTGGAGAGAGGAACAAGAACAAGCTGTCCTCCCCAAAATTCCCCAAAGCACTGATATGACATAAAGGAAAAGACTAATAAAGACGAAAAGAAAAAAATGCCCAAGGGAAAACAGGAAGAGATCCCAGGTAGGAGGGCACGGCCGAGAGCAGAGGGCTGGAACTGTCAAGTGTGCCTAAGCCTACAGAAACTGGCTTTTAATTCCCACTAAAAAGAGTTCTGCAACTCCCAAGTGTTTTTCTAAGCCTTAAATTTACTGGAGAAATACTCGATTGACTGGCAGCTACTGGAACACGAGAGACAGAAAATGTAAACTGTGTTTAGGAACTCCATCAATAATAAAATCCATAAAAATGTTTTGCACTTCATCCTGTCAGGATGTAGCCAGTGACTGTATTTAGGAATAAGGAAATAATTTCCTGGGCGATTTTTGCTGTAAATGAAATAAAATAAAATGAGAAGAATTTCAGGTTGACTGAATTGCCTTAAATATAGAGGCTGTGACCCACAGAAATACAGCCAGGTCAGGGTAGATCCTCAGCCCCTGGCAGGATCTGAACTCACCTACTCCCCTACCCTGTTCAAGCCTGCACCATGGGCATTTTAGGTTAAAAAGCCTTAAGACATGGGTGAAAAAATCAGCTGCCAGATTTAATCCTCTTGCCCTTTTATCAGTTATGATGTATACAGATATATTTGTCTTTTAACCCTATCTAATCATATTATTCCCATAAGCAACTCCTAGTCTAGACCTTTTGTGTGAGGAACTACTGTAGATGTTAAATATCCAAAATACAGACAGGATAAAGATGTTACACAGAACATTCCTGATCTGATTCTGATACAAAACAATCAAGACTCAAAGTGCAGGCATCAGGAACTGCTGGTTCAACATTCATTTCCTACAAAGCTAAAACACTCTTAAATTAAATTTTGCTGCTCCCATGTCTGTTGTCTGGAATCGTTCTAGAAGACAGCAATGAAAAGAAATATAAACTGAAATAAGTAAATATAGAGAAAAGTTCTGGGTAATAACATGATGCAAGGCCTCCCATTACCTGCTCCAAGCTTGTCAGTGCAGATTCACCCCACCTGAGACCATTCCATACTGCAAGGTGGCCTAACAGCAGCACAAATACCATGTTCACCTCAAACACACGAAGTTCCTAATTAATACTGTTCTTTGGGAGATCTGCCCATCCAAACCTCAAGAGAATGTCTTTATTTTTCTCATCTTCCATCAAACAGAGCACCTTGAGTGCTCCTCCTTTGACTTCCCAGCTGTCACAACCTTCACTGCCCAGAGCAGAGGGTCCACACCAAGCCAATATCCCTCGAACTTCAGGGGGGTTGCAGTTCTCTGTGCCTCAAACTGGCCAGATCAAAGCTGCTGTGTCAATTATACGTCACAGGGCTTGTGCAGACTGACCACACTGCCTTTTCTCAGAGGGTCTGAACTCCACTGCACGACCTGAACCCCCACAGCAGGGAGGCACCGGCCTATAAATCCATCCCAAGGCTCAGGCTGCAAGCCTGGGTCAAACACAGAGCGGAGCTGCCTGCTGCCTCATTTAAATATTCAGTGAACACTGCAAAGATTAACATTTCCTCTCTTGAATATCTAAATATTTGCCCACAATCCCCCTGCTAATGAGCAAAGACAAGTGCTGGTAAGTGGCAAGCAGCATCAAGCCTCGAGTCAATCAAACGCTCCAACGGGCCCTTCAGCACCACCACAAGGCCCATCGAGTTACATCCAGAGCTGGTGGCTTGCAAATGGCCCTTCTCTCCCGCTAACTCTCCCCCCACCACACATCCACACACATTCCTCCCTCTCCCCTCCTCTCCACCCCCTCTTCCGCTCCGCGACCCACTCGGGGGCATAAAAAACTGGTGCTGAGAAACCTGCCAACTGCTTTAGACTTTGGAACACGAGCTCTGGTCTTGTCAGCTCCCAGCCTGCCACACAATGGAAAACATTACACATTTTTCTCTCGCTAACGACCGCGCTGCTCATTTACATGTCGCAGGCAAACACTAACAAGGTCGCAGCCAGAAAAGTGCGGTCAGGAGCACTACTGCTCCTGGCAAGGGGCTGGTGCCTGCAAAAGGGCTGCCCGGGAAGCTCTTTAAACACCTTGGAACATGTGCTAAGCTGCTGAAGTATGAGGTGTGGTGACAGCAAGGTGTTGAAACGGCGCTTTTAAGACCTGCCAGTCATCATTAACACGTCCCCGCAGAGCGCTGGCAGCCGAGGCACAGCCAACACCTTGGGCATCTTCTGGGTGGAAGGGCGGGTGGGAAGAGGGAGCAGGTGTGGGGAAGACAAAGGAAGAATACAGAGTCATCCACAGGGGGGTTTCCCTTGGAAATTTCCGTCCTTGCTCCTCCAAAGAGGTGGTGGGTGAGCAGCTCTTCGGGAGCTCCACTGACAACTGCCTGGACAACCTGCACGGTGAGCTCTGCCTGCCTCCTCCTCTGGGCACTGTCCTTGGTTCCTTGCTAACACGGGGAACAGGGATTCCTATTACTGGTGGGTTTTGGGAAGCAACTCCCACAGAGGAGGAAGTCCATGAGCAATGGAGAACCCACCAGGAGCTGCTTGCTGGAGATCCAGTTCAAGAGCCACGTTCAAACTTCCTATTCTCCAGTTACTCCAGTGCCCACAATCCAAATTCTGCAATAATATCACTTGCTACTTCTTTGTTCAACAGAATTTGTCCAGTTTTTGTATTTCCTAATTTTTTTGACGAGATTTTTACTAGTAATTTTCCCAACTGCATGCTAATCCTAAGATTAGTTCCAACTTGCAAAAAAAATTTGACTTAATCATCTACTTTACAGAAGACCCAAATCACCACTACAGACAAATCCTGATTTGATTTCTGCCTTGATTTCTTCCCCAGTATGAAGAATTCCTTTTAAAGTATCCAGCACTTTGAAGTAGCTGGATAGGAAAGTTTGTGTGAATTAAAAGAAAACAGCCCCATCCAAATATAATTCGATCTCTTAAGAGTCTGAAACTGTATCACGCATCAAAATCTTAAATATTTATTTGAAATTATGCACCCTAGTTATTCCATATTCTAAACCTGTGCAGCAGAGAGGCTGTAATTGTAATGGATTTAATAAAAGCTATCATATTCCATAATTCAGCAGGAAAGATTATGCAGAGCCCTTTGATGCAACTAAGAATAGCCAAGTTTCGTCCTGGTGGTGATTGTTCTAAGAACTAAAAGAAAAAAAATCATACAACTCTCTCCTGCTTCTTTTCCTGCCTAAAGTACTCAAGAACCACCATGTCCCACTGAGGTGCAGAATGCTCTCCTTCCCTCTTTTATGAGTTTCAGAGCAGGTACTTCATTAACCCTTAATGAGCACAGCATTCCTCAATATTTAGCAATTTTTATCCCTAGGTTTCCACAAGGGAAGTGATCCCTTGTTCAAGCCTGACTCCCCCAAAAATCACACCTTCTGTGGTGCTGATTTCCCACCTGATCTCCCAACTTTGGGTCCCATAGTCCAATCTTGGACAAATCTGACCCAGAGGGTTTCAGTGAGTTTCCCAAATGAAGGAGAGGCATTAAAAACTCAGCAGTTCCCTGGCACGAGCAGCAGCAGCAGCAGGTTCCTCCCCAAAACCCTCCAAATCACACATTTCATGCCTTGCCCAACACCAGGGTGGTGGGGGCACAGCAGGGACAGGGATGTCATGAGCTCTCTGCATTGTAAGACACAAGATACAAGTCCATGGGGACACCAGGCTTCATTAAACTTGCAAAAACTTATTTCTTCACTCATTTGATTCCTTATTCACAAAGTAAGACTGAGGCACTAAAAGATAAAAAGCACTAGATTTTTAAAGAGCAGTTACGGGGTCTAGGTACTGAAATACCTTTCAAAAGAGTCTAAGTAGAAGTGACTTGCTTAAAGAGAGAGAATAAGTTACTGAATCACATCTTTCAGCATCCAGAGTTTCAGCAAAATCACTAAAAATTCTCTGTTAATTCTTATCTTACCTGGAGATAATCACTACCGGAGAAGAAAGGTGAGAATAAAAATAATTAACAAAAAAAAAAAAAAAAGGGAAAGCCCCTTCTTTAGAGCCAGGGAGGTGAAAAGTGATGTCCAACTTTCTCCTTGTCTTGCTGTCTCTCTTACACTTGCCCAGCTCACAGAGACCCCTCGTAAACAGCTCCATCAGGTTGATGGATATGTGCCACACCTGTTCCCAGCCCCCTGGAGGGAGGTTTTCCTCATCCACCTTCAAGGCAGGGACTGTCTCCCCGTTCTGTGTCTGCAGAGTCCTCAGCACAATGAGGCTGGGCCTCCAGGCACTATCATGGCAATAAATAATCATAATTCAGGAGTGGGATGCTTTCAAATCCCAGACTTACATTCTTCTGAGCTTCCCACCACACGTACACCCCCGAGCCTTCTCCCTCTCTGAATGTGACCTCTGTTCCTGCAGGCTCCCCCTCACTGGGGGATTCCCCGGAAAGCCCTTGTGGGCCAGGTCTATTCCAGGTGGGATGGGATGGCCATTAATCTGTTCACACCTTGTCAACAAGGGGCCTGATCTGAACACATCCTCCCTCAGCTGTAGGAAATCAGCACAGACAAGGGGACAGACGATGGGGCAATGAGGAGAAGCTGTGCAGAGCTGAAGGGACCACGAGGAGAAGCTGTGCAGAGCTGAAGGGACAGCAGGAACATCTCACACCTGAGCAGTTCAGGATGTGGCTCACTAAGACAGCAGGACAGGGAGGCACTGGGAGGAGCCTTCCTCTATCCTGAAATCTGGGGCCACCCTAAGAACTTGGAAGGTGGTTATTAGCGAGTCCCAGGAGAACCAACATCTTTTTTCCTCCAGAGATGACAAACCCCCATGACTTTGATAAGACTGTGCCCCCCTAAATATGCAACTGTGTCTGCTTCAGCAATGCCTTCCCTCCACCCTGGAAGTCCTCCCCTTAATTCCAGCATTATCCTTTTCCCCTCATCTGCTCTTTTCTCTCTCTGTGTTAACACTAATAGTTTTACCACATGTTGGAAGGCAGCAAAAGGAAGTGGTGAAGTGACAAATGGGAATGTTCATGCTTTAATTTATTATGACAATCGTGCCCGGGTCCACAAAGTAAACTGAGTCAACAGAAAAGGACTTTGTGCCAAGTTATTTATCCACTTCTCTAACTGGGGGATCTTTTTTTTCCCCAGCCAGCCATGAGACTGGTTAAACTCATCAACTTTATTGATGAGCAGAAGCAGCAGGGAATTTTCTCACAAAATATGTTGTTGTTGAAAAACTTAGATTCATCCAAACCAAAACCTTTTTTTTTTTTTTCTAGGACTGGTTTGGTGTCACTACATTTCCAGACACAAGGGAAAAGAAGAAGAAGAAAAAAAAAAGATTTGGGGGAAAAAAAATCCCAAATAATCAAAACATGCTGCTTGAACAGTCACTGAACATTTGCTTTCTGTTCAAAAGAGCTTTCTGTGCAGTTCAATTAAATTTTGAAATATTTCATTTTTCCCTTTTTCTCAGCTTTTCATTGAGATGACAAAACAAAACATTTCAACCGAGCAAAACTTAACATTTTTTCCACTTAGCCTGTCAGCACATGGCATTTCTCAGGATTTGCACTCCAGCCTGGCACAAGACAATTTTCCAGCATCTCCAAATCTCCCATCAGCCATCCTGAGGAATGCACCCCGTTAACCCCGGTGAGTGTTTGCCCAGCTCCACGCAGCTGGGCAGGATCCCTGGTGGACAAACTGCTCCAAACCCTCGATTATTCCTCTTTGCAGGAAGGCCACAAAACCACCAGCAGCAGAGTGTCCCTGTCTCCTTTATTTCTCAAGTCATAGGAACAGTCATTTCTCGGGAGGCCAGGGCTCAGGGCAGTGTCCTGGACACAACTGTGACAGTTTCTAGGAAAGACTCAAAGAACAGGCGAGCATGGGATGTTCCACTGCAGAATGCTCTCCCAGCCTCCAAGAATTGCCATTTCAGTTTTCAGAGGCAGCAGAGGTTCCTCAGGAGACATTTTCCCAGGGAATGATTTTTTTCCTACTTTACCCCCCTGGTTTTTTGTCTGACCAATCTCACAGTGTGTTCCCGGGAGCGTCGGAGTCAGTGGAGTCATGGAATGATTCTTTCTGGCACAGGTCAGTTCTCAGCACACTGAGAAGAGCATCTAGTTTTCAGCTACTGCATGTCAAAAGAAGGGTAGAGAATGGTGGATAAACCCCACCAGAGAGCAAAATAAAAGCTCAAGTCCTTTAGAAAACAAACCCTCCAAGGAGAGGTTGAGAGAGGAGCGGAACACGAGCACCGTGCCCTGCAGCCTCCCCTCCCACCCTGAGCAGGGCCCTGCAGGACACCCCACTGAAACACTGCTGTGTCTTTCACACTGAGTCACATTCCAACACCATGACACAGCCCCCAGAGCAGCATTTTAACAACCTGTGGTCCAAACAAGCAGGCATTGTTTGCCATCCTGCTGCTGAGCTGGAACGTGCCCACATCCGGGTGCAGGACACCAGGGCTGCCCGCAGACATCCCATCCCAGGGAGAGAATGGGGCTCTCATCCAACACCTGTATCACTCACCAGCACCCCATAGGCCAGTGCAGGCTGCAAGTCCACAGATCATTTCTGTGCCCTCCCAGGATATTTTTTTCAGAGCTTATAAACATTTCTGTTGTGAAGCCTTTTCTTGCTGCGCTGCACCAGCTGCTGAGCCCCCCCTGCAGCACCTCAGAGACTGCACTGAGTGGGACATCCGAACATCCAGGGGGCCATCAGTGCATTTTGGTTCTTGAATAAATAAATTCTGGCTACTGGGCTTCAAATAAGTCCTCAACAGGACAGGGAACACGTGCAATCTGTCCATAACACAAAAATAACAGGGTTGCCCCACCAGAGCTGGGTAAACCCTCCTGAGCTCTCAACCGAGTGAACCACTGACTAGTTTTTACTCAAATGACATTCCTACACATGCTGTACATGGCCAATATACTACTGGCATTAAGGACATGCTGTTTGATCAGTCTCTGTGGAGATCCCCTCATTGATCCTGAGCTGAAGTAAAGCAAAGCCAAGTCCCAGGGAGAACCTACATGGTCCTCCCGTACACACACGTCCGTGTTCTTGTCTTTAATGGGAGGGCCATGCTTTGCATTTTGTTTCAGGCAGGCTCAACAATCAGGAAAATGCCACTCAGGCCATATTTTCAAACTTTTCTTTCCATCTGTGACAGATGGAAATCTGTGGGTATCTGCGGGGAGGGAAGGAAAACGAGATTAACCTCTGAGAGGAGAGGTGAGACGTCTTCCATCTGCTCCTGGGTCGCTGCAACTGAGCCAGGGAACTGCACTCCACTTTATCACAGATGGAAGGAAACTGGCATTTCCACACCATACTTCATCTGACCTGTTCTGGGGGGCTCTTTTAAGATAAATTGCCTCAGAAATGTCTTTTTCACTGTTGCCACTGAGGCTGGTCCAGATGAGACACCACACTGCTGCTGTGCAAAGCTGGACAGCTGAAACCCAGCCAGGTGGGAGGGTCTCAGAGTGATGATGATGCTCCAGGTTGGGCTGTCACTCCTCAGCATCCTCACATAACCCCAGAGCAGTATCCTCAAAAATAGTCCAGGAATGTTATTTAGGACAGCCCTAAAATATTTGGGCTTTGCTACATCTCTGCAAAACACCTGTGCCACTGCCCCTCCCCAGATCTGTTTTGGGGATATTGTGATATAACAGATTTGATCTATTAGGGATTAAGGTGAGGTGTAACAGGGAGGCAGAACATACAACAACTAGTAAGAGCTACACTAGGGGACTAGGTAGACTCTGGGTCCTTTATTCCTAAATATGGGCCTTTCTCAGTCTTCTTTTACTGTTTCTGTAACTTGCTGTCCTCTGGAGGAGAGCCTGGACTTCACCCAGTGGATTAACCTGTTGCCAAACCTATGGAGCTGTGTTTCTGGCGTGTGCACAAAGTGGCAAAGTTTACCTTTGGTGCAACACTCCTCAAGTCACAGCTCATATGGTGAAAAAGCAAACCACTGGAATAAGATTTTCCTGCCTCCAACAACACTAAGGAGTTCTAGTTCATAACTTCCAACTGAATTCACTGTACAGCCAAGCGTTCCTAATGAATTCCCCTAATGATCATGCCCTAATGTTTGACTTCATTATGTCACTTTTGCAATAGCCAAAGTACAGAAGAATGTGTCTTTCTTTCAGTAAGGATCACTCAACACTCTCCCTCCTCTTGAAGTGCACAAAAGTGTAGCCTGTTCCTTCCCAACCCCTGCCAGAAGGAAGTGCCCCACAAAACAATGTCCCAGAGGAAGAACTGCCAACTGGTCTTGCCCAAGCCTTTTCCCAAAAGGTTTCTTTACTTCATGGACCCTAAACAATACCCTTCAGATATCCCAGACAATACCCAGGAAACTTGGCTACTCGTGTCCTTGCCTTTCCACCAGGGATGGTGCAGAAATGCATTCCCAGCTATTTCCAGCTTGGAAGTGCTGAGGTAGAAAAGCTCAAGGCACTTAAAGAGTTTCTTTAAAAAAAAAAAAAAAAAAGAGAAAAAAAAAAGAAAATAAGAAAAAAAAACTATTGTAGGGTTGAGAGACTCAGAATTAAAGATGCTCCTGACATTTTTTCCTGTGCATTACTCAGCCCAATCTGTTTAATGGGTCTTCATCAGAGGCTGTGATTGCTGATTCGGGCTGGCGACATCATTCAATTGGACATGGCTCTGAAGCAGAAGAATAATTATTTCCCATCTTCCAAAAGACCATTTAATTCATGCTCCCCAATCTCTGGGAACGGATAACCCACAGCCCTTTTAGTTCATTAACTCTCTGGAGCTGTCATCAAAGGATTGTCAGCTGCTCAGGAATTTGCAGAAGAGAGAAGTGGCTGAAAGCTGCAGTGTCCCTTTGAATCCCATGGATTCAGCATGTGCATCCCCTGCCTTGGATCCTGCAACATCCAAACACCTCCCCAGAAAGAAGGGGAGAGAAAGGGGGAGACACACATGACTTTTATTGCCTCTCCCTCTTTCTTCTCCCAGACCAGGATCAAGGCAGTGTAACCCAGCAGCTGCTGTGCTGAGGAAAACTCAAAGCCAACACAGAGAGAGAGAGAAAGGAAAACCAGACACCAAGGAGGCCCTGGGGAAAGCAGTGGTGATGGGTCAGCAGGAGCAATCCCTGTGCTGGTGTTTGGGATTTGGCAGGATTGGCTCAGTGGAAGGATGACTCCAGCATGGAAATCCAGAATCTAGGCAGGCCACACCTAAGGCCAAGCAATCAGTACAGACCACAGCAGGGGAAGGATCTGAGCTGGGCCATCTGCAGCAAATACAGAGGTCAAGTGGAGTGAAATTTGGCAGAAGACTATTTTCCTATTTCCTTTCCCCTCCCACAACGAATATCAAGATGGTTTGAAAGAAGGAAGACAGTAAATAAGTGAAAATCCTGCTTTAAGGCAAGAGTAGAGGCTTCTTCCAGGAGGAGCCAGGAGCTCTGAACCCAGCTCTTGCTAGTGTTCCTCAAGACTAGATTTAAAAGCACTCTGCAGGGGAGGTAAGTGCCATCCTTCCTCCTTTGTGAAACAGGGGAACTGAAGCTCCCAATGATGGGAAAGCACACACAGACCCAGCCAAGGCCTAATGGCAGGTCAGGCACACATATCATGTGTCCTGCACCCTCATCAACGTCTGTCTCTGACCTCAGACACCTCCATCCCAGAATTAATTTCGAGCCCTGAGTGCACTTGGAGCTTTTTGTGGAAGATGGGAAATGCACAGACATTGCAGAGCAAAGGCTCCACCTCTCCCAGGGCATGAGTGGAAAGAATTTAGCTAAGAGGCTTCAGTAAATCAGCCCAAAGCCTCCTCTCCTCGGCTTGTATTATTTATCTCCCTATCCCCTTGACCACACTAAGTTCTTAAAGGCATCTTGGCACTATGCAAACACAGAGGGGGAGTTTATTGAAAGTACTAAACATGTTCTAATTGTTTTCCCCTGCACTACTCGGCTCCAACTCGCTCTGCCGTGAGCGGAAGCCGAGCTGGACAATTACTGAGGCACTTGAAGCAATCATGCCCTTGATATATGGGAAGTGGGGAAGTTTAGCAGTGTGAGGACCTCTTCAATTCCTATCTTTCCTTTGCAACCATTTTGCCAGCCAAAAAAGACATTGTCTCACTTCTCCAGCAGCAGCAGCAGGACACAATAACCTCGTGCCCCTACTCACAGGACACCGTGAGGTTCTCTAGAACAATATGCACTAAAGAGCTTTGAAAGTGATAAAGTGCTGTATAAATATTCAGTTGGACTGCAATTAAATTTTTGGCATGTGGTTCGTATGTAAGTGCAGAAATACCATCACTAAAAGTCAATACATTCCTTTCCCCCTTCCTCTCCCTTTGCCTTCCCTCAGCTATTCCCCAGATCTCCGTCAGCGTTCGCTGAATTTTCATAAGGGGAAAAAATTACTTCCTAAAATGTTCAAAAGCTTTTCCTTGGTTTGTTATTAGAGCAATTATCTAACATAACACAGTGAAATAGCACAAAGTATTCTAATGGGAAACAAATGTGCCAAAGAAGTGACCAAACTTGGAATCTTTATTGAAAAATGAGGGGAAAGCGATTAGTTGAAGAGGCAGCAACGGAAAGATTTTCCACCTGGCCTTGGGCAACACATCAAACAGAGCTTAAAAGGGTGCTATTTATAATTGTTGTCTGGCTGTCTATGGAGCCCTGTCTGTCTGTCTGTCTGTCAGTCCAGGCCACTCTCTCCCCCCACCTCCTCTCTGCCACGTGTCTCATCCCTGATTTGTTTATCCAGTGCAATTCCAGTAGTGTGGGGCTCTGCAGGCATCTGCACATGCTGAAGGTGCTGATCTCACACCCCTTTACTCCAGAACAGCTCCATGGGGCTCAGTGGAGCTGTGGTGGTGTAAGCAAGTAGAAAAATACGCCCCAGACACGGTGGTTTCTTTTCTCCCCCCATCTGCTCAGCTTCTCTTGGAGGCTTTGGGACTGTTTGTGTTCCTAGAGAAGCTGCCACAGGCCAGGTGAGGGCTCAGTGAATCACAGATAATGCACAATGCCTTGCCTGGTCATTTCCCT
Organism: Pseudopipra pipra; assembly: GCF_036250125.1. Classification (NCBI taxonomy): domain Eukaryota; kingdom Metazoa; phylum Chordata; class Aves; order Passeriformes; family Pipridae; genus Pseudopipra; species Pseudopipra pipra. The sequence goes on along the minus strand of NC_087566.1, from coordinate 2,744,625 downwards.
CCAGTAAAATCAGCTCCAAGTGGAGGCAAAAACGTTGCCAGATCAAGAAGGTCTGATTTCACCTCCACTTCACTCTGATATAAACACCTGCAACTTGCAGGTCAAAGGCCCACCAATCCCATCAGTGAGTTTGCTTTGGGGTAATTCAAGAAGCAATTACACTTTGCAAATACTGAGATGATTTATAAGAACATTCAGAAAAGTTTTAGGACCTTGGGTATGACAAAGAATCATAACAGCAATTTCTCACTACTCACTGATGGTCATTTAACACCCTCCTTTAACTGTTTCACTTAATTCAAACTGGGGAATTAAAGAAACCCATTGAGTACCTAGAGCCTCAGCTAGAAATCAGAAATCATACTGGTTTCTCATAGCTTCATTGAGGCCTTTGGATTGATAACAACTTACAAAAACTCAGGAACTGCTTTTCTTGTGAGAGGCAATAAACTCCACAGCACAAATACAAATGGACCAGCAACAGAAAAGGGGGTCTGAAACACAACTGTGGGCTAAAATTCAGTCCCATAAGGTATCCAGGAAATACAAACAAGGAGAACATTTCCAGTTGAATAGAAGAAAGTGTTTTTTTAGTGATGGAGCTGTGAAAAATAATGGGCAGCACATTGGCAACCTGCACTAGTCTTAGCAAGAGATTTGGCCATGCTGAGAGCCCCAGAGGCACACAGCCCCCCACGGGCATGCCACAGCTTCATTAACCAAAACAGGCACTTTTGAAGTTCAGGCATGAAAAATAAAAGCCTGATTTTATCTCTCTTAGATTCCATTTGCCCAAAGATGCCCAAACCTCAAAAGGGGTCAGATGTTCAGCACAGATAATCACACAAAGTTTGGGTGTGTAGTTGAAGCCTATCCAAATTCTCCCAGGCTCTCGAGGACGAAGGATGGGAAACCTCGTGAGAAGAGTTGAGAGACACCAACAGAAGCTTTCTGGTACATTCTGCTTTCACTCTGATCATAAATACTGCAAGAACAACCTTCGCTGTGGTATTTTAATGGTTCCCATCTCCAAATTCCCTCAGCTCTACTCAGGACAATGTGTTTCTAAGTGCACACACTCTGCAGGTGAAATCCTGTGCCTCTCTTGGAGAGCACTGAAAAGCAGGAAGCATCTATCCCCTCACCCACCCTATTCCCACACAATCCCAGTGAATCAGAGGTCACTGAGTGCCTGGAGTTGGAAGGGACCCTTAAGGATCCTCGAGTCCAGCTCCCTGCTCCTTGCAGGACTACCTGAAACTAAACCACAGGACTAAGAGCATTGTCCAGATGCTCCTTGAGCTCTGGCAGCCTTGGTGCTGTGACCACTTCCCTGGGGAGCCTGTTCCAGTGCCTGATCAACCTCTGGGTGAGGAACCTTCCCCTAGTGTCCAGTCTGAGCTTCCCTGATGGAGCTCCGTTCCCTTTCCTTGTGTTCTATCACAGGAATTACACTGTGTGTATCCCACCACGAGGGGCAGGACAGCAAGAGCAAACCCCACCTTGATGCACAGTGATTATGGGGGTGAACACAGTCCTCTGCCCATTTTGTTGGCCATTTCAGTATCCAAAGAGAGACAAAAACCGGGACTCAATCTCTGACCTCACAAAATCACTCTCTGAAAGCTGCAGAAGGGAATCCAGGGCTCAAGAAATCTGGAGAGGAACCATCCTGTATCTGTTCACAATCTTCCTCCAGCTACAGGCCAAAGCCTGCTTTTGTGAGTAATCTCTGACTTCTCTAGGATATCTCCTTCCCTTACTGACACACCCTAAAAGCCCCTTCTCCTTCCCCCAAAACCAACCTCAGCAGCCTCCAGCTACTCCTCCCAGCCTGGAACATTTACACATCCACACCTTGCACTGAAGGGTGACTCCAGAGGCTGGGTTTGCCAGGAGACAATGGCTTTATTTTCTCTTCTCCTGACAGAGTTCATTATGGGATGTAATATGTTGTGTGAAGCAGAACAAACATCAGCAGCACAAACCCCAGTGGAAACCATAAATCTTGAACACATCATCTGGATCCTTAATTCCAGTTGCAGGAAAGCAGCCCTGGCTGTGTAACTGGCTGAGAAGCTCAGACTCTCTTAATCAGCCCTCTGACCACTGTGTGTGCTCACAGAAACAGTTCTACATCAAAAAAACCCAAAAAAGCTTTTATAGTTTTCAGAATAATTTCGGAACGAGCGAGAACGGTTACAAAGGAGCATCAGGGCTCTCAGGGCAGGTGAAATGCTGTGAGAACAGCCCAGCCAGTGCCAGTGTCCAGTCTAGAGTTGCTCTGTATGTGGAACAGCTGATTCCCACTTTCCTGGTCACCTACTGCTTGTGGCAAAGCTGCTTCATCTCCTGATAGATCCACCTTTTACACTCATATGAGGCCATCACACGCACCCACCTGTGTGACCTCAAACCAGAGCTGCACTCAGGTCCCCCCAGGTCTGCTACAATGAAGAAATATTCTCCAGGAGGGATCCTGCTCCTGTGTATTAACTCAGGTAACCTGCATTCGGGTCCCAGCTCCACCACAGACATGATGGGCGTGGTTGGCTCAGCAACTTCAGCTCCTGTTTTCCCTCAGACTCCCCCCTTTGCCTCTGCTCCGTTGGGATTGCAAGCTCTGTGAGGACAAGAAAAATGCTTCCCTGGATGTTTACTCAGCCAGACTCGGCTGTGGCAGGGACTGTGAGTCCCCAACCAGCACAGAGAGCTGTTATCTGACCGGGCTGTCTTCAACCTGCTCAGGATGCTGATTTACTGCCTGCAAGGGAGGTTCTGGTAGAGTGCACATACTCTGAGCTGACTTCACATGGGGACCATTACCTCATGTGCTGGAGGCTGAGGAGAGCAGGAGGGCAGACAGCAAACCTTAAGGAACTAACTAACTAAACTAACTGGAGGAGCAGTATTTCAGTCACCTGAGTGCTTGCCTTTAAGGGCAATCTCCAGCTTCCTCTCCTGCTTAGAGCCAGGAGAGGCCCTAAAGAAGGACTAGCAAACTCCAGGGAATGAATTGTGAGCCTGTGTCCAGCTTTCCACTTTCATTGGTGTTGGTTTTCTGCGATGGTAACACATATAAACCTTTACTCCTGTTAATAAGAACACGAGGAGAACAAGATTAATGTAAAAACTATCTATGGTTTTGAGTTATTCATTGTGGGATGTTGGGTATATTAAATATATCTGGCAGCTTCTATGCCTGGCTCTCAAAGCACACTTCAGGCATTCACAGACATGTCCCCAACGCTTTCATAAATGAAAGTTTCATCTTTGTTTCCAGCACATGTTTTCATTGAAAGTGTCACAGCTTGTGCATGGAAGTCAGGATTAAGATCAGGAGTCACCTCCCTGGTTTTAGCCAAATCAGAAGCAGGTAATAACTACTTAGTTATTACCAATTCTTAACTTAGGAAATCAGGGGCACAATCAGCCCAGTTAGTCAGATCTCCTGCACATCAGTCCAGAGAATCTTTAGGAGTAACTCTTGTAGAGTGTCTCCTCCTGAAAGACACAGAAAAGGTCAGAAAGTTCCAGCAATGACATGTCAAAGTAAGGGAACTGTCACCCCACTGCCTCCTCCAACAAAACCAACTTAGCCACACTTTCCCAAGGGACAAGCACCAGCTCCCGTGGGCAGAACTGAGGCTCAGGAAAACTAAGGAGTTTCCTCACTAAGGGAATGAGGAGAAGAAAAGGACAATTTGCTCTCAATAGGAAGCAAAGACTGAGGTCCCTCTGTCGTGGCTATGAACCAAACAGCTGCCAAGTCTGGGACAAAAAAACATTCCTGTGGAATCTAAAATTCCACCACACATACAAGGCCCAGCAGTTCCATCAGTTTTCCAGCACGTGCCCAAAATATTCTCATTGCTCTTCGTCCTTCTCCTCTGTGGCTGCAGCCACTGAGGAGCTACCACAAAGATGCACTCACTGGGGAGTGTTCGTGTCTTCCCACTGGGTTGCTGCAGGTTCTCACTCTCCCCTTCCACCCCCATTTATTTAGCAGATAAACTTCTAACAAGCAATACATAAAGAGAATGGGCCCTCACAAGAAGCCAGTGAGAGCAGAACAGCTCTGGGGCTGCAGGCACAGCAGAGCTGCCTCCTCACAGCTCTTCCCAGCCACGCTCCCACCAAGAGCAACTCCCAGCAGCAGCAGCAATCCTGCTGTTTCCATCCCTGATGGAAATGAACCCTGCTGGGTTACACAAACATGCAGAGCTCAGAAGATGTCACAAGCCTGACCTCTGCCTTTCTGTGCTGGATTTCTCAGTGTACGACGCCGGCTGTCGAAGGGGATGAATGACGGGATGCACAGGGAGCAACATCGGCGAGCCCGAAGGAATTCGGGCCAAAAACAGAAGACAACAAAAGCCTGTGGAAATGATCTAAGGATGTCACTTGGCAACCTCGGGATTATTGTCCTGTTTTGTACATATTGGTTTTGAGAAGCTGGTAATTGTTCTTGTGTGCCAGTGGAGATTACGAGACCGTTTGTGTCGGTATCAAAGCAGACAAAATCTTTTTCCACCCTTTCCAAGAGGGGCAACTCCATCTTTGTACCAGGGCAACGTCTCTTCTTGTGTGACTCCACTAAAACAATGGAGTTGTATCAGTGATGAATTTGGTCCATTGTTTTCATGGGATTAATGCCAAAACAGCCATAAATGTGCTGCTGTTGCTTTGCATCTCTGGCGTGAGCTGTGAGGTAAATAATGCTCCAGCATGCTCTCCCTTTCAGGCAAACATCTGGATTTCTACTGATTGCAATTTAGCTGCATAGACAATGAAGGCATTATTGTTGCAAAAAGCATTAGAGGCTTCTATAGCACTGGCCATATTCAAGTGACCTTGAGCAGAACCAACTTTAAAAGGTGGTTTTAGTGCACACAGAAAAAAATCCAAGAGAGAGGCACCTCATCACTGCTGCTTCTTTACAGGAGTGAAGTTCTGCTACATCAGCTACCAGACAGTTCTATAGGATTTCATGGTGAATACAGCCAGTCCCTGGAGGGGTTTTATAGGTCTGATACAGGGGGAAGAGCAAAGTCTTACAAGCCTTGATGCCAGCTAACACACATAAAGTGCCAGTAAAGCTGCTTTGCTTGTGTGATGGAAAGAGAGTCCTCCTGGAAGCTGAGCCTCACAGCCCAACTCAGAGAGCAGGTCAGTTCTGTGGCAGGGGAGTTCACTCTCCATCAGCTGTTACAACTCCCTGACAGCAGGACCAGGGTCACTGCTGATTTTCTAATGCTGTGAGCTCTGATCTAATTAGGATTGGACTGAGAACACCAATTCCTCTCACTCAAGTTGCAGATCAACAGTCATTCATTTTTACTGGGAGTTAGCTCCGTGCTGAGACTCCCACCCAGTAACCAGCCAGATTAGCTCCAAACCCAAGAACTCTCTTGAACACATCGTGTCTGATCCATGCTCAGGCAGGAAACTTTACAGGACAAATAGGTTTTGTTTCAGCTGTACTTTTTTTTTTCCCTTCCTTATTTTGAGATCTTTGCATAGAGGTCAAAGACTGGGGGCCTCCCACGTGCTAGAGAAGGTAGTGCTGCAGGGACAGTGCTACTGCTGGCAGCTCTCTTCCCTAGGAATGACTCTGCCACTCACTCCTGGGATTAATCCATGACTCTGAGCAATCTCCATGGTCTGTACGTTCAGCCTCCTTGTTTTTCTCACAGGACACTGCTCCTCAGTGTCCATCTCCCCAGCTAACAGCGAGGATATCAGCACTATCCCCACACTCCTTCAGTTCAGTGCCTTGCAGATGTTTCTGACCAGAAAAGGACCTTGGGGGACTTGTGTCTAAACTTCCTGTTGGGGTGAGAAAGAGATAAAAGAACTGGCCTGATCTGGACTGCTCTAATTTGATTCCCAAAGAGGGAAATCCCTTTTCATTTAATGCATCCTTATCGCCCCAAGCAGTGCAGCTGTGCCGTGGAATTAACCTTGGAGGACACTGGGAGCTACACAGAGGAGGATCCTGCATGGGACTGCCCACGACTGCACTTTCCCACTGCTTCTCTCCCACCAGCCATGGAAAGATGCTGCTTCTCCCCCTGACACTGCTCTGAGGTCAGAACTGGTTCTAGCATGAAAAGGAAGCGGGTTGTCAGCATTAAAACATAAACCATCTTAACTTATCACAATCACAGCGTGTCGTTAAGTCTTCAGCAAGTGTTTTTCGACTTCACACTGAAGTTGTGAAAGATGTCTTCAGACTCCTGTAGTACTTTAGAGGGGGCTATGAAAGAGGCTACTACATCCTGTCTGCTTAGCTAAATATTTTCAGGTTCTGCCTTCAAACACAGATTTCTCTAAGACTTAAGCTGCTGCTAACACACTCAAGATCATCTTTGTGACTCACATTTTAAAGCACAGTTTAGGTCCATCACGTGTGGTGGTAGCACACAGAACCAGAGACTTTATGAACAGTCTGTGGCAGATGTCACTGGAAAGGAAAGAGCAAATTCCACTCCTGGTTTTCACAAACATTATTCTTACCTGTGGGGTGCCTTGCCTAAGCACTTTGCTTCTTCCTTCACAGTTCAGTGACAACTCTGGTTCCCACAGAGAAGTTCTCCTCTCAAAAAAGAGCCACATCCCAGGAGAGACATCTCCTCTCTCACACAGTGACAGTCACAGCTCCCAGACACAGGACAGCCAAGTGATGGAAGAAGCATCTGGCTGTTCCCATTTGGAACATTTGGAAACCCCTGGCCTAGCAGGATCAAGGGTGTCATGAAACCACATGACTTTGAGCCCCCCAAACAAGGAACACAAGACACTGAGACAGCAGAAAGCAAAGTGAATTCACTGGCAACGTTTGGCTTAAATTATCCTAATGCCACAATGTCAGTGTGACATTTTAAAATATACAGAGTCATCTGTTCTTTTACGTCTTTGAGGAAAGCAGAACAGGTAGGAACAATAACCACACCAGTGTTCTTTACACACTGCAGTGTGAGAAGTGGTACTGGGCCAGCAGCCCCCTGAGACACCATCCAGGGACAACAAACTGCAGGGGACAGGTGGGGAAGGGGAGGAGAGGACAAGGGCAGGGCATCAGAGAGGTCTCAGGACCACCAATCCATGAACCACTGCACCATTCACCTGACCCACTGCTGCAGGACGGGTGAGAGGGAGGAGGACACACCTCACCCCCTTCCCTGATGAGCCCGTTGAGTTCTTTTTTCTCTCACTCAAAACACACACAAATGGCCTTTCTGCTTTGATGGCATTTTGGGGGAAGGCAAAACCACACGAAATATTTCGTTTGCCCATAAGCTGCTGTGTTTTCCCCGGCTGGGGGGGAGAGAAAAAATATCCACCTTGAGAAAATAACACCTTGTTCCTGCACATATTGGCACTTGCGCTGCTTCCGTGTCATGTTTGCTCTGTCAAAACAAGTTTTCCTCGCCCCTCAGGGTCAACCCAGCTTTTGAAAACCAAGCTGTCGTCTCCAGGCATCATCACTAGCAGTAGCCAGATAACAGGCTACGAGTTCACATTCCAGAATGGTTATGACTAGTGATGAATGAGCCAGCTCAGAGACAGCAGGAATTTCCTACAGGTTACACTGACCTTCCAAGAAACACGTTTGTCTGACTTAGGGGAGGCGGCAAAGAGGACACATTAGGCCAGGGGGTGGAAGGAGGAAGGGAGAAAACCCTAATTACAAAGGAGGAGACAGTGAACAGCACAAATCATTGCTGCTCAGGGCATCTCTCTGCCCCCAGAATGCTGCAGGTGCCTCACTGAAGGGCAGGTAAAATAATTACGTATAGCAATATAAAGAGACTAATATGATCTTTACACTGTTGACAGAGAAAAAATGAGGTAAACAGAGTAGATTACAGGATGATAAGGAACAAATGTGTTCAGTGGGATAATGTTTTGTGGATAAATGTTTGGTTTAAAGATCACAAGCAGCAGGTTGACAAAACATCACCGTAATCAGAGCACCAAATCAAAGTGTTCACTCTCCACTGTCATGATCCTGATTCCACAGCTACACAGGCACTTCCTACCTGAGGCAGGAACTAGACTTTGGAGCACAGAAACAGCCAGAACTCATATCCACAGCTGTTGTTTGGCACCTTTGGTGTGTCTGAACACACAACAGGCCAAAGAAAAAAAGGCAACGAAACCTCTTCCAAATGTTGCATTTCAAACAGCCCAGTCCTACAGTGCCTGTTGTGAGATTATAGCTAATCCATCAATTGATAGGATCTGCATTCCCAGGATTTCTAAACTGGTCAGCATATCTGACAAGCATTAATTCACCATTTATCACCAGCATTTGTGAGTATGAAAACACAGCCCTCCCCCATCAGTCAGCATAACAGAGATTCTGTCGTTCCCATCGCTTCCCTACTCCAGGTAGAGCCAGTGCTTGCAGCCTGCTGGGAGTTTTTGGGTTCCAAGGCATTTTGCTCTGATGGGGGAACCCCGAGAGAGAGAAGATATCACATATCTATAAAAGACACCACATTAAACTGCTGCTGCTCTTGGAAACCCAGGACAAGATACTCAGAGGGTGTCAATCTGCAGAGTTTTCCTAATCCTGCATCAACTCACAGCCTGATCCTTCTCATTCATCAGCCCATTTATTAGAGACAATATGGATGCAGCAGCCACTGAAGGATGAAAAATTACCTCTAGGACTGGTGAGTTTATAATGTTTGGTGCAGGCAGAGTTTTTTGCAAATTAAATTTACTTTTTTAACTGGGGGGAGAAATGGAGACATTTCAGGGAACGTGACATGCTCAGCCAGCTCCAGAAGTTGTATGTAAGGTTTTGAATTCTGCAGATATCTTCAAAACTTCAGAGAAATTACAAAGGAGAAAACTTAGGAAAACATTTTCACTTAAAAATTGCTTTTTCCCACCCTTTATGACTCAATAATTGTAATTCCTTGCTGAACCAGAAACATGCTGAGAAAAAAGTTTTGACTGTGTTCTATTTTAGGATTTCCTTCCACAGCAAGAAAGAGGGAGTGATAAAAACCCCTTGAACTTCAATAAACATCTCTGAGGGAAAGTTCAAATCTGTTCTCATTGTTTGCTGACCTGGTGCCTATAATGCCTGTTTTTAGTTTCATGTTAAAAAAAAAAAAAAAAAATCCTTGTTTTTAATTAAAAAAAAAAAAAAAGGCAACATTAGAAATAAACAGATTTGTTGCCATGAGCAAAGTTTGTCCTGCAAGGCAGCACATCACACAGAACTCTTGAACTTCCTCCTGGAACGAAACCACTTTTTAAACTGTGCCTTTAATGAATATATATTCAGGCAAGCTCATTAATGGCAGTGGCATCTATTTGTGACCATTCCTGAGCTCTTTGGTGTCTGCTCGAGAACAAACGAGGTGCCCAATAAAGGTACCCCTTTACTGGGAATTAACTGACTCCCTTCCCTCCAGACCTGGCACCACCTGTGCTGCTCCTGCTCCAAGAACACATGGAAAACTTCCCTTTGCACTGTGGCTATCCTGGAATCTTTCATCAGGCTCCTCACAGGGCAAGAGGAATCCATGTGTGGGCTGTGGTTGTGCATTTTCTCCCGTGTTATCTCTCTAGTTTATGCTTCATCCCCTGCCATGGCCAACAAACACCCTTTGAAGTTCCTCAGCACGCCAGTGGAAAGTTCATTTGGAGTCTTGCTGAAGGAGGAACACAGAGTTTGAGAAGCTCCTGCTCCACCCAGGAGGAAGCATCACTTTGGGAGGGACAGATGTTCTGAAGCAGCAACGGCCCCGCAGGGACCCCTGAGTCGAGTCCCTGGGTGCTACAGACACCAAATATAGCCCAGCTCCCAGGAATACTGAATAAGCTGTAAAGAATGGAACTATAAAACCATGACCCAAAGCGAGAAAAGGGAAAGGATGAAAGGCCAGGATGTTGTCCTTACCCCCAGAAGTCACACTGCAGCCCAGCACTCGGGTCAGCTGTGTTAACATCCATTTCTCCAGTGCTGTAACTGTTTCCACTCCCCTCAACCCTCAAAGCGTCTCCCCCTCCCCACACTCTACATCACATCATATGACTAATGAGTTTGACCCTTCTCCAACCCCTATCTGCAGTCTCTCATGGCTCCAGCACCGTTTGCTTCCTGCCTTTATTAAATCAGATGGGCTGTGTGTGCTCCGGGTCCCAGAGCCAGAGGAACACGGAGAGACAGGGAATTAAGGGCCATCCTCTCCCAGCCTCCAGGGCTGTGTGGCTTCTATTTCCTCACTATGTTGCCTCATGAATGTGCCATTCCATCATTTTTTTTCTCACTCTCCTGATGAAATCACTCCTTCCTCCCACTAGAAGGAGGAGGAGAGGAATGCAGGCCTTTTCTCGGTGTCGCTCTGCACTGCAGGGCTGCACTGGGGGCTTTCCAACGTATTTATTATTGCAGTGCCTTACTTTAACACCTAGGGATCAGGAAGGAATCCCTACTTGTTAATCCCTTTAATGAGGGTGACTCCCCCAGCTTCTGTCCATCTCCCCACTCCTTATTTCTCTCTTCCCTTCTTCATTTTCCTGCACCTTTCACCTTTTTATTCCTTCTCCCTCCCTAACCCTCCAACAATTTGCCCCTCTCTTAACATCAGTTACCCATTTCTTAAAGGCAGGCCATTACCAAACCCCTGGAGTACTTTTATTCTGACTTTTGGGGACCTTATTTGCCTTTTGTCACTGGGTTGGGACAGTTGGATCATTCTGCTTTCTCACCTGTGCTTGGATGGGACTAAGAAGGTTGGGAGACAAATTCAAGCTAAACACTTCTCTTGGAAACTACTACTTCTTTCAAACAGAAAGATTCAGCAGGGATGGGTTAGTCTACCTTGCTTGTGAGTTTTGAGATCTGTTTGAGCCTTGGCTGGGACTTGGGCAGACACAAGGGCCTGAATATTTCCAGCCGTGATCTCACAACAGGAACCCCAATCCCTTGGACTGTCCCTGACAATGGTCCCAACACCTCTCAGTGATAAATTTCAAAATGTGGGTATTTCATTGCTAATCTGAACAAAACCAAACATAAAAACATCAACACCCTTTGCAAATGCTCAGTTCTTTCTGCACAGCTCCAACAGGGGCAGCCCAGTGCTGAGAACACCCCTGGTGTTACAGCCCCAGGCCCTCGTGCACCTGAGGGCAGCACTGGCCTCTCACCAGCCCTGACAGCTAAACATTCACCAGTGAAAGATTTGTGTCACCCATTACAGTCAGAGGGACTTGCAAGGAGGTCCTGGAATTGAATTCCACACTTTCCAGGGTGGCGGATGTATAAATGCTGCATGTCAGATCAATAAATGATTACTAGCTCTGTTAACAAGTGGCTAATGTCTTGTTACAGACTTTTACAGAGTCCAGTTGGTCAATAGGTTGCATTTAACCATGACTTATGATCACCTGTATCACATAATAACCATGCCTGTAATATGCTTACACAGTCTATTCATCATGCATTAACCCTTTTAAATTTATTTATGAATATACTCTTACTCTAATGTTTCACCAAATGGAGTAATAACAACTGGCCAAAGAAGAAGAGCTGGGCTTTTTGCAGCCACGTTTCACCTGCCCCAAGGAACAGATCCTGAATCACAGGCTCAGTTCAAACCCGCTCCCGGAGATTAGATCTGAAGCATTAGTTCAGGCTAAAAGGATCCAGAGACTCCCCAAATTTAGTTAGAGGGAACAGGATGAGCCACCTCAGGGGTGGACAACAGAGGAGGAAAAACACCAAGATGGGCAGAGGAGCTGTGGCTGCCCCATTCCTGGCAGTGCTCTAGGTCAGGTTGAGTGGGGAAGGTTGGGTTGGGAAGGTGCTCTCCCTGATTCTTAGGTAATTTAGATTCATAGATAAGTCAGGCCTACAAGAGAGTTACTGTTGTGCTATAGTAAATTCCATGGTATCTTTTGCTAAATTATTTCAATTAGGCTCAAATCCTGTTATAACCTTCAGGCCTAAACCACTGGTCAAGTCCTGGGCTAAGTTTGGCAAGAGGGGTCTGTAAGGCTCTCCCTTACTCCCTTTTATCCTTACTCTTTATACCCTGACCCTTTTCCATACCCAGCCTCCATGTAGAAAATTTTAGGTTGATTTTAGATTTTAGGTTTGGGTTGATTTTTAGTTTCAGATTGATTGATTTAAATTTTAGTCTGATTTCTCTCTCTGTGTGTTTCAACCACCTAGAAAGCAGTAGAGTGAACTTTGACAAGGAACCTTTTGATGCTTTCATTTACTACTAAAACCTGCTTTTGCCCATACCTTTGCTGGTGATTTTTTTGAGTGACCTAAAACACTCCTTTGTGACAAAACTGGTGATGCACCTGTGGCAGTGCAGAGAAACAGAGACCTCCCCTGGACTGTCACCTTATTGATGAATATAAAACACATCCTTGTTTTAAGAGCTCCACCTTCTACCTGTTGACTCCCTGTTACACCTCTAAGGGATCCTGGACTGCTCCATCCCAGAAATGTATTTTCACAGACAGAACAGACCAGGTTCAAAGCCTCAATAAACACCAATTTATATTAAAATTAGGGCCCTCCACACCCTCCAGACAGCAAAGCCATTAAAACACAAGACTCAATATCTGCTTTCTCCCCTTCATATCACCAGACTGGTGAGTGTACCAGCTATTGTACACGTAATTGTGAGGAGTGTTAAGTTTTGCCTATCATCTTAAAAATCAAGCAGTTAAAGGGTATTTCAGAAATACTTAATGGGATTTTCCCACCAGTAAACCCCTGTGCTCAGTGGTACATTTTAATAACAGCAGAATCAAAATCTCATTTATGGACTAAGAAGGTTGTTCTGAGGGTAACATTCGGGGGAGGCTTTGCCAGAGAAAACAGAAGACTTAATAAGAGAAGGGCTCAAGAGTATTAGTCAGAAAAGTTGTGAGCTGCCTACAGGCTTTTTCTCTTCTGGTATCAGAGGGGAAGAAAAGTCCCTGTGGTTGATTCATTATGCCATTTCATTTCTTCATATATAATTTACATGCAATGTAAATACGGTAAATTATTATTTCTGGATTGCATTCTTGGGCCCCGATCCAAAGCCCACTGAAGCTGAGAGAAAGGCTCCTAGGTTGCAAAAAAAATCAAACATTATTGAGAAACAGGCCTGTTATCTGCCAACACTCATTAGGGAGGAGTTTGTGTTCCAGCAAGGGTTAAAGACTCAGGCCCCAGCTCAGCAAAATGTTAAGTACATGCTTAACTTTTAGGTTATGCTCAAATCCCAAGTGGATCTAAAGCACATGGTTTAATTGCTCTGCTGAATCAAAGCAAGCACAGATTTCTATCTGAGTTTAACTGCTGTGTAATCTGGAACTCGGCGTGGCTGATGCCACCAGGAACCTTCCTGAAGAGCTTCAGAACCTTCATATGCTGGATCCAGCCAGCCACAAAAAAAACCCCCATAAGGAACAATCACGACAACTACAACTGTTTTCCAAGTCATGGGAAGAAAAACAATTTGTTCTGTATCAGTTTAGTTCTCAGCCTCCATCTGTTCTCCTTTCCCATTTACTTCTTTATTGATCACTGCTCTTTCGATTTTCCCATCCTGCTGCTCCAGGAGCTCGGTGGGTAAATCCTCTCACCTCAGGAGCAGCAAAAACTCCTTATTTGGGTGGCACAGCAAAGCCAAGGGTCTGAGATCTCCGTGCCTTCTGATGCCAATAATCCCATGTTGGAACGAGATGACCTCAGAGGTCTTTTCTGTTAAAATCTTAGAGATTTAACAGTTCTTCTGCAGAAAAAGCAGTAATTCAGATGCTGCTCGTGGCCTGTTCCCCCCACCTTTGTCTTACCTTTGCTGTCTTGCACCAAGGTGGGAGAATATCCTCGTGGCTGAAGGAGCTGTCTTCACCTCCCTGGCTCGGTGTGATACATCCGCTTCCTCTCTCGTTTCACTCTCCCCACACCTGAAATTCAAAGGCAACTTCACAACCTTTCATCCTCTCAACGCTTTTTGTCAGGTGAAGAAAACAATTAGTCCTGTTCCTGAGCTGAGGAACTAAAAGTCTGGCAAGTTTAACTACGGACAAACCAGCTGCTGCTCAAGTTACTGTGCAAGTATCAACAGGCTGTTCTGCTCCAGCATAGTGGCCTTTCTTTTTTTAATGGTCTTTTTAAAATATGTATTTCAAACCTCCCAATCCTAATTGCAGAAACTTTCAGCAGTTTCCCTGGGGTCACACCAAAGTCTGTGGGAAAGCAGTGACAACTACTTGGTCATAAATCCATCAGTGCCAAAGTTTGCACCTCAACATTCAACCATCCAGCTCTACCACGTCCTTTGGGTTTAAACTACTGCCAACAAGGCCTGCTCAGAAGGACAGGCACGTGTCCTGTAGCTCAGGAGTTCCCAAAATCCTTGTTTGTCTCCCTACAGTGCTCTCAGAGTCATTTTAAGGTTTTTCTCCCTGACACCTTGTAAGTAAACACCAAAAGCACGAAGGGCTGCAAATAAACCTTAAATAAACTTTCCACTTCACCCATGAGCCCCAAGATTTCATCACAGGCTCCTTGCTCAGGCTCTCCTGTGCCCCTGCAAACACACAGAGCTGAGAGCACACACAGTGCCACAATCCCTCACAATCCTGGGATGGCCATGACTGCTGCTCCTTTGGGGAATCTCCAGAGAAACCCTCCAGAGCTGCACAGGGATTCGTGAACGTCATCAGGAATGAGGGAAGATTTTGCAGGGCAGAACTCATACATATTAAAACCAGAGAGACAACTCTGATACAGGTGCTGGAGGTCTTTCAAGGTTACCATATGCCACTGGATTAATCCCAACAGTCTTAAGGTAGAGGTGAGAAACGTTCAAATTATTTGATTAACTTCAAAAGGGAAGATTTTTTACGCCTCTACCTTTTGGCACCCCACCTCTTCTCCCAAGCCAAGAAGAACTAGAAACCTCATAAGAAAGCCAGCTCCAAACCTCTGACCAGCAGATTCCAAATGTGTTGCAATCTTGGCTTGTAGTCAGCCAATTTTGGGAAGGGAAAATCTGTGCCAGTGTTACAAAAATCGCCTGTCAGGAGCCTCTTCATCGAAAAGAGTATTTTTTTTTTATTATTTCCTTTTAAGTGGAAATTGGGACAGCCATGGAGAAATATCAAAGCTGCATTTTGCACCACTGAAAACTCCTGACAAACAGGCCAATTCCCTCCCAGTTTCTCATCTGCTCAAACAGCCTCTCACAAACACATCGTGGCTGTCAGTGGTCACCCACAGAGAATGATTTGTACTGACCCACTGTGGCTGACCAGAACTCAGGATTTGCCATGAGCCTGCAGAGTCATATCCCAAGTATTCCCAGTGAATTTCCCTTCTCTCTTTCTGCCCAAGGGACAGTGAAGCAGAAGCTCTGTTGGCTGCTGGAGACTCCTTCCTGCTGGGACTCATCCTGGAGGGAGCACCCCAGGGCAGGGCAAATCCTCTGACCGGGGCAGAGCCTCAAACCCCAGGAAGCCACAGTCAGACCCAATTCTCCCTCCGAGTATTCCCACAGAACTGGGAGCCTGGAAGTCCCAGCCATTGGATTAAAGCTCCTCCTGGAAGTTTCTCTCTGTTGTGGAGCAATCAGGGACTATAAGGGCTCTAAATCCCCACTGTATCCCACAGCACCTTTGAGCTGGGAAGGCTGAAAGGAGCAGCAACGCCACTGCAGTTCAATCTGTTCCCAAAGCTCTGCTACCAACCCACTGCTTAACCTTCCAGAGGTTTTCAGTCAGAAAACGGAGCAGGGAACAACAGGCATTCCCCTTTTCCAGGAACAGGAGATAATACACCATCCCTGAAGGTGCAAGAAGCTCACACCAATAAATCAGGGCAATTAAACACGGAGCTTTGCGTAGGTACCTGGTTTATATCCCATAATCCCACTCCAAAGGGAGCTTTCCTGCTGCCACTCCCTAGCAACCCAAGCAGCTTGTTTTATGACTCCCCCAGTGCCTTCAGGTGGGGAGGGCTGAGCAAGGTGTTGTGTGGGCCACGGGGAGATGAACAGTTGGGCTCGGTAGCTGAGGGGCTGCAGGTGAAATCAGGGCACAGACACACCCCAGGGAGGATCCGTTCCCCCCTCCGTGTGGGCAGGAATCCTCAGCACGGGGCAGACGGGCACAGTTAAAGTAGTTTCCAACCTGAGAGGCTGCCTCGTGCTCCCAGGGAGTGATGCAATGTAACAGGCTGGTTTCCAATTTCAAAAAAAAATGGGAAAGAACCTTCACCGGTGTATTTTAAATTCAGCTGTCTATAGTGTAAATAATGTTCCACCTGAATGTGCATTTTAATTCTAATGGCAGCTCATCAATCTGTTCAGATGGTAATTCTCACACTTTGTTCTATGAAGCAATAGCCTGTGTTATAAATGGATTATTTTTATGTAGCAGAGTATTTTTTCCTAGTGAATAAAACCCTGTCCACACACACACACACACCAGGTAAATCAGGAGTCTACAAAGGGCTAAGCCAGAAATTGTTATTATTTAATTACTGGTGCACAACCTGCGGGTCCTTGGAAGTAAATTCTTTCTTTACAGGAAAGTATGAAGAGCATGAAAATGAGGGGATTACTGGACAGAACAAAGATTTCTAAACAAGGAGAACTGCACACAGCCTGGAAATTTAGGAGCTTGGCAGAGCTCCTTCCCAACCCACCCTCCCCAGCTGCTCCTCCCAGGCCAGTTCTCCAGCCCCAGTCACAAGAAACTGCTGCTCAAGGAACTGCTCAGGGAAGAAAATACTGGGCTGATACCATGTCCTGGTACTGTTTTGGCCACCAAATGAGGCTGTTCTAAGTGCTCTCCTGGTCTCACCAAGAATAGCTTTTATATTTCCCCAGGAAACCTTTCTACCCATACGCAGACAAGTTGTCCCACAGGCTGGTGTGTCAGGCAACGAACAGGGCAGTTATCTGTAGGTGTTTTATGGACTCCAAGCTCTTCCCACAGAAGCACAGGGACCATCCACCTCTGGCAGGATGCTGTGTGAAACCCCTGCACTGGGACAACCAGGCTCTAACTCACAGTTTCCCTCCGTCCCGTGCTTGGCTCCCGTCGAGCCTGCTGGCCCCGGATCTGTGCCAGCTGGGTAGGAAACCGCTCTGTGCTCCTCTCGTGCCAGCTCTGAGGTGTTGCAGACTTACTCATCCTCATACCATCAAGCTGACACGTTCTTGATTTGCCCAGACTAGAGCTGGCATGGCTTGGGGAAAGACATGGTCAGCTCCAGTTGACTCATTCCCGGTGGTTGTGCAGTCAACAGAACTGACACACAGACATCCCACACGGAGCTTAAACTTTGCTTTACCTCTGCTGGAACAAAAGTGCTGCCTCATCCCTGGAATTGTGTACACTGCAGTCATCCTCTCACATTTCTGAAGCACTGGGTTTCTTATGTCACATATTTCAGCAGATATCTTGTTGTTGAAGACTCATTTTCCTCCAGTGTCCTGGCCCCTCAACAAGTGCCTGCATACAAAATATTTCCTGACTCCACTCTGCATTACTGGAAGGGGCTGCCCAGGGAGGTGGTGGAGTCACCACTCCTGGAGGTGTTTGAGGAAAGACTGGACATGGCATTCAGTGCCAAGGTGGTGTTCAGTCACAGGTTGGACTCAATCTCAAAGATCTTCTCCGACCTAATTGATTCTGTGACCACCTCTGGGCCCTCCCCATCCTCAAGTACAGGTCTCTCAAGCTTCCTCCTCCATTTCATTCATCACAGAAATGTTGTGCCCCTTCAGGATCCCCATGGACACATTAGCCAAGGACACTCCCTTCAGCTATCCAAACTTCAGTGGACACTCCAAGGTCCTTTGGTCCTTTTGGCAGTGCCAGTCTAATGCCAGTTGTGTCTTCCACACAGTACCAAAAAAAGAGCCTGACCTCACAGAAAGGTGGGACAGATGCCAGCAGTCATTTTAACTATTCAGGGAACACCCTCAGTGCCAGTTTTTCTGTATTTCTCAACAGCCAATTCCTCAACAAGCAAGCATGTGCAGATATCTCCCCAAAGTGGAAGCAAATGCCCAAACCACCCTCATGCATCCACCTCCCTCTGCCAACTGAGACAGCAGAAAAGCCTCACTGGTGACGAGGAGAAGCTGGAGCCAACGCTGACCCAGCAAGATCAATTCAACATCTGAAGAATTTCAATGTTAGTGCTCAGGAATACCAACTAAAATTAGCAGAGGAGAGAAAGGCTTTTTCTGTGTGGCTTGCAAAACTTCGTGGTGGTGAATTTATATGCAATGCACATCTACTTACAGTGAAAGCAGTGTCACTGTTTCCTAGAACCAGAGGTGCACCTTGCAAACCCTGTTATAATGAAGCATCCAGTAAGTGAAAGCTGTGGCCCCAATCTGACACAGCTTAACCAACCCTAACTGAGGCTAAAACCTCACAGCTCCACGAGAGAGAGTTTCAGTGTGATCCATATCACCAAAGACGCTTTTTCTTTTCAAACTGATATAAAATCACAGCACAAACACCTTTGTGCACCTTGCTTATGACAGTCTCCATTCAAAAGAAATTAAGACTAGCAAAGCAAACACAATCCCACCCTATAAAGCATTAGGCCACAGGATTTACATGCTTCCCAGTATCCTGAAGCTGCAGCCCAGCTGTGCTTCAGGCACTCTGTGCTTAGGCAAGAGGTGGGGCAGAAAACAAAGCTGAGGACATGAGAAAGACTAAGATGTTTCTACAGGTGTGCTCTTTGGGACCATTCTTTGGGGACCTGGCAAAGCCACACCTTTACAGTTCTGGAGCTGTTAAGTGCCTCAGACTTTGTGAGGATCTGTGTGGGTGCAGTAAAGGCAGGATCACAGTTAAACTCATAACACACTGCCAGAATTCCCTGCCACGGGAAGAGCATGTGAAGTGCAAAGAAGAGGTACCTCTAATGTTTCCTGCATCCAGTTTCCTGGAAGGAATTTGAGAGCAGGAGTGCCCAGACAGTGACTCTCCTCTTCTGTACGTCTGGGGCTAGACCTAGAGCTACCAAATGAGTTTATCTGTGGGCACACAGCTGCAAAATTCTTCGTTTGGAAGTTGTGCACTTCCATCTAGAGCATCTGGCATTGGTTGCATTTGCAGAGGCTGGTGACCAGATCCAGTGCTTCCCATCTAAACAGCAATTATCTTCTGACAGGGGTGGGGTGGGAGGAAAAAGGAAGAAAACACAAGAAAAGGAAGATGATCCCAGTCCACTTCCAATTTCAGTTGTTTGATTCTGGATTCAACACAGTATCAAGCCCAGTGTGAAAGCTGGACTCAGTCAGACTCCCCAGGACAATGGATCACGGGGAAAAATCAATGACTCATCTGAACAACAAGTTAATAAGGAAGCAGAACCCAGGACTGATACTTCCAATGCCCAAAACTGCACGAACTGAGACACCAGAAGCAATTCAAGGTTAATGTCTGTCACTCTGAGCTCCATCCAGAATTGAAACATAGAGTCAGACTATTGAATGAGTAAGAGTCACGTTCTTAAAGGACTCAAAAGCATCGAGTCAGCACCATATTTCAAAGAACTTAATATCTAATGAATCTCTTAAAGGGCAGATTTCCAGAAGAGGTCAGACACTGGCAAACTAAGCGATCAGAAAAGCTTATTCCCTTATTCAAATGGCTAAAACAGGAATAAGGAATTCTAAAAGGTCCCATTCCCACATCTGGCAGTTGTGAAGGGACACCAAAGACATAACCCAAGGAGTGACAATAATCACAGTGATGCAGTGATGGGATTCATCAAATGAATCCAAGAGCACTGGGTAAATTGCACCCAATGGAAACAAGTGGAAAAGTGACCCCAAACACCAGCACTGAATCCTCCTTTATCTGATATTCCTGAAAAGAGGGAAACACCTCATGGCCTCAGTTCCAGATGCCCACCAATACCATGCTGCTGGGATTTTAAGCTCAGTCCTAACTTCATTTTCCTGAGGATAACACAGTGGGATTATCAGTGATGCTGAGCAGAGTGGAAGGAACCATCCCAAAAAGTGTAACTACTGAGGAGCAGAAGTTGGCAAAGGCAGGTGGGAATTTTTTCAGTTCTCCACACTCGATTAATGCACATGATGCCCATGGTTATGTGAAAGCAGCTGTACTGCCCATTTATAGCAGATGTCCTTTCTCCAAAATACTTACTCCTCTGGGACACAAGACTTGCAAGGGAAGAGTTTCCTCATCATTCTTTACACACATTTTAACAACCAGCAGTCCTGTGACTTAGGGATGGACCTTTCTACTGGTCTCTCCAAAGAAGGTCAAAGGGCCCAGGACCCCATTTTGGGCATCTCGGTTGAAGATGCAAAGTTAAAATTAATTTATCTTCGTGCAGCACAGAACTTTTGGGTGTGTTTAAATGAGGCAGGAGAGGAATTCTGTGTAGTGAGTCATCCCCAGGTCTGTGAATGCTTTTGGCTTTGCCATTACTCACCTGACTCCAGCTCTGTGCTCCCCTCAATACATCAATATCTAGACGGAGCTCACAGACAGATGGGTGTTAACGACGCTTCCCCAAATATTAGTGATTTATTCCCAGGCTCTGGGATATTATTTGAATATATCTTACTTTGTCAATATAATGGTGATGGAATGCCCCTTCAGGTGAAAAGCAAAGCGCCTCCGTTCAAAGCAGCAGAGAAACGAGGGGAAGCAAAGGAGCAGGATGTGTTAGATGCTGTCTCGGGAACACCTGCAATCCAGCAGGAGGTGAAGGGATGTAGGTACAAGGTCTGTCAGGTTTACATCTCCCAGGCTCTCCCCACCACAGCCCTAACCCTGCACAGGTGGAATAAAATCTGCACTAATACAACTGCTTGTCTCGCAACTTTTAGAGCAATAATGGAAAAATCCTCTGGAAAGTGAAGGTTTCCTGCCCACTTCAGCTCCAAGGTGTTCCATATTTACCCAGACATTATAAAAGACATTAAAATGCAAACCAAAATATTAGGTTAAAAAATCCCAACAGAGTAAAATAAAAGCAACTGAAATAGTGATACGATTTCACCATTTTAAAATATGACAATGTAAGGAAATACAAACACTACTAACAACTACAACATTTATTCTTTCCTGCAGCATAAGTTGTCTTGCATGTTCCCACATTTTCTGCTAAGTACAGGACTTAATACAGTATCCTCTCCATGAAAAGATGTTTATCAGAAGACAGACGTGACACAGAGTCAGCCTGAGTAAACATCAGGGTTCATAATTTGTATTTTTTGACATTTTGTGCAGCCTTAATGTTAAATTAATCTTGTTTTATTGCATTTAACTGAGCAGTAGTTGGAGCTGACAGCTAAGTTGCTACCACCATCAGAGCTCTGGGAACTGAATTCCTTTTCTCTTCATTTAAGCCAACCTTCTACAAGCTTCAGTGATTTTGGTAGAAGAACTACCAGATCATACCTTCGCAGTGACAGAAAATGAGGCCCAAAGTCCTCCTGAGAGACTTCCCCCAACTGACAGCTCGCTCCTTTCAAATGTGAGTAAATACCTTAAAATCTCCAGGCTTCCCCTGTGGCTTCTCCCAGCTCCAAACCCTAAGGACTTCCCAAGCATCTCCAGATCCCAGTCATGGCCACCCAAGAGCATCTTACAGGAAAACAACCCCGACTGCCTCGATCTGCAAATTGGGCCCCAAAGTTCACCTGCCCCAAGCCTGCACTGCCCAGGGCTGCCCAAAGCCTCATTTTGTCTGGATTCTGCCCTCAGCAGGCTGCCAATGGACAAGGGCACACGGGAAGGGACGAGAAGAAGATGAGTATCAAATGTAAAATGCACATCTATAGTTTTTCTGTCGCTTTTCCCCCTCTCCCTTTCCCCCTGTATAAACACAGCCTCCCTCCACACAAACAGAGCCACGCATCTCCGTGCACCCGAGCCCTGGGCTAGCGCTGAGCTGACAATAGTGGCACTAATGCTAATGAATTCTGATTATTCGGATCGGTCATTAAACTAATAAGCCCATCTCCAAATTAGCGTGGCTGCTCCAGCCAGCGAAAATTTAATCAAATCTGCTTCATTATTTCAGACGTGGTGCACTTGGCGAAAGTGACTGCGGGAAAGGAGAACGGGACCCTCATCTGATAATTTTATCACTTGACTGCCAGACCATGAAAAAATCGGTGTGATGAATTTTTTTTTCCTCTGGGGGGTGAGGGTGTGGAGCAGAGGGTGTGTGCACGTGTGCTCTGGGAGCTTCCTCTCGTGTTCCCTCCTAATTAAACTAAACCCATCCTCCCTTCCCTCTGCCCTGTAACTGTGTTTGTTGTTTCCACATCTTCCCCACCCCCTGAACGTCTTCGCTCTCTTCCCTTGCTTCCCCCAGGTCCTGCTCTGCCTCCATCTCATACCCTTTGCACGCATGACCACGGCACAGCTTTCAGCCTCTGAGACAGAGGTTGTGAGACTTTCCTGAGCTACACAGCACTGCAGGCTCTGTCTTGCCCAACTCGAGCCTCCTTATGCACAAATTAGCCCTGCTTTGCCTCCTCACCCTTTTTTTCCCCCCTCTCAATTTCTGAAAAAAAAAACCAAACCAAAACCAAAAGCAGCAAACAACTCCCGGGAAAAAAAAAAACAAAACAACAACAAACCAAACAACAAACAAAACACAAACCCAAAACTTTCCAATTTTCTTCCCTCCCTTGTGTTTACTTGGATTGTGAGCATTTTGAATTTGATAGGGGACATCAGGCCCTATGTCTGCACACATTTCCATGCACAGGGCACACACAAGAAGCAAACTGAGGACACACAGCCCCAGCACACATAACCCCAGACACAGGAACACACTTAAATGCAAACTCAGAATTACCTTTCGTGGCTGTATTTTGAGGTACTCTTACACAAATTAGACACCTATTTATTGGTTTCAATGCAACGCTTCAGATTTACCTACAATTTCTTGGCTGCTTCCTCCTGCAGGTCCATCGTCACTTTAAGAACAAAAGCAAGCCCACCTTATTATCCTAGAATGATTATCATAGATGATTATCATAGAATCATGGAATGGTTTGGGTTGGAAGGGACCTTAAAGCTTAATTCCTTCCAACCCCCCTGCCATGGGCAGGGACACCTCCCACTAGCCCAGGTTGCTCCAAGCCCCGTCCAAGCTGGCCTTGGACACTTCCAGGGATCCAGGGGCAGCCACAGCTTCTCTGGGCAACCTGTACCAGGGTCTCCCCACCCTCACAGGGGAGAATTTCATCCTAATATGGATACAAACCCAGAACTCCAAAGGCAGAATGTAAATAAATTATATATAAAGAAAGGATCAGGCCTCACAAATGCACGAGCCTCATCAACGTGCAGCCCTGCTCAGTGCTCTGCTCTCTGTAACTGGGTTCAGAAAAGACAAATCTCACACTTCTGATACTGGATGGCCCTGCTGGAAATGAAATAGGATAGTACATCTTGTCAGTGTGAACAGAATAAAGCACTGGCCACCCCAACAGCCAGGAACAGGAAAGGAGCCAAGGTGGAGCACGTCCTCCTCCAACAATGAGCCAACATCCAAAATCTGGGAACACATATGAAGAAAAGCAATTTTGAACAGCAGTAGCCATTCCTGCTCATAGTAGATCTCACAGGACTTTACTTTTAATGGCCCTGAAGGCACCTGGAGATCTTACATTATCTCTGAAGTTACTCAGTCTTCACCTTCTGGCACAAATTTCCTCCCAAAAGTTGGGATTCACTTCCCATGACTAACAGCTTTCCAGATCTAAATTAGCCACTTAGATTCCCTTTATCTGCAGAAGGCAGAACAGCTTCCAAAGGGCTACTCCTCAATTTCAATTGTGCATCTCCCATTTCAGGAGAGCAGGAACACTCCCTGCAGAAGAGCCTGGTTTTCTTCCCTGACTGTATTAGAAATACAGACAGTTCGCTTTGACCCGACGAAAGTTCTGTCTAAAATTAAGTATGATGAGTTCTGGACCAAGGAAACATTATCTGTGCTATATCCTAGCCTGACAAGGTTTATGAAGCAATGTAGGTGCACAGGATTGATCTGCAACAGAAATTCTTACAGCTGAAATCAGACACCGAAGATAAAGTTGACTGGCAGCCGACCAGGCTGTCAACAGCATCAACCACAACTGTGCAGATGCCTTCTAAGAGAGGTACCAGAATGATATCCTGCCATCAAGCATATGAGCTCTAAATGCTCACAGGAAAGCAGAAGGAGAGGCTTTGGATCTAATGCCATCAGTTCAATGAGGCAAACAGAACATATGCTCTCTTAGTGGAATCTCTAGTAATCTCCTGGTTGACACCTAACTCTGCTGCTCACTGGATGTCAAGCTTCAGCCTGTGACATTTTCCACTTTGCTAAAGTACTCTTCTTCTCCCCTTCCATCACCTACTGCCTCCATGTCCTACTCCTTAAGCAAAGCACAGCATATGTTCCTCCTAAGAGACAGGTACCTCATCTAAATGCTCTTTGATTTTGCACAGAGTGTTCCAAATAGACTGCTCTTACCCCAGACAACAGTCAGAGCTCTCAAACAGGACCTCACTGCAGTCTTCTTTCCCCTTGTTTAGACTATTAAGTGGTTCAGAGCAATCCTGCTCCTCCTCCTCACTGCCCTCAGAGCTCCCTCATTCAGTAAGACACTCAATCTGATTTTAGAGTTGAAGAACTGCAAAGCTAAAAGACAATTAGTCTGAGTAAGGCTTTAGAGAATAGCAGTTAGGAACTGGGATGTTGTGAGGGATAGTTTTAGCAATTAGACAGCTCTTCCTGTCAAGACTCAGGTTGATTTAGTTGATTACACTCAGAGAAGGTTCTTCCTCCCTGGCCCACATAAGAAGGGAGTAGAGGACACCAGTGACAGGTACATGTGTCACACATGGTCATTATGGCCATGCAAAAAGGAACCTTGTACCCAAGTGTGGAAACCACAGCAGCACTGAGTATCTGTGCTCTGCTCCCCTGGAGGAGAAACTTTAGAAATATGGGGAAGCTCAAGAGCAAACTCAGAGACCAAACAGTGCAAAACACATTGCAAAAGTTACGTGGAAAATACTGTTGTGGGAGCAAAGGAGCCAGAGAGAACATGAGCCAGCAGCTCACAGGCCAGAACGATGAACCAGGCTCTGCCACACGCTTTGATGAGCTCCACCAGAATATATAGGGGGGCAAAATGCCCTCCTGCTGTGCAATGGTGCTGAACGATTGTAAGCAGGGTTTGAAAACGTCCAAGATTTAGCAAAATAACACAAAGAACCTTCTGGATGCAAAGCACCAACAGTAAAGACAACCTATCATTCAGAAAGACCTTTTTCTGTCACCACGGTCTTTCCAAGAACTTGTCCATTCTGCTCTCCAAAGAAATTAAAAGAGTATAAACCTGGAATTAGAACTCACAAAACGTGGAGCACCTGGATTGAGAATTAACACCTTTGTTCTTCAGTGAGCCAAGAGCAGAGGTGAAAACACTCAGCAGCGTGCAGAATACAGATGTAACACAGACTTTTAGGCATTAGAGGAATCAAAAATGAGGCAATTTGAAATCAGGCTCGAGAACTGAAGCGGCCTTGAGAGACCAGTGGCACCTCAGCCATTACCTCCCCCTCCCTCCCTGCTGCGAGAGCCACGTCACAGGAAAGGAGCCAGGAAACACCCCGAGAGCCACGACCAGGGAAAGGCATTTTGAAAAACATTTCAAAAAACATCTCACTCAGTGAGGTTGGTGACCCCACCATCCTTTCAAATCAACACTGCAGGAAGGGTTCATCTTCCTTTTTTGCCCGGGAATCGGTGACAGCCGAGACACGGGTGCACACAGATACACACACACAGAGCAGCTTTGCTACGAGAAAGGTTCAAGCTCTCCTGTCCTATCGCCTGGAGGAGGACGGGACATTTAGATCGTCCTCTGAGAGGGCCAGTGAGACCTTTAAGAAATGACACACGGCTTGGGAGCCCTGAGATTCAAAGAGACAGGTACTCCGGTGGCCTTCTCAACTCTGCTTTCAGCCGGCAAGACAAAACTTCTCTGCAGACGTGAACTATCCCCTGCTCTGAAAGGCCTCTCCATAGATCTGTGTCAGCAGTGATTAGCTGTTGCCTGGCACGTCATCCATTTGCCATTTGTTAGGCCAAACATGCCAACATTGGTAATCTAATCTTTGGCCGGCAACGGCCTCTTCCAGGTTAAACGTATTAGAAGGAGTGGAGGGGAGCGGGCTGATTTCCCAGGCTGTGGCCTGCAGCTTTCCACCATGGCCTGACCCCCCTTCCCAACCCCTTCCCCTGGAGATTGCCGGGGTCAGGACCTCCCCAGCATGGAGCTGAGTAAAACACTAACAGAGAGAGATGAGAGGATATTGGAAACATATTCTCGAGGCCTCAGCGCTTTGGAAATCTGAGAAGAACATGAGGCGTTAAGTTAGAGCTTTCACTGCTGGGTTGTGTCTCTGTGCGTATGTGTGTGTGTGTGTGTTTTTTTTTTAAAAACATGTTTCAACAAGAATTTGATAAAGATATCAGTAAGACAAGGTTGAGGGGTTTTAATGCAGCAGCAGCAAAAAACATGGGGCTCTGTTCATGGGAGAATCCACGTTAAGAGACACCTTAACCCACAGCTCGTGTGTTGGCAAGAGGGATGCTTTGCTTTTTAAGGAAATATTTTAGGTATATCAAGTATATCTTCTCCAGGGAAAAAAAAATTCACTTTTATCTGCCATAGGCTGCAATGTGTTCAGAGCTAAAAGCACTGCTTGGTGCCCTGGCAGGAGGGGATGCTCCTGGGAATGCTTAAAAATGAGAATCATGTGTCTGAAACCAAGCAAAACAGCCATCAGGATTCTCAAAGAGTCATTTTCCCCTCCCTAAAGGTAAGGGAACTCTCTCACAGAGGTGCCACATACCTGGGTGTGTGAGACCCCTTGGAGCTCTTTAGTGAAAACTTTAGTTTTCACTAAAACCAGGGGTGAGAAATAGGCTAAAGGCTTTAACACAAATGAAGAGGCACAGGACCAGTTTTGAATCTCAGAGACAGGCTCTGCAGCAGCTCAACAGCAGATTACAGATGAAAACACTTATGAAATATTTCCTAGAAAGTTCCCCTGCAAACAATACTCAGGATGTTCCATAAATGACCCAAAATAAGAGAAATTTCTCTGGCTTTAGTCCACCCCAGCAGCCAGGATTGTGTTGGTTCCCAAAAAGCTCATGGACACAAGCTGCCCATTCTCATTACTATCACTGCTTTTTTTTTTCTCCAAAGATTAGCTCAGGACACACACACATCCTTCTGCCCTGACAACATCCATGTTCTTGGGGGAAAATTCCTACTTATACAGAGAAACAAAGATAACAAGTCTGCAACGACCATCCTGAATGAAAGGCAACGTACGTGATGGACAATATTTATTTCAAGTGTCTCAGCACAGGATACTATTTGTGTGTTGGAATTGGTTCTTTCCTTTGGGGAAATAAAAAAAAATGTTAATCAAGCTAAAATTTTTGTGGTAAAATGTAGCCTGTTCCTGGACACTGAGAGTTCCCAGATGGTACTGAACGCTCCCGTCAGGAAGCCAAGCCCTGCTTTGTAGTTTGCTTGGTGCTAATGTGTATTTTTTATCAGTTATTTCTTCGGTGCTAATTCATTCCACTTCAAATAGGCTGCTGACACCAGGCAGTGGGGTGGGAAACAGATCCAAAGGTGGAACCAATCTGGGAAGGGAGAGCGATGGGGGCACTGGGCTGCGCTGCCAGCTCGGTGCTGCGCACACGCAGAACCTGACACCCAAAAGAAGGCATTTAATCCCACTGACGCTGAGTGGAACAGACAGGACAGAGCAGCTGCGAGCAAACTTCACTTTCTTTAATCCTGTGTTCCTGCTTAACATCCCCTTTAAGAGCAGAATGGACCGGGGGAGATGTCTATGATCTGTCTGAAGAGATGACAGGCGAGGCGGAGGCTTCGGGGGGTTGCCAAAGGACAGTGACTGTGGGCAGTGAAAGACAAGTGCCATCCCTCTCACCAGTTACCCTCAGCAGAACAGCCTGGTAGCTCAGGCATCCAAAATTCACTGTACAGATTTAATTCCCACCGTTTTGGCCTGCCCTCACAAATGTCAGTGTTAGCAGAACAAGACCTTTCAAATGACATCATCCTATAATGACACAAAAGAGCCCCTGAGTTTTGCACTTCGATTCAGGCTGAGAAGTAGAAGAAGCCAAACTGTGTCAAAAAGCACTTCACCTCAATTTTTTTTTTGCTTGCCTCAAATTGACAATAAAACCTGATGACTGAAGGATCTGTTTTACCCTCTAAGTCCAACCAACACAGACACATCACAAGGTGCCCTGAGAAAGGTCCCGTTCTCCTTTGGGTGTGACACAAAGCCCTGGGAGCTGCAGGAACCATCTCAGTTCTGTGGACAGACTGCAGCAGAGTCCAGCTGAAAGGCTCCAACCACAACCCCCTCAGGACAGGTCCTTCCTCGGGTCTGGAATCTGGAAAACACTCGCCTTGTTCACATTCCCTTCAAATGACCTGCAAGATCTGGCTACAAGGTTTACCTCTCCCCTAGATTTTATTTCTCCCCCAGAAAGAGAAGTTAAGTGAGTTCAGGAAATGTTTTTTATTTGGGACATGGCTCTGTTTCCCCATTTACTACGTGAATTCTCTATGCAAAGCCAGAGCTGTATTTATAAATATGTTTTCTTTACTGGATTTGGTGGGATAACTCAACATTTCCTGGTCTGGCCCAAGTCCATCCTTCAAAATATCATTTTCCTTGCAGCTCCCTGTGTTTGAGTTCTTCTGCTTTGTTTCTGTTTTCTAATTGACAAGGGTGAAACACTGAAACCTGAACCAGGCACAGATCTGAGACCCACTGGTGTCAAACAGGTTTGGCATCAGATTTGTACCAAGATTACTGAAATTAGTGTTTACTGACTGCTGTGCATTTTGGATCAGGCCCTTGAACTCAGGATGCTTTTTTCCAAAGGAAGCTGTTTAGGGTTCTTTACTGCTGGTAGGAAACAGAAAAGGGAGCTGCAGTGGTGAATTATTGGCATGACATTACTCCTGGGACCCCAAAAAAGAAATCCTATTAAAGAGAGTCCTTGTGATCTCATCGCTCTGTATTTCATGACTCTTCAAGAGGCTCTGCTAAAGTCATTCCCAGAAAATTTCCCCTGGAAAGGCTCAGGGGAGAAAGGGGCTGGATCACCAGTTGGTCTGTTTAGCATTTACTGCCTCTGAAAGCAAGAGGGTTTTTTTTCCTACAAGCACCAGCACTGCCTAAAGAAGGCTGGAGATTCCTGGAGGGAAAGGCAAAGGCAGCCAGGATGCAACATTTCACAGCCTCCTCCTTCATGGGGAGCCTTGGGTCACTCTGCACCTTCACACATCACATGTCCACTACTGACACTGCCCACTAGAAACAATTGTGTTTAACACACATGCTCAAAAGTCACAGTGTGAACAGGGACACACCCCAGTAAATGCCTGAAATCTTAAATAATCAAAACAATCCCTCAGCAAAGAGCCAGAGAGAGCCATCTCTAAGGGATGGCCAATATTCATATTTACAGAGGAATCCCAACCCAATCCATGACAATTAATGCAGAGGCTTTAATAAAGTTCTCCTCTCCAAAGGGTTCCCTGGATAAGAACTGCTCAGTGCTGCCCTAATCCCTCTGGATGTTTGTGTCCATTACAGACCCTGGTTACTGATCACATTAATTCAGCAATTGTAGGAAATTAATTCTTACAAAGACGTGATCTGGAGTCACTTGTCCTTTCTCACTTCATCATCTTTTCTCACTCTTTCTCTTTTATCAATCAGGATAAAGTCAGAATTTTAAAACCACTCTTCTTGCTACTTGCACAGCCAAATTCAAATCTGGGGAACTCCCAGCTGCTGCAACTGGAAACACTGGGGGGAAGAAGGAACAACCTGAGCCCACCCCAAAGCTCCTTTGGGGGCTCCATTTCAAATCCACAAACCCAACACATGCAATAAAGGACAAGTTGGTGGGTTAGAACCCCCAAATTTAAACAAGTAGCCAAGAATAAGTCTCAGAGACACAGGAAGACATATAAGGATGAAAAAGGAAAGAGCTTTTCCAAAACAGTGAGTTCACTTCATCCCCAACTGCTGCATCTTGATGAGAATGCAGCAGAGAAATCTTTATATTCCATAAAGAATAAGCCTTATATTCTACCAGATGAAGAAAAAGAAAAACTGCACATACAAAGAAAAAATGTTCAGAAGTTAAGATTGCTATCACAGTGCATTCTTTATACATGACCAGCACTATGTTTAAGAGCTACACAAAAGCTGCAGCTTTACAGATTGATACCAGCACAGGGGGGTGGGAGCTTTTCCACTTTCACACAGTTACAAAGGTGAAAGCCCAAAGAAGCATTTTTGGCTGCTCAGACCTGTTCCATTAGATCTCTGTCCCACACAGTTGGAGATGAAGTCCCCATTAGAAACATCTCCATTTCTTCTACACATTTAAGAGAACGTGGTACCTGTATGTTCTGTACAGAACCTTTGACAACACAACACAGAAACCTATTCCTGCCCAAATTTCCTCACCCCTTGGTCCCAGCTGTGGGCTAAGTTGGGATGACCCTTCACAACAGACATATTTCAGGTTTTTTTTTTCATTCCAACCCTCTCCACAGGAACAGTGGTGGGGTAAAGTTGAAAGCCCAACACTCCTCGAAGCACAAATGCCCCGATGATGTTCCATTGAGGTGCAAACGAAGCAGAAACTGCTCTTGGGTTTTCTCTGACCACAACAGGTATTTACTCCCTCACCTTGACCTCTCCTGTGGGACCTTTTCCTCCTGCCACAACCAGAACTCACTGCCACTGAAACGGTGACCCAAGTGACACAAAAGGCTGGAAGAACTCGAGAAGAAAAGAGACTTGGCAACAAACTGTTTAGTGTTCTCTGGTTTTGAGGTTGTTTTTTGTCAATACTTAACACTATTAATATCAACACATCAGACATAAATAACTTTCCTTAAAAATTCCCTTGTCTCTCCAGTTAAGATTCCAGAGCACACAGTGTCTCTGGCAAACACAACCAGCCTGCCAGGAAAACAAGGTAACTTTGTATTTCTGATATTTTCAAGACACAAGCAATATACTTTTCTTTCTTTTTATTGTTTTAATATGAAACAAACAGAGAACCCTTAGAGGCCTTCATTATGAAGGAGCAACTAAGGCCAACCTCGACAACAAACAAACAAACCCAAATAAAAATGAAGGGGCAGTCTTTTGCAAGTCATTTCAACCACAGGTCTGCTTCATGGCTGTCTGCACTAAGTCACCACAATAAAACTCCTCTTTTCATGGAATAACCACCATTTTTCTAGACACTGACTCAAACTCTGTCCTGGATTCCAGGACAGAGAAGTTCTCTTTTCACTTGAAAATCTACCTTTCTGTGCCACGCAAAATAAATTAAGAGGGAGAAAAACAAATGTTTTGTATTGGGAAATGCAAAACAAGGTATAAAATACACTCAAACCAATAAAATCAGATCCATCTTTAACTGCGAAATTGTTGGTTTCCTGACTGGATCCAGTTCATACTTTTGCCTTGTGGCTGCCATACAGTGTATGGAGCCCTCCAAGTGCCCTTCCC
Organism: Pseudopipra pipra; assembly: GCF_036250125.1. Taxonomy (NCBI): domain Eukaryota; kingdom Metazoa; phylum Chordata; class Aves; order Passeriformes; family Pipridae; genus Pseudopipra; species Pseudopipra pipra. The sequence goes on along the minus strand of NC_087566.1, from coordinate 2,712,945 downwards.
ATAAGGATTTGTGTGAACTATCAGGGTCAGGAAAATCAGCCTTTACCCCTTCCTTGGGATTTTTTTCCCTTCTTTTCCTCTTTTTTTCTTCAGAGGAGACAAATTTCTCAGTGCTGCCAGTCTCGGGGAGGGAAAAAAATGGGAAAAAAAGTAAGATTATAGTTCACTGGAGTTATAAAGTCCCAACAGAGCAAAATATGCTTGGGCTGCTCCATCTGAGCACTGTCTGAAGGGTTTTTCCCTCTGATAATCTGTTCCTTCCGGTGAGAGCGCTCCAAACGTGAGCTTTGCCTGCAGCTCCCTTCCCATCCCATCAGGAAAGATGATATATCCTAAATGCCTCCTTGATATATAGCATTCCCATTCCCAACCACTGCCTTCACTCCTGCCCATGTGCTGATTGGAACTCCCTCTGAAGATGATGCACATTTATTTTCCGAGCTGGGTACAAAGCAGGGGAGCTCCCAGGGCTGAACTTCCTGGGGGATTTAAGAAATGGCCCTAAATTACAGCAGGATGGGGGGACCTTCCCATACAGACCGTTCCCCCAGCCCCGCAGTAAATCACCTGCCAGACATCCCTGAGGCAGCTCTGAGGGCAGAGGAAGGTGGGATTTCTTATCAGGAGCAAAAGTTGCAAAGTATGAAGCTGAGAAGTGAGGCAAAGGAGGATGAGCAGGGAAACAAATGGGACATTTCACCCGTACAGAAGAGCCAATTTGTGAAAATGTCATGATTTGGGGGATGCTGGTATTTGGGGGGAGGGAGAAGAGGGAGGAATCCCTCTGCTTTTCATAGGACAACTTTTAGCAAGGCTGCCTCGTTGTGCAGCAATTTGCCTTTCCCTGCTACACCACCTCTCCTAGGAAAACACAACCAGATGGAGCATCACTCTTCCTATTTTCAGAGCGTGGAAGGCACAGAGAAGTTTTGTTTCCAACTCTTGCAGTGTGAGGAGTGTGATGCTCTGGGGATTATTTCAGCACAATTTAGACTCTTGTTACTCCTGTAAATTTTTTTTACGACCTTGCAGGGATTTTTCCCAAACTCCCAATGCTTGGACTGACCCCACGATCCAAAGAGAGGGAGCTGATGAGTCATTTATTCCAGCTTCGTATCACCTTGAATCTCAGCCTGAGGTGCAGAAAGTCTCTTGTTTTCTGGGATAAAACACCCCTAAGAGCTCCCAGTCCCCAGCCCCACTGCTGGAATGAGCCTGGAGCGAGGAGCAAGGTCATCCCTGGGAGGGAGACCAAGCCAAGCACGAACCGAAAGAGCAGAGCCGACCCCGCGGATGTGACGAATGTGATCCCAAACACTGTTTCATTTCAGCTTCACATCCTTTCTTCTTCCAGCGACTCCTGCTCACAGCTGCTCTTATTAGAAACAGTCAAGAGGTCTGATTTAAAAAAATATATACCTTGAAAAAGGCACTGCTTTTCTTTCTTTGTTTCCTTCGCATAATGCTCGTGCCTTAAAAGATTAGGATCAGAATTCTCATAGTCATTTCCATCCAATTCCAATTAAAACATCATTAAAAAGCATTTTTGTCATTCATTGTTTCCCTGAGAAGGAAGGGCAACGTGGTTTTGCACACAACACACATCTAATATCCATATTTGCACAAGAAATACAATCCATCCTTCCTGACCTGTAATAATTTTGCAGTATTGCAAATACTGAAATACTTTACAATTTGGGAACACATTCATTTGTTAATTTATTATTTAAAATTAGTCAAGCAATTTTTATAACCCTTTTCATGACCTCTAGCTAACAAATGACTTGTTACTAACCCTTCAAACTTTCCACACAATTAAAAAATGATTAACAACTGATGAATGGGCTACAATTGAAGAAATTAGGTTGCAATTAAGAAGACATTTAAATGAATGTTTGAAACTCCTTGGATTATAATTAGAACCAGATCAACTTCGAAGGTCACTCTCGAGTGGTGCTCTCGTGGCATCAGAGATAATTCAGCCAGTAAAGTTGAATTTAGTGGTCACTGTTGGCACGGGACTGTGGCTGAAACCCTCCCCAAAGGATTAACCAAGCCAGAGGCTGAGCTTAAAACTGACCCCAGGCCTCAGCCTTTAAGCTGAGTCTTGCCAGTGTGGACTTTTCAGGAGCAAAATCGCTGCGTTTCTCCCTCGGGGCCACCTCGGTGTTCCACCCACCAAGGATCTGTGACACACAGTGGCACGAAAGAGATTCCAGAGGCCATGGATTCCTCCCAGACACAGCCCCAGAGCTGTGAGGGAGCAATTGGGCAGTGACCAACTCCTTCAGCCACTACAGGGGGGTTTTCAGTCATGGGGACCTTCACCAGTGTAGGGCTGAGAGCAAAGGGATTGCACATGAAGTGCTGGGAATAGGTTATTCTTCTCATCTACTCTGCCAATCTCAGCCCTGTTTCAAGGCACTAAGGATTTCCAGCCTTTGGACACCCATTCCAAATGGCTCCAGGCAGTTTGGGAAAATCTCAGCCAGGAGTTCCTACTTAACCAATGTCACACATCAAAAGCTCTCCCTCACTTAAAAAAAAAAAAACAAACACATTTATTCAGTTTATCCACTGTCCAAGCACAGAAACTGCTCTATGTGAGACCAGTAATTGCTAAATTCAAGCCAAGAAAACATAAAGATTCACAAACCTTTGGGCTCACACAGGAAACTCACCTTTCCTCACACAAAAACAACAACTGAGAAACACGCAAAGATAAACCCAACAATTTTGATTGTTTTCTTTACAAAAGTAACCAACACTTGTGGAGACAGCCTGTGGTCTGTGTCTGGCCCCGTGGACGTTCCACCTGGCCCACTGCCACTGACCAAAACTCTGCCCTTTACTGCTCTCACGTTTCCATCCTCGGTGCTCCTCCCTCCTCGTCCCCCGAAGAAATTACACCGCACTTGAAATCAAATTATTACTGCAGAAGGCTTCACCTTCTGTGAATCCTCTCCTTTTTTTCTGCTCTGGGGGACCAGCTGTGCCTTTCTTTTGCATTTTTCCCAGTCCCCAGCACACAGCCAGGCTCCACACACCCCCAGCAGGACACGAGGACTGTTCCTACAGCAGAAGGATTCATCTCCAAAGATGTTGTATTGGAGCCTCTGACAGCACTTTTAAGAAGGACTAAAGGCTCTGCTGGCCATGCTGACCCCTCTCCAGCTGGTGTGGGTAGTTCTGCATGCCAAAATAAGCAGCTTCTTAGTGGCTTTCAACCCTAATTTGGGGGAAAACGTTGCCATTCCTGCACCCCGTGTGCCATCAGCCACGTCATCCAAACCCAGCTCCTCACCAGCCATCAAACACCTCAGGAAGGACAATGCAAGTGGAATTTCCTATTAACCAGAGCTTGTGCTTCCACCTTATTGGCACCTGAGGATCTCCAAACAGGCAGGAAGAGCTGAGGAGATACCCCCAGAGCCAGCTCCCCAGAGGCACTGACCGAAAAGATTTGATCTGTGTAACATCTTATAGTTAATTTTCTGTTTGTTTGTTTTGTTTTCAGGACACAGGCTGAAGGCTCTTTCTTCCACTCAAAGCTTGTAAGAATAAAACATTCATTAGCTCAGTGACTACCCCTGCTAAGAGAGGAGACAAGTGTTAAGGTGGGCAGGTTTCCAGACACTTGGTGCCTGTGTTGGAATTGCACACCTGAGGCCTCACCTGACAGGGAACATCTGGATGTTTTTAAAAAACTGAGGCCTGAATACACATGTGATGTATCAAGGGAACCCTTCAGCCTCCTCTGCGTGGAGCTGAAGTCAGACCTGGATTTCAGCACCAACTGCCATCCTCGGGCTTGTGCCACAAAACTGAAGCAACATTCAACTCAGCTGAGCGGGTTCTGCCCTGAACAGGAAGATTGAAAGATTTGAAACAACAGGGAAAGTGATATAAAGGAGCTGCAAACCAGAGTGAGGTCTGATTTGGGGAAGCTGAGTCTTAAAATGGTTTACAGTGATCTCCGAACTAGCACAAATAGGCATTTCCAGGGAAAGTGGAAACCAGTCAGGACAGGAATGATTATGGATGACTTAATCCGTGTGTTAGAGGAAGAAAAAAGATACTTTGCTAGACAGAAGGAGATGAGAAACTTTGAAACTCTGTGTTATCCCAGACCTCTTATAAATAGCATCACCAGCCCTTCTCTTCCCAGAGATTCCAATATTCATCAAACTCGCTATTAAACTGCAAAGGGTAGCTGGGAAAACAAAACAATGTGACCCTTTGAGACCAAATCCAGTGCTGATGTAAAGCCTGTGGAGTAGTTCCAGCTTGTACTAGGCCTGAACTGAGCTCCCACCATCCACTGTCCCTTCTGATGTCAAGTTGATGGATTACAACTTCCTAATGCAGGACTGATGCATTATGACATCCTAATGTTGGGACGATTGATTGTGACTCTTTTTTTTAAGTATGGCTTACTAGGCAATTATTGACACCATCCCTGCATTAGAGCCCTAATTCAGCACAAACGGGCTGACAAGGCCTGTGCTGTGGGAAAAGATTAACCTATTCCAAATTTTATAGACCAGGGTGAGACGGGGCTTGTTCTGGGACAGGGCCACCCTCTCATTACAGGCCTTCAGAGACAGCAAAAACTAAACAGCTCATGCCACATCTCGAAGAAAATTGCTTTATCCCTTCACCTCTAAGTGGATTCAGACGCTGCCAGTTGACTTGGGAGTGCTTTGGGGTCAGTGCACACACGCCAGAACACAGAGAGGGGAAAAAAAAATCCAAATAAAGGCAAGAGAGAGGTAAAAGGCAGCGCTGTCAGCTCCTACCCTCCAACATCTGTGAGCAATGGAGGCGCGGAACCCAGGCTGGGAGCGGGGAGGTGAAGGGAGAAAGGGATGGTTGTAACAGTGACAAACAAGTCTGAAGGGACTTCTCTGCTCTCAAATGTCGCTGGGGGAAGCAGACAGGAGACGGGGGAGGTGAGGAAGAGAGGAGGTCAGGTATGTAATACCCAGAGCGAGTGGACAATCAAATGTTTGCAGCTGGGCTAGGAAATGGCAATCCAGTTGCAGAGCACATCTGGCTCCCTCCGTGCGCGCCGTGGGGCCACCTGGTTTTAATCATGCTGGGATCACCTTTGAAAAACAGAACTTAATCAGAGGCCTAGTCCTAGCAATAGTGTTACATCCAGACTTCTCTCCAGGGGAGCAGAGGGCAGGAAGGGGGGGGAAGATGAGTTTAAAAAAAAAGGGTATTTCTTCTGTGTTTTGCTCAATCAAGCCTGGAACTTTGTCAACAGATTCCTCTTTGTCAGGTTAAAAGGAGTCACTTTTGATTTTCTGCCTCTTTGCATTTGATGCCTGCTTATCTTACACCACCCTTCCTGTTATTTCGACAGGTTACATGTGTGTGGGTGCTAAAGAGCAAGTAGAGAAGATGCCATTTAAGGAGTCTTTGCCTTTCCATCCCACCTCCTCCCACCACAGAAATGGACTTTGGATTAAAAGGCCTTACACCTTTCTGAACCAGGAGGACAAGCCTCCCTTGGCTCAGGAAAGGCCCAAACAGCATCATCCTTCATCTCAATGCTCAACACAAAAGTGTGCCCAATCCACACTTTCCCCCCAACACTGGCTGGTGGCAGATGCTCACAAAAAACTCTCCAACACAGAGTAACCACCCCTGGCACCACCTCACAGGTTTTATCAATCAAACCTTCGAGGACATGTTTTCTCTCCCAGATTAATTAAACTCAGCCAATACGTTTTGGTTTGAAAAATGTATGGGGGGGGCAGAGGGAAGGGGTGCTAATCTAATCTCAGACATGGTACAGCTTGAGAAGTCCAAAAGCAGTTCAGCTGCTGAGAAATATCCCATCATTTGCTCTTTCAGTATCATCTGGAATCAACCCATGGCAGTGTCTATGGAAAAAACCAACCAACAAAACCTCAGCCCTCTTCCTCTTCACTGTCTTTGCTCCTCACACCTCATCTCCATCATTTCTCATCTCCAGAAAAGCATCATCTCAGCAGCCTGTGACAGAGGCCACGAGAACTTTGGACACAGCAGAAAACAAACATTCATTGTTTTTTCATAATACTTTTCCATAACACTTCGAGGGTATCAGATGGAGGGAGCAGACACCAGGCTCAGAATTACAAAGGCTGACTTCCTTCACCCAGACTGCTGTTAAATAATGGAACTCATTGCCACGGGTTTGAGGGACACCAAGAGTTCACAGGGGTACAGATGAGATCAGAAAAGAGGGAGAGGAGGCAGGAATCAATCTTGAAACTAAAGCATTCAAGGGGCAGAGACAAAGGCATACCACAAAAATCAAACTTTGAATTCTTGCTGATTTGCTGGAGCAACAGTAGGTTCATAAAATCAAGGTCGGAGCCCGACTTGTTTCCCTTCACACAGAGAGGAAACATTAAGTTATTTCTAAGCAACTCTTGCTTGAGGAATGAGATGATCTTTAAGGTCCCTTCAAACACAAACCATTCTGTGATTGTAGTAAAAAAATAAAGAAAAAAAAGAGAGAAATGCAAAGAAAGATTCCTTAAGTTCACAAATGTTCTCACAAACACAAACCCTCAGTTCAGCTCCTCACAGTCCAGCCTGTGCTGCAGGAGGAGGATCCCAGTGTGCCTGGAGACACGACCTGACAAGATTTTACACCTTCTGGTAATGCAAAGGAAGCCTCAAACCTTCAGCCCTGCTTATCAAACCCTTCAAATAACTACCCTTTCTGTTAGAGTTAAGATCAGATCGTGGATAATCTTCTGTGCATGTAGTTCACCTTGTCACAGACACTGGGCTTGGATTCCCTGCAATGCTTCAGCTACTTCACACTGTTGTCATGCTGCAAAGGAGCTTTAAACTCAGCTTAACCACACCGACCACAAGTTGTTTTATATCTTATTAGAAAAATGACTTAATTTCCCGTGTAATCTTGTACAGGACCTCAAATCTGCAACAGCAACAGCGTCAGTATTGTAATATAATCTGGAAGTATTATAATAAAAATAAACATAGTCAAAGAGCATTTTACAAATGTTAATTATTACTAGGGGAGAAAATCCTGTCAGACAGGTATGTGATAGTAATAGTTATCTTATTTTACAGGCAGAGAAACTGAGCCAGAGATTAAGAAGTTAAGTGACTTGCCCAAGGCCATGAAGAGAAGCAAAGTGAGAACAAGGACTAATAAGCAGGAATTCCCAGCAGCACTGCAGGCTACAAGGCCCTTTTCTGTCCACCTTTTTCACAATTCCCAAATCAGTTCCACTTGATTCCAATGGCTTCAGAAGAGATTTTATGATAAGGAGACCTGCCTGACACGGAATACATCAGGAGTCTGCAACTAAGACTTTAAAGAGTTATCTTGATTTTTAGGAGGTTGGCTTGGAAGCAGCATAAGGGCATCCAAAGCATCTTGATGCAGCAAAAAGAAAATTATCTGGTCTCCCTGTACCTGCCTAAAGCAAAGCCTTGGAAAGAGGCTGGGAAAAGACAGGATATTTCAGCAGCCAGAGTATCACGGCAGTCTTTTTCTCTGTATTAAAGGTCTCTCCCCCCACAGCTGCTTTTGCACTGTAAAACGATGGGAAGGGAAGGCAGAGACTGCTCCCGTGGCTTGGAAAGACAAGGCTCGCTGTGCCACCTGCAGGGCTCGCTGGAAAAGATGCCTCTCGTAGGGATTAGCACCGGCTCCGAGGCGGGAGCCACTGTTTCCATCCAGGATGGAGCAGCTTCCCAGCAGCGAATTAGCCTGGTGAGCAAGAACATCACACAGGCTGTGGAGGGATCCTGTCTCAATCCATTGGGTGGTTTCACTCCATTCCTACCCGGGCTCACCTACCTGGGAAATTTATGTTCTGTTGAATGGGGGAAACTAAATAAGCCAAAGCATAAACGAGAATCAAACCTGAGTTTTGCAGTTCACACACGAGTTCTGTGGAACCTCTCTTACCTGGATCTACCTCTGATTCTCCCTGCACTGAGCAGCAGTTCTTTACAGGACTCCCTCATCATGTTTTGCTTCTGATTTAATGCAATTATCTCCCTATAATTAGTTACTAATATTTCTCCAAATGCACACCTTTACCCAGTGTTTTGCTGGAGCCAACGACCCAAGCAAAGGAGTTCAGGAGATGGCCTAAATATACACTAATCTAGAAAAAGCTCAGAGTTTGACAGGAAGCTTAAAAATACATGTTCCATTTTGGCTGAGGCCTCCTTTACCTTCTTCATGAGTTGTGAGAACCTGCAGTGGAGGACAGGAGCTGAAAGAGGTCTTTTAAGTCACTGTGTTTGCTCCTGGTGATCTGTGCTGGACAGGCAGTCCAGAATAATGAAGTCCTCTTTATTTGATCCTCCTGCCAACACACTGATTGCTCCTGCCTTCTGCAGCGGGGTTTAAATGTCCCAGGAGATGGGGTTTCTACCACTTTCACTAAAAAATCGTTTACATTGCCTGGTAGATTCGGCCCCCGGGGAGGCTTTTTTATTGTGTTTGGTTTCAGTGAGAGCCTCGGAGGTGTCGGCCGGTGATTGATTATTGTTTGTATTGTGGTAGCACCTACAGGCACCCGCTGAAACTGCAGACCTGCTCTGCGAGGTGCTGCCGTGCCCAAATTCCCTGCAGGAAGGGCAGTTCAGCCAGGCAGAGGCACGGAAACAGGGAATGATTTCCCAAGCCCGAGCGGTGGCACATAAAGGCGGCGAGGAGGGGAGACAAGCTGCTCTAAATGTGAGCATCTCCTCCGTTCCCACCGGGCACCGCATCCAGAGCAGCACCTCGAGCACCCAGGCAGACCCAGGGGAGGTGTCCTGGGGAAAGGAGCACAAGAAATAATCGTGCTACAAAGGGAAACAATAATCCCACAACAGGCAAAGCCCATCAGGGCTGAGGCTTTGTCTCACACAGGTTAAAGTTCCACTGCTGGGCTTTCCCTGGAGCCGTGGGGAAAGCAGGGAGAAATTCCGAGCGCAGCAACAGGAATGAAGAAAAATAAAGTGAAGCATCAAAGGTTAAGCCACCAGGCGAGGTTGCAGGAGGTGGTAGATTATGTGATCCTCTTGTATTTTAACTCAATTCTTCCCTTCCCACTTTAAACAAATCTTTTTTGGACACCGACGGCCTCCTTCCCATTTGTTCTCAGATGAGGGTTGCTGTGAGAAGCAGCACCTGGACTAAACCATCGTTCCAGAGTTAAAACAAACCGTTTGTTGGCTCCTCAGATGGCGAGGGGGACGTAGGTATTAAGATCAAGGTTAACACCTTCATTCAACCAGGCTCTCCATCCAGTTGGGGAATCACTCAACAGATCTGCAAACTGAACCCGAGATCCCACTGATTTCATGACTTTCCTCCTTCCCTGTGCAACTCTTACAAGCCACCAGAGCACAGAAATACAGCTCTGAAGAGTAAAGAAAAAAAACTACTGTACTGTGGAGCCTGTTACTCTGATGGATGGTTAAAACAGAAGCTAAAACTTGAGATGCATAAATAACTGATTTTGTATTTGCTTGTATTATAGAAACACGAAGGAAGAGAGATTAGTTGGGCAGCAACCCAAAACAAACACTATTTTGTCAATTTTTTTTTCTTTCAGTGAACTGAAAAACAGAACCTAGAAACATTTTGGCCTCAAACTAAACATTTAATTTGACCCAAGGAAAAATACTTAAAAATAATTTAGAGGTTAATTCCTAAGTTTCTCATTTGAAAAAAAAAATACCAAATTGCTTCTTTTCTCTCCCTGTGTCCAAGTGTTCTGACCAGTTTCCAAAACTGGTAGTAGGGCACGGATTTCAGCACCTATTTTTGAGATTCTTCATTTGACCAAAAATCTGCATGTCCTGAGGGGGGAAAAGAACAGAGCAGAAGAGATTTTGGCCAACAAGTGACTGAGCTTTGGTGAGTGCAGGTCACACTTGCCCTCCTCACTGCTGGCACAGCCCTGCACTGGGGAGAACAAACACAAGGACATCCAAAAGACCCTCTTTCCTGCACATTTTTTTGACTGTGCCCATATTCCTACAACTCAAACAGCCCTCTGGGCTGCCCCGATGGCACCACTGTCCTGTAACAGACCCTCTGCCAAGGAGGTGGCACAGCCTGGGTGCAGCTTTGCTGGCACAGAACCCCACCGGTTACACCCCAAGTTTTCTCATCATCAGGTCCCCCTGAGTGTGCAAAAGTATCTCTCAGAGCAAGAAAACCCAGAGGACACGAGGATCTCATCAAAAGATTAAGGCTCCACTGCTGGTGTCAACATCAGGTCAGACTGGGGAGGGCACTGAGGCACACACTGTGACTTAACCTGGAAGTCAGGGCAGCACAGAATGTGGGCAAAGGGGTGCTTTTACTCCCAGTCTCTTCTCCCGTGATTCAGAAGCATCTGGGCAGAATGTACTTGGCCCCAGAATATGCCACCATCACTTGGATCCTCCCATCTCATTCCTGAGGTCTGTTTATGAGGCTGAGAAAAGCCACCAAGAAACCCCCCATAATCCACGGGCTGTCTAAAATATCCACAAGAGCCCTCCTGAGTCACGAAGATGACAAATGTGTATCCAGCCAGGACTGTTCTCCACTCCTTCGGTTTCAGCAGCTCAAAATGAACTTCCAGAGCCTCGTGACCCTGCGGAGCCAAACCCTGCGTCCCTCGGGACCGGCTCATTCCTTTCTCGCTCCCCCTCGTCAAATAAAGCCCGGAGTTCGTGCGTCATTCTGACACAGACCCTTCAGGAAGTGATGGGAAGAGGATAGATTTTCTTCCTGCTAATGCCCCGGCTGTGTCCCTGCAGCACGAGGTCCCTCATTCCCACAGTCCCCGGCGGGTAACCCGAGGAGCCATGACCAATGTGCTGTCGGATTAGCGTCGCCGGTGACACTGTCAGCGGCTCTCTGCTGGGCTCCTTAAGAGAATATCCTGCTGTGAGCCACAACAAGGCTTGTGTTCGGGGGGCGCAGAGATCTCACCCGGCAAATTAAAATGCGCCACAGCGAATTCCAGGATTCCTGCTCGGAGGCCTCCCGGGGACTGACCCGAACGGCGTGTGCTGCATCGGGGGAGAAGCCACCTGCTGCACCAAGCCTGGGCTGCCAACCACCAAGGCCCACCTGTGGCCGAGCAGCACGAGAGGCTGGCACTGCAAGGCTGCTCCTCGGCTTCTCCGTGGTCTGGCAGAGCAAGGAACAGGCTGAGTTCACTGCAGCAATTTGTCCAAAGTGTGCTGGTCACACACTTCAACACCGACACCTGTTTGTTGTCTTAATTAGTAATTACAGAAAGCAGGATGACTCGCTTACAAGATGGGCTGGGGAGACCATTGGTTGGACCAGCCTTGCTCCCAGCGTGTGCTGGGCTGGGAATCACATGCACAGCTGGCTGGGAATAACTGCAGCAAAAGCCAGCTCTGGAACAGCCTCCCTTTAGTCCATGACAGACAGAGCACTGGGTACCCAACCAAGAACAGAGCAGTGAACTGAAACTCCAAAATATTCACAGGATGGGTCAGGTTGGAAGGGATTGTCTGACCCAACCTCCCTGCTCCAGCAGGGTCACCCCACAGCACATGGCACAGGATTGTGTCCAGACAGTTCTGGAATATCTCTAGGGAGGGAGACTCCACACCCTCTCTGGGATATCTGTTCCAGTGCAGGGTCATTCACAAAGAAGTTGTGAAAGAAAGTTCCTCCTCATGTTCAGGTGGAACTTCCTGGGCATCATTGCCTCTTGTCCCACTGCTGGGCACCTCTGACCCCTCCCTGCAGATCCTGGTTGCTACTGATGAGGTCCCCTCAGTTGTCTCTTCTTGAGGCTGAACAGGCCCAACTCCCTCAGCCTTCCCTTGTAAGAGAGATGTTCCAACAACACTCCATGTGAAAAAACTCCCAGCAGTGCATGAAGGAATGCAGGAGTGATTTGCATTTTAGCTTGATGAATACCACAGTGCCAGAGAAAAATGCTGCATCCCTAAGGAGCAGCAGCCCAAGTGAAAGGGGCAGGAGGAAACAAGGAGGATGTAACTGCTGTCATAGGAACACACCAACAACACAGGGCTTAACACCTCTTTTCTTGTGGAATGGGTTTTGTACCCCCTCAAGTGTCATCTCGGGAAGTTAATGCTTTAACCAGCACAGTACTGGCTAAATGCAACCCTGGGGATTGCTTCCCTTTTAGCCAAGAGCAGGGAATTCCACCAAATCCAACACTTTGCCGTGACAACAATAAACCCACCGAGGAACTTCCCGCTAAACCAGGCCCTGCTCGGTCTGTGGACACCAACAACATCCAAGCCCAAGGTAATGGTGCCTCCAAACACGTTCTGATCACACCAGAAGAACAGAAACACTCAGCTGTGCTGCGGCTCCTCCCTTTTTCTGCCTCTGGCCCCCCACGTTACAGATGAAAACACGGGCGCATCTGGCATTTACGGAGCTCCAACACCTCCCGGGACCTCCTGGAACACACAGCCCTCGGAGCTGCTGAGAGGTCTCCAGCTCTGTGCAAGGGGTCAGACTTAGGAACTGTCAACAGCTTCCTAATGTATGCTCTTTCTCTGGGAAAGGGGGTCCCAGGTTTTATGGCCTAATAGATTCGTTAATCGGAACACACACAGGCTGGGAAAGCCACTGTTTGTTTTCTCTGACAAGTTTGGCATTTTGCTCCTGGGAGCCAGGAAGCTTTAAAGGCATAAGACTCTCCCACTTAACTGGACAAGAAAACCAGTCTGGACAAACTGAGACATGTCATTGTGGCTGCTTAATTCTGAGCCAGAAGGTGCTGTTTCAGAGACTTTACAACAACATCAATGTCAGGGTAAAGGAAATTAAATTCCCCTCCCTCTCCTCCCCTGATGTCTCCATTTTCTCCAGGCTTCCACTGCTGTACCTCAGGACAGTCTGGCCCATCACAGGCCCAAATCATGTGGCTGGGCTGGTGATAATGCTGTTCACATCAGAAAGCTGCCCCAGAGGGAGTTCTTAAAGCAAAGCAAGCCTTCAATGTGCCACAAACTGCCTCTGTTCACTCATGACAGCGCCTTAAAACCCAGAAACGTGAAATGGCAAACACAGAGAGTAAAACTCCTAAATGAAACTACACCCCCCCTTCACATCAGCAGTTCCCCAACTGTGATGCAGACTCTGCCATCAGAGCAAGGACTTACTATAAATAACTCCCAGACAATCACAAAGGGGAATTCCAAGTGTTTCCAAGGCGGTGTAGCCCAGCCACTAAAAATGAAAAAAGCATCTTTAATCCCAGAAGCTGCCATAATTTATTACCCTTTAATGACCTGGATGAGACAAGAAAATTGTACTCTAAGATTTTACGCCAGCAAGAAGGAGCAAAAATAATTTCAGCCTCTTTGCCTCATGTCTTGCTAAACACTGGAACTCTCTGCTATGAAATCATTCCAGCACCAGGGCTAAACCCTGTCAGGGTGAAGGGACCCTTGCTGGGATCATGGCACAAAACAACCACCACAGCCCACGTGCAGCATCCAGCTCAGCACATCCCAGGGAAGGGAGTCTCCAGCACTTTTCCTATTTCTTAAAACTTTTTCTAAGCACCTGCTGCAGGGCACTGCCAGACACAATTCCTGGGGACATTGCTGTAATGCTCACTGCCAGGTCTGAGGCCCTGCTCCATGGGCACATTCCCATTCTCCCTTTGTGCTGCTCCTCTGTCCTTCATTGCTTTGACTGGAATTCTTGGTTTCCACAACCTCCTCTGGCTCTAGTACTGCAGCTGTTACAACACTGATGGGCATGGCCACGATTCAGGAGTGCAGGAAGAACACTCCATTGTCCTTCTTTAGAACGGGAACTCATTTTACCTTCAAGTTTTAACACACCAAGCCACCCAGGCATTTCTCCTGTCACTGTTTGGAGCAATGCTTATATCTTGCTGAAGTCAAAGCATGTCCCATTGAAGTTACAATGAAACCCTGCTTAAGTGCTTTGCTGAATCAGAGCCATCATAACTATCCATTAGGCTTTGATCTGGTTAATGTTTGTCCAAATATGGCCCCACAACGGGAAAGCAATGAACCATTATTAAAAGAAGGAAGGACAGCTGGAATTATTTTAGTGTACAACTACATGCACAAACACACAGCAAGTAACAGATTGGAAAGCTGTTCTTGTTATTCCTCGAATTATTCTCCTCTCATTCCCTCGGTTACAAAACTATTAATTAGGGTCTTATTTTTGTTCCACCCCCTCCCGCTTAATGTACTCAGTGCTCATCCAATTTACACACACAGTTTATCTTGGCAAAAAAAGAAAGGGAAGGAGAAGAATCTCTGCACAGGGGAGGAGGGGGAGAGGTGTTTGTTTGAGGGGAGTCACCGCAGTCATCACTCAGTCAGTGTACAAGGGAAGAAGAAGGACTAAGGAGGCTTAACTCTTCATGCCATTTATACACCACAGACATGTGCTGTGTGGAGCTGAAAGGTAATTAGGTGAACACTTGCCTCTTCTTCACTCACACACACAGATCTGTTCTGTCCATTTCTTAACAAAAAAAAGAGCTGGTCTGTCCCAGTCCAGTTTCTTGAAAAGCAGGTTCGTTGCCAGAACATGCAGAAGGAAGATAAAATTAGAAAGAACTGACTCCACCCATGACAGCAAGGTAAAGCTAATGCAGGGTCCATCCTCAGTGAAGCTGGTAACTGTATTCCTCCTTCCAACCTGAACATTCCCCACCATTCCTGAAGTTACAGGAGTCCCATCATGTCTTTGTCCCACACACCATTCAGGGTGAGGTGGGGGTCACCCACCACTGCATATCCCACCCTCTGGTGCAGGCCAGTGCTGGCAAAGAGAGAAGCCACATCCACCTCCCCAGCACTTCACTGAGGGACTGCCACAGAATGACACCATCATTTTCCAAATCTTCCTGAGCCCTCTCTCTGATGACAGGGCTTGAGGACTTCACCTTTGCCACTGCAAAGATTCTGAATGTTCTGTTTGGACAGCAGACGTTTAAGAGATAAGCAAACAGACTTTGTGGTATGTTCTGATTAGAAAACACAAGTAAAAAGGCTCTCTTGATCTGCCTGATTAGGCTATTATAAATAAGACAGACAATCTGTCTCCAAATCAGTCTTCCATTCATCCACAGAGCAGTTTTGCAGAGGACTTGGCCATTTCTCCTGACTCCAGTGGCTGAAGGTGCACGTGCACCCAGGTGTGGGTACATGTGTTCAGCCCCCCAAACGTGCTGCTTTTCAGATGGAGCCTCCTCACCCTGCTGCACCTCAAGGAAACATAAATATCAAAGGCAAGGTTAAGCGTTCGCGTGAGGAAAGAGCCGCTTGCCCGAAGTCTGGCATGGACAGGAGGCACCACCCTGCCCGTTTCCTGTTTTCCACTGGAACTCGTGCAAGGAACTCCTGTCCCCTTGCCCAAATCCCATCCCAGAGCTGTGCTTCAAAGCCACTGCCCCGGGATGGAACCTCAGCACACGCAAACCGGGGCCGTCCCGCTCCAGCCGCGGGAACATGGCGAGGACGGGGACGGGGACTCCCCAAAGCTCCCCACGGCACACGACCTGTGCCCAGGGCTGCTGGACCTGAGAGTGACCCCCAGCTTCACCAGTGATGGGAAACCAGGCCCTGAGAGCTGTCAGAGCAGCACAGCACCTCTGGCCTCGTGCTCCTGAGCCCTCGAGCACCATCTCCAGGCTGGGGGAGCAGCACCAGCAGAGCCACCCTTGGAAATGCTTTGCAGGCCACAGATCCAAGGGGCTAAACATCCACGTTATCTCACTGGAAGTTTGGATCCTATCTCACCATCCAAGGCACAGCCAGCCGGGAAGAGCAGATACCAAACCATTCCATGCCCCATCATCTCCTGCCCACTCTGAAGGGAAAACCACCCCTTGGGACTGCTGGGTTTGACACAGCTCTGCCTAAAGCAAATGGAAAGACCACCAGCCATTCCAGAGGAACATAAGGCATTCCCTATGGATCAGTCCAGCAGTCTTAGTTCCACTAATCCCAGTCTAATCTGCCTCATTTTCTGTGACTGCTTTTTTTTTTTTTTTTTAGAAAACCCCTTTTTCCCATTCAGATTTTGATTTCTCATTTCAAAACAGAACAATAAAACAAATTGGAAAACCCCTTTCCTCTCTTGTAACGCTATGGTTTATTCTAGTAACCTATTTTTAGACCTCTGACATGTATATAAAAATATATGTTCCCAGAGGAATCTCATACCACTCTGCAATGTGAACTTGTTAGAGCACTTACTGCTGACACACCCAGATTTATTGCTTCCCATGCTAGTCCATAGTTTATTTTTTGATGTAAAAAGAAAACAACCAAAACAAACTCATAAAAATAAAAAGGCATGTATTTTATGTTTGGCTAAAAATAATGACTTTTTTGTTTAAGCTGTGCACTGATATAAGATTTATCTTCTTTGTATAGAGTTTTTAGGCCAAACCCTCTCCTTTTTTAGGGAGGCTTGATAAAAATCTAGATATGCCAGTATTTTTAAAACAACATCTTTTTAGCTTCTCTTTGTGCTGATGAAAACCCAGGGTGCATAGAAAATGAAGAATTTTCCCACAGAAATATTCAGGATTCTCAAAACCACAAGATCCCGATTACATCTGGACAGCTCTGAAGACCTTGATAAAAGATTTATATATGGAAGTCCAAAGTCCTGTGACATCTGTTCTGCCTTCCTACAAGTATTTTCAAACATTTCACTCCCAATTTAGAGGGCTAAGAGCACCTGAAGTAGTTTTAACTAAAAACTTGGTAACAAATCCGATTTCAACAGAAAAAATGGACAAGGAGTTTGGAGGAAAGATGTACCAAGATGTTGTCTTAGGTCCTGATCAGATTTAGGAGGAGGGGATGGACAGAGGGATGAAAGGAAGGAAGGAAGAAGGCAGGGAAGGCAGGCACTGACCATGGACACGATGTCCAGGCTCTTGGAATCCTCGAGGGGCCGGTCCCAGTAACAGAGCACTGACCAGTCCTTGGACACCAACAGCTTACAGTGGACACTGGGGCTGGACAGGAGAATTCATTGGGCCACGAGGTCTTCACAAGCTTCCAGATGATTCACTTCCATTGATTCCACCAGGAATGAGCCATCTGAACACCTACTAAGCCTCTAATTTCCATATAGGACTGAGTATCTTCTGCATTCCTCAGAGGATCCCCTCTGGCTGTTCCTGCAAGGACCGTATTTCCCATTCATTTATATCCCACTCGGGGGTTTTGCTGCTGTTTAGCTTTCAATTCACTCCTCTGTTCCCTGCACTAGGCCACACAAAATGTGGAAGAACAAGGAACATAAAGCTGCACTCCAGTTTAGGTTTGTTAAATCTTCAGCTCACATTTGTCATGGGAATACGTGTCCACGCTGCTAAAACTAAGCAATGCTGAAAATCAAGCATCTGCAAAAATACAAGTGTGGAGCTTCTCTGCAAACCTGTTCTCAAAGAAAGGCTCTGCAAAACCTGCTCAGACACTGCCACACTCCTCATTCATTTGAAACCTCTCCCACAAAGGAAAGAATATATTCTGTGACCCTGGTTACCCTTTAAGGCTTTTGGAGCAGAGAACTGGAGGTGCCCAGCTCATCACCCACTTTACCTCAGTAACAGCAGCACCCTGATAATATCTATGAGTAGGAAGAGCATCTTTCTAGGAAGCACAAATTCCATATGCAAGATCTTAATTCAAAGGGAATCTGGCACCCTATTGAATGTCTCCTCCTGGCCAGGGCACCAGGTCAAGTACTGCAAGCTGTGATAATGAGGCTTGATTCTGACAATTCTGACCAGTAGCTGTTGTCATCCTGACTGCTTCTAAACCATCAAGAAGATGCTGAATGACTTGGGCAGGGTTTATTTTTGGTATACAAATGTAAAGGAAAATGAAATTCAATGTCACAATGTCTGCCACAGTCTCTGGGAAATGTGATTTCAGAAGCACATGAAGAATCTCCCCAGCCCAGAGTGTGCCTTCTCTAACCAGATTTCCTTTTCTCAGTCACTCAAGTAAGATTTTATGGCCTTTTTTTTTATTTCATTCTTTCTTTTTTTTCCAGTCCAGAACCCTTAAAATTCCACCTTTCCTGCAAAAGATTTTCTGCCCTGAAGAAAAATTCTGTCATGAATTGACATGTACATCAACATCTCACTAAGGGAATACTGACTAGAAGCAGCTGCCTCTAATGGACCAACAGTGGGGAGAGAAGAAAGGTGGGGAGTAGGAGACATTCCTGAGTGGGAATATTAATTCCAGCCCTTTTCTTTTGCCCTCCACCACGTACATCACACAAACAGACCAGTTACACCCTCTTTACACCCCTTTGCAACACTCCCCAGCACTGCCCCAGGGACCAGCATGGCTGGCACTGCCAGTCCCCAGGAGGGATGAGGTTCCAAAGGCTCCAAGCCCTGGAGGCTTTTAGAAGTAGCACACAGTGTTCTGTCAGAAAGAGTCAAATGAGAGCCAAATGTGTAACACACCAGCAGTTCTGGGAAGGAATAAGTCAGCAAGAGGAAAAAGCCTTAAACTGGACACACAGACCAATTTCAGCTCTGTGACTGTTCCTCAGGATTCCTATCCGTGAAATGGCTGTAAGAATCTTACTTTTGTCTCATTTTAAAATGTGATTTTTCCATTTTTGAGGCCATCACTCATTCTAGGAGGATATCACAGGGACTTGAGCTTAGCTATGGCTTCTAGTTGCTACTGTAATAACTTCCCATTTTGGTGTGGTTTAAGCCAATGAGGAGACATTTGCACAGTTACCCAAAATTTGTGTGGAGACCTGACGGCTGCAGTTCACAGGGAGCTTTTCAAAGGTAAGTGTGGACTCTAAAGGTACAAATCCCTCTGTCAGCTCAGCATCAACAAATTAAGAACACTGAAAATCCCAGCCACAGGCTCACTGTGCTATTCAGACTGGTATTGCCAAGTACAGCAGCAGCAAAGACACACAGACAGAAGAGCAAAGCATAAACTTGCCAAGAGCAAAAACTATGGTATGGATTCATGTTCCTGTCATTGACCTCTTATTTATGTTCTTGCTGAATTATTCTACAGAGAGGATTTTAAAAGTTTAGGACAAAGAACACTGCCCACTTATTTCTCTGGGTCATCTACATATTTAACTGTTAGCCTTGAACTGAAAAGTTTGGTCATTGCATTCCTGTTAAATTCGACAGAAATGTTTCAGAACACTGTAGAAGTCCAGGATTATCACCACTGAATGTCTGACAGAACCTTCAGTCAGGGCATGTCACCAGTGAGGTTAAGCTGTAATGGCTTTAGACCAGCTCAAGATCTGGCTCAGCTAAGTCAGATCTCTGCTTTTCTCTGCCAGAGTATGTCACTTATGTCTGATGGTGTGACAGAGCCACACTCCTCCTGGGGCCATCACTAACAGTCCATCACCCCTGCAGGTCCATCCTGCCCCAAGAACTGCCCTGGAGAGGCTGCATCACCTTAAAACCTCTTGGGTAATGACTGTGAATCTGGAATTATGGGTTAAGTCCAAAGATAATCATTGCTGTTCCAACTGAATTGAGGGACTGAAATTTAAGTTTGTGCAGCAAAGGCTGCAGCAGAACAGGAGCCCTACACTGCACTGCTCCTACCCAAAAATCAGTCAAGTGTAAAGCTTTTTAAGCTGTCACCAAAATCTTGGACCACCTGGCTCTCTGATGCAAGATGAACTTCCTCAAGCACACACAGGAACAGTCGTTTTCTCTTCCCTCAGCAGCACTGGAAAGCCAGGCAGCAGCTCAGCAAGGCAGGACTCCGGGGCCAGACATCCAAACAAAGTCAGGGACAGAGATTCAACTGTTTCTCACCCAAAATCTGAGCTGCTGTTAGAGAGTTCAGACCCTTCTGAGCACTGAAGACACGGCATTATCCGTGTGAAAACGGCTCAACGACACTGAGAACATTAACAGACTTGTCTCAAGTGCTCAAAGTGGGATGCTAAAATATTTACCAGCTGTATTACTTGTCTTGTCACATCTCTTCAGGCTCAGAGGAAGACATAACAGATTCAAAGAACACATCAAAGGAACACGAACTGCAAGAAGAGCCATACATCTCCCCGGTAGATGTGTTTCACTACCAGAACTATTTATGATTCAGAACAGTGGAGCAAATGAGGCATAAGAAGTAAAAGAGAAAGAACCCAGGAGAATAAAAAGGGCAAAGAGATAGAGAACATAATTTTTCTGTGCTGAAGTCCACAGAGATGTTGCCAGAAGGAAAAGGCTCTGGGGTGGCAGAACAGTTGCACGGTTTTTTTCAACCAGTCATCAGGATTATTATTATTACTACCAACTTCAGAGGGAACAGCACCAGGTTCATACCCCAGAGCCTACGCTGCTTTTGGTTATACCATAACACATCTCACCATAAATCAACCATCACCAAATTTAAAACAACTCTGAGTGCTGAGTGTGGAGCAACACGGCACAGGAGAGCGAGGAAACACAGGCCCAGACAATCTGCTCTGTGCAAATGCCTGACACAGGACACGTGAAAGAACTAGGAAAAAACCCCCAGTATGATCACAGTCCTTGTCACTGGGATGACAGTTGCTCCAAAGCAGCCTTTACAATGGCACCTGCAACTTAACTTTGCCATAGGGTGAGAAGGAAACATCTAATTAAGCAGTCTTAAAAATCTGGTTGTCAGGATTAAACCATGCTTTACACTGGGCAGACAAAACTGCTCCTTGCAGGAGCTTGAGCAAGACTGGACTAGAGAGGGGCCTAAAACAACAGAAGAAGTGGAAGATATCAGAAGAGAAACAATAAGAAAACTGCTCAGTTAAAACTGTTGTCTTTTTTCCTCACCAATAACTTGCTGAGCCTCTCTTTCTCCCACTCTCTCTAGGTTTATTCTGATTCAGTGCTTGATGAAGCTATCAGGCTTTCCATCCTACATGCTTAATTCTTCCTTGAGCTTGGTCCCCTGGATGATGAGTGCTTTGGGGGGGTGTAGGCAGTGACCAGGACATCACAAGTCGTGTGATTACAAGCACAGTGTGAGACCATAAACAGAGAGGACTTTTCTTCTTCTAAGACTACCAGCATTCATTTGCCTCCTGGCTCTACTGAAAGCTCCACAGATACAAGAGCAAAGCCCACAGCATAAACCCTCTGCATAAACCTGGGATTATTAAGGATTTTCACAACACAACCACTTGTAACTGCATCTCTCCCTGTGAAAGGCAGGTCCTGGAAGATCCAAGATGAGATAGCCACAAACCTCTAAGCAGTATCTAAGACTATCATAAAAGTTTATGGGCCACACCCACATGAGCCATAGTTGTGATCTCCATCCAGACTGTCTCTAGTTATTTAACCTCCTCCTTATCTTCAGATCAGAAGAAAAGGGCTGAGGCACTCAATGGTGTTCAAACTCTCACCCAGAGCTGGTGGGTTAAATCCTGACTCCATGACATGGCCCATATATCTTTAACTAAACTGCAGGAGGGAAGGATAACAAACCTTGGAGATGTGTTATCTCACAGCTTACATATCTGGCCTAGGCACAAATCAGCTGGGTAAATACTTAAGTAGAGTCCCGGACACAGCAAAAATAAAAATAGTAAGAAAATTTAAAAAAAATAAGAAATAGCAGAGGTTTATTCAAGATGCTGTCAAAAGGGAAACACAATGGCTTGAAGAGGAAGGAAAACTCTTAAAAGACTTGGAGCATCAACTGCCCTCACAACAAGGCCCAGTTTGATTAAATTGGTTTTCCACTATTTAGGTCACTGCTATTGCATTTCAGCACAGGACTTTAAACTCTTCTGATATCTTGGCTACCAAGACCAGGGAGCCAGGACGGACCAGTTATAATTGTCCTGTCTTTATACTCTCTCCCAGAAGATCCATGATTAGATACCAGCCTAGAGGGCCTCGGGACTAACCCAACATGGGAATTCTGATCACCCCAAATCACAGAGGTGCAGGAAGAGTGAGAGTGAGGATCAGAGCCTGGGGCCCTTCTGTTGCACTGCCTGACTCTACACTTAAACCACTGAGACTTGGAAATACTTGCAACAGAGGGACAACAGTTCACACACTCCAGGTTTCTCTGTGATTGCCTCAGGCCACCCTGCTCCTGACACCAAACCAGCCAAGCAACAGAGTTCTGGACAATACCAGTCAGTCCAGCCCATATTTCCTCTTCTGCTCATCAATTTTGACCTCATATCTACCTCTAGAACAGTCTGCTCCATTGCCAGGTCATGGGCAGGGTGTTAAGGAACACCCCATGGCACTGCTGGAGCAGCAGTCAGTGTTGGTTGGGTTCCCTGAGGAAATTCCTCGGGTATTTCCCATAAAGGTGGCTGACATTCCCTGGTGACTCTAAACAAGCAAAGCCTCCTGGACCAGCTGTGACACACAAAGTCACATGAAGCCAAAGGTGCTGTTAGCTGAGGACTAAAGTTATACAGCAAATGGCTTATAAAGTTAATCAGGAAGCAGTAGGGTGGCATTTATGTGGTTGTCATGTGGACTTAGAAAGGTCACTGTCACTGAGCAATTAGCTAATGGAGCATTCCTAGTTACTGAAGATTGTCAGAACTCAGTGTCTCAGATCTATTCAGAATTCCTGAGAACATTATCTGGAGTCTACAGAAAAATCAGAAAGTGTATTTAGAAGCACCATTTAGTAAAGCACTTCCAACGACCAAGGGAAGGGCAATTGATGTCTGAGTTAAGCACTGCCTTTCGTTTTGAATCATCTGCCATTCCCATCTCTTACACTATCAGCACATAGTAATACTCCTGGGATGGAGAAATGCTCTGGATAATAAAGCCAGATCTACCTCACCCTGGCCAGAACTAGAGTCAAACTTTCCCAGATTTCACGAGAAGGTTTTGCATTTCCAGGGTTTTGGATCACACCCCCACGGCCCTACTGTCTGAGCATCTCCCCTCATTTCTGTGAGGAGATTCTTCCTGCATCCTTTTCTAAGAACAACTCCTTTATTGCAATCTTCTCAGTAAACTCAACTCTGAACATACACCAGCTGACAGCATTAAAAGAAGGTTCTTGAAAACATAACAAGTGACATCTTTAATTAGCATTAGAAATTTAAACAGTGTCGTGTTTTAAATGAAAAGAGATGACTCTTTCAAGAAGAGGTTGTCAAAGAAATAGAGAATTCAGTCATCTAATGTCCCTCAATCTTTAAATATATTCTCCCAAGATCAGACAACCCAATCCTGCCTCCAGCTCTGCCCTTAACTCTCTGCACATCTTGGTATCACACATGAAAAAAAACCCCAAACCAAAACAACTTGATATATTAAATTCCCATGTTTCTCATCTCCCCGTGGTTACTGTGCTGCAAGATACTCGACTTGGAACCACAGTTCTCACAGCTGGAGTAGCAAAGACAACCTTGGCCTTGAAGTTGAATTCCTTGTCTTCACACATCTGGTAACACAGGCTCTGATTTTCAGCAGAGCAGGACAGTGAGTTTCCACAAGGACCCTTTAAAGGGATGGAAACCATCACGTGAAATATTTTGGGGAGGACGCACAGGCCATGAGGAGCAAGACTCCAACACGGGCTCCACAGCTATCACCTCGCTTTGTGTTCTGACAGTGAAAATAAAAGCAGGAGACGGGGCAGACGAGCGGCGGGGGAAAGTTCAGCTCCCCACCATAAAGGCGGGCCGGCGACGGCGCGGGCTGGGATCGATGTGCACGTTGGGTGGTGTTTGCTGGGTGCTGTTTACTCATCCCCACGTGGGCGTGAGGAGCCACCTGACTGCAGCGAGGGCCCTGCGCCCCAGCAGGGCCACGGAAACGCCGGCACAGCCCCGCCGGCGCCACGGCCCTGCAATAACCTGCTGGTTATTACTGCAGTGCCCATCCCAGCCCCTATCGGTGTTCACACTCCTCCTCAGTGCTCCCTGATAACCACGGGCCCGGCCGGAATCGCTGGGCCGTGCTGCGGAGGGGCAGGGAGGCGGATAAGGAATATCTGTCGCTCCTCTCAGCACAAATGTGTAAAAGTTTGTTCAGGGTTTTATGAGGCACGGAGCAAACCAGCTGCTTTCACTCCGGGCTGAAGTGTTAACTGCCGGGGCGTTGGGAGGTGGCTCCTGCCAGCCCGCTGCGTCTCCCTGGACGGGTCGACACACAGGCTCCTGTGTCGGGCTCAAACAGGTGTTGGGAAGGAAACTATTTCATGCTGGAAGGTGGGACAGAGGGAGGGATTTCTCCGAGTTGTAAAGGGCTGGAAAAACTTGCTTTCATTTCAGGCCTTCAAACAGAATGTATGTGCCTGGGAAGGGAAAGTTTTCCCTGCCAAGTCTCTGGTTCTCCACCTCTGCCTGGCATTGCAGGCCTGTTTCTGACACTCCAAGAGGAATTAATCCAAATC
Source organism: Pseudopipra pipra (assembly GCF_036250125.1). NCBI lineage: Eukaryota > Metazoa > Chordata > Aves > Passeriformes > Pipridae > Pseudopipra > Pseudopipra pipra. The sequence continues at coordinate 2,688,543 of NC_087566.1, read as the reverse complement.
TAAAGCATCTCCTTCCAGGCTGTCAAACTCTGGGAGTGGATTCTGTGATATAGTTGTGAGACCTGTAATGATCAAATTGAGACTTCTGACTCATTTTGTATATAGGCCACAGAGCAGCTGTCAAGCAGGGAAGTGTTTCGGGTGTAGGAACCACCCTAACAGCTCAAAACAGCTCTCACCTAAACAGCTGAGAAAGCTGCAATTTGGAGCACAGGCTCTTAGCAGTGAGCTTTTAATAGTGCCTAAATGTATATCCACAGAAGGGTATTTCTCATGTTCACTGCACACTTGGTCCTGTCCCCTGAGTGAAGGCAGGTGTTGCAAACTCTATTAAGAAAAGCCAGAAGGAGGATTTTCACCTCATTTCTGTCTGTACACAAAGCTTATGCAAAGGAATGGGCTAATCCTTGGTCTCTGCTGAGTATGGCCACAAAACTGAAGGGCTGGTGCAGTTCTGACAGCAAGGCCAGGCACTGGTGGAAGATCTGAGGGGCAGCTCACCGCAGCCACCAAACATGTCAGTCAGCAGGACAATATAAATGGAGGAATCATGCTGCCCAAAGCAGGTTTCCAGCTGTGCAAACAAACTCCTGGAAGCTTGCACTACAAATCCCAAACTAGCTGGAGGAATACAGCAAAGAACAATTATCCCAGCAATCCATCAGGCCCCTTTGCCCAGCACATCATGTCCTACTACTGTGGGACTGAGCACTGACATGGGATGGTACACACCAGCATCCCAGGGGCTGGACAAAAGGGCTTTGGGGATCTTGGTTTTCTCCCTCTGATTTAAAGAAATTATACATCAGATAAGATACTGCAGCCTTAAATCACAGCCAGCTGGTGAACTTGAGATTATTTTTCGCTAGATCTCAGAATATGACCAGATACAAATTTTTCATGCGGGACAAACTGGGTTACAGAAACTGGGGGCTGTGGAAAATGGTGAAGAGACAGAGGTTGGGGAAGGAGAGGACTGCAGAGGGAGAAAAGGCAAAGAAAAGCTGGAATTTCTGGGCACTCCAAGGGTAGGAGATCAGCTGGAAAAGATGGTGCAAAGGGGACCCTGGAAAGGGTGTGAGAGAACATGGCAAGTTACAGGGAGGGAGAGAAAACCAGAAAAAGTAAAGGGAAAAAGAAGAGGAGGAGCAGCACCAGAACTCCCTCGTAATGTGAACATGTAACACCCTGAGACAGGTGCCTCAAACCTCAAACAAGCACCAAGACTGTGAGCCTATGAAAAGTCTGCCCCTACCCTGTCGTAAAAGAGACCAGTTCTGGACCAAGGCTGGAAAATACCACCTCAGGGCAATAAATCTCCCATTGATAGGGTCTGGCAAACACAGGCCTCGAGAAAGGTTGAAGTCAGCTCTGAAGTCTCTAACGACTCACTGAGGACTGAAGGAATTAGAAGGAAAGGTGACGCTCAATATAACAGCAGCATTAATAAGTAATCGCTGCCTGCAAACGTCTGGGCAGTTATAAAACATTGGCAAGACAAACCTTAATCTTACAACTTTGGCTCAGCTACACACAGCAAAACGTTCTTCATCGAGTAACCCTGGGGAAAGTGCTCCAAAGGATCCATGCTGATAGATGATCACAGGTACCTGTAACACCTCAGCCCACACCTCCATAAAATCCTGTCACCCAGTGAAGTCAGGACCTTCCCAGGGTCTCCCTCAGAGTCTTTCCGAAGATGTTTTTCGGTTCTCCCCCACTCGCACATTTGGTCTCATAAGGGAAAATTATTTCTGGCCAGCTCCTGCATTTTGCACTGTATTTAAACAAACCAAGGTGCTGGGAAGTAACACACAGCATCGGTGTAATCCGAGGAACGAGGTTTTTTTGGTCATTAGGAACGCAGCTAAAACAAATAATAAACACGGCGCGGTGACATTTATGGTGAAAGCCGCCAGAGCTTCGGAGAGTTCCCCGTCTGGTGCTGTAAAGGCCTACCCAGCACCAAAGGCATTTAAAGCTAAATTAAAATCCTCATTAGCTGCCCTTGAGTGTATTTGCATTGATGAGGTCCCTGGTGGATGTGGTTTTATGGGCACGGAGGTAAACCTGTGTGGCACAGCTACAGAGGGAGCTTTCAGCGGCGCTGATGTAACCTGCGCGCGATGCGCCAGGGACCGAGAGATCCCATCCTGAGCCAACCCCCCCACGAGGGCTCCACACCACAGAATCAAAATAAACAAACAAAGCAAATCCCCACACAATTGTCACCACGTTATCTGATTGAGAGAGGAAGATGTAGGTTTAAATACAGGCGAGGATGTTTATCCTTATACCGATACACGAAGACCTAAAAGTTCGTGTTTACGGCGAAGAGTGCCTGGTACATTTTGTCCATGACAGGGACACAACCTGTTTGGATGAAGAACAAGTGACCACAGTCACCCCCTCAGAGTTTCTCATACTGTATGTTTTCAAGATCAGCTGGATTTTCACTCAAACTTTGTTTGATGCCATCACATGATAGTGATGGGCAACACAGAACCCTTCAAAATACACACTGGCACTCAAACAGATCCAACCAGCTGTGAGCTATGATTCAAAGAAAAAGGAAGTTCAAGAAGAGCTCCTGGAGCACCTTTCCAGCCAAACAACTGTATGTGTGAGTTGGGATGAAAGGAGAGAAACACGGTGAGAGGTGTTGCAGGAACTGTGGGAAAACAAGCCCTTTGGGGACCTCTAGATGTGTGGTTTGATAGAAAACCCCAGCTGTTTAACTGGGGGTGTCTAATTTCACAGGAGAAAAGCACTGTATCTTGCACATATATCTCCTTTACCAGGATGAAATAACCCCCTCAACATCCTGGCCAGGCACTGGAGATGGAACTCCCTGCAAGGGGAATATCCACTTGATGTTGTGCCATTTTGTGCAGTAAAGAGACTGGGTCAGACTCTGCAAGAGAAGCTGATGTTTAAATACAACTCAGAATAATTAGGTTCAACTTATCCATGATCCTTCTCCAACTCTTTGGGATACAGGACTCTCTGCTTTCTGGTTAAGTAACTTCTGGACATTTTTGTAACTCCTGCCAGTCTCCATCCCAAAAGTGGGATCTTTGCACAGAGTAAAGCACCTGTGTGTGTGTGTGCATGTTTTACATACACACCGCTTTATCCTGCCGTAAATGGGCTTGTGGTTTGCAAAATGGGCTCCATAAATCATTAATTAATGATAATACAAACATGAATAATGGAGGAGACAGAAGGGCAAAAGTCACCACTGCATCTTCAACACCGCCTTGGATGCTTGGATAAGCAATGTGCCCACAACAGCCTTCCCTGCCAGGAGCACCATTACACACAGAAATGCTGAAGAATCACAAAGGTTGCCGTGTGTACCACGGGAAATGAAAGGACTTTATCAATAGTATGCTCATGCAGAGGACTATAACCCTTTAAATCTTTCTGTCCAGTACAGTGAAAACAAGGTATTTCAGATCTCCCAACTCCTGTTCCCTGCTCAGTGGTTCCTTTTGGTTCAGGGAATTACGAGATCCTGCTGTTACAAACCCAACTGCAACTTGTGAGCTGTGAGCAAGTTCACAGAGGGAGTTTTCCAGCCTTATCTTTATTAACTGTGAATTTATCTCCCCTCCCAGATACAATGTTGAGAGAGAAGGTGAGCTGGAGGGGGTCACTCCTGCTGTACAAGGATCAAACGCCATAAAGGGCCCAGAGTGTGACTGTGTTCGCCTGTGCCCTTTTAATTGCCCCCGATAAAGGCCACGTTAAACACGCAGTCCCTGTGGCCAAAGGTAACAGGGAGGTTGGCTCTGAGCAAGCAGCGCCTCGATAAGACAACAGCATTTCAAAACACCATAAATTAATTCCCCGGGCTCATTTCCCCAGGAGCAGTGGCGATAATAAATCTCACTGCTGGCGTTAAGGGTGACTGGAGAATCTGCTTCACGTGCCTGCCAACGCGCCCCCGGAGCGGTGCCACGGACCTGCAGCTCACCGGCTTCTCCCGGGGAGGGGGAGAGCAGGAGACGTGGAAAAACGTGCTGCAGGGGCAGGTCACTCCTGCCAGGGAGACAGGATGCAAGAGGAAAGGGAGATGCCCCGAGAGCAGGGGTGAGGACAATATTTGAAGGCACAGGACATAAATTTAAATTACTGCGGATCAATGAGTCAAGAGGAACGGGTCAGAAGGCGAATTTAGGGACACAGACTGCCCTTGATCAGTGTCTGGAACTCCCCTTGAAGTTTTACAGGAGACCCTTTGCACATCAGAGTTATCAGAAGGCCACACTGGCCATTCACCCTTACACATGTCCATGTGCTCACACTGACACTCACACTCACCACCTCCTTTCCACGAGTGTAAAATACCTCCCAAGTCTCCCTTCTTCACTCCCATCCTTTCAAGACGTGTCTGCTCTCACAGAAAGCCAAGATGAAGCAAGAATGGATAGTACCACTTGGGAATTTGTCATAGAATCCTGGAATAACCCGAGCTGGAAGGGCCACACAAGGATCATCCAGCCCAGCTCCTGGCCCTGCACAGACACCCCAACAATCCCACTCTGTCCCTGGGAGCTTTGTCCAAACCCTCCTGGAGCTCTGGCAGCCTTGGGGCTGGGACCAAACCCTGGAGAGCCTGTTCAGTGCCCATCACTGAATCCATTTTTCCCCACAGTGGTTCAATAAAACTCAAAAGGCTTTGCCCAATAAATACAATGGGGAGCTCCATAAGCTCCCAGTGTGAAAAATGGACACCCACCAAGTTAAAAGCTACCTCTAATCTCCTTTATAACAGCTTACATTAAAAAACTATTCAGCTATCAAAAGCCAGTATGTTGGCAGGATCAGATCAGCCTGTCAGCTCCTCCTCCTGAAGCCTGAAGACTGATATTCTACTTGCTAAAGCTCCAGAAATCATGTTTAAAAAGTTGGGAAGTGACATGTCACCCCCACATCCCAGTACATGCACAAGCAGAGCTCTGCTGCTCTCAGACCATGTCAGCAATGACTTTTGATTCTAAAATTCAGGGGTTTTTTTTACTCACATTACTAACATCATCATTAAGGGCTAAACAACCCTGTATTTCTGGCATGCATCTGGAGGGTCATCTGTGTGTTCAGTGAATAAATAAAGGAACTCTAAAGGAAAAACAATATATATTCCACTTATATATACATATATAACACACCACATTTAGGGGTATATGTTTCCCTAACCATACTGCATAAATATATATTTATTAGGCATGTTATGGTATGTGTATATCATAAGGCACTGAAGATTTTAGAAATAATTTAGAAAATTGGCTGGTTTCCTTACAATTCAGCTCACATGGTACAATGTAATACATTTTAAATACCATGGAAATTGGCCAATTTTCCAATATTTAAATATTTGTGATACATCATTACAAACATTTGACAAAAGAAACATATGGCAAAATTTTGAATTCTTTCCAGATGAGTGATGTCCAGACCCTCTGATATATAAATGACCCCTGGAGTCTCCTGCATTTTCCCTGGTTTGAATGCTTTGCTTCTGGTTTGGAGTCTGTCATCGAAACTTTGTCAATTAGAATGAAATGTTGGGTCTCTAAAATTAAAAAGCCTTGGGAGTGACAAGTGAGTGGTTCAACAAGGGTATTTGGGCAACCCATTCATTCAGTTCAGCCTAAAATACAGTAGTAATTACTTTCATCCCAGGCATGGGACTCTGTTCCTTCTCCAGCAGCAATTCCCAAACCACTGTGCCCATTCAATGCCTGTTTGAACAGACAAGCACAGGAGCCCCAAAACACTCCGTTCCTCTAAAATTTCATGCAAACAAGCAGCAAGGGGAAAAAAGGGAGATTGTACTATTGCTTCACTTGGAAAGAGTGACCCTGACGAGAGGATCTGTGCAGCAGAGCTGTTCATCCAAGCTCATGGATCCTGGGCAATCCCACTGGAGCTGCTCCATGGGCATAGGGGGCCCTATAAATAAATTGCCCTACAAATAAATAAAAATTGCCCTCCAACAGAGACACTGATACTTTTATGAACAAAAGAGATACTTCCTAGAAAAAAATATTCACTTCAAACGAGATTCATTTTCCTGGGAGGGTTATTTTGATAGAATTCTCTTTTTTCCAACCAGTCTGGTACTTTCAGTACCCTAATGGCACTGACTGCAGTCTGCAATATCCAAGCAACCACATTAACTCAAGAACATAAATGAATTTAGGATTTTGTTCTTCATTTGTACTCTCACTTCTTTGCTATCACCCCCCTCAACCACCAGTTCCTCCCTTAACCCTCTAAAGAAAGAGAGCCTTTATGCACAAAAGAGAGGAAAACATGCTCTTCAAAGAGCTCTCTCTGTTGAAACACACACAAACCAGGCCACTGACAGCTGCCCTGCCTGGATTGTTCATGTGTGACCCCCATTTGAAGAGGTTTTGAATCCTTTAGCTTTCCTACAGACCTGAACCCAGGATTACCCAACACAGGGAAGTGTGACTCTGCCCAAACCATGTTCTGACAGGGTGTGAATCAGGTAGTGGCTGTGATGGAAGGTGTGAGAGAGGTCAGCAAATTAAAGACATCGAAGAACTCGGGTAGGAAAACGGGCCTGGAAAATGAATTCTAGGCCATTTTGGAATTTCCACGAAGACCAAGACACCAATTAGCACAGGAGGAGCCACACACTTGGCCTCAAGAGCTTCTCCTTCCCACAGGAAGGAAGGATGTATTTGAAGATGTAAGGCAGTGTCAGACAATAGACAGGCGAGTCCAGAACTGGAACCTCACCAAGGTCACGGGGAGGACAAGGGTGCAATAGGATGTTAATTGTATCCACGTGCAGGATGGACAACACAGACATGCCAGTCTCCCTCACTGAGACACTCAAATGGTACTGACAGAAACAGCAATCCAACTGCACGAGTTCAGTTCACAGCATTTCCATTTCATGTCTCCCTCCACATATTTTGTTTGGAATTTTTAGTAGTCTTAATGGCAACTAAAAGGAAACTGTCATAACAGGGGTAGAGTTCCAAAAGAGGTTCAGATTCTGGACCTATTTGTCTTTCTCCACACTACTTGTTTTGTCTGTAAGACCTTCCAGCTCCACAATTATCCAAATACTTTCCAACAGGATTCTCAATTTGTGGCTCTAAGCGTCCCCTGCATGCAGATATAGTGGTTAAAAATTATTAACTGAACATAAGACCCAGGATACTCTGAGGTTTTAACCATGAAGACCAGGCAAATAACCTCTGATTCCATTCACATGGGTTTCAAGAAGGTTGAGAAGTACGTGATGACCATGGAAGACTGCAACACACCTGCAGGAATATAAAATCCCATGGTGAAAAGGTCTAGAAACACCTCACCTGAGATTTGTATTAGAACATGAAATTAATTTCAAAGACTGAGCAAAAAGAACCCCAGCAACTCATTAGAAAGAATGAGGGAAAACCATCTGTCACAGCTGCTGGCTGGTTTCCAGCTGCAGGCCACTGCCCACACCACACACTGGTCACACTGGTCACCACAAGTGACAGCCCTGAGCTACCACAACCCTCCAGTCAACAGAGCAAAGCTCCACTTTGGAAACTCTGCTGGGATTCTCCCTGCAATGGGAACTCTGCTGGGATTCTCCCTGCAATGGGAACTCTGCTGGGATTCTCCCTGCAATGGAAACTCTGCTGGGATTCTCCCTGCAATGGGAACTCTGCTGGGATTCTCCCTGCAATGGGAACTCTGCTGGGATTCTCCCTGCTTGCAGGTTCCTGGTTCTGTTTTCCTTAGAGGCAGCATTTCTAGGGACAGGGAAGAAGATGCATTTCCCAGCAGCTCAGAGAAGTCTCTTCCCAGCACAGTAGCTCAGCCTACAGGCAACAACCTTTTTCTGTCACCGAATCACTTTTGAGGAAGTTCCTGTCAGTACTGATTTACATATCACTGGCACCTTGAACCTGCAGCTGATGGCAAATCTCACTGTCCTGGGTGTTCCATAAGCCCACAGAGAGGTGCAAAGGACACCAATGGAAACAGAGGGGCACAAGTAAGAGATTTGCTGAAGGTCACCAGTGGAGACAGATCCCATGTCCAGGCACCACATCCTCTGGACAGCTTGTTCCCCACGTGCATCCAGGCTTAAATACCTCAGTGGGGTTGTAGCTACAAAGATGGGAAACCTGTGCACTAGTTTGGGTTGCCAGCAAGTTCACCTCTTACAGGTCTGGGGGGCTACAGGTAGAAGGTAGCACTGTACAAGGTATAGAAGGGTCTTTGTCTATCAAGTCCACCAGAACTGATTCAAGAAAAATGAAATTTTAAATATGTGATAATGATCTCAAATCACAAGTATCACATGCTGGCTCTGCCAACTCAGATTGGACACACACACACCCCCCAAAAGAGATGGAGAATAGACCTGGCCCAGGTTGCCCAGAGAAGTTGTGGCTGCCCCATCCCTGGAAGTGTCCAAGGCCAGGTTGGATGGGGCTTGGAGCAACCTGGGCTAGTGGGAGGTGTCCCTGCCCATGGCAGGGGGTGACACTGGATGGGTTTTAAGGTCCCTTCCAACCCAAACCATCCTGTGAGTCTCTGAGAATGGCTGGGCACTGGTGACCAACACAACAATACCAGAGCAGGATAATGAGGTTTCCAACTCAGCTTTGTGCATGTAAATAGGTTCACATTAGCACATGGTTGATTCCCCTTTTATCATCAGCAAAATAATCAGTAACCCTGGTGAGTTAAATTAAATCATATTGATGCCAAGAGATGGGACTACGACCCAAAGTTTTAAGCACCTCAGTTCCTTCAGGTCCTCAGGACACTTTGAAGATTTTTCTTTTCTAATAATCCCAGTGCAAAGGATGAATGTTTCACACGTGCAAGGTGACACCTACTCTGAGCACCTCTAACAGTTTTTCAGAAATAACATATACTAAAATAGTGTTTTAAGCAGAGCATGGTCAGGAGGAAAACGTTCAAGAACTTGGGTGGCGAGAAAAGAAGAAATCTAATTTTATCCTGTTAACTGTGTTAGGTATCAATAGTTTTCAAGAGATTGCCTAAATCAAAACACTGAACAATTAATGTTACCTTCAGCAGCAAACACTCTACTGACCTAAACAAACCAAAAAACATACATTTTAATTCAGAAAACGTTCTTCTAACAGTGCCACCACATCCACTGGCAGGAGTATCACTTTCAACAGGACTAAATGTCAGACCTAAAAGACTGCAAGCCCTGTCGGCAGCTCATGGGTGGTGTCACTGAGGTGTCACCTGTATCTCTCTGTTTTCATTCACCCTGCAGCCTTTGATACCTTCCTGCACCTGAAACCAAAGGAATGCACAAGAGCATCTGCACAAGTAGGAATCTGACCTATAAATGTTCTATTGCCGGGGTCCTTTCAGAGATAAAACAATAATGGAATGGTCAGTCTCATCCTGCAGCGCTGAGGAGTGGTTACCTTTTTGTACTATTTAAGCCTTACACATATTGTAGCTCTCCAGTTCTTCCCAGAGGGTCACTTTTATTTCCCAAAGTGCCTAAGGATGCGGGCCAGGCTCACCAACTGCTCAAGAAATCAGGCAGGTTTCAATGCCTTTGTTGTTTTCCCAGGGAGGTGTTTTGGCACGGGGGTCACTGACCAAGCGCCGGGTCCCCTCCACCCTCTGCTCCCCCCTCTCCAGCCCAAAGCCCGGGGATTCTGGGAATCTGGCCCTAAATGACACTACCAGCTGAGATGTAATGGGGGTTGGAGCAGCAGCCGTTTCCTGTCCAGCAGGAACCCGAAGGTACAGGAATGTGGGAAGACTCCAGCGAGCCTCCTTAAGCAGCCAGAGCGGACTGGGAACTAGAGAAGAGATAAGGGATGCCCTTTCCTCCTCCACCCACTGCAGCAGATAAGCATCGTGTGCCTCAGACATCTTGTCCACTGATCTGGGCTTTTCGGCCGTGGCTCAGTATCTGTGACTCTCTACCTTCCTTCCTCTGCTCCCGAGCACACCCCTGTGGAACAGCCAGGGGGCTGATAACAGGCACTGGGGCCTGCCCAGGGTGGCCTGGGGGCTGTAAATGCCCCAGGGGACACCTGTCCCTTCCTGGGAAGGGACATGGATAAGGGACTTGGCTCCACAGAGAGCAAACCCCTGTGTTTGAGGAGACAGGTGTGCTCTGGCAGATGGAGCCAGAGCCTGTTTGCTCAGGCAACATCCCCAGGCCTGGCTCCAGCAGCAATCGATTTATTGTCTGTTTGGACACCAACACACTCATCAAATTGCAACACCTTGCTCAGCAAACTGCAACAACGTGCCACGGCCCCGCCAGGTGAGCGAGGCACAAACAGCAAAGGACTGAGAGGCAAAAATTGTGATTTAAGAGGAGTGGAATGTCTGCTCAGACAACACTGGCCACGGGGTAAACGAGAAGGCAGCGAGTTAAAAGTATCTAAGACACTAGAAAAGACTGATCACAGATTCCACCTCTTCTGTCTCTGGAAGGAAGGCACTAAATAACTGACTGCTCTGCCTTGCAAAGCTTGCAGGCTCCAGGCCAAGGTAATGACAGTAACACAGGCTGCATGTCATTCCAGAGCATCCCACGATGCTCAGACAGAAGGCAGCAGCCAGTTAGGCAGCAGGGGAATTTAGGGCCAGGAGAAACTAAAGATAAAGAAGGAAAATCCTTAGAAAATGGAGCTGGGGAATTTAGATCCCGTGTACAAACAGAAATAACCTTTCCACCTATTCACCTCCCCTCCCAACTGCCCTGAGTAACACAATTCCAAAGTCAGCTCAACTAAAACAATCCTGAATCCATCTGGAGATTGAGAGGATCAGAAAGCCTGAGCTTTTTACACTCTCAGGTTTTCTTGTCGCTCATCTAAGTGTTTGTCAGGGAGATTGTGCAAACTAAAGAATTCTGAGTCCTGGCTTATTGTTGGCCTTCCTGCAGGAGCCAGAAGATAAGAGCAGGCAGGACTGGACCCAGGGAAAAGACACTCAGTTCTGGTACTGCAGTTATCCTTTTGGGTGAAGAACTGTTTGAAACTAAGGAAAGCTGCATTGATTTGAAGGGGGGAAAAAAGCAACACATACAAAAGCAAAACCAACCAGATTATTCAGCAACATTACAAGGTTTTCCTTTGGAAAAGAGGAGAATATTATTTTAACAGCATCTTTTCACAGTATCCCTTGCTATAAGCCTTCCTAGAAGAGAAGGAATGGCACTTGAGCCCAAGAGCCTCCAATTCCTTTCTCTTCCATGCTGTCATTATTACTGACAGTTCCAGCAATCCTCCAGACCCTGCTGACTTCTTACTAAGCCTTGGCTTGCTCTGACCATCCCTTCCTTGAAATGACTGCTCAGGGTGTTCTGGACTGATTGCCCAACTGAATTCCTCCTCTCCTGTGTTTCACCTGCCACAAAATTGGAAGAGCTGAGATGCTGTTCAAGAGGTGGGGCTTGGGAGCTTTCGATTTCAGTTTTGTGCAGCTCCAAAACAGGCAGTCAAAGACAACCCTTGCCTGAGCAAGTGTCTCCCATGTGCTGGAGGAGCTCGTGCTGAGCACGTCTGTGCTGATAAACCCAATTACTCAGCTCTGCACAGGCACCAGTGTGTCACTGAACACGGGACTGGGGCCCACAGACAGAACCTGGACCTTTCCAGGACCAGCTGCACCTAACCAGGAACTCAGTAAAGTATTTGCAGTCCCACAGAAGGGGCCACTTGCTCCTGCCCACCCCTTTGCAGTGGTATCCTGAGAAGCAGGGCTGTCAGCAGGCTGGAGGACAGTGGTATTTGCTGTCTCTGCCTGTCCCCAGCCCTCCCCACACATCCTCCTCTGCCAGCCTCTGCTTTGGCTGTGATTGACAGGCTCCTGAATTATGAAAAGGTAGAAAGAGCCTTGGTGAAGCTCAGAGGTATTTTTATCGCAGTTTGTGGCCCCCCACCCCCATCATATATATCAGAATAAGAATGCTTTTACACAGAGAAAAAAAAATAAAATCTATAGAGTCCTCAAAGGAACACTTTTTCTCCTCCTCTCAGCAGCCTGTCCTCAGCCTGGTTCCCTTTTCAATGGACTGCTGGCTCCTGGCTGTCTGCTGATAGGAAGGATTAGCTACAGAAATGGCACAGGGAAAGAGTCAAAACTCGAGGGGAGCAGAGCCCTGCAGCCCACTGAGCCATCTGTGCACATCCAGCCACAGTTCCATAAAAGAACAAACTGCAGGGGCTGCAATATTGCCTTTTGTTCTGGCTGGGCCATCCCTAAAAAGGGCAAGAGTCGACCAAGTGTGCTCAAAAATGCTGAGAGAGGTTAAAACTAAACAGGAAAATTTAAAGTTATTAATGTAGTCATGCTTTCTCCCTTTCCCACTTTTTTTTTTTTTTGGTTTAGGGATTAATATTTCAAGTTGTTCTTTACAAACATGGACAGATATTTTAATCTGTTTTCACCCCAAATGCTGAGAAGCAGCTTCCAAACTCGGATGCCAGACATCACAAACCTGTAACCTGGGTTAGTCATTATTCCTGAAGTATTGAGCATTCCCTCACCTCTGCCTTCTGCAGGAATCCTGGGAATCTTAGAAGCCAGGTTACCTTCTCCGAGGTGCACAAAAAACAATCTAGGAAGTTACATTTTACTATTTGTACCACACATCATCTGTTTTGGAACTGCCTTCAGCCTGGACTACCTCACCCAGCTGAGAGAGAATTATTTAGAAGCTCAGCAATGTTTTCACTCATCATGGAGTGTATCCACTTTGCTTTGAGAACAAAGAAAAGATCATTCAGGTGCTGATGGTCCTCTGGTGCCTTCCCACAGCTGCTCCACGTTTACCAGGAAAAGGATCCTGAGGCAGTTTGTCAAACAGAACTGTGGGATGTTCTCCCTGATGCAGAAGGAAAACACAGAAGCAGCACCATGGGCACCGTGTTTCTGTGTGAGTGTTGGGATGTGAGGACAGGTGACACTGCTGTTCACATCTGGGTGCCAAACAGCACAACCACAGGAGCAGAGACAAATCCCTAATAATGTTTCCAAGTCCCACATTAAGTCACTACATAAAGTCAGAGACAGAACTTCGGGGGGTTTGACAGCACACAGCAATTCCCTCCTCCCCAAACACTGATTTTTCTGCACTTTGGATATTTTTTTTGGAATTGTTTCACCTGTTTGTCACGGTGGGCACCTTTCCAAGGAGACCCTCCACAAGGGTCTTGCCCCAAGTGCAGGCAGGAGCTGAGAGCCCTGGCACCCAACCATCCTGTACCCAGCCATCCCTCAGACCTTTAGGGGGCTCACTCCATCCCCCACCTACTGCCTTTCGAGACTTTCTTGACGTGACAGAATTATTTTGGGGACAAACTTTCCCAAAAGGCTCTTCCATGCTTAATTCTGCTTAAGAACTGTGAGGCTCAAGGAGCTTAATCCTTTGAAATTCCCTGTTGGCTCCAGCAAACAGTGGTTGTACACACACCGTGCAGTTTTCTATTTATTTCCCAGCAGTGTAAAAAGTCTTCTTCTCACCCTTTTTAAGTACATGAGCACAAGTAGGCCAAGGCCTGCCTTCCTGTTTTAAGAAGTGAAAGCTCTGGGGCAGACTGCCAGAGGACTTAATATAGTCTCAGATCTAAATTTAACAACAATAACATGGCTCCAGTCTGACCCTACAAAGAAAAGTTTGGAGAGACACACACACACACACAAAAAAATAAGGCAATTCTTCACAAATTAAGAAAACAATAAAGGTCCCTTTCAAGTGTCAAGGAATATTCTTAGCCAGCCTGCAACACCTAAATCAAGAGAGAGGTTGTTAAAATGGCATAATACCAGGAAATTCGCCTACAGGGTCTACTTCCTCCTTGGAGACTCCAGCCTGGAGTGCCGGAGTCAGTGTGCTTGCCATGGGGGGTGGGAGGGAGGAACAGGGAGCTGACTAAAGCCACTCTATTAAAAAAAAAAAAAAAAAAAAAAAAAAGCCAAAGCTGGATATCAACACGGCAGCCTCTAGATCTAAGATGATACAACCAGCCTTCCTGGCCCGAGATTCCGAGTCACATCAATAGGCTCTTTAATCCTTTCCCACCCAACATTTCCTGACACCGAGCAGCACAAGTCAACAAGTTCAAGCCCAGCACAGAAATTAGCGCTCGCACACAATACAGGCGGGTGATAACGCGCCGCTATTTATAGCCCCGAGGCAGCCCCCTCGGAGCAGTTATTAAAGATCCTGGTGGGAAGAAAACACGACGAGAAGAAAGTTATTCAAGTAAGTTAAAGATACACCTGAACCCTCCCTTCCTCTCCCACCCCTCTCTGAGGTCATAACATCACAATATAGTCTCCCCTAAGCAAGGACGTTCCTCCGGGACACTCTGATAGGGAAAGTGTGAACAACAAAAGCCCATTGTTAGCGGGGAACGGTGGTGCCACTTAGACCCTCGTTAAGCTCCCCAGGGGCTGCGGTTTGCGTTAGGCAGGCTTAAAAATAAAAGGCACTGGGACAAGGGACAAACAAATAATGAAGTCATTTCCATTTACCTAGAGCAGCAAGGGGGTTGCCAAGCAGGGTAACCGGTTACTGCTGGGTGTTAGCAGCATCCCCGCCCTGGGACTCCCACCTCCTCTGCTCCACGCTTCTCCCAGCGAATTTTCCACGTTGAATTACTTGAGCAGTTCAGCTCCATCCCAGAATTAGATGTGGATGATACCCTCAAACCACTAGCACATCTTACAAAGCTCCTGTATTGCGAGATTCTTCCTTGTCCAGTGTCTACTGATCCTGCACACAACAATAATATGCCTTTTGAAAGGGCCATGGGGCTTCTACTGGGCATCACAACTGAGTTCAAGGAAGGTTTTTAAAGGAACACCTCAGCTGCACTGTGCACTTCATCTGCCTACCTCAAATTACTCCTCCTGAGCCATAAGGATGAGCAGTTACATCACCTCATATTCCAGCTACTGCATCTGAAGCTCGCTTGCCTGACAAACACCATCACTCTGGGCACAGAGGGGCTGCTCCAGGGATTCCTTCCCAGGCACACACAGGAGGATTTCCCATCACACCCGAACAGGAGCTGTGGGAGGGCTCAAATGGAGACACCTTGAGTCAGGATCACAGGGTGTGTGTTAGTGGCTGGAGGTGCACTAACCAGACACCAGCAGCTCCTCTTGGATCCAACCCTTGGAATAAAGGCATTCCTATGTCTGAGCAGGGAGTTCTCCTGTGTGAGTGCAGCTCATGCTCCAACACACAAGGCAGGAGCTAATCCTGCAGTGAACATGAGCCTTCGGGGCTTTATTGTTCCCAGTACAGTCCTCATCCCTCCCTCTGTGACCCACAACAGCTCTTCCATGAATTCCAACAGGGAGTCCTCCCAAAAAGGTGACACTTGGGTAGTACTGAATCCATGCACTCACCTCCACATCACACAGACCTCCTGCAGCCTGAAAAGAAGCTTTTCTGCCTTTAGAGGGACTAGTAAATCCTGAGCAGAGGGAAATAAAGATGGTACAAATTACCTTTGCCATCTGCTCTGGTTGCACCAAGCACTGCTTCAGTTCCCACCAGAAGGTCCCTCCCAGGCCTGGCTCTGCTCAGCTGTGAAAGTTCTGATAACTAAAGGCCTGCACCTGGGGAAAGGAGGGGCCAGAGGCACCAGGACCGGGCTGCTTCTTGTCTCTAACTCCATCTTTGGCAAGGGCTGCCCACTGAAACCCTCCCTCAAACACCCAGTGAGGACCAGGGAACCTCAACCACATTCATTTGTACTGATTTGCCCCAAAGGTTTGAATATGAGAAGTCTGAAAAGATGCCATTTCCCTGCACATGGTTCTTCCCACTCCAGGCTTACCTTCCCCCTGTCTGGGAAGAGTGAGGGAAGGCAATATTTGGGTCTGGGGAGTAAAAAAAGAACTCCCTGGAGCACTGAATTATACAACTTTATACTTCAATTCAGTGTTAGTTCTTCCCTCCTTCTCTTCCTCGCAGTATTTGGTGTCTGGACTGATGTGGTTGCACAAGACTGTCAAATTTCATCAGGAAATAAATAAAAGAGTTTCTAATGGTCACGGTTTCAGGGAACAGATTGAAGCCAAACGACCCAGCAGGAGGAAAAATCAGGAGGCAAATGTAAAAACAAATGTGTTTTTAGATGTCTTTTTTTTTTTTTTTTTTAAATCTCATCATTTTAAGCCCGTCTCCATTTGGGAAGGCCTGATTTACACTTTCAAAGGCTTGTGGTTTTCTGTGCTGCACAGCTGAAAGGCCAGGATGGCCCTGTGACTGTGGGGGAAGTTCCTGCAGCCTGCTCTGCTGGAAGTCAGTGCCCAGTTTGGAGCCAGGACTGTGTGTCCAGGTGGGAAGGGGTCCCTGTGCAGCACAGCAGGTGCTGTTTGCCCACCCTTCTGCCCTTAACATAAAACCAAACCAACCTTCACCACAACTGAATGCTCGTGACGCTCATTTAACATTTGATTTCGTTCCAATCACAAACCACTCAAAAATCCCACATCATGCTCTGTTTCCATTTGAACCACGTTTGCACATTTTAACATGTGGCTATTTTTAGCCATAAGTGATTATCAGCAGTCAGGAGGAAGCTGCCCACTTTAGTCCTGAAAGAAAATCATAGAAAGCAGTTGTCCTGCCCAAAGCTAGTCCTCTTTTTCCCAGAAGCACGTTCCAATATGGAAACAGCAATGCTTATACCTACAGTGTTGTGGAAGAAAGGATTGCCAGAAACACACAGAGCAGTCACTACTCTCAGCTCTGTCTCGTGTCTGGGATGGTTTGTTAAAACTGTGATGGTGGTTAAAATGGTTTGTGACAGAGTGATTCCTTTTTTTTTCCTTTCCCTCGGCTTCCCCATCTAGAAACCAGTATTTATTTTCACCTTGGGTGGGCTGAGAAATACAGTTTTAGGATGCTTCAGCATGCAAATAAAATATTTATACATGCTAAGTATTATTTTGTTTACTCCTCCAGCAGCACAGGCAGCTGTGTCAGGATTAAGGCTGCACAGCAATTTCCAGTTCCAGTGGAGGTTTCCCCATGTGAGAACAAAACACTGTGTAATCAAACCTTTATACGACCCAGTACTACAACAAAGACTGAAGGTTTGCTTCACATTTACACTAAGGCTCCTTTATACCATGTTGGCAGTAAAATAAAAGAGATTTCAAGTGTATGTAAGACTTCAAGTCTCTCTGGTACTACTTGCAGCAGGGGTTTAGCAGTAAGGCAAATTGGACCCTGAATTTCTGCCTAGCTCACAGTAAGTCTCTTGAGGAGATGCAAAAATAGAAGAGTTTTAAACTGAGTGCTCACTGAGACCTGAGCATGCCCCTTTAAGGCTTCCTTTAGATACCAAGAGGCCTCTACCCACGAGAGTCAGACCCTAAACACAGACAGAAAATCTCAGATAAAAGCCATTCCTCTAATAAAATAATTTTAGCCAAGATCTTATCCGTGACAAACTGTTTCTGCCTAGGCCTGGCACTGCTGACATCCACAGCCAGGCTTTCAAAACTCCCAGCTTGACACCCACACGTGTTTCCAAACTCAAAATTTGAGTGCAGAAGCTTGGGAGTCACTGCTGGGCTCCTCTGAACCTTGAGAGGAGGGGAAGGTCGTTCTCTCCAGACAACTGGGAGACGACTCCAGGAAAACCTCGGCACAGACCCGCTGTGGGTGAGGGCCAAGGAGCCTCAGGAGCAGCTCCATGGGGGGAGCACAACCATGGACTTGTTTTATCTGTAACTACACTCTCCTGTCTGTAGAAGACTCCTGAGGTTCCTTTCCGAGGCAGTGGAGCCTCGGCAGAGCGGCAGGCGGGCCCACGGCAGCTGGAGAGGCGGCTCCGGGGTGGTTCAGGATTCAGGATTCACACACAGTTCCGGATATGAGGATCAAATGCGCCACACAATGAAATACATTTGTTAAGGAAATTGGCACTGCTAAAAAAGAAACACTCTGTGGAGAGCCAAGGAACATCTAAGGCTCCTTAACCCAATTAGCTAAACACTCTTCTGCCGCCGCGAGAGAGAAAACAAAAACCACCGCGGGAAATTGAGCTGAGTGAGTTTGGGGCAGAAAGTGAATATCTTGATAAAGTGTTGGTATCTTTGCCTGCCAGAGCTATTAGCCAAGAGTCTGCTGAGTCTAGACAAAGGTTTGATTTTGAATTGAAGGGGGAATCATTTGCAGAGAGTAAAGCAATTTAGGTTTTGAAAAACAACCATGAATTTTTAACTATTAACCCAAAAGAGAGACAAGGAGCCTCTGCAGGCACATAAGGCTTTTAAATATTACCCATTGCCACAGGAGGTCATTGAGATTTTAGTGATTTTCAGATCAGAGAGCTTCATTAGGCCAAACCATTTAATGTACCCAAGGGCTGGAAGGAAGAGATGAGATTGTTGGAGCTTGAGATGCGAAGGGAGAATTTTGTGTTCACATCATTTCCTGAAATCTTTGGTTCTGCTCCATCAGATGCCAGCAACAAGCAGCAGTGACAGCCAGGAATCACAGAGGTGATGAGCACAAGGTACCAGTGTCCCTGTTCATGGCACAGAAGACAGGGATCCTAAAGCTTGTTTCTTGATTTGAGTCTCGGAGTGGGGTCCAGATATGAAATTATTTCCCATTCAAGAACTTCTTCCTCACTGGGTTGGTCTCAAATAGAAGTGAGGCCTAGGCCAGGTCACTTCAACCATTGTTTTAGGAGATGTGTGTTGGGAAAAGGTTAGAAATGAGCAGGATAGAAACACAAGACAATGAGGGAAAAGGAAGAGAAACACAGCACCTGAGAGAGGCCCAAAGCCCTGGGCAGAAGAAAGGGAAGGGATCCTTTCACACAGGGATACATGTCATTGCCAGGGTGGGTGTGCAGCCCCTGGGGAGCTGGGAAAAGGCACCACAGCCTCCTGTCCATCCCTCATGAAGGAATGAGTGGCAGAGTGCAATGCTCAGCCAGCTGGAGACCCACACTTCAGGCTGATGTCATTAAGAACAACAGAACATGAATGATTTGGAGGCTTTGCAGCCTTATCCCAGCTCCCCTGGACACAATGGAAGTGGTAACCAGGGAGGCTTTCCCTGCTCTCAAGACACCTTCAGGGGGACAGGCAGGTTGGAGATCCATAACCTTGAGACAACAGCCAGGCTGCAGGTGGGTGCACAGACTGGTAGGAAATCATTCTTCCTGCAGAGCACAGAACTCCAGTAGGAACTGCGACTCTTCTCGAAGAGTTTCTTATGATTATTCTAAGAGCAGTAGAGAAAACCACCTTGTACCACACAGAGCCTTGCAAACAGACCAAATGAAAGGCAAAGACCTTTCTCCTGTCCAAGGAGATGCTCAGAGGACCCAGCAAAGCATCAGCACAGGGATGACAGGAACCTGATTGCTGTGGGATCCATCACCCACGAGCAGCAGGTGATTATCCACTCTCTGCTGCAAAGAGGGGTCTCTGACTGGTACCAACACGACAGGCAGGTTCAGCAGCACAGCCTGCCCTGCCAGGCTGTGTCTGAGGCTCTGCACCGACCCCACATGCTGCATGTTACAGCCACATCAGCTTATAAAATTAGCACGGGCCGTTGTTTTCCTTCGAGCCCCATGGCAACACGTCACAGGAGGCTGGAGATGAGAGCGGGGCACAGAACAATGGGAAACCAATGAAATAATGCAGAAACAGTTTCTTCACCTTCTGTGGCTCTGTGTCATGCAGAGGAGCCTGGAGGCATCCGGTTTGATCTCACTCTCCTAAAGCAGGGATATGGTTTGACCGACTCCTTTGGTGGTTTAATAACATCCAGTTGCTCTGCACCACGTCGGTCAACATTTCCCAGAGCACGAACCACGGGCAGATGGGGAAACTGAGGCACTGGGAGGGGACCCTGGTGACATCACCCCAGAGTGTGACTGTACCCCCCGGTCTGTGCCCTGTCCAACAGTGCCTTCTGGTGGAGAGAGAAGATCTGTGCATGGAAAGGGGTGGGCACAAGACTGAGAAAGAACAAAAAAAATACCTATTTAGGTCTAAACTGCTGTGGGCACACGACTTGATTCCTGTCCTCTAGGAACTGGTCTTGGCTTGGCAGCTTTGCTTTACAAATTCAAGCCAGGCTATTTGAGACAGCAAGGAGTGGCCCTGGCCTTTGAGGATCCCTGGTAATCAAGCATCAGGAAGTCTTGGCTTCAGTAGCCACCAGCAGATCGAGCCACATGGCACTGCAAAGGTCACCACAGGGCAACGGGACAAATATATTTGTCGGAAGGCACAAGGCATTCAGGCTCTGCTTTTGTGTTCTCCTGACAATGATTGTAATGACGCAGCTGGAGTGGGAAATGGCCCAGCATAAATCCATCCTGGCAACAATACTCTGCAACAAAAACTGTAAAAGGAGGCAGGCATGTTTAGGATAAGCTGGAGATAGTGATCTGGGTATTATTCTGAGGCTCCACTCAGACACTACACCGAGGAGATCCTGACTGTGTCACCTTGGCCCCATACTGCACATATCCTCTGCAGGAGAACAATGTGGACAGGGAGCCTCTTGGCCCATCTGAAAACCTGGGAGGTAATTCTCCCACAGGGAAATGACACCAGGTAGTGTGTCTGCCACAGGCACTGACAGGGCTGTGCCACAGAGCCAAGGAATTGCAACCACAGCTCCTCTGCAGTGCTGGAGCCAACAGAGACAGGGTGATTTGCACCCAGGGAAGGGAAGAGCGGAGGACAAACTGCCACGAACAAGGCAAGGAACAGCTCTGAAAAGTGTGACTTGAGGTGAAGAGGACAAATTTCATCCCAAGAGAGCTCTCCTGAACTGCTGTATAAGCCCTCACATTCACACCTAAGAACTTCAACTGAGGAAGCTGGTAGAGGCAAAGCAGCTGGGCAGTGGAGAGCTGGTCAAGAATTCACTGATGAGAAGATCTTCCACTGGAAAAGCCAATTATCCACACCAGGAACTTCCCCTCTCCCAAGAGTGCAGTGCCATTGAGGAAAATGTGGTGGGAACAGCGTTCTTGGGTTCAGGAGTGAACTTCCACTCAGGAAAAAACCAAACCACAATAGTTAATGAGCTGCTGCCTGGGAGAGGTCCTTGAGCTCTGGGAGACTCCAGTTTACAGTTTGTCTTCTCTCCCCCCAAAAAGTACTGGGCTGTCACCTATTTTAGGAGACAGCTGGGCCAGTTCTCTCCCAGGGGGCTTTTGCTCATCTACCAGTCTCACCCAGCAAAGGCACTTGGAGCACCTTGGCCACCAGATGTTGGGCTGTTCCAGTCTCCCTGTATCTCTCACCTCTTCCCCTAGGGCAAAGTTTCCACTGGTGTTAGGAAACAGCCTAAATCACTCCCTTTTACAATAAAGTTACCTGCACAAATGAAGAGATACCAGTACAATTATACCAAAGAACACCTAAGTGTTCTCTTGTGCAGAGAAGCAATTGTTGAATGAGGACAGATGAGAGGTGAAAGAAGAGCCTTTCCTTCTAACATGCACTGCAAGTACAATGTGCTTTGTTGACACTCCAGCAGCAGCAGCAGCAATGGCATTTGCTGCCTACCAGGGATCTCCCTTCTTTGTACCTTTGCTGCCAAAAGGATGCCAGCAGCATCTTTGGAGTCAGCTCCTAAAAATCTGATTTATCGTTTAAATTATTTCCGAGAGCAAAATTTTAATGAGAACTATGTTTTCTACCTGAAATAAAACCACCAGTGCAAAGCCTGGTATCAGATGCCTTGTACCAGAGCAATTTATTTCTCATCCCATACAGGACCAAACAGGTGAAAATGCCCAACCAGGGATGAGTAGCCACCACATAAAGACTTTATCACTTCACATAATCCCCACAAGGCAGCAGATTTCTAGATAACCACAGGATCCTTGTGTTTGAGACCCAAACATGGGCTGATTCTCAGAAATCAAACCAAACAGGAACCAAGATCTTCTGGGTTTCCAGTACTCCCAAGGAGCAGTTCCCTGGGGTGTGCAGGTTTTGTCCATCAGGATCTCACTCCTCAGCAGCACCACAAATAAAAACTTGCTGTGCCTGGGGAACACATCCCAGGGCAGCTCTGAACCCTCCAAATCCTTCTGTAGGATTTGGAAGCCATGAGATAGTGAGGCCAAGAGTGCAACCCCACGCAGGAGAGGGCATGTCCAGTGTGACCAGGGGATTTTTGTGCTCTTAATGCCTAATCAGAGAACAAGAGCAGCCCATTCCAAACCCTTTCAAGTGCTGTGCCCTTCCATGTGACAAATACAACCTTGTGAGACCGTCTCACACAGCTCCTGAGCTCTGGGTGCCTCAGCCTGGCAGGACATCACCCCTGAAGCACAGGGATCTCTGCCGGGGCTTCCTTTGCAAGCACTAATTCACGGAGTTTTCATTCCAGCTCATCAGTCTGCCACTGCATGGGGTGTAACGGGGATGGTATTTTAACACAGATACAGATACATAAAGATACCTCTGCTGGTGCAATTAATTTTTAATAAGCCTGTTTTGATATTGCTCTCACTGCAGCCACTCTCTGAAAAAATAATCTCTATTGAGCTGTGAAGTCAAAAACATGAAGGGGGGGCAAAGATCACATTCTTGCCTAATTCCTCCAAGAACCACTAAATTGGAACTTTTTTTTTTTTCACACAACAGGTTGAACTCACAGTGGAGAAGGTTTCTCTGTCCTTAACTTTGCGACTTGTCTCTTGCCCTTGGACTAATTCTTCTGGATTTGCATTTTGTGCCGAGTATTGTCGCCTCCTGCTCCTTGGCTGGGTGCATTGTGATACAGAAGAGGTGCTAATCCTCGAGTAATTAGCACCTCATTGGGAGGTCAGGGAGAGGTCATGAAAGTGGGCTTGTTTATTTTTCGGGGGAATTCTGGTTTGCTCCTTGTTTTCATTAGGGCTGTGAGATGTTGAGGTGCTTCCAGCTCTACCCGGGCTGATGCTGTGCTGGGAGCAGCTCATCTCCGGGGCACGAGGGATCCCAGAAGAGTAAAACAGCCACGACTCTCGTGTTGACACTCCTAACCCACCCCATGGCAGGACCCCTGATGGATTTGGCTCTCAGTTCTGTCTCGGGCTGGTCTCTCTCCACCTTTCTGCACACAAATAAATGTTTGCACAAACTCTGTGTTGTGTAGTTGGCAGGAATACGTTCACCTGGTCAGCAGGATCACGGGATTCGTGACTCCTCTTTGAGACGATGATTTATTTACACAGTGAGCCAGACTGAGGACCCCAAATTGCCTTTAATGCTTTTCCTAACAAAGGAACTGGACAATTTTAAGCATCAGGATAAATTCCATTCACCTGCAGACCAGCAGGAAGGTCAGCTCGGGGGACAGTGCTCTTCCTTTCAAACTGCTCTCCTCCTCCTCCCTCAACTCTGACTCGCTCTAACTTGGATGACGAAGCCAAGCCTTGATGGTTCCTACCAGCAACACTCAAACAGAACAAGTTCTCTCACAAGTCTTCAAACAGCCTCTGTGCCTTTTTAGCATCTCTAGAACACTGGTCTCTAAACCGAGGACACTAATTTGCCTTTAATTGCCGTCACCACAAACACAGTTTCCCTGGCAACACATCAGCAAAGCATCCCCACCCTACCCAGAGACACAGCCAGTGCATGTCCTGAGGACACGGTGTGTGCACCCAGCTCCTGCTGGACCTTCCATCTCCACTGGGGATCTAATTGCTGCTACAGCACACGGGGAAAAAGAGAAAACCCTGAATTCTCCATGGCAAAATATGAGGATCTCCTGCCCCCAGATGTAAAAATACACCCAAAGGTGTAAAGGATAATTTAGACTCTGACAACATTCCAGAAAAGGGCAATTGCTGGTTTTAGGGACAGAATGTGGTAGTGCTGATTTGGAAGGCTATATCCACTGTTTATAGTCATTGTGCATTTACTGGGGTATTCAAAGCAGGGCACCACAGCAAACCCAGCAAACACAAAGGACAGGGGAACCCCAGCTGCACTGTGCCAGCACCCCTGCCCTAACCACAGGTATGTGCCATGCTCAGAAGGGCAGTTCCCAGAGGACTGAGGGCATCCAGACATCTCTGGGCTTCTCTAGAGAACGCTTTGGAATGCCAGCAGGAGCCTACAGTAAATGGAGATGCCTGCTTTCATGGAAGGACCAGGACAACTGCACTCTCTAAGGGGTCCTGTCCCTTCTCCAGGACTCACTGTTTGAATACTCAGACTCCAGAAACCTCTCATTTCTTTACAAACTGCAAGCAACTCCACCTCAGAGCTGTCAGAACCACTCTCACTCCCACTCCCTGTCCATTCCCAGGCTAATCCAAGGAGACTGCAGAGGAAGAAATGCTGGGACTTAAATCAGCACCAGCACTGCCGAGGGAGCCGTTCCTGTTGGACTGCACCGCTCCTGAGTGGCCTCTGTGAAGATCAATGAACCCCGTGCTGGGCCCAGCACACAAATTATGAGCCAGCAGCCACGTTAACTCTTCCCACAGTGTCTGTAATGACACAGCATCCATGAGCACTGCCTGCCATCAGGAAAAAATCAGGCCTGGTTAGTATTTCCCACATCTTCGTTGCAAGGTTCCTTGCTATCTATTTGCGAAAATGCTTTTTAAATGTATAGTATATAAAACACAGACTTAAATTTTTGGCCAGCTTTCAATGTTTCAGTCTACGTGGAACGATCCAAATATGTTTCCAATATATTTCAACACATACAGTTGTCATATTCAGACCTGTATATTTTACTTATTAGTACAACTGGCCAAGTATGTGCTATTTTTCAATATAGTTGCTCTGTCGCCTCATATATTTCAGAGACATGATTGTACAGCACATTTCAGGAAAGATATTACAAATGAAGAGAGATCATTTTTCTCTCAGGGAAAGGATGTGGTTTGCTGAGCCATTTGGAAGACAGAGCTGGAGTGGTGTCACTGGGAATGGGCTCTGGGCACCGTGCCCAGGAGGGGAACCAGGGCCCACAAAAACATGCCCATGTGCTGCCCACGAGCTGCACTTGCTGGAACAGTTTTAGAGGCGAGACTAAGGAGAAGAATAAAGTGTGTATCTACCCAAACCAGACCTAGGGCTCAAGGTACAGGGAAAGGTGTATGTCAGAGATGACATAACTCAATTCTCTTTATTAAGCTGGCCCCGTGGTGGGACTGATCCCACATGGACATCTGCTCCCAGCATTGTCCAGGGACTTCACACTGCCCACAGACTTCACATTCACTTCACAGGGAGAAAACCAGTGGCTTGATCACTACTAAAAGAGACTCAGAAGGAAAAAGGGTGACAGAAGTTGTGAGGAGAAGGGCCTGCAGACCTCCCAAAGCTCTTCGGTCAACAAGCAGCTGTGAATCCTAAACTGAGGCTGGAGGATTAAAGAGCTGTCCCAGGCTGTTGGCACATTCCTTTTAGGTTTCCCAGGGATGGGCAGAGCAGTCAGCAGCTCTAATCAGGTGTATCAGATCAGTAAATCAGAAGCAGCCACGTTCAACCACACTTGGTTCTCCCAAAACTTGCAGCACCAGCACAGGGTAAAGAACAGCATGGGACAAGAACAATCAGCCAGGACACTTCACAAGCACTGCCAACTTCAAAGCCTCTGAAACTCCTGAGTCCTGCCACTGAATTCCAAGGACTCAGCTACAGCTTTTCTGTGAGATGTACAGCAGATGGATAATCAGATTTGTCAGCATGTGTAGATTTGAAACGAGTACAGCCAACTGTCCTGCGCTGGATGAAGGGTTTCCAGAGGAACCCAGAGCCAGAATGCTGGACACCAGCAACCCCAAGATCACCAACACAAGAAGGAGGGCAACAGATGAGAGTTAAAAATGGTGCTCTCCAGGAAAAGGGGAAAAAAAAAATTAAAAAAAATAAAAGCAAACTAAGAAACCTAAAAATTGCCCGAACAAATCAAACAACACCCAGGAGTTCTGCATTCTTGCTTAGCCTTGTGTCACCCCGGGAGCATCCCAGGAACTTGGCAAGAGTTGCATTCTGAGACACAGAACCCCTGCTTTCCCTCCCCCCAGCAGCACTTCACAGCACACACCAGACAAGCCCAAAGTTATGCCTTGCCCAGGAAAAGCTGCCATCCCAGGAGCTCTGCCCAGCTTTGCCCTTCTCTCTCCTGCTGCTTGTTTTGCAGCTGATTTAGTGACACATTTAGAAGGCACGTGGTGTCGCTGGCCACGTGCTCAGGGTTTCTCTTGCCTCCTACACCTTTGCAGATGTTTCAGTCACTCACCTGGATCCCCACACTGTCCTCCAGATGCCTTTGAATGCTCATTTCCAAAGCAGTTCTTACGGTCAGAGCACAGCACAGAACAAGGAGAGGTTTGAACTCTGCCCCCACAGGAACACAATCATGAAACTCTGAGACATCCCCAGGTATTTGTATTTGAAGGGAAGCCACCACATCTCTCAAAAGAGCCCAGACTTATATAACTTTCTGATTTTATACCACTCCCAGATGAAAAAAACAGCATTAAAATGACGCAAAAAAGTGTTTTGCTTAATACAAACTTGATTTATATTCTTTTGCCACAAACTGAAGAATGAAACACTGGTTTCCCTTAACAGATCAGACCACAGGCTTGCTGGAGGGCTGAGCACAAAAACCCACATGGAAAAGTCCTACCCAGAACTCCCAGACCTGTGACTGGGGATTCTCTTACGCTTTTTGTTTGAAGAGTCCTATACAACCACAGCAAAGTGTTTGCCCTTCCAAAGGGTCCCTACATCACTTGGAAATTTGGACAAAGGCTGCAAAACCATCACCAAACCGTTGGAAAGAACCTGCCTGCCTTGCAAGGGCAGCTGGCAGGCCCCTCTGTCCCACTGCTGTGCTCCCTGCCAGCACCACACAGCACCTGGGGGTTCATCACTTGAATCCAGGGGGCCACGTTTTCCCAAAGAGCTCACCTGGGTTTCCAAGAGCTCAGCAGCCAAGGAGGGAGTTTTAACTGACACAGAAAGTTTATTTGGGAGGGCAAAGAAACAAAAACCCATAACCAAACACACTGACCCCTATTTTACTGCACTGAACGGGCACTGAGCTCTGTTGGGTATCTGCTGGATGCTGTTCATCCCATTTCCCTAACTCATCATCCAAACCTTTGCATCTGAGGAAGAGATGAATTGTGAGTCACCTCCACAGGAACTGATGCCTTTTCCTGCTTTCTCCACCACTATAGTGACATAAAATATGGGGGAGAGGGGAAACACAGAAAAAGAAATTAAAGAAATTTTTGAACTGTAATCTACTAGACCTTAGGAGAGTGATATAAAAATTATTCTCTCCAACAGGGAAAAAAAAAAATATCTGAAACTCTCTAGAAGCTTTGGAGAGCACATAATGTAAGGTACAGGAAGAGACTCAACTTTCATCTTTGGAAAGAAAACAGATCCCATGGTCAGAGCCAGTCCCACTGCAGCCCCAGAGCAATGCAGTGACTCCCAGGATACCCCTGCACCCCAGGGAGGTGAAGGGACATTAGAAATCCAGGAATAATGACTGCTAACATCACCCCATTGTGATATGTGACCAAGGAAAACAATTCTTTTAGCTTCATCTTCCAGTTTCTCTGTAGAATTTGCTCAGCTGTAAGAACAAAGAACATATTCCAGCAATACAGAGGGACTGAAGAGGAAAGTCCATCTGTCCTTTTCTCATTCCTGTCTTCCCCAATTTCCAGGTTGCATTTTATTTACACAGAGCTTACAATTCAAAGTCAGAATTAAACTAGCACAGGAACAAGGCATGTTCACTGCAATAATTCTGAAAAACTACTCCCCCTACTCTGTTTTGCCTCCTGTGATTGTGAGGCTTGCACGGGTCTCTGAGTGACCTGTCAGTCACTCCTACTGTTGGTACAGCAAAAACAAGGGGTTTTTTAGACTTGCAAGTTCCTCCCTCAGCAGTTCTAATCCCATAAGATGGGATCCTGATGCCTACACCTACATCTAACCCAACTGGTGAACCTCCAGCTCCTTGCAAGGAGCCCTCTCAGCCTGAATCTCAGGGAAGGATGGGGGGGTTGTTCCCTCTCCTCCTTCATCCTGGCACCAGCTACGCTGCAAAGAGATCCACAGGTTTGTGAGGCACAGTGACACTGCTGGGGGTGTTTCTCCCTCCTGCTGGCACTCAGGAGGTGACTCCCAGCACCACCTTGTTGCACAGGATCTGTCAGGGTTTGCTGGGATGCCACCGGCACATCCCAGCTCATCCCAGCAGCTGGGACTGCACTGCACCAAGGACCTGACTGCCTGTGCTCCCCAACCCAGGAATCAGGTGGCAAATGCCAGGCTGGAGAGCTGGCAGCCTCCTTCCCCATGGTGGTAGCCCAGCATTCCCAATGTGCCAAGGTTCACACCCTCCCTCTGCTGCGTTTGTGAGCGGGGCCTTGTTTGCTGCTCAGATATTCTCACCACTGCACTGGTGACTCTCGTGTTTCTGGTACTGCTCTCTAGGTAATGGCACTCAAGGACTCCATCCTTGTAAACTCTAATCAGCTCTTTGGAATGAGAAGCATTTTCAGAAATGCTGTTTTAAGCAAAGCACTGAATTATCATTTTAGTAATGAATGAGCCTTTGACCTTATTTTGACTTAAGCTCACACCCACAGAGTAAATTTTAATAGCTGCTTAGGCACAAGAAAAAGAAGATTCTCTCTTAGGTACTATGGAAACTTTTTTTAACAGCAAGTGAGGAATAAATGAAGAGTTATAAGTCAGAGATATGGCCTGAAGGCATGCCACTCTGTTCTGGAGTGACTCTTTTTTTAGGCACAATTTAGGAAGGTACTAGGATGGTCATTAATTCTGTGAGTTGAAAGATAATTTTCAAAATGAGAGCTCATTTCCTGAGAACACTTAGCTGGATAAAGCCTGGGAAAAACTTAAGGAGAAGTTATGTCGACTACACACAGACAAGTGTCGCTTGACCTTTCGCTGCTGCTGAATCTCACAGAGGATCTAAAAACTCAAAACCCCACAAAATCATCCATGAGCTCACTCAGGAGTGCAAATGGAAAGATAAAGGCATGATCAGGGAAAGGGGCAGGGGGGAAGGGAGATGCCCTGTCTCTACCCTATCTTTTAGCAGCAGTCACCTTCAGGGCCTGAACCAACCGAGTAAAACAGACAGAGAAAATAAACATCAGCCACAAAAACCTCAACCCTCACGGAGACCATTTAGAAGGAGAAACTCACAGGGCTTCTCCATTGCACCTCGCCCTGCTCATCAAATATTGACGAGGAACAGCAGTGGCAGTTGTTTTACGGGGCTGGGAACGGAAGCATGCAAAGGAAAATCGATGGGAGTTTTTATGCCGAGGAAGGAAGGGAACGCTGTGCGTGCCGTGCCCCTGTGTGCTGCACGTGGCCTCAGCATCTCTCTGGGCAGGCACAGGGATGGACACCTCTGGCTGGGATTTGGTGCACACGGACACTGATTTCTGTGAAAGCCCCATTTCCACATCCAGTGGTCCAAAGATACACTCTGTGCAGTGGTGTCTGTGCCTCCAGAAGGAAAACGTTCAGCGTGGCCAGCAGGGACTGTCCATCCATCAGCTGGGCTGAGTGGCCTTGCATGTACAGTTGTGTTTGTTGGGCTGTTCCGTGCCCTGAGTACAAAGATGCATTTTCATTTTATTGCTTTGCAGAGACACTCAGCAAACCTCAGTCCTTCCATCCCAGCGAGCTCCTTGGCCATTAATACTCGCCCACGTTTAGCACTCCAGCTTTCAGTGAGTGTTTTTGTGCACTGCCACTAAAGCAGCAGTAATTAATAGCTGTTCACCATGTAAAAATTATCTTAGTGCAGTGCAGGGAAAGTGAGCCTTCACAGCAGTGATATCACACAGCCTGAGTGCCTCGGTGAGAACTGGTTTGTCTAAAAGGGAAGCCAGACATGACTTCAGGACACATTTTGAGGTCTACATCGAGTGTCTCACCCAAACCACACACAACAAAACACACAGGGAGCAAATTTTTCCACTGGATAATGGAAGAGCAAGGTCCTGGATTCAGATACTTCCTACCCTGTCAAAATTACTGCAATCACAGCCTTACTTAAAGCAGTTGACCTCTCCTTTTTCAGCCTGGGCTGGTTTGGAGTAGGAAGCTGAACAGAAGGTGTGAATCATCAGCCCTGTCAAACCGATCTCCTTCAGCACCAATGAGTTCACTTAAAATGTGTGTGCAGAGAGGGAGGGCTTGGGATGGAGGGAGAGGCTTTAAAGGAAAAGTATTCTGCAATTTAAGCCAAAGGAGTTGGGTTTTCCCCTTTATTCTTTGGTCACAGTTGCCTTTCAAAGCAGAGCTGCAACATAAAATGTAGAAAACCTCTGAAGGAAATAAAATAAGACCCACATTGACAGAAATGTTCAGTTCTTCAGTTTCCCACACTTGGCACTGACCTATTGAAGACAATACACAGAGAAGAAACCACCTTGTCCTCTGCTTGAAGCCCCAATTTCAAGCCTGCTGAAGTGAGCAGAGACTCGGGATTGTTTTGTTCTGAGGAATTAACTCATTAAAAGTGAGGAAGCAGTTGCTGGTACTTGAATCCCTTAGAATGGCAGCTTTTCTTGCTTTCCCAATTCAGAGAACAGTGAAATGTGCCATCTGTTTTCTCACAGATATAACCCCACACAGCCCCTGGGCTGAACTGGAGGAAGCTTTTCAGATATTCTCTTTTCCTAAAGCACAGTCAGACAGACTCAAAGGTTCAACGCAGACCCAGCACGATGCCAAAGGGGAGTTTCATGCCTGAAGATGTGAATTATGAGCTCTGGGCTGTCTCTTGGGCTACACTTGGAAGCTGACAGAGGACAGAAGTGTCACAGAGCCCCTGCCCAGGGCCCCACAGCTCTACAGACATTCAGCCTGATGTTCCATCTGACAGGTAACAGCGTGTCCAGTCTACTCAGCAAAGCACCAGTCTGTGCCCAGCTGGAAGCACTTCATGAGCCCACTGGCAGGAAATGTTTCCTGACTCAGATCCAGGTGCCATGGAGCAAGGAGACCCCTCTCAGCACATCCTAAGTGATGCTCTTTCAGTCACACAATCTCAGTTTTACAACAGATTATGAGAGAGATCAATTCACCTCCAACTGAGCTCAGTGAGCCCAGCCCTCTGTGACATGATCCCCATGCTGTGGTCGAGCAGGGGGGATTTGGATTAAACCAAACTGCATTTGTGGGATTAAGTTTATGGCTGGATCAAGCCAAACAAAGGCCACAAAGGGACAGTCTCAGTGCTCCTAACTACATGTTCCTGTTGCTTTTTTTCCATCAGCACTAATGATCCTACCACTGCCCAACCAGCCAGCTCAGCTCTCTGATCTACAAATCAGCAGAGCAAAACCAGGAAAACAAAAAAGACAGAAAAAAAAGGAGGTATCTGAGCTCTCAGCTGGATCAGGGAGCTGATTTACTGCCCCTCTCTAAGATCCCCAGTGCTGACTCAAGGGAAAGCACAAAAACTCACAATAGAAGGAAGGAAGGGAAAGGAAGGAAAGAACATGAGCACAGTCTTAGAAGGGCTTCCACCAACCAGGCCACTGCAGTTTTTAGGAGCCAGCCTGGGTGTCTCAGCACTGCACTGCAGAGTTAACATCCAGGGGGACAAGGAAAACAACATTTAATAAGCAGAATTCAAGCCCTGGTGCTAAAGGTACTTTGTACACCCTGTAGGATCCATCAGCAGCCCTGGAGTAAATGTCACATCATCTGAGAAAAGGATCTGATGAACCCTCACAAGCCATGAACAACTCCTCTGAAGGGGAAAACTGAACTGAGAAAAGCCATGTACAGCATCTTTCTGTAGCTGGTGCAAGTCTGGCCCAATATATCCCTGCCCTCCAATGCTTTCATTCCCTCCCAAGCTTACAGGCTATCCTAGGGATGCCATATTCCAGGGGCTGGTGTCTGCAGGGAAGAGGTGGGAGTGTTTTGACTGTAAGACAGAACTGATTGTTCGTGAGCCTGGGATTTGGAACCCAGGTTTTGAAACAAATCACTGCAGAGCTTTCACTCACTCTGTGCCTGCCTTAGCCAAAGTGACGGGCTGTCAGAGGAGTTTAAAGGCCTCATCCATCAGTTCTGGGCTTACATTTTGAGAGGAAGAAAGAGGCAGAGAACTTTGGATGCCTAAGCCTTTCACCCAAGAATCTGCACATTGTGATAATTTATAAAAAGCTTAAAATTGCCTAGATATCAGTACATTAAAATTTAATTTCAGGTTGAAACTGTTATCTGAATTCAGTGGCCTGTGAGTTATATTATGAACTCGGAACATCCTACCCAGAGAACCTATTAAAGTACTTTTTGTAATTATTATTTAATACTGAACATTTTATAGCACTAGTGCCTCGAGGCCAGACAAGTCATCGCTGTGTTACATTTGTGTGACATGTAACACAATTGCAACAGCTCAAGGATACTAATTCTAAAGCTATTTATGCATTGTTTGGTGCAGCACTGCGAGGCCCAAGTGATTTCTACAATTATGGTCCATTTTCAAGAGGACAGGGACAGGAACATCTTGTGATTTCTAATAAAAATAAGACACCAGTCATTGCTCTCTGTCACTCTCCTAATCACACCTTTCCTCCCTCTCCTTTGGGAAGGAATGATCCACATTAAACCCCTGATCATGTTGAAAACTAATGGCAAACTAAGAAAGAAAATAATTGCTTTCAGTGGAATAAGATTTTTTCCAAGGTGACTCATAATTCCTTGAGGTTATTCAAACAAGATGAGAGGAACCCCCAGCCAGGAGAGGATGGGCCCTGCTCCCCACATCACACTGAGTTAAATCAGTCACAAAACTGCATCACGAGGTTCCAGGTCTCTCCAAATCAAAGGCACCTAAAAATTGATATATGGATGTATTTGTAAATAACAAGTTATTTATAATACAGATATATTGTAGGGTGTCATTCTCTGCCCTTGTCAATCTGCATCCTAAAAGGATAAATTAAATGGCAGCAGAATTCTCTGGGAGCACAAAGAGAACAAAGGATTTGGGGGGGAAATGCCCAAGCCAACAACAAAGAGTTCTGGAACAGCAACTTGTGCTGGGACAAAGAGCTGCTTTTCAGGACCTGGACAGATGAAGGCTGAGAACTTTGGCAGAGTCAGCAGGAAAAATGCTATAAATGGAATATGATCAGCCTAGATCAAATAGCCAAAACACCAAAGTTAACCTACCTCCTGCAAACCCAACTCTGGGCTTTACTGCCACTGCCAACAGCAGCCCTGCTCCTCCTGCAGGGCAGGGCACGGGGACAGCTCTAACTTGGGATAAAGCTAAAATCTGCACTTCTTTAGAGCAAGAAATGTGACTTTTATCTGTCTGGTTATCACAACTAAGTCCTAGCATGGAAACAACAGAGGACAGACACACTTTGCCAAATCCAACTTTACAAAGAGACACCACAAAGTCACCAGTGCTCATCCTGGCCTTGCTTGCACCAACCAGACCTTGTCCAGTTTGAGGGTGATGAACACAATCACAGCCTGAGCTGTCACTCTGCTCAGCCAAAATTTCCTTGCCACGAAGGCCGGTAAATATTTGACGGCCCTGGACTTGGAAAAGCTGGACCTTCGAATTAAAGAATGAAGAAGCAGCAATGGCAGAAAGCAGAGAAGGTATGAAGAGGAATAAAGGCTCGTTAGCAATTCTCACAATTAATTAAACCAAGCTAAGGAGGAAGACGAGCAGAGCCCTTCAGACTGGGGGGTGCTATTCCCCAAGGCCTTTTGTGGGTTACCACAAAGGGAGTTCACAGATCTTCCACTCACTTACTTAAATATTTGATATGAAATTAAAGCCCTGTTCCAACTTTTATGACCACTGTCTCCCTGGCTCTCCCCTCCTCCTTTTCCCAGCAGACCCCTCCATCCCTCACATGCCTGTCCTCAGCCCAAGACATCAGCACAATTAGCACCAGCCCACTGGCGCCAATTAGCAGCCAATAGTGTCTCTCTTGTGGCAGGGGGGGCTGCAGGAGCGGGTCCTGTGTCTCCAGCCTGCCTTCACACTCAATTAGATTAAGTGGAGTCTCCTGGCTGGGGTTGGTTGGACGGTGGTTGCAGTAATTGTGTCCTCTCTGCTGCTCCAGGCAATCTCCTCGCGGGCTCTCCCATACCCCGGGACTGACTCCCTGTGTTGTCCACTTCCATCAGCGGCTCCTGCCGAGGGAGAAGGGGGAGGGCAGCCAACGGCAGCAGAAGGGGCTGGGCAGGAGAGAGAAAGACCCCAATGTCTTTGTTTGGAAGTTTTAGGGTCTGAAACTCCGGGGCTGTGTGGCTTTGACCTCGCCAGGGCTCAGCTGGGACTGTCACATGGCGGGACAGCTCCAGGAAAAACCCTGCCTGGATCCAACCCACTGGCATCTCACAGGGGAGCACCGGCCCTTGGGGGGATGAACACTAATAACTGTCCTGAGCTCAGAACTAA
Organism: Pseudopipra pipra; assembly: GCF_036250125.1. NCBI lineage: Eukaryota > Metazoa > Chordata > Aves > Passeriformes > Pipridae > Pseudopipra > Pseudopipra pipra. The sequence continues at coordinate 2,654,048 of NC_087566.1, read as the reverse complement.
ACTGGATTAGGAAACGAGCTGCTGGGTTCCCATCCCTGCTCCCGGCCAGTGGCAGATGCTGGGACACGAGGGGGATAACTGGCAGACCTCACTGGAGTTACTCCTCTGTGCCACTGCAGCACTGCACAGCTCTACTTGAACAGTTTTATTTATCTAATGAGACTGAAATTCCATAATTTTTAATACAGAAAAAAAAAATTTACATGTGTTCCCAGTTAATTTAAAATTCCCTTCTTAAATCCTGCACCTTTTGTACACAGTTTTATAACTCCACGCTGCTCCCAGTGCTACAACAGGACGTACTTTTATGGGATACTCTCTGCTTTCATTTTATTTTTAAACTCGTGAAGGACAACAGCTACTTAGCACCACTGTAAATATTTGTCCTTCTTGTATAGATTCAAGTGTCTTCCTGTTTTTAACAGGACAGTGTGACTCTGAATAGGAGTTATTTCTGCTTTGACACCTATTTTAAGATGAATTGAATGGTGCTCTGGAGCTGCTGATCTCTTCAGACAGCAGAGGATCATCAGCTGGGCCACCATGAGATAAATCACACCCTCAATGCAACATGTATCACAGTTATTCCAAGCACTGCAACTTAAAACCAACAGAAACGTGGAAAACACTTAAGAACTTCTAAACATGGTACCAAGAAAGGGAAGAAACGATTTTCCAAAGGAAGATTTTTTTTCATAGACTTTAAAGCAATATCAGCACATAGAAAAGTGTTGATAGTAAAATATATTATTCTTGGGAGAGGAAAAAAATAACCCCAAACCTTATTTTGGCAAAAATGTGTGAGCAGGACCTGTTGGTGGTTCTCATGTTAAAGGATAAAGGAGTAGGGAGTGGCTGTGAGAATAAATCACAGTTTTAAGGGGTATAAAGCCAGAGTTTTATTCCTGCAGCTACTGAAGTGCTACACGTTCCCAGATAAATCTCCTGCATCAGCTCCTGGTTTCTACCTGTAAGTCCCAGGTGGGAGCTGCTGCCCCAGCAGGACACCCAGGAGTTGATGTTCATAGTTTGTGCAATACTTAAAATGGATTCTCCTTTGCTGTATTTCAAAACTGAGGATTTTCCTTGAGATGCTGGCAAGAAGGAAATGGTGAGATTGATGTGGAATTGCTGAGGGAAGTTCATTCCCTGTGTTACATTTTTGGTCAGCTTACATTAGCCTAATAGACATTTCTGCTCTTAAAATTTCTACTTAAGCATTTCAGCTATGAGTAAGAAACACTGTGAGTAAGAAGGAAGAAACTGCCAACAAACACTCTCTGCAGCTCTCCTACCTTCCAGAGAGCCTTGGGAATTCTGGGAATTTCCTGAAATGACTTACAGATCCTACTAATATGCCAGTATTGTCCCAACTTTACCATAATATTTGTTAAAAAATACCACTTCAAACCACACACCTGCTGTAATAGCAGAAAGTTCCTGATGTTTAGATTGTAAATTAACAAACCAAAATGAGTGATGTACATTTGTTTTGGTCAGTGACTGAAGAAGTTGAACTGTGTGACTGAACACACAGTGTGTGCTCTGCTTAGTCACACAGTCAAATGGTGATTTTCAGAGTTATTTGGACCAAATTCTCCATTATATCCTATCTAATATATATATATATCATATAATGATATATATATTTATAGCTGTAAAATTGCCTTTGTATTAATGGTGTCCTCTGAGAGCAGAGACACCTGCCCAGAGTCCAAGACTGACAGAGTGCAGATATTGGCTCCATTCCTACAAAAAAAGAGCCATTTCAGCTCCCAGGCCAGACTTTCAAAATGGCTCTGCTGCCTCCAAACTCCTCTTGGAAAAATATTGTCAGACTTTAGACAGAGGATACGTGTGACAGTGGACACCCAGGGCCAAGTCTGACAAGCAGGTAAACTCCAAGCCCCTCATCTGCATCTCCAGCAGCCCAAGAGCTGCCTGACTCTCACTCCTACCCCACTCCCGGGGGGTGGTTTGGGCACATCCATCCTCTAAGTCCTTCCACCAGCAACTACCACACAGTGCCTGGCTCAGGCTTCCTGCCCATCTGCACTTCTTTTCCCATCTTCTAACTGGAAGTAGGTGTCTTATCTTTTCTCTTCAGTCAATAGATACTTCAAGAGTAGGATTAAAAATTTTATAAGTAAGAAATACTTTCTCCTTCTGTTTTCCATTAACTTCTCTATGGCCAAGATTCCTCTTACAAACTCTGTCCCATCCTTCATCACTCTGGGCTTCTCAAACTTTTCTGTGCAGAGGATGTGTTGGTTAAGCACATCTCTCCACCTGTTAGTGCTTTCTTTTATATTCCTGTAGCTCTGTTTCTTCTGGTCTATCTCCAGTGTGCTCTCAACACCTCTCATCTCAAGCCCTTCCATCTATTTCTCCATTTCCTCCCTGCACCACCCAGACATCCTGGATTTCTCTCTTTCTGCCATGTGTTCTACTTTCTCTTTTCCTTCCTTAGCTCTTTCCCTGTCTTTTCTCTTCCCTTCTTCAAATCTCTCCCTTTCCTCTCTATTCTTCCATGTCTCATCTTCATCCTAATCCCCAACTCCTCCACTGCTGTCTTCCACCTCTTCTCCTTGCCTATTGTTCCCGAGTGGGTTGTGAAGATTACAGGCCCTTTGTTGTGATCAGGAAACATTTACTGACATCAGAAACATCCTCATTAGCTCTGGACAGGTGGGAACCATCTCTGTTTCCTGCAGGCACCATCTCCTGCCTGCCCAGTAACCCGCAGTGACAGCTGCCCGGCTCTGACGTGGAGAAATCTTCTCCTCTCCACCACTTAGCAGGGCCCCAGCTCCAACCCCCCAGGTGCTGAGGAGGAAGAGGCTGATGGGCAAAGACGACCCCAATTAAATTCAGTTACAACTCTTTCCTCTCCTCTGGACTTTGCAGGGATTGGAAGGTCAGGCTCAAGGGCTAAACATTACCGAGCTCTCCCCGCTGACTCTTGCAGAGGGACAGAAGTCAAGCAATTAATGGTGTGAGAAACAAAGGACAAGAAACAACAACGGATTCAAATTTCTGCCCTCATATAACTAGTAGAAAATGTCAATTTTTAACCTTGATGTCACTGAAGTGTTGATGGCACATCACTGGAAAAGACCTGCTGCAGCTCAGGATCTTGTTCTGTTTCTTTTTATCGTATCCTAAGTAGGAGAACTGCAAGGAAGTCAGTTCATCTTACAATCTAGACTGATGCCACAACTACTAACCAGGTTACCTCTTCAAAAGACACTTCTTGTTCCATAGTGCACGTGTGTTTGCTGACAGGGCATGGGCAAGTACATTCTAAGACCCAGTGAGTCTTTATTTAAGACAATTACAAAGTACTATACAAAAAGAAGTTCCAAAAGCAAACTCCTTTCCTTGACATGACTAGAAACTTCTAGCATGACTTTGGTTCTTAACTGTCAGGCCAAATAATCCCTTGGCACATTCCTGGCCATTTCCAAAGCTGAGCAGAGTGCAGGAATGGGGCTGACCTGGAAGAGGCTCACTGGGATACCAGGGCAAAAGCTCCTCAGCAGCACCAACAGCTCTGCACTGTGTTCATGTCGCCACTGCTGCACCATTTCTACAACCACAAAGAGAGCAGTTTAGTCTGGATGAGACTTCACTGCCCCACAGACACCATCACAGCCCCTGGAAGGGCCTGTGCTCTACGTTAGAAAACCTGGAGCTGGTCTGGTTTTTCTGTCACACGTTGGCACAGCAGCTACTACAGCAGGACATCAGATTCGCCCAATGCCATCTCCAACCTGACCTGTGACATCCCTGGAGGTAACACAGGATACACCTGACCACTGAAAGGCACACAGGTAAGGCAGCTGCTTCATCCCATGGATGTTTTACTCAGAGAGAAGAGACTACTGGATACCCAAGGATTTACTGATCTGAGATGCTCCTGAAGCAGAGCCTGCTGCAAAACCTGTTTGGGCAAAGGGAGTTTTTGCTGGTTTCACTTGATTGGGGATCAGACCTATGGATTAAGGGATGATGGCAGGGTTAAATCACCATCACCTGCCCTTTCAGTCCTTACACAAGGAAAGCAGCACTGCTCCACACTGAACTTCAGTCCCCCCATCAAGCTGCTCCTCTTTCCCCCTCCGTGAACGGGGGCAGCAACTTCCCTTCCGAGTCAGGAACCACGAGAAAGGTTACTCTTATCCTAAATGCACTGCAAGGATATCTCAGACACATCTTGTCAGCACTTAAACACCCATGACAGGCTCCCCACAACATTTTCCAGGTGAGCACCCTCGCTCCTTCTCCCGTGTCACACGCTCATCATTCAGCACTCCAGCACGGCGGGAGCAGCCTGGTGACATGGTTTCTCTCACTTTTCCTGGCCCCTGGAGCTGACCTCCTGTCTCCCCAGCTAGATCAAATCCAGGAGACTGTACTTAGGGCTGGGTCACTGGATGGTGTTAAAAGCCTTTCTCGTCTCCTCTCAGCAACCAAAGTTGGAAGGTGGCAAATGGGAGGGAAAACACTTCAAGTTGATTTTCCTTCAGGAGAGGTTTCCTGTCAGATGGGAAAGGCTCCCAGGCAAAGAACCTGAAGGACTTGCAGGATGGCATATCCCCCCCTTTCGGAGATTTAGGAACTAGACCAGATTTTCTTCCCTCCTTTGGCTACAGCCACACACCAAAAGTAAGGAGAAATGATGACACATGGGAAGTTTCCTTTTCTGCTGCTTACAAAGACTCCAGAAAACACCTTTGAAGTGAGACAAATCTATGTTTCAGGAGGTTCTGGCACAGTGAAATTTTCTGTCTGCCATGCCAATGTAAAGCACCACTACTCTGAAGGGAGATTTGATTTTGCCACGTGAAATATTCCAAGTTTGTCTCCAAGCTGAATTTAATGATCTGTCACTGAATTCCTGAGAATTTGGCAAAACACGCTCACAGTTCAAACCACACACTCCCTTTTGTGTCTCCAGCAGACTGGTTGAGTGTCTCATGCCACTTCAAACTGGTCTTTAGCTCAGTTTGTGCAGAAGTGGGCTGAGGCATCACTGCAGAGATGCAGGCACCAACTTCCAAGCCCTGACAGCCTCACCTGGGAACACTGTCCAGGTACCTCCACCCCATGGTCCTGCAGGTCCAGGTAAGCTCAGGCCCCCAGCTCTTGCCTGAGCTGTGACACACAAATACCTGTGTCCTGCCTGTCCTTTGCTGATCCTGATTCACTGGCTGGGCTTCCTGGCTGCACCTCAGATGTGATTCACCCCTTGCCTTTCTCTGTGCAAATCAGGCTGTGAATGGAAGGTGTTGATGTCACCAACCCTGCCCTCAGTGCCCCGGTGCTGTGGGACTGCACCCTGCTCACTGAGGGCACTGTCCCTGCCTGTTTGGTTGCCCTCAGCTCCCATCTCCTTCTCCCCTATGGAACAGCCCTGCTCTTGCTGGTCCTTTCTTTCCCCTTCCTCTCCCATGGTTATTCCAGTATTGTGCAGAGATGCACGTAAATGTAATGTTTCACCTCACACTTTTCCTAAAGCTGTTCTCCAAGGCAGATTCTATTCTCATTTCCTTTATCACAGCAACATCAACTCCTTTCTATTGTACTATCTATGAAATAAATACAACAGCAGCATTCAGGAGAGGGTCACCTGAAGAGAACAAGCCTTACATCCTCATGGGAATGAAGATTCAACCATTCTCCTGCAGTTTCCACCTTGTTTGAATGGCACTGTAAAATGACTGACCTGCCCATCATAAAATCATAAGCCTGTGCTCCAAATAGTAAAGTATCAAGCAGAGTGAGTCAAATCTCAATTGAGAAATTAGTGTTTGACATTTTCTCAGGAAATTCTCCTCTTTCAAGCCCAATCCAGTGAAGTAGCACACAGTGCCCACCACGGAATTGATCCTCCCCTGAGTCATCAGCTCCCTGTGCTCAGACTCAAGCCAGGGTGTTGGAGTATTCTTCCAAAAAAGATCAACTGAAAATAGGAGCATTGTTCGAAAAAAGATCAACTGAAAATACTTTCACAGTCTGGAGCAATTTAAGACCTGGATTCTGCTAAGGAGCATATCTGTATTTTCTGTTTTAACATCACTTCTCCATCACATCATTTTTACTCTGGCCACTGCAGGTAGAGGCATTTCCCTTCAAAAAGTGAATCAGTAGCTGATCCTCATGTGAGCTCAAACCCACAGCTTTGCCAAGCTATCCCACAATCCCTGAGCATAAAACCCCCCCCAGAACTCAGGGCTGAGGAACTTCTGCACTCACAGCCTTCTGTCAGCCAACTCTGACTGTGCTGCTTGTTCCCCATGTAAAATGTTGGTTTGTGACCATGGAAAGAATCTGCACTAACAGCAGGCTCCCCCTTCCCAGAAGTGGTAATCACACAACACTTCTGTGGAAGCCACCTCCTTAAATGTGGCTTCCCCGATGTGGTTGGGACACTTCATCCAGCCCGTGGGGCTCAGAGCTTTAGAGCATGAGCCATGAAGTGTATTGGCAAGTGCTGCAAACACAAGTGTGTGAGCATCCAGCATGTCAGACCCTTAGTGGCTTGGCATAGACAGGGAAGGTAAAAAAATCCCATCGTTTCAGCAGTCATACATTTCTCAAGTGGCTTTTTTTAATAGGTCATGTGCCCCATTCAACAGCTCCAGCTGATGCTTCCAAAAGAAACCCATTAACAGACTCCCCTATGTGCTCCCTATTGTTTGCACAGCTTTAGTGGCCCCATCTGGCATCATCTTAAAGCCTCCTGGTCAGAAGCAGAGAGCAGCTTCTGGTTACAGCAGCACGAGCAGTTGGACTTTGCAGCCTCTTTCTCTACTCACAAGAACTGAAAATAAATACAAGTTCTGAGCCGGGCAAGGGTGTGAAGGTGTGGGACCACCTGCAACCTGAGTGACAGCACTGCAACACCCAACCTCAACCCCTTTGCTCTGCCCTAACAATGCACCCCTGGTGTTTGGGCCCTCTCATCCTTTGTGGTATCTACTGGTCCGTGGTATCTCAAGGAGAGTCATTCCATGGGAAGAGAAGAGGGACCCAAAGTGTATCTCTAGTGATGAGTAACTGAGGAGTGAGACTGGTCCCCCAGCCCCCCATGCTGGGGTGGGGATGGCCCACATCACCTGAACAGAGCTATGACAACATACACTGCCTCCCAGGAGAGCCCAAATACCTGTGTGTTAGCTGGTTTACCTTGTTGCCAAAGGCTGCTCAGATAGTACACAATGATGCTCCAAGGATAAAAGTGGCCAGGTTACTCTGGGCAGCTCCCAGCACTGCTTTCCTCGGGCAGATCCCAGCTCCTCTAGGCAGCAGTGCAGTGAGGAGGAGCAGGACAGGCTGCACACACCTCAGAACAGCTCAGTGGGCACCTCCAGCCCCCGAGTGGCACCTGCTGGGTTTGCCCTGATGACCAGGTCTGAGTGAGTGACGAGGGTTTGATCCAACTGCACACACAGTCTGACAGGGGACACACCTCTCCACCTGGGGGGTCCCAGGATGGCTCCTGGCCTTCCAGATAAACACCAGTTTATCAATAGCAGATGCTGTTTGGACACTCTTCAGGAGGCCCTATCTTCTCCAGGCTTGGCTTAGCTTCTCCTAAGCACGGCACACCTTTCTGAGGTAAGGCTCAGCCTAGCCGAGCATCTGAAAGCACACACACCCCACCCTACACGTGCCCAAACTCCCCTGCAAAGCCTCGTCCTGCAGGCACCTTCTGCAAACAGACTGCACGCCATTCAGAGCCTTCCAGCGAGCTTCTGGGAAGCGCAGCCAGACCAGCGGGGTTATTGTGGGAGCGAGAGCCAAGGCAGGAAGCTGACAGTTTGTTTTCTGCCCCCTCTCCTTTCTTGTGAAGCACAGCGTCGCTGAGAGCCGGCTGAAAGGCCACAGACAGTCTGCAGTCGGCCGGGCTTTACTAAACAAAAGTTTACTTTCATCCACTGCGCCGCAGCCGCTGGAGTCACTTCCCTCCTTCCTCCAGCCTTTCTTAGAGGCGAGAAAACAGTCGGCTCTTTCAGCACGTTAAGAAAGCCATTACAATCAATTTAGCCAGCGCACAGACAGACTCCGTGTCTACTGGATTCTGTTACCGCAGGCCGGGGGCGCGGGGGGAGCGGCCCCAGCCCCGGCTCCCCTCGCACTCTCCCGTAATGGAAAGGATGCCGGCGCCGGCAGCTATTGGGATCACGCTAACAAATGAAGCTGTCATCAAACACCTCTGGGGGACGCGCTGGGCAGCGGGGGGGTGCGTTCCTGCGGTGGGGCTGCCTAATTGCTGAGCGCCCCCGTCAATAATGGGGTATTAGGTGCCTCCTGGTTGGCGTGGCATTGATCTGTTCCAGCTTTCCCCTCTTGTTGTTGTGTTGGGGTTTGGGGTTTGTTGGTTTGTTGCGTTTTTGGTGTGTGTGTGTGTGTTTTCTTTTCCTTTTTAAGTGTTTTCTGAGCCTGTGTTTAGCGTGAGTGCTGCTTAAGTGCTAATTGTTACACCACAGATTGATTGGCGACAAGATGGCTTGCCAAGTTTCTTCTCCCATCTCCCCGGGTGGGGTGTGGAGGAAGGACAGAGGGTGGGGGCTGAGAGGTGGGGAGAGAGGGAATCCTTTTGCACTCACTGACTTCCTCTCCCGCTGTCTTTCGGACCTGGAAACTTCTGGCCTTTCCGAGCTCCTGCTGCCAATTCCCATTCCTGTTTTGATGCTCTCCCGCCCCCGCTGCACAAACTGGACATCTTCCTTCCTTGGAATGTCCCTGTTACAATAGTGTCCTTCAGCCTGGATGGCTTGGGGGGTAAGACAAATGCTGCAATGGCAGGCGAGGGTCCTGCCTTTTTCTTTAAGGACAAAACTCCAACAAAACAACAAAAAAACCCACAACACTTGAAAGTGTTTCATGCCTCCAGATACTCCTTTTCTCCATCACATTTGTGCTTCCAAAAACCCGTGGTCCTGAGGCCAATGGTGAGATGCAGAGAGAACTGCATAATAAATGACACAGCAACTCCATGACTCTCTAGAAATCCTGAAGCACCTGGGCAGGTGCTGGAGCAAAGATTTGGAACCCTCCCAGAGAGTCCAGAGCAAAGCTCTGAAACATAAGAGTTACTGGCTTGGAGAGCTGCACTATCCTGGGTAATGGAAACATCAGGAATGTTCCACCCAAGGTTAGAAAAGGTGAAACTTCAGCACATTTTCTTCCAATAGGTTCAGCAGTTGCTCAGCTGAAGAGGGTCATTAGCCAACATTTTTTATGGCTCCTCCAGCAAAGCAATGCAACTCAAAATAACCATTTCCATTGCTACACCAGTGTCACTGCTCGTGCCACTGGGAAAGGGACTTTGTGATGTCAACAGAGAGGCAAGTTGTGAACTGGAAAAGCTGACAATAAAATGTATTAATTGAACCTTGCTTTTGCCAGTTACATGAAACTTTGAATATAGCCTGCTCTCCAGATACATCAATTTGTGGTGACTGAACTAAAAATCTTGGATTTCTTTCTGTAGTACAGAAAAGTTCTAAGAGAAGACACAGCCTTAAACTTTGCTTTCTAATTAACATTCACACTAATAGCCTTTATGTACTTGAACATGACCACGAAGCAAAGGCAAGCCACACACGCACGCTTGAGTTGCAATTTGCTTTTCAATTCAAGCAAACATGCACAGGCATTTTTTCTCACTGATCCCTCAGATCTGTTAGAAACACTGAGGTCTGGCAGCTCCCCAGCTCTGGGAAGGCTGCAAGGAACAGCTTTACCATCACCAGCAGTTGCTTGTTGGTGGCCATTCACTTCCCTCAGGAGATTAAGGACATCCAGGACTAGAGTACCCCCATCCTAAGGAAAGCAAAGCACATTCCTCAGAGACCAGTCCAACCACAGCAGAGGAAGAAAAATAGTCCATTCCACCCTTACTGAGCTGACCCCCAAGAGCACATGGAACTCCTCAAGCTCTGGCTGCATATTGAGCAAGAAATTAAATAAGAAGCGAGGAACATTCTTTAAAAAATTCTTTTAAAAAAATCAGCTGATTGGATGGAGGGCACAGGTGGAGGAAAATGAGAAACAGCAACAAGCAGCTGAGGAAGCAGGAAAATGAGACTTTTCCCTGTTTCATATCAGATAGGGTGTTTTATATCCTATTCCTCATGGATGGTATGACAAAGTTAACACAGTGATGCTGGTAAGATGAAAAAATATAGAAGTATAATTGTTATCACCTGATTCTAGTCTGATTCTCAAAGGACACCAAGCACCTGAGGTTCTCCTTTTCAGTGGACCTTCAGTACCTTTGAAAATAGGCCATAAAAACACACTGACCAAAATCTAAGACAAGCTTCAGTTGGCAGAAGGTGACAGAGGGGAACCCTCTCAGCAAGGTTTTCTGTACTCAGCTCTCACAGTTACAATGGCAAATCTGACCTCGTTTGGTTACTAAACCCATGGGCAAATTCCAGCCAAACCTTCCCATTCCCATTTGCAAACACAGTAATGTGTTAACTTGTACTCCCAAAAAAGCATCTGCTCAGAAGTTCAGCAAGGTACACTCAGCAATCGTGATGGAAGAGACCAGAAGGTACAACAAATAAATGAGGATTTAATCACACTCACACACAAAATAAACAACAAAACACCCAAACCAAACCATCAAACAAAAAACAAAAACCAAAGCAGAAAGAGACAAATACACACACGGGGAGGAAAGACAGCCATGTGTACAGGGCACATACAGGGAGAACTGTTCTCTGAGCTGCTCTTGTCCAAAAACCACAGAACAAATTGCTGAGGCTTTTTCCCCACTGCACAAAGTGCCTTTTAGCATCCCAGGTTTTCTCCTGAGGGACAGGAGAAAAGGGGAAAGACAACTGGCGTCGAGCTGCACATTGTCTGAAGATGCTGTCAAGAACATCATAAGGAAAGAGCTGTGTCTGAGGTCATCAGATTAGAGGAGAAACAAGGAGTGGAGCAGGGGCTGGGGATGGAAAGGGAAGGGGGAGGCACAGTGACCTGTGTGACCTCTGCTGCACTAACTTGATATAACAAATAGTTCTGAAAAACCAAATACTGTTAACCCTTTTAAACTGGGTCATTCCCTGCTGTGGATGGCTCACGGAGCAGAATCCTTAACTCCTTCCTCCCCACGTGCTTCCAGACACCTCCATGGGCAGCACGTTGGGTCACAGCACATGTACAGCTCTTGCTACTGGCAAAATAGATTTAAGAAGAATCTCTCTCTCTCTACCCAAAAGAAAATGTCTATGGATTTCAGCTCCAGATTTTAGCCAGCTTATTCAAGGCAAAATGCAGCCTCTGCAAACATAATTGTGATCCCTTTCCTTATAGAAAAAGCTCAGTTTTGGATGAAATGGCCAGTGTTTCTCTCTGGTGATATCTTCACTTTCTCAAAGACCTGTGACAACATTCAGTGAAAAATCTCTTGTGTGAGGGAAGGCAAAGGCAGTGATTCTCCCAACCTGCTTGGACCCCGTGGAACAACAAGTGCAACCTGATGAGGAGAAAGTATTAAAGACCCTGATCCTGCCTTTACAGGGCCCCACTCACACATCTCTTTGCAGCTTCCCAACTCTGCCAAACTGGGCTCCAGACCTTTGAGGAAATTGGGAGCTTGTGTGAGATTTCTAGGACATTTTTACTTCTGCTCACAACTCCAAAAGCTTGAATAAATTGTGAGGTATCTTGGTCTTTCTGGTTCTATTCCCAAACCACAAATTAAAATGGAAAAAGTTATCCAGAAATTCCAGAACCCTAAACCCCAAGTTTAAATTCCACCCTGGTTTTGAACCTGGATAAGCATTCCAAAAGGGAACCTAGATTTTCCATTACCTTATGAAAATCCTTAGTTTTCTGTTACTGTGATAATCATTTTTAAACACACACAGCACTGCAGCTTTGTGCAGTTTTCCACTTGGATGGGTGACATGAATTTGAATTTTGAGACACCCCCCCAGCAAACCCAGCCCAGCTCTGTCCCACAGAGGTCACACAGCCTCCTTTGGCCACATTCAGTTCAGAAACCCCCTCCAGCAGGGAGGGCTGGCAGGATGCAGCAATTCTGACTCCTGGAAACCCTGATGGGAAGAGAGAGTTGTATGGGTAGATAGCAGGATTCTGAAGTGCTGTTCCCCTCTTCTCTGAGCAGTGCTTGGATATATGACCTCCAAAAGTCCCTTCCAGCTTGTACTATTCCCCAATCCTGTAGGGAGCTCGGGATGCTGTGCAGAGCAATATGTTGAACCATATCAGGTGTCCAGAAACAGAAGATGAGGCAGGTCTTTGTAAATATTTTTCTGTGCAAAGCCCATACCAGAAAAATGTGATATTATCAATAAGCTGTATATAGCACTGTGCTTAATATAAGAGGTAGAAATTGCTCCTGGAAAAAGACACAGAACTTTCTTGACCATTGCAGCACCCCAGCACATGAGGACCTTTGGAGTCCTCCTGAAGCAAAGGAGTTTGTAGAACTGAGGGAAGTTTTCACTGCCTGCTTATTTATACCCCAGCTATCTAAGTCAAGGAAAGGATTTCTCCCTCAAGTCTCTGTGCAGACAGAAGAGGGAGGCAAACAGGCTTCTCCAGAGCACTCAGAGCAGGAGAACAGCACATGTGAAGAGCCTCCTACTCTTATCAATGCAGGGAGATACCTGAAAGCTGGGCATTGAATACACCCCATCAGTCCCAAACGAGAGCAGACTCCTTCCAACAACAAAAAATATCTCTTTTTACAGATGAAATAGTGTGGCTGATGAGAAGCACAAATCTGCCATCAAGAAAATGACCTTCAGCCTCCCCTGCTTTATTTGGTGCTCATCTGGAATTGAAAGAGGAGTGATGAGAGGATGGTAGGCATTCAGTCACTTTTGAAAAGCTCCTTCTCTGTGTCCATGAGAGAGACTGGGCAAACCATGGCAGAGCTGGGAATGACTCAGGGGCAGCTTTGTCTCCAGGCTCCGTCATTCTCAGCTGCTCTGCTCAGCCTGACAAAGCAGCTGAGTAGAGGAAGGGCTTTTAAGGAACCAGACAGAAAATCCTTGTACTGCAGACCTGGATTAAACCTGACCTCAGATCTAGGGGTTTGTCTGTAGAGATTGTACCCACTACAGGAAAACTGTGGGTATGGTTCTTCCTCTTTCAAAACTTAGGAAAAAGTTCCCAGACCTAGGATTCATTCTTCCTGACCAGGAAGTCTGCCTAGTTTTTTCCACTTCATATCAGTGGCTACAGTTAAGATTAAAGTCTAGTCCATGTCCCATCATTTCATTTCAGTGGGAGAGGATTAAGTTCCTCCAAGCCCCTGGCACAGTCCTGGAATGGTTTGCTGTCTGCCCAGCATTCCCAGCACACAGGCAGGGCACAGGGTGGGACCCTGAACTCCACCTGGCAGTGCCAGGAGTGACAACTGACAAGGACTAGACTGAGGGTGACAAGATTGTGCCCTAACAATCGAGCCTTTATAAAGTTTAATACCAGTGGCGAGAGACTAATCAAGAGCTTACACTTCCTTTGATTCTGTTTGCATACAAATCTTTTCTATGATGGTTATCAACACCCAGGGGCTCTGCTTTTGCCTCCAGACCAAAATAATGAGCTGCAAGATGAGCTGCACACCCCATCCAGAGAACACTGGCAGGATAAGTGCTACTGAGGAATGGCACTGGCATTCCCCCAAGGTGGTACTGCAAAGAAACAGGACATCAGTCAGTTGTTAAAAATAATACTTGACTTTAAAAAGGTTATCTTACTGGATAACTTGCTGGCTCAACAGATGCTTTATAAAATTGTCTATGCTTCTGACATGTAGCATCCTACATGTATCTCAAAGAGTCCCCTTCTCACATGGTCCAAAGTGCTACTGGAGGGCCCAGCTGTACCTCACACACAAACACTGCACCTCCCCTCAAAGGATGTTCAGGTTTAACAGAGATCTGTGTTAGGCTGCAGATCAGCCAGGCTGAGAAGGCAAGTCTAACAGCTGTGAGGAAACTTTAAGCTGAGTCCAACAACTCTGGGGTCTTGAGCATGGAAAAGATTAGAGTAGTGCAAAGGTTGGCCGAGTCTCCTAATCCCTCAGCAATGACCATTCCATCCACCTGCAGGGCCATAATCCCTTTGCACCACGTTTGGGGAGTACCCCCAGCACCAGGGATGATTCCCATGAACTTCCCAACAGGAAGCTGTGCCAATTTCTGCACAGAGGCCTCTAACTTATCTGCTTTCCTTTTTCTGTCCTTCCCTCCAACCATCCTAAATAATGTGAGTCCAGAACCAACACTGTCGGGACCATCAGGTTCATGTGCTCCCACCTGAGCATCTGCCTTTCTTGGTGAGTGAACACCATGGGGAATGCAGGACTGCAGGGATTCCTCACTAGCCCTCCCTGCACTACAAGGATAAAAGCAGAAGGTTGACTTGCTGTGGCCTAAACTCAACTGCTCCCTGCCTGAAATGCCTGGGTAAAATTCTGTAAGGTGTTTAGGCAGGTCCTGTCTGTTTGACTAAACCTGTCAGTGATCTGAGATGACTGATACTCCCTGCTCTTTGGTTAGTTCTGGACTTCTACAAGCCCATCGAGGGATAAGTAAAAGAGGGATCTTGGACAAAGTCAGTGTTCCCATAGATTAATGGTTTCCTTCACAGTAACAGCCAACAGATCCCTGTTTCAGAGCAGTGGGTATGTCCTTCCCTCTGCATGCTCTGGGCTCAAAAACAGCTTGTAAACAACATCACAGAAATAAATTTTCAATCTGGAGTAAGAGAGCAATAACCACAAGCACTGCAGAGTTCAAAGAAGGCAAGGAGCCCTCACTCTGAGAGGTGCAGATGTGCTGAAGCCGTGAAAAGATGTTGCTCTCACCAAGCACTGTGGGGAACTGTGTTCAGTACTGACATGGCTCTCTCACTCCTCCCCTACCCAGCCTCTTCTGCCTCAGGAGCAGCTCCAAACAAAGCTCTGAATTATGACCTTAATTTACTCTCAGAAAACAGGGGAAGTCAAATCCATGGCTGTTCCCAGCTCTTTCAAGATGAGAAGGGCTGAGCTCCCTCTCCTCTCTCTCCTGTCACACGCTTGTTGGCAGAACTGCAACGTGCCCTGGCAGCATCCTCCTCTAGGTTGCTGCTCTTTGGTCCGAAAATGAGCTGAAGAAAAGGCCTATGAGCCCAAGTTTGGATAAGCCACACCAAGAAATCTACACCTATATCTCAAACAAGCCCCAAAAGCGGCTTATCCAGGAGAGGCAGATCCTGAGAACCCCAAGTGACCCTCTGGAGCCAACAGACAGCAGTTGGCTGCATGGGGGCCTTTCAGTCAGTGTTTCTGTAGTTACAGCTACTATCCCTACTGAGATTTACAATTCTCAGGTAAGTTTAACAGCTCCCACACTAAATGTCACCTGGCTACAAGAACAGACTCTGTGCAGCCCACTTACTGCCCCAGCACCAGCTCAGAAGCACATGGGACATTGCAGTGTGACACTGGTGTCTGCAGCAAACACAGCAGCAAATGATCTCCCTGTGCTCCAGCTGCAGGAAGGGCTTGGAGCTGCTTGTTCCTGCTGCTTGTTCCTGCCTTTCTCCCCCTCATCCTCACCCTCCTGTTTCCACCAAGGAATGTCTCCTAAACCCAGCCCGTGAGTGGATCTCCTCGGCCCTGCCTCTCTAAATAAAGGAGAAACTTCTCAGCTGCCTATTGCGGGGTGATTAAGGGGAAGGGAGGCTCTGAACAGCCTGATGAGGATTTACAGGTCGCCGGCTCCCTTTCCCCGCTGTCAACCAGGGGCAAACCCTTAATGGGGCGGAACGGAGAGCGCAGGGCTGGCTCCCAGCTCAGCCCTAATGAGGGCCAGCTCGTTAGGGAAGGGCAGGCACGGCGCAGAATGAGTCAGGGACCGAGGCACAATGGCTCTTGAGGGGCCATGAGCCAAATCACAGCGGAGGGGGCACAGCCACCTCCTCCTCTGGCTGCTCCTTGCCTCTTAAAATCCCATTACTTTCCTTTTATTTCACTGGTGGGGAGGGGAAGGAGGGGGAGATGTCCGGGAGGAGCTGCCTCCGTGAAGTGCCTTCTGTCAGCAGAGGTCGGGCCCATAGGATCAATTTTTTTTCTGTGGATGTGATTTTCTTGTCTCCCTCTCCCTCTCTCTTTTTTTTTTGAACAAGAATACGGGCGCCAGGCTTACAAGAGGTCCTCAAGAACTGTCAATCAGGGGCATGAAATATTCAGAGAGCTTAATCTTCTTAGGGGATCTGTAGAGACCCCCTCGTGGGGTCTGAATGCTCTTCATGAACTTGCAAAGAATGGGTAAGGGGAGAGAGGAAAACAAACACAGCTGAAAAGGATGAAAAGAGAGACATCCTTAGACAGACACTCTCACATCTTGGTGAGGGGCATATTATAAGAATTTAAACAGAATAGAAAAGACCTTTTAAGACCCAATTAGTGGAACAGTCTCCTTTCTGACTGGGAACCTGGAAAACCACCTTTGGGTACTCTTCATCTCATGGCTGTTTCCTCCTTTCTTTCCTCAACAGGTAGCCCAGTTCATCAGCATTCCCAGCTCGACCATGACCTGGTTTTTGACCTTATGCAACTCACTGCTTCTCCACAGATTTTGACTTTTCTGTGGTCTGGCCAATATACCAGAATTCTATCGATCTGGTTAGTTAAAGGTCAGGAACAGGTAGACTGGCTTGGTGGGCAGTCTGCAAGCTGCATGAATTTCCTCTGAGATCCTGGGAATTAGATGTGGATTTTTTTAAGGTATTTACACTCCTGAAAGTAAGACAGTCTCTGGCTACTTATTTATTTTGGGCTCACAGCAAGTACCTCTATTAAAGGAACACTGTCCTAAAAAACATACTGTGAGACATGACCCAACTAAGAGCCCTTGCAGGTATCTAAGATAGATGAACATTTTATTGCAAAGTGAAAACTTGGCTATCTGTTTTTCAAAGACCAGCCAGGGACAGGCTGTCTCCTACACAATAGTTACAGTCAGTTCTCTGAAAAGTGACTCTTCCGTGCTTCTAACTCTTTATATCTCTACCTAAACATCTTAAGGAAATTCTGTGTGGAGAGTGAATGCTGCAAATGACTTGTATCAAGTTATCACCCTCACAAAGTCAACTGTGTCTCTAAAACTTTATCTCCCATGTTTCCACCACCCTCACAGAGAATCCCATCCAGCACCTCTGTCTTTGGGGACACAGTCCAGTCCTTAGGAAAAGAATTATTAAAATGAGCAGACAGAGAAACCTCCTGTATTTATCCCTGCCAACAGCACCTGAAATGCAGAAAATAATTCTATTGCTGCTGCAATTTCTGTGACAAGAAAAAACTTCGAATCACACTGGGAGGATGATCCAGCAGTGAAAGACATCAGTTCTGAATTGAAGCCATATGGGTGGTTGAACATAAATGTCTCGTTAAGCACTGGGCCTTCTTTAAGTCAAGAAAAGCAAATTACTGTCATCCTCTGGCTGGTTCAGTAAATCCTAGTTTGGGAAACAACTCTGCATTACAGGGTGTGACACCTGAGGATCTGGCCACCCTCCCTCCCTGTCTCACTGACAGAAAGGAGCAAGGGAAGGGAGTTTTCCCGTCAGGAGATGTATCCATTTACCACAATACAGCAGGATAAGTCAGAAAAGGATTGTTACTTTCCCCCCTTCCCAGCCCTTGGGGGAAAAACTACCTGTGTAGTGAGTAGTTTGTGTGCACCTTACACAAGCTGTGGTGACAAACTGTGCTCAGTTTTACATCTGGAGGGCACAGCAAGGTTGGAAGTGTTTGCTTATTCATTGAGGGGTAACAGCTAAGCTCTGCAGAGAGAACAGAGTGGAGAAAGAGGAGAAAATCCAGTACCCAGCCAGTGAAACCTCTAAAGGGAAGGCTTATGCAGTAGCATTTAGGAAGAGAAGGTGCCAGTGTGGGTCGAGAGAGGGGGCAGCACAAGAGCAAAGGCAAAGTGTATCTTTTCAGGCAGAAGTAACGAATTAAAGACAAATAAAAATAAGGAAGAAAGCTGCCTTCTCCCTCCTCCTCTTCTCCTGCACCTGGGGTCATGCTGTGACCTTTCAGAAGACGGGATGTAAGAGTGACCTTTGTCAGAGTGTGACAGAGCGCCCAGCCAGGCTCTCCGTGCGCAGACGTGGGAGGCCCACGGGCAGTGCTCCCTCCCTGGGCAGAGGTCCTGACCTGCAGCAGCACACTCAGGGAGCTGTCAGGGCAGGCTCCCCAGCCCCAGCTCCTCGGCTTTGGGAAGGAAACACATGCAGGAATACAGCCTAGCACACAAAGAGCCCGCTCTTAAAACTTTCTCATCCTGCCTGTAACAACAGAGGCATTGCTTGGCAGCTCTGAGACAATGCTTCCCTCTCTCTCCCTCTGTCCTCTCTCCGAGTCCTAAAATAATCTTATGAAAAGGCCACAACACTTGGATGCTTGAGGTGCTTTCAGGAAGTCACAGGCACACTGCAGTCCTTTCAAAGACAGGAGAGAGGGGAACGGGGCCAGAGGTTCTTTGCTGCTTTATTTCCATCACTATAAAAGCAAACAGCCCAGCACACCTCACTGGATGTGTTGATGAGGCTCCCAACTCAGGAACAGCCTGGTGGACACCCTTCTCTGGCTCCTCTCCCTGTGTATGTCTCTCTCTGTCCCTAAGTTTTCCTGCAGTCGCTTGCACAGCTGCAGAAGAGCAAATGAAGGCACAGAAAAAACAATCCAGCACTGGAACGGACCCCAGCGAGTTGTAAACAGGTCAGTCCCGAGCAGCAAAGCAAGGAAACCCTGGAGAAAACACGGCAGGGGCTGTGTGACACCGGGTCACCCCACACACACACGTGCTCTGCTGCCTCTTCCAGGGCCAGGCACTTCCCCTGCTCTCCCCCAAAGCCCTGTTTTGGCTAACTCAGAGCAGATCTTCTGAATAAACACCTCTCTGTTGGACATGCAGTTCAGGTGCCGGCTGCTCCGGCTGGGAATCCCTCATGTCCTTGCTATGTCCTGGAGGCATGAGAGGGCAGAGGAAGCAGGGCAATCTTCAGCCTCCATCTCCTGCTGCCCCACGACCTCTGGGCTGCCACTGCTGACCCTGCTGGGGTTGCAAGGGGTTGGCTAATTTGGACACGTTCAGGCAATTGCTGTCATCAGCTTCCTGCCCTGTGGATCGGGGAGGTTTTTGCTGTAGGCGGGAGTCAATTATTTGGCAATCTCGGGATGAGCGGAAGAGACTATTAGTGTTTGACATTTTGAAGGGAAATGGAAAACAGCCCACCTCTCCCTTTCTGCCAGCTAAACCAACCACTTCATATTAAACTTTACATGGCTCCTTCCTCATACAAATTAGCTCAACAACTGCTGCTCTTCTCCAGTGTCAACGGGCCACCTCACAGAAGGAGGCTTGACCACGACTCCTAACCTGCTTTCACAGGGTGGCCATCTGGGCTGCACAATGGAAGTCTAGGAGCAGCAAAAACCCCTCATGGAAGACACAAACCTGCAGGCTGAGCAGGGGACACAAGCATGGAAGTATCGCCAGTTTGTTCAAATAAACACGACTGGAGCTGCGTGTTGTACACCCAACTTCCTGACCTGACAACACGCAGGGGAAAACCTTGTTTGAAGGTTAAAAATCTTACTGCAGAGAGAGATCAGGGCTAAGTGGAAGGATGGCAAATTTAAGAGCTGTTCAGCTAACCCATGGAATTCACAAGAACAAACTTGGACTGTTTCAGACACTTTTCCAAAACTTCATTCTAGGCTTCCTTATGGGATGGAAAGGTTATTCCACTTTTCCCCAAGACTCCTCTCCATGGATTTATGCAGAAAGAAGACTTGCCTTGGAAGTGTAGGGTAGAGAGCAAGACAGATCCATGGGGAAAATAAGCAGTAGGGGTCACAAACCAGCAGCTCTGGTTCCAATTGTATTTAAAAACTATTCCTTGAAAAAGAAGGGACAGCAGTAGGGCTGTTGGTGAGCAACTTGTTTCAGAAGTAGCAGCTATAGTGGTGATGTCTCCTGATTGACAGAACAAGGTTTACAGCTGGGATATCTCTCTCCTGCCTGCCCTAACTGCAGAATATGCAATATTAGTGCTTTGCAGTCAATGTTGAAATCCCCTCCAGAGTCAAACCCTCACTGCACCTCCCACCGTGCAAAGATACAGAAGCATTTTGATTTTTTCCCCTGCCTTAATATGATGGTTTGAGGCTTGAACAGTGCATTTTTCTATTTCCAAAGCCTTAGATAGACTGACACCAGGGAATTCTGATAGAAAATTGTGAGGCATTGCTCACACTGCAGCTCAGGAGGGTTTAAACTGCAGGCCACACTTCCCAGTAGGAGCTGGCCCAGGGAAGCTGCTCTCCAAGGCTCACACACACCAGTTTAGCAAGCAAATGCCTGCCATGACTTGTTGTGCACCAAGGAGAGAGGAAGACAACTCCACAGCTTCAAGAGGTCCAGGTACCAATGTCAGAAATGCAAACAGAGACCCTAAATAGAGGTTTTCCTGCTCTTGAAGAATGACACCCAATGAGCCTAACGAGGGGCTGTTGGTGAGGGGCTGCTCCCTCCTCCCTCTCCCTGCCTTTATTACCACCAGGATCCAGTTGGCCCAGGATCCCCCGGGACTGCCCCGGGTTTGTCTGTGTGCAGACAGCTCTGATGTGGCAGCAGGGCAGACTCTGAGCGCTGGTGTGATTTAATAAACAGACACTTAAGGCAGTTTAGGCTGGAGTCAGCCCACTTCGATGGCCTTCTCTGCTAATTTAACACTGGCTGCAGCCCCGAGCTGGCGTCTCCCTGCTCATTAGGGAGAAGGGGGTGTGTGCCTGTGTGTGGGGGAGGAATTCTGCTTTCACATTGGTGCTCCAGAGATTTTATTATACTGGGCAGCTCATTTCAGGCACTACATTGCAGAGGATTTTTAAAGAGAAAGGGGGAGGCAGGGCATGCTAGTTAGGATGCTTCCCTGTTGTTATTTTCATTAATTTTCCTCTTTTTTTTGTTTTGGTTGGGGGGGATGTGACAAAAAGGGACAATAATTGCCATTTGCCGCAGACTTTGAGGAGTCCTCCTCAGCCATTACAGATTAAATTGCATTCTGTACAAGTGTCCATCAGGCCCCAGCTCCAGACTCCAGGCTGGTTAGAGGGCAGCTGATTCAGCTGCAAGAACATTTTGCTCCACTTCTGATCTGTCCTAATTATAAAAGGGATGCTCTTGCCTTTAACCCCTCGAGTTCTCTCTTCCCTATTAGTGTGGAACAGCCCTCAGCCAGCTCTTCCACTGGTCTGAGTCACCTGGGCTGGCAGCAGCAGGGAAGCTACACAGATCTGTGCTGCCTGAGTGTGTCTCCTCATCTTTATCCCCCTGACCCACACAAACAATTCGGATTTCAAATGGGGAATGGCAAAAGCAGGATGGGTTCAGGAGCTGCAGGATCTGTTTGATCGGGTTTTCAGATTTTTGAAAAAATCAAATCTAAAACTAAAGAAAATATCCCCACTTTTCAGTCCAAAGGATGAATAGGTTGATTACACGTGGCTGAGGTGGTTTTAAGGGAGGGAGCAGCAGTGGTCCTTGCAGTATGGCAAGAGGGAGAGGTAGAGTCTGTAATATTTTTGGAGAGGATGAAGCTGCAGGCCTATAAGGATTATATTATGGTTCTGGCAGCACAAACAGTACCAAAGCTTGTTAACAGCTGCCTCAGGAACAGCTCCACAGCACTGCAGTGTAGATACAGCACAAACACCTGCACTGCAACCACAAAGCAGTGGGCTTCTCCCTTCAAATGGCAAACTGATCCATTCTTAAACCCTCTTACAATGGAGCTTTCCACATCTTTGGTCACAATGAGGTGCAACAGGACTAAAAACAGAGCAGAAAAACAACGTGGGAATGATATTGCTCCCTTCAGGCTTGATTTTGATTCAACCCTGACATCAACTTCAGCTGCTTCACTCCTGACTGGAGCTGGGCTACATCAGGTGAGAATCCACCTCTTTTTTGAAGCAGTGAAATGTGGTTCAGCACAGAGCCCCCTCATCCCCTCCTAATACCAAGCTCCTGCTTTTCCCCCCTCACAACTAATTCCCATCCCCTCCACAGCCCATTCCTGAAAGAGGAGCAGGGTTAAGATTCCATGCTTCTCTGAGAACTGGCTGTGCATCCAAGTTGCCCAAGAGTGCCCTGGGCAGTTGTGCCCCCCCAGCACCACAATCAGGGCAAATCTGTGCCTTAGCACCACCCTTCAGCCAGAGACAATTCCACTGGTTAACACATCCAACACCACAAGGGACCAACACCTTCAGGTGGCCTGAAATCCTGCAAAACATGGACTGCTCAAAACTCCTGCAGGGAAAGGAATCCTCCTTCCCCATTTGCAACCCCAGCATTAGCAAAAGCAGTGTCTCAGGGCTGACATGCAGACTGCCCTGAGCCAGACATGCAGTCTCAGTTTGCACTCTCCATGTGATCATGGATCAACCACATCCTATGCCCACCTATTCCCGACTGGCTCACCCAGTCAGTCACATCTTGCTTTTCTGTTGCCAGTATCTCTTTTCCTGAAGCAAGTGCAACGTTCAGGAACATCTGGCTTTAGTGATGACAAAATCAACTTGCCCTTACAGGCTGTTATATTTTGGCTGATGGCAGCTAAATGTTATTTTTCCCCTTAGATGCTCCCCCCTCCTTCTGTTCACTTCTATGCTCTTCATTAAATCTCCACTTTAGTTTGCCTGGGAGGGTTTTTTCATTTTGTTTTTCTCAATGAGTTTACTTTCTCTGAATATTTCTTAGAGCCAACAGCCCTTTAGCCATTGGCAGTACTTCTAGAATGTGTTAGGGGAAAATGTAAAAGAGAGGGGGGAAAGAACTTAATAAAATATCCAGGGAGAAGAGCAGCACAGTGTCTGTCTTCTCCAGCTAGTACTGGACAGCTCCCTCAAACCAGGCTCTCATCCTCAATGCCTTGTGGCACAGGGAGCCTTTTAATACCCTTCTGACAGAACCCCAAATCAGCTCTTACCATCCCCAGTCTATAACAGTGACTCTGATCACAGCTCAGGAACACTGTGCAGAAGGTTTGCAGCAAACAATCTAAAGAAATTTTCCTTATAGAAGCATTTTTCTTGCCTTCAGTAGCTCAAGAGTGACTGATGACCTGATGCAACAGGTCTGACATTCCTGCCAGAGACCTGCCCTGTTAAAATAATTCCTTACCCCTGTACCTGTGGATTCCAGTGGTCCTTGTGGGTCCCTTCCAACTCAGGGTCTTCTGTGATGTCGTGGTTCTACCTTCTAAATCCCTTTTAAAGAAGTTCCTAATACACCTTCTTTGCAACATTCAGTCTATGAAAAGCATATTTCTTGCTTTTGGACTTACCCATCCTCTTCCAGAGCAGCACAGAGGCGCTGGTCAGAACTGGGCAGTGTTTTGGTTTGGAATCCCCTGTCCTGTCCTGTAACGCAGGATGAGCCACCTCCATCTTCTTAAAACCACAACTCTGAAAGAACAGAAATTTGCTGCTTCAGTGGAAAGAACATTCTAACACTGGAACCTTAAAATGCTGGTTAGTACAGTCCATGCAAGATTAGTTTTTCCAAGTCTTTGTCACACATAGAGTGAAGGAAGGAGCAGCAGCCTGTGCCAACTGAGAGGTACACAGGGAAAGGCTTGGGTAAAAATATGAATCTTTTTGCAGAAAAATATAGGCTAAACCAGCAGAATTCCTGTTCATGTCAACCTTCCTCATAACAGAGATGGCTCGCAGGCAGGTATAAAATCAAGATGCTAAAAAGAAACCCTTTTCCCAGTTTTTCAAACACAAAGACTGTTTGTTTTTAAAAGGTATTTAATCTTTTAAAGATGTAAACTGGGGTTATTAGGAGAAGTGCTCTGCAAGGCTTCACACACAAATCTTCTACTACTCATGTAAGTGCTACTTACTAACTGTTGTAACTAAGTTAAATCAGCATAACCTTCTCTCTGTGCAGATCCAAATGCACACATACAATTACTCCTTTGTGAGAAAGGAGAAAAGACAGTCATAGCAACGTAAAATTAGTTCAAAACAGATGCTGCACTTCAGTAAATAACAACATCAAATGATCCCATATGTAAACAAATATTTCCAGCAGTATAAATCTGGTAAGTGAATGAAGCTGTGGGGATCAAACAAACAAGGAACTGCATTTCACTGAGTCAGTCAGCTGAGCTTCTGTTCATGTGCGCTTTTAGCTCACCCTAATTTTGAAAAATCACAAGGTAGAATCAATAATTACTTAATGAGTGAATACTTAATTGCTGATTTATCATCATCATTATTAACATTATTTTACATGTTGCTGCTAGTGCCAGGAGGAGGGGAAAAGAAGAGACAGGGCAAAGTATATCAGAGCAGGCGTGTGAGACGTGGTTGTTTAAGGAGTTTAAGAGGTGAAAGAAATCCTAAACAAGACTAAGGTCTGAAAAATGATCACCTACAGTCTATTTAGAACAGGTGAGGATGTCACCAGGAAAGTAATAATGCCAACAAAAATTAATTGCACTGCAGAGCTACCTAAGAATCTCTGCCACTGACCACACTTGGACTATGAGCTGTAGCAACCCCAGAGAAAAAGAGGGTCCCCCAGAGGGAGACAGCAGAAACAGGTGTGAATGCTCCACCTCAGGAAGTTTTAAAAGCCATCTGATCAAACCCCAAACGTAATTTATTCTCTGAAATCCCTTCCACTCACGTTCTGTGAGTGTATTCCTTCAACCCTGGAGCAAGGGAAAGGCCTTCCCCTTTGTTTGCACTGCAGGAGAGAGGAATCCCTGTCCTGGGTGGCAGCAAGGCTCTGGTTGAAGGGAAGGCAGGGAAGGCCAAGCTTTCAGCCATTTTGTGCAGCCGTCTCCATGCCCTCGGCCCGAGCTGATCGTGTCAGTGTCTCAAGGTCCCCGGGGACCGTAATCTTATGTGTTCAGAGAGGCTTTAGTTCATGCAAGGTCAGAGTAATTGTGCATGATTAATGGTTTATCTCTTCCTGAAAGCCTTACACAAAGGCTCCAAACCAAGTTAGCCGTAATTCCATACTCCTTACAGCCTGCTTAAAGGGGCAGCATCCTATTTCCTCTTGGTGGGGCCAAGCGGGTTGACTTTATCTATCAGAATTGGAAACGGGCCATGGAGCCTTTGAAAGAAGTTCCTCTCCCCCATTCAGCTCCTGAGGAAACATGAATACACTGAAAGGAAAAGAAAAAAAAAAAAAAAAGAAAGAAAAGAGAGAAGAAAAAAAACCAGAAAGAAAAAAGAAGTCCAAATTCAGTCTAAACCACTCTAAAGTCTGAAAAAAGACTTCTCTGTAACAGCCCCCAAACCTTTTGCTGTGAGATGCTTTGGTTTTCTGCAGAATTGCTCCTTATCATATTGCCAGAGCAGGGCACATTAGAACCACCTCAGAATCTCGTTTTTTATCGTGCGCCCTTATTTCGTTACAACAAGGATCATTTTTAATCAATTACAGCTTTGTGACCACGGGCAGCCAAATAAGCTGATTAAATTATTATTTGCAGATAGCGCTCACAGATAATTCCTCAGGGATGGCTGCAAATTTAGCCCTTTTTTGTTCCACAGAGCATTAAAGCAGCCCCACTGCCCTCAATCCGTGCCTTTTGCTGGAGATTTTACCTGCCTGTGTTCAGACTGGGGAGCATTTGGGAACAGCCCGGTTCAGCTCTTTGGTTACATGCTGTGTGTAGTTGGGCATGTCACTCATGTGCTGTTGTTCCTGCTCTCTGAGTGGATGTGCAAAGCCCTTCACCCCACAGAACAGTGACTAGTTTGTTCACAGAGCAAATCCTCCCTGCTCTCCCGGGGCTGAGAGGCTCAGGGCACACACCACGTTCTCGGGGGTTTTACGCGAATCCAAACCCAAGTTTGTTCACCAACAGCAGAGATCACAGACATGGGGGGACCAAAACAGCACTTGGCAGCTCAGGCAGACTTTTTTCTTTTGTAAATATGATTCCCACTGTCAACTTAGGTTGAGTTTTGATGTGTCTGGGAATTCGAAATACTGTGTTTAGTCGGAGGCAGGAAAAGGCGAACAGCACGGTTCCAAACTTCCACACAGTAACAGGAGTCATCCAGAGCTCGTGGAAAATGAGCTGCTGAGCCACAAGAAAAGCACCACTGCCAGTCACAGGCTGTTCAGCCCACTCTGAAAGTGTGGCAGGAACAGCATTTAGTGCAGAATGTGGAGGAGCTGAACCTCCATCAGCTGAACCCCATCATCAGCTGCCTTCAACATCTTCCTTCCTACCAGGAGAGAACTGGCTGAAAACTGCAACCAGAAGGTCCCTTGGATGAAAGAGAATCATCACCTCTAAGAGAAATGGTAAGATTGGACACTGGACTACAAACAGGAGATACCAGCAAGCTGAGGGAATTGGTCTCTTGCAAAGACTTTCAATGGGAAGCAATGTAAAGCTGGAACCTACTGGACAGACTATACAAAGAGTACAGGAGCAAAGTGACAGAAGGGAAATGGAATGGAATGGAATGGAATGGAATGGCTCTGATGTTAATTAATCAAAAAAAAAACCACTAACATGGAAATAAAACAAGTTTATACCAAGGAAGAGCATATGAGGAAGGGAAAAAAATTTGGGACAGAACTGCAAAACAAATTGCACACACCACACATAAAAAGCAGAGAGGAAAAAAAATGAGAAAGTCATCGATGCCTTCTTCACTTCCAAATTCACTAAAAGATTAATGGTGACTCAAGGTAATTTCTCCTACCAAGAGAAAGACACAGTCCAGAACAAAGACAAAGCAGGTTAAATGACACTTCTGTCAGTACAGCCCAACTGGGGCTGTGTGCTAAATCCTCCTTCCCCGGAGAGAAAAGGAAACATCATAAATTATCCAAGCTGTGGAGCAGATCCTATGCACATGCCCATACAGCCAGGGACTGGGAATGGCAGCAGGCACCTTCCTGTAAAAATGGGGCCTGGGGAGAGAACACCAAAAATTCTGACCCCGTGGAAGCCACATTTGAAGCCACTCTGAGCTACTTAAATGGAACACAACCAAGCACGCAGGGCTGATAAAGTCTGTCCTAAAGAGTTCAAAAGTAGCTGTAATAGTTAATTGTGAATAACTAGGATTAACTTTGATGTAATTCTGGAAGGTTCTGGACAAACAGAAGGCAAACAAAGGACCCATCTTTAAAAGCACAACTCGGCAAACTACAAGTTACTCAGCTGCAACATGTAGAACACGCAAAAAGAAAAATGAATTAAACAACCATTTTACAAGTAACTGGGAGGGGGTGGAATGATGAAAATCTGTCAATACAGAATGGCCAGGAACAAATTATGTTCCATTTACTATGTTGCATCTAATGGGGTAACAGTCCCCGTGATTAGGGGGAAGCATTAGGGGTGATTTGCCTTGAAAAGTAAAGTAACAAAGCAGTGCTTTTAATCCTTGCCCACATAATGTTTTCAGAGCACAGAAGGGAAATCAAATGTAGATTAAAATCACCACAATTTGGTGTACAACTATCTAGAAAATCCTCTTAAATTAACAGCAATTTGCTGTCAAACTCCTCGCATGCAGCTCCACAGGGGAAGCACAGCAGCTCCAGCTTCACTGGCACAGACAGCCCCTGGAGATCCACTGCCACCATTCTGCCAGGTCAGCAGGAGCCAACAATCCCAAAAAATTGGGAAAAAGATCAATTGTGTCCAGATGGAACAAAACAGAGAGGCAAAAATTCAATCTATAAAAACAAATTCAAACAGATACAAACAGTTATCAGCAATATTCACAGAAGGGGCTTCAACAGTGCAAATGGAACTTTGATCTACGAATTGATGTCACCAAAACAAGGAGAAGGAGGGGGAAACATCTTATCCCAGAATGTCCTGACAGGTGAAAAATGGAATGTCATCCTCCCAGTAGTTAAGCCTCAAGTTAAGCCAAGATATCCAGCTTTGGCCACCTCTGTAACACAGCTCTAGATGGACAAGAGACCACCAGGAATGAGAAGAAGGTTCGAAGACATGGATGAAGAAAAAAGATTGATAGAACTGTGTTAATTTCCATCCAAAAGTGAACAGGACATGATTCTTCTTTTGCAGTGGATAAGCAGTGGTTATAAAGAAGACTGACATTCCTTTTTTCCTCTGGCCACTTGGTAGTAGAACAAAACGTTACCAGCTTTGCTGATGGCAAGAATATTTGGGTTTGTTATTACCTTAATGTCACAAATTAAAAAGAGAACTAAGCAATAAAATGATCCAGCTACATAGGCAGGAAAGAGAATTCCCTTCAAAGAGGGACTTTAGAGACCTTTGCCACAGGATAGCCTGAGCACACACTCACAGACATGAGCAGCACAAGGGCCAAAGTAATGGCCATAAAATCATTCTAGGGATTTCTACTGCCCTGTGTTTGTCCAGCTCTGAAAAGGAGCAGCTTGGTACCTCAGCACTTAGGCTTGCAGATAAATAATCACTTTGTGGTAAAAGTTGAGCAAGGGCTGGGTGATTGGTGTAACTGCACCAGGCAGGTAAAAAACCAGTGTGGTGAAAGACAGAGGAATAATCAGGAGCGACTGCGACCCTGGCTGTGGCAGCTGTGCTCTGACCAGACAGACCCACACTCTGGGTGAATTCCCTGCTTGGACTGGCCTGAACCAACACCCTGATAATCCCAGATCCCTCAGCAGCAGGCAGTCAAGGTTTTGGTCTGATGAGCAAGGTGCAGACTTATGGGATTCGCCAGGAATAGAGACTCAGGAATCCTGGGTCGGCTTTCAAGTCCCCCCTCAAAGCCTGCAGTGGGGTTTGTGTCTGACAGCACAGGACCCACAGCCCCACACAGGTCACAGGGCAGCATTTGCTCCTCACACAGTGTTCTGTCTCAGTGTCACGGGCAGGCACTGTCTGCTCTGTGCTCAAACCCCCACAAAGGGTGCCCTGCCCGCTCACATCTCCCCGGCTCCATGGATGTAAAGGTGCCATGTGAAGCAGAGCAGGTTCACAGGAGAAAAGTCCCCCTTGCACCCTCAGCACACGTTTTCTGAAGCTGGCCTGCAGTCACATCATGGCCACCTTTTACCCTTTGCAATACTGTGAGGAAAACAGGATAGAAGCTTATCCATGCACTGCTACAAACACTCCCTGGAAGAGCAGGAAACAACCCTGGCTTGGGATGCAATGCCCTCTCCAATATGGTAGCAATGTATCTCCCCAGGTACTATTTTTTTTTTAACTGTTAGAGTTACCAAGCATTTGAACAACCTAACTCACAGTTGCCATGGAGCCTGGGCCACAATTTCTTTTTCTTCTTGTCTCTTTGGGGTAAAGTAGATTTTTATGCCAGATTAACCAAAGTGCTGCTCTTCTTTGATCTGCAGTTCAAGCCACAGCCCTGACTGGAGAAGGGAAAAATAATTCACCAGGGTGCTCCTAACTTAACTACAGCCAAAAATGCTTGGGTTTCCAAGGTTCCCCCTATTTCCTTTCCAGTAGGGGACATCAAGAAACGAGTAACAAGTTAAATATGTTGAAATAAGTTTCTGGTTTGTTCTTCATTTCTTTCCCACTTGCTCTCTAACTTTCCTTACAAATAGAACTTGAGCAAACACTGAGCTTAGAAAAGCCTCTGGGTGAACTGTCAGAAGGTGTATAAAATACTTCTACAGTTATTAAATAACCACAGTATCCTGACCATGAATTCCCCTTTTTCACTTTGTTCCCCTGTTCAGCCCCCTCAAGAGCAGAACTGGCAGGACCCACACCTTTGGCTCCCCCAGCGAGTGTTTAGTCCCACTAAGAACATCTCTCCAATCAGTTGAACTACTCAAATGAGTTCCATTAAAAAATAAGGCAAGACAGCATAAGACAGACTGTGGAATTCTTTAACAAATATTTCTGAGAACATCTATAAAGAGGAGGAAAACTCTAGAAAGCCTGAAGCCTGGTGCAGATGTCAAATACCAGACACCTTACCACGTTCTTCTGCTCACACTAAGCCTCCATCCTCCATGAATGACCATTCAGCAACCTTTATATCATTTTAAAAACTGTAACAATAGCAACAGCTGTAGCTGAAATGCAACTTTCATCAGTTCAGGTCCTAAGTTGGGAAAAACAACGAACTTCCAAGATAGGAAGAATAAATCATTTAAAGAAGGCAGATTTAGGGGCCTGCTCACAGTGAGGTTTGCTGGTCTAATATGATGGTGACATGTGCTTACTCATGGTAAAATTAACAGTCAGGTCTGCATAACTCAGAATCACATAAACAATACCAGGTGCTTAAGTAGCACTTAGCCTGGTGTTAATTATATCACATGTAATTATATCACCTGAGCTCTGTCTTTCAGCAGAGAAGTTGCCAAGAAATTACTGTGCAGCGGCACCAGAGGATTTGGAAACAGCTCATTAGTACCTTACAGAAACAAAGGATTAAACTGTGCCTCAAACCATCCAACTCACTCTGCTGCACTGAATTCAGCTAAATCCAGAGCTTTGTAGAATCACCAGGGAGTGGGACACTGACAGAGTTAGGAGGGAAAAGCTGAGAAAGAAAAGCAGTCGTGGCAGAATATGGGGACCTAGAGCTCTGCCAGTGCTTCAAATCACAGTCCATGTCTCCTGGAGCCCTACAAATCCTTTTCTCCCACTAGTTTTCCTCTATTTAGATTTACAGAACCTTCATTTGTAGCCTGGCCTGCCTTCCAGCTCAGCCAAAACACAGATTCCAAATATTCCAGTCCCTCCTGTGAGACAGCTGAGCTGTCTCTAAGCCTGAGGTAAAACCCTCCTCTCCTTCTGCCCAGATGGATGTTGTACCACAACAAACTGATTTCATCCAGCAGTTTGTTACTCTGCAAGTGGCAGGAGAATGAGCCAATAACCCACCCCTGCAAAACAGCCAATGCCCAAGTCTGGGATTCCACCCAGGACATCGGGGGTTTTTTTTTCCCCACTGTTAAATACTTAATAAGCAATGCAAGAAGATTACTTAGTTGGGGTGCTTTGTGCTTTTTATTTTTTTTTTTTCATTAGAAGGAACAGTCATGCCATGCCAAAAATTGGCTTTGGGGAGTTTTTTGAGTGTTATAAGTAGCTGTTGCATTCAACTCATCTTTACTCACCCTTTACAGAGTAAAGGACAATGTTGGCAGATTTGGGTTTTTACCCCATTGCTGCATGCATTTAGTGAGGAGAACGCACCAGTTTTTCAAACAGAGGTCACAGACTCTGAGCTCAGCTGTGCAACCCTGGAAGTGTGGAGTTCCAGAAGCAACAGGCTGACTGGGCCCAGAGAACACGGCTGTCTCTCCAGACACCCAGTCAGCCTGGTGTGAACACGTCCCTCCCTGCTCACAGGGACCTCTGCTGTCCCACATCATCCTTCTGCCACTGGATCAGCAGGTTTAGGGAGCCCTCTGAGCAGGAATGCTCTCCACAACACAGGTCTTGATCAGAAAAAATAGAAGGTTGTTTCACATAAAATCAGGGGAAACAAAATGAACTGAAACATCTGCAGCAGCACCTCACTGAGTTAGCAGCAGCCTAGAAAAAATGGGTGTTTTGAGATGAAGTTTCAGTGGTTTGCTAAGTAGAAAACACAAGGACTTCAAATAAACTCTTAACTTTTGATTCCTTTAGTATGCCCTGACACTCAAATCCAAACTATCCCTGCATTTCACTGGGTGAAAACAGGACAGGGTGAACATACTGAGCAAGGTGGTCATTCCCTAATATCTGAGGATAAGAAACCTTTTCTCCAAGGGTGGGGAACACTGACATGCACCACACTGGCCATGACTTTGATGGGACAGCAAACACTGCCCAAGAGGATTTTGTGTTTTGCCTTAATATGTGCTACAGAAAGGAACTGGTTAACAAGAACACAGGAAACTCCTTACAAATTGGTAGTGATGGCAATTTCCTGCAATAACTTAGAAGATTTTCACTTGCTTGGTTGGGTTGGTAACTCATATCCTTAGGTTGAAATTCAAGAGCCTCAAGTCTTGACACAAAATCCAGTGATTAATAATATAGACTGTGTATACAATAACCTGACTATACAGGGCCAAATTCATGATATACCTGCATTAGGTGTAACATAAATGCTTTTCACACAGATTTTTTATTTCAGTACACCTTTGGAACGTTTATTACTGGAGAGGGGGCTTAGAAAATGGACTATCCAAGAAAAGCTACCACAACAATGAGGGTTATGTCCAAGTGTAAAGAAAGAGATGAGCAAAGGTTAGGATTAGAACGGCACTTTCAAAATCACTCAAATGATAGAGGGCCTAGGGAGTGATTTTTGGAGTCAGAGAGGGCATTTCAGCATCCTACTCCTACCAGCTTTCTCAAGAAGGCATTAAATTAGCCATCTGCCATTTGTAAAACCTCTCTTCATAATCCTAAAATGAGTAAGCACTTCAAAAAATTCCAGTGTGAGCCTCCAGCTGTGTAAGTTGGATATGGTTATGAGGAAGAACGTAGTTTTCAAAAGGACAAACTACACTGACTGCAGATCAGGTGCTGAGCCTTTCTGAAACTTCAGGCACTTGATTCTGTTGTCAAAATGTAAATCTGACAAGCTGAAAACATTTGTTATGTGAACATCTGAAGATCTGTGTCTGACCTCCTCCAAAATCTGTATAGGACTGACTGAAATCAGAGGCAGCATTAAAAAAACGTGCACGTGGATTAAGAGATTATTTTCACAATTCTTGTTCTTTACAAGCACAGCTTCAGTTGATTTTTCACAGCAGAGATGCTCCTGTGCTTAAAGACAGAACAGAGGCTGGTTTGTGATACAGCTGAGGGAAACAGGAGGAGAAAGAGGCAGGAGAACACCCTGAAATCACTGTTGTGAACCAGACGCTTCCACCTCCCAGCCTGACACGAACCTCGGTCTGATGGCCAAGGGGCAGCACGTCCTGCTCTAGTGCTGCATCCTCCTCCCCCTGGCACTGAGCTGCATTACAGTCTGTAAAGGACTAAACCCACACAGACCATTGTAAATAGTCATGGAATGCCCTGGAGTGGCAGCAGCAGAGCTGGGGCTGTGCTTTCTGAGCCCCTGGAGGGATTTCAGCCACGGCTTAACTGCAGGGACATCACTTGTGCTCTCAGCTGAATATCTGGGAGACAGGTAGATGTGGGCCTTCACACAGGATGTGACAAGGTGTACAGCTGCTTCAGTGAATCCATGTTTGCTGGGATGAGGCTCCAGGGGCCTTCAGTCCCTGAAAACAGCAGTCATCTCTCTGCCAGCTCATCTCCCACAGTCTTTCTTCCATCCTCTTGTCCAAGGGAGGAGGCAGTACTGAGGCCCAGCTCAGGAGATCACTTGGAAAACAAGCACAGCTCAGCTTCTTCCCTGGCCCACTGATGTGTTCCTCACACACACCCCACTGCAAGTGTCCCCAGCCCTCCTGAGCAGAAAAGATGCACTGGCAGCATCTTCTGTTCCATGGATGGTGCTACCAGCAGAGCCACCCCACCTGCTGCAGAGCACTGCTCAAGTGCACAGGCACTGCTCTCCTCTGGAACTGTGTGGATTCCCACCCTCTACCATGGAGCTCCGTGGGATGGGGCCGTGCCCTCCTGCAGGTGGGTGAGTACCTGCTGCCCATGGGAAGCAGGGAATGAATTCTTTGTTTTTCTTTGCCTTGTATGTGTGACATTTGCTTTCCCTGTTAAGCTGCCTTTATCTCAGGCCCTGAGTTTTCAAGCTTTTAGCCTCCCAGTCCTCTCCCCAGTGCTGCTGGGGCTGGGTTCCTGGCCGGGTTTGAACCACCACAGCTGCAGAGCACACAGAGGTTCTGCAGCACCAGCCCAGTGCTGGGATGGCACACACAGGAGCAGACTGGGCTGGGCTGTGTGTCCTCCCTGAAGCAAATGAAGAGCAGTGGCTCCCATCCAGGACCCATAGGCTGGGATGACTCCTCTCCCTCTCCCAGCCACGTTTGCACCCCGGTGCATTTAACTTGTCCCCCCACACCTCGGTGCTGATGTGAGGCACAAAGTGTGAGCCCGGAGCGGTGCCTGGGCAGCCCCTGCTCAGCCAGGGCAGTGCTGGTGCCTGTGCAGGGTATGAAGTGCCTCAGTGGTTAATTCCTTACAGCTTGTGCTCCCCAGCCCTCGTTATGGCAGACAGTTGGGCGCCCCTGTACAGTTAAAGATCACAGGCCTTGATAACCTGGCCCTTTGATTTATGACAGCCCAGACCTTAGTGATCACCTAATGAGGGGAACCTGGAGTGTCAACCTGTTTATTAAATACCCAGAACCAGCTGTAGACCCAGCCAAGGAAGTAAGTTAATCATATTTCTCATTTATTTTGTGTATCCCTCTCACTCCCTGGCTCTCCTGGTTCTCTCCTCCGTTCTGCCTGGCTCCCTCTTTTCATCTCAGAAGGGGAGGGATTTCGGACAGGTCATTTACGGAGACTGTCAGGGGGCCAAAATGTTTGCGATTTCCTACTGATTTCTTAGGTGTTTAGAAGTTAATAATATTCAGCACCTCATGATTCTTTCCTAGATGTCAAACAAAGACATGAAAGGCAAGGAACCCAAGAGGGAAGGAGGGGGAAGGAGGGAAAGGGATGGAGCAGCAGAGGCAGTAGGAGAACAACTTTCCTTTTTCCCTACAGTTTTAAAGAAAGCTTCATCCATGAAAAATCCAGCCTTAGGACTAACACCAAAGAAAAGCACGTAAGAATCATGCAAACATCTCTCTCTAGTTTTCAGTCAAACAAAAATATCTGCTCTTCTTCGTAACACACTGGGCAATACAAACTAAGATCCAAAAGGCAAAGATTCAACCTGTAAAACTACTTTAGATTTATGACTTTTCTCTTCTATCCCTGTTTATGGCTCCTACTTGCCTAATCCACTCAAGTTTTTGGGTTTGGTTTTTTTTCCTCTTTTTAATCTCCTTTGAAGAAACTTATGAAAAACAGGAGTTGTTAAAAAGAAATCACTGAGTCCATCCAGCTGATAGGACACAACTCAGACATCGAGAAAAAATAGATGTTATAATGATATCAGACATTACACAATCTGGGTAACTCAGACACAGACCTAGGGCACAGAGCAAGTGTAGTTATGTCTATATTAACATATTATTGTGAAGTTTATAATCATTAGAACCTTAACAAAGCTCAGCCATCACCAGTTCAAATATTTCCATTTCACTTTGCCCACAACAGATCACTCCTGAGAACTTAGAAGAGTTTGGATGGAAAAAGGACATCTCTTATCAGTGAGCACAATTTCTGCTGCCTCACAGGATGAAACTGGCCCCAGCAGCTGGGAATGTGCCTCTGAATAAGCCTGTCTGTCACATCTGGAAGGATAAACCTCAAAATCTGAGGCAATAAACACCCTTAGTGACGAATACTTTGGTGAAGCACAAATGTGGAGGAAGCTCTCAGATACCTGCTCTGATCCCAGGTGGCACAGTGAACCAGGCCATATCCCTGCCCTGTGCTGTATTCACAAAGGATGAGGCACCAGGAAAATCCCATATTTAGTGTTCTTAAACAGTAATTCCCTACATTTTACTCCAAAGCCAACCCAGCAGTGTGATATTTGAGTTGCAATCAAAGCTCTTCTGAAAGCTGAGGTGCTTGAGCAGACCAGCCCTGGGGTCATTGGGGTTGCAACACTGCAGGGGCAGGTCCACAACCACACAAACAGTTAAAGCCCCAGGGGAAAAGGCAATACCTGCCTCTGCTATCACCTGAGAGGCCAAAAGCAAAGAGGGCTATGGGACAACTCTAAGCTTTTGAGTTGCTAATGTCAGATAAGTATCTTCACTTCTGGCCCAGCAACAATCAGATACCATCCTGAGGTCTGGAATCACACAGGATGTTGTTCCTGTTCATGCTTGTGCTTTGATCAGAAACTAGGAGAGCAGGAGTTGGCTTTTCAGGGAGAGAGAAATGGGCTTGAATATCACCTTCTTAGTGAATAGAACGCTGATGCTTCCAGAGCCTTCAAGCAAAAACCTTCCCCATCCTCTTTCACACTGACCAGGTGAGGGTACAGGTTGAGCTCTGCAAGGCCCTCCTTGGGTGAAATAACAGGGATGGAAAAGAGCCTCCAAATTCCTTCTTTGCAGCTGCAGAAGAAGCAAACCTCCTGATGTGCCAGTCCTGCCAGCCTCTGAGTGAGCTGACAAGACCTCCAGCAGTCAAGCTTATCAGAAGCTGTTGCCTCATCCTTCCAGGCTCCCCATTTGCAGAACTAGCCTAAGACATCAAGTGGTGCTATTTCGAGGTTCCACCTCGATGGGATGACTGTCAAAGGTATCAGACACCTGATCTGAGCTGAACAACTGCAATTCCAGCCTCTGGTATCTCAATGCTGTCCCCTTTCCTCCCTCCTGAGGCAGCACCCATGGTTATAAGCAGCTCTCACCTCAGCATGTACCTCTGTCCCCTTGTGCACCTTCCCAGGCTTTCCTATCACACCATGAACTGGCTTTGGCAACTCACAGGAGGAGCTCAGACAGTTTTCTCTTGTAAAGAGCCTGAGATTGGCAGCTTTACCAACCCAACCCCCCTGCTTCCTCTCACAGATGAGTGCTCCAAGCTACCAAGTTCATGCACCCTCTGGGCTACACAAGAACCTGCCCAAAGCCTCCCCACAGCTCAGTGACTTGTCCTGGCCAGAAGAGCCCACAAGGGCAGCCCAGAGTGCTCCTCCTCCAGTGCTTTACCCAGCCTGCTTGGAACTGCTGGGGAAATGCTGTGGGTTGCTGCAGACTAGCCTGGTTTTTAGCTTCAGAAACCTTAACGCTTTGCTTGGTTTCCTTTTATCTGCCTCTTTATCTGTTTAAATTTAGCCTGGTTCCTCTGCGCTCTTTCCCAAGTCCGAGCCAATATCTGTTACCCAGTACCCAAGGGGGATCTTTTCTCTGCCACTTCCCTTCTTCCTTCAGCTCCACTCATCCTCTCACAGGAGCTGAGGCTCCCTTGACCCAAAGCAGCTCATCCTGCTGGCAGCTGCTGCTCCCCGAGGTAAGATGTCTTCGAGGCATGACATCAAGGAGTACTGCAGAAAATAGAAGCAAATCCTAAAGGCTGCCCGTGTCTATATAATATATTTATTTAATTGATACGCTCTCAGCTCTCCTTAATAGAAATTGTCAGAATCATCCAGCAGAATTGCCTCTTGCTATTCACTGAGTCCCCCAGAGCAGGCAGGTAGCAGATGGGGATGGGAAGAAATTGCTAACTGCCCTTATTGTGTGGAAATGAGCCCACGAGCACTCGCAGGAGGAGTATTTCAAGGCTCAACTGAGAAATAATAATATGGACATTGTAGCAAGCAGCTAAAGGGGGAAACAGGAGCAAAACAGGTCTGTGTTGAGGAGGGACTTGAAAGGAAGAGAATGTACCAAGCGGCTGCTTGCACCAGGAGCAAGCCCTGGGGTGGCTCCCTAGCTGGGGATGTGGGAGGGGGACACATGGGGACACGAAGGAGTTGTTTTCCTTCCCTCTGCAGCCCCTGCAGCCAGCATGAGTGGCACCCGTCACTCAGCCCTGTCTGCTGGGCTCTCTTTCACTCCAACGCCCTCGCTGGCACGGGGAAGAGCAGGATGTGTCAGGGAGCCACTGCAGGCTCTGCCCTCCCCTGTGCCCTGCAGGCAGGTGAGACAGCCCTGCCCCTCCGAGCTGCCCCTGCCCTGCCAGCGACAGACAGGCTGGCACAGCACGATGGCTCCGGCGGGTCAGGGGGACGTGCCCTGCCCTCCTCCCTGCCCTGCTCCCTGCCCTGACTGCTGCTGACCACCGGGTAGTCCCAGGGGAGTTAAGGGAGCTTGGGGGCTACTCGGCCCACACTGTCCCCCCTCAGAGACCCACCTGAGGGGAGGAGACCAGTCTAAATCTCACCCACATCCCCTTCAGTTTGAAGCAAGCCTTTGTCACCACTTCACTGCACGATGGAATATTCTCTGCAACATTCTTCACAGCCTTTTTGGTTTTAACTGCTCAGCAGCCCTATCAGGAGATGGGATTTTCCATACTAGCTGAGGATCTGTTGCAACAGTTCTCTAGCAATCAGATCTAAGACAGCCAGGCCACAGGGGCAAGACCAAGAGTGGAATCTTTACAGCTGGACATGAGGAAAGCCTGTTAAAAATCTTGCTTTCTTTCCCCCTGCTGTCAGGAAGAATAGCAGATCCATTCTCCTGTTAACATCCTTTCAGAAGAGCAGAACAGGCTCCAGGGCCAGCTGTGACTGTGATGGCAACAGCAACGGGGGAAGAGAACTTGAGTGGTTTGGCTGCTTGCTCGACTGGCAGTGGTGCTGCTGGAGCTTCCCTGGCTGCACAGTAAATCCAGCCATCGAGTCTGACGGTGGGAAACCTCCTTGCCCAGTAGCACAGACCTGGAGATTCTTACACAGCTTTAAAAGCACAAGGAACATTATCCCTTGTCCTCAAAGCCTTCAGTTACAGGCAAAGACAAGGAATATCTTGCACAAATTACTCTTGACCATGTTTTTTCCCTTCCTTTCTCCTTTTCCCCACTCCATTAGTCGAGGCTCCCTTTACTCTTTCTCCACAAGCACCTTGCTGCTTTTGCTTCTCCCCACTTTTCTATGTTGAACACCTTGTCCCACTGCTAAATCCCTTGTACTCCAAGGGGAAACGCAGGAATCCCGTTTGCCTCTGGCACGTTCGGTTTCGTTCTTGCATAACAAAAGTAAAGCATATGCAGAGCACCGTGGATTTCAAGCAGGTCAACAGTTTCACTGCAGCAAACCCCTTCTGTTTGCTCAGAATTTTGGCAGGCAGCGTTTTCAGAAATACCCACAACACTCTGACCTTCAGCGAGACTGAGCTGGGCTTCAAGGTAAGTTGTGCTCTCCTAAAGATCAACTCAACTAAGCCATGCAGGCAGCTTAAGACACAGATCTTGGACCAACCTCCTTATCTCTGCTAGCCAGTCACTTTGAAATCAAGAGGAGACAGGTCTAACTCATTTGGTGCTTTTGTGAAGATCACCAGGCATTTCAAATATCTCTCCAGCTCCACAAATCTGGCCCCGAGGCTCAGACCCTCCAAAAAGGCATTGAAAGCTCCCGGCCTTCGGTTGCCTTCAGTGGAAGATCGGCACCTTAATACGTTTGTAAATCCAGTGCTCACGCCTCAGTCACCTTTAAAAATGGGAACAGTGAAAGTCAATACCCCGGCGCAGCTCCCGGGGCAGAGGTCCCTAAGCTGCTAAATCCAGCCCGCAGCCCGGCAGTGCCGGCATCCAGCGGCAGCCCCGGCATCCAGCGGCAGCCCGGCTGCATCAGCGGGATCCCACAGTCCCCCTAACAAGCCCCACCTGGGGAAGACTTGCCCCGAGGCTCCCCTGTCACTTAGGTGCTTTTAAAATGTTGCCCGTCAACTAAATCCGGCTCCCAAATCAGTCTAATGACAATTCTGCCCCCTTGGCTTCACTTCTCAAACGTTCATGTGGCTGGAATTTACTCGCACAAACATTGGGCTTGTTTTTCTCCCGCATGTCCACGCACAAATCAAGGTGTTTGCCCGTGAAACACTCCCCCAACCAACTTGTATATAAAAACACAATTACTTGGGGAGTCCTGGCAAGCAAAAATTCAATGCAAGCTTGCTAGGCGGCTAATAAATTTGAGTCATTTCTGTCTTTCTCCCTCAGTCAGGAAGGAACCCAGCTATTTTTAAATCTGGATTCGTGTATGTAGCCAAATATAATGTTCTTTCTTCTGTGAGAGAGAACAGGAAAAGATTTTAAATGTCCTAACATTTCCTAGGCCGGCTTATCTCTGTCACTCTGCCCAGGAGAGCCCCGCTGTCTGCCTTGTCTGTTTAGACTGTAATTTTTTTCTTTTCTGGAGCTGTCTTTTACTCCTGGCACAGTGAGACCAGCCCCCTCTGGGTACTGCTGTTGGAGAAATTATAAGCCTGTGCCGGGGGTGTATGTAAGAACAAGATCCCTGTTTCCCAAAGGGATGAGCATGCTGGTCTAGGCCCAGAAAGTGAGCTAAAACCTCAAAATAAAACTGAGATGAAGCCTTCTCAGAGATGGAGAGCTCATGTGCACCCACATCTGGTTTCCTTGGCCCCCAGCACAGTAGCTGCCTTTACTTTGTAGACTTGTTCCCACACTGTGGGGTAAACAAGTGGTGTTGTACTTTGTTGGCCTGCAGCCCACGGTCTGGCAGAGTGATAACCAGCACAGCTGATGGACACGGGGCGGGGGCCGAGACATCGAGGCAGCCAGACACAGGCCTTGCAAAACACAGAGGTGTGGGTGGGAGGAGAATTCAGATCAGACAGACACACCCAAGGTTACCACATTGTGTTCTAATTTTAACACTTATTACGACCCAGCAGCAGTACCTCTCTGGCTTTAGCTCATAATATCTCCAAATCCAGGAAGCCATTATGATTCTCCAGGGTCAGAGGTTGCCTGCATTGTAATTCGCTTCCTCCTTTGGAGGTTTAATTTTGGAAATATTTCTAACTGCCATTGTATGTGACATCGTCTTTCAGATAACCACGGAATGAGTTTTCTATTTGTTGGCCGTGACTCAACCAACCAAAACAAAAAGAAAAAGCAGCCCCCTACTTTCTTTGGAACAATGATTTAGGAGCGACACAGACTTTGCAGAGGCTCTCAGCTCTAAAACAGAGTGCAAGGACTACAGATGGACACACTGCCAGGGTGGTGTAACAGTCCTCCCAGGCATTCCAGATCTCTGGTGCAATTAGTGAATGTTCCTCAAAGAGTCACAGAGGTAAATCTTTCCAGTAGCTCTGAGCAGCACTGTGACCATCTCACTTTTAGTTCTCCTTCTGGCCCTTAATGACTGGATCTGCCACATCTGTGTTGGTTCCTCTCCCCAAACCTGATTTTGCTCTGGCCCTACATCTTAATTTTCATTGGGTCATTCTCTGAATTCTTACCTCCTCTCTTCTTGATATGAGTCTGACCACAACCCCCATTTCATTCCTACCCCTGAGGCCCTTCCAGCAGCACCTGCTCTCAGAATCTCTAAGGTGGCTGACGCTGCACAAACACAAAATGGAAGAGTGAGAGGGAATATGTCATCCAAACAAAAAGCATCAGAAATTCAACAGGTGTTGTCTAAGCCCACACTGGTGTCTAATTTCTCATTTCCCCCTGATTTCCTGCACCAGCAAGTTGAGTTTTGCTACTGGTGTTATTGTTCAGTGGGATCACAAAAGCCTGAGTGTGCCATACAGTAAGCACTGTGCAAACACTTAGAAAGTTCCTGTCCCAGGAAGCTCCAAGACCATAAAGACAAGGTAGGGAGAAAGAATAAGAGCAAAAGTGATTCTGTCCAGCCCTATCCTCTGGCAACAGCTGATCCCAGAACAGACCCTGCTGTCCTGAAGTTCCTGATACGTACAGAGGGCTCAGAAGACTCTGAAGCTCCTGGGACACTGAGTTAACAGGAACAAAAAATGTATTTAAACCTCTCTGTGACTCAGTTTCTCTATCAAGTCGGAGAACAAGTAGTTCTTTCTCATTCATTATGCTCTGATTCACCTTTATTCAGAGGACAAATTCTTTACAGAGAAGAAGCCTGGCTTCCATCAGGTCTGT
Organism: Pseudopipra pipra; assembly: GCF_036250125.1. Lineage (NCBI taxonomy): Eukaryota > Metazoa > Chordata > Aves > Passeriformes > Pipridae > Pseudopipra > Pseudopipra pipra. Next base: position 2,612,372 of record NC_087566.1, on the reverse strand, counting down.
GCCCACCACCCAGCACAGCAGAGCCTGAATCTCTCAGTGGCACCAGTGGGTGCTGTTACAATTGTTATATGTAAAGACAAGTCAGGCTAGTATAGATTTGAGCAAGAGTAAGGAAAGAAAAAATGAATTTAGTACAAGTTAATTTGTTTGTTCCACTGCCAGTCAAGAATTTGGTTTGGTCACAGAAAATGCTTCACTCCCTGCAAGTGTTCAAGGGCAATGGACTAAATCCTTCCAGACAAAAAAACCAACAACTGCCCTTTTGGATTAACAACTCCCAGCACGCCAAGCCCAGCAGTGCACCCAGTCGTGCAGCTGGTGTGGAGGAGGACTGTCTGTAAAGGAATTAAAACACTTCCAGCCCTGCTGACACCATGAACCAGGGAGTGGGGGCGGGGTGTGGAGGAAGTGTTAGAAGTCAGAGTCTGCTGGAGAAAGTGTGAACAAGCCAATTAAATCCCAACACTTCTGACAAAGAGGTCTCTTAGGAAGGAGATTAGCACCTCCTATTCATCAACGAGCAGCGGCTTTTCGGGGGCTGTAGGACTGCCTGGCCTATCTCAAGCAGCCACCAGAGGACAGAGGGCCCTGCTGTCATCGGGGGTGGGTGTTTTGCCCCCTCCCAGCAGGGCCCTGTCCTGCACTACCCTCTGCCTTTTGCTTGAAAGTGGGTAAAGAAACCCAGTTGTTGAAATGGTGGCCACACTGCTCTGTCAAACAGCCCCAAGCTTGTGTTAACAATGTTATCTTCACCACCAGGGCATCAAGCTGCACCCACCTAGTCCCTAGTCCTTGATCAACACCACAACCACCAAAACAGAGACAGCCACAAGCACCTCAAGCATTCAAACCAATTTGGACCTGAGCATTTGTTCTGGCCCGTTATAAGTCTAGAGATTTGTTTAAGGCTTGGTCAAAACCCACTATGATGTGTGCTGGATCTGGGACTCCAGAAAGCCCCTGTGGACCTGCAGCTTGGGCTTTTAAAGGTCCCAGTTTGAAAACAAAATCACAAGAGCCATGGCAGTGGGGTGTAGTATTTCCACACAAAGAAAACATGCAAACCAAGCCATGTAAAATTTAGGATACTGTAAGTGAGGCATCCAAAGTACTGGGAACTGCTGAACTTCTTGGATACGCTTCGCTTCCACTTCATTCCAAGGGGACAATTCCCAGCATTATACACCTGGCAGCACTCTGCTGTGCACCACTACAGTCTTTTATAAACTTCCACATGTTTACATCATAGCACTTGCAAAACTAGTCCCAACTTTGAGGAGGCTCAGTAAAACCAGAGCTCCAGGAGGGACAATTCCATGTTCACCCAACCAAAGAAAGTCACCAGAACATGAGGAGGTGATGCTGTTGTAAGCATAGAAAATACATACTACTTTTTTTTTTTTTTAACTAGAGAGAAAGGTGAAAATATGGTCATGTTGAGACCTCCTCTACCACCTTTCTTTGCCTTTTAATTTCACACTGGCCTTGGGCTGACTAATGCCACCAATATGGAAAACACTTTAAAGGACCTTTTCCTTTCCTTCAGTTATTTACCACTGAGTGCACACAGGTCCCTAAACAGATGAAATCGTGTAAAAATCAGAATCCAAAATTCACACCTGGTTTAAACTGATGCACCTTAAAAACAAGTGATTGATTTGACTAAGCTCAGCAACCAAAACCTGCGAATTCTCTCCAAGAGCTCTGGTTCAGATGCTGTAGAGCTCTGGTTGGGACAGGAGATGTGAGTTCAGTTTCTGATTCAGGCCTCGAGTGAATTTTCTACACCTTGAATTAAGAGGGCATGTGCCATTTCACTGTTTCCTTGACCCCCTCCACACCTCATTCCCTTGCCCTTGACATCAGGCCAGAGAAAGCACCAGGATGGAGAGCTGGGTTATTAATTTGAGTAGTCAGGAGGAAGCAAGAGGCCCGAGCTGCTAATGAGAGCTGATGGAATGCTCCACGTTCTCTGTTCTCCAACCCATGAACTCATTTTGCCTGTGTTCCCATTCCTTTGGGGTTCACTTTCCATGAGCAGTCCAGCCCACCAGTTTCTTGGCAGGAAAGATCTCAGAAGCAGCCAAGTTCTAAAGAAACATTTAGAGAAGACTTGTGGAGAAGGGATTTTCAGATTGTCAAACTCCACTTCCATCCTAGCAAACAGGTCCTCAGTGCTGCTCTATGTGTTCCTCTAATCAGGGCACAGGAAAGATCTCACATGATCAACCTGCCCAACAAAACTTACACCAAATTAGTTCACTTCTGAACTTTGAGTATTCACACCCAGATGCTCATCATCTGCCAACATTTTCCAGCCAATTATTAAAAACACCGTGTTCTGGAAGACCAGAAGCTATTTACAAAGATTTTTTTTTAGAAAAATCTCACCATTAACCAGAGCTCCATTCACAAATACATCTTTCACCTCCCTTTCTGACTGTGATGATGATCAGCTGGAAGGGCACATCACTCAGTGGTAGCTTAGACCTGAAATACTGACGTTTTTGCTCTGTAATAAGGACTCAAGTAAACTTAATTTGCATTTTTAACACTCTATGCCATCTCAAAGTTCTAAGTATTTGATGACAAAGGAGAGAAGATATTTTTCTTAGAACCACAGGAGGCTTTCTGAAGTGATTGGGATGATATTCTAGGAACACTGAATAAGAGCAATCCTACTTCCCAAAATGACTGCTCTTACTTGGTTCACTTGTGAAAAGTTCCTTAACTGGAGATAACTCCAGTGACTTCAGGCAGCAAAGCAGATAAATTTTCCATGGTCAACCTAAAAAGTCCTTTCAACACGTATCTGGAAGTTCTCTGAAATTAAAAATTATCCTTCCATTAAATCCACAGCCACTGGATGAGGTGAATGCAAAGAAAGGGAAGGTGTCCTTCAGTATGTGCATGACTCCCATAAAGTCACTTTTTGCCTTTCAGTTGAACCCATGGCCTCATATCAGAGATCATTAGGGAAAAATGAGTTTGGTTTGTTCAGCATTTTGATTTAAAACCTTCAAAGTCTTTCTCCTTAGGGCGTGTATTCACTGCATCCAGTGTTTGGGCCTTTTCCCTTCTCTTCCCACATTTAATCACAACGTTACTAATGAAAACAAACAAACAAAAAAAAAGGCAACTCTGGCTGGGCCTTACATGATTTAGGTACCAAGTAAACAGTACTTAACAGTTCTAATTGAAGGTCAGTAAATCCCCAAGAGATTAAATGAATCCTGCAGCGAGATGTGTAAATCTCGCTGCCTTTTACGGCGTCCCAGCCGAGACCCCGCGCTCGGTTGTGCAAGACTTAATAAACGTGGTATGCGCTTAATCAAAACCATTTTGCCACCAAAGGGGCAGAGGGGTGTAAATCACAATTACTCTTGGCACTAAAGCACTGGGCACAAAGAGGCCAGCGATGCCAAACGTCACCGGGCTGACTCCTGACTCCTAGTTAGCTCCGTCTGGCACCGCGCGGCGCAGCGCCCGGCCCGCTGCTCGGCGGGGAAATCCAGCTGGGGAAAATAAAACACTCCCGAGGATCCAGAGTGCACAAGGGCTGTGCTTCTCTCCATCCCGCTCCCCGCCTGCCCTCTGCCAGCTCTCACCCCAATTTAGGAACTATTAATAAGCTGGAGCACGGAGCTCTGGCAGCGGCCCCGCTCTTTGCAGCTAAACCTTGTAGGTTTAATAATCCCATCACAGTTTATGTTCCAAACTGTATTTCAAGGTTTAATAGCTGGTGCGCTGAGAGACTCTGGAAAAAAGTCTTTGAGAGGCTGGTTTCTTTTAGCCAGGCAGGAATTCAGAATGGGCAAAGGAAGAGGGAGCTACTAATGTCAGTGATCTTAAAGGTGGTTTCCAACCCAAACGATTCCATGATTTTATCCCAAGTGATGGTCATGACCTTTGACCTTTCACCCATTCCTAGATCAGCTATTGAAATAGAATTATGGGGCAAAGACACTGGATTCCTCAAGATAGATATAAAAATAGATGAAGACAAAGAATGGAGGATCCAGTGCTCGGCTCAAGCACGGAAGTTCAAAACAGCTACAAAACAGAAGATCCGAGTTCACCAGAGTTCCCATAAAAGAGAAAGTCATGATGATGCCAAGCAGCAGGGAAAAGGCAAGAGAACCCCAAACAAAGCTAGACAGAGAACTAACAGCTGCAAGAAATGAACCCCCTTTGTGTTCAAGCATCATAATTGGAAAGATAGAAAAGATCTAGTAATGCTATTAAGTAAGAAAACATTTGGGGTTCATAAAGCACATTCAAGCCCTGATTCAGCTGTAATCTCAAAATCTTGCAGTACTTTAGTTTCCCAAGGGGCTGGTCCCTGTGTCTGTTCTAGTAACTTAATAAGACTTTTTTCATGGCACAGCAGGTGAGATAGAAGTTGCCTTGTCTTCCAAGTCTTAATTTTAAGCATTAATTCTGAGCTAGCCATTGTCAAACTGGGCTCTTGGATGTATCTGATGAATTGGTTTTGAAAGTAGTTCAATGGTTCTCTCTGTTAATTATAAAGGAACCTATAGTAACTCTTTGAGACAGGCTGAAAGTGAGATACACAGGGCAGAACAGAACCCCACAGCCTGTTTCTTCCTGTGTGCTTGTACTGTGATCATCAGTAGGGTCATACCTCTAGACCAGAAGTTACTAAATAAAGATTACAAGACAGTGTTGTGACAAAACTGGAGTTAAGAAATCAAAAGAAAACCTAAAGGTTATGTTAGCATTTGGTGTCATGAGCACTTCTGAACTGGGGCTTAAAGTTCAAAATACTTGAGTGCCACTGCTCTGCACAGCTGCACTGGGAAAGTTTTGTGACGCACAGGCAACATCATCTCCCAGGAGAAAGAAATCAGAATCATACATTTGCTGCATTCTGTGACTGTGCTGCCCCGTGACCCTAGAGGAGAATGACAGGCATTATGTGTTACTGCCACGTGCAAATCCTTCACCTCTTTAAGAGCATCCTCTGTGCTGAACACACAGATCTTTTCCCTGCTCCACCTCTTACACACAATGTCCTTTGTGCACACAGTTGGGCCTCACTGGGATGTGCCTTGGTTTAAGGCACTGAAGGCATTTGTGCCTTGCAGAGATGATTTCTCCAGACACACATGGGCAGCACTGCAGTCATTCTCCTTCTCTCCTGCCCCTCAGTTCTGTAAAGATGCTCTTCCCCACTGAGACACAACTGTGAAACAGCAGCTGTTTTACACTGGTAGCTCACTGGAAGGCAGGAATAAAGGGATTCTCCAGCACCACAGTTGGTGGATTGGGACAATGTGCTTCCCTTCCCACCAGCCACCAGCAAACAGCTACAAGCACACAAGTTGCCCTCACCTTCCTATTTCATTGTTTGCCTTTGCCAGCTGTCTCATTCTGTCACCTCCTCGTTCTTTCACCTCTCCAAGTCACATATTCACTCTTTTATTTCCTTCCTGCTTCCCCTCTCTTCATCACTCCCCTTCTAGGACATTCTCGTAGTTTTTCCCCCATGCTGCTCTCATCTCATTCTTCCACGTTGTAGTTTCCCTTTCTTCCCCCCTCTCAACCTTTTGCTCTCTCTCTCCTTCTCTCCCCCGGCTTTGCGTTATCTTACTTCTCCTTTATACCTTCTCCCTCTCTCCTCTCCTCCCCCAGTGTGCCTGGAGCTGGAGCAGAGACTCTGCTGGAGCCTTAATTGCTGCTGCCCCGCTGACGTGCATCGGAGATGACATCTCCTGAGCGCGGAGCCGCAGCCGTCCCTTTGCATATTCCCTCTGTCTGAGCGCATCAGCGGAGATGTCACAGCCGGGGAGCTGGGAGCCCTGGCAGAACCAGGGAGCCACGGAGATCGCTGGAGCCAGCATGAAACATTGGAGAGGTTGGTAAACCTCGCTTCCACGACGGGTTCTTCCAGCGCTTTCTGCACTGTTGGGCTCGGGCTCGGAGCGTTTACAGGAACTGACACGGCCCAAGTTGCACAGCAATGTTACACCAGGGTTTTTAAACACAGCAAATGTTTGTGTTCAACTCCATTACGGCTCCGTGGCTCCCTGCGGTGGGGGGGACTTTCCAGTAATTGAGCAAAGATGGTATTTCAGCGTAAGGGACACCAAGGACTGGCACTGCTTTAGACCCAGTCTCTGACTGTGAGAACGAGCTGCTCACAAAGCAGGGGAAGGACCTGTGCAGGCAGTTGTGTCCGTGCTCTCCATTTCAGGACCTGGCACTGCAGCTTCCACAGCTGCCTTCCCCTGGGAGATGCCAGCCATGGGCACTTGAGCCCTCCCTCCAACACAGCCTTTCCCCAGTTACTCAGCTAAATTAATTACTACAGTATCAGCACCTTCCCTATCAGCTCTTTCCTCTTCTAATCTTCTCAGCATTTGCTGTTCAACTCCTTAACCCCCCTGTAATCCTGCAAATACACTTATCCCAGATCTCAGAGAGGATCCCTGAACTACAGAAATGCCAGGAAGTCAGCTTGGTTCACATCAGTGCTAGAGAGAACTTCCACTGAAACCCACCCTGTAGCTCATGTAAAACACTGCTTGAACTTTGATCCTCAGAAACATTTGGTCTAGCACTTTAAATTGTGTAGGGGAGTAGAAACAGCAGGAAATCCTGAGGACCAAGTCCTGTGCTATTTCTATTTCTAGAAAACTATCTAGAATACTACACTATTTCTAGAATATCATCCTTTGCTCACTCGCATAATCAGGCCCACCAAGAAGTGCTCATTTTGGGTTGCTAAAGTAGCAGCTTAAAATGCTTGCAGAGAACAGAATTTCTCACCAAATGAGCAAGCACTTTGCAGCAATTACAGATTCTATGTTCTGTTTCATGGTTTTGTCTTAATTCAACACTTCTTCATTAGAACCTTCCTACAACTTGAGTTGTTCTTCTAAGAGATCACTCTGTATCATCCACCAAGTGGGTGAACTGAATAGAAGAACTGCTGCTCAAACCTTTATTTCTTGCATGGCTCACTTCAGAACTCAAGCTCAAAGCCATAAAGGCCTGTCCTGTTCACACAAGCTCAGCATCCTTCATATGTAATTTTAAAATGCACCACCTCCCAACTCATACAGGGACACATAATGTGCACTCACATACACATCAGCAACTGCATGTGGTTCACATTACACCAGAGTCAGGAGTGGAGTTTAGAGCAAGAAAATTGCTTTATTTGGTGCCTCTGAGGGATTTGTTTTAAGATTTTATACCTGAAAGGGACTGCAGTTGTCACACTTTCAAAAAAGCAAAGCAATAAAAAAATGGATGGTTTCATTTTCTCGTTTAAACCATTAAGTGTCAAAACGTCCACGTTCCACTTCACCACCACACAGCAAGGCTTTCTTTCACGGTTCTCAATGTGTTCATGGTTCTTTTCCCTGTCTGTGTTTTCCCTGTTATTACACACACAGAGGCAAAGCAGTTAAGAGCAGAGCATGCTGTGCAGCCACAACACTGCTAAACAGGTACAGACCAGAGGGGGCTTCCCAGGGCCAGGGAAGTGTCCTTAGCACCACGTTCCATATGAAACCACTGAGACACCGAGAGGGGAAATCAATGTGCTGCATGACCACAGGCAAGTTAAGAACTCGTGTTTCCTGGCTCACAAGTCACTGTTAGTTCTCATCATACAGGCACTGGAATTGCTCCATTGCACAGGGACTTGGGAGCGATGCTGCTGTTTTGAAGGGTGTAAGTTCTCTGTGCCTCCCCACCACTCCAGTTCCCAAGCACCACTTTCTAATAAAAATGACCCAAATGCAGTTAAAATATTTGCTTCCACCTTGACTTTGTTCTGGCCAGTTGCAGATGGACTTTACCAGTCAAGATAAAAATCAGCAGCAGATTTATGCAGGTCTGTGTTACTAACAGGCTCGGATGCTGTGTATTGTCAATATATAAAAAAAAAAAAGAATGAAAAAAGAAGTAACAATGAAGCTCACCACCTGAAACCCAGGAATCTCAGCCAAGCAGGAACCTCCCAGAGATGCAGTTAAGGAAGCTTTTTACTCCACAGAGCTCCACAGGGCTCTCCAAGTCAAGGTACAGCGTGTTGGCAGCACATTCAGTGTGAACTCCTTCTGCAGAGAGTTAAAGTCCACATCTGCTCAGGGGGAGAGATGGTGGGAGTCACTTGGCAGCCTCAGTCACTGGCTGAGAACTGTGTGAGTGAACCAGAACTGAAGTCACCTAAAGACTCTTCCACATTCACCTCATGCCAACCTGTTCTGGGAAATTACACCCACAGCTGCTTCCTTCACTGCCTCTCAGAGGAGAACTGCTGCTCTGGAAAGCAGCTCCTCAGACACCACAGCCTCAAATCACACATTTGCACTGTGCTACTGCACAGCCAAAGACAGAATGCTAGGATTGGAATCTGGTGGTCAAGAGCCTTTACTCTTTAGTCAATAAAAACTGGATCTTGTAAGATGCAGCTGCTTTTCCAGGCTCTCTAAATCCTCCACTGATCTCACTGGCCCCCACAGTTCCAGATCCAGAGTGCAATTTAAAAATGGAATAGGGATAAGAAATACATTTTTTCCCCATTTACAACTGTTCCATGGGACAAGGGCTCTCTGATTGCAAAGTGTCTGTTAACATGCTCTCAGACAGGGAAGGATTCCCAGAACTTGCTTAAATCACTGGAATAAAAGCAGACAAGATAACCAGAACAAAGAGCTCCAGAATGAATTACTACCATTTCTTGTAAAGAAGAGGTTGGCCTAGGAAAAGCAGTTCCAGGTTTTAGAGATAAATAACATAAAATGGGAAAAAATGCTCATAAAAGAAAAGAAAAGAGGGAATTGAAGAGTTGCTGTGCCAAACTCAAAGGACAAACATGCTGGGTGGGCACAAGTGAGCACACAGAGAGCCTCAAAGGAAAGCTCAGTGTGTGTGTGAGTGTGTGCTCGTGCATTACTAAGCAAAGAGATCAGTGCACACCAGCCCAACTCAGTATTTCACCTCACTTCTTTGGTGCTGTGACACGTTCCCTGAGCACAACCACAGCCATTGCAGAATATATGAACCTGAACAGACAGCCAAGGAAAGTCTGAGGTGACCTTACTGAGGCAAACCAAAGGGAAGACACTAAACTGTTTGTCACACTGGGAATAATTGGCAGGGGGGATTATTCCACCCATCTTAATAAAAGATGAAAAATTGAAGTTGTGAAAAAATGTAAACTAGTAAAAAAAAATTCAAAATAAAAGAGTCACTCGGTGCTAAAGGAAGCACTGAAATATGGTTTTGCTGATCAGCTGAAGCAAGTAAAAGATCCTGGGCAAAGAATAAGTTTTAACAATTTTAAGACTTCTTCCCTTTAACCAAAAGATCTGGAATTCTTCAACAAGAAATGTTACACAGGAAATATTGCAATCACCTTTCATGGCTTTGCTTTATGAAGTTCTAAGACCAAAAAGCAGGAAATTGGACTTTCCCATCTTCTCTAAGATGCAGTGTCTGTATCAAAATAAGAAGTAACTCCCTGTCAGCTCCATGTGAAGTTGCCAGCTGGTGGAACCTTGCCTAGCTGCACACAGGATGGGTTCCCTGCTATCTATCTGAGGTTGGCACAGCCCCTTCCTTTCACAGGTCTGTGATCCTTAGTACAAGATCACATTTTTAACACTGCGTGAAATCACCTGTTTGAAATCTCAGCCCAGCCAAACTGGTGCAGTAGTTCTGACAGGGAGGAGCCATCCTTGTTCACCTCTCTTGTTTTTAATCCTCAAGCCCCAAAAGGACAATTTAAATCTCATTTATTTGGATTGCTTCACTGCTGATCATTACTCAAATAGTTTTTGCTAAAATTTGTGTCCCTGAGCAGGAGTGACCACTATTGTTTCACAGGCTGGTATGGAAATGCTATGCAAATTCCAAAAAGGAATGGATCCACCCTTTTCTTTTTTTTCTTTCCCTTAGCTTTAATATCAGTTCTTCCACCTGCATCAATGCAGATCCTCATGAACGAGGAAGGGAGGGATCTTTCCATGTGCTTGCACATACACACAACACAAACTGTCTCAGCTGCAGAATTCCCACAGCTCCAGCTGAAGCTTCTCAACAGGAACTTCTGTTTTCATACTCAGGATGTAGGTTTTTGTTTTGACAGGAGCAACCAAAAAAGGAAAGTGTGAAGACAGCTTAAGAGTATTCAATATCCCAATGGGTAAGAGGGGACAGGCTGTAACATGGACACTGTACACTCCCCACCCCTCTCAAATGCTCTAATTTCAGTGGAACTGCCACACAACTCCCCTCCCTCCATTCCCCTGTGGAATTCCCTTCCCCACTGCTCCATCTGCCAGGTGGGGAAGGAGAGATGTGGCCATGAAGCACCACAGAGCAGAGCTGCCTCAACTCGTGCTGGTGCAGGGCCTGAGGGGAGATGCCAGAACAGCCCCTCACCCTTTTCCTTCACTAATATCAGTTCACCTACAGAAACTCAGCATCAGTGACCCCAGGGAGGCAGAGAGCCACTCCAAGCATCACTAAATCCCTGTGTTCCCTCCACCATCTGCAGAATCCAACTGCCTTTCCCTCTCACACCCATCCTAAACCCTGCCCAGCCATTCCCTTTGCCACCCTAGGCAGCTTGTACCCACCAGCAGTGAGAACAACACCAGTTATTTTTTATTCCTCTTCTTCATTGGGGCAGCAAGGAAGGGAATTTAATTTGCTGAAAAGTGTGGAGGTATCACTGTGCAAATCAGATTATTTCTGTTGTGTGTGGTATACATGCATGTATATATCACTATGTAAATATATATATTCATCATAAAAAGACTTATTTGAAGCACAAATGGTTTCTGCTGTTCTTTCATAAAGTGGTTGCCTCTGAGACCACATCTACAGCTTCAGTTATGCTCTCACCTAGTGCGTGAGGGAAAACAAGAACACTCCTGCATTCCATATTTTCCCTGGTTTAGGATTCAAGCAGTCAGTGATCCTCAGCTTCACCTGGCCAATGCTTCTGGGGGGGAATCTGAGAGGATCCAGACTGTTTCCAACAAGCCATGCACGCTTGGTTTTGGGGAAACAGCTGAAAACTGTGTTTGGTCAGAGACATTCATGAACCTCCTCTTCTATAGAAAAAACAAGCTACAAAAATGAGACCAGATTGGGGCAGGTTTTGGTGTATTTTTTGTTGCTGTTTTTTGAGTTTTAATTTTAAAACTGTGACCTTCTCACAGCCCAAAGAGGCAGCTTTGCTCCTGTGCAAATTCAGTATTATAGAACCACTGGTATGGAGGGAAAATATCCTCAGGTGGGGCAAGGAAAAAAAGAGATCCTTGAAAGAAGCCACTTCCCCAGCACTGACAAAACAGTTCAAAGACTTGAAGACCTTTGTATTCGGGGGGGGGGGGGGGGCAGCTGCACACAGTAAAACCCAGGAGTCTCTCAGAAATACATCCAGGTGATTAATTCAGGCAACTCAGCCAGGCTGGAAGACCAAGACCACACAGAGGGATGTTTGTGTGGGATTCAAGCTCCAAAATCCTCACTTACAGTAATGACAAAAGACAATGTGTTAGTTTAAGGACAGACCCTCACTCTCCTCTGCACTGAGACTCCCCAGCAGCACTGACATGGTGGCACGAGCAGGATTTGCATCCTGAAGGAAGGCAAAACTTAAATTTATCAAACTCTCCAAAGGAGTAGAGGAGAAAATTAAGGAATCTTTCAGAAAGTAGATAAAACATATCTGAAGGCCATATTTAAGTTAGTCTAATTTTACTTTTTTTTTTTTTTTTACTATTTTCAAGGGTACTGTGGGGAATCCTGCGCAAACACTGAACAGCGTTTCTTCAACAACAACAAAAAGCCCATGACAGGGGACTGCACATTTGCTGTCCTAGCTCCCAACTATAGTCTGCTAATGGAAATGGGGGAAAGCAAAATTAATTAAATAAAGTTACCAGGCTTAAAGTTACTCAAAAGTGCAGATGCTGAGGCAGCACTAAACTGCTCCTGCAGAAAAGCTCCCTGGTTTCAGAGTGGGAATCTCCACCACCACTGCACAGGGTGCCCTCCCTGGAGGGACAGGGACATGGCAGCAGTTACAGATGCCACTGAACATCCAGTCCTTCTGGAAGTCAGACAGGTTGTGCCATTATACATTTGAGCACATGGTTAAACTCAGGATTCTTCCCTTCAGCTCCCGTGTTTTTATCACACTTGGAAACCTCATCCAGTCCTTGGCATGCACCACACTTGTCTCAGTCTTCCATTCCTGTCCCCAAACTCCTCATACATCCCTGACCACTGGGAGATGGAGCTGTGCCAGAGGACAAGCACAATCCACAGCACAGACACCAAGACTGTCCTTGCCCAGGGAACACATGTTCCCAAGAAGCACAGGAATTTCCACTCCCCTTCAGCCACTACAGGTGTCTGCACCTGCCTCTCAGAAACAAGGTGCAGAGCAGTGTCAGTGTGTTAAGGTGAGCAGAGATGCACATCCATGAGGTCATATGAGATGGCATATTTATTTATTCACTTGTATGCCTACACACAAACCATCCCCAGCTTGTTCTCTGGAATGGGCTTCTAAAATCCCATTAACCTCCAGCAAAAGCAACATTGATACATAAAAGACTCTTGCACTCCTTGAGCAGATAAAAGGAAATTGTCCCAAGTTTCACCATCTCATTGCAAAACACAAACTTCTTAAAAATCCTCAGCTGGCGTGAAAGAAAGGGTTTATTATGTGCCCCTCGATGGGGATCATATCAAATGATCCTCTGTATCTCCCTGCCCCTCTTTGTCTCTCCCTCCTTTCCTCACCCCTCCCCGGCTCCTCTGCATGTCCCAGACAGAGCAGCTAAAGACATTATCTGACAGACACAAAAGGCGGCAGAAATCAAATAAAAGGCAAACGCAGCAGCCGCAGGTCAGCCTTGTATAAATATTTATGCTGGAGGAAGGCTCAGTGCCTGAGTAATGACCTTGTGGCTGGTATTAATAGAGATAATGTGAGTCTGTAAAGACATGCTGCCCCAGAGAGGGAGAATTTGGAGGGTTATAAATCTTGGCGTCGGGCTGCAGTGCTGCCTGACCTTTACACCGCTCCCTCTCCTGCCTTCCATCTTTCTTCTTCTCTCTTTCAATAAGAGGGAGATTGGTTGGGCACATTAGCCAGGGGGGGAGTCCCCAAATCCAAACCATTTGCACAGGAGAGTTTGATGCAAGTCAGAATTCTCACAGCAACAAAAATCTGAGCGAGGAATCCAATACCTGCCCTTGTTCACCTGCGGGACACACGGCACCTGCACGGACTCCCCCCATGCACTGCTCCCAAATCAGGGACATTTATACTTCCCATGACTTGTCTGGATGCATATAAATATATATTTGTGTCTATATAAGGCATGCATCTCTGTAAATATACATTTATACACAAGTACTTGGGTACCACATACATGTGTGCCCTCCAAAGTAATCTGCACCTAAATAGTGATCAGGACTGAGAAGGGGGAGCTGCAAGGAGCAGCTCTAATGACAACTCAAGGCCACAGTGAAAGGGATAAAAGTCTCTTCTGAATTTCTGCCACGTACAGATTTGCAACAGGAGGTTTCAGGAGCAGATAAAGGAGAGGTAGGAGCAGGGTTTTGATCCAAGGTACAAGACATGCACCTTCAGCACTGCTGTCCCTCATTAAAAGCTGCTCCTACTGCCACCTAAGTTCTGGTGGAAATCCCCAAATTATTATAAAGTGACCAGGACTGAGCTCTGAAACAGCCACAACAATTCCCTCTTGGGTGAGCATTACTGGGCCATTAGTCTTGAGTCCCTGGAAGATTAACCCTTTGGCTTTCATCATGGATCATGTCATCTGTGCTTTAGGCAGGCACTCAGAAATCCATGCCGTGGAAAACAGCGGCGTTCGAACGAAAAGTTCGGGGCTAAAAGATGGAAGAGAGAAAATAACAATTTTGTGGGTTTTGCTGACTTTCCTCTGTAACACTTGAGTAAAAAGAAAGCGAGAAACCACAGCAAATGTGCATAAAGTTCCATTTGGTAGGCACTTAGTCTTTAATATAGATTTATGTCTCTTGGATTTTTTTTCTTCTGAAAAAAACCCCAACCAGCCAAGTCTATTAATATTTGATGGAAAAGTCATTTGGTAGAAACAGTCTCCACGATCTTTTTAATTCAAACATCTAAATGACAACTTTGTTATTTTGCTGTGCACTGACTCAGAGCTGGGTTTTGCTGGGTCATGCACAACATCAGACACAGAGAGTTCGCAGTGGGGACAGAGCAGAGCTGCTGGGGGGAGCTGGGCAGCACAAACCTTTGAGCCTCAGAACCACTGCAGGACCCAGAGAGTGGATTTTGTAGAGCCATTCTGAGGCCCAGCAGGTATTGGCTACCTGGGAAGATGTTTTGGGATGAGGGCAGACTGAGGGGGTGCTGCAGACTTCTGGAGAGAGACAAGGGAAGACCAACAGAACCAACGAGGCCCACTGTGGCAACAGAACCAGAATTAGTCTGACCCAGCTTATTTAAGACCACTGGGGAATCACTGCTGATGTTACTGAGGGCATTCCTGGCATCAGCATCCCTCAGTCCTGGTTCTGGGATATTTGGACCATTGCCTCAGGCTCTACCTTGGCCACCTGCAAGGCTCTTTCCTTGAGCTGCTCTTCATTTCTCCTCCACACTAATGGTTTTCATCCCTGCTAACAGAAATCCTAACCTGCAGAGCAGTGTCAGCAGGTATCCAGGGTATAAAACAACACAAACTGTTATGAAATCTCTCTGTGTCTCCCTTTTAATAAACTCATAATATTAAAATCCAGAAAACAACCTCACAGCACACGGGCTGTGAGTCTTTCTATTCCTCGTTTCATTCTACCTGAGCTTCATAGGAAGTTTTACAGGAAAACCAAAAATCAATTCCAATAACATTGGACCTCTCTGAAAGGATGTTACAAAATTCCTGATCCATGTTTCACCATTTGCATCTTTTGGGATCCTGAGCTTTTTCCCTACAAGGCATTTGTTCTGTGTATGACTTGTTTTGATTTTTGAGCTATGCTGTGATTACCCTGCAGGCCAGAATTTGGAAGATCTTCCCTAATACATGCAGACATCCCTAGCCCAGGGATATTCCAAGAAGTTCCTACCTACATAGATGTCTCTGAAAGATCTCATTCTTTGGTTGGTATATAATATATGGTTAATGCCTTAATTAGCCCATTCATGGATAATTCATGATTAGTTATTAACAAAAGCAAGAACAAACAAGAGCTATATGTTGAAGCTCTTAAATCATGGGCTTAACATGTCATACAAAAAGGAGAATTCATGATTTATTCAGGAAGACAAACGTGGAGCCAGACAAGCACGGGGCAGCACAAAGCCCTGCAAGACCCTGAGCTTGTCAATCACCTGAGAGAAGGAGGAAAGGCTCGATTACCAGGCTGGTGGATACAGCAGCTTTAGGAGAAGATAAAGGTTTGTGGCTTAATTCTGCCTCTTCTGAATGGGTCTTCACAGAAGAGACCAGGGAAAGGGAAAGCAGAGAAGCCCCGAGACATTTTGACTGACAGGTTGACACAGCAGAGAGTCTTAACGGGTAGTTTAGGGACTGGACACTCAGAAGCATCCCTATGTTTTTTGGTCTGAAAGGGAGCTGGATGTCATCAACAAAGCCTGTTACACACCAGTGTGTGCACAGCAAGATGGGGGCACAAACACAGCCTGCAGGGACAAGGAGCATCCGTGAGTGTACACAGCCAATTCCAAACGTTAGATCCCTCCCAGCAACATTGTTCCCCTGTACAAATACTTCCAAGTTAATGACAGCAGGGACAGGAAAGATATCACACAACAGAGGATCATTCCTTATATTATGCAAGTATTTTATGCAAACTGGAAGAGCTCCAAGAGGAATTTTATGAGCTCAGCCCCACACCACCTCAAAGCTTGAGATAAGACTGTCACTCAACAAATGTTTGAATTATTCTGCACTTAAGTCAAGATCTAAGCAGTGGAACAAAGCTCTCCTGAGCCTGTTTCATCATTTCTGAACAACATTCTGTTTGGACACACAAGTTTTATCCATTTTGGGGGATGGATGTTTGATTAAGTATTGCTGAATTTCCTTCTCTACTGCTGAGTTATTTGCAAAAGGACCGTTCCTCAAGCAAAAAAAACCCCATCCCTGAAGATCAAGAAAGGTTTTTCCAGCAAATTTGGGTAACTGCTACATATCCCAGAACAATTAACATGCTTTTCTGTAACATTCCAGGAAGTAGAAACACCACAGTATATCAGTGACCCACTACAGAGCACAAATACATCCCCAAAGCCCCCCAAGCAAAGAGAAACCAGATGCAAACTGTACAAGGCTACTCATATTGGCAGGAACACCTCCACATAAAGTGGCTGCTGAGCAATTTCAAACAATGAATACATTCCTAAAATATGTCTCCTTGTGCATAATTCATGAGCAGAAACAAGCACTAAATCCATTGGATAAATTGTGGACTATGAATCGTTTGCCCTGCTCTAATTATAATTCCATTTCAGTCTACTAATGGTACCATAAACCATTGGAGCTTCACCCTTGTGGTTTATTGCCTCATTAGCTCTCCTTTGAAGTAATTAATGCTTTGTCAATTTACCTGAGTAGAGCTCCCATGGTGGCTCAGGGTGAGATCCAAGGAGCTCCATGCCCCCAGCAGGCCTGGAATTCCTGCTCCATGCCCCCAGCAGGCCTGGAATTCCTGCTCCAGGGGAACACTGAGCTCCTTGGGAGCAGGGCTCTCTGTGCCCTCGTCCACCCAGCACCTCCCACAGCAGGCCAGACCTACCTACAGCACTGGCTATGGGTTTGGAAGGCTACAACAAAATGTGCTTAAATCCAGGGATGGATTCCTGTGTTTCCAGGACAATGACACCAGGATTAACTCCTGAGAGGAGTGTGTAATACGATTGTTTTCTCTCATCAACCCTCTCACACAAACAACAGGCAGCAGATCTTGGGTGATTTGTCTAACGTTAGTACCATAAACTTCACTAAAACCTCTTCTTTTCACCCATTCCTGTCCTTTCCCCAGCCAGCCAGAGCTCCCTGGTCTGCCCAACACAGGCTTGGGCACAAAATA
Source organism: Pseudopipra pipra (assembly GCF_036250125.1). NCBI lineage: Eukaryota > Metazoa > Chordata > Aves > Passeriformes > Pipridae > Pseudopipra > Pseudopipra pipra. The sequence continues at coordinate 2,595,239 of NC_087566.1, read as the reverse complement.
TACTTTCAGAAACTTAGCAAAGCCCCGTGGTTGGATTCAAACTGGACCACACGTGAGAAATTCAATAAACATCATTTGTCAGAAGCCTTTGTCGGCTCCCAGCTGTATTTATTTATAAGCTCCCTTTTATTTATAGGTCCTTGTGCTCTATATAAAAGCTTTGCAAGGGAAAAGTGGTCCTGATGCAGGGGGAAGGGAAGGCCAAGTGTTCTACTGATTACACCAACACCAGAGTCTCTTTTCTAAGGAGAACAAACAGCTGAGCACCTACTTCCTTCCCTGCCCCCTTCAGATGGACAGCAGAGCCAGTAACTGCCAAAGCCAAGCTCAAGTTACTTTCAGTTTGGTTACAGAAATCATTTTTAAGAACTACATCAGCTGTGGACTCTTGCAAAACTCAGATGACCCCTGCAGATGGTAACTACTACAGGATCTTCTCATCCAACATCCAGGAACTCCTGTACCACTGCCCTCTCCCTGCCATTCAGTTTTCCAAGCCTTCCATGGGCAATATCAAGGATGCAAAGCTCAACCAAAGCCTGTGAAGGATAAAGTAGCACAGTTCTGTGCCCTCTGCTTATTGCCTGCTTTGTATCAGATCCCTGAACTCGAGTTTTCAAATACACTAGCAATGTATTTAGAGACCCCCTCTAAACTGAAAGTCTCCAGTACTCTCACTTCTAGGATCATTTCATATTTTATTGCATCCCTGTGTGTTTATAAAGCCTACTAGAGAATAAAATCACAGACCAATTCAAACCCACTGAATCTCCTAATTACAGCTGTTGCCACTCAGAGCAGTGCCCTGTGAACTGTGGAGCTGGATTATAAACCCCCTTCACCCGAGGGTTTCATTCTCCCTGTAAAACTGCAATCCAGATTAGAACATCAGAGCCTCAGTTTCAAAGAATTATTTTAGTTCTAGTACATGTTTTAATAGTTCTGTTGAGAAGGGTTGGCTGGTTTGTTTTTAGTGGGGGGACCAGAGTATTAACTGACAGTGAGTAGAACTGATGCAACACATTTGAAATGCATCCATTTCAAACAACATTTCAGGGCTCTTAAATGGCCAGCTGAGAAGAACAGCCAGTTTAACAGCAACAGGTAACAAATTCCATCCTACCAGTGACAGGTAAGACACAGAAGTGTGGTGATTTAGAGTGAAACAGGCTGCCCAGAGAATACAGAGAGGAACAAAGGGAATTACAGAGACCTACGTGGGAAGGAATGGGGGTCCTAATTCCAGGGACTGATCCTTGTATTTCTCATCCTGGGTTTTCCTTGAGCTTTAAATTCAAGGGTCAGTTCAGATAAACAGCAAAAGCATCCAGTTACTGGCTCATTCCAAGCCCACAGGTACTTCAGGGTTCCCTTCAACCAGGGACTGAGCCAGGCTACAACTTCAGATCTAGGCTGCTTCAAATTTGTCTGAAGCCCAGGAGGGGCTTCAGCCAAGGGGGTTGAGCTTCTTGGTTGATGAATTTTCCTGTTCTCCCTGTTGGTTCAAATAAAACCTCGACAATGAAAAGCCTAAAGTGATATTTTTGAACCATTTAGGGAAAGAAAAAGAAAAAAAAAAAAAAGACATAAACCTGGTTGATTTGTTCCCAGCACAACACTCACCATAAAGCACAGAAAGAACTGCTGAACATTTCGAGGTGGGGTAGGAAGGGAATTTCCCAGACCTTCTCTTTACAACACACCCCAAAGAAGGTGAGGGCTCAGAAAAATAAATTCTAACTTATGTATACACACACAACCCTCTTGGACAGTACTTAGTTCTACACACCCACAGAGAATACTTAATACTTTATAGTTCTTTACTTCAAAGAGTTGGATTCATGGTACAAATCAACACAGCCCTATTATAGCTCCATTAACAACAAATCATACCTGGTAAGGAACCAAGCCATTAATTAATCACACAAATTCATTTGGGGTTTCCACCAAGGATTATGTAGTAGCTTGAAAAATGAGGAAGACACAATAAAACAACCACACAGTTGTCGTTCCCTCACCAAGTGTTTTAAATCCTGGATGTCCTTCTCCTTGTGTTCATTTACTGAGTGTAGAAGCTATAACAGAGGGAATATTCTGAAATAGGAATAAACTCTAATGAAAGAGACACTCCACAATCTCTACTTTGAGGGATCAAAGAGAAAGTAGCAATTATATTGTATGTATGATATATTATATTCTTGAGCAATGAAGAAACTTCTAAGTTACAGAACAAGAAAATCTTTTACAGTCCTCAAAGAATTGATCATTTCTAGTAACATGTGGTTGCCTTGCCAGTGGACTGTTCCCATTTGAAGAGTCATTAAATAACCTTAAAGCAGATCCTGATTGCCCTGAAAAAAAGAGAATTTGGAGAAGACACTTTGGTTGGAAATATGCTGACCTCAAAATGTGGATGTACACAGTAACCTCAGTTAGCAGTGGGTCAAGTCTGATGAGCTCCTCCCAAAAATCCACTGCAACTCCACTGCAGGAATGGGCAACATTCCAGAGGGATCCTAATGGGACTAAGATCATAGACCTGCCTTCTGCTAAGAAACTGTTCTGGCTTACTTTCAGCACATCCCAGTGAACAGGAATTACTTCTCCCTGCAGTTCCCTTCCCATCAGACTGATTTCCATGCAGGTGGAATCTTTGTTCCTTAAAGATCACAGATTTCTCCTTGGCCAAAATACATCAAGCCTTGTTCTTCTGGAAACTTGGTGGCAGTTCCTGCATTCCCCACTGCTTGTATCCCTGGGCAGGATCTGGCAGCAATGCAGGAGCATTCTGTGGATGTGGGAGGGCAGGAGCACTGCTGGAAGAAACCCTGGCTGGGAAAGCTCCGGGTTATTTTTGGCAGGTGTGCATTTTGCTGGAACAAAAGGCCCAGGCCTGGGATGTTCCTGGGAAGGGAGGCAGCAAAGGCCATGGGGTGTTTGCTCAGCAGTAGAAAAGGCTCATTTTACAAGGGTTGGTTGTGGGCTTGCAAACAGCACAGCACGGACAGCAGACAGACTTTTCCATGGGTTATGAAATCCAAGGCATTCCCAGCACTGCCCAACAGCAAGGGAATACCTGTACCAATACAGTCCCACAGACATGGCTATCCTGCTTCAGCAGCCTGGCTTACAGACACTGCCTCAAACGCCAGGGAATGTCTACGTTCTCCAGAACACAAATCTGCTCCCAGACTGACCCTCTGAGAGCCAGGGTGTCCATCACTAACTTCCCAGCAGGACCCTGCTCAAATTTAAGCATCCAGAGAATTAAGAACAGCCCCTTCCCATATTTGCAAAACCAGTGTGTAAAATGACAATTCCAGGAAAGTCAGTCACAGGATCTTAAAAATTAAGAGACAAATAAATGAAAAGCAACCAGTACCTTCAGATTCCAAAAGAACAAAGTGGGGACTGTTCTCCTTTGCCTTCTCTTTCCTCAGCCATTGCCATACTTAGGGAACACTCTTTCAGGCTATTCTCTTCAATGATCAAGACCAGCAATCTGACCCTTTACTTAACAATAAGGTTTTAATGAAATTCCAGAATATGACACACCCTCAGTACTGAAAGATTTAATAACACTGAGGCAGATGCAAAACTAACATCACCTTTTCTTGTCAAGCCAAAAGAGATGACAGTAGCTCCTGTGGACTTAATTTTGTTTGGTCTGTGGACTTAATTTTATTTGGTCTGCATACCCTGCAGGGCGATTAAATCATTCCTTTTGCAGGCTGAACACTGCATGAAACCTGCACAGGAGACAGATTCTCGACTGAAATCACGTGAAAGTTTTACACTGAAAGATCTGAGCTTGGGGCTTCAGCTGCAACCTCGTAACCTAACTTTGCCTTCTCACTGAAACTGCCGGTAGGAAAAGGCAGAGAACAGGCCAACAGTGCAAGGGGAGCTGGAAGTAAATGCATTAAGGTGGATGATATCACTGCACCACTGTTTGCACCAGGAGCTGTTGCCTGCCTTCCATCCCACCGGGGAATTAAACAGCTCAGATAAGAAAGTGAATTACTCTGCCAAAGGAGAGTGAATAACTTTGCAAAAGGAGGCACAAGGCAAGAGCAGGAGCTCAAGCTGTAAATTTAAGCTGTGTGCAGTTGCCAATGGATTTTTAATGACCCCCCAAGGAAGTGGCCACTGTTTGAGGTCTTCTTTTAATGACAGCAATTGCCAGTCATCAGTGTGTTTACCTGGCAAATAAACAACACTGTTTGTTTGGGTTTTTTTGCACAGAGCTAGGGATGGAGACCTGGAGGCTACTAACAGTCCTATTATTCAGAATATCAGATGCTGCCACAAATTATGCAGACACGAATACTGGTTTTCTGGACCTCCTGCAGCAAATAGCACAAAGGATTTTAACACACTGTAGTGCCAGTCACTACCAGTAATGCTATTAAAAATAAGTGTACTGACATAACATTTATTTTGCCCTTTTCAGCACCCTCCTTTTAAGCTGGCAGTTGTTACTGGAAGAAAGCAGATGAAAGAGTTCATTTGCCACCACATTCAGCCAGCCTCAAACACGATTTTTGGCAAAGGTTTCTTCACAAGACCATTTAAGGAAGCTGATCCAGCAGCAGAATGAACTTGCAACCAGTTAATGTCATAATGCCTCCAGTCAGTCAGAAACCTCCCTGTCTGAAAGCTTAAGTTCCTTTTGTTTGAAGGAAAGATTTATATTTTCAAAAGTAGCAAAGTAATGAAAAGACCAATTCCTTTTGAATTCATCAATCCACACCACAGAAGTCACCTCTCGGCTACCTCTTCCCTGCAGTTACTCACATTATTGCTCTTTATTACCCAAATGGAGTTTTTAGATACAGGTTTGTGAACAGTCCACCTCTCCCCAGGCTTGTCTCTCAAAAAACTTACAAGCAGTTGAGAGAGGACAGTGGACAAATATGTTTGGTGGGGTAAGAATAAAGAGCATGGGACAACCCCAAGGCCAGGGGTTTCCCAGGAAAATGTGTCCCAGACCCTGTAAACACTATTCCACAGTGCTTTCAGGGCTTCCTAAAGGAAGAACTGGTGGTCAAGCTCTGAGGCACAAAGTGCACATGGCAAGGAAAGCTGGGTGTGAAGGGATGGTAAAGCCTCTCTAACTGTTAATTCAGACATGCCACAGTCCAATATATTAAACATATTTATAAATCCACGAATCAGCAAGAAGTAGGTACCTGATTATACTCAAAGAGCTGGGCTTCCATCTGCTGATTTTTAATGGGACTCCAACTCATAAAAGCATCTCTGTCACTCCTGGGTATGGAGGGCAGGAAAAATGACCTGGGTGCTTTTGAAAAGCCAGTTCTGCTCAACCTTTAGCAAAACCAGGGCCAGTTTGCAGATGCAGGGAGTGAAGAGCTGTGCTGTTCAACAAGAGCTGGGTAGAACTGACAGGGTGAACACGCTGGAAGCTGATTTGCACTCAAAGGTCCAAGTTAAGGCATTCTGCTTGGGTGAGGAACCTGAGCTGGAACACTGAGCCTCCTCCACAGAGATCAGACCCTCCCAAACAGGGGCTGCCTGTTCCAGGACTCCCAGGAGCCAGGTCGTCTCCCAGAGGGATTGCTGAGCTCCTGACAGCTGTGCCAGGGGGGGGAACGAGGAGGTTCACGTGACACAGGTCCCCCAAAATCCCCCACTTCTGTCTCAGTCATGGCTTGTGCTGGCTCTGCATCCACACACCCTCCTCCAGCACGGGAGACACTCTGCCCTTCCCTGTGCCTGCTGCCAAGTGATTTTCTGAGGCACAGAGACTGCCATTAATTGGGCTTATTGGAAATTCTCGGAAGTACAGGAATTGCCCTCCATGTCTAACGATCACCTGAGCAAAACAAACCTTTTGTGGCCAGTTGTGAAGCACCCTGACCATCACAAAACACTCCTGACAAGAAAGGGACAAGAAAGGATTTCCTTTCTTGTTTATTGGTCAGGATCAGGTCCCTGGGTAATGCAGGGGAGCCACATCTCTTGGGACACTCAGAAACGAGAGAGGAACAACACAGGCAGCAGTTCTCCTGGCAAACCTCAGCTTTAACCTCTGCTGGGGTGTTTGCTGTGCCAGAGGTGAGGTGGCAATCACACCATTTCCCTGCCCCACAGGGGTGTTGGGGGAGCTATTAATGCCTTCAGGCTACAAAGGAAATGCTCACTATTATTACTGGCACATTACACACTCCCCACTTTCTCGGCTCAGTAGGACAGGGAACACTGAGTGGAAAATTGCAAATGTAAGAGCTAAACTTATTCACTTTACAAGTTACCCCAGTGTTTTTCTTTTCAGCTGTCAAGCTGCTTTATAAAAAGCAGCTCAGATAAGCAACTCTCACCCTCTACAATTTGGTTTTGTTTGCTTCCTAAGCTGGAAACGGGTGTCTCTTGTCTTTATTTCACTTCAAGTCAAGCCTGAAAGAAAAACGCTTGTAGAAAAAATCCTGTAATTGCTGGATCTGATTTTCATTTGAACTTTTGCTTCATTCCTGTGGTACCCACAACTTTTGAAATTCTGTGTAACTGATGTAGTTACAATTTATATGGAAGAATGAGTGGGCAGGTTTTTAAGTGGGCACATATATGATAGACTGTATGGCCATGAGAGAGGAAAAAAAGTGTCCTTACAGGATTGGTGCACAGTCACTGGAACTACAAGATATGAACCAGCTTTCCTGAAGAACCCAGCCTCCACTTGGGCATTAAAATAAGTGGCTAGATTTTCAAAACTCCCCAGCTGCCACCATGCTGAGCAATTTTGATTATCTGGCCATAAAAATGTCTCAGTGAGAACTGCTGGGTGCCAAGCACTTTTGGAAATCTGGGCTCAATTGTAGGCTCTGAGCATTTAAGAAACCACTAGCTCCAAATGTAAATAGTGGTTGTATGAAGCAATGGGTGGAAGTCATGTAAGAGGCATGTATGTGTCCCAAAGTATGTGTGTTTTCTGAGTTTCCCTTTAAACACTCTCATCTGCATCCTGCTCCTGCACGTTACCATGCAGAAAGACATAATCACATTGCAAACCTTTCTCCTGGAATAAAAAACAAACCTCAAAATTAAACTGTCCCCTAAATACTTTCTGCTTCAATGAATAACCTCACAGGAAAACTGTGGGGATGCTCCTTAATTTTCTGTGTTCACCTAAAGGATGCAGGATGGTGCCAGCAGAGGATAAACTTAATTACCACGACAGGAGGAGCCATAAAGTCACCAAGAGCTAAACTATGAGGGACAGAGTTCATCACACACCTGAACGTGACACTTTCTGGAAAAACCAATAGACAAGAAAGGAATAATATGAGTAGGAGAAACATGAGAGGACACAAAGAGCATCACGTGGTCTAGATGACCCCCTGCATGAAAAGTTGTGAATACTCAAGGAAAAGAGTCTCTGAAAACTGTTTGTAATCAACCCACAAGCTGAAATATATTTGCATGCAACATTTTTTAGTGGTTTCCAACAACTAGTATAATTATATAAATGCTTATGGAATATTGATAGACATGATTTGCCAGCATTATGTCATCCTTTTTCTTAAAAATAGTTTTTCCAGCTTAATTTGCAGCTATATTATAATAATGTTGCACCTAACTCTAGCATCTTCAATAATTTGAAAGAAAGGGAATAAGTATGAAGCGATTCAGAAAGCTGTAAAGCAAACAGTCATTTTATGGAGAGATACTTTCTATTAATCCTGCATGGCAGTCACTTTGATTTTGTGAAAAAAAAAGGGAGTTGGAAGTGTTGCTTGGTGCCCCAAGGGACTTCTCAGCTTTGTACAGATGCTGCTAATCTCAGTGGTCAGGCCAGAGTCACAAAAAGAAATCAAACTCCCCACACAGACACAGCGTCATTACACATGAAATTAAACTGGCATTAATTAGAAAAACATCAGTTAGTGATTTAATGGGAAAGATGGACACAGAGAACAGGAGGTTAAAGGAAGACAAAAGATGTGAGTGGTAAAAGAAAGGAAGAGTGGCATAAAACATTTTCTTCAATTGCTTTTCATGCTCTTCAGAAGGGAATACACAGTTCAATGAAGTAACATTTGAACAAAGAGGATATTTTTGTTCCAATAAACACTTCATTTCCCTCAAATCTGGATAGCAATGCTTCCTCTTTCAAAAGTGCCTCCTATTGATTCATAATAGTTAATCCCCTCAGTTTTAGGTGACTTTGCCAAAAGGGGGTGGGGAAATCGGGGGAAAAAAAGGTTTTTGTTTCTTATTTTCCTTCCCTCACTCTTCTCCGAGAGCTTATGAAAAGAATATTTTTACCTGTACCAAGATTTCCAACAACTGCAATTTCAACGTGTTAATGGAAATGCTGGGGAGAAGGGCAGCTTTTCCATGTGTTAAATGTTTGTAAATTAAAACAATGGAACTTCTGTTGTGCCAGCCCTGAGCGGGGTTTGTTTGCTCCCTTCTCCTCAAGCCCCTGCCTCTCCTGCTCTTCAGGTGCTTAAGAAATCAAGTGGCTGTTTTGTGCTTCAGTGCAGTAGCTGGGAAGGCAAATGGATCAGATAGTGCAGATTATGCCCTTTAGGCCTTTACAACCCCAACCAATTTTTCCTTTTTAACTGCATAAACCAAACATTTCTTCAAAGCACAGCTATTATTAAGCTGCCCCAAACGCCTCTCATCTGTATCAGTCAGAAAGTAACACTCATGTGCCAGAAGGGGATCCGTGCACTCCCACTCTGCAGCTTTAATTAGGAGCAGGAAACTGTCTGAAGTTCAAGTGTGCAAAGCATTTGGAAATTCTCTCTTACTGCTGCTGTGAACTGCTCCAACTGTACTGTTGGACAGAAAGGGCTTCTAGACAGCAACATGCAGTGTCCTGGCAAGGACTGTGAGGGTGCTGGGCTCCCTCTGCCTGCTCAGAGCCCTGGGCAGGGTGGCACATCCCGCCGGGAGCAGCTGCCTCTCCCTTACCTGGGAACATCCAGCAGCCACAGCACAACTCCTGAATGCCAGGAAATCCTGGGCAAAGAGGCAGAGCACAAAGTTCCTTTCCATCTATAAACAACGTTTGGGGATGAATCAGATAGATGGTGGCCCACACTGACAGTTATAAGCCACGGATTCCAAGTGATCCCAGCTTGGAAAAAAGGAGCCCTTGGCAGCCCAGGGCTGCTGTTTTGTCACCAGTGAACCCACTTGCACTCTGCTCCATTTTGCCAGATTTTCACAATGGCTAAGCTGCCATTTGGAAGGAGTAAAACTTGTCTGATGCGCCCTGGGTGGAAAAAATATTTTGAATCCTTATTTATTTGCCCAGGTGAGAAGTAAAGCCTTCAGAAAATGTGCTCCCCTAGCGCCGAACAGCAAGTCAGAAACATACTTTGTTTTGGTGTCAGACAAACCAAATCCTTTTGAATCAGACCTGGTTAGTATTAGTTTAACTTCCAACCTCCACTGAATTTTCAAGGTAAGCCACGAGTGTGAACTGGTTTTATAAGTTGATTTTTAGCACACATTATCTTTCCCTGCTTCACTGCTGCAGTCTTACAAGTCCCATAAAAGAGTGAGAAGCACGTTTTTGAACAATTGTTGAATTGTCCCAATACAGAGCTGCTGTGTTTTATCCTGGAAGGGGCTGTGTTTTAGCAGTGAATGACAGAAGGTGTCCCACATCATCCCATCCCACAGTACCTGCTCGGGGAGGAGCTCGGAGGCAGCAGCGGCTCCCGGGATGCTGAGCAGCTCCAGGCAGGACCCTGCACAGCTCCACACCCCTGTTGTTTGGAGAAGACCTACAGAGACAAGAAAATTCACATTACTGCTCCCAGAATGACACATCACAGACTTCTGGGGAGAAAAAGAGAACAGATATTTTCCCTTTTCCCTGTGCTTTTATCACTAAATTCTCCCCCCACACTTCACTGCTCCCTCTCTGGGTCAGGCAGCCCTTCCCAGCTGGTTCCCTCTGCACTGCCCAAGAGGAATGTCCAGGAAACCACCAGGGCTTAAACTTCCAAATCCTTTCTATCACAACTATCTGTTAATATATACATATGTATATATATTTAAATTTGGGCACACTACTCACAAAAGTAGGCTTTAGTAGCAAATACTTTTTGCACCATGAGTAAAATCATAACTATATCACTAAAAAAAAAAAAAATCACATGCACAATACAGTGATCTGGTTGTTACAACAGCCTGGTGACAATTTGCCTCATTTCACTTAGTTTTGTTCCATTTTTATGCCAAGAAAACAAGAACTGCAGTTATCATCTCTGTACATTTTTCCATCCCGGATATTCTGGGTCAGAGTCATAATCCTGAGAATGGCTCTGTTTGTTTTTTTTTAATTGTATTAATACTTATTAATAATAAATGTTCTGGAATTATAGGCAGAATTAATTAGAGGCTCGTTGTGGGCGCAGAAGAGACGTTCTGAGACGTGCTGTATTTATGTATGGACTCTGCTGGCAGGCAAAGATAGAAGGCAAAGCTAATTTTAGTGCTCACAGCAGATAAAATTTGTGGAAGTGCATGCACAGAAATGTAGGTGCCTGTAGAAGAATTAGTGCCTTTTGGGTGCTCAGCAGCACGAGCATCAACAAACTTGTCAGGACGTTTTTGGAGCCCTTTAGAGCATCTGAGTTTCACCATCCAGAAACACAACTTATGTCAAACCACACCAGTAGCCTTCCAGAATTTAATCCTGCAATTTCAGTGCACAAGACTCCATTTTATCCTGAGTCTCGGCCCTGCACCTCAGAGTACCTCACTCTGCTCGTTTTTCGTTAGCCACACAAGGATAAAAAAGTTTAATCTTGAAAATACTCCCCGTAAATATCTCACAAAAATAAAAAAAATAATTGATAAAACCACCAAGATTTCAATTGCAGCAGAAAAAAAAAAAAAACCAAGGAAAAAATACTTCTTAAACTATCTTGCATTTTTCACAGTAATTGTTCTTCCAAACTATACTGGCTTCTTTGTTGCCTGTTATCACACAATGTCCCTAAGCAGGGTTGGCAAAGCCATGCATAAGATTGGAAAAGAAAAAGAGAATGTCAAGTGTGAATTTGTTTTAAGTCAGCCAAAACAGGCATCTAAATAAAAACCCAAGAATTTTGCTAGGAAAAAAAAAAAATATCTATATTTTGACTCTGCCCTGAATCTCTCTGCATTTTTGAGTATATTTGTGCACAGAGGGTCCTGTTGCAGTGGGGGTTTGGAGGCAGCACCATCTGCATTCAGCAGTTTGCTGTCAGAGCAGTGGTGGGGCATTTTCAGTGTATGTTCCTTTCTGTCTATTTTTGAACACTGCAAACACTGACGGTACCTTTGAATTCCATTTCCTCTGTCACTGGCTTTTAACCCCAGAGAAAAAGGAATATGAGCCCTTCTCTCTTGTGTACTTTCATGATTTGAGATATATGGAGGCAGAGGGGCTGTTTAATAGGAAATTATTTCCTAGTATTTTCTGCCTTGCTTTGGATTTCCTTTCTTTCTAGTATTTTTAGATCCCCAGATAAAAAACCCTTCGGTTTATTTGTGTTGTAAGACAATCCACCAAATAAAGCAGGGATCACTGGGAGACTTTCTTCAATGAAAGGTCCAGTTTAACTGGTTCACTTTTAATTTAATGAATGGCTCTTTCCCCCCAGACAAGAAGAAACCGCCACAGACATTTACAAAGACACAAAAGCCAACACTGGGCTGTTTTATGTTAGTTCCTTTTCTTAAAACATTTGTTTTTAGCTTGAAATGTTCGAGACAGAACTTGCAGATACAAATCCTCCCCCTTATAGAAACAAAAGTGTTTATACAGCCCACGGTAAATAAACTCTAATTAAATGTATCCATCAACTATAGTTCTTTTATAGAATTTATTATTTGTTTTCAGAATCTAAGATAATGTTTGATGGAGGCTTAAAATTAAATCTTTATCATAAAACAAATGTCATTTTTCTTTTGAATATTACATGCTCTTTCCTTCTTTAGAAGTCTATAATTTCTGATAGATTTCTTACTACCAAATCCAGTACAACTTTCTGCCCTGCTTGGAAGTATTTTGACATAAAAAGTAACCATTTCATGCCATCAGTTGCTGCCTCTAGTTTAGTCCGACTGGTAATTGCTGTGTATTTCTACAAAGCATTATTTCCTCTTTTCCTCCTCCTCCAAAATCAAAGTGGAAACAGCTCAGTGAACATAACAGAAAAGGGAAGAAAAGGGGGAGGAAAAAAAAAGGGGGGGAAAAAAGGGGAAAAAAAAGGGGGTGGGGAGAAAAAATAATAATAATAAAAAAGAAACAAGAAACATACCATCTAATGTAGTCCAGAATTTTTTTCATTGTTTTTACAGAGGTTTACAGTGAAAAAAAAAAAAAAAAGAAAGAAAAGAAAAAGAAGGAAAAATTCATATTTTGTTTTGTGCCTTTCTAGTGGTTTGTGCTTGTTGTAGAAATAAAGTCTTACAAATAGAAACCAGAGAGAGAGAAAGGGCGGCGGGGGGGGGGGGGGAGGAATAAAAGCTCGTTTAGTTTCCCTTTTTCATTTCCTTTGCTGGAATCCTGGTTTGGAACATCTGAAGCCGAGAAGGATCCCGAAGTTGGAGGTTTTGCCGGGCCGAGGAGCCCTCCCGGGTTCGTGGGGTCACAGCGGCCCCTGGAGGCGCCGGCACACGGCGGAGCAGCCGAATTAGCGCAAAGAGCCCCAAAAACCGCTCGGTTTTTATCCCCGATGGCTTAACCCTCATCGCTGCAGACTGCCCGAAAATGTTTTAAACTCTTCTGTTTGACAGCATCGCACTCGAGCGGGGAAAGCTTTCGCCACGCAAAGTGAAATCCGCCCTATTTGTATAGAACCGTTTTTAAAACGCTCTGAGTAAAAACCCAGGAGCCACACGCCGACCTAAACACTTTTAATACAGAACTGCCTGTTTCAGCTGGGGCTCAAAGCTGTGAAATTCAGTTGTTTTCCTGAGTAATAAAGAGATCTAAAGTGTGGTAGACTATAAGGATCCAGCTTATGCAAAGTGCCTCGGGGGGTACGAGCCAGAAAACTGATCAGTATATTTTTGAGACGTGAAGATCTGTTGATCCCAAGTCTTTTGTTTATCTGGTAAAAATTGCTATAGAGGCAGAAAGACTTCAATTATGATGTCGTCATACATTTGTTACATGTTATTACATTTTAAGATGTATAATTAATACACGTTTGAGCCAACACATGGCACAGTTTTTGCTGTTTGTTATATAATTTCGCTGGTTTTGCCTTCACTGTTTTTCTTAACCTTGTGTAAACACTTCCTTCCCAAGCAAACATTTCAGGGAAAACTAGATAAAAGTTCACTGCAGCAGGAAATATGACTGACTGTTTAAGTTTTAGATTACTGGCACACATATATTTCTTTCCAATGGTAAAGAGAACACCAGGCTCAGGAATTCTTAAGTCACTTGAATATTTTGTGATTTCGATATTTCTGATGTTTCCTCCTCTGTATGTACTTAAAGAAAATCTTTTAATAGGCATTAATTAATATTTTTCATTTTGGTATTTCAAAATGCTTATACAAAACATACCAAACAGCTGCATAATACTAATACTAATATTAATAATAATAATAATGTCTTCCAGTGGAAACTTGTATAAATATCGTACACCCTTGGTATGAACCTGCTCAGTGCACAAACATCCATTTGTGCTTGCAGTGATGCTTGTAAAGAATCTGTAGAACTTTAAACAGGGTTTAATATCCGTATAATATATTTATCTAATTAGTAGAGGTATCTGTCTTATATAGGATGTGAAGAGTTAAAACACATGTGAAAGTATTTCGGTCTCTGTTGACACAGTCATGAAGTAGAAAAAACCCAGCCATGGCAGATAAAAGCCTCCACAATTTGTCAGCTGTGTGGTTATGAATATACACAAACTTGAATCATTTTGAGAGCACAATCTACGTTTTCCTTTCACACCAAGCAAGGAATAAGCATCCCCTCCTTCAGTGCTGACACAGCCAGGAGCTGCATTTCTGGTGCACGACTTCCAGCAGCTACGACGGCCCCGGATCCAAACTAAGGGTTGTTCTGCTAAAGAGACAACAGCTCTCATTCCAGCTGATCTCACAACTTCCCAGCAAGGTCTGTACTTCCTAAATCTGCCAGGAGAAAAGAAGCTGGCTCAGTGGCTCTAAATCAAGCACAAGCAGACTCCCACCGAAGCCTAGAAATCATTTGGAAAAACACCTTTAGCGGGTGTTTAGTGAAAGGTTCTGCTCCACTGGCAGGAGGAATTCTTTGGTCCCTCACAGTTATTTAAGTGCCAGTTGGAAATCACAAACTGAAGGAGCTTCACTTAAATACAGCTGGAAAATACAGGAGAGATTTCCCTAAGAAATTCTTCTCCAATTCAGGTTCTGCTCCCCCGATAGCTGATGTTCTGACTGGACAGATAAATTGTGTTTGTATATAATACACCATTCTGGAAAATGTATTTGCCCCCTTTGTGAGGAAATTAAAGACAATTTTTTAAGGCTGTGACACAAACCAACAAAGGCCAGGAAATGCAGTGTTAGGACTGACTCTGTGTTCTTACCTCTCTCATCATTGTGTGCCTTCCCCACAAAACGTACTCACAATGGAGTGAGGCAAGTGGGGAATATCAGACTTAACTTACATTTCCTGGCCTCTTCCAGCTGCTGTCCAAAACCTTATTGTTGTTTAGGCAGAACTGAGTTCTTTTCTATTTCAGGTTTGTGTTGTGCAGGCATAAACACAAAATGTATCTAATTACGAAGGCAGCGAAAAGACTGAATAAGCAACTTTTTTGCTGTGTTAGAAAACAAAAGAAGACAAAACATGGTTTTATTTCCATGTTAAGAGCCTGGAAATAACTAACAGGAATAGCTACCAATTAATGCCAAGGTGCCTTGTACTATTTAAGATCACAGGGCATTTGGGATTATGTTATTTACCAAGAATACCAATGACATGCAAAAAGAAGGCCTCAGTCTCTAAAGATTTTTGTGTCAGAGCACAGTTGGTGAAATATCCAGGTACATTTGAAGCATTTTGTCTGAAAGAAGGCAAACTGCAAAGGGAAAAAAGCAAAAAGAAGAGAAAAAAAAAGGACAGTTTGAATGCTACTGCCATTAGTTTAGTGCTTAATACTTCCAGAATACTGGGTGATGAAAGACTGAATATACGAGTTTTCTCCACGTTGATTCTCTGCAAGTTCTTTTGCATATTTTCTTCTGCAAAACGTTTAAACTTTAACTCTATTTTAGCATTTGAAGCATGATATATGTGCATGTAAAACTTGCCAGTGTGTACATAGTTATTCATTAAAACGAGCTTTATGGCACTCTCAGTTTATTTCTGCATTTTTAAGGTGCGTGCAAAAAGCTTTCTGGGGTTTGTTTGGGTTTTTTTAAAATGCATTTCGGTTGGATTTCATTGAATGTGTTGTACACCTTGACATTTAAGGTACTTTAATGGGGGTTTTCTTAGTTACAAAAACGAAGTTCTTGAAAGAGAGGTTGGGGGGGGGAATCCTTTTAGAAAAAAAAAGAGGGGGGCGGTATGGCTAAAAGGACTTAATTTTCTAAAGCTCAAATTCCAAAGGAGGAAGACGGGGAGAAATAGGAACTGAAACTAATTTACCTGCATTCCTTTGTCACTGCTTGGCCCTTGACTAGTAAATGATTCCTTTCACTAGCCAATAAAACCAAATCAAAAGCAGGCTTAGGGAGCAGAGGGGGAAGGGGGGCAAGAGAGTAGAAGAGAGAATCAACTTAAACTTTGACAAAAAAAGAGAAGAAGGGAAGGAAGAAAGCAAACCTCTTGCTTTCCAGGAGCTCCCAGGAGCTGTGTGCCTGACTGCTTGTGCCAACTTCCCAGCACTAGCACAGCACAAAGACATTCCCTACCTGCTTTCCTGCAGCACTAGCTAAGGTGGTTCTGTTCCCTGCCTTTGTCTCCATTCCACGCTGGGCCCAGGAGCCCTGCCAGTCTGGGGACACTGCAGGGGCTGTCCAAGGGCTTCGCAGGGGAACGGTGTCCAAGGACACATTTGATCTGCACAAACTTGCCTGCGAGGTCTGGGAAAGGTTCAGTTCCCAAGGGGGATGTACAGCAACATGACAGCAGCTTCCAGAGCTCTGAGGGTGAGTCTGGGATTGCTGGGCACTGGGCAAACATGTACAGTGGTACCTTCTCCCCCTAGAGTACTTCACGTTCTAGAGAAGGAAAAGCTTCAGAGAAGGGCATGGGATGTATTGACAGGGTCACACTTTCAGAAGTGCCCACATGTTCAAGGCAGAAGTCCACTGAAAGATGCTTTGAATTCTGGTTTTAATGTTGACCATATCAATTATTTTTAATAAATAACGACTGATGGGAAAAGAGGCGAGACAAGTTCTTCAAAATCAGAAGAGCTGAAAATGCGATATGGAAATTCTTTTCTCTCCCAACCACTGCATCGTATTTTTAGCATCAAAGGGGACTCCTCAGGGCTGAGTACACAGTTATTTTTCAGAACTGGATTTTTTTTCTTCTTTCATCCCTCTCCTGACTTAAAAGAAGAGCTGGTTAGATAGACCAGCAGGCAGGGAAGAGCATAATGACCAGAAAAGCCAAATACAGATCTCTCAGTTCCACACGTGCCTTCAAGTGGTTGTAATGATGCCAAGTGCAAGTCAGGAGGTACAATCACAAGTGGGAAGAGTAGCTCTGAGACCTCTCAAGGTCAGGATCACTTAAAACTTTCTATTTTGATGAATGATCAGTTTGTGGAGAGAGGGCCCAGGGAACATGGCACACCCCTGTCAGACAGAAGCAGAGCCTACCAAGAGTCCAGCCCCCCACCTGTGCCCCTTTGCCAGCAGTCACAATGCTCCACCCAGCAGCAAAGTCATCAGGGCTGCAAACCACACAGCAGCAGAGCAGAAATTAGACCAGATCTTATCAAGATACCAGCCTTAAACACCTTCCATTTGCCTGTGGTACCTCTACAGGAGAAGTAAAGATACAATCACAGGCAAATGGTTCCCTGTTTCCTTCCTACCAGAGTGTGCTAATGGGCTGTGCCCAGATGACCTACATTCATCTCCCTGGTGGAGGAGAACCACCTCAGTGTCAGCACAGCCACGTTGGGATGTTATCTGGGTCTGTACTCCAAAAGACACAGGCCCATCTTGGGGAACTTGGATGAACTTCCCACACGAGAGGCAGAGCTGCCTCGGGAGAGCACGACAGTTCTTCCAGCCCTGGGCAGCCAGCAAAATCTTTTTAAACTTTCCACCCTCGGGAAAGGCTGCCCCCAGAAATGGGTTCTGCATCCAAACAGCAGGTTTCAGCTTTCAGTTGCAGAGAACAGCCAAGAGTACCATTAAACAGTGTCTGGAATTTCATGCAGGGTACAGGGTATTTATCCCTAATTAGCAGCAAATATAACATATAGAAGAAAGAATTCTAAGACTTCAAACTTTCCCCATTTATAGTATACATATAACATATATTCATATATCTATATACATTCACACACCAGTTTTTACAGTCCTTGTTTCCTAAATACTCAAGCACACAATCATAAATAGAGGTGTAGCCTGGAATGCCTTGCTGTGGTGTTTAGTAGAGGGAAAAGATTTCAGGAGCTCCAAGTAAAATAAAACACGAGAGCTGTACCTGTAAGGACCAACACTCTGGAATAAAGGGTTCCCTTTAGAGTGATGAAGAAATAGAAACAGAAAACTAAAGGTCCTTGGTGTAGCTCATCTCTGCATTCTTACAGTCCCTTGCTGCTCCCACACACTCACGGTGTGAACAAAGAACACCTGCACGAGGTTAACAATTAGTGCTCAATTAACACCTGCACAAGGTTAACAATTAGTGCTCAATTAACAATCACCTGTTCTTCAAAGATTCCTACACACAGAAAAAGCTCCATAGTACAGCCAAAGAGCTTTAAAGGCCCCCTGACTTCCAAAAAGGAGTACAGGGAGTTTAAAGTAACAAGACTCTAACTAGTATATAAGAGTTCTCTCTTCTTGTTTTTGAACAACCAGATGCTTTGGGAAGTGTCTGCTCCAGTGCTGGAAGAATGGAAAGTAAAAAAGTAATGGGATTTGTGCCATGCCATCCATGGAGCTGGATCAGACACTGTGCTCCCCAAGTCCCAGGCTTGAATCCATTCCTTCAAACCTGCTGATGTACAACCACCAATGCAACACCATCCAGTGGGGGGGTGTGTGCTTCCTTCCTCTTCCATCACCTTCCTGCTCCTGTGGCTGTGCTTTACCTTCTGTAGGTTGGATTTGATTCTTGAGAATTTCATAAAATAAATATTAACTTGAGCTACTGCTCTTCCACATTCCTTTAAGTAAAAGATCTTTTTTTTTAAAGGAATCCTTTAATGTTGTTTTTTTGAATGTCTGTGTGCAGATCCCAGAAGCAGGTTCAAAGGTTTACAGAAGTCACAAGTGACATCACTTCTGTTCCTATTCTATTTCCTCAGTTCCTCTGAATTCCAAATGTTGTGCAGACAGCACTGTCCTGGTTCTCCCTTAATCTGACTCATGGCTGGAACCTTTCAAACACCAGTGTGACAGCTATCCAGCCTCACTGATTTTTAGGAATGATCAGCATTTCATCCATTATGGTCTATTTGCAAAATGCACTTTCTAAGGGATGTTTGGGGCCAGCACAGACAGGGGAAGTACCACCTGAACTTCCCACCTCAAGCTCTGGTGCACAAGGCACTCAAATATCAGAGAGGGTAAATGTCAGTGATATCAGTCATAATTACCAGAAGGTAATTGTGCCATCTGGGAGTTGCAGAAAACACCAGGGGTAGTTCAGGAAGCCTATATGCAGCTTTATTCTGGGAATGGCAATGCCATCTGCCAGCTCACACACCTGCATTCACTGGGATTCCCAGTGTGACAAGAGAAGCTCTGGATTGGTGACCCCCTCAGCCAAACCCCACAGCAGGAAGGCTGCACCCCAGAAGCTCCGTGTCTGAGAATGGGCTTGGAGTGTTTCAGGGGGAATTTCAGAGACTTTCTACTCCCTAGCATCTCTCTCAACCATTTAGCCACTCAATTGTAGGCTGTCTAAAAATGCTCTTTAAAAGATAATAAAAAAAGCAAACAAACAAACAAAAAACACCCAACACAATAAAACAGCAAAAGGAAGTTAAGAGAGAAGAACACATATGGAAGATGGTGTCATGATCAGCTCAGAGGTGATGCTTTTCAATGAAGATGTTAATTAATTAATAAGTATATTTACTCCTTCTGCCAGAAGACCTTGACAAGATTTATACATCTGTCAGCTGCCTGAGGTACATTTGGAGGAATGGAAATGGGAAGTAAAAAGAACTATTAAAAGCAAATTAAAGCAGTAGGAATCTCTGACGTCTGTACCCTCCCTGAGAGGTGTTGGGAGTTGGTTCAAAGGAGAGGCACTGAGCCCACAGCAGAGCTGTGTAATGGGAATATGAACAGCTGGAGCAGCTGGAGGGAAGTCATGAAAATCCAATGGAAATGCTGGGAAAATTTTAGACATTTACTCCAACAAAGAAATTGCGAGAGGATGGAGTACATGAGGAACAGGTAAAGTGGCCCAAAATTCTCTATTGAGAATAAATTACTATACCCAGGAAGAGCATTGCCCAGAGAACCAAATGCAATCCAGACTGAGACACTGCTGTATTAAAGCATGGTAGGAACATATAAGAAGTCCTGGCCCTGCCCTGAAGTATTTGCATTTAAGATGATGAAAGGAATTCATAAATGCTGAGTGGTTGGGATGTTCCACGGTCTGTTTGCAGACAAACCATGAACAAAAATAGGGATGGAAAAAATAAAATTAATCAGGAGAAAATATGCACTATTTACTTATCCCATCAGATCTCTACAAAGCCAAGAATTGTTTTTGTTTTGTTTGGGGTTTTTTTCAAAATATGCCACTGATCACTGAGAAATATTTGTAATAATATGAGTGTACAAACATATGTTGTTTTGTGCTTTCCTGGACACTAACTGGGAAGGTGGAGCGAGTCAGTCATCAAGTCCAACTGTAGGAACTTCAGCATATTTAAGGCCTCTAATTTTTCCCACCGAATTCTGCAAAGTTTTTAAGACCAGCAAATTACAGTGATATTTTTGCTCTGTGAAATAATCTCCCTTGCTCTCCCTAATCTCTTTGTCTCCACAAAGTCTATCATTTAATGCAACAGGATGCTTCAAAATATTGCCAGGGCCATTATCTCTGGCTGTGTTAATAAACGTGCCTCCAAGACACGCCCATATTAACATTCCCACATGCACCCATTTCAAGGGGAAGGCACACAAAACGCCTCAGCCCCCGCGGGGAAATGTTTCCAAGTGCTTATGCAAAAGAAGGAACGGGCAGGGCATGGCAAACACGGTGGTACACACACGCAGAAATCACTCCCAAATCCAGGAGAAAGCCGGCTGGGCAGCCCCTTTGCCAAGCTCCGGGTTTCCTGGAGCAAACGAGTCGGCAGGAAACTCCTCCAACAAGCCAGAGCTGGCCACACAAACACTGTAACCCCTCCCTTTGTGGTTACAGTAGTGATGGGGCAATCCCTGGCCAGAGGGCTTGAGGAATAGGAAAGCAGGAACAGGAAATGTCAAGCTCCAGCCCATGGAATAGCACAGTGTCCCTACCAGGGCACAGGAAAAAAACCTTACCCCCAGCAACTCCCCCTGCAGTAGATCCCCTGATCTAAAAGCATGAACTAGATGGTTCAGTGAGATAAAGTCTTCTCGAAAAAATCTAGAACTGCTTTGTCAGTCATCTATAATTTGCCTAATAAATACCTAAATGCACAGCAGGTTCATGTGGGCACAGACACATCCATCAGGGAGGTGAACAGTGAGCACCTCCATCTGCCCAGGTAGCCAGCCAGCCTGCCACTTTGCTTTTCAGGTACCACAGAAACAGGAGATAGGGTTGGTCAGCTACAATCCTACCCACAGGGGGAAGCACCGCTGATTTCTGACGTACAGCTCTGCTCTGAGCTGCACTGGCAAGTTCTTATTCACTGAAAATGCCACAGAAACAGCGTGTCTTTTTTTGACCAGCCAGTACCTTTGCAGCAGTTACACCCCACTCTCTTCACAGATGCAAGCACTAGGCCCAGCCTTGGCTTGAGCTAAGGGCAGGATGATTTGCAAACACTTCAGATCTTGTAGCTTCTCTCCTCCTCTTTCTGCTAATCAGGTTTGGGTTTGCTGGCTCTTAACACATCCACTAATTCACATCTGGACGCTTCACCTCCTTCACCTTTTTGATTGCTTTCTGCAGTGTCTGGTCTCTCAGATCAGTGCATGGGGCAGCAATCTTTATGCCCAGCTTCTCCATGCTCCCTTTACAGACCCTCTGTGTTTGGAATAAAGCCCTGTAACACAGGGCAACAGCAGCAAAAGCAGTGACTGCACAGTTTTACACACACACAGCACTGAATTTAGGGATGACAAACGACCTCTCTGCCATTCCATACCTCACTGCTTCCTGCCTTTTGCCTCTGCATCCTTTAGCACCTCCACACCCATTCCACCCTTTTCCCTGCAGACACCATCCAAGATGGTACAATCAGTACTTAAACCACCTTCCTGCTAACAACCACAGAAGAAAAAAAAAACAGTTCATGAATGCATAACCAAAAAGTCAAACAAGCAGAAAATGTGCAGCTACTCCATTCTCTCCCTGAGCTACAAGGAAGATATCCATGGGTGCCATCCTCCCAATGTGCCACACTGCCTCCCCTGTGCCCATTTTACCCCAGAATAGAAAGAACAGAGTTGCAGATGCTTTGTTTTCTCTCAGGAGTTCTCAGAAATCTCACTCTCCAGGCACTGGAGAGCTGGGGCAAAGCACCATGTTAAAACAGCCAAGCTTTGGGTCTTAGTTTCCATCCGGAGAAGGAAGTGCATCCCATGCCTTGCCGTTTCCAGGCCTTTCTTTGAAAATCCTTTCTTTTCTTTAAATAACAAGGGGTAGCAGTCAAGTGAAAGCAAGGGCTACTTGATCCATTGTTTGGCCCTCAGCCAGGTTCTGCTGGGCCCGCTTTCCCTCTCAACCACCCGTTTTCCTATCGTTCCTGTAATTTGGGGAGATTAAGATGTATAGCCTGTAAATTGGCTAAACTTTTCCAGGCTGCTTTAATGAGACTTCATATAATAGGGGTTGGCTTTTTTTTTTTTTCTTTTTAATATTTTCCTTAACGTGACCCATATGGAAATAAAAAGATATATTTTTTAATGTATGCTAGATTACGGCCGACGTTTTCCTCAAATTAAAATCCATGCTTCAGCAGCAGCATACATTTTCAATGATGTCAAATGTATTTTTTCAGCCAACTGGCTGGGGTCACCCTTATAACTCAAAAAGTTTAAGTGTGCTGGATAATCAGGAGAACATGTGAGTCTCTGTAGGGCACTGTGGCTGCTCGGGAGCACACAGGGCCTATTCTATTCCGAGGCATTCGGGGCAGGAGATATGGGGTAAGACTGGGATAAAGCCCTGCCTCTGGATGAGCAGGAGATATGGGGTAGGACTGGGATAAAGCTCTGCCTCTGGATGAGCAGGAGATATGGGGTAGGACTGGGATAAAGCCCTGCCTCTGGATGAGCAGGAGCTATGGGGTAGGGCTGGGATAAAGCCCTGCCTCTGGATGAGCAGGAGATATGGGGTAAGACTGGGATAAAGCCCTGCCTCTGGATGAGCAGGAGATATGGGATTAGACTGGGATAAAGCCCTGCCTCTGGATGAGCAGGAGATATGGGGTAAGACTGGGATAAAGCCCTGCCTCTGGATGAGCAGGAGATATGGGGTAGGGCTGGGATAAAGCTCTGCCTCTGGATGAGCAGGGGATATGGGGTAGGACTGGGATAAAGCCCTGCCTCTGGATGAGCAGGGGATATGGGGTAGGGCTGGGATAAAGCCCTGCCTCTGGATGAGCAGGAGCTATGGGGTAGGGCTGGGATAAAGCCCTGTCTCTGGATGAGCAGGGGATATGGGGTAGGGCTGGGATAAAGCCCTGCCTCTGGATGAGCAGGAGCTATGGGGTAGGACTGGGATAAAGCCCTGCCTCTGGATGAGGTGACAGCCACAGGGCTCGCAGCAGGAACCACGTGGCACCAGCCCATGCCCAGCTCTTCCAGCAGGGATCCCCCATGGTCTAGACTAAGACTAAGTTCACAGACTAAGCCAAAACCACCAGGCACTTCCCCATTGACACACAGGGTGTTCTTAGTTCACAGGTGCCAGCCAGGCCTTGATTCGTGTTATCATTGTGTTGGGAATGATTCCCAGTGGGAGCAGCCAGGGCCTGAACAAGGGCTGTTCTTAGCACTGTTCATACCATGCTGAAGTACTTATTTACCTGATTTTCCCACCTTGAGAATGAACTAGGAATATTAATTATAGAAAAGCCCACTTACACTACCTTTAAACCTTTTTTTAAAGCAACTGACATATTGCATCTATGTCTGACTCAGGATCTGAATGGCTTTCAGTTGACATATCTGGAGCCTCTAAATTCAAACAACTTATTAACATTGAAGAAATATAACATTTCTCAATGTAATATCGAGGAATATTTTCCAAATGTTAAAGCAAAAGAGCAACAGTTCCCACATAGAAGTTTTGTTTTCTTTTTTTAACAACTCTCTTTGACTAACAAACAGCTGATAATGAAGCCACAACTGTTTGGGAAACCACAAGAAACATGAGCTTTCAGCTTTGAACTTTTTTTCCTCCTTTCTTAAAAAATTTGGGATTAGAAATTACAAATCAGTCCAAAATTCCCATTTCCATCGAAAGGAGGTCCATTCAGCTTTCCAGAACAAAGTGTTTTGACTGATTTCATGACTGGCACAGGTACACAGTGAAAATTTAGGATGGAAGACTAAGACCTTGCCTATACTTAGAGGTTGCATGAGAGCATTGGTGTTGGCCAGGTGTGGAGACAGTTACACCTGCAACCCTAATACAGATGCATTAAAAATGGGTAAAAAAACCAAACAATAAAGATCCCCCAAAAAAACCAAACCACCAGTCAATTTGCTTCCAGTTTACCTCAGGGATGAGGAAATCCTTAGAAACTATATTGACAAATGGTTCTGTTAAAACAGAACCTGTGGCTCCACTTAGAATTGTAACAATGAGTCTTCTATCAGGGTATCTATAGAAACAAATCCCTTGTAGTTAATGCATAATCACCACCCAAAACTTCATTTACAGTAGAAATGACAGGTAATTAAGATATAAGGAATGATGTTACTTCAAGTAAGATTCAAAAAGGTTATGTGAAACAAGTGCCAGGCTTCTCCTATAAATAAATTTGTTGAGTCACACCTGGCTTGCCCAACCCCTCCAGCTTCTCATCACTACCCTGCTTTTCCTCTGTTTAATGTTTCACCATGGGAAATATTCATTTTTAGCCCAGGTCTCACAGACACTGAGCCCCTTGGAGCTTTGCCCTGTCACTGTACAACCCTGCCAGGATTATCACTAAACAACAACAATAACAGCAATGAAGTTATTACTAAACAACTGTACTAAGAACATATTTATGACTGTGCATATTCACAGGTTTCCTGGAGAAGCCAGTCCTGCCTTACTGAGCAAAGCCCACATGAGCCACCAAAGGCTCTGGAGCAATTTTATCCCAGGATGCAGAGGACACACTGGGAATCAGGGAGAAAAACACGTGGCCTGAAAGGTATGGACCTGCTGAACTAGAAAAACAGCATTTTGAGGAACGCTGTCCACCTTTGTAAGCAAAACCAAACATAATGTTGGAAATGCAGGCTTTGGGAGACAACCAAGTCATGGAATCATAGAATTGGATTCTGTGGAGAGGTTGGAGAGGACCTCTGAGATCATCAATTCCAACCCTTGATCCACTACTGCTATGGTTACCAGACCATGGCACTAAGTGCCACATCAAGTCTTCAGGCTTTTCACTGAAACGAGCATTAAACTGCATTTTGATTCTGAGAGGGCACAACCAAGAGCTTCAATGTCACTTGTAACACAAATGACTTCAAAACGACTCTCAAAGCGTTTGTGAAGTTACAGGTGCATTTGTAACACGCCTCGCAGCCAATACGCACACAAAAGGCCATAAACTAAAACACCAGAAGCTCCACCTCGACATGAGGAAGAACTTCTTTGAGGGCAGCAGAGCCCTGGAACAGGCCATGCAGGGAAGGCGTGGATCCTCCCTCTGCGGAGACATCCCAAACCCAGCTGGACGCATCCCTGTGTCACCTGCGCCTGCCTGGGCAGCGGGCTGGCCTGGGGGTCCCTTCCCGTGCTGAATATCCAGGGATTTTGCGGAGCCGCCTTTGCCGTGCCCGCGGTGACCCCTCCGCCCTCACCCACCGCCCAGGGCCGCGTCACCGCCCCTCGTACCCCTCCGCCCCTCAGGGCGCCTCCCTGCGGCCGCCTCACCACCCCCGAGCCTCGTGCCCCTCCGCGCCTGAGGGGGACCCCGCTCCGAGCTCCGCGTCCGCCGCCACCCCAGCAGGTAACTTGTCACCTCCGTCCCCCCGGAGCGCGTTCCAGCGCCAGGGACACCATGGGCAGGGTTGAGGGGAGGATCCCCCGTGGCATCATAGAGAATCATGGAATGGTTTGTGTTGGAAGGGCCCTCAGAGACCGTCCCATTCCACCCACCCTCCGTGGGCAGGGACAACTTCCTCTAGACCAGGTTGCTCCAAGTTTATCCAACCTGCCCTTGGGCACTTCCACAACAATATTGTGGACCCTGCTCTGAAAGCCTTACGTCTTTGTTCAAGGAGACTTCCCAAATAATCCAATTAATATAAAAAGACCGATGATTTACTCCACTATTTTGCAGTACCTGTCCTCTGCTTAAGAAAAGCCAGTCTGTACACCTCATGGTTTCCATACTGCAAGGCTTATTTAAGACAAGCTGCACATTTGTGTGTTCTTTTCAAAGTCGAGGGGTCATGAGGGGGGTTATTTAGGGGGTTATGTAGTATAACACAAGGAAGATCCCAGGTGGGATTGCTGACTGACAGCACTGGGACCCTGGAAAAGGAGAATGTGGGACTGTCCTCAGGGAGGACATGAGGGTGACAATCCTTTCCCAAACCCAGCTTCATGGCATTCTGTTCAACTCACTCGTGGCCTATTGTGTCAAAAAAAAAATAAATTTGACTTATTGTGTCAAATAAAATAAATTGGACTAATTAAATGGATTTGTCACCATGAAGTAGACAGAAAATGGCCTGGTTTCTCTTCCCCTTGTGAGGGCTTGAGTGCCCTTTCTCCTGATCTCCTGGTTCATGCTGGCAAGAGCAGGACTTAAGCATTCAGATAATGAAGACAAAAACTCAGGAGCATAAAAAGAATCAAGATGATTCCTCATAAAATAATTTCACAGGACTAAAATCAGTGTTTACAGAAAATTTTAAAATACTTCTCCCAGGGGTTCTCATTGTTCTGAAGTTTATTCTGCTGTGTCTCACTGTAAACTCTATTTAATCAAATTACTGCCATTGATCAGTGATACTGCACTACTGGGTGTTGCAGTGCGTGACCATCAGAAGGTTTGTAGATTCTCCTTTAAGTAATTACAAGAATCCTTAATACGTTTGTAGACTCTCCTTTGAGTAATTACAAAAATCTTTAAATATGTTGTTGTGCTATAACGAGCTAATGGCTGGCAGGGTGGGCATCACTGATACCAAGTGCCTGAACCGAGGGGTTTAGTTAGGATATTTTGGGGTAGAATATTTTCTGCTTGTTTGTTTTTCTGACGTTTGAAACATGAAATCCCTACCTGGTTTTTAAATAAACTGTTTGAAAGCCAGTTGGTACCAAGTTTAGTGTTCTAACTGCTGGTGAGTTGATGCAGAACAGAGAGGGTTATAAAAAGAGACTTCTGTGGGAAGTTTTCGAGGGAGACAGGAATACAAAGTAGCTACCTTTGGAAACAGCAGAGATACCTGAAATAGGATATTAGCATGCAAGGCAAGTGTAACCTTCTGGACCTCAAAAACCAGGTATCAGTACTTGCAAATATTTTGGAAATAAGCCAATTACATACGAACTGAGCTCAGCTTCATCAAAAATCCTTATAAGGACCCAAAGAGCAGCCTCTCTGCAGCAGCAGAATCAGCTGGAATGTGATTGTTTTGCTGTGGTAATTATATATATTTTTATATATATTTAACCCCAGGATTCCACCTGTGGAAGGGTCTGTTGCAAAGTGCATGTTTTCACATTCATTTTCTGCATCATAATATCAAATATCATTGTACTTTGCTAAACCAAACCTGTGGTGTGCTACCACAGAGCAGAGAGGCTGAGTTCTGAAACCTCTTCAGTTGCGAGTTCCCTGTTTGGGTTGGACAAAACTCCCAAACAGAACCAGGAGGTTGATTTCACCCCTTGTGCAATAAAAAAGAGGGGGTTTTCTGAGGCAATCAGAGGGAGAGAGATGTAGAACTGGAGGCAGCAAATTGTTCTGTCAACGTATCTGTTTTTGCAGCTGCCCAGATATCTACAGAAGTTAGAAATTTCTGCAGATTTTCAATGCTGACTATAAATAATAGGACTTATGCAGCCTAGACTGCTCACACCTGTGTATAAGCAAGACTTCACTTCTATAAGATCTTTAGAACTTTCTGGAAGGTGACAGGTAACCTTGACTGCCACTGAATTCATTGGAATTAAACTGTTTTCAGTGATGGAGGAGGGTCACACCTGCAGAATCAGGCGTGGGAGTGGGCAAGAGCAACCTTCATTCAAAATTTGAATACAGCATTGATATATTTCTTTCTTTCAGTCATCAAAATTTTCACCCTCTGTGGTTGAAACAAAGGCCTTAAATTTGCATTTAAATCTCCTCATTCTATAGCTAAAACAAGAAACCTCTTCTGAACTTTAAAAAAGCATTCCAGACTGTTTTTCTCAGATCATTTGGAGCTGTCCTGTGTCTGCTGGTTTTATTTGGGAACCAAAGGATGAAATGGAACTAAAAACCAGAGTGCCATCTCTAAAGTGACTGAGACCCAGATATAACAGAAACCTCATTACAATAATGTTATGTATCAGAGTTCCATTAAATGTTCTCAATCAAACAGGTTTACAGAAATATCCCAAACTATCAAAGCAGAGCACAGAAAAGGGTGAAGAGAAAGAGAGCTGCACATTTTTAAAGAAGTTTAGAGGTGCTGAACAGAATAAATCTCCAGTGGAAAACAGGGAAACTAAAATCAAGTCATTGTTTTTGCCTGCAGCAGCAATACAGAAATCCCCTGCTCTGGCTGATGGGAGGAAAAGACAGGGAAACAGCAGATTTTTGGAATATTCAGCCCTGCAGCTCATCTCTGCTCTCTTTGCAGGTTGCCCTGGCAATGGGGTGGTGTGAGATCCGCCCTGGCACGGCTGTGTCTGTCCCACACCCACTGCAGGCAGCCCTGCCTGTACCTGCCGGGACATGCAGCAGGTGACAGTGAGTCCTGTAGGCTCGTGCCACCTCCCAGCCCCATCTGTGTGTGCAGCAGGTGCTTCAGGCTCTTTTCCAGCAGAAAGCCACCTCGTTTTCCCGGGTTAGGCATCCTGCAGCACGACAGGAAAACTGTTCCAAGTGCCCATCCAATAGGAGTAAGTGTTTCTCACAACAAGGATTGATTCTAGTGGACCCTAGAGGGGAACTGGTATTTTCTAGTGTTCTGTGGCACTTCAGGAATGAAAATAGCTCTTGCCAGACTAAACAAGGCTAAATTAAATGAAGAAATATCCCTTCTCTAGGACAAGTGTAATAACTTCTAGTTACAGGACAGTGGAGGAACTGACAGCATCGTTCCTTTTTGGATACAATGATGTCACAGTGCACAGCTTTGGTCTGTTGACTGAAGGAGATTTTGTATTCCCATGTATCTTATCATCAGCACTTTCAAATCAATTTTATCCTTTTGAGGAAGGGGAGTGGGAGTTGGAGGTTGGATTTTTATTAGACACAGCTGGTCCGAGGGACGTCATTCCTTCCTAAAGCCAGGGCTGTCTTTCATATGAAACCGTGGGCTGGCTGGTGGGCAGGGGGAATCACTCGGGGCAGTTTCAACAGCTGGGGGTCAAATTATGGGGAAAAAGTGGAGAGAAGTGAAATTTATAATCTATAATTTGAAACCAAAATAAGAATGAGACAAGCTTACTTGAAGGACTGGAAGGAAAAGGATGTGATATATGGCCTGATACAGCCAAGCAAAATGAACGCTGCCATTGCACTATTACTTTGCAGACAATCCAAAAAACCAAGAGAGCCTATTAAGGCTGTCTCTGTGGAAATCTAATTAGGTCATACAAACAACCTCTGTTGTTAATAGGACCCTTTAACCATACAGGGACACCTTAAGGAGCCTGTAGCAGATATAGGAAAGATTCTGATCCATGAAGGGAATAAAAAGTGACCGAGAGCAAAGGAGTAACAGATGAGGAATTGGCATAGGGAAAAGATATAAATAGAAGAATTAAAGAAGGAGGAGAGGGACACAAGAGCCAAATTCTTCCCTAGAGATGACGTTGCCCTATTATGTGGGATATGATCTCCTTTGTTGGCTTGGAGGTAAGGGAATGGAGAAGAGGAACTGGTAGGAAACAGTGCATTTTGTGGGGGGAAAAAAAAGAAGAGCTTCCAAAGAAAAGTGTGGGAAAGACCATGTGCTTAGAGCAAGTGACTGATACCAGTGACTGCCTGCAGTATCCTGGTGAAAGAGATATAGAGGAAAGTTTGGTGTAAATTCAAATAGAATTGCATCAAGGCCAGTGGGACCACTTCTGGCTTCAGGACATCATGCAGGAAAGGTGTCAAAGGTATGTGGGTCCTCCCTCAGTGCAGATTGGACTTGTTGAGACAACACCACCACCAAAGGAGCTAATCACCCTTACACTGAAAATGTGGTCCCTCTTTACACTTACTTTCTCTCCTCCCAAGCTCCCAGGTAGCAAATAACTCTTTCCCACCTATTACTCCCATTATGTCCCAATAATATTCTGACCACCTCTCTAGCAGACAACCCCACTCCTGTACTTATTCCAGCCAAGTGTTGAGTAATATTTCTATGAACACACCCTTGAATTTTGAAAGAGTTATGGACTTAATCACAGCAGGATACTCTGTAGGCATTCTGAAGGGAATGCTCGAGTTATGGAGCACTGTACCTGCAGAGGGAGAATTTAATATCTGAATATTTGCAGAAAGCACACACTGAAAGAGCAGTTCTTTGTAACACACTCGGAATGTGCTGTTCAGCCACCAGTGAGCGTAAGGTATTCACATCACCTGAGTCCTGTAAGCGGCCCACCTTGGGGGAATGTGCAGGTGGGATATTCACAGCAGCCTGGTTATGAGCTCTTGGCAAGGAGGGATATTGCACAGCAACATTTGCAAGCAATAATGCATAATTTGAAATGTCAGAATGTCACAGTCCGCTTACAAATAGCTCAGTGATATAAAGAGCCTAATTCAGTACTCAGACAGAATCTTCCCTTAGACACTCCAGTCCCACTGAATCAGGTGCTGAGAGAGTCAAACCATGAAAAAAAACCACTTCAGACACCTTTATATGCATTTCAGTCCAGCAATGCATGGCCCTACAGCATTTTATCAGCAGTCTTTAAGCTCCTCAGTGCCCATATGAGAAGCAGAGGGGTTACACTGCTTTGCTTGTGCTGTGCTATTAATATCCCAAAGATTGCATAGGAAACCTGTATTTCAGCCCATAAAAAGCATCCTATCCCAATCCTTAACTCCCCACTGAGGAACCAATGTAGCTATCCTGCAGAAGGTGATGGCTTAGGCGACCTGTTGGGATTCCTTTCTGCCATGAATTTTAGAAACAGCTCTGAAGAAGGCCTCAGTCATGTGAGCTACCTGCAGCAGAGTTTCTTCAAACTCAACTACATCTGCATAGGATTCTGTAGGAAAATATCCTCATTGTAGATCACTTTATTCCCAAATCTGTCATCTGCTGTTGTATGTGCAAAGGAAGCAGTCAAAGAGCTGCCTGTGGGCTCAGCCTGCCATGGCTGAACTGCATTTCACTTTGGACTGAGATGGAACTTGTTTACAAGAGACCTTTGCCTGTTGCAAATGAAACTGCCAAAGTTTGCCAACAGGGGTTTCAAGAAGGCCAAAAGTGAGAGGACAAAAGCTAATTTGAAGTATTTATCAGAAAAATAAGCAGTACATGTGCCAGTTATAGAGGGGCACCCTGTATATCAGCAGGTGCCACCACACATAGGAAACTACAGGCAGGGATTTGGGAGCAACCCAACGGGGTTGATATGGTATTTTGCTGGCTCCTATGACATCATCATTGCTGGATGGCTCTTTGGAATAAATAACCTCTTCCACATGTCCATAAGCACACGGCTCCCAAAATAAATTTCAGTTGCTGTAGGGCTCAAGGACGTCCTAAATCACCTTGGGATAATGAGCGGCAGAAATGGAGGAGGAAGGGGCACGGGGTTTGTTTCCATCTCACCAGAAACATTTCAGATGAAGCAATTGTTAAATGCATTAAACACAATGCAGGGCAACCAGGAAATACAAACATGAAGGTGGGAGAGATGCTGATATCAGATTTACACACTGAAAACGTGGCAGGACACTGAGCTGTAACTTGTGTGCTGCCAGACTGTGCTTGAAACCATGGCAGCATTCAAGATAGGTTGAGATCCTGTGGCTGCTTAAAGAGCAGTGTGTTTGTCAGGGGTCTTTGCAGGGATTCATGTCAAATATTTCAGAATAGAGAAGAAGTTGAATGTGAAACTTCCCTGAGGGGGAAAAAAAAGAAAGAAAAGTGATAGTAATGTTTGAAAAGCATGAGAGCACTTGCATTCTCACTCACAAAGAGTAAAATTAATTCCCAAGTGGATGATCAGTGAAGGACATGCAAATATAACTTCCACTTAGACCTAATCTGTAATTCTGAAGTGTAAATGGTGCCTTTATCTCTTGCTGTCCCTCTGAAGAGGGAAAATTTAGGAAGGTATGAATAGATGTGTTATGGCTGAGTAATGCCAGTTTATTGAAGTGTGTAGAGCAGTTACTTGATCTTCCAGGAACAAAGAAGTGAAAATGAGTCCTTAGCCAGTTTATGCTGGATCTCTTTTAAAAGAAGTTGGATTTAATTATTCTGATGTTGTCTTTGCTTATCAGTCTATAACACAGAAGAAATTGTCTCCAGAGACATGTTTGCATTTAGCATGACCTTTCAATGCAGCAAAACTAAACCCTATTCCAATTCTCAGCTTGTGTTTCACTGAATTTCTGAGAATTTTGGCTGCAGCTTCAAGCCTTGCCCGTCTGTGTGATGCACCACAGAGCACAGCAGGCTTGCATTCCCCGAGATTTTGGGAAGCTGGAATTTTAATATTAATATTGATTAGGTTCCAGTTTCTAAAGACATCCCAAGTCTCTTAATACTCTTCACAGCAGCACAAAATAGATCCCTCCCCTCTTAAACCCAGAACCTTTGGATGTCATATTGGCTTAGTGGAAAACTGTGTTAGGTAGAGTTTCCAGGAGCTGCTGCTCTCCAGGAACTCCAGCAACTTATTGCTCACAGTTTCACCTGCACTTCAGGTGTTGCTTTTCAACTGCAGAGTTTCACTGCAGTTTTCATTATATATAATATTATATATAATACATAACAATAAAACCATCTTGCTGTGCATGGAGGGAAGTAAAACTGTTTGTTTTATATCCAGACATGTATATTCTTGCTGTATTTTAAATGTGATCACACACTACATGCAGTGAAGGGCATGAAATAAAAACTGCTGGATGGCTACATGGCTGAATAGGTATTTCATTTCTGCTTAGGGCATTAGCTCTCGTGTCATCCCACAGGGTTTGAAGTCAGGCTGGAATCTGCAGAAGAGCTGGGATTCTGCAGAACATTCATGTGTTTCAAGTGTCTCTCTGCTGCCTTTCTAACAGCTGGTAATTCTAAGTACCCCATATACAAAGGTTCTTGTCCCTACAGCCAGGGAGGAGATGAGGGATTACTTTTTGCATGTGGTGGATTCTTTCTGAATATCTGGTTTACCTTCTCCCTCTGCCCCATTATGTTTTGGTTTTTTTTCTTATAAATGGTAATAACAAAGTATAGAAACACAAGAACCTGCCCTGCTGGGAAACCATTTACAGGAGTTGCTACCTCTGTACAAAACAAGAGAAAAAGAAAAAGCTGATGTTGGAGCCATTTTTCTTCTTACTGTAAGAAAAACCAGGCCCAGCTTACAAGTGCCATGGGAGAAGTGTCCAGTGTCCAGACACAGACTCCCCCTTTCTTCTCTTACATGCTGCACAGAGCAGACCCTCACACTGAGCTGAAACCAAGCTCTCCCTATAAGTAATGCCTGCAACACTGCAACCCCCAAAATCCTCTGGAGAGGGAAGTTCCAAGTCCTTTGTCTGGCTCTTAATAAAGCACTAAAGAGCACAAATGCTGTTTTGGTTCACTGTAGAAGGTTAATAAGGGAAAAAAAGCAAACCACTTACTAACCTAAATGATTCTTTGGTTGGTACCATTTGGTCTGTCATGTGCTGTGCAGCTGAACTGAGCAGCTGTGCCAGGCAGAGTCTCAGCCAGAGAAATGGTACATTCAAAAGCCCCATCACTCCACTCATCCCTGCCACTGCTGAAGTTTCCCTCTTGTCCTTTGTTCAGCACTGTCCTAAAACGATTTCAGGCTCGTGGTTGCACAAATCCCTTGCAGACTGCACTCATCATCTTGCCTTTCATCCCATCCCTGCTGGTTATACCCCCCCAGAGAAGCTGAGGCAATGCCCTCCACTGCCCGGGGGGGTGTGCTGGGCTCACCTGCCCCACCCCAGCCTGGCAGCTGCCAGAGCTGGAGGTGATCGGGAAGCAGGGAAGGAGGGACCCGAGGGGAGCACCTGGCACTGTGAGATCACAATGTAAGGGCTGGTTTAAAGTTTCTGTCGCTGACAGGCAGTTCAGAGACACCTGACAGTTTGATCACAGGGCAGTGGAGCTCACTGGAATTTCACTGTTTATGTGGTGCATGTGCTTGCATTTTACTGGTGTTTGTCCATCTCCCCACCCACCTGCCACAGGTTCCTGAACACAATGCCTTGATTCACAAAGTTGCTTTGCTCTCATTCTCTCTGTCCTACACCACATCACACTGCAAATCCAGTAGGAAAGAATTCTGTTCATCCCATCTCCCAGGAAATACTGGCAGAGACTGGATGTTTTAAAAACTCTAACCAGCACAGGAGTTAGAGAGTTCATCTCAGATGAAAATCTTTTTTTCAGAGACTTATGCCTTGGGTGAGCATTTCACCAAGTATTGGCTGTGTAGAAATGGTTCTCCCTGTCCCAAATCCATCCCCATCTCCTCTGTTCTCCATTCTCTGCCCCACCTCCCATATTTATAGGGCATATCTGAATCACATGGTGCTGTTGTCGTGCCTGTCACAAAGCAGATATGCCCAAATGGCAGCCTTTCAGGATTCCAGCTCCCTCTTGCAGAAACAAAAGAAAAAAGCTGAGAAAACTGCAGTTGCAGCTTCATATCTTCACCTCAGACACCTTAAGGACTGTGGAACAGCACAACCAGTGACACAGGGATGTTTTGGAGGTCCTCATCTTCACATTCTGAAAGCTCCCAGCTTAGTCAGATCTATATTATGAAGATCCCAGGTCACATCAAACTATTATACCACCCTTGAAATCCAGCATGCAGCAAGCCAAACCACATTACATCTGCTGGGGCAGAGACCTTGACAATCATTCCTCAGCAGCAGAAGTACTAAAGATGCATTTAGGCAGATTTTTTTTAAGCCTTAACATGTTCCACAACCCTTCCACGAACAGCAAACTCTAAGTATGCCAGTCAAGACTGGGCTCAAGGTTACCAGCATGTGAAAACTCCAATGCTTTTCCACAGCAGCACAGAGCAGTGGCTGGGACACCGAAGAACTGAGCTGGAGGATGACCCGTGGGTGCTCCCTGACCTCCCAAGAAGAGAGCCCAAGGAGTCCCTGACAGGCCTCGTCCTTCACACCCCGAGCCCTTGCTGTAAGAACTGCTCCTCCAGAGCGGTCAGGGCAGCAAGAGGAGGGCTGGGACAGAGGACAGCAAGCCCAGGGAAGTTTAGTTTAGCAGGCTATAAATCCCCCTTCCCCTCCTCCCCTCTTTATTGCCTGTCTTTGGAAAACACAATCCGATATAAACCAGAGAGAGTGGAAGCAGGGCAATAAAACTGTACGGCAGGAGCCCCGAGTGTCGCAGGGGTGTTATATTACTGGCATTCCAAGTGGCTGATGTCAGGCAGGGAGCAGCAGGGCCCACAACCCACCAGGGCAAGGAACATTCCCAACTGTCCTTTGTGGCCCTGTGACATCCCTTCTGCTCAGATCCATTCTCAGCTCTTAGGCCATCATCCCTCCTGCCCTTTGCTGCTCCCAGGTCCTGGCGTTATGATTTGAAGGGCTCTGGTTTCAAAGCTCTTCAAGTTGAGCACTCAGGCCTTTTGACCATGATGTTGGGAGTCAAGATAGTCTTGAAATGCACGATGTGTTGTCTGATGCACGTGTCACACCATCGGCAGCACCCCACATATAAAGATTGTTTCTTGATATTCACATGGCCAGATTCAAATATATATGTATTGGCTTAATTAAAAAGTTAATTTATTTGAACTCAACTCCTTTTAGATGGGGCCAAGAGTTTTGAAACTGATTGGCAGTTCTGAGTGCCCTCCATGAGGGATGGTTTTCACAGGATGGGCTCCCAGCACTTTCCAAAAACCAGGCCCCTCTAAGGCACAATAAATCAGGCACTTAAAAGACAGTTTCCAACTGTCTTTGCCAATGCTTGCTGTGAAAAATTGAAGAAAAGACACTTAACCACACTTAAGAGTTGGACTTAATGACCCTTGTGGGTCCCTTCCAACTCAGAATATTCTGTGACCAAAGTATAAATATTGCTCAGAAACTCAGACCTGCCTACCAGGAGCTGGCACAAGGATGATTTCTTGGGGCTAAGTGTCTTTCTCTTCAATTGTCCTAAGTTAGGTGTTTGCTATAAACTAGCTTGCAAAGCTCATATAATTGGTAGCCTGTAAGAAATAGCTCTGGAAAAGAATTCTTCCTGCTTTTTTTGCGGATACGGTCACACAACCAAAATTAAGCCTGCCCAAGTCCTCATGTGGTGACTCTTCTGTAACTCATCTTTTTTCTCTCTCTTGCTGTTGTCTTAATGTTCAGAGTCTGTTCTGGTTGGCTCCATTTGCTACGCTGGGGGAGTGTTTGCTGGCACATGGTGAAAGGTGCAGCTGGGGACAAGGGAACACGAGGTGAACTTTTTGGGGACAGCCTCCTCTTACATGGCCTTACAGCAGCCTGAAGTGCCCACCAGGCTGGCTTTGGCTGCCACCTTTCTGTTGGATTAGTACATCATTAGTACCTCACTTCAGACAGCCCAAGTTCGATGAAGCGAATCCCACCATTATTCATCACCTAAGCACGTTCCAGTTCTGAGGAGGGCACAGCAGTGCCAGTAATCTCCTGGCAGTGGGAAATCCTCAATGTGTACTCACAGAGCCCTGTGCTCTGATTTCTCTGCCATTTTACAAACATGACACATCTACTCTGGGGTGGTTTCGGAGCACGTCGGGAAAAAAAATATCCAAATTAACTTTAGAAGTGGAGCAATTAAAGCCCAGTAAACCCCTGTGTAGACACTCTTCCCGAGTATCAAAGAGGCCTTAATTCAGGTCAAACTAATTTATTTTGTATTGAAGTAAAACAAATCAAATCAAGGTCCCTTTAATCCTAAATGAGAGTGCCTGGGCAGGCGGGTGGAGGGGGCTTAACGCTGTTCAGAATTTAATGGCATTTGATAGCAATTACTTAGAATAATCTCCTTTATGAGGTTTTTGGACACTCCTCTCAAATTCAGTAGCACTGCTTGCTTAATTGTATGGAATAAAGATGACATTGAAGAGTTAACATTGGAAATTGAATTCCAAAGGGTTTTCTGCACATGGAATGTCAGGATTTTGAATGACCAAGTAAGCACGAAAAGGACATTTGATTATCTCACCATTATAGAGGTGCATCACTCTCCATAGCATTGATTTCTTCATATTTCTGCAGGTCTGTATAGCATTTATTTTTAGATCCAAGTTAGCTTTTTGGTTCAAGTCAACACAGCACTTTGAAGAGAATTCTAGATTAATGATTGCATAATGGTGTATATATACATATATATATGTGTATATATGAAGGGAGGATCTCTTCCACTCTCTTCTCCACCTAGATGGATATTTAATGACCAGGATATTGTAGTATTTTGCATGAATATATAACACTTTTAAACCTGTGATCCTAAAGAACCTCTCAAATGTCAGTGAACGAAGCCTCCCCCACTGCCCTTGAGAAAATTAAGTAGGTGCCGCTATCCCAAATTTACAGATAGGAAAGACACGACCCTAAGAAGAGAATTGTCTTGCCTAAGGTCACACACAAGGAGAGAATGACTGCATGGAACAAAACCAATTCTTCTAAATCCCTGTCTTGTGACTCAGTCACAAGACTGCCCATCTCTATTGTTCTACAACCAGCCTTATTTCCACTATCTGCCTTTCCAGAAACTCTGCTGTCAATCCCAGCCTTTCTGGGGCAGCCCCACTGTCTGGCACTATCTGTTCAGAAAGATGGAGCAGTTCCTGGTCGGGTGGCTCAGAGCTGCTGTGGCACTTGAGCCTGGTGGGGTCTTTCTGCTCCTAATCCATTGTATCAGCTCCTGGCAATTCGAGCACCATCTACTGAATTGCTGGGGGTGAAAGGTCAATGCATTAAGCACAGCAGATTAATACACTGCAGTAAATCCCAGAAGCAGCACTTTAAGGAGCCAGTAATATTTCACACGTGATTGTTCCCCCAGTTGATTGCCCCATCTTGGGAGTGTGTGTGTGTGTGTGCTGCTTTGAGTCCCTTTACGAGCTTTCCCAAGCTCCCCTGTTTAGTGGAGATTGCTGTGTCCCACACTGCTGCCACTTTGATCAGGGAAATTCAATACCTGAGGTCTGGGCTTTATAGGAAAGCAAGGTCCAGATTAAGGGAATTAGCCACAGTATATCACAACTAATAAAAGAGTGATTGAGCCCCACCACAGCGCTGCCCCAGGGGACGGGAGGGGAGGGGAGGGGGGGCAGTGACAGGAGGGGGAGGCAGACTTGCAGATAAAGCCCTGCCCATAATTAGAAATTAATAAACCTGCTATCACATCGTGCCTCTTATGGTTCTAGCAGCCAGAGCAAGATCTTTGCACAAAATATTGCATCTATGCCCCCTTTTCTTTCCTTTTTTTCCTTTCCTGTTTCTGTTAACCTTGCCCAGTCCCACATTTCCAGTGCAACCAACTTACAAGGCTTTTCAAAGGAATTCTGTGGAGAAATAAATCACATATTCCACTGATTCTTATGTCCATCCCACACAGTGATTAAATAACTTAGGACAGCAGGAGCTACAACTTACAAAACCTGACAAGAGCAGGACTAGGAGCTACCAACACTGCCATTGTGTGGATGCTGGGATTTCTCTCAAGATAAGCCTGAATAAACATTTTGTTTATTGTTTGCTTATTGTTATGATGGACCAAACCAAGATCAACCACCTTTCTTTGCTTGGAAAGAAAAAACCAACCAAACAAACCACAAAAAACAACAACGAATATTCTAACCAGATCTGAGTATGTAATTTGCTCTTGGACTAAGAAAACTGCTAGAATACTTTCCTCTGAAGGTTTTCTGAGTAATATGCCAAGACACAGTGTAACATCTACACATGTAAATCAGGAGAGAGTAGGTTTTATTATTTTACAGACAGTGATTGAAGAAAGATTAATGATCATTCTACCAGAGAGAATCCGACTGCTGCATTATCCCAATTATTCAGTCACAAAAAGATTGTGTATGAACTGTCTTCACTTAGGCTGAGCTTCACTTCCTTCAAATTTCCTTGCCCATTTTTTTTTTCCTGAGTCCTTAATACAGACCAAACTTCCCTTGAGGCTTTCTTATTCTTTTTTTAACAGAGATTTGCTTGGACGAGGGGTAGCAAAACCAGTAGTAAAACCCCCAGCACATAATCACTGTGTGTCTGGCATCTCCTTTGCCATAAATACGTCTGGGGCCGAGTACAGTTGTACACAGACAACTTTGATTTATTCAACAAAAATCTGAGTACCTGATTTTTCAGTTTTTGTGTTCTTTGTCCATTATATTTGTTTGGAGAACAAATACAGAAAGCTACCTAACTTTATGGTATCACTTTGGATTTGGGTGTCTGTTTATGTAGTGATTTTGGTGCTTATTAATTCAAATCTGCCCCAATACAGCAAAGGCACTTAAGCACCCCCCTTATGTGACTGTGGTGTGGTTTGGGATCTTTCTTGGAGTCAAACACAGGGTTAAGTGAGTCAGAGCCACAGCAATGAAAGATGGGATGTATTAATCACACTTAGTGCCTCGCAGAGTTTTAGAATTTCTGTGTGCTGAATAAACACCAACATTCTCTCCAGTGACAAATTCCTCTGTATTTTTCACTAAATCTCTTCATTTCAGCACTCTCCAGCATTCCAGGATGAACAATGGTGAATGCTGGAGCCAGTGGAAAGAGTATGTTGAACTAAATGCGTATTTGATCAGGTTCCTAGAATCCATTTTCACACATTATTTATTACTACAGTTTACTATTATGGTATAAAGTAGATGGCTACACAAATAGATATTCTGTCTAATTAGGCCTGAAGTCCTCACTCATTTGCCAGATAATGCATTTTCAGTCAGATGGCACAACAGGATTGATGAATCACAGGAACAGTTGTGAACAATTGCAGCGTTTTTCAGGACAACTGACCAAGCACAGGATTTTGAAAGCATAAGCAAATATTTTTGTACCCTCACGCCTGACAGTAATTAAATTTGCCTCAAGTTTTCAGAAGCACATAAAGTAATTTTCTTCCAAAATCAAGATTTCCTGCTTTCTAATGCTTTTGCTTTCTTTAAGAGCAGGAATCTTTGTGCCAAAGCAGACATTTGTGCTTGTCACATCCTCTCTGAGCAAAGCAGGTTCCCCCCCTCCTCAGCTGTGACATCAGCCCAAGAGGTGATACAGAAAACAATCAGAAAAGAATGTTAAATTCAAGCTAGAAAATGTTGTGGAAAGCTATCAATAATTCATGGACAAATGGTTGGTAGGTGTGAGTAGAAAATTTTGGTTAAATGTCAGTTCCTAGCAAGATTTGTTTTCCTGGCACAATTGAGCCATCTCCTTGAATTGTCTGTCAAAAGTGGGCTCAACCTAAGAGCAAAATTATATATATTAGCTGAGAAAGAGACTGAGACAGCATCAAAATATATGAAGCTTGCCTGAGTATGAGCAACCCACTCTGCTGTGATACAGAAGTTAAAGCACTCAGGAACATAATATTTTATTTGAAATCAAATGGGAAATAAGGTAGATTATTTCACATTTTGTGATCACCTTTTAAGAAATTAACCCTGAATTTTGTGTCCAGTAAAATCTTACTGGATAATATTCCCTTATGTAGACTGTTAACTCTTAGTAACTAGAGACCAGTTCCAGCAGCACTGTCTGTGGCAGCACAGCAGCTCTGCCTGATCTTACTGAAGATGGTCAGTGCTGAGAAGTCTTTCCCTCTCTAATCCCCCAGTCTCACCCCATAGTCCTAGTATGTGCTGATTTAGGTTATCTGCTTTCATTATCTCATTATTCACCTGCCAAATAAGAGGAAAAAAACAACAACCCCCCCAGTTTCTGTCACAAAGAAAGCTCTAGGTGTCATATCAGAGGATGCCTGTCCCACAGTGCCTCATGCACAAAGGGATCACAGAGCTGGGTATCAGTGAGACAAAGCTGTCAAGGGAAATCGTGTCCATAAACAAACAGGGAAACCTGTTTTAGAAACCCATTTTAAATCAAAAAAAAAGCAGAGCAAACAACGTACCCAATGCACTTCAAGCTTTTCTTAACATCCTCAGTCAGACCCTGGATAACTCCCCAGTTACAATTAGTTCAAGTTTACTTCACAATCCTGAAACTTTACATTTTAATCAGGCAAAGTTTGGGCCCAGAGAAGCTAAACCCCAGGCTACCAGAAACGTCTAGGTAAGAGCCAAATATTGAAAATCTTTATGTACACATTAATCCTTTTTTTTGTACAGCACTGCCATAGAACTAAGAAATTGATTTCTTTCAGAAGAAAACAAGAGAGCAGCACCCTTTAGTTCTTAGTTAAATATTAGATGAAATTGCTGAAATGCAAAATTTATGACATGCATTCAATAAAGGGCTCAGACTGGTTTTCTAACTGCTTTGTTCCTTCTTTCCAATCCACAAAAAAATTACACAGTGAGGGCTGAACTTCCACTTCCTCGGGGTTTTATTTCTGCTTCTATTCAAGCGAGGGGTAAAATTCTGATAGATTTGAACAACACAGAATCAAGGCTGGGAGACCTGATAAAAAGTTTACTGAAAATTCCTGTCAGTCCCTGTAGACTTTACAGCAGGATCCCAGCTGAGTGTGAACTTGGAGCAGCTCATTGGGGATGTTTGGAATAACCCAAACCAAGCCTGTGACTGTCACTGAAGCCTGTTTTATAAAGTGGCAGGAAATAAAGACACTGTTGATGGGCAAAACTCAAGAAATTGCTTAAACCCCTCCAAATCTCTTTGGAGATCCATCCCCACAAGGTGAACCCCACAGGTGATGATAAAATGCCAGCGAGCAGGACCAGCCCACCCCAGCTGGTTATTGACTGTTTGCCAGAGGGACAGGTTGGGAACACTGGGATTGCCAATAACCACAAGCTGGAAATCCAGAGAGGTCAGGTCCTCCCTCACATCCCAAGGCTTGGATGGTGACTTCTGATCCTCACTGAGAATGTGCCAAAATTCAAAGAAATTAGAGCTGTTTTTAATGTAGTTAAATGGGTTAGTGTCTAGGCATTAAACCAGCTATCTGAGGATATCCTAAGCTCTACCAAACAGGATGCAGTTGCTCTATAAAAGCCATCCAGGCAGGACATTAAAGTCATGCTGCTGCCATCTACACATAGTCATGAAAGATACTTTTATGAGACTTCCACATCCAGCTCAGTTAGCATATTCCCACTCCACCCACACTGTACATTCCAGGAATGCTCCAAGCCCAACCTCAGCTATCCAATAACATTTATCTCTCATTTTAACACTTTTTATCCATTTATGTCAATATATGGCTTATAAAGGAAGCCCCTTTGTCCTTATCATTTCATAGATAGGGACAAAGTGATTTACTCAAGGTTTCAAAACACTCCAGTGGAAGAACCAGCAATAAATGCAATCAGAGTTTCCTGACTCAGAGCCCTTTTGCTGAACCACACTCTGCTAGTTTAACTTTCCCTACCATCTGCAAGGACATACAATAGTCTGGTTATCAGCCCCCTACTACCTATAACAACACACACCATAATGTAGTGCTTGGCTCCTCCAAGAAATGTCAGACTGCTAAATCTGTCATTAATAATAATATAATTATTAGATATAATTAGATATAATTATTACCTAATTTTCTGATTTTGCTTACTGTTGACCTAACTGTATAGTAAGAACAGAGGGATGGGGACATGATACTGATTGTTCATTATTAAACCATTTTACTGAAGACTTCACCTTATTAAGGGGATAGAGATTTTGACCTATACAGTGCTAATAGTGTTCTACTGTTTCTTCTATGAAAAGGACCCTTTTTAAAGTGGGACCATCTTCTATTTCAGTCCAAATTATCAGTCTGGGTTGTATGCTCTCCTTGCATACACTCCAGGTATCTCTTTTCTGTATTTACAGGACACTATAAACAGTTGTCACTGTGACAACTCAGTGGAGACCTTTTATCCATACAAGTGGTTTGGTCACCCTGTCCTTGAGCTGGTATCACTTCTGCCATGGTCACCACCCACCACAGCACAGGGGATCTTAATCACCAGCTTATTCCACAGGAACAAGTTCTGACTAAGCCCTTAAGCATCCAGTTTTTCCTAAGGGATAAAGAATACAACACTCAGGGCTCTGGTTAATAGAAGGTGAGCAAAATACTTCCCAGGTCAGCTTGAAATCAAATGCACCAAGGGAAATGTGTTCTCCCAAAATATTCAGAATGTTTTCAGTGCTTCCCTATGTAACGCTGGCAGTGTGCAAGGAGCTTCCTTGGCAATCACAGAATGGAAATCTTTGCTTTGGGAAGCTGACAGATCTTACACCTTGGAGATGACTATCATTTTGCCCTGGCAGCCTCTTGTTCCAGGCTGCCACATTTGGCATGGCTTCCCATCACCATCATGCCCTGGTAGACACTGTGCATCCCATTTTGCAGCCAGGCTGCTGTGATGAAAAGCCTTTTCTGCACAGTGATTCTGGCTGGTCTCCTTTAGCCTGGGGTAATCCTAACAAATGAAGTGCTGCAGTCAGGAGTGAATGTCAGCACACACACATTTAGAAAGGGTAACTTCACTGCTGAAGATAACATGGATATAATACAGCAAAGCCAGTGTCTAAGTACAGTGATGCCTCCAGAATGGACTCCTGTAACTGCACAGAGTCACACACACAAAGCCTGCCCCAACCTTCTGTTAATTAGCTTTTGTTTTCACCTAGTTTTGCCATTGTGCCAATGAGAATACATGTGAATAGCCACTGACAGGTTTAAGATCTGGTTTTCCCATGATTCTGATGACAGGCAGGGTAGTGGAGTTTAAGAAATCACAGAGAGTCATCGCAAAGGGATGAAGGTTCTTTGACCTGAATATTTTGATCTTGTGGGCAGGAGGCTGGTTTGAACTGGAAACTAAGGGGTAGGTGGCTGTGAAAGGTATTAGTAGAGGGGAAAAGAAAATCTGCTGCTTGGCATCCATGTACTAGATTTGTGCTGTGCAGTCAACTGGAGAAATCCAGACTTACACTGTATAAATGAAGACAGCTTTTCCTGGGCAAATCTGGCCTGGCCTTCTGCAGGCATGGAATACCTTGCAGCAGCAAGAGGAGGACTATAGAAAAGTCCAGTGAATAAAAAAAGAGTTTATGAGATACCCATCACCACAAGAATTGTGATTGCACATGGGACAGAGGATTTGGGCAAGCTTCAAAACTGGGCAAGTTTGGGACAACTTGGGTATTCCCATTCTGTCTTCTGGGACAACTTGGGTATTCCCATTCTGTCCTCTGGGACAACTTGGGTATTCCCATTCTGTCCTCTGGGACAACTTGGGTATTCCCA
The DNA here is from genome assembly GCF_036250125.1 of Pseudopipra pipra. Lineage (NCBI taxonomy): Eukaryota > Metazoa > Chordata > Aves > Passeriformes > Pipridae > Pseudopipra > Pseudopipra pipra. The sequence continues at coordinate 2,550,875 of NC_087566.1, read as the reverse complement.
TCCTGTCCTCTGGGAAGCAGTGGCAGTTCCACACAAGTTGGTTGCCTAAGGGGAAGATTCTCTTCTGTGAGCCCTCAAGACCAAAGTGAAAAAAACCCCCTCACTATGATTGTCTTGCAAATTTTCCAGCAGGTACTCAGAAAAATATTCTCACTGCCCTAGAGGCAGGTTCTTAATTTACTTCCTGCCCTGCACCGTGTCTCAATCTTGCTTGTGTTTTTCTCTTTATTTTGAGGGTAGGGGACTGGGTTTTTATGGTGGCCATGTTAATCGTATCCCTGGTGGTCACAAAGGAGTTTAATAAAAGGGGTGGGTGGCTGGGTTAATTATTTTTTCCATCTGTCTTAGGAGAAGAGTGTTTTAAATAAATACAGCTCTGGTGGAGCAGAGGGGTTGCAAGGGTAACGTTTTTTGTTTCCCTTCCTTTGTCACCCCACCACCCTCCTTCCCCACCCCCCAGTTTATTTCCTGCTGTGGAGACAAGTGACTTAATAAACTATTATTTATTTGTTAAAGATGTCTCTTTGCAGCACTAGCTTTCCTGCTGGGGAGATGAGTGTCTATAAAATATTTCCAAAGGTACCTCCTTTAAAGATTTAGTGGGTTTCCCAATAGCACACTCCAAATCCTGCTGCTGTAAAAGTTGGTGGCTGTTTATTTTTCGACATGTGTAAGAGCCTGAGTGATGGAGCAAGAGGAAAGGGTTGTTCTTCCACATTTTTTTTTTTAATCTGCTTCTACTTTGAGCCTCAGTTCTGTACAGCAGGAGCAAACTGCCAAGCCAGCACTGAGCCCTATTTTGTTTAACAAGGCTCTGGTTTAGCTCAACTTTATACCATACAGATTTGCTAAGCAGGATTGAGACCTTCATTTTAAACAACTCTGTGCAACAGTTGCTGTGCAGGGAGTCTTGAAGTTAAAGCACTGGGCTTGAAGGTGTTGGGCCACAGATCTCAGTATCACATGGGCCAACTCAGGTTTATTAATGTTTCAAGACAAGTTATCATTTTTTTACTACCCCAGCATCTTTGGAGGAGACTGTAAATAAAATCCTGCTGCTCAGTATGGACCTTTTAACCACTGACACATTGATTCCTTTTTTTAAAAGTAGGCATTCATTTCTATTTTCTGCTCAAAATTCAGTCTACAATGCTAAGTGCTGTGTCCAGCACCTTTCTGCTTCCCTCACACAGGTCAATACAGTTTACTGCATAAATACTGCATACCAAGAGTAAATATCCTCACAAATGGGGCACAGCCTCTTCTTCTCCAATACCATAGACTTAGGAATTACTGCTGCAGTCATCATTCAAGGTGTGGAACACACCCTCAGTAAGAGAATACAGCATTACAGCCTGGTGGCCCAGACAAGCTCAGCATTCCAACCTGAGGAGCAATCAACCTATCCAACATCCTGTCATTTACTTCTCATAACCTCACTGGGCTGCATCAGTCCCAAAGCCACAGGTGAAACCCCACCTTTGGGGCCAGTTCTCCCTCGGAGAAACCCTAAAGTTGATAGATTGGAGGTGTGAGGTTTAAACAGATTCTCAAATTGGTGTTCACATGGAAGGAGGGCACATAAACCTCCAGGTGTATCAGTCTTCCCAGGGGTGATGCCAGTCCAGTTGTTCTCAGGACAACACCAACCAACCCAGTGCCTCTTTCAGAGAACTCCTGCCCATACAGGGTTTGGGGCCAAGTTCTGGTTGTTCAGTGCTGGTGTTGGCCCTGGCACAACTATTCACCTGGAGTCTGGCATATTTGGGAGCCAGCTTCCTACCTGAAGCAGGGGAGCGCTCAGGAACCTTCCCAAACTCCAGAGCTCTGTGGTTCTCTGCTTCCCCCAGGTGGAGGCACCTGTGGTAGCAGTTGGCTCTGGGACTGGCACGGGATCTGCACAGGGCACGTGGGGCTGGAGCGGGGCCAGGGAAGGGTTTGCTGTGCTGCCCAGAGACTGCCTCGGCAAAGAGGAGGAGAAATCCCTGGGGAGTCCCCAAAACAAACTGGGTGGGAGGAGGAGGAGCCTGCTGAACACAGGACAAGGCTACTGGTAGGACAAGGAAGGAGGAATTCCTGGGTTGGGCAGTACACAGAGTGAGACTGAGGTATGTGACTACCTGTCCACTCCTCTGCTGCATGTGAGACTCTGCCTGAAGCCTTTACTGACCAGCAATCACATCTCAGCATTCACTCGTGTATGTGCACTACTGCTGAAAGGGTTTGCAGAATATCCGTGTTCTCCTCAGATGAACTAAGAGGGAAGGGAGAGGGAAGCACTAAAAAGATTTGGAACACTAGGAAAGAGATGCAGACGCTGACTTTAGTTCTTTAAGGCTGGCTTTACAGTGTTTGGGACGAGCTGGACTCCTGTCTCACATTGCAATGGGTTGCCTTGGGCCACAGGCCCTTGTGCCCACAGCAGGCAGGTCACTCCAAATGGATCTGCTTGGGAGGTTCATCCTTCCCAATTGTGAAAAGATGAGGAGGTATTGCTTCTCTGCTAGACACAAAGGGAAGGGAAGGGGGGGTAGAAGACACTTCAGAGGTGGAACTACTGAAAAGTTGCAGTGGAATCCACTGGGGAAGTGCAGAGCTGAGTCCCACTGATGACCTTGTGATGAACAGAAAGAGCGCAGAAAAGGTTTGGAAAATGGTTCTTTTTTGACAACAAGATTGGCTAATCACAGGAGGGCCCTGAACAGAGGTATGAACACTTGGTTCATACCAAGTGCATGACAAGGAACCAGGAGAGTGAATGCTGGAGCCAGACTGTTGGCCAGCAGCAACTGGGAGCTGTATAAAATAATTGTAACCAAGGTTCAGTCCCACAGAGACAATTAGCTACGTGAATACAAACCAGAGCACAGATAACTGAATGGAAAATTAATATTTCATTGCTATATAAGACTGAAAAAAAGCTATGAAAATACACAAAGAGACATCCTCTGTACTGTGAATGAAATTATTGTATTATTTGAAACTTTCCAATTACAGCTGCTGCCATTATTCAACATTATAGCTATGGATACATCTGCTTAGAATGGCCTCAACTATATCTGGTTTTACCCTTGTTTTAGACAAAGAACACTAAAATCAAATCCTGGGTTCAGAATCAGAGCATTCAGTGGAATCTGAAATCAGCACCTTCCTTCAGCTTTGACACCACCTTCCTTATTGAGGTCCTCCTTGACTTCAGCAGGCTTGCATGTGTAATAAAGCAAACCCTTCAACATTTGGCCCATAGCAGCAGCCATAAATTATTTCTTTGTTTGTTTTTGAAGACCTGATCCTTCATCCATCCACTAATATTAATAGAGGAATTCTTATTTGATGTCACTGGGGAGGAACAGATCCCAAGGCGTTTGTTCTCAGCCATATCAAAGCAACTATTTTGTATTGAAAGTAAATTAAAATGCAATATTCTTACATGTGCCAGGAGTGTAAATCTCAGCACCACAAATCAAATCTTAACTGTATATCTACCTTAAATATTTCAAATGAGACCTGTGACAGTCAGACAAGTTGTTGGATAACTGATCTTTTTAAAAACTTTTCATCAGAAGCAAGATTATTCAAAGGATTACTTCAAGCTACTTTTTAGTGGCTGAAGCACAGAGTGATCTAGATTTAAAGCTTAGGTACAGGTATTTAATTTGGAGTTTCTCTGTATTTTCTCAAGGATGCTCGAGGACAGAATGTCACTTGAATGAGCTACTCCCTACACTAAGCAGAAGGTGACTGGACAATTTACATCTGCACACTTATCAAAAGGAAGGCTGAAGAATCATATTTATTGGTGAGTCTGGCAACAACATTACTATGTGGGAAAAGAAGCTCTAAGAGAGAAAAAAAAAATAATCTTGCATTGTATCTGATCATATGCAACTTCAAAACAATGCCAGGATATCCAGGATGATTCTTACTGCATCTCTTTTAGGTCATTCCCTTTTTAGTTGAGCAGCACACCCTTTTGTTCACTTTTGTACAGAACATTTCTGACCCTATGAATTCAGTGTGTAGGGTTGCATCCTTATTTTAAGAAGGAATAATTCCTCTGCTTGTCATGCCAGTAGGTAACTTCACTGTCTTATGTGGTTTAGGTATTTTACATGTGGAAATCTTAGTGTGTATATATATTTGTGTGTATACACACACTACATATACACGTAAGGAAAACGAGTTTCTTTCTGTTTTCCTGTGAAGTTTCTTTCTAGGGAAGGCAACTATTTCTAGGTTTTTATAAGCTGATGGAACAGGCTTGTCAAATAGTCTTTATGAGAGAAGAAACAGGAAGATGGCTTGGTTTGCAGACAGAGGGTTATTGGGCAATTATGTTTTTTATAGAGCTGTTGTAGGACAAATCACGGGCCTGCTTTTGCCTTTGATGCTACGAGGCAGACGGCCCAATAAAGATCAGAACAAGGGAGGGCAAAGGGGGTCAGGGACAGAGCCTCCCCTTGGGGTCCCGCTTCTGCCTCAGCTCAGAAACCAGACACCCCTCCAGATGCACCGTAGCTTCCCTGTGACCCTCCTGAGGGGCTGTGCTGGGGAAACTGGGAGTGCTGGGAGTGCTCCCCCTGCACAGCCAGTTAGAGCTTCCCTGGGTGTTGGTGAGGGCAGCCCTCTGCCGTGTCCTGCCTCAGCCAAGCACGTGGTTTGCTCCAAATGTGTAAAAACCCATCACATAAACTCCAAAGAAACTTAGTCTGCACGGTAAAAACAAACACCTTAGTTGTGCAAGTGGCAAAACTCTGCCTGCATGTGTCCCTTTTTTGATATCTGTTTCCTTCCATACTGTCTGAACTCATCTCAGCCGTTCTCCAGCTTTCCACAATTAGGAAGAATTCCCCTCAAGGCAAGTTGTCCTATTGATTTTTATTTGATTTCACCTCCATCTGTAGCAGTTGTACTGGTCCCTGTGAGAGACAGAACCTTGGCTTACACAAACCACGAGTTCTTTATCTGTGCCAACTCTTCTCTACATTAACAGTGTTTAGTAGAATGGTGTGTTTATTTTCATGACAAGGAGTCACCACATGCCCATGGAGGGGACACTGGGGAAATCTCACCTCTGAAGTGTTCCTAATCTCCAAACATTTCTGCTGGCATTTAGGGATGTTTCAGTTGGGCAGTTCGTTCCAGATACAGAATAGATAAATAAATTAGAAATAAAAAGTGGTTGCATATTTTACATCATCTTTTCCTCATTATTCACAGCAGCACATGGTACAAACCTGAGCTGCTTCTGTTGTGCTTTTTTTTTCTTTGGGATGCTTTGATGGCATTAGTTAGGTGGAGATCATATCCAAACAAATGCTCTGAATATCTTTGAGAATATCCTGCTTTGCTCTCAGGGAGGTGGTGACTGGGAAAAGTGTCAGAGCACAGAATTGCAAGGGAAGGAGGTCTGTGGCTTCATCACCTGACCAAACCCTAGGAAACAGGTACCTGGGAAATGCTCTGGGCCATAGATCTGTTAGAACAAAGTTATTTCATAGAGTTAAAACTGGCTCTGTTCCTTATGAGACTGTTCCTGTGCTGCTGCCTGGCACAGACTTCCAAATTACCTATTTTGGTCACTGCCACCACTCTTTTCCTCCCAAGGGAAGTGTGTTGTAGCACTGAGTTTGGAGAGACCAGGAAGAGGGGACTGAGGGTGGGACAAACCACAGTGACACAAGTAGGTGCAGTGTACATACAACAGGGGAAATGGAAATAGTGTGCAAGCAGCACATTTTGACCCTTGGCTTTGTCTGCAAAGAGTATTGACCCCTTTCCATCCTCGGGCTCTCACAAAATTAGCTGCTCAGAATTAACTGAACTTAACTTTCACACTGCCACTCAATTTTGTATTTAATAAATCTTGTTTTTTACCTTCCTCCCCTCCCAGCATGCCACTGAGCCACTTGATTACCACTGGGAAGGGGAGGAATTTTATTTAATGAATAATAATGGCATTTAATGAAGCTCTCCAGTATTTGCTGTGTGTTTGTTAAACGCATGAGCAGTTCCAGAGAAATTAGAGCACTATCAAATGATTATTGGAACGCCAGTGGGATTAGCTAGGGAACACATGAGAGGTGTATAGATTGATCAGTTCTGCCTACTACATTTCTTGCTTTTAGTGTGACTGGTTTTCCTGCTTGATAAACCCATAACCTTTCTCTTTCCTCCACTATCAGTCATGGTTCAGCTTTGCCCAAGGTGTCTGCTGCTTATTTTTTTGAGGGGTCCTTCAAATGACTGTTTCCAAGTGTCTGCTATAAAACCAGAACATGACTGGCTGGTGTTCATTATTGTTGTTCACAAACCAACACCAACAATTAAGCCTCACTCTGCATTCTGGCAGATTAGGAAAGCTCTGAACCACAACGTAGAATTACCATCACATTCAGAGCCCTGTATCAGGGCTCTCTACAGGACATACAGGACTCTACTTTCTGTGCTCTTAAGATTCCTAACTACTTCAAAATATAAGATTTTATGGAAAAGTAAGTAAAGCTTTGTGCATAAGAAAGTAGAGGTTTGAGTCTCAGAAGCCCTTCTCAATATGAATATTGGAAATCTAATAGTCTAAAAGGTGGCCCAATACAGGGCTTAAATCTTTCCCTCCTAGAGCTGAGAAATCCCTATGTAGCCCATTAACTGAGCAGCAGGTCCCTGACAATCTGAAGAATTCCAAGAACTGTCCCTTAGGCCTCTTCCAGTGCAGTCATGGGCAAGAACCAACCAGAAGCACCCAGCACCGTGGCCGAGACATCCCAGAGCCTTAAATAACTGCACAGTCCCTGCCTGCTCCGTGCCTCTGCCCCCCGGCCACGCTTGACTCTGGAATTCACCTGCCTTTGGAAATCTGCACAGTTTCACCTGTGACAGCTCTGCTGACAACCAGGGCAGGTCAGAGCTTTCATCTGGGTGATGAACTGCCAGGCTGTCAGGGCGGGGAGGAGCCGTGCTGGGTGAGATGGGGTGGGGGCTGCGTCCTGACCCAGGAGAGCTGTACCTGCTCTCACCTCCCAGGGCGTACAGGACAGCAAGGGCATGTGCTCCCTCTCCCTTCCAAAGATGCAGATCCACATGGATATAGCAAACAGAGACATCCCTGAGTGCACACAGGGGCCAGGGAATTCCAGAACTTCAGAAAGATCCAGCTACCCCATTTGCCACGTGAGGGCCTCCCACACTGGGTGGTTAATTGGCAGGTAGGTTCTAGGAACCAATAGTGAAGTACAGTTATGTCTTTTCATCTGAATACCTGACTATGAAGCCATTATTTCCCCACAGCATGACTTGATCCACCTGACTTTTGGTTTGTTTTAGAAAGGGTCACCATAACAGTTCATTTTTCTGTGTGACACCACGTACAGAAGAGCATCGTGTGACTGAGGGATTTCTCCACATGTTCTCTTCCAGCTTCACTGGATCTGATCTTTGATAAGAGAAGGATCTTAGCTGGACATTTTGCTACCTACTCCCAAAAATGTGTCGTGGGTTGGGAAAGCCCTGCAGGACTGTGACCACCTGGATCAGCCCACTGAATTGGAACAGAGAAACACGAACCCATTAGCCCCTCACCACTCTCAGCTGGAAACAGTCACCAACAGAGAGACATCCTTGCCCTTCAGCTGCTTAGAAAGTACAAGATCTCCCACAATTAAGGCTCAATAATTAATTTAATTGGGGGTAGCATCTGAGAGCCAAATCAAGACATTAAAAAATCAGGTTCATATGGCACTGACTAAATTCTAAATTATTAATTTTGCTACTACAACGAAGCAAAAAGTTCTATATAATATTTTAAAAAAGAAACACTCCAACTCAAAGCAAAACAGATCTAGCTATTTCTTGGAGGAAGAAGAGAGTGGGCATTTTTAAGAAAAACAAACAAACAAAAAAAATCAAAGGTTATGTTGACAAAAGTACTTGCCAGTGCTGCTTTACTTGTCAGCCTCATACTGAAAGCAGCCAGCAGAGGATTTAGAAGGGCCCATTTCATTACCCCTTTCTGTCTGCAGTAAACTGAGCCCACATCTGAGTGGCCTGAACAGTGTACTACTGTTAGTCTTTCTTGTGCCTAGCCTTAATATTTTAAAAAATTAAAACAGAGCTAAACCTGAGCTTGAAAGCATCTCTCTATCCTCAAATATCCAACAGCCTTGTGTCGGTGCCTCAAGGAAGCAGCAAGACACAGGGTTAAGTCAAGAAGCAAATGGGTGCTTTTAAGCCAAGTTATTAATTCCAAGGATGAAGACTTTGTCAAGCCCTCAACTTTATTTTAACCCCTCCCTTCAGCTGAAGTCTTCTGTCATCTCCACATTAATTTCTGTCAACGTGTGGGGAATTCTGCCGAGAACTTTTCCCATCTTAACCCACCACAGATGCATTTTTCTGCAAACTTGTTGACTGTAGGGCTGCAGTCTCAAAGCAAAGGGAAAGGTGGGTTTCATTCCAGTGGAAGCCTGTTATGAGAACATCAGTCATCTAATTTGTAACACCCCCAATTCCTGTGGAGGACTGGGTTGGTAGAAGATTGCTTGATCCTCAGCAGCTTTCCATTTACATCCACTAATGACCACGGGAACAGACAGGATGCTGGGATGGCTTCAGCTGTGATCTGATCTAATTTGTCTCCACTCGTGTGATTTGATAGTGGCTCCAAGACACTGTCTCTGCAGTGAGAAGATTTACAAGGTGTGCCCAGTTTAAACAGCCTCAGTCAGGGCAGTTTGGGGCTGTGCTGCACGTAAATGCTTGATGGGAGGACAGAGACTTTGTTCAGCCAAAGTGACCGAGAGGCCTCTCGGGGCGAGTGCTCAGTGAGGAGCAAGTTCTTTTCTCTCTCCCTAGATTTAAGACACTGAGCTGTTAAGATCAGTTGCCTCAGGTTAGAATGTTTCTGGGTGATATAACAGGATACTGTTCTCCTGGGGAAAGTACCGTGTCTGACTAGTTAGTGCCTCCTTGCTGTTGGCGATTTATTTGTCACGGCAGGAGCCGGAATTCCCCTTTCCAGCTTTCCATCCTAGGCAAGGAAGGCAGCAGACTCTGGCTGTTTGTTGGGGTTTTGTTGCCTTTTTTTAAATAGTTTAATACCTTTAAAATAGATTTTTGCTCATTCATAACATACTCTGGTGCTTCTACACCTATGTATGCTTCCTCCCTCCCCATCCCCTCAAATGTACCAAGGAAGTTCACAAGTAAATTGCAATGTGCATGTGAATGCCAAGTGAGCAGTAAAATGCAAAAAACAGGACACAGCAAGGTGTTCTGGGCAAGTGTTGGTTGCAGAGAACCTGCTCTGACCAGTAAAAGGCAAACCTCAAGTACAGAATGGAGAAAATTGCTGTTTTGTACTTTTAGGTATCACAGGATACCCTCAATGAGCTCTTAAGTGCTTAAAATGTCACAAATAGAATCTTTGATGCATTTGGAGTCTCTCTGCTGTTCTGTTGGCACAATATACCCCTGCAGGACTGGCAGCAATGGCTCAGGGGCTAATTCCTGCATGGGGGGCCCTCTCTCATCACCTGGTCCTTGCATCAAGCTCCCTGAAACTTAGGAGGGATGGAATACAAGAGGAACACTGGAAAGTAGGAGGTATATCAAAGTGTTGGGAGGATCCTACACTAATGCTGTGGAGCAGCCTCTGGAAAGTACATATAGTTTAAACAGGATAGTGTGAAGGTCAGTATCAAGGTTGATATCAAAGTGCAGTCTTTCATATCCATTCTTCCATTAGCAAAGAAACAAAAAAATATGAACATTTCTTAAACCTTTTCTTGTTTTTTTTGCCTTTCTAATCGCCTTTAATTCAGGTCTTTCAGATACCATACCTGCTGTATTGGAGGAATCGAGACAAAAGTGCTTCAACTCTTCAGTTACCTGCTTTTCCTCCATCTCCCTCCTCTTGCCTCTAGGAGAAGTGAATTACACCACATCAAACACCCTCTTGCTATGGGGACAAAACTGAAGTGCACAAGGGCAACAGCAGGAAGGAAAAAGGAAGGGAAAGAATGTGATATTTACCCCATTGCAAAGTAAGCATGTTCAAAAAAGTCTGTGTTTTCCAGAAATGCACAATGTGAAGGTCACTCATCCTCTGCCCAGAGCATGGAGAGGGATCTCTGAATGCACTGAATGTCACTGAGCCCACTTACTTTACTCAAGTCTGACCAGCTCCCACATGCTTTATTTCCTTTCTTCAAGGCTTTTTAACAGACTGTGTGACTTCAAACCCCTGCCTTGGCCATCACTACCTGCCACCCAACAAGCAGTGCTTGCCCAGGTTTGTTCCACAGAACTGCCTCAGTGCCTTGCTACCCTGCTGTTTAGGGTTCTGTCACCAGACCCAGGAACTGATATGAAGAACATAGAGGTGGAAGAATCCTGATCTTAAGGCAGCCCACTCTTTCCCCAGCTAAAAGCATCAGAGGGGCTTTCCTCTCCTCTTTGTAGAAAGAACTGCAATCCCATTTCACCCTCCTGTTCAGGACTGCCTGCCTGTACCTGCTCCTCCTGCCTCTGCTGGTCTGCTCTGTGTGCTTGGAATGAAAGATTTTCCCTGCAAGCCACCCTGAACCTCTTCCCTGGCCTGTCAGACTTTTATCAGCACAGGTTCCTCTGGGCCACAGTGATTTACTGTCCTAATAGTGCTGTTCTTTGTCAGAGATTGTGATTGAAAAGCCTTCCCTTTGCAGCTCATAAGAATTCCCTTTCCCTCGTGCTCTTTTTTACCCTTCCTTCAAATATTGTTTTATGAGCCCACTGCTTGCTATCTGCCTGACACAGGAGCTGTGCCTCAGGGCAGCATTTTCTCACCTCTGTGCCAGAGGGCTGCTGCTTTGATGCTTGGTTTGAAGAGCTTGGAACAACTCCACGTGGGGTATCTACCCTGTCTCCCCAGGGCAACCTGCTCAGGTGAGGAGAGTTCCCTGTGTGGTTCAAACTGCCATTCTGGGCATTGCTTGTTTGGTTTGGAGTTGTTCTTTTTTTCCCCCCAGATATATAAAAAGAAAGGATTTGATATTTATCAGATGCTGGAAAATGGCAACATTAAAAGGAATGGGAAAATGCTTGTTACTCACTGCATGTACCTAAGTTAAACTTCAAATATTTGGGCACTTGGTTCCTAAGAGGCCAAGGCAGCAATCAGGGAAGGGGATTCTGGACTGCAGGATGCTTCCACAAAATAGAAAGAGACAGCTCTCTATTCACTAGTCCACAGCCTGAATTACTATTTGTCAAGATTCTTCCCAAACAGAAAGGGAGATGTTTTGGTCTCAAGCAAACCAGACATGCTACTGCTTTATTTTTATTAACAGTTTCCCATTAACTGCGGCATTTTTCTAAAATGTTCCATTCTATTTCTGCCTAGAAGTTCACATACTGAAAGTATGGCCATAACCTTTAAAAAAATCTGTCCTGGGATGCCTGGGATAAATGGACACTGAAAATGCTTTATATCTTCAATTCAAGCACAAATATAACAACAGACACACTCAACTGATGATATTTCAAGCACAAGGCAATGGAGATGTCCAGACTACTCACAATTCCACTCTAAATGGTTTTTTTTTCCTTATTTTCCATAGAGGCAGGCAAGTGGCTATTTCACTATTTATCTTCATGCTGTAAAAAATGTGTATTTTACCCTATCATTTTTCTCAAATGCATGTTATTATGTCAGTGTACACCTGAAAAGTGATTTGACAGCCCATCATGTCAGAACAAATTTTCAAGTGTCTATTAAAGGAGCCTGCTCTTAACACCATCACCCTTCAGCAGGGCTGCTTATTAATCATCATTCACACAAAAAGCTGTTTCCTTTGACTGGGCAACAAACACAAGAAAAAGAAGAGGGCAGAAAGGTGAAGATGCATAGATTCTTGGAGATTTAGTTAAGTGCAGTTGAAGCCTGCATGTCACCTCGAGATAGGATCTTGTCAAATTCCATACATTTTAAACAGAATTGCAGAGCCATCAACAGCAAGTGCTCCCAAGCAAATGCAGGTAGTGACGTAGATGCACAGGGTTATTAAACATCCTGCAGCACCTCTGTGAGTACAGGAGTGCTAAACCTGGCATCCCCTCCGAATTCCAGCTGTCCTTGTATTCTCTCCAGTAATGTCTCACTGAATTTCCAATGGGTTCATCATTCCTTGCCTTCTGGCCCGAGCTTTAAATTAAATTAAATGGCTGCCAATTTCTGCCCTGCAATGAAGTGGTGGGTAAATGCTACCCCTTGTTTGACCCAAACCAAACTGGGGTCCCTGCTGGGGCAGAAAACTGCTCCAGCTATTCTGTTGGATTTCTTGGTTCTTGAAAATGAAAGCAAATGTGGACTTTGCCCCTGACCCTGTGCTGGTACAAAGTCAAGGTATCACCCAGGTATCACATTTGCTGTTTTGCCCTGGAAATGTGCAGGTAAACAATGCAAGAGAAATGGTGCTGCCAGCCCAGGGAGCCCAGTGCAATAAACTCACATTCCAACTCCAGATTTAAGCTTTTATGTCAGAGCTGGCGATACTCAAAAGACTAAAAGACAAGACTACCAGTGATTTTTTTTCTGTGTTACATTTGGGTAAGTTACACATGCTCATTGTGAAGAGTTTAATTTACACTATAGATCACTCAGAAAAGCACAGTTCTTGGTTTGGGAAATAGCTGAATCCTGAAAGCAGGACCATGGAGCAGGATTAACCTTCCCTGCTGGAGAAACAGTGTCACTGAATGGCAGATTTGGAGGACTGAACAGCACAATGCTGACCAGAAAGAATGATTGTTCTGTGTTCATCATATTGATTCACCCCTCCAGACACCAGTATCTATCTTTCCAAGACATGAACACTGGAAAAACAGATGGTTTGTCTAAGAGATGGTTAGTCTAGGAATAAGAAAGTGCTTAACAGCAAGGAAACTGTTAGGCCAGCCTGAGCACATGTCTGTGAGCAACCTGACTGCCTTCTACCTGTGCTTACTGTTTGTAAAAGTAACCTTGAAAGCAAGTTACTTTGACTTCTGCTCTGTGATTAATTCCTGCACAGAACTGCTCAGAACATTACAAGGAGGCCATTTCTTGGATTACATTTTCCCATTGAAATCTACTATTACACTGAAGCCACCACTAATAAATACAAATATTAAAAAAAAAAAAACAAAACAACAAGAATTGGACTTTATGTTCAACCCCTGAATACCACAGTGAAGGCCAGCAGTTCTTTCCTCCTCTGGTGCAAAGTCACTTTACCACAGGAAAGAGTTGGCTCCCATGTATGGATCCTGTTCCACCTTGGCTCCTTAGATACATCCACACCTGCATGAGGAACAACAATTCCAGCACTTGTGTTGGCAGACTCACTGCCAGGCACCTGGACTGTCAGGTCAGAGGGTAGCACTTGATTTCTCCCAAACTTTGTTTGAGAAGAATCATTACATTTTAGTCCTGTAGGAATCACCCCTTTCCTTCCCTACCACCGCACAGCCACTCGAGAGCAGGGCCCCTTCACAAGGTACTGAATGAGTATCCAATACAAGAGCTGGTTCTTATACATTTCATGTAGCTTCTAAATTGAATTAAGAGCTTTTATTATCAGTGGAGTTTTTGTTCCTTCAAGTCAGATTTGCATTTGTTCTGTGCCTGCCAAGCGTTAGTGTGATCTGCCTGGAAGTGTTCAGCGTTAGTGATTTGGGTTGTGAGATAGGACTGCTTCCATGGCCTTCAGATGTGGCATTTCTCACCCTTTCCTGGATCTGAGCAGCACTTGAGAACCAGGACTTTAATTAACGATGGCATCTCAACCACTGCTGGTGGCTGCCACCTCAGAGCAAACAGCATCTCTGGTCACACTGACAGCAGAGGGGGAGGGAAAGAGAAGAGAGAAGGAGACCCATGAGTACAAAACTGCAAACCTGTCTCCCTGTTTTATTGTGTTTTGTCAGTTAGAAGTGAACTGTTTAGGCTTTAGGACTGCTTAATTCTCTTTAGGTTCCTAATTGTCGAACCAGCAGTTCAGCATTTCAGTCTCCTCTGCAGTTTTCACGTTGCTCGTGTCACAAGGGATGTCGCTCGTCAGCCGAGTGCCCACTGGCACAGGCACTGAGAGTGTCCAAAATGCCAGCTGCAATTAGGCACCGCTGGGGTGAAGCCCCACGGTCTGTGCGTGGTGAGAACAACTCCCCTCGCTGTGCACGAACCGGAGCCTACCAACCTCGGCAGCAGGAAAACCAGGAGGCTTTCCTCGGGTCCTCACACAGCACAGAGTCCCAGCACGCAGATTAAGCAACCCATGACCCCTCTGTGCATCCATCCACTGCTCACAGAGAGCAGAGGCAGGGCTAACCTCGCTGCTGTCCTCAGACATCTCCCCAAAATAATGGTCCACTCTGTGACTGTTGGCTCGGCAGCTTTGCTCCCCCTCTACTACCAGTCATATTCAAATTCAGGGACAGAATGGTTTTATTTAAACCCCCCTGCTGATCCAGCAGAACAACAGTCAAAAAAATAGTGCATCTTTGTCACTGGATCTCAGTGTCTTTTGCAAATGTCACAGAGCTGACACGGGTTTTACTTTTGTTTGTCACTGGGTACACAGACAATATGTGACTGGTGTCGTTTAGCACCAGGTTTGGCCTGTAAATCTAAACTGATGGAGGCTGAGGCAGCTAGCCCTCCCATTCCAGGGTGATGTCCTGCTCATCTGCATTTAGCTGGAGTCTGCAGAGCCAGCAGTTAAAGTTGCCATCCCTTTCCTTGCAAAGAAAGCACATTTGAGGGAAGTCTCTGTAATGCAATACACAACAACGGGCCCTTCTCGCTCTGGAATGGCCCAGGAGGCTCCTGCTCTGGTCCTCGGGGTTTATGTGGCATTTGAGTCACCACCTCTGGTGGCTTCAGGTGCCTGGTTGTGACATTCAGTGGCAGCACTTCATCCCAGCAAACAGGAGGTTTTGCTCCTCGCTGCAGACAGGTTTAGATCGTGCAGCTTTGCTTCCTTCAGGGCTGAAGGAGACAGAAGGCTGGAGCAATAAAATCCATTATATACATCTTTCTGTGTCTCCTGGTCATGAACTTCTAAGAAAAGGAACTAAGAGGATCTCTACTGAGAAAAGCACTGTAATTGTAGCTCCTGAGCACCACAGAGAGAAGATTGCCAAGGCAACCAGTCGTTCCACAGCAAGGGCAGAGGTGGTTAAGATGAGGTTGTTACAAACCCCTGCTGTGTGTAATCATATTAGTAAGCAACATTTTTAAAAGGCTCTTGTAAAAAATTGGACGGAGGGAAAAGGAAGGAGAGAAATTAATTTCCTCTATTTTTCTGCTTGCTCACTGATTGAGGTACAAGAGCAAATTATATGCATGCTCTGCACCTGAGGACACTTGGGGGCTGGCAGGGAAAAGCTGCTTTCTCCACAAACAATGCAGAGCCTCTGACAGAGGGCAGTGGGCTAGTTTTATCTGCAAAACATAGTTTTGTTTCTAATGTGTTTTGAAATATGAAGTCTGAACAAAAGTGTTCTTCTAATGCAGAAGCTGAAGTCTCAGCTGGTTTGGCTACAAATTGCATTCTTGGGGGATTGTTGGAAGTCAACGAGGTCTTTGTGAGTAGGATTTACTCATATGAGTATGTGATTTGGAGATCAGATCCCTAAAAATTAAAAGGGCATGTCCACAGCATCCTTCCATCAGCAGCAAACTCCTCTGAAGGAGATATTTCCATAGATTCCTCCATCCCTTTACTCCCAGCTACTTATCTGAGCTTCTAGAATTTGGCTGTACAGTGGCTGAATCATGGGCTGAAGCAGAGAATTTTATTTTTGGTTCAAAGTAACCTCTCCAGGCAGCTATTTCAGTGCTCCAGCCTGTTCTGCTGCCCCACAAACAGTTAACCAGCATAGCTGAAAGCCATGGCCATGAGCGGGTACTCCTAAATCAGAGCTACCCAAAAAAATCTGCCCTAATCCTTCACCAAATGACACTTGTCACCTTTCCAATTCCAGTGACCTCCCACTTAAACAAGGAATAATTCCTGCTTCACAAATTACTCTTCCCATTGTGTTTGCTTCTTTCTGTTTTGGTCATATTCAGTTGCTGGCTCCTGCTGAATTGTTTGCAAACCAGACTGGTGGCCCTCTAGACCCACTTGTGCAGATTCCAATGGCTCCTGTATTATGCAGCTAGATCTGCCTCCATCACATTTTCCACTCTCAGCCAGAAAGAAAACCCCACCCAAACAACTTTCAACTCCTCCTGCTGCAACACACAAGTTACTCAGTGGTACTTATGGCTTATTTTTCCTGCACAGGACACAGAGCATCACCCCCACATCCTGACATGAACGCTGTGCTCAACAGCACCAGAAGGAGGAGGATCAGATGGAATTGTGTTCCTCATCCTCTTGGTGACATGGGATTTACTGGATAAATCAATCCTCCATCCATTTCTCTGCCCACCTCTTGCTTACAAGGGTGGTGGTGTCTAAACTAGTTTTACTGGGGGAGGGGTTGCACACAGATAACCTCCCACCTGCCCCCCAGGAATGCCCCAATATTAGGGGTTTGGCAAGAAAAAAAGTCCTTCTCCAGCAAGTTGCATTGCCATGTGTGTCCTCTCATACAGGTGAGCATCCCAGGCATCAGGAGTGGGATTCCCCTGGGATTGCCCTCCAGTGATGCTCATATTGCCTAGTTCAGAGCAGCCACAGCAGGGCACAAACCAAATACATAACCTACAGCACCAAAAAACCCCTGAATTTCTCCTCATTTGTATGACCTGAAACCAAACAACTACAATTAGAACTTGCTGAAAAACTGAACCTAAAACTTTAGGGGGGAGCAGCTGGTAGCTGAAAAGCTGAAGCACCACAGCAGCCCATGCCTGTGGTATGAAATGTTGCCTTAGAATGTAGTGCCTCACATGTAATAAATATGATCCAGATCTTTGCTTTTCTGGCAATCAGCAGAGCTGATCTGTGTTCATACAGGTATCCAGTGGCAAACTCCAGAGCTTTCCTGCCTCTCCCTGATTCAGTGATGTCCCAGCTAAACACTAAATAACTAAAATTAGACTTCAGCTCATTCTTAAGCTTGTAAGTTTGAACTCTCTGTATGACACTCAAGGAACTGAAAAATAGTTCTTTAGTTACCCCAGGGCCCTTGAAGGACGTGGTTCTTCCACATACAGGATGACCAGGGATGTGGATGGCTCTCTTATGTAATATTCTGAACATATGGAAGGATCTTTGCTTGCCCTGCCATTCAAGTTTCACTTCAATATTGATATTTTAAGCCCTCATCCCTTCAAGGATCCTCAAAGTAATCGACCTATATTTATTTATTCAGCTCTTTTCCCCACTCCTTTCAGCAGAAAAATGAGTCCTGGTTTCACTGTTATCCCTCTCCTCCTTCTAAAAAAAAAATCTTTCCTGTTTCATACATCCCCCTCAGCCTGCCATACCTCATCTTTCCCACGAAGAATTTAGGTGTGGGGTCGTTTAGTTTTGGTGAGGAAGGATGCTTTTATGTCGAGATAGACAACTGCAGTTGAGGGTATTTAGGTTCTGCCCACAGGGCTTCTCACAGAGTGAGCAGCACACGGAGCAAGCCCCTGCTTGACTGGTGTGGCATTGCTAAAAAGATAGGGCTAATACTTCACTATTTCAAGGTGATGCAAAACTAGAGTGGTGCTTTTGAAATCATGCTGGAACAGCCTCTTCTCCCTCAAATAGAAGGTGCAATGGAGGCAGTGGTTTGTTGTTATTATGTATTTACCCAATCTCATCTAGATTTTACGTGTTTTTGCCCTGTGGTTATGTCAAATAGGCAAGAATACTGGAAATATGATTATATGCTATGAAGTAAATTGCTCTTATTTGCTGTTCTGTCCATAAAAGCTTCCTGCAGGAGCTCACAGGTAATTTTAGCTGTGTCAGAGAGGGTTTCACACACCAAGGAAAAGGTTTTCCTCGTCCCTGTCCTCATTGCCACCCCAGAGTGACTTGGGTGTCCAGCCAGGTCAGTAAGGAGGTGTCACCTGGGGTGACAGGTGATTAGCTAATCACAGCTAATTACTTTATATGAGCTGCACTTCCAAATTCACCTGTGCAAGCAGAAGCTCAGAGCTTGGCCAGACCCCTCTTGGAGACACAGTGGTTCTCCCTTCACTTGAAGCTGATGCAGCCAAGTTCCCTTCGGAGACCACTTCGGATCACTGTGTTGGACAAGGCTTTTTGCCAAACCAGAAAGAACAGAAACTATTTGTACCACAGCTGGGTGCCCAGGTTCTCTTTCCTGCAGCCTCAGGAAAATAACTGTGTGGCACTAAGGTCATCCAGTTGGTGCTGCCTGGGCTCTTCTGGAAGTGAGCCAGAGATCAGAGCCCTGCTTTCTGGCAGGCTTTTACCCCTGGAAAAGGGCAGGCCCCTCTGCTTTAGTCACTATGCTTTGCTTTACCCCAATTTTGACACAAATTGTGCCTAAGAATGCAGGAGAACTGAGAACTGCCTTGAACAAAGCTATCAGAGTCTTGCCTACTTTTCCAGGCTTTCCAATCCCAGTCTTACACGTGCTTCTGTAAGCCTGATGTGCATCCCAGTGGCTCGGACTGAGAGGACAAGACTCTCCTGCAAACCTGGTGTGATGGCTTTGGTTTGGCTCAGAGAGCTCAGGAGCTTGTCAGGGCTCCTCTTGGGGCTGAACACAGTCCAGGGAGCAAGGACTGGGAGACAAATCAACGTGCTCTACACACCAGCACAAAGCACTTCACCCAGATTATTCCAGAGGAAGAGTCTTAGGTTTATGCCAGTGAAATTTGACCATGAAATGGGAACCTCTTCCCTTTCCCTTAAACTTGAAACAGTGCAGATGGGGCTTTGGGTCATCAGGCCTGAGATGTTCAAACCTGTCTTTTTTCTCCCTCCAAAGCTCTACCTTCTGATGTCTCTCAGGTCAACCTTTATCTCCCCAAATACATTGTAGGAGCAAAAAAAGTTATTAAACTCCGGGGAGAAACTGGTTCCTTTCCTGCGAGACTTCGTTCCCGTTCCCTGTGAATGTCATTGTATCTGCTGTGTGCTGAGCAGGAAATGCATTATTGAAGCAGTTTCTCCTCCATAAACTGCTTTGCATCTGACTGTTTCATTGTAAATCCGTGGCCACAAAGTCAGGCCACCTTGGGATAACCCAACGTGAAACCTGACCTGATGAAAATGGTTCATGCCTCCCGGCCTGCATTGCAACCTGTGAGAAGGGCTTTTATTATTTATTCAAAACCTGTTTAAATCCCTCTCTTTCTGAAACAACCATTTTAAAAATATTAAAACACCACGGCTAAGCCGGGAGATTAAACAAGTTTAAACCTTATCATCGCAGGTGGGATATTAGTTGCAGCGAGGCGGGGAGGGATGGCAGGCTGCGCCGTAACTGGAGCCCCTCCGACTCGGTAACTAATCACCGAGAAAGCATTTGGGGAGGGAGGGGGAGAGCGGAGGAGGGAGCGAGACAAACAATGCGCCCGGGCTCCTGGCAACCCTCCCTGTTTACCATGGTGATGCACAAAAGGAAGAATGCCGCGCAGAGGAGCGGACCTGGGTCTGTCCCCGTAACACTTGCCCTACATTCGAGTGCTCCGGGAGGCTGAAAATGTGACCTTCAGATATTTTTTTTTTTCTCTGATGGGTGATGCTGCAGCTGGACAACACTGTTCCAAAGCTGGCAAAAAGCAGCAGATCTGCTTTTCTTCCATTACATATTTTTCTTTCAAATATTTAGCTGTCAATGCCTCTCTACCAGATCTCCACTCTTGTACTTATACTTTTTAAGGGCAGCCATATACAATCTTTCTGTGGGTTTTATTCACCCACAATTATAGCTTCATTGAAAATAATTGAATTAAACCCCATCAAACTGCAAAGTTTTCATGGAAGGGATGACTATTTAAAATATTTTCCTCTAACGAGAGTAAGATTTGCCAACAGGCCATTCCTGCTCTGAGGTACCATAACTTCCATTTTCTATTCAGGAATAGCTTATGAGAACAACTCCAGTGTCTCACAGCTGGATCAACCCTTTTCTTCTTTCCCCAGGGTTCTCCACAGCCACAGGCCTGTGTTTAGTCCCATGGTGCAGGAGGACCACAAGTGGAAGCACAGCCTGGTGAGCCCAGCAAGCAGATCCTAACCCCAAGACACAGATGTGCTGGACAGGAGAGCCCTGCCCTGCCCAACACTGTGGCAACAAAGGTGTTTATCAGTACCTGACCATCTGAGAGGTGAGAGAATCATTCAATGCCAAGAGAAATTACACTGGTTGCTTGCAATTTTAACCTCTTTTTGTCACCAGCATTGAAATGTATGGACTTGTTCCATTTCTAGGGCATCTTTACACACACAGTTCAGAGGATGCAATAGGAAAAAAAAGTGCAAATGAGGTTTTAGGGGCAGTAATCACACAGTGATATTTCAGAAATCCCAGTGCTCCATGAGAAGCTTCAGGAGGAAAATTTTAACACGTAAAAAACTCACTATGATCTAAAGAGTAGCTGAAGGCAAAAGAGATTGAAACCACAACACTACCTGTCCCTCGCTGTTGCTTCTGAAAAAAACCAAAAGCTAACACTCCCCCACACTCTGTCCAAGGAAGAAGGAAAGGTTTGGCAGCTGGGAGCTGGCTCACCTGGGCTGGACAGCTTTCACCTGGCCCTCACTGAGCAAAGTTCTAAGTGTACATTGGTTCATTTTAAACACAAACCTGTTTCTAACAGAAGAATTTGTGCTTTCACCGTGTACCACAGGTACTTAGGCAGGCAGGCACTGTGATTTGTATAAACCCAAATCATTAAACAGCCCTTGGCCACTGCTCAGAGTGAGACAAGTACCTGCCTGAGCTCTGTACTTGAATTCTTACAGGAGGAAACGGGGGGGCAAAGTTAATAGAAATCTCAGAGCACTAAAAATGCAAGTGAAACTCCTGGAAGGAGAACTCCTGAATGCTGCATCCAGAAACACTTAGGAGAAGGAATCTGCAAACAGTAAACAAGGTGCTTTGGTGGGGTCACTGGGGGTTGTGAAGGGCAGAAATACACTGTGAGAGATGGAGGGGGAAAATCCTCTAACCTTGGGTTGCTTGAGGCATTAATACAATTTTGGGTGGAAATTGTTAAAGAAACTCTTAATTGTGATTGGAGGAATACTCCAGCAAGACGTGGGAAAAGGTAGATTTCATTGGAGATTTCCATGAGATTCTCATGAGTAGCACAGAAGTGGAACACAGGGAGAATCCACATGGCTCACAGAGCATCCCAACATGTTGCCTCTTGGAGGATGGACTTTCTAGTCATGATGTGGCTCAGGTACATTTCCAACTACCAGCTCTGAAGGATTGGAGTGATTGCCCAGTGGTTTAGGATTTTGGTGGGTTTCTTGCTTTGTTTGGGGGATTTTTTTTACCTCCCTCCCTCTAAGTATTGTCTCTGCAGTGTAGGATGTTGGTTTTGGTTTGTTTTTCTGAGTGACTCAGGCAGCCCATCCACATTCAGTATTCCTATACACAGTTTAGTTTTGTGTGGGGGATAATCACCACTTCCTATCCCAGCTACATTAGTCTCTTCCCATGTACCAGCAGCATATAATTACAGTTTGGGATGCAAAACATGTTTAAAGCTTGATGCTAAAATATTCCTGCACAGAGACATACAGAAAACCTTTCCATCTGCTGTGTGTGGCTCTAAGTCACCACCCTACATTGTCCATTGGTGCCCAGTTTGTACTCAGAAAACACCCCAAGACCAACCAGTCCTGACCCCCTGTTGAACTGGGCAAGCATTTTTTGGAAGTACAAACCATCAATGGCCACAAACACAAGTGATACATAACTGTCTTATTAAAATCTAATGACACTTATGATGCCTTAAAATCATGGAATTAATGACATGGTCCACAAGATGTCTAACACTGCCTTCCACTCATGACACAGCCCCAATATTCTACAACAAGCACATCCCCAGTGAAAGCCTTATTTAAATGCATCTGCTTTAATAAGTAAAACAGTTCTTTATCAGGTCTCATCCGTATGCAAAACCTCTTTTTTTTTGTCAGACCGAGTCGGAAATCCCCCCGGTTTTGAACATTTATTAGGCTTTAATGCAGAGGTCGCCACACAGAAGGCAGCAGGGGCGGTAGAGTCCTCACAACCGACCGTGCCAGTGAGACCTGCCCGGGGCCCTCAACCTGTCCGAGCGGCACAGAGGAGGCCCGCAGCGCTCTGCTCCCAGCCCCTGGAGCTGCGGTGTCCCCCGAGCATCCCCGTCCCGCGCTGCCCTGTCCCGCCAGCCTTGGGCTGCGGCGACACCTCCCGGGAGCCGCCGGCACAGAACGGCCCCGGCTCCGCTCCCCCAGCGCTCCAGCCACCGTTCCCAAACAGCCCGCGGGTTTCTGACAGCGGGGACAGCGACTTCTCTCCTACTCGACATTCGTGTTATTCGTTCCTCACAGAGGCAGCCCTTTGTTTTACTATCAGGACGCGCAACACCAATATAAGATCATAGGAGACGAGACTGTAAGCTCTTTGCTACACAAGGGAGCTGGAATCTAACTGGCAAGTGGGTGAAAAATGCTTAAATAGCGGTAATTAAGAGCCCCATTACTTCTTAACCCAGTGCAGAATTGTCAAAAGCCCAGAATATTTGCCCGTACAGACAAACACTGGCAGTGGATAATAGGAATAAATAAGTACAAGCACACACTGGGAACATCCTTAAGTCCCAGTTCAGCCCAAACACTCTCCCGAATTATGCAAAACCTTTTTTTCTGGTTATGACCTTTGAAAGGTTATATGTGAGAATGCAAGATGCCCTTTGAAAATTCACTTGTAAATCACTTCCACACCAGCCCTGTGTACATTCCAGTTAATGGTGTCTGTTTTGCTCTAATGGGGACTGAGATTTTAAGGCCCCTGTCAGAGGCAGAAGCTCCCAAATTCTAAGCAGCAAGGAAGAAGATGAAGTGTCTTTATCTTCCTATTGATGACTTGGGCTGCACTTAGTGAAAGAAAAAAAACACCCTCCATAGCTCCTGAATCACATCCTAAAGGGAAGTCAATCCTTCTCCAGGGGGAACAGCCTGGTGGCTCCAGCAGCTCAGAAACCTCACAGTCCCAGTTGGCTCTGTGGGGGAACTCCAGTATTTGTACCCCAACACAAATGTAGGGGTGCACAAGGACCCTACTGAGGTCCCTTTGGAAACAGGCCCTGGGATTTCACACAGGCTCAAGGTGTGGGGAAACTGGCTGCTGAGAACAGCAAACAGCACTGACCCCTCCTGTCAGCTCAGTCACATCCTCTGCCCCCTCAGCACCACATTTCACCCAGGAATGCTTCCAGCTACTCTTCAGTGACGAATATGGAGCAGCATCATTACATTCAGACACAGAAAGCAGATTAAAGCTTCTGAAGTCAAGCTGAAATGGGATTCTGAAGTGTTTTGCAAGCTTGGGCCTGTGCTGTCAGTGAGCACAGGACAGGACAGTATCTGGCCACTCTCACTACCTTTATCCCAGAAATGAGTGTTCCTAGATGCTTGCTTTTCAGTCTCAGCTCTCCTCCATAAGGGTTTTTTCCCCCCTCCTTAACAGAATGGCACAGTCTTCAGCCTCCTCCCCTGGTTCCCATCTTCTTTGGAAAATAAACAGCTCTGATTGTTGTGCACTTGAGATTATGAAAACATCAAGTCCATTAGTATTTGGCAAAGTGCTCTCTCATTTCCTTCTGATGTAATAATTGAGAGAGAGGGAGCGGAGACTGCAAAGATAGCACAAGGCACGAGTTAATGACCTTCTCACATGTACGTGTGGGCTCTTTTACAGGGAGCCTTTTCCAAGCCCCATCTCGCCTCCACTCATACTGTTGCAGCTGAAACACTGCTTCAATGTGGCTTTTATTATTTGATCTGCTGTCCCTTGGCCAGCCTTCAGAGGCAGCTAAATGGCAGGCAGGTGTGGGGGGCTGAGAGACAAAAAGCAAATGGAGCTAATGCTTCAGCAGCCCCACTGCACACAGGCCTTCAGCCCCAGGCCCCACGGGCAAATGCCACTGTTGCCCATTTCTTGTTGCCTGATTTGGTTTCACTTACACATTTAAGTCAAGGAGGGGAATGTGTTCTACTTCACTTTCTGAGAGGGATTCTTTGGAAGACTTGAAGGCCTGATAAAAATCAGGACGTGGGTGGAATGAGTGTAGAAAGAGATCAACTGTTGAAAGAAAATTAACTGAGGTCAATGGTTGCTACTCTATAAAGTATTGGACTGGCCACCCACTTATTAGACTGCCAAATTTGTGTCTACTTTAGGTGCCTAGAGCCAAATTAGAGTGGGATAAATTCCATGGGTGGGTATAGTGTTCCCTGCTGGCTTTCTAGGGACTCGACTTTAGTCTTTTGAAGTGCTGCTAGAAACCTCCAGAAATGTGTAGCTTTCCACACTAGCTTAACTGGAACCTGAGCCAAAAATCTCATCTCATTTAAAAAAATAATCTTAATTTGACAGCTCAGGTTTTGGGGAAATAAAGATTACCCTGTGCCAAGTGCTCTCATTTGAGGGCCAAAAGGTGATGATGTAGATACTAATCCTCCCCCCAACCCCAAATCCCAGTCCCTCCCTGTACCAGGTATCCCTGCTCCCATTGGATTCACAGTAGTCAGCAGCCTGGAAAGAGGAAGCACATGTGGGATCACAAGCAGACCTCAGTGAGGTGCTCCCTCCTGGAGGTGAAGGCTTCTGCCAAGGCTGCCCAGGCTGGATGGAGCTCTGAGCAACCTGGGCCAGTGGAAGGTGTCCTGCCAGTGGCTGGGGGTTGGAATGAGAGGAGCTTTAAGATCCCTTCCAGCCCAAACCATCCTGTGATCACAGATTACTGGTGTCTGTTAAATATGGGCAGCAGTGCCAGAAGGTCCCACACTTCCTTGGTGCCTAGAGAAGGAATCCTTCCCCTTTCCCCCCTACAAGGGTGTGCAGACCCCTTTTCCACCTGTGTCTGGAAGCTGCAGAGTTAGGCAGGTTAGATGGATGTATTCCAAGTCCCAGCAGGGTTTGGGCTCCCCCTGTTTTGCCACCCTGGACTTAACATGTTCCCAGGTAACTCAGAGCAGCAGCATTGTTCAGGGGGATCACTTTTACCATCTTTTCACCTCCAATTCCTAAAAGGAAGTGACGAATGGATTACAGGACTGATCTGTCCCAGAAGACACATAATTTTGGAAAGGGCCTTTAGAAGGGACCCCTGCTCTTTCCAGGGCTATGTAACAGTCCTGATCTGCCAATCTAATATACTCTTATATTTAATCATGAAAAACTTCATATCAGAAGAAAATGGTCTTTTTCCAGAGCTCGCTGCAAGTTGTTTCCTTCCTCCCTGCTCATTTCCTCCCCTCATATTTTATACATGCAAAGGCATATACATTCCTACTCCTTTCTGCCATACTTCCATGGCTTCAGTTTTGATTTCATTGATTGCACACACCAGTGTCTGCAGAGCTGCCTTAAGTAAGTCGGATCCGCTGGGAATTCAAGGTGAATACATTTTTCTCCTGCAGATACATTGTTTTAGTTAAAAGCCACTCCGGCTGCTCCATAACAAAACCAGACACAGTGGGCCCCATTGTCCGGCTCTTGGCCCAGGGAGCACGTATGGATTAAGTGATGAATTGCAAAAAGGGCCTAAAAGCCAAGCTGTAACTTCACAAAAAGGCCATTAAAGGTGAGCGCTGTCAGTAAAGTGCCCATTCAGAAGGGCTTTTATGACCCTCGCTCTTCCAGAGACGTTCAGGAGCTGCAAATCGTTCAGGCTCCCAGACTCTGCTGCCCAAGTGACAGATCCTCGGCTGAACTTGGCCGGGAGAGCTGCAGGGATGGTGGTTGGAGCACTGTCACTGCCTACCCGCAAGCTGGGGAGGGAAAGGAACACCTTGATCCTAATCAAAGACAAGTCAGCACTGAAACCTCAACGTGGAAAAATTAGGGGATAAAACCCAACCAAGCCAAACCAACAGAAAATGAAAGCACATATTTTTTTGCCTAAACCTCACCTCCATTAATTCTGCATAAAATCTAATCATGTCTCCTGCTATACATCCCTTTATACAGCTTTCAGTGCATCTCTCAAGCATTGCAGAACGCCAAGTGCTTCACGGGTTTGTGGTTATTCGAGGGGAGGCACTCAAAGCATGTCAGAACCACAGAATAGGTGTCAAGTAGGACAGAAGATGTCCTGTCACAGCACTCAGGGTTGGCCTCTCTCTCCTGTCTCCCTGCCATGCAGGCAGCACTGCTGTCACTAAGTGCATCACCAGCCCTTCAGCAAGTCCTTCCTAGCAACAAAGTTTTTACTAGAAAATTCAATCTATTACTGAAAATTTCTACCTACTACTGAAATTTCAGTCTCTTAAGGATGAAGAACAAATACTTATCCCAAGAGCTGATTTTCTTACAGTGAAGATAAGAAAAGAGAGCACAGAGAACAGTAACAAACATAGGCCTGTGAATCAAAGTTTAGCTCACCACTACTGATTAAGCTTTTCAGACTTCCTGAGCAATAGAAATTAGAGCAATATCTGCTATTGCTTGTAAGATGGGGGTATAGACAATGTAAATTATTTTTTGAGCTCCTTCTGGAGAGATACAAGCAGTCACTACAGCCTGTTATAAAACAACCCAACACAAACCTGACCACATTCACAGCCAAATTCAAACCTAACCTGTGCAGCCAGAGAACTGCAACCCAACCAGAACAAGAACATGTCCTCAAAACAGCCAACACCAGGCAAAAAACCCCAGCAGCTTGCCAGGAAACATCTTTATCTGCACATGTCCTTCCAAATAAAGACACGAAATAAACCAAACCACCAGGGAGCACAGCAGAAAAAACACCAACACAGCAACACATACACAAAGTTTATCATTACAAAAGAAGTCCTCTTACCTTGCAGGCTTCTGTAGGTGGAGAGTGACCCCAGGGGTTGGTAACAGCTCCTGAAACAGCTTGGAAACCTCCAAACATCTTTTCAAAAAAAACAACCAAACAAAAAAAGCCTACAGGCTCTCCATGAAGGTCTTATATGAGGCTTCTGTAGGTAGGAAGGAGGGCGGGTGGGTGCATCTCTGTCACCTGTGGGGACCTGGAAGGCTGCTGGGATTGGTCAGCAGGAGACACAGGTGGGAATTCAGGGCTGGCTGAGGGCAGAGACAGGTGAAAGCACTGAATTAATCAAGTTCTGTAACAATTGAATAACTGAAGGGGGCTGAGCTTTGCCCTCATGGGGCTGGTTTACTATGGCAGCCTGTCCACACTGTGCCAGCAGTCCAGGAGCCCTTGGGAAGGCCCAGGATACCTGCTGGTTGTGGAGTTATGGGAAGTCTTCCAAGAGTACCAAAAATGGCTTTTTGCTTTCCTGTAAAATGCAAGATTCTTAGAAGTTGACATAAAGACACTTTGAATCCCCCAGTGGTTTGGGTTGGAAGGGACCTTAAAGATCATTTCATCCCACCCCCTGCCATGGGCAGGGACACCTTCCACCAGCCCAGGTTGCTCCAAGCCCCGTCCAACCTGGCCTTGGACACTTCCAGGGATCCAGGGGCAGCCACAGCTTCTCTGGGCAACCTGGGCCAGGGCCTCCCCACCCTCACAGCCTGGAATTCCTTCCCAATCTCCCATCTCTCCCTGCCCTCTGGCACTGGGAAGCCATTCCCTGTGTCCTGTCCCTCCATCCCTTGTCCCCAGTCCCTCTCCAGCTCTCCTGGAGCCCCTTTAGCCCTGGAAGGGGCTCTCAGCTCTCCCTGGAGCCTTCTCTTCTCCAGGTGACCCCCCCAGCTCTCCCAGCCTGGCTCCAGAGCAGAGGGGCTCCAGCCCTCTGATAATCTTCATGGAATATCCCAAAACAATATAGGACTTCTAATTTCCCTTCACTGAAGTT
Source organism: Pseudopipra pipra (assembly GCF_036250125.1). Classification (NCBI taxonomy): domain Eukaryota; kingdom Metazoa; phylum Chordata; class Aves; order Passeriformes; family Pipridae; genus Pseudopipra; species Pseudopipra pipra. The sequence goes on along the minus strand of NC_087566.1, from coordinate 2,522,919 downwards.
TAAAGTTTCCAGATAGATCAAAGGAGGAAGCTTGTTTGTCCCCAGACTCTGAAAGACTCATATTTATATAATGGCACTTCTGCCTCCTGAATGGCTTTATATGTAGCCCAACATAATTTCAATTACTGTTGGGTTTTTTTAGCTGTATCTTATAATTTTGTACAGATTATAGGGTTCTACATGGCCTGGTGACAGATAGCAGCTCACATGTGGTACTGCAGTGTGCACACACTTCAGTGGTATAGACTTGCTAGAGGGAAATTGTGCCTGAGTTCCCTCACACGCTGAATGAAAACCTCCAGAAGATGAAGGAGAAGGAGCTAAACCCAACCCTGACTGTTTCTATCAAGCTTTAAAAAAACAATTCATAGAGCAACAGATTCTTTACAAATATTTTGATCACTCCATGAAAGAAAAACATGCAACTTTCTTCTTCGTAGGGGGACTGAAAGGAGTGGTTTGTTGACTTCTGTGTGATGCTTTGAACTCTGTAGTTTGGTGACCTTGTGAAATGTTAGGTGATGGTGTCTGAAGTACAGATTTTCAACCCAAAGCAGGGCAGTCTACCGAGCCTGGAGCATTGGCTGCCTCGTAGCTGAAGGGAACCATCATCTCTCAGTTGGGACCGGTAGCTCAGAGGTGTTTCTTGGGCAGCTGCATTTTAGCTTGAGCTGTATTCCCTGCCTTCTCCAGCTCCTGGCTGAATTCAGAGTTTCAGACAACAAGAAGACAGTACTTTGAGGCCATTTCTTTCTCCACAGCAGCAGATCCTCTCCCAGCACTGCTTTGCTGCCCCAGCTGGCTCTGTGAGATCCCCTCACTCTGACCTTCCCCGGCCCTGAAAATCCAAGCCCCGGCTTCGGTCAAGTTGTAATCCTGAGCTGCAGATAAACTTCTCCTTTGGCTGGGAGCAGCCAGGGCCGTGTGCTGTGACCAGCTGGGTGAAACCTTACACATTTGGGTGCAGTTGTTTGCTGTGATGGAGCTGTTCCTACACGAGCAGCTCCCTCCTCACCACCCACCCGGACACACGCGCTCCCCTCAGCCCTAAGGAAAGCAGCTCCTCTGGCACAGTGCCTGTGTTTGGGGCTTCACTCTGACATGTCTTTGCCTCACACATTGCTGGGAAGGTGTTGGAAAGGCACCACAGCCTCTCTCAGAGCGGTGCTCTTTAAACTTTCTACTGATTAGGGGCCTTTTAGCACTCAGCTGGCTTTTCCTAATGGATTTTTCCTTTTCATTGAGACCATTTTTTTTTGCAGGCGTTGCCAAAGTAAACAGTCAGGGATGGCTATTTGGAAAGCAGGGGAGAGAAGAAAGGGGCAGAGCATCAGAACTGGTCCAAATGTGTCCCGACAAGCACTATACATCAATTGATATGTGCTGAGGGCCAAGTCCTGCCAGAGTTAAAATCTCTGGGAAAAGGAGTCCATTAGTTGAGAGACAGGCACAACAGATACAACTGCAAGGTCTTCTCTGGGATCAAAGGATGCCATGCCTGAATTCTGGAGCCTTTAGGGGGAGCGGGGTGTGAGCTTGGCATTAATCAGCCCCCTTCTGATTTATTTCCAAAGTCTTGAAGTCAGAGGAGGTGTTTGAGTAACTCCAGCCTCACAAAGTTCAAGCGTATCAGTCCTTCACTGCTCTGAAGGAGATAATTCAGCCTTCAGCCACCCTGCTGTGTGGGAACTTATCAGGCACCATCCCAAATGAAACCTCCTCTGCACTGCTCTGCTCAGTGGAAACCCCACATCTCTGGAAAAGTGCAGGATGTGGTCCAGGCCAGTAGGAAGAACTGGGCATGGTGTGCTGTTCCCAGCTGGGTTGGTGTGTCTGGTGCAGGCCCTGAATGCCCTGAGATGTGCATTACAGATGTGATACATTTATGGCCTGCAATTTTTATCAGTCAGGCAGGGCCAGGGCCTGGGACTCTGAAAAAAATTGTCCTAAATTTTACAGTGATGCCTTGACACAAAGTATGACAGGAACAAAGCAGAGCTTTTGTGGAATGTCTTCCTTCCCCATCCCATCTCTGCACTGATTTGCTTCTCAGTCCAGCCAGCTGCTGAATGTCTGCTCTTCTGCTTCCTCCTCAGATTAATTGCAAGAGTTCAGAGTTTTCCCCTTCAGCTGGGACTTGCTCCTTGCTGGAAGCTTCACCCTTGTTTCACCTTGCAAAGCAGTGAGGGGTCACCTGGCTCCTGCTGGTCAAAGCTGAGCGAGGTCCCTTTGCAAAGGGACGTTCTCCTCTGCAGAGCAGAATCCAAGGACAGAGGTTGGGCTGCTGGCAGCCAGACCTGATCAGATGTCTCGAGTGCTCAGGACTCCTGCAGGGCTCCTCTCCCCACAGCAGAGTCTCCCAAATGTCCAGGGACAGGCTCTCATGAGACTTTGATCCACGCCAGGGATGGATTCCAGATGGATACTCCCCCAGCCCTGGCCTACGGGCATGTTTCACACAGCATTGATGGGGTGTTAACGATGCCACAATTTCAGCCAAGCTCCTCGGACATGCTGGGTGGGGAATGAGGAGAGCAGCTCGTTAATAAAACCCTGCTGGGCCCCGGCACTGTTACCTGCAGCACAGCCAGAGGAGCCCTCGGTGCACCTGGGAGGAGGAGGTGAAGGTGCTGGCCCTGCCTGTCACCAACCTGCCGTTTCTGGCAGGGAAGTTCTGGGCAGTGGGCAAGTGATGACTCGATCCCGTGGGTTCCAGAGGGGATTTGTCACCGGGAGCTGTGTCCTGAGGTGTGAGGACATGGGAAAAGCAGAACAGGGCTGGGCTTGGGCTGCTTCAGTGGCATCACCACACGCCTGCTCTGCTCATTTTTGGCTCAGACATCCCACTTTCCCACTTCCTTTTTGCTGGAGTGAATGGTGCTGACCTGTTTAGTCTTTTTTGTTATGGGCATTCCATGTCTTCAATCATATTTTGTCATCCTTCTCTGTACCTTTGCAGTTCTGTTCCACCCTGCCTGTGCCTGGATGGACCCAGGAACATCCAGAAGGCCCAGGGAAGCTGGGTGTGTGCAATGGTTTGACTGTGATCCCTGTTTTTTTCTCTCTTTATGTCCTCACAGTTAATTTTTCAAAGGCATTGTGCTATTTTTATTCATGGAAATACCTACAGCAACTATGAGATCTTTTGAATGTTACATCCTAACTTACCTCAGGATAAATTTATCTTAGAATACCTTAGGATATCTCAGTTTAGAGGCAGTTCCACATCTATGTGTTTGGCATCATTTTCTTTATGTTTTTTGGGCGTCACTATGAATTCCTTCTGACATTTTATTGGCCAGTTCCACAGCATTCTGGGATCTCTCTGTAAGTCTTCGCTGGAATTTTTAGCTTCCATTGTCCTGGATAATTTTTTATCACCTTGACCGAAGTTTGCAAACTAATGCTCTGCATTCTGCTGAGAGTCTTTCCCTTACTATGAACCAGAGCTCCAGACAATGTGTCAGTGCAATTAGTTGTTACACAGACAAGGGGAGCAGCAAAGCCAAAGATTTGCCTAAAATCACACATCAGTTTGGGCAGGTTTAGAATTAGAGTTTAGCTCTTTCCTCTCCACCCAATCCCTTTAACGTGCCTTCCTTACTTGCTTATTAAATCTGGAGCTGTTGTTCTGTATAACTGCACCCTTAATAACTGCAAACCCATTGCCGAGGAGGCTGAAGGGCTGGAGAGTGGCTGCCCAGCAAATTGGAACAGCAGCTCCATTCCATAAGTGCTTGGCCCGGGGCACTCCGAGGTTATGCATTAACACAGTGCCAGTGCCCCTCACCTCCCGGGCACCCCGGGCTGCCAGTGTCCACAGGAACAGGGAACTGGGCTGGAGAGCTGCACAGGGGAGTCGTGCACCTGTGACAGAGGTCACCACACATCCCCTCACCCCTGGTCAAGAATCTGCAGCAAAGGGTTTGTGCTCTCTGTGGACTCAGCCACCCAAACTGCCTTAATAACTGAACAAAGCACAGACATTCTGGGAAAATGAGTGTCTACGTTCTCTTGGCTTCTGGCTGAAATTGTTCAGGGAGGGGAGGTGCTGTACTTGTGGAAAGGGTGTTGGATAAAAGCAACATTTCACCAGCAGAAAGGCCCAACTTAAAAAACCAAGCAGCAACACGAAGTGCAAAGGGCACACAGGTGCTGGGGGGATCTGCAGCTCCACTGCTGACAGCAAGAGAGGGGTGTCCTCTGTCCCTGCTGCAGCAGAGAACAGGGCCCTTGGTGGACAGGCCCACGCTGAAGAACGAGTTGTTTTCCACCTGGGCTCCCTGTTTTTTATGGCTAAAGTCACCCTGGGGCCGGGCTGAGCGCTGCTGTCGCGTGTCCCCGCGCGGGTCCGTCCCTCTCCCTTCCCTCTCTCCGGGGTGCAGCAGGTGTGTCCCTGCAGCCGGACACACGCTCCAGCCTTGGAAGGGGGAAACAAAAACCAGCGCAATTACCGTGGACTCCCAAACGCTGCCGAACCCGGCGGCTCGGGGAGCTGCTCCAGCCCCCTCTTTTAGCACTTCCACGGGCCATTACCCGGCCGGGATTAACAATCCCTGCCCTGCCAGGCGCACCTCACCCCTCACCTGCCTCCCCGGCGTGTCCTGTCCCCAGGCACTAATGAAATGACCCCACCGCTGATTACAAGTGGGGTGGAGGCTTTGACCGCTGAACCCACACCTGCTCGCGTGGTTGACCTTTAATGGTCCAGCTCTGGAGCTGTGAGCGCTTTAATTTGTTTTTTTTAAAAGCCCGGTCTAGGAAGAAGCTGGAGTTTCATTTGCCATCAAAACGTGACCCCTGCTGGAAGACCAGGGATGTGGCTTCTGGTTATCCATAAGGACAATCCCGCAAAGGTGGCATAGATGTGATTAATGTGACGTGTCACAGCTGCCACTGACCGCAGGAAATCACGTATAACTGAAAAAAAGGTTGGCTTAAAAAGAATTCTTACAGTATTCACCCAGCTGCAAGGGCAAAAAAGTCTTGCTTTGGGATTTTTTCATCAGTGGGATTGGGTTTTGCAGAATTACAGGAACCTGTGAGGTTTTCCTGCAGGGCTGTGTGATCCTTTTTTAATGGGGATTCTGGTGGCAGGAAGTTCTCAAAACACTCCCAGTAGCAGCAATGCATTTGAGGATGTAGTTTGTTCCTAGGTTTAGACCAGCCTGACATTTTCCCAATGGCAAAATATTTAAATAAAAACAAAGAGAGCGTCAGGCTGGTAGGAGTTTTTTTAAACATACGTCCAATTTACTGTGTAAGGAAAATAAATTGGGTTTGTGAAGGCCCCAGGCCTGCCCTGGCTGCCACGTGGGCTGTGTCAGCTCTCTGCTGGCCTCTCTGTGTCCCCTAAAAGGACCCAGCTGGATGAGCATCCCTGCCTGGGAAGGAGCTGATGGTGCTCTGTAGATGGCAAAGATCCTGCAGGAGCAGGTCTGTCTGCAGTGGAATGTCTGTCCCACAGCAAAAGGGGGGTGTGAGGCAGGAAAGCCCCTCAGTTCCTGGGATGGGCAGGCAGAGGAGGTGGCTGGGTACCAGAGGGTGGGTTCAGAACTGAAAGGAGAGCCTGGCTTTTGGGCCCAGGCTCTGTGGAGCAAACAGGGGGAGCCAGGGAAGTCTGGCAGGTGTTGCAGGACCATGGAAGACATTCTTGTAGGAAGAGTTCCCAGCAGTTCCCGTGTCCCTGCTGCAAAGGGGCCCTGGGGGAAGCTTTTTAAAATCCTAGTTCTGAAAGGTTTCACTAAGCAAAAAAAGCTCATATTTATCAGATAAACCAGCATATATTCTATGGCTTTAGCTTCTGTGAGCTCTCTTGGGTATGCTCATCCCTGGTTACACTGTCTGGAAGCAGAGGCAGAGCTGCCACACATGGAATGGTCTCAGCCTGGAGCAGGGCTCAGGTCGGGTCTCACCCACGGACAGCTCAGGGCAGCCTGAATTTGGAGCTGGCCTCACACCCAGCCTGGTGGCACCTTCTCCCAGGCCTTTGGAGGGTATTTCAGGTTTCAGCAGAACAGCCCTGAGGTTTCCATGTCCCCTGGGAAGCCCCCTGGGACTCCTGCTTTGATGCCTGGTCAGGGAACAGCCAGCGGAGCACAAACCAGGGGCTGCCACAGAAACCTGGGGCTGAGGGTTAAGGGTCACTGTCAAAACAGGGAAGTGGAAACAGCACAATTTTATAAATCCTGCTTTGTTGTTAGAGACCAAAGACTTCCTGTTTGGGGATCTCAGGGCTGTTTCCATTTCCACTGCAAATGGGGAGAGACTGGCCATAAACCTCATGTTTACTTCATGATTTCTGCTGCTTTCTACATGTGCTGAAACGGTTTTCAGGTGGCCACAACATTTTGTCAAAAATAGAAATGGCAGCTGAGAGAGGAAAAGCAGTTTAATGTCAGCCTGATCTTTAAAAACATTTTCTTTATTGGTATTGAAGGGCCCATCACCACAGTACTGTGCCCAGTGTCATAAATATTCCATTATTCTTATGAATCAACTGAGATTTCAGTGTTTTCAGTTCTTCCTTACAGTCCTCATGGAACATTTAGATTGTAGTTTTGTCTTTAAAGCCAATAAATTAACCACAAAGTGGTTAATTTAACAAGTACAGCGATTCCAGGTACTCACAGCACTCACAGGGGAAGTCCAAAGTGCAACTCTTCTGTGGGAACTTACACAGGGGAATTGTACAGTGTCATTTAGTACCAGAATTTACCAAAAGATACAAACTTAAAAGTTAAAAAAAAAAAGGAAAAAAAAAAAGGAAAAATCTTAGGGAGTATTGTGTAACTATCTGAATTCAGAAACAAGATGCACCAAAATTCAAGTGGACTGGAATTAACAGCTACAGAGGAAATCCCAAACCCATGGAACAGGTTGGCAATTCCTGCACCCCGTCACTGGATGCACCTGTGGGCTCCAGCTCCTCATGGAAAAGGAGTTCTTTTAGGATACTCTGCAAGGGAGGGAGCTGTGAAGATCAGCTGGAAAGCAATTTGGGTCTGCAGAAACTCCCTCAGCCAGCACTGGGGTAACAGAAGGCTCCGTCCTGCATCCCAGGATGGCCACAGCTGGATCCCCCCCACATCCTGGGATGGCCACAGCTGGATCCCTCCTGCATCCCGGGATGGCCACAGCTGGATCACTCCTGCATCCCAGGATGGCCACAGCTGGATCCCCCCCACATCCTGGGATGGCCACAGCTGGATCCCTCCTGCATCCCGGGATGACCACAGCTGGATCCCTCCCACAACCCAGGATGGCCACAGCTGGATCCCTCCTGCATCCCGGGATGGCCACAGCTGGATCCCTCCTGCATCCCAGGATGGTCACAGCTGGATCCCTCCTGCATCCCAGGATGGTCACAGCTGGATCCCCCCCACATCCTGGGATGGCCACAGCTGGATCCCCCCCACATCCTGGGATGGCCACAGCTGGATCCCCCCCACATCCTGGGATGGCCACAGCTGGATCCCTCCTGCATCCCACCATGGTCACAGCTGGATCCCCCCCACATCCCAGGATGGTCACAGCTGGATCCCTCCCACATCCCAGGATGGTCGCAGCTGGATCCCTCCTGCATCCCAGGATGGTCACAGCTGGATCCCTCCTGCATCCTGGGATGGTCACAGCTGGATCCCCCCCACATCCCAGGATGGCCACAGCTGGATCCCTCCTGCATTCCAGGATGGCCACAGCTGGATCCCTCCTGCATCCCAGGATGGCCACAGCTGGATCCCCCCACATCCCAGGATGGCCACAGCTGGATCCCCCCACATCCCAGGATGGCCACAGCTGGATCCCCCCACATCCCAGGATGGTCATGGCTGGATCCCTCCTGCATCCCAGGATGGCCACAGCTGGATCCCTCCTGCATCCTGGGACAGCCACAGCTGGATCCCCCCACATCCTGGGATGGTCACAGCTGGATCCCCCCACATCCCAGGATAGCCACAGCTGGATCCCTCCTGCATCCCAGGATAGCCACAGCTGGATCCCCCCCACATCCCAGGATGGCCACAGCTGGATCCCTCCTGCATCCTGGGACAGCCACAGCTGGATCCCTCCTGCATCCCAGGATAGCCACAGCTGGATCCCTCCTGCATCCTGGGACAGCCACAGCTGGGGGGTGGCACCACAATTAAGGATGGAAAGGGAAAAATTTCAGACTATTTAAAATGTGCTCAGGAAGGTCACAGGTTTTCTCTTCTTGAAGTACAGAAAATGAGACCTTATCTGAGACCTTATCTGAAGATTCAGCCCTAAGTTTTTCCCAAATCTATTCCTATGGGAGCTGAATGTGGAACAGGCCTCTGGTCCCGTTCAGGAGCAGCCCTGGGGGCTCTGGTTGTTCACTGAGTGTTACTTTTGCCTGTCTGTGTTCAGAACTGACCCTGTAAACCCAAAGTGTCCTGGTCTGAAGGGACCTCCTGGGTCCAACAGTCCAGCCAGGCCCTGCCCACAGCAGGCACAATCATCCCAGAATCCCAGAGCATCCAGAGCTGGAAGGGACCCACAAGGATCATCGAGCCCAACCCCTGGCCCTGCACAGACACCCCAAGAACTGCTGCTCAGTGATGGCTCCACTGAGCCTTCAGCTCCTCCAGGATGGGGACTCCACAGCTTTCCTGGGAACAGCGGGTGGGGCTGATGCTGGGAATGTCCCTGATGCTGGGAATGTCCCTGGCCCTGGGCAGGGAGGGGGCACAGCCACTGCCACCTCCTGTCAGACTCACCTGCAGCACAGAGAAGCTCCTCCAGAGCTGGTGAGGCTCCTGTGTTTGGAACTGCTCCTGGAAAGGCTGGATTATCCCAGGCTGCTCCCACCCACCCCCTCGGGCAGGACTTTACTGCTCATCTCAGCACTGACACCGAATTTAAACATTTAACATTTAATCCCAGCTCCATTCCTGTCCCATGGATCTGCACCTTTCAGGGAATGCTGAAACCTCCGAGCTCAGAACCCCCCAAGAAGAAAACTCCACCAACAGCTTCAGTAATTCAATAATTTATTCATCTAAAAAAGTGTGTAAAAGTATATAGCTCTCATCCACAAGGTATATATGAATGACATTTAAAATGGAGGTCTTTTATTATTATTGTTTCTTTTTATCAAAGTCTTTTTTCTTAGTGTATTGTACCAGCGATATACTGTAGATTTAAAATGAACTTCACATTTTTTTTTTGTTTTCTTTCAAATTGTCGGCTATATATAAAAGAAGCTCACTGCAAAATGCTCAGAGAAAAAAAAACAACCCAAAAAAAAACAAAAACAAAAAAAGAAATTAAAAAAAAAAAAAGAAGAACTTCAGAACTCCCCAGAAATGTACAGCTTTTACATTTAAAAAAGGTTCTGAAATATACATACAAGCATGCTGGACATCCCCACCCTCCCCTCCCGTCAGCCCAAACCACTGCCAGAAGAATTCTGAGTTAGGCATGATTTTCCAAAGTTAGAAATAAAAATTAAAAAAAAAAAAAATTTAAAAAAAAAAAAAAAAGGAAAAAGAAAAAATAAAATAAGTTTCTTCACTCTGTAGGAAAGCCAGGGCTTGTACATTTCAGATTAATTCAGTAAAAAACTCACAAGTAAAATAATGCATATTTAAGGGAAATATTATACAGAACTTTTCACACTGAAGTACATAAGATTTTTTTTTCTTTAAAATCTATTGCCATTCATTTATTTTGCACAAAAACGTATAAATATGTCACCAGCTTCTCTTAACTTAAAAAAATTAAATAAAAGACACCAGATGAAAACTACTCCTTGCTGCCCTTTTTTTTTTTTTATTTCTAATTTTTGCTTAGAACCAGGTTTGTGGGGAAGAAACGCCCCTGGATAAAAACGGCCCATTTAAAAACAATAAACAAAATAATAATCCAAAGTTCAGATGAATCCTGGGAACAAATAACCCCCAAATGGTAAAAGATTACAAATGTCTACTTTACATTTTTTTCCTCCCCAAGTTAAATTTTTTTTTTTTATACAAGTTTACAATCTTCATCTTTTTATGCTCTTCAAAAGGCCTTGAGAATTTTCTTTTCTGATTAAGAAAAAATAGTACTGCAATATTTTTAAAGTCAATTTTACACTGTACACATTAGATACAAATGGTTTGATATCAGATTTTTTTTTTTAACCTATACATTGCAAAGAGGATACGATACCCACGTGGAGGTGTGTGCAGAGAAGGAAATAATCCATTTACAGGCTCCTCCTCTGCCTCCACCTTCTCATTACACAAGCAATTCTTTTTTTTCTTTTTTTTTTTTAATTATTTTATAGAATTTGTTTTAAATGTTACATCATCTCAAGAAAAATACTTTTTAAAACCATAGAATTTCATTTTTTTTTAATTTTTTTTTTAATTATTATTATTATTATTATTTTTTTTAACCAGAACACACGAAAAGTCTTTTTTTTTTTTTGGAAGAACTTTTTTTCAAACTCGGTGGTTTTTTCTTTTCTTTTTTCTCCCCGGACAGGTCAGAAGGTCACTCAGCCTGACCAAAGTGACCCAACCCCTGCCCAGTGCACCCCCAAACACGAGGAAAACGGGGCTGGAACCCCCCAACCCCTCGGAGCCTGGAATGAAGGAGCCATAAAATCCCTTCCCAACATCCCACTGAGTGGAGCTGCTTTGCCACCACGGTTGGTGTTGCTTTTTCAAGTACTAATTTAACCATACAACTGTTTGTTTGCTTGTTTGTTTAAAAACTGTTTCTTTGAAATAATATTCCTATAGTCAGAAAAAAAATACACCAGGTTTGCAACTGATTTAGTGTAAACAAAAAACCAAATCGCATTTTTGGATATGTACACGGACGAGTGTGCCCAGAATTCCAGGGCCACCTGGCTTGCAGTAAATAGCTTTCTGGCATCACTAAATTTACTGGAAATGTATCTCAATCAGAGCTCTAGGATAGATTAATTTACCACTTTCCACTCGCCCTCACGCTGGGCTTTAAAGCATTTTTCCTCCCTACCTCTCTCTCACTCTTCTCCCTTAGGTAGTGTTTTCCTTCATTGAACACTGGCCATTCCTTGCTTTAACCAGGCTAAACCCAGGTGAGAATTCCTGAAAATGCAATATATCCTTCCCTTCCCAGCTTGGATTGTGAAGAGCTTCACTTTTGATTTCTAGGGCAGAAGAGTGAGAGGTCTGTAGATAAATAACCCCACAGTGGAACGGAGCTGGATTTTGAAGATATTCTACTGTTCCTGGTCCTTTATAATTTAATCCCTCCCCTCCCCAAACCTAAAAATAAATAAAGTATCTCCAGACCATTCATATCTACATGGACAGGTAACAAATGCATGCATTCATCCCGATCCACTCTGACAGGAACTCCAGGTAGACAGAAAACTCCAATATTTATACGAGACTACAACTGTGTGGTTTTGTGGTCGTGGTTTTTTTTTCCTCCTGCAAAGTCCCAGTTTACGAAGATCAAACAACAAAACACCCCAGCTGGTCACCACGAGGTGGTTTTGCTGGCAGGGCCGAGCCTGCTCTCGGTTGTGGATCAGTTCCTAATGCAAAAAAAAGATCCTGTAGTCTTCCTTACAAAAATAAAATAGTAAAAAAAATAATCACACACCGACCAGTAGTTACTGGGCCACCAAACTAACACTGGCTTGAGGTTACTGTGTGTTCACTGTTCTTGGATGTTCCCAGTTTTGGACTGAAGCTGCCGGAGGTGCCGAGGGGGGTTCAGTTCCGAGCGCTGCGGGATCCACGTGTGCTGTGGAGGGGCAGAAGCACAGCACGGGACTGGGCTGAAGAGGAGCAGAACCGTGGGGGTTGCAGGCTGTGGCACGTTTGTCAGGCCGAGGGGGGCCGAAGCCAGAGGAAGAAGAAGTGCTTTGTGTCTCAGAGGATGTTCATGATGGCGTTGTAGAGCTGGGTGAGCACCACGAAGTGCACGGGCAGGCAGGAGCTGCGGTCCTGGGTGGCCGGGTTACACGTGAGCCAGGACAGCGCGTTGTACTGCTCCAGCACGAACCTGGGGGCACACAGCACGGCTCAGCCCGGCCACACTGACCCAGAGGCATCTCTGGCAGCACTGCCGGGGGGCTGGCAAAGTAGGAACCTCACTGGGAAGCAGGGGAAGCAGAGTTTTCCGTTTTGCAACGTCTGAACTGGGACCAAACTGGTCCAGCTAGAGAGGGTGGACTCAAAGAGGTTCCAATGCCACTGTCTTCAAAGCCCTGAGGCTTGAGCACCTCTAAGGTGTTCCACAGCCTCTCTGGGCAACCTGTGCCAGTTTTTGATCACCCTGTTCCTGGGATCCTGTGTCTGATTAGACTTGTAACTTACATTGCATCTCATCCCCTCCCTGTGCACTCACTGCATCCTCAATACCCCAAGACAGCTGTGAGAGCTCAGTCCTCTAAGAGGGTGCAAATTCAGATCTTCTGGAATAATACACCACCAGTTTCCCAAATTAGATCACTCTTCCTGCTCCCTGCTGATACTCTGTTTGCTCCCTGGTGTGTCCTGCACTGTGTGCTCTCACAGCACAGACCTGGAGGCAAACAGGCCTCTGGTTATCCTGAACAACCCAACACCCTCTCTGTATTAATTCAGGAGCAATGTCTCCTTTACATCCCAGTTCCTGCAATAGTGGTATCAGGAGGGTACTTTTATCTCCTAAAAATCCATTTGGTTGGGTGAGTAAAAATAATCACTGGCACAGCCCAGATTGGACCCTGAGTGAACAGGACAATCTGTGGGAGGCAAACCAAGGTGTCTCCTTGGTGAGGCTGAGCTGCCTCTGAGTTTCCTTTGGATTGTTGTGCACAGGGGTAGGAAACCCACTGAATTCCCCCTCAAAGCCCTGCCCTGGGGGGAAGGAGGCAGCAGCTGGAGCAGATGCCCCACTGCCCACAGACACATGTAGGGCACAGCACAGTTATAAACTGCTGATAGAACCCACAAATAACTTTGCCAGGCTGGAAAGATCCCTCTGAAACCCCTGAACTCAGTGCCCAAACCTTAAGGGAGGAAATGCAGAACCTAAAAGGTGTTACCTCAAGACATCTGATGTAGTTTTAGAGTCAAGGGGGTGAGGAACTCGCTGAGAATTTCTGGCAGGTAGGAGCTCGTCTGTCTGCGCTACAGAGATGTGGTGATGCAGTGAGGCCTGTGCAGAGGGAGAAAGCAAAAGTTAATCCTCATATGGCAGGTTCTGCTCAAGATTCCCAGGGAACAGATCCATTCTGGATCACCTCAGGACAGCAGCAAGTTGGCAGTTCTGGGTTGGACACACCACAACCACGTGTATTTCCAAGTTAATGGTTACTTTTTAAATAAACTTCTCTTTTTGACTGGAATCAAGGATCTTTAAAAAAAGAACACTGAATTCTGTTCTGCATGTTAGTCAGGGAGGAAGAGATGAGGGGAACCCTTGGGCTGTGCCAGTGGTTCTTTTGGAGTTTCAGTAACAAACCACGCTGAGTCTCCAGGCTCTCCCAGCAGCAGGGCATAAAAACATAAAACTTCATCTCTAGCTCCAAAACCAGGGTGGTTTATTTTTCATATTATTTTGACATCTCCCTTGTGTGGGTTTAAAGAAATGCAAACTCTTGAGAGACGTGTGTCCATAAAGGGCAGAGTGTGAGGCCCAAGGCACTGTGTAAGGACCAAGGTTCAGTATCAGGACCAAGGCTCAGTATGAGGACCAAGGCTCTGTGTAAGGACCAAGGCTCAGTATCAGGACCAAGGCTCAGGGGAAGGCCCAAGGCTCAGGGAAGGCCCAAGGCTCAGTATCAGGACCAAGGCTCAGTGCTCTGCCCGTGAGGTGCTGCCTGAGCCCCAGCCTGCCATGGTGACTGTGGGTCATTGCTCACATCAGCCCTGGAATAGCTTTGTTTGCCTGAGGAAAAAATTTAGTTAAGAGACTTCAAAAGATGTTTAGGATTTCTTAATTAAGCTGGGAGTGGATCAAAAAGAGGTATTAACTTTATCATTCTATATGTTGTTTGAATGTGATGCCATTCAGGACACATTTTCCCCCTGCTTTTCACCAGCTCACATTTTATGATTCATTCACACAAGACTGCCCAGGGCTCAGTGGATCTCCAGCAGCTGAACCAGGTCTCCTGTGGGCACCTCACAAGTTCTGGGGGGAGGTCTCAGGCTCACCCTGACACCACAGTCTCCAATGTGCAAACTGTACCAGCAGGGAAATAGCAATGGACACTAAGTGCTCTGTGGAGCAGGACAGACCTTCAGGAAGAGGGGACACTGGTTCTGTGCCTGAGGGCAGGAGGACCAGAACCACTGTGGAAGGTTCTCAGCTTTGGCAGTCGACACGAAGTATCCCAGGGCCAGAGGCTGCTGCTTCAGCTCTTCAGGGGCTTCCCTGGACAGGAGACGTTCCCCCTGGCTCTGAAAGAGGAGTTGGAAAGGCAGCTCTGTTGGTTTAGGTCATTACATCCCACTCCAGTAACACTGGCTTTGTTTGCTAATTACTGTCTTATGATTAATGAGCCACCCTTTAGTCATTCATGAATCTTGCTCTAAGTTGTCTAATCCCTCTTCCCCCTGCAGTTGGTTCTCCAGGCTGATGCTCCAGCAGCACTGCAGATTCCCAAACAGCAACACCAACCTCCTGAACTGGATGGAGAACATGGAATTTGATGCTACAGAGTCACTCAGAGGTACCAGGCTCTGGCTGTGACTCTGAACAGCTCCCTGAGTGCCCGTGGAGAGCAGACCAGTGTGGGATTGGGCTTTAGAAACCCTCACAGGCTTTTCCTCTGCACATCCCCCCAGCAGTCTGCACTGCACATCTTCCTGCCTCCAGCCCTGGAAGGATGTGCCACACTCCAGCGTGGGAGAACAGAGGATCTGCAGCTGGGTAAGGTTGGTTGTGTTGCTTTCCCAGGGAGTTGCAGTGATGGCTTTGGAAAAAACTGCTGCACTTCTGCTCCTGGCTCTGACCCCTTGCACAGCAGTTACTGTGCTTGGATTCCATTTGTATTGCCAGGCAGGGGAAGAGAGAGGAAAATATGTCCTGCTTTTGCACTTATGTCACTTATTCATTTATATATAGACTCCATCTTTGCAGTGTTAGTTACTCATGTTGCTTTATATGGACCAAAGAGTTACTTGGAGAGGAGAGAGTTAAACAACAAGAAATGGGCTGTAAAACTAATTTCTTCAGACTCTGAGTCGCTCCCTGTCAGCAAGTGTGTTTGTGATTCTATTTCTGTGCAGTAAAACCCCGATGAACCTTTCCATACCAGATGAGCCTTCCATTCCCAAGGCTGTGGGACAGCAGTGCTTGGTGGAAGCTGTCCTGTGTGTGTGTGTGCACATATCCTGAGCTGTCATGATCCACAGGGATCTCCTGAGCTATCAGAAGGTGCCTGCCAGCCCATTCCACAGCATATTACTATTTTAAATGTGTTTGGAACACACATTTTGGAAACATCCTTTCTTATTTTACTTTTATTTCATAGAGGAAAAACCCAAAAGATGCCTGCAAAGTGTTTCAGCTTGTAATTTATCCCTGCAGAACTGGGAGAGCAGCTCACTTAATCCATAAATACCTTTTATGTCAATAGGTTAAAACAAACCCTAAAATATTCCCCTGCACAGAAAGCAGCTTAATCTCAAACCCTTCCCTGCAGGTCCTGGTCAGGAATCCCAGGAAGGCAGGCATTCCATGGAGCCTGGAGCAGGCTCAGCCTGGCCTGGGCACAGCCATCAATTCTGGGACACAGGGACAGGCCTGACCTCCCGCCCCACGAGGGGATGATCACACGCTGGGCTTGGTTAAAAACAGAATTACACTGCAATTACCAGGCCTGTGTTAATGGTTAATTTGAATTACTCTGTCCAGGTCTCTCCTGGCCATTAACTCCCAGGGCTGCTCCTGAGCAGCTCCATGGGGAGTGAGTCCTGTGAAGGTGTTTGTGGAAGTGCTGCAGAACAGACACTGCAGAGTGAACTGGGGAGAAGGAAGTGCCCTGAGTGAGGGGCTGGGATTTCTGGCTGCAGGGTTTGGTCACAGAACTCAGAACCTTTCATTTGCCCCCATCCCAGCCTGCAGTAACCAGGGCCAGCCCCGTCCCTTACCCCTGGAGGGGGAGCTGCACCATCAGCACCAAGTGCTGTGGTCTGAGCTCACAGAACAGGGTCAGCACTTCTGAGGCTGAGGCAGGAGCCCCTTCTCCCTCACTCTGTGCTCAGCTGCCACTGAGGCATTCTGGCAGAGGCTGTCAGGAGAATACAGCCAGGACACTGTCCCTCCAGGGGGTGACACTGCCACCATTCAGCCAGTGGTGTTCAGGGAGTGGGAGTTCCTGCCTCAGGACACCCCATCCACAGGTGGGAATGCTGGGCTCTGGCAGAGCCTGGATGAGCAGCACCAGTCAGGGGGAGTATCTGGGTTGTACCTACACCTCCTCTCAGGACCTGCTCTGCACTTCCTCTCCTACCACATTTACAGTCTCCCCTGAGACTTTAAAGCCACCAGTGATAGTCCAGATCCACATCCAAGGAAATTACTCAGATCACTAACCCAGAACTTTTAAATGCAGGGGGTTCTCTGTTTCTGGTATAAAAGTTGGGCTGTTTCTGTAATAAAATACTGTATTATTTAGTAAAGAAGCAATATGCTACTGCTTTTAATGTACTACTTTTGGAATAAAACTTCTCCAAAGGAAATTATGAAGCATCAAACTTCTACCTAATTGTGATGGAAACCATTCTAAGAGAACAGCTCAGTCTTACACAATTAAATGCAGGAGTGAGAGTTCCATTAAACCTGATCTAAGTTATGCAAAAGCCAATTCAAAAAAATACCTTGAATTACCACAAATAATTTGCATTTTAAGTGATCACTGATGTTGGAACTGACTTTATAAAAGCCACTTCAAACAAAAATTACTTACAAACACTATGTGCTCTGGGCTAAATATTCCTAAGAAAACAACATTTGCATAACCATCCAGCACCTGTGGAGTTTCCATGGGCAGGGTTTCATCACTGGGAGAATTATCTCCCTTCTTGCCTCCCAGAAATCCCTGGGAACAGGGCTGTCATTGCTTCCTTTCTCTCAGAGACTTGTCACTTTGTGCCAGGGATGTTCTGAGTGATTGTCCAGAAGGGAATGGATGAGAACAGATTGGATTTATGCAGGTCATCAGCTATGGCTCTGCCACACAGAAATAAAGCCTCTCTCTCCTCCTCCTCTCTTCCTCTCAGTTACCTTGTACACCAACAATGAACGTGGGAGATGCAAACACTGCAGAGCCCCTTCTCCAGCAGGACTGAACCAGCACCTTCAATGTTAACCTGATTTTTGCTGGCTCTTGACCTAATTATGTGTGAGAACCTACAGGAAGGAGTGATTTTGTTGGAGGATTTGGGTCTCTCTTTGTGTTTCATTTTAAGCAGCAGGTGCCCCCCGGTGCTCCAGCCTTACCCTGCTGTGATGGTAGTGAGACCCCACTCCAGTGCCAGATGGTGATCCAGGGGAAGGAACTGGGGAGGAATTTGGTGAAGAGTGAAGATTCCCTGTTATTAAAATTCTAATGTCATTGTCCATGTCATCTGGGAATGGGAGGTCAAACATGTCATCTGAAAAAGAAAAGAAAATCATTTCCAACGTGCTGCACTCTCTTTTTTTCCGAGACACTTTTGTAATTTATTACCATTCCCTTTAATTTATGATCATTCCCTTTTTTCTCTTACATACTCTCCAGGTAGATGAAAGCAGAGATAAACACTTCACTGTTTAATCCTCCTCAGAACCTTTGACTGCAACCGCAGAGACTTGAAAGGGAAAGTTGGCAGAGGAGTGTTGAGATAATGAATCTGAGCAGTGGCCGTGCAGGGAACAGAAATCCTGCTGCACCAGCTCCAGCAGATCCAGGCTGAACTTTGGAACAGAGAAAGGGGCTCCTCTCTGCAGCTGCTCACAGAAATCTAGCAACAAACCCCTGAGATCCATTAAACAGAGCCCTGAGTGTCACCTGGGCAGGTGCTGCTCCTCAGCCCTTGGGAATGTTTGCTCCCAACTCTGGGAACAGCCCTGGCAGCTCCCAGGAAACTGCCCCAAAGCCCCTGAGCAGCAAGGCTGCTCCCCCTCACGTGGACTTTGGGATTCTTTCACATGCTGCACCAGGATTCCCCACAACACAGCTTTTCACACCCTACTCCCATCCCAGGAATCCCATCCAGCTGCATTATCCAGCTGGCTGGTTTAACCTGGGAAGGGCTCTTTGCTGCTCTGAGAAGTGCATTCACTACTCAGGCACTTGCACGTGGGTTACAATGCCATGAGTAAGTTATGGGAGGGAAGGATGAGGCACCAGAAACACGGAGCAAGGAATTACAGCCAGCACAATGTGGGCTAGAGGGGGATTTCCCACCCAGATTTCTCAGCAGGCAGGGATATTTAAAGTGTATAATGACATTTAAAGTACGTTATAGGGGGCAGAAAGGGATAGTGGGAGCTGTCTAAATTAACTGGATTAATTAGAATTGCAACCAAATTTATATTAAAATATGAAGGCCTAGACAGAAGTCATGCATATCATAATAAATAACAATTTCTCTTGATAAAGAGGAATTTACTCCACATAAAATGGCAAAGGATGTGTGTCCAGAACTAATTTCACCTGAAGTCCCAGTACTGAAACAGGCAGGTGGTTGTTTTCCTTCATCTCCTGAGGAGAACCTCTGGATTGCCAGGGCAGTGCCTTAACTGAGGTTTATGAACTTGTGTCCTCCAGCCTCAGCAAACAAAGCAGAGCTCATGTCATGCTCTGCTTCACCTCCAAAGCATAAATGAGCTGCCTAATGGCATAGGAAGCAGCTTAATCATTAAGCAGGACAGAGTTAAGAAAATTAAATTTAACACCATTTTGGAAAAGGCCAGTCCTTGTACCTGACTCTAATTAGCATGTGCAGCACTAAAGGGCAGGTTAACCCAGGTTAATGTTTGTCAGCACAGCACTGGGGGGATCCCTCCAAGGGACAGGGATCGAGAGGGGCAACTTCCCTCCATGGGGCCCTCTGACATTCCAGCAGGAACAGATCAGAGCCCACCCTTTCCTTAAAGCTGTGGGCCTGCCCTCCTCACTGAATACTCCTACTGTACCTGTTTGCAGGGACTCTTGGACTAAATTTCTTTGCAATCATTTAAAGGGTCTGTGACAAAGCAGCAAAATGCTCATTCGATATCAAGTATTAAGCAGAGTCTTGCTGGCACAAACTGCAGGGCTCAATGTGTGTGTAAAAGCACTCTGGGGGCATCAGGGAGTCTCAGGTTGGGCTACTTTACCTATTTTACAGGGAGATTAAAATTCTACAAGTGCCTCCTTCCTCCCAGCTCTGTGCACTGCTGGGAAACAAGCTGGTCTGACCCAGCCACAACAACCAGAGAAAGCATTGTCTAGTCTGTGCCATGGTTGGGCCACATCCCTTTGGGAATAAATCAGTGTGATTATCTGAAAGCAGACTCAGGGGGAGCACAGAGTGTTCCCCTGTACCTACAAAGCCCTGTGTGGCTCACCCTGAATCCAGCTGGGTGCTGTGGGGTCTGTGGGGGTGTTTATTCCCACTTGGTGCAGCTCTGCTGAGGTTCTGGAAAGGCCCCTCTGACCCCCCCAGTGCCACTCACCGTTTGTGGGGCTGAACCCATCCTCGTTGGGGTAATTTGCTGGTGCCACCTGGATGGTGGCAGAGGTTGGGAACACCAGGATGTGTGTGCAGGAGGCGTCCTGGGGGGTGTTGAGCTGGGACGACTGCAGGTTCAGCGCCGTGCTCCGGCCGAACACGGAGCCCATGGTGACAGCATCTGCCAGGGCACAGACAGCACAGACCTCAAGGTGCATCCCCTCCCAAATACATGGGCTGGGTTAGTCACAGTCCTGTCCATCCCACCTGGCTTGCAAGCTCATACACACATTTAAAGGGCCTGATCTTCAAAAGAATAAATTGCTGTAAGAGCTTAAAACTCTGATCACCAGTTGCACAGAGTGCTCAGCCCCACCTTTCCTGTCATTCTGCTGCCCCTTGATCAAATATTTACTTGCTAAATGAGAAGTCAAATTGATTTTTCACACCCTCTATATAATTATGAAATATACCCCACTTTGGTTGATAAGTAAAAAGCCTCACTTGCCCTCTATTTTCTCATGTTACAAACCCTCTGCTTTAAGATTTTCAAAATATTCAACTTGATAAGGAATTTTCAAGCTCAGTTAATTCTGTTCCATGTACTAATCTCTTCTTTCTAAGTGTGAAAAAGCCCAGAGTGGTTTGTAAGGATATGTTAAGGGGATGGCACCACATCCATTAAAAAGTATGTGCTTAGGTAATATAATAAGTAAGGGGAATCTCAATATTTAATTTGATTTCAACTTAACC
The DNA here is from genome assembly GCF_036250125.1 of Pseudopipra pipra. Classification (NCBI taxonomy): domain Eukaryota; kingdom Metazoa; phylum Chordata; class Aves; order Passeriformes; family Pipridae; genus Pseudopipra; species Pseudopipra pipra. Next base: position 2,502,523 of record NC_087566.1, on the reverse strand, counting down.
CCGTGGGCTACTGCTATGAGTGAACTCTCTAAATAACTCCAGCACATGAGAAGGCAAGTGGGTTTACTCTTATTCCCCTTTCCAGAGGCTCCTTCTCTTTCCCACTGCAGACTCCTCCGTGCACGAGGGCGTTGGGAACATCACCTTCCAGCCCGTAGGAATGGGGCTGCCTGGACCCAGGGAAAAGGTCAGCAGTTCAACAGTCATCTTGTCACTAAGAACCTTACACAATGTAGATTTTAAGGCATCAGTCTCCCCCCAGGAGCCTGCACTCCCAGGGTAGCATCTCTCCATGGTATTTTAGGGAATTCTGCTGGCTCAGCCTATTTCCTGCCCCACGTCGCCACGCCAGTCAAGGCCCTCCCAGCAATCCCAAGATTACTGTGCTGATGTGATGAGATCAAAGCCCAGATTCCCTGGCCTGGCAGCAGCTGGACAAACATACCTGGCATGACCACGAAGGAGCCCTGTGGCTCCATGGCGACCAGGCAGGCGCTGAGGATGGACGGGGAATCTGCCGCCGAGATGCCGCACATGCGGCAAACCTCCTTGAGCTGCTTGCTGATTGTCTGCAGGGAACACTCCCCCAGGAGGATGCTCCAGTCTGCAAGGAAAGAGCAGCAGGGTAGGACAGAGGGAATGGGGAGCTGACAGAGCCAGCACTCCCCTGAGAACAGCAGAACACTCAGAACACTTTCATTTCCCCGGCCCCGAACTCCCCCGGAGTGTCTCCCCTGCACACCAGGGGTCTGGCCCTGCACACTGGGTGCTCAAACACCTCCTGCAGTGTTTTATTTTGTTCTGTGGCAGTTTCCCTTTGTTCAGTAACTCTTTTTGCAAGATTTTTGTGTTTGTTTAGTGCTGTTTAAGTCGAGGAATCAGAGTTGAATCCTGTCTGTGTTTCTGTGTCACGATAACTGTTGATCAGAGCTTTCCTAATGTGTGATGAGGTCCAGGACTTGGAAGGACACTGCAGATCCTGCAGGGACTAATGTCAAAGCCAGGGTACAAACAGGCAAAGTGTTTGTGCAAACCAGTGCAGGAGTTCAGTGCCAGGGTAGGACTGCAGCCTGCTCCCCTGCACCCCATGCTGCTGCAGCCCAGGAGACACCAGCTTGGAGGATCATGGTGATTTTTCTGCCAGGTACTTCACACTCACATCCACCTGGTGAAGGGGGCATTGGTTTGAAGACAACGATGGGGTGGGGGACAAAGGGAGAGGAAAGGCTTTGGCAGCCCTGGTGTAGATTACCATAAACTTCTGAGGAGACAGCCTGGCCAGGCTGGGTATCTGCCTTCCCAACCAGGTTTACCCTCAGTAAAGTCTATCACAATAAACAACAGCTTATCCTGTCTGTGACAGAACTTGGTGCATCTTGTTTAACTTGTAAAGTCACTGTTTTAAGAAGCAGAGACAGGACTCTGGAAGGTTAAGCTAAATACACTCAATCTGATTCACTATGTGATGGCAGAGTGCAGGTGATGCAAAGCTGTGAGGAATGGCTGAGTCCCCAGCCCTGGAGTGCTCAAAAGCCCCGTGGATGTGGCACTTGAGCATTTGGGACAGTGGTGACCTTGGAAGTGCTGGGGGAACAGTTGGACTCGATGATCTCAGAGGGCTTTTCCAACCCAAAGGATTCTCTGGTCCTGTGATGATCACCCTCAGTGTTTTAGTTTCACAGGTCAGTTCTGAGCCCTCTGCCATTGCCCACCTTTCAGCTCCCCGTGGCCCAGCCGGCCCAGCCGCCCGATGACGACCCTCCAGGGCAGGGATGTCATCTGGACAATCCCAATGCACCATTCCCAGAGCTTCTGCAGCCCGATCTTCCGGGCAGACAACTTGCTCCTCCTCGACCTGCACGTTGAGGAAGGGAAAAAACCAGTGAGAAGAGAATCAGGGACAAGATTTCTGTTCTCTATAATTCTGTCACTGTTTACCCTCTGAGGAGTTCTTACAGTTCTGTGCAATCTCTAACAATTTTACTGCTCATAATAGGAAAAAACCATGTGTGTGCTTTCAGTACATGCAAGAGGTGTCAAACTGCTGAGCCACACACCAGGTGTTCCTAAAGGTAAGAGTTGCAGGTAAAACAGTTGTAAAACAAGCTGTAAAACAAGTGTGACTCAGCAACTTCTTCCTCCGCAGATCCTGAATTATCAGAGTGCCGACTGAAATTATCACTGTGACACTATCACGATCTCTTAGCAGGAAACAGGGCTGGAAGGGATGAGTGTGGGGGGTGACAATGTGACAGAGGTGGCACGTGCCAGCCAGGGCCAGCAGTACCTGCTGGGCACGTCGATGTTGACGATGCAGGTCTCCAGCAGCTCCCCGTGCAGGTCGGTGCAGGACGCCAGGAGCCAGCGCTGGTCGTGGGACAGGCAGTACCCCACAAACAGCACGTTGTACTTCTGACTGGCCTCCCCAAAGGTCTCTCCCAGCTCTGTCTGCTTGTCTTTGATGGGTGCCAGGATGAAAGGAGGTGAGTACAGCTGGATGGGGCTGGGCCTCTGCAACAGAGAGCACGCGATGGTCAGCAGACAGATCAGAAAGTATCACAAGAAACACTGGCAGGGAGTACAGAGAGAGTGTGAAACAGTAAATAAGTTCAAGGCATTCCTAGCCAAGAGAGAGATTGGGAAAAGGAGGGTTATAGATAATTCATATAGTTAAAGCTGATGCATTCAAACCTTATCTAAAGACTTCTTTTTATGCACAGGTATGAAACCAGTCCTTGGAGCAGCCTCTGACACAGGCAGGAGTTTAAACCTCCTCAGCTGTCAGATGCTCCTGTTCCTTAACCATCTTTGAGGCCCTTGGCTGGATTTGCTCCATGTTTGTTGTTCTGAGGAGCCCAGAGCCAGAGGAGAGGAGAACCAGCACCTCCCCAGCACAGCCCCACTGCCCCTGCCCTGCTCCAAGGGCACAGGGCTGGCTCACACCCACCGTGTCCAACAGGACCTCCAGGTCTCCTGCAAAGCTGCTTCCCACATGGTCCCCACAAAGCCATCTTTGCTCTCTAACTCCTCTGTGGAGAACAGATGTGATGGGCCTGACCAGACATGCTCCATAATTAAGAAATAGTCAGGGTGTTTCCTTAATTTTTCAGCAAAGTTTGGGAGTCTGCAGTGCAGGCTGAGAACAAATGCATGTAGAGTAGAGATTTGATTAATTAATTGTGCTAAATGCAAGTGGCTCATGAAAACATTTTCCCTTTTTTTGCTGTCTTTTGCATCTTCAGGAAATTAAACATGAAATGCAAAGTGCAAGTTAATCAGCTCAGAGGAAATTAAGGGATGGTGTTTTCTCAGAGACAGGAAGGGATGTCCAGTGTTTCTGCTCCTGTCCCTTCCTGAAAGAACCATCCCAGCCTGGCAGGAGTGGAACTATCCCAGCCTGGCAGGAGAGCAGGAGCATCAGTTCAAGGGAGGGAGATGCTCAGAGGAGTCTTGCAATTTTTTTACCCTTCCCCTCACACCTAAATAGCTTCAAGTGTGACTGTTGTAACCTGCTGTAAATCCACCCTGCTGAACAGACACCTCCGAGGGAAGCAGAGGAGGGACTGTGAAAGGGAGGTGCCTGAGGTCAGGCTGCTCTCAGGAATTCCCAGTGAGACATTATGGATTCCTGAGAGCAGTGGAATGTGCCAGTAGGTTGGGTCTGTGATGATTTTGCAAGTAGGCTTCAAACCCAACAAGCAGGCCTTTATCCCAAGGTAAGTGTTGAAGTGTTTACTGTCTATTAAACCTAAATAAAATATTCATTGTTATCCTTCAAAGAATGCAAAACATTCATAGAAAGTAGGATGGATTATCCTTCTTTTGAAATCCCTGAAATTCCAGAAACGAGGCTTGAATATTTACACTTTAAAAAACAGATGAAAGACAAGCCCGTGGAAAGAGGGGGATTTCTCCATTACCTCAGGGAATTAATATACCATCTGTAATTAGGCACAAGAACTTATTTCATATCTATGCATAAACATGTGCACAGAAATACAGGTTGGACATAAACTCTTGGTGGAGCACTAGAGACTAAAACCACAGAATGACTCGGAAACCCCAGTAACGATGTGCATTTTCTCTTCTTTCACACTGATCTTTAACCTTTTACTTTATGACTCAAAACAAGGAGCTTAAAATGTTTTGAAAGCAAGTAATCTGACATTTTCCCTACTATTTTCTATTTAGCATTAGCTTGTCTTTTCCCTTTATATTATCATTGTCTGCTGCACCCTGAAAAAAATGCTCCCGCCCCTGTTTTCTCTACTCTTGTTTTGATATCTGAGCAAAGTGGTCACAGTTTATCAGCAGCCTTTCACTCCCTTGCCCCCAGTACCAACCTCGGGGTTTTTGAGGGTCATCTCAATGCTGGCAGCTGGCCCAAAGCCCGTGAGGGACTTGATGTGGATCTGGGTGGGCAGGGGCCTCCTGCACTGGCAGTACACGGAGAACGCCAGGGACTTCAAGTGCTGGATGTAGAAAACCTGCTCATCCTTCATTGTCTGCAGCATGTACTGGCAAGGCACAATCTGGGCAAGGCAGACACACAATCAACAGGACTGAAAGGCTTCCAAGGGCTGCTCATGAACATCAAACCAGACTCCACACGTCCCTTAGTCACTGAACACCCAGGACAGTGGGTGACACCCCGTTATTGGCACCACAGCTCCTGCCAGGGAGCATCCCTGGGGCAGGAATGGCTGCAGCACTGCCTGCACTCCCTGGGACACAGCTGCTGCTCCCATCACACTGACACAGTGAATTTTAACCTCTGTAATCCTCAGTCCAAAATCAAACACCCCAATTAAAATGCCCTGAATTTTTTAAAAACTGTTTTTGTGACCAACACCTCCGTTTGCAGGTGGCTGAGCTGCACAGTCCCTGCTGTCCAGGCAGGTTTGGCTCCATGGCCTGGGGTCAGAGCCAGGAATTGTGTGCTGGACACGGGGGAATTGGCACTGTGGTGTCACTCTTAAGGAGTGTAGAGAGCACAGTTAAGATGCTGTTCCAGTGATTTGTGTGGTTTCTCCTTTTCAACTCAGTAATGACTGGAAGCTCAGCCACCTCGTGCTGCTGCTCAGCTTTATTTAAGTCATGTGGAGCAGCACCAGTGAATTCACATGTTCAACCAGCAAGAACCAGAGCCACAGGGAGATGAGCCTGTGATGAGCCTGAGCCACCAAAGCCTGTGAGATGAGTTTGGTGGTTAAGACCCAAACTGCACAAGAGCGGGAAGGAGAAGTGGCACAGAAGTAAACAAAGCATGACAAAAATCAGGTTTCCAGTTCAGATACATTTTAAAATTAGAATTAAATCCCTGTAACCTGATTGTTTTAAGGTACTGTTTTTATTGCACAAGTCCCACACATGGCTCTGGAAGCATCTTTCCTTTTACAGTGAGAGCAGGAACTGTCAGTGCAAACATTTCTGTTGTAGCCAACACTGCAAGACCCAAACAGATCCTTTCAACAAATATTTTCAGTAGTAATAAAACTTAAGTATCACAAAACTTTTACTACTTTATGGTTCTTGCTTGAACCATGAGAACTTTGGCAGCACGTTCTATTACTAAATGTGCCTGTGTGTTTTTAAAAGACAGCTTTACCCAGGAATTCCAGAAGCTGGGCTTTCCCCTCTGGATAGGAATTGCAATAAAGCTGCAAACATTTGGGGTGGATTTATTCTGAAGTAACTGCATATTTGGGTGTGCTGTGGTACAGCTGTGAGAATGTGGTGCTGGGAACTAGATCAGTTACCCTTTACTTAGAGAAAACTGACTTAAACTGGCCAACTATTTTGAGGAGCAAACAGTAAATGCCCAGAAAACAAACAGTACTGAGAAAAAGGGTCAGTCCCTTGCTTGTCTGATCCAGCCTCAGATCCAGTGTCAATGGGACATCACAAGAACTTCCAATTCTCTTTTTTTTTTATATATATATATATATATAATTTGAAATACTTCTGAGCCAAGGTGAGCACACCTGATTGAGGCCCACAGAGACCCTTCCCACACTGCTTCCTGCAGTGCTGCACATGGACAGGCACAGCCTGTGCCCTCTGGCCTCCCATTCTCCCCACAGTTATTCAGCCTCTGGCACAGAGCAGCCCTGGCAATGCAGGCAAGGCTGGGCAAGAGGCCAAGTGCTGCTTCTGGCTGCACAAATTCAATTCCTAAGCAATTCCAGAGTAAGTAACTATTATTATATGCCAAGTTACATGGTAAATTATTTTTAAGCAGCAGATAATAACAGTACAATAGTTATATTATGCATTAAATGTCTGGTTTCACATACTTCTTTTGGATTAAACAGCATAAATCAAGGGAATATAAACAGCAAACAACTCAACATGTAGAGTAATCAAAGGAGCAACTGGACATTTTTGGCAATGGCAACTCAAGTTGCAACTGAAATAACTGCAATCCCTCTCCAGGAAGCACCAGGAGACAGATCTGACACAGGGATACTGGGGTTGCTTTAAATTTTTCCTCATCAAAAATCAAGGGGTTTTTTTTATATATAACCTTGTACTGCCAAGAAAACAATTCCTAAATGTCCCCTAAACATCCCATGTCACCTCCCCCCCTGTACCTTTCAGCCCCGTGTGTCACAGACGTGCTGTGACGGGGGGACCGTGAGGACGCGGAGAAAGGCGGCACTACCTGGAGAATGAAAGAATTCCTCATGTTCTCAGGCAAGTTATCCAACATTTCTGTGTAGCATCTCATGAGACTCAGGAGCCAGAAGTTGGCTGAGGCAGACTCCTCCTCTGCAGTGTAGGTGAAGGGGTCCACCATGTAGATGACCACGGCAGGGGGGTAGGCGTTGCTGTCGGCCGCCTCCGGCTCCGTGGGGACCCCGATCCGCTCCCGCTCGGGGACCCTGCACACACACACACAACAAGGGTCAGTCCTGCTTTTCTGAACACTCTGAGGGGCTGAGGTGGTGGTGGGGAAAAGGAAAGTACTGAGGAACCCTCGTGTCCAGAAGCAAAACTAAAACCCGTGACAACAGCGACAGGCGGGACTTTTACTCACTGCAGTTCCTAACCCAAAATACCTGGTTATAGTTATGCATTAAAGATACACAGAGTCTAACATAACCTCATTTAATGCAATCAGAACAGATTATGTCTGAAGATTATGGAAGAGCTGACTGCTATTAGCTCTGTGAGTTTTCATGTAGGTGCTTGCCTGGGTTTTGGTGCAGTTTAGGGTTTGCTTTTGGGCGAGGTGGAGGGAGGAATCGAGCACAACAAAGCAATATTCATGGAGCCTGAAGTCCTGTTCAGGCACAGGGAAGGTTCCAGTGGTAATGGAAGGAGCAACTGAACATTTTTTACTTGGTAAAATGCTCCTCCAACCCCAACCAGGAGCAGGAGGCTCAACATCTGTAAGTGATCAAAGCAGCTCAGACTTTGTCAGAAGCTGCTGCAGCTGCTCAGAGGGTGTTTTGCAGGGATCAGTGAACAGATGTCTCAAGGACAACCCACACTAGAACAGGATGTGGGCTTTTCCCTCAACACACAGGAACTCCACAACACACACCGTGACTATTAGCAATATGCATTATTATGAGAGTAATGAAAAACATGTTCCCTCAGGAAGTTACTTACACACAATGTCAAAAAACCTTTCCCTAATTTTTATGTTTGATGGGTGGCTGTTCATAGTGAAGTCTTTAAAGGAGTTCTGCTGCTGAAATTTATTTTAAAGTAACAGGACTCCAACCCTGTTTCCTGACCTCACAGTGTACCTGCCTGAAAAACAACACCTGCAATGCAAGAAAATTAGAAAAAAAAAAAAGTAATCTGTGGCTTGCACTTTGCATCTGTCAACATTCCAGGTGTGATGGAGCAAGAGGCATCCAAGCTCCTGCAGTGCCTGACACGGTTTGGCACAGCACCTGAGAACCCCTCTGTGCTGGTGGTGCTGCAAAGACAGGCCAGGTGGGGAATCCTAGAGATCCAACACCCACATCCATGCAGCTGAACCGGGCTTTGACTGTTGTAACAGAAACAGGGGAGGGTTGTTTTTCCAACTCCCCTTTATCAGGGACTGCTACAAACCACCCAGAAGGGGCCCTGCTCCACTCCAACCTGCCAGAGGGGCCTCCCCTTTCCATGGGACTTAAAGGTTGTGAGCTCTGGGAAAGGATGGAAAGGACAGTGGGTGTAAGAAGGAGCACTGTGAGCACTTCAGCCACTTACCCTTCCTGCCCCTCCTGCTGCTGGGGCAGGCTCTGCCCCTGCTCCGGGTCGGCCGCGGGGACGCTGCCCTGGGATCGCTCTGCCGCGGCCCCGCCCTGCCCGGGGCCGGCATTCCCGCTGAACCCGGGCGTGGAGGAGCTGCCCGGCATCGGGGCAGTGCTGGGGGTGGCAGAGGACGCTGACAGCGGCACGGAGGAGCCGGAGGAGGAGGTGCTCCCGGCGGGAAGGCTGGTGGTGCCGGCGCTGGGCGTGGAGCTGAAGGAGCTGCCCGTGGCCGCGGCGGAGACACACGAGGGGTTGGAGGGAGCGGGTCCCGCGGTCCCGGGAGCTGCCTGGGCCTGGCTGGCTGGGGCAGGGCTCGGGTACTTGGGGGGCAGCAGCAGGCTGCTGTCCAGCTGCAGGGTGGCTAAGTAAGGTGCTGGAAGGGAAGGGAAGAGGAGAGGGGGTTAGTGACAGTCCCATCAGAGGAACCTGCAGCGACCAGCAGGTCAGAAAACGCTTTCTGTGCTATCAGAATATTCTAAGAATATACAAATGCCAATGGATTTCCACTGCAAATGTTTGCTTTGGAATCTGCTCTTCAGAGCTTCAGTTCTGACTGATATGAATCAAATGTCTTAAAAACAGGGCTGACTTTGCAGAGCTCTGTGACTCTGTGACTGACACATCCCAATCTCTGCCCAGCCCGGGTTGCAATAACAGTGTTACACAGTGCTCAGCTCTGCAGTCTAGGACAGGTTATCTCTGTCAGGCTGAAAGCCTGGAAGTCCTTTTTATCTGAGGCAAACAATGGCAAACTTTATTATCGTTATTTCTGCCCCTCAGTATGAGAAAAAAAGAGATCGCAGTGATTATTTACAAGTAATAAATGAAAATTTCTTATTTATTTACTCTCAGAGGTGGTAAATCACCAGGGGGGAAGGTTCCAATGCTGCCCTGCCAGATGCCTTAGGGGCTTGGAGCAACCTGGGATAGTGGAAGGTGGCCCTGCCCATGGCAGGGGGTGGAACGAGAGGAGCTTTAAGGTTCCTTCCAACCCAAACTACTCCATCACTCTGTGATCTTTATGATATACAAACACCTTATACCAAACTGACTGCTTTAAAGAGGTCAGAATTGGCTTTTGAATCTCTGACATGATCCCCAGGGTGATAAACAACAACAAGAAGGAGGCAAAATTAACACGGAAGGATTAGGAAATTAAGATAATAGCTTTTTAATTTTTAATTAGATGTTAATCTGTGCCTGAAGAAACCCCCCCCCCCTCATTTCCACCTCCTGCAAACCCCTCCCAGCCCCCGAGCAGCCGTGGCCGGGACTCACCGAGGTGATGGCGGCAGACCTGGGCGTAGAGTTTGAGCCTGGAATGATTGTCCCCGTCCTCGGGGCCCCAGGGCTGGGTGAGCCACTCGGTGCCCAGCTCCTCGGGCAGCGTGGGGGCCGCGCTCCTGCCCACCCGCAGGATCCCGTCACGCAGCACTTTGCAGATGGGCTTGTGCTGGCCCAGCCTGCACATCTGGGGGGGGAGAAGAAATGCTCGTGGGGAGATGCCAGGCACCTGGTTGGAGCCTAAACCCTTCGTCCCCAGCACACTCCGTTTGACTGTGGATTGAACTGAAGTCACAGCAGAGCTGAAAGAAGGGCAGAGGGGGGCAGCGAGGCTGGGAAGGGGCTGGAGCAGCAGGAGCAGCTGAGGGAGCTGGGGGGGCTCAGCCTGGAGAAAAGGAGGTTCAGGGGGGACCTTCTGGCTCTTCAGCTCCCTGACAGGAGGGGGGAGCCGGGGGGGGGTTGGGCTCTGCTCCCAGGAACCAGCAAGTGGGACAAGAGGGCACAGCCTTGAGCTCTGCCAGGGTAGGTTTAGGTCGGACATTGGGAAGAAGCTCTTCCCAGAGAGAGTGATCAGACACTGGAATGGGCTGCCCAGGGGGTGGAGCCACAGTCCCTGGGGGTGTTTAGGGACACGCTGGATGTGGCATCAGTGCCATGGGCTGGGTGACACGGTGGGGTTGGGTCACAGGTTGGACTCGATGATCTCAGAGGGCTTTTCCAACCTGGTTGATCCTGTAAGGAATCAGGTACTGGGGATTACAGCACCTGCACACTAAAACAATGAATGGCTTTATGTCCAGCTTAGCAGTTATGAGAAAGCAGCTCCTGAGTCTGCCCCTTGCTCTTTAGCCTTGGTTGGGCCATGGCTGTGAGGCTGCAGCTGCACTAAAGCCACTGCCACATCCTCTGTGTGCTGCAAAGAGCAGGTGGCAACACACACCCCAACCCGCCCAGAGAATCACAGTGTGACTCAGACAGTGCTGCTGGAGAGCCCCCAAAAGGAGAGAAACCCCTTCTTCAAACAGTTGTTACTGTAACAAACACGGATTTCTCCTGGTGACCATGCACTGGGGCAGAAGTGACACTTGGGAAGCAATAACTCAGCGTGGTTCCCGTTTCCAACCTCGTATACAGCGCTCAAGTCCCTGAAGAAAGTTTTGGCTCCGTCGAGCAAGGCCTCGTTTTCCGGACACACCACGATGTAGGCGACGTCCCGATGGCCCCCGTATGGGTCCAGCAAGAGCCTCTCCCAGAAGGGCAAGGAGAAGGGAGAGATTGTCAGGAAGTCCTTGTCATAGCCCACGAGTAACGTCGGGATCGGGAGAGGCTCCGGGGACTCCTCAGAGCCTTCCAAGGGAAAATAAAGAGAGAAGAAAGGTTAAAATAACTGGGAATCGCTAATCCCTTGCCATGATCCTGCAAGTCTGATCACCGAGTGGAAATGTGTGTCAAGGGTGTGCCATCCCTATAAACCATGTTCTCACACGGCCCTTCTTGGAAAAAATATTCCACAAAGGAAAAGAGATTTATCTGTCCTTGAGAAATGTCACAGAATCAAAGTTCAGTCGGCCAAAGTGGAGGGAGCTGATCCAAGCACCACTTTGACTTCCCCAGAAAGCTGCAATAAAACATCTCCCAGTGTACTCTGAATACAGGTACTGCCCTTCCCGAGGCTTCATGTCCTGGTTTTCCTTTGTCACATCCACAACCACAGCTCAGGAGTTCCTGTTCTGTCACAAGTAATAACAGGAAAACACAAAATCTGATCTTACAGTTCTTCACCCACCTCCACCTGGTTGTGCAAAATTACTAAAGCTCAGGCTCATTTATTCCCAGGTACATAATACCACACAAAGTTATCACAGTTCCATAAATTGCCTCCCACCCCTCTCCACAGGATGTGCTCTGAGCACTTGTTGTCCCCATGGAGAGGATTATTATCCAGGGTAACAGGGTGACTCCCAGACACCGAGCTCAGGGGAAGATATATTGCTGAAAATGTCAAGCAAAAACATACCCAGTAGTTTCTGCAGAATGTAATTCAACTTTATTAAAAAGTTCAGTAAAATTCACTGACTCTCCATCAAAGGCTCTGCTCCGTACTCTGTGGGAATTTTGGTTTTATTCTCTGGTAACAATTGGCAAATCCTAACTCTTAAAGTCACAAATTATTAGAAGTACTCCAGCACAACAGCTTTAGTCAGTGAGTCACCCCCAGTTGTCCCAGCCCCAAGGAAAGCACCAACGTATCAAATACCAACAGAGAGGAAATGAAGCTGTAGTGAAAAAACTAACCAAGACTGCATTGGTTGAGCCTGAAATAAGAAATACAGATTTAAATGTCAGTCATTATTCTGCAAAGGTGCACATGGCAAAATCTGGTTTGTAATTTGGATTTCCCAGAGGTGTCACAGACAGATAATTAAAACAAAACTTCTTATTAAGACCATGGGAAGCCTTAGAACAAGGAAACCCCTGTGTGGAGAAAGCACCCCCGAGTTTTGTGGACTTGCACAGCTCACACAGCCCCTCTCCCCGTTGGGCTGTGGCTGATTTTAGCAGCCCCCTCTGCTCATGTTGTGCCTGCACCAGTTGCTTCAGTCTGAGCCCAACCCCACACTCAGATGGGGGCTGAGCCTCACCCACCCCTTGTGCCCTCTGTACATGTCCCTCAGTCTGGAAGGGTAAAGCCTCCACCACGCTGTTCAAGATGTGCTTCAAATGCCTTTCAGGGCCCTACAAAGCCACGTGAAGAGCCCCCCACGATCCCAAGCTGTATGAAGAGCCCCCTCCTCACACATTTCCAGAAAAAAGAACCCACTTCCAAGAAACTCTGCTTTCATTCCAACTTGGCCTGGCCCACAGTGTACCTACCGTAGGTTCCCCGTCCTGCCATCTTATGGAATTGCTGCCAGGTGAGTGGTCCCTGCACGTGCTGGATGTTCTCCCAGGTCCTTCCCGTTCTCTTCTTCTGGATGGCATCCTGGAGGAAGGGCTGGAGCGAGAGCAGCATGCGCACCACGTCCTGGGAGGAGAGCATGCTGATGTCCAGCACTGCAAGGACAAGGAGCACCATCACTTCAGGGAGGGACATCAACAATCCTTCAGAGGGGACAGCATTTTCTGTGCATTGTGCCTTCCTACTGCTCTGCACGCTGCCCATGGAATTTGGGCAGCTCTGATAACCCAAGGGCATTTAACGTGGGGCTTTCTGAAACCATGGCTGCAATGAAACTGTCACCACAGCCTTTACACACCTTTCAGCGCTACAGCTGCCAGGCTCAGCTCACAAGACGTCAGAGCATCTTTAAACAGGCAATATTTAATTATGAAATAATTATTTTTCCCTCGACACTTTTTTCCCCTAACTCTTGTGTACAGAGCAGTTCTCTTCTGCTGACTGCTTTTACCCTTCTCCCAAAAACGAGGGGCCATAATCCTGCCTTCCCCCAAATACCTGGATTTGTTTTGCCTCTCTGCTTCACGTTTGTGAACTTCCACACAGACTCTGTCACAATTTAGGCCACAAAGTCTGAGGACAACGGGACTACTGGCACTTGAGAAGTAACCAGATTATTGGTACTTCAGATATCATTTATAAAGCTTGCAGAACTCTCCTTTATTTCTAGCTTTTTCTCAGCCTGTCACTTCCCACATAAAGGTTAAGCGGGTCACGACTGCCGAGATCCAAAGGAATTCCAGGGCCAGAGGGTGGGTTGTGCCCCTACCGTTGCTGTGAGGCCAGGAATGGACGGTGGCACTTCGTACGAGGGCCTCGTCCACCTTGCCCCCCGTGGGGTTGTCCACGTACTGCCGGCCCTGCTCCAGGGCGTTGAAACACTCCACCCAGGAGTCGTTGCTGTCGGCCTGCAGCCGGTCGTAGCTCCAGCTCGTGCAGGGCAGCGCCTGCCGGTTGTTGGAGGACATGTAATCCAGGCAGCTCAGCGACGTGAAGGGCTGCGTGTGCTGGTTCTGCAGGAGCAGCAGGAGGCTCATGGGGGGCTCCTGGCTCCTCCTGGCTCCCTCTCCCATCTGCGCCATCAGGCTGCTCTGACAGACCATCAGCCTCCGCTCCGCGGCCTGGCCGATGTCCGAGGTCTTGCCGAAGATGTCGAGCTCGTCCTCGATGAAGAGCCCGGAGTTGTAGCCCAGCTTGCGGTTGATGATGGCGCTGAAGCCGCAGGTGCAGCGGTACTGGTCCTCGTTGGACGAGTCCGGGATGTAGAGCCCCACGTCGGCGCCCTTGATGTTCATGTTGCAGGCGCAGACGCAGCAGCTGTCGAAGTTCCTGTCCTTGAAGATGTTGAGCACGGAGTCGGAGAGGATGAGGGTGACGTACAGGCTGTGGGCCTCGGGGATGGGCTGCACCGTGCCCGGCTCCACCGAGTTGAGCGGCCGCGTGGTGGAGGGGGTGGAGGCGGGGGAGCCCTGGTCGGTGCTGTCGTACTTGACGGAGCCCTGGCCGCTGGCGGTGCCCCCGCCCCGGGGCGTGCGGGGCGTGCGGGGCGTGCGCGGGGTGGGCACCGAGAAGCGTGGGGTGGCGGGGGACGGCAGCACCCCCGCCCCGCTGTTGCTGGCGGGGGCCGCGCTGTTGAGGGTCACCGGGGTGCTCATCTGGGGGGTGCTCATCTGCAGGTAGTCCTGGTCCGCCAGGCTCCCCACGCTAGGCACGTTGCTGCAAGGAACACACGGGAACAGGGTCACATCCCCTCACGGACTGGGAAACGGGAACATCCCACCATGGACTGGGAAATGGGAACATCCCATCACACACTGGGAAACGGGAACATCCCGTCACACACTGGGAAACAGGGGCACATCCCATCACACACTGGGAAACGGGAACATCCCATCACACACTGGGAAACGGGAACATCCCGTCATGGACTGGGAAATGGGAACATCCCATCACACACTGGGAAATGGGAACATCCCATCACACACTGGGAAACAGGGACATCCCATCACACACTGGGAAACGGGAACATCCCATCACACACTGGGAAACGGGAACATCCCATCACACACTGGGAAATGGGAACATCCCATCACACACTGGGAAACGGGAACATCCCGTCATGGACTGGGAAACGGGAACATCCCATCACACACTGGGAAACAGGAACATCCCATCACACACTGGGAAACAGGAACATCCCATCACACCCTGGGAAACGGGAACATCCCATCACACCCTGGGAAATGGGAACATCCCGTCATGGACTGGGAAACAGGAACATCCCGTCACACACTGGGAAATGGGAACATCCCATCACACACTGGGAAACAGGAACATCCCATCACACACTGGGAAACAGGGGCACATCCCATCACCAAATGGTCAGTTGTGGAGACTGATTTGGCCAAACCCCACTTTTAAACACAAGGAGATGGTGAAAACTGAAAGGACTCGTTGAAAAGTAGTAAAGAACACTCTGCCCACCACCTTGACTCCTGTCTCTCAACACAACTTGTAATTCTCACCACGAACACCACTCTTCCCTATTATTATGATAACAGGTATCATCTCAGGCACTTCACCCTCTCAAAGATTACTCCCATGGCCTAAAACTCAAATGCTCTTGAGAACAATCTCTAGATAAAATATCAAGTTAAGATTTAGATTGTTTGTAAATCTTTTAGGGAAAAGAGAAAGAACTGTAGTTGTTATTTTAAACATTATTATCCGTGAAGAGATACACAGACGAGTGGAAATGAAGAGAGTATTTCAGAGGCATCCAAATGTTACTCTGTTTTAAAAATCACCCCTTTAAATGGCTGCCACAAGCCCTGCTGTGGTGCTGATACAGGACACCACTCCCAGTGACACACAGCTGGTACCAGCATGTCCCAGGCTATAAATTCAAACCTTCCTTTGAGATTACACAGCCCACAGCCCAAAGGGACACGTTCCATTACAAACTCTTAGTCCTGTAAAGCTCAGAGTTCTATCTCTGTGTCATCTCCATTCCTGGCTGGCTTTTATTACCCTGTTTTGTTCTTTTCTGCCAAATTCAAGCGACCACAGAACAGTTGGTACATTCCCATGGGATCCCTCCTCCACTGCAATGACTCCTGTCAAGACAGGTGATATGGGGCCAAACAAAGACATCCTGACTCTTCCCTTCCCAGGTCACCACTAAGCTGCTCACTCCTCTTGCCATGTGTTCATTCCATATGAGGGCAAGGAAAGAGTGTGAGGACTCAGTGAGTCCCTGGATGAAGAAGGGGAAACAGGATTTCTCCGTGTTTATCTGCTCTCACAGTGTATTACTGAAGAGGACCATCATTTGAATGCTCACATATCATTAATGACTTGAAAAGGAAAACAGTGAGGACCTTATTCCTTACAATCATTTTATTACCTTGAGCTGATGTGAGTCCAACTCAAAGCAGGAAAGGGGAAAATAATGAACCAGGGTTGAAGGAGCTGAGGAGCTGGAGCACAGAATGCCTCAGACTAATAAGAAAAGGTGACCTAGAAACCTTGATTGGCAATCACCACTCTGTGGGAAGCCTGCAGTAATAATCCTCACTCTAATTGGATTAGATTGAAAATGAAAGGGGTTTTTTCCCCAACAAATACCTGAAATTAATAACCAGCTCAGGCCCGGTGCATCAGTTACTATTATGAACAAACTTGAGAATTAAATTGCTCCCCAGGCACTGTATCAAGGGTTTACAATTTCTTCTTTGCAATTCTTTTGAGAGCACTGAAGGATCCTTT
The DNA here is from genome assembly GCF_036250125.1 of Pseudopipra pipra. Taxonomy (NCBI): domain Eukaryota; kingdom Metazoa; phylum Chordata; class Aves; order Passeriformes; family Pipridae; genus Pseudopipra; species Pseudopipra pipra. Next base: position 2,486,256 of record NC_087566.1, on the reverse strand, counting down.
GGGGCTGGAAAAGGACTGATTTAAAGGATTTACAGACTGATTTAAAGATACAGACTACTTCCTCCAGAAATGAAGCAGTGCAGCAGGAGACCTTTGTACTATTATTCTGCCTTTTAAGGGGTTTTATTAATTTAATGGTGCAAATTCTTGCTTAGCTTTCAAAACCTCCAGCAATGAATTTCCTCCATAAACACTGCTCATTTCTGAGAACTGAGTGAGGAATACAAGCCCTGAAAATTAATGTCAGTGTTTCCTTACAGGTCACACCACTCTTGTACTTGGCATCTCTTCTTTTGGTATCAAAGAGGGCAGGACAGCACAGGACAGGGGACAGACCTGTCCCAGGTCACCCACTCAGGGAACACACAGGAGCTCAGAAGAGGAGCTCTCACAGCTCTTCTCAGCATCTTCAGAGCCCTCAGGAGGCAAACTGGACTAACCAGGGGCAGAGACCATCTGCCTGGAGCTCAAACTGACACACAAGTACCGACCAGAGGGCAGCCTGACTGGGCTGGAGATGGGAAGGGACAGACATGGAAGGCTCAGTGCAGTCATTTTGTTCCCTAAAACTTCTGGTTTATGCTAAATCCCAGTATTTTCCTGTATCAGAGACTGCAGTTAATTCAGGCCCTGCATGTCCCTGTTCTTCAGAAGCACTAAGGGTGCAGTGGACACTGCCACACCCCTGACTGCCAAAGGCTGGGTTCAAATCACACCTTCCTGAGATCAGAACTGTGCTGATCTCAGACAACAACAAATCTAAAAGGTTTCAGTTACTTTTGCAGGTGAAAGCTCTGTTAACACAGCCAATGAGTCACTTTTAGGCAGGGGCTGCACTCACTTGTAGCCGTCTCTGATGAAAGTGGCTGCGGGCGGCAGAGGGAGCTGCTCGATTTTGGGAGGAACAGCCCACGAAGGCCTGAAGATGCAGGTGTCTGGGATCTTCAGGGGTAGGAGGCACTGGCTGGGCAGGATCTTCAGTGGAGCAAACAGGGAGGAGCCCACGAAAGGTTGAAATGATGGAACTTTGTGCACGTACGAGAAGTCCTGAAACGCCAAAGCGACATCGGTTACAACCACACGGTCAGGTTGGTCTTCAGATGTTTAAACTGAAACCCTTGTACTGTTTCAACCCTCTACAATTGCTTTTTCCCCCCCTCAAATTAAGGATATTTATTCATTGCACAAAACATTCCAGAGCAGCTCCTCCAAGGAAGCTCAGCTGAGGCTCCCTGTTATCCCGGGGTGCTGCACAACCTCGTGGCAGGAGGTTCACGACTCCAGGAGGCTCATTTAAGACAAGCTCTGTCTGAAGCACTGTGAAATTTTCACACTACCTGACTTTAAGCACCTAATTTAGGCACTTGAAAGATTGATCTTTGCATGACTTCTGTCCTGACAATGAGTCACAGTGTGAAGAAACCTGAGGTGCCTTGAGGCAGCCTCTGAATAACCCCACAATGGGGATTCACAGAATTTTAGAAAGAACAGTGGACACTTTGCACATGCCAATTATTAAATCTAAATAAGGTATTAAATACAAATATCTAAGCAATCTAGCAAGTATAAGATTAACTCTAAATGAAGTTCAGTCAAGCTGGGCTTTCACTGACTGCCACTTTTGCTTGCAGAGAGCAATGACAAGAACTTCAGCCAGCGTTTCCAGAGCTATTCCAAGCCTCTTTCAGAACAGAACTAGTCCTTTTGAGGCACTACTGCAAAGTAAAAATCAGTACTAAAACAGCAGCAGCATTTAACATCTCCTTATTTCTTTGCATTTTTCCCTTGCACCTTGTCAAGCACTGAGAGATGAGGAATGTGCGGATTTTATCTGCAGCTGCTGAATATTCAGCACAAGGAATCTACTGCCATCAACATGACCAGCAATGGGTTTAGTGCCTCTTTCCCCCACTGGTGGGTATGAGCAGGGGTGACACACTCAAAAGCAAGTCAGCTGTGCACTGGGAAATGTTCTTAGGCAGAATTAAAAGGTGTATTTTAATAGTCCTACAATGGTTGTGAGGGAGATTAAAATATCTTCAGTATCAGTGATGCCCTACAATCTGCTCCCACTCAAAACCTTCCAGCTCAACCAATTCCAGTACAGGTTTCCTCTGCAGGCCCAAGTTATTCTGTTCTCAAGCAAATAGTTCACTGCACGAGTAGAGGAGAAAAACCAGCAAGGTCTGTGGCAAAGCCTCACAAACCTTACAAAAATCTTATTTCAAACTTCCCTAAAGGTACAGAAACAGGCAGAGACACGGACTGGACATGGTGACAGCCCAGCTGTCCTGCAGCACAGCCAGGAGGAGGTGCCTTTGCTCCATGTGCCTCCAAAACCCAAAAGCTCTTAGGGAAGAAGTCCCCCTGTGGTTTGCCAGCACTTCCCTTGCAGTCTGAGGGATTCTATCCCTGCCAGGCAGGAAGAGGTACCAATTCCCAGCTGACTACATCATTTATCCTAAACAAAGGGACTTACCAGGGTTCTCACATCAACACACACCCACTTCTTGCCCATACAACTGCAAGTGCATCCCTGTCCCAGCAATGCAGAACCCTTAAAACTCAGCCTTCAGTTAATTCCAGCATTCCCAGGAGCACAAAAGACAGGGGAGGAGGTGTTCTGGGGAGAGCCCATTCCAGAGAAGGAATGGGCTGTGGCAGATGAGGGACAGGGTGGGCCTGAAGGAGAAGAATTAGGCTATGAAATCAAGGCTTGGGGACACCAGGAAGTCAGAGTTTTACAGTGGGCATCTCCCTTTTATTCCCTGTGTCCAAAGGAACAAGGGGATGTGCATCTCTACACAAAATGTGCATTTTTGGATGAAGAGCCCCTCAGGCTCTGTGCATGGAAATATGGACACGACACCTTCTGACCCCAGTGACAAAACCTGCCCCTGGAGTTCAGGAATGCAGGACACACACAGGCTGAATGGTTTCATCCTCCTCCTCCCCTCTGAGGGAACAAGGACACACAGTCCATGCACCCCCAGTGCTGATGCTGAGGCCCTTCATGGGGTGCTGTGGAGCAATGGGCACATCTGGGAGGGGAGAACCAGTGGAGTCCCCGCTCCCAAACAGCCCTTTCCTCAGAGAGGAGGAACTGTGTGACACCCCCTGACCTGTGTCACACAGAAAGTCAGGCAAGAATGGTCCCACCTGGCCTTAAAACTTGGGAAGTAACATCAGCTGAGGAAGAAACACAGCAAGTTCAAGCCCTGGGCTTTCTCAGAGAGTTTCATCCCTGACCAAGAAAGGAACATTTCAGAGGGAAAAGGGCACCACTTTACCCCAGCTGGGTCCCCAGCAGGGAGGGTGAGAGGGCAAAGGTGCTACAGAGAAATTAGCTGAGGAGACACATCCTTTAACAGCCACTGAGGCACAGGGGTGGTGGTTTTTTTCATGCATGTACATTCTTTCTGTTGGGTTCATTCCACAGACAATACTGTTTGTTTCCTGAGCACGCCCCAAAACATCACAGACAAAATCACCACAAGAAAAATGCCCAGAGTTAAAATCAGGGACATGATTAAAAAGCTCTTTTACTAGAGAAGAATTTTTTTCCCCCTATTACAGACTTTATATGGGTCCAGTTCACATTTTTAGTGGGCTACACACACTGCATGTGACTTGTTTCTAGAAATCAAAGCATACAGAGATGAGCTTATGAAAATACCACAGTTTAGGTGTGTTACCTTGATTTCTTCAGGTTTGGGGCTACCTAACCCATCTTCCACCTCCATTTTGAACTCAGCAAGCTGTGTTGGGACCATGCTGACCATAGGACTCTCCATCATGCCCAGGGTGGTCACAGTCTCTGAGCTTATTCCATCTTTGTAACTCATCACTGGGGAGAAGGCAGGGTGCTGTTCTAAAGAAGGTGGTGTTGGGAACATCCTTTGGAGATCTGCCACAGCTAAAGACGATGGAATAACACACTGTTAGTTATTAAATTACCAGTTCCCAAGGAAATGCAATAAAACAAAACAGACCAACCCAATGATAGCCCTTATTCCATCAGTTAAAACCCAGCAAAGGTTCTACAGACATATGGAGTTCTGAGAGCAGCATAAACCTAGATAAAAGGTCAACTCCTAGGGAAAAATTCCAGCAATTCCTGGGGATATTTTGCCAGTTTGTTGTGCAGCAGAAAGAATGAACTGGTAGACACACAAATTCCATGTACAGTTTGGCAGCAATAAATTAATACCTCAGAACAGAAGAGCTGAACTGACACTAATGCAAAGTTCACCAGCAGCTGTTTCTAAGGAGTCACAGAGTGGCTTCTTCCCTTTCCCAGGGCTGACAGCAGCCCTAAACCAGGAGGCCTTTGGGATTAGGGTGCACTGAGCTGCATTTCTCCTCTCCTACACTCACTGCAGCCTCATTTGGTCCATGGCAACACAACCCCTGTTGCTGCACAAACATGGGCAGTTCTGCTGAAGAACCAGACTCCAAAGTGCCAAGTGTCAGAGGAAACCACAAAATTATCATTTTGTACCACAGGACACTAAGTCAGGAAAATCCCTCAATCACTTCTCAGGAAATGAGAGCAATGGACTCATCCACTGCCCATTTTTCTCTTTAAGCCAAACAACCAACCCCAGCAGAAATGCTCAGTACAGTGTAATGCAACCGAAGACAAATCACAGCAAAGACTTTTATGTTCTCCCCAGCTCCATTCTGTTTCCTTCCACATTTATTCTGTGTGAAATTCAGAGTAAATGCTGCATTCTCCTGACTGGAATTAGGGCAGATCCTCTCTGGACAGAACCATCCCTCTGGTGAACCACTGAGATCAGGGAAGGGTGAATTCCCACAGGTATCCCCTCTGAAACCTCTTCTGACAGACTAAATCCCAATCCCACTTCCACACCCAAGCTGACAGGATATTCTTGTATTCAACAACATTTGCAGCCTAAAGATTATGGAAAATTCCTAAATCAATAGAGGGATTTCTGACTGGTAAACACTGTGTTGTGGAAACCCAAACTGTACTCAAAAACTAACTGAAAAGGGCAGAAATAAGTGATAGGATTAGAATTATTTATAATGTGTATGAATATGTGTAGGAATTCCTGCAGTAACAGCACATTCTGTAGGGTGCTGCAGCCCCAGGATGTGTCTCCACTCTGCCCTAACAGAGCCAAACCTGCTTTTGATGCTTTTGTGCCCTGACACAGTCAGGCTGTTTGAGAGCAACAACCCAAACAGGTGAGGTCCCCTCAAAATGGACTTCTTTTGGTCTCAAGTGTCAAAGCTGAACCCAAAGTCCTTCACAGCCTGGAGCAGCAGAGTAAATAATGGGCTATAAATTATTCCCATTCAGCCCTTTTTCTTTTATTTCCCCACTTTCTCAGTCTTTGAATTCCCAAGGCCTTATTCTTGTCCTGATGCAGGATAAAATGCTGAAAACGGGTTCAGTAGAATGGAAAAAGCTCCTTTCCACCCAGTGCCAGTATGGAATATAATCTTCAGGATGGCAGCTGGATTGCCTACCTCTGTTTTTTAACAGGTATGTTTTAGGCATTGCAGAGGGACAGGAAGGAAGGGTGAAATGAAAGGTGGGCAGCAGGAATTTATGATGCTGGACAAGGCCTTTCAGCTCCCCACAGACACTGTTGTGCCCCCACTGCTGGTGTCAAGGCCACAGCTACAAACCACCAGTGCAGTGTAATTCTGACTTCCCTCACACAGCTCCTCACTGCATCATTTTCTCACCTCCAGCTCAATCCACTTAGCACAACTCTGCAGTGCAGATTCATAAAAAAGTTTAATTACAAAAAGTCCCCCAACCCTACAGCAACAGGCAGCTCTCATCGCTCATTTTCATGTGTGTCATGCTTGAAAAAGCTTTGCATATTTTAAAAAGCTATGGATCAACTAAACCTGTCAAAATCCAATCTCTGTATACTTCAGACTTCTACATTTGAGTAAATCAGCACAGCTTTTATGGGTCCATAAAACTCTGACTCATCTCCCTCAGACTGATTTTTTTCTTCACCTCAATTTGTTCTCATTACCAGCTGAAGTTAATGAGAAGGCATTAAAGAATGATTTGCAGAGAGATTGGATTTCTGCTTGTAGCAGCCACAAAAATCAAACCTTCTTCCTCCTCACCACTAAGTAATTTGTAATTTGTAATTCGATTCGTTAGTGTTACACCGAAAATTCTCACCTTCCTCCTCTCACAGACACATTTCTCTTTCATCTCAAGAGAAGTCCAATCTAAATTAATACAATCATAGAATTGTTTTGGCTGGAAAAGACCTCTAAGATCATCCAACTGTTCCCCAGCACTGCCAAGGCCACCACTGACCCATGTCCCCATGTGCCACATTCACATGGATTTTTAAATCCCCCCAGGGACGGGGACTCCACCCCTGTCCTGGGCAGCTGTGCCAGGGCTGGGCAGCCCTTTCAGTGAGGAAATTTTCCCTAATATCCAACCTAAACCTCCCCTGGCACAGCTTGAGGCTGTGTCCCCTCTTCCAGTCACTCCTCACCTGGGAGAAGAGCCCGACCCCAGCTCACTCCACCCTCAGAGTAACAGTTCTCATTCCCAGTCTGTTGGCACAGCGCTTACAAAAAAGCCCCGTTGTTCTAATCTGCATTTCATACAATCTCAGCATACCAAATGCAATGTCTAAGCTCCCTGCACTGCCACAGCCTGCCCTGTCCATGTGCTGTGCCTGCATCCCTCCCACAGCTCTCTGCCAAGGTCTCCAACGTGCCTCCAGCCAGAACCTGGTCCTGTGATTTTCATCATGCACTTCCAGATTTAACCCTGAAGGCGATTTTAGTTTTAATTTGTCAAATGCTCAGTGCAATTTTCTTCCAGAGACAGGTTGCACCATAATGGCCACTTGGTAAGTCACAGGTTTATACTCTTTGATTTTGTTAATCACAGAATATGCTGAGTTGGAAGGGACCCACAGGGATCATCCAGTCCAGCTCCTGGCCCTGCCCAGGACACCCCAACAATCCCATCCAGTCCCTCAGAGTGTTGTCCAAACGCTCCTTGAACTAGGAGAAGGATTTATACATAAAGAGGGATATGGAAATGGTGCAAGTGCCCAAAATTAAACACTGAGCTGAGAACAGAGGGGCTGGCTTCCAAATGGAGACTTGTGACAAACCCCTCCCATCCTTCCAGTCCCAGACAATGGAAAGGATCTCGGATCTCAGCAGGGACATTGAGAATCCGTGTCTGTGTCACCCTGTGCTCATTAACACCCGCTTCGTTTCCAACACCGCTAATTACAGCAGGAAGCACACCCCAAGGGCCATGCCAGGGGGGTGAGGGGCTGTGGAGGGCACACAGAGCTGGGGAGGGGCTGTGGAGGGGCTGGTACTCACTGGGGGGGTACGGAACCGCCGTCCTGCCGTCCTTGCCCACCGGCCGCTCCTCGGACCCCGCCGGCGGCAGCTTGGAGGAGCGAAGGGCTGGGGACACGGCCTGGGAGCAGGGAAAGCACACCATCAAACACCCACACTGCCAAATCCACAGAGTGTCAGACATCCTGAAACCTCCCCAAACACCACTGCACGGGACAGAAAACAGGTGCTTCTTTTTTACTTTTATAGCAGCCTTAAAAAATCGAACCTTCTTCCTCCTCGCCGCTAATTAATTTGTAATTTGGTTCATTAGTGTTACACCAAAAAGTCTCACCTTCCTTCTCTCACACAAATACATTTCCTTTTCACCTCCAGAGAAATGCCAGCTACCAAAATCAGAAAGTATTAGAAATTCTGAAGCCTCTCCCAGTGCAATTTCCCAGGAAAGAAAACTTTTCCACTGCCCCACCCACTTCCCCCAAGGAGCCTGGATTTCTTTTTCCCCTTTTTCAACACCAAAGTCTCTGAAATATTTGCCTGTCTGTACATTCCCCATATTTTGATACATATTTATAGGCACATATTTCTATACACACACAAACTGTACTGAAAATGTTGTCACAAAGCCTGAGCTTGAAATGCTGGTGACTGCTCCACACCTTTCCATGGCTGGATCACTCCAAGACAATGATGGGAATATGGCACAGACTAAGCCCAACACATGCAAGTTCCAAGACAGGAAGAGCATTAGGGCCAACCTCACAGAAGAGGGTGATTTTTTTTATTTTCACAGGACAGTCCTCCAGGAGATTTGCAAATTAACTGTGACATCTGAAGTGGAGCTTGTGTGGAACCACAGAAAGTAAACTGCTGCACTTCCAAAGTCCTGCCAGCAACCAGACATTAGACTTTTAAACATATTATCCACCAGCAGTCAGTTTAGGATCCCCTTCTGTATCATTATGGGTATATTAGTTTATTATGAAGATAGCACTATTCAAATCTTTGCCTTTCCTGGCAGTTTTCCCTTCATAATGGATATAAATCCGCTTTGCCTTTTGTATTTCCTAACACACAGCAACTGTTGTTGTCCAGGAATAGAAAGAAAAGTGGCTTTAGAGAGTTACTGAAATTCTGTGAGGCTGAATTTGTCTTTGGGCAGGTTCTCAGAGGAGGTGAAACAACAAATCACCAGTGGACGAAACGTGGATCTTTCCCACATTTCTCACACACAAAATACTGACAGACAACTGTCAGACAACAGGAGCTTTGGTGTTCCCTGAGTGAGCTGAAATTCCTGAATTACACACCCTGATGATTTCTCTCTTTGAGGGATCTCCTGAAATGAATCCTCTCTTTGCCAGCAATTCTTCCCAGCTAAAATCCAAGCCTGCCTACCTGGAACCTCTCTCCCTTACCTATTAGGGATAATCGCTCCCCACCAGAATTCCATCCTCCTCCTCCTCCTGCTTTTTGCTGTCCTACAGAAAGAACACTCAGTCCTGCAGGGACTTACCCCAAGCTCATCTTCATCTGAATTGTCAAAGATGTTGTCCAGGTCGTGCAGGGATGGAGCCAGATCCGTCACCTGGGTGAGGCTCCCGGAGCCGCCCCGGCCGGCAGCGCTGTCCTGCCGGGTGTCTGCCACGGGGAGAGGGAAACACAGGGAAAATGGGAGCACAGGGACACAAAACCACCTCTTCCCAGTTGTACTCCCCCAGGGGACAAGCAAGAAGCACTGGGGCCCCTCTGGAGCCCAGGAACAGCCTTGCAGGGAAGAGTAAAGCAACCCCTGAAGGATGGAGGGAGCTGCTGCTCACTTAATATTCCAAAATCATATATAATTGTGTTATTATAAAACAGACAAGCAAAATCTCTTCCATCTCAGGAGCTGCCTACAGCTCTCATGTTACAGTCAGAAGTTCAGGGTGTGATTTTTCCTTCCAGATGTTACTGCAGAGCACTGACTGACTGGTTTTGCTCTGCAGAGCCAATCCAAGAGCTGTTACTCACCAGCCTTAGGGGCAGAACTGAAAATGGACATGGCATCTTTTCCATCAGGAACTGGTGTGGAATGTCCCGTTGGGGGGATTTCCTTGGCACCAATTCCATCTTCTGGCTGTACAAAAAAAAAGAAAAGCCAAGAGTTTTTAATGGATATTATCATATGTAAGAACAACTGCTTTCCTATGTCAAGCCAAACTCAGAGCTCTAAATTAAATGTATTGAGGAGCAAAAAACAATTTAAGAAGGGAGAAGAACACAGCTGTCTGCTGTTTACATACACATCAGGAAAAACGTGGAATAACACTGTGCATGACTTACAAAGGATTCCATGTACATGGAATTAGCTCTGACAGCCACTACAGGGAATTAACCACCTCAAATTCTCTAGAAAAAACACCTTTCAGAACGTGAAGTGTGGTGAGGGCCTGCACAAGAACAAGGGAGTGAGCAGCCAGACACTGAAACAGGGAATAAGACACACAAGGAGTATCTTGCAGATGATGATCAAAGAATGGGGATCAAATTGTTTCTTTCCCATGTGGAAAAACAGCTCCAAGGGAATATCCAAACCAGTGCTGTCCCTCTCCCAGAGCCTCTCAGCAGAAGGATACTCTCCTTTTGCCCAAGGGAAGGAAAAAACTTGGGCTGGAGAGACCAGAGCTTTGCACTGAGGTACCTGTCAGGCTGAGGCAAACAAGGGAAAAAAACCAAAACACCAAATTCTTTCATCTCTGCAAGTGAATATAAGGCTCAAAATCTTTTAATTCTTAGCTTAAATCTGGAACTTACTGCTGGCCAAGCTGAATATCTATCTATCTGTGTATCTGTCTATCCATCCATCTGTCTGTCTATCTATCTATCATATAGATATATATTGCATTCATATCATATAGATATTCAGCTGGCCAAGCTGAATATATATGTATGTATCTATCTATCTATATATATTCAGCTTGGCCTGCTGAATATCTATATAAATATAGATATAAATTTATAGTTTGTTTATATATATATATATATAAATAAATAAATATGTATATATACAGCAAACACCAGTTCAAAAATACCACAATTAAATTCATTTTTCCCAGAGCTGGTGCAGGAAAGAAACACAACAACACCTCTCTGATTTTGAGCTGTGGAACAGTCTGTGTCTCCCAGAGAGCTGTGCAGTGAATGCTGTGCCACACCACCCCCAGTGAGAGCAGCAGTGCCCAGGACTCTGCATTCACACATCACCTTGGGCTTCTTCGAAGGATCCTTCTCGGCCCCCAGTTTGCACTTCTTGTTGACGGTGAAGCTGTACTTGATGTCCCCATCCTCGAAGGTGTAGGGGTCACTGGTGTCCCCCCAGCCCTCCCCAGGCTGCTGCAGCAGAGCCAAAGGCTCCAGGTAGCTCAGGGGCTGCGCCGGCTTCTGCTCCTCCAGGATTTTGAACCGTTTGTTGGGCTGTGCCAAGAGCCTGGGAGGGGAAACAAAGCAGCAAAGGCCCCGTGAAACAAAAGCAACACCCCTTTCCCAGCCAGCAAAAACCAGCTCCCGAGGTCTGCAGCTGTCCCACAGCTCACTCCTTCCCCCTTGATCCAGCAGAAAGATGGGTTTTTCCCTTAAATAAAGGATGTGCTTGGCTACATTTAGCATTAAATATTTTACTGTATTCAGACTTACTTTAGGACAGTGAAAGAAGAATTAATGTTGTCACTATATAAATGAAAACACTTAGAAATACAGCTTGGGAAGGCCGAGCAAACTCCACTGTAACTACCAAAACCAGTGTTCTTATAACTCAAAAACTCTTCCTCAGTTAATTTTTGCTTACACATACTCACTAACTACTCTCTCTGGTGCATTTTTTAAATGCACTGCCACAATGCAGAAATAATTTTTAGGTTGGCATAAAATAAATTTAAATTCTCTCATTAAAGTTATAAACAAATAACTTCCTTTTGCATAAAAGAAAATCTATTTATATAAAAATAAAAATAGAAGGAGACAGCTAAAAATTCCTTAAAATGTAGTTGTTCATGGTCTTCACTGAGGCAGTCAATGTGTGTTAGCTGTAATTAACTGAAGTGTATTTACAGGAGGTTTGCTCTTTGCCCCATAGGGGCTGTTGGGGCTTTTAGTTTCCATCCTCCAGAGACTGAAGTTACCCAGCAAAGGTCCCACCAAATTCAAAGTGGGGTTACAAAAGGCAGAATTATTCCATACTGAAGGAACAGTTACTGCTCACAGAAGGTGTGGCACAGTGCAGTTTTAACCCCACACAAGTGGACAAACCCCACTGAAGAATCAGAATTCCACTCCAAACCAAGCCCTTCTGCAGCCGAAGGTTGCACATCTCTATGTGTATTTTATTTTGTTAAATAATAAAAAGACACAAGCTTAAGAGAACTCTTAGCATTTGCTCAAATTCTCTGGTGTAGGCCACAACAAAATTTTGTCAGTTCTTATAACGTCCAGTAGAAAGCCAGACATGGAAAAGAAAGTCATCCTGCCACAGGAGCTGCCAGTGTTCACCTCAGCATCTGTGGGGGTGCAGTGGAGCCCTGGACTCATCCCAGTGTCAGTAAAACAGTTTGGTGCTGAGCAGAGCCCCCCTGCCCTCTCACCTTTTCAGTGCAGTGCTGTCGGGGTTCCCCTCCATCTTGCCGTCATACCTGTCACAGGGCAGCTCCGGCGGCCGGAACTCGCCGTCGTCGCTCGAGGGGACGCTGTAGGTCCTCCACACGTCCCCAGCCTCGCTGCTGGGGGCTGTGCCACAGTACAAGGCTGTCTCGCTGACCTCTGCCATCAGAGGTAACCTCTGGCCCACCAGGACTGTCCTGTCGTCCAGGCTGGGCAGGGGCTGCAGCTCCAGCCCGCTGCCGTACAGCGCTGGGTTGACGGGGACGGAGGGGGGGTCCAGGCTCTCTGCTTCCTGCCCTCGGGGCTGGGGGCTCAGAGTGGGGGGCAGAGGGGAAGTGGGGGAACGGGGTGAATCCATAGGATTCATATTAATTTGCTTGCTTGGATTTCTAGCAGGTAGAGAGAGCGGCTTCTCGTACTTCCTGGGGTTCGGGACGTCCAAGGAGGGCTCCATCCCGGCCAACCCCAGTTTCTGCCCCGGCGTGTCCTGCTCCATGCATAGCTCTTCAGTCACAGAGGGCCGGTGGTGAAAGGGCATCATGGGCCTCTTCTGCAGTTTCTCTGCCTTCTCCTGCCTCTCGGTGGTTTTGTGCTTTGAGGAGGCGGGAGGGGGCAGCGCCGAGGCTGCCGCGGCTCCCACGGCGAACGCGGGCGGGTTTATCGTGGGGGGACGGCTGGAGCCGGCGGCACAGCGCTGCTTCAACACCTTGTGCCTGAAAGAGAGGCAGAGACAGCTCACTCCTGCTCTGTGCAGTCACCGGAGCTCAGGGGAAAACCAAAGCCAAGCAACAGCCCTGAGAAATCTCCCGTCTGATCCCGCTCTTCTAACAGAGCCCGGGATGGTCCCACGGGCAGGACCAGCTCGGCTGCAGCTCCCCTGACCCAGAAATGGAAAGGATAGTCTCCAGAAAACAGCATTCAAGGGAAAGAGCTCATGTACAAAACAGCTCAGCTGGAAGGTAATTAACTAAAAAATTCCAAGTTGCTGTTGCTTTCATTGCCATAAAGCAGGTCAGCCTTTCCAGCTGGGACTGCTGTGGAGCTGCAGCCCTGCTCCTGGCTCCCTCTGGAGCAGCAGGATTGGCTTGGGAATGTTCACAGACTCAAATCCATTTCCTCCTCCACATCAGGTAAGGGAAGATACCTTCCACACAACTCCAGTCCAAAACCAAACCAAACCCACACCAAAATAAAGCGCTTTCTACCTGATGAAGAAAGCATTAATAAATGTTTTAAAATATTCAAACAAAAAAAAAGGACAATCTTAGTACTGGCTTCATATTTTAATATGACTTTTTTTCAATTTGTACCCAGTATCTTTGAGACTGGGAAGCACAGGACTGAATTTCAGTGTTCCAGGTGCTGCTAAACAGTATTTTCATCATGCTGATGATGTTCTCTGAGGATGTTACAACAGGGATTCTGTTGTAACTCTGTCCATACTTTTATTGTTCTTTTTTGTTGTTGAGGTTTGGTTTTGTTTGTTTTTTTTTTGTTTAGTTGTTTATTTGGTTTTATAACCTAAGCAGAAATCAAAAGAGGTGTTGTGCTCAACACTGAAACCTGTTTAAAATTAAATATCATTTCAAAATAAATCACTCCATCCCTCTCCTACGAACAACAGGACAACAAAAAACATTTCAGATCACATAATAAGGTTTTAACTCACGGAGATAAAGTCTGGGATCACAAGTGAAGAGGATTAGATGGGAGAAACCCAGCCCTGTCCAAGGGACCAAACACACCCTGTGCTTGCTGCCCCCCTGCCCTGCAGCCACCCCTGCTGGGTGGGGCTGTCCTGGCTCTCCCCTGGGCTCGGCTGTTCCAGGACACAGCAGATGGTGTGTGGTGCAATCACCCCAAGGTGGAGCTGATGCCCTGGTAACTGCAGCTCTGCCTTAAGCATGTGCCTGTAACATTTCATTGCCTTAATTCTCCACCACTCCCCGGATTTTCACTGACTGCAGAGCATGATTCCAGACATTCTGCTCTTCACACACCCAGCCGGGTCCAGAAAAGGTGGAATTTGATGCTGAGCACCACAGAGCCCTTGAAGACTCCAGATTTAAGATCATCTCTTGACATTTACACAGCACAGGGGACGGGCACGGCCATGACTCAAACAGGATTGTGTGACAGCAGCTGTCCAGTGCCTGCAGCTACCCAGGCAATATTTACTGCTGGTGGAAATCAGGTACTGCCTTCATTTTAAGGACAATATTTTCATCTGCCACCTGCCTTGTTTACTAACTCCAGCAGGATGCAGGTACCACTGGAGGGATGAGAAGACAGAATCCGGCTTCCACTGCCCATTATTGATTCCCCACGCTTTCCAGGCCAAGCTGGACCTCAGTTTTCCATAGGAAACACTTGGCATTCTGACAAAACATCCACCTATTCTGCACTCCTGAGTGTGTAAATACAAGCACCAGGTAACCAGGGGTAAAGGGCTGCAGAAAAATCACCTCTCCCTGGGCATCCAGCACGGAGCCTCCAGGCTGAACACTCTGCCCTCACATGAGGCACAACCCCTTCATCTCTTTCACACAAAGGACTTAAGGAACAACTTCTTTTGGTAAAGAGGCTTTTATGACCTATCTCATAAGTGGAAGGATTTCAGTAGAAGCAGTTTCACAGGACTATTTGGCTGGAAACTGTGGGTTTTTTTCTAGCCCTGTAACATCTCTCTGACAGTTTTAAGAACAGTGGTGCTGGTTTGCCTTTCCTCAGTGAGGAGCACTGGAATTTTAAGCACCCATCAAAGATGACATAATTGAATAAACTCCTCAAGTGTTTGTGTAAGTGAGCTGTGGTTTCTCTTTGATCAGCTGACAGTGGATGGTGATGCTGCAAAGGTTTAATATCCTCCTGGATGATTTTCGGGGTCATGGCAGATTGACCAGAGTTGGTTTTCCCCTCTTCCTCCCAACAGGGACAGCAGCACTATCCCTTAATCAGGATGCTCAGAAACAGCCAGTGCCCCTCTTCAGTCACAAGCCTCAACCACTCCAGAGGTTAAAGCTCTGAACAGCCTGAAGGATGAGTTCATTAGGAATGAGAACAGTTGGAGTGATCCTAGACTTGAGATGATAATTTTTCCACTTGAACTGACTCCTGCAAGTGACAGTGGTATGAGATGCATATTAATCACCCAAAGAGGAGTGATGATCACAGTTTTGATACTAGAATTTCCTCTTGTCTCAGCTAAAACATAACTCCCTTCTCTAAGTGTCCCTCTGAACTAAACAGGGTTCTTCCAAATGCTTATTCTCCTCAAAGCTCACCTGGAACAAAAACAACTGACTCTTTGGACTGGATCCACGAAATCCCATGAAACAGTATTGTTAGGAACTTCCTCTTCCAAATTTGCAGTTGTAATTTGATTCCTCCTGAGAGGGAGAGAAAATTATTTTAGTAATCATCACCTTTTGTAAAACAAAACTTTATAAATGCAGCGCATGCAGAAATTCACTTTGTTCCCCTCAAAGAAATTCCTTGACCTTTGAAACAGGTGGTAGATCCCTGCACTACTCCTTAGAAGTTGTGGTTTGATTTCTGTGGGAGGAAGGTCCCAGCTCTGCATCAGACAGCTCTGTCTGGAGTCTGAGCACAAAAAGCAAGGGGCAAGCAATTTAAACTGAACCTGGAAACTCTTCTGACTTATCCAACGAGGAACTTGCAGGGAAAAAGGGAAAAGTAAGAATTTCAGGGCACTCTGTGCCGTGATTTACTTCAAATCTCCAGTAACAAAGGCCTCTGATACCAACATCAATTTACCATATCCTTGCCAACTGAAATTTCAGTCCAGCTCACGTGATGTAAAGCTTTACAAATACTACCCTTAGAGCCCTAAATATCAAATATATACTATTTGTTCTGCAGTAACTACAACTGGAGACAGAAACTGCAACCTGAGAGCACCCAACTGAAGGCACATCCTATGGATGTGCAGCCTCAAGGACACACAACAGGAAGGGTGAGGAGCTCTCAGCTGAGCACAGGGACAAGCTTTGAGTGGTGGCAAAAGAATTCTGTGAGGAATAAAACCCTAATATATGATTTTAACTGTCATAAACGAGTAAAGCCATGAGGACTGACTTGGACTGTGCCCTGTTGAGGATGCATTCCTTCCAGACACGGTGAACCATTCGGTTGTGGAATTTTGGAGTAATCTTGCTTGATTTCTTTGGACTGTGGACACTGACTGTGCCCTCCTGCACAGCTGAGTGGCTGAGGCTGCTCTGAGAGCAGCCACTTTCTCCTGCAACAGAAACAAAGCATTCATGTCAAAGCTGTTCTTCACAGGCCCAGGGGATGTTGTTTCCTGGCAGGCCCTTGTCAGGGTGCTCACACTCACCAGGGAATGCTCAAAGCACCCTCACAAAACACATTTCAAAGCAATTTGAGGTAACAGATATGGCACAAGGTTGTATCAGGTACATGGGCAATACTGCACCCCATGTGATGCAATATGCTCTGTATATTATACATCTATATTTCATACATCTATATTTTATTTATGTTATATATATATACACATATATATTTATATATAATAAATGGAGGTATTTTAGATAGCCCCTAAAGCCCTGGATAGAATCACTAAGAAACAGTGCAGACAGAGCTTTTTCACAATAATTCTGGGTGTTAAACTAAAATTTATATAGTCTTTGGTGAGTTGTTTAAAGATTAAATTTACTATAGTATAAATGGTTCTAAAAGCATCTATTAAGAAAACTAATCATTTATGTAGACTATTTCAAAGCAAGGATCAGTTCTTTATACTCAGTATAAAACCTCACTGAAAAAAGAAAGGATTAGTGTGATCTCTGCTCTGGAGCCAGGCTGGGAGAGCTGGGGGGGTTCACCTGGAGAAGAGAAGGCTCCAGGGAGAGCTGAGAGCCCCTTGCAGGGCCTAAAGGGGCTCCAGGAGAGCTGGAGAGGGACTGGGGACAAGGGATGGAGGGACAGGACACAGGGAATGGCTTCCCACTGCCAGAGGGCAGGGAGAGATGGGAGATTGGGAAGGAATTCCTGGCTGTGAGGGTGGGGAGGCCCTGGCCCAGGTTGCCCAGAGAAGCTGTGGCTGCCCCTGGATCCCTGGAAGTGTCCAAGGCCAGGTTGGACGGGGCTTGGAGCAACCTGGGCTAGTGGGAGGTGTCCCTGCCCATGGCAGGGGGTGGGACAAGATGGGCTTTCATGTCCCTCCCAACCCAACCCATTCTGGGACTCTCTGCTGTTTCTTTATAACGTGCTTGAATTGAGATACCAGAATCCAAACCTGCTCTGCTAAAGTTTTACAGCCCAGAAGCACAGAAGTTCTCAGCAGCTGATCATCAGTACACATAACACACATTATCAACACAGATGTGAGGCTCTCAGTATGTGCTATCTGTGTTGATTATCAAAGAGATAACAAAGATATCACCCAACACCCTGAGAGCCTGAAAACCCTTGGCTTATGCTCTGCCCTTCCCTTCTCCCTGCCTGTGCTGCAGAAGCCATTCCAGGGATTGCAGGAGCAGACGTTTCTTTTCCTCCCGTGCCGTGTTTTTGTTTGGATCCCTGAACTCCAGCACCCCCACCCTGCCAAGCCCGAGCTGCAGCAGCAGAGGGAGCTTTGGCTCCGTCTGGGCTGGAGGAGCCGGGAAGGATGTGCTGCATTTTAACAAGGTCAGCTCAGTGCACAGAACACTTTGTCCTCCTGCCTGACGCAATTCAAGGGCTGAGGGGACTCGCTGCTGCTCATCCCTGCAGCCACACGGGCATCCTGCTCCCTTCCAGCACCTGACTGGCACAACACAGCTTTTAAAAGCTGTGCACAAGCTGCCCAACCCTGCATCTTCTTTGGTTCCTCATGTTATAGATTTATTTCTCCAGTTAGACCTTCCCTGGTTATCTTCCTGCAAAGTCAAGCCCCTGAAACCCTGGACATGTTGTGGCTCTTACCATGTATTCCCCTGGGTTTTAAATGTTCTGTAACACTGGGAACTTGACAGGTGATCAAAAACCCAGGTGGAAACTTCAGAATTAACAAATCCATCCTCCCCTGGCAAAGGGGGGGGAGGAATTTGTTCATAAAGACAAACCAAATGTGCACACAACCAAACATCCTGTACTCTGCTATAGAATCCCAGATGCACCATACATGGCAACAGCAGGAGGAAAATAAAGAAAAGTATGATGGGAAAATATGGGTAAAAGAGACCTGAAAACATCATTTAGTCCATTCCCTGCCTCAAAGCTGGATTAATATATTTGACTAACCTGTTTCTTAAAAACAAACACAGAAAATTCCCCCAACAACCCCCCCAAAACCCACCACCCCTCTGCTGATGGAACTTCTGTAGCCTCCCAACAGCCAATTTATTCCAACACTTCCTCAGAGCAAGTTTTCCCTCCTGTTCAACCTAGTTTTGCTCTGCTCCAGTTTAGGTTCATTACATATTGGTTGCAGAGAAAAGCCTCCTCTTTGATTCTCTGAAGGCTGTTACACCACCTCTCCTTCAAATCCTGCTTTTCTAGACTAAACAACCTCAATTCTTTCCATTTTTTCCCAACTGGACACGGCACTAAACCCACATTTCAACTGGTACTGGGTAGAACTGAAGTGTTATTCACGTGCCTCAGGCTAACCCAGTTTATTTATTCCATTTGCTGATTCTGGACTGTGTGGTACATTTTTTCCAATCCATTTCTCCAGTTTTTCAATGTCTTTTAAAATGGTTTTTGATATAAAATAAAGGGATCCTTTCACTGCTTGCTGGAGAGGCACCCCTGTGATAGGAATTCATATTGCCCTCAAACAATAGCAGAGATCAAACAGAAGCTGTGACTGCCAGATTGGACAACAAGAACACTTTTATATAACTGATAGTTTATAAATATTCAGCAAGAGAATCCCCCTTGTGATATTGTACAAGTTGAGAAATTGAAAAATACAATAGCACATTAAAACATGCATTGATACTTGAATAGAGACTTATTTAAACGTTGATTGTCTTGCTTCAGTTTGTTACTAATTAGCTTTTTGCTTATTTTAACTACCAATTCCCCTGAAAAACACTATTCCAAGTGAATTTACACCTCACATTCTGCATTATTAGCAGTAAATACTAAATACTTTGTCTTCATCTGCAGGCACCATTCATGGACAAGTGAATCCAGACATGTTTTTCCATGGCAGTGAAGTCAACAATCACTGTTTTTCTTTGGCTTTGCATCAAGATTCAGAGGTTGAGAGAGTTGGAGGAGGAATTGTATCAGTGTACACAAACACCTGACAGGGAGAATAGACAGGGTATAACCAGTGGCATCCAGTGAAAGGGTAAGAGGGGATGGGCATCAACTGAAACACCAGGAATTCCATTTAAACCTTCTCCTGTGAAGGTGGAAGCCACTGGAACAGGCTGCCCAGAGAGGCTGTGGAGTCTCTGTCCTTAGAGATACTCAAAACCTGAGTGGACAATGTCCTGGGACAACCTCAACTACCTTGTAATTCTGTTACAATGGCAAGTCTGTAAAGAGCAAGTGCAGAAGATAATCTACACAGGAAAAAAATAATTAGTTGTAAAAATACCTTCAAAACACAGTCTGAAAAGGAAATAAAAAAATCACATAAATTCTTTTTTCTATGTCAGTTATTTTCTTCTTTCTTATCTCAGAAGTTTGCACTCAAACAGATGTTTGACACCTTCTGAGCTCCCATTTGAAATGGCAGTTCTGAACTGGTTACAGCATAACCACACTGAGAACCACTGATCACCTGAAGGCCCTGTCTGTATTCCAGGTGCTGACAGGGTTAGATATTCATTCTCATGTCTCAGGAGGCACAGGATACACACAGACACTTCAACCAGATGAGACATTAAGGACCCAGTACCCCACAGCCAAGCACTTGGAGGCTGCTGAGATCAGAACTACTGGGGATCCATGGAAAAGGACACACTGTGTGCCCACAAACCATGGAACTGCCAGGCAGGACTCCATGAGCCATCTGCACATGATGCCAGCCCATGTTAGACCTCCTTTGGGAAGTCCAGCTCCTTCTTAACCATTCCAGAGGCTTAGGAATTCCTTTCCAATGGCCTTTACTTGAAACCCAGCTGTGCTGGGCAAAAAGAGCAGCTAGACTTTGCAAGTTTTTATTATACCAACAGAAGTGCTTAGTTAAGTGCTGAATTTCTAGTTCTTTATAAAAAGAGCTACCTACTCTTGTACAGGATCACAGAAAGGTTTGGGTTGGAAGGACCTTAAAGCCCATCCAGTTCTATCCCCTGCCACGGGCAGGGACACCTTCTACTATCCAAGGTTGCTCCAAGTTTATCCAACCTGGCCTTGGACACTTCCAGGGATCCAGGGGCAGCCACAGCTTCTCTGGGCAACCTGGGCCAGGGCCTCACCACCCTCACAGGGAAGAATTTCTTCCCAATATCAAACCTAAATTCCCCCTTTCCAAGGGGAAATTCACTGTGCTCTTGTACCACAATGAATCAACACCCTCCCAACAAGGACACCAACACTTCATAAACTGGCAAACTCTGCCTAAACCACTGTCAGAATCCAGGCTCTCAGGTCTTTGCACCACTGGACAAAGATAAGGCACTTACAGAAAATGGAGTTTAACTGAATTCTCCAGGCCTTGTTTAAAGGTGTGTCTTCTTTGGGGGCGTTTTAAGCCTTGGCTACAGAGAAAGTTCCCCCCTAACTCTCAGTCCCCTGCCTGCCTTTGATGTGCCCCTGTTCACATCCCACCCTCCCTGCCCCAGGCTCAGTGCTCACCCAGAACAGCCTGCTCTGGAGAGGTGGGGGGAGTGAGTGGCATCCCACAGGTACTGGCAGGGTCCTTCACGCTTCCCAGCCCCTGCTGTCCCACATTTCCGTGGCCTCCGGCGCCGGCAGCGCTCTGTGACACGGGGATGTCACTCTGGGAGATGAGAACAAAGGCTGAAGGATACACCATCCTCACACCACCTGCAGAGAGAGGGAGGCAAAACCACGAGCCTTAAACACAACTGATCATATCCAGCATTCTCAGCCACTTGCACTTGTTTCCAACGTCCATTTGACAAAACTTATCATGTGAAATATCAAAAGAGCCGAGGAATTTCCATCCTAATACACATCTAACCCTCTGCAACCAGGACTGAGCTGAGACAAGCAGCTCAGTCCTGTGAATAATAGCATGTGGGATACAGGGAGTACAAAAGCTTGAGGCAAGATAACTAGTCAGATGTTCCAGTGTCAAGAGAGCTGCATGAGAATATAGGAAAATTATAATGGCTGGTTTTGATTAATTAGATCCCCCCCCCAAATCACGAGGAGGAAAATATTGAAACTCACCAACAATGACTTCGACTGCCACGGGGAAATCGTTGTCATAGCCCAGCTCCTCCTCCTCTTTCATGCCTTCTTTCTTCTTCAGCACCATGGGGTAGAAGTACTGCCACTCCTCCATCAGCTTCCTCGTGGCTGGGTCAGACATCTTGTAGGACTGGCCCGTGAGGGTCCCGTTGAGCCCGTAGGGACTCACCAGCACTGCAGAGGGACACACACAGCCCTGCAGCAGCTCTGGGGGGGACCTGCACCCCTGCACAGCCCCATCCAGCTGGGAACAGCTCTGCCCTGTGGGACCTGCACCCCTGCACAGCCCCATCCAGCTGGGAACAGCTCTGCCCTGTGGGACCTGCACCCCTGCACAGCCCCATCCAGCTGGGAACAGAGCTCTGCCCTGTGGGACCTGCACCCCTGCACAGCCCCATCCAGCTGGGAACAGCTCTGCCCTGTGGGACCTGCACCCCTGCACAGCCCCATCCAGCTGGGAACAGCTCTGAGGGGGACCTGCACCCCTGCACAGCCCCATCCAGCTGGGAACAGCTCTGCTCCTCCCTGTGCCCGGGCAGGGAAGGATCTGGCTCCAGGGGCAGCTGCTGCAAACCCAGTCAGGGTGTGAACCTAAACCTGCACTGGTCCTGCACGGCTCCTGCTCAGCTAAGAAGGGACCTTTCTGCACTTTAGGCCAATAACAATTCCCACAGTTAATGAATTTGCACTAGTTCCAGGGTAGTGAAGCAGCACTATGGCAAAGGGATGAGTGTGCATCCTTTGCTTTCCCAAGGAAGGACAGAGGACAGGACCACGAGACTTCTTACACAACCCAGGACACGAAGAAGATGCAGTCACAACAAATAAGGAAAACGAGTTGTTCAACAGCAGGGATTTCCATTCCCACTCAGTTTGGTTTTAGCCATATTTGATTTGAGAGAGTTGTGAATTTCACTCACTGGAATAAAATCTTCTATGATTTAAGTGCCTGAGCCTCTGTCAAAGCTTTACATTTAGAAACAAAATGTTTTTCAATAAAGCTTCTATAAATTAACATCTCTATAAATGATCATTTTATATGTCTCTGGGTGTGGGTTTTTTTTTTTTACTATATGTTGAACTTTATAAAGATTTCTGCTTTATTTGCTTTGAAATTACGATTTCAGACTGTAGCAAAGACAGCCTAACTCAATGACTCAAAATCCTGAAGGGTTTGGGTTTTTTTTTAATGTAGAGCAACACAGCAAAACTGCATCACGAATTTAACAAGCCATTAACTGAATTCTGTAAAATTCTAATTTCTTATGCTGGCAAGTAAACAGTCACGGATACTTCCAGTTTTTCATTGTTCCTGATACTTTTTCATGCCCTTTTTTAAGAATAGGTTAGTAAATAGTTGACTGGATGAATGGAAAGCACTCCTAAGTCAGATAAGCTCAGTATTTGTATTCACGTAGCACTGAAGCTTCAGATTTGAGCCCAGACATAAAATCAAATCAGTGCACTCAGTTCCTTAAACAGTAAGCATTTTTAAACAAAATATTATTCATTTCTTTGCTTTCCTTGCTGTAAGAATGTGCCTTTAAAACCAGTGTTAACAGATAGAAACTGCTGGAGGATTCCCACACCGCTGGCTGGCTACGGCGTTGAATCCTAACCACCTTTCTCCTTGCATCCCCAACTTCCTGAGCAGAACCTGAGCCCTGAGTTGCAGAGAGCTCCCAGGGCAGCTGCCATACCTTGGAAGGGCGAGGGGGAGGACTGTGCCATCTGGATGTGCTCCTCAGTGATCAGGTAGATGGGCTGGTGCTGAGCGATCTCCACGCTGGTGCACACGTTGCTTTCCCCGTGCAGGAAGAAGGTGAAGGCACAGGACAAGTGTTCACTGCAAGAGAAACGGCTTCATTAGCGTGGAAAGGGACTCTGAGCAGGCTGTGGCTCCAAACACCCCCCCTCCTGTCCTGAGCCTCGCTGCTGATTGATAATCAAACCTGACAGAACGATCTGTCACTGCACAAATCACTGACAGTGTTGGCAGCTGCCGCAGAGACGGGTCTTCCTCCTGCTTTAAAATGATACGTTCATTACAGACAAACAGGATTTGAACCAGGAGTCAAGCAGTAAAAATAAGGGTCTTCAGAAATTCCTCTAAGTTCTAGTCAAGTTGTTCTAGTCCAGTTCTAGTCCAGTTCTAGTCCAGTTCTAGTCCGGTTCTAGTCCGGTTCTAATTCAGGTTCTAATTCAGGTTCTAATTCAGGTTCTAATTCAGGTTCTAATTCAGGTTCTAATTCAGGTTCTACTCCAGTTCTACTCCAGTTCTACTCCAGTTCTACTCCAGTTCTACTCCAGTTCTACTCCAGTTCTACTCCAGTTCTACTCCAGTTCTACTCCAGTTCTACTCCAGTTCTACTCCAGTTCTACTCCAGTTCTACTCCAGTTCTAATTCAGGTTCTATTCAAGTTCAAGTTCTAACTCAAGTTCTATTTGAGTTCTATCCAAGGGAATAAAAAAAGGGAACCTGAAAGGCCTAATACCTCATGAGAATCTCCATTAAGGAACATAAAAGCACATGAATGTTATGAAATGTTGACAATGGGCTAAGGTGAACCACGGATTGGCCACAGACTATCCAGTTTAATGTGAAATGAGTGCTGCTGAAAATGCTCTCACTTCATTCTGCCCGTGGAACAGCCTCCCATCACAGCAAACTATTTGCTTCAACACTCCTTGCCAGAAAGCCACGAGAAAAAAAGAAAACAAAGCACATTTGGTGCCTTTTCTCATCGTTTGAATGGAGTGGAAATGCTCAGAGCTGCAGTGGGAAGCATGCAGCAATGTTCCTGCCCAGTTCAATAGCTGGGCACAGTCTCAGGGGGGTTGGCTTTGGCTCTGGGCCATCCCTGGTGGGACCTGGGTTTGAGAGACAGCTCTCACTCCCTTCAACTCTAACCATCTAACAGCCTGTCCTTCCTCCTCTGTGAGCCTCAAACCCTACCACCAAAAAAGGCACCAAGAAAATGGTCAGCTGAGCAAAATCTGGAGAGAAAAGGTGACTTAAGTGACAGGTGACAACTGCACTTCCTTGGTGCTGCCATCCTGGATTCTGAAGTACTTCAGAGCAATAATTGAATTCCATGAAATAAAAGGTTTCCTTAGATTTTGATTTTCATGAGGGAAAGAAGTTGCACCACCCACAGTGTTGAAGAAGTAAATAGATTATTAATTTGCATGAGGAGGGAGGGAGGGAATGGGACATGGGACAAAATGGGGCACAGATTCCAGGTATTTCTATCCAGCTGCCTTGCCCCCAGAGGAAAAACAAACCAATTCATGCAATAAAAACCCCTGAACAATGGATTTCTGCACACACAAGAAATACAAAATTAAAGCAAAGCCCAATTATTTAATCAAAGCCCATTAGTTTCCTTGCACAGGATGAGAGCCTTTAATATAAAAAAAGTCTTAACAAATAAAAAAAAACCCATGAGAAATCTGGTCTAAGATCAAGAGGGGATAATTTCTGCACAGAGTCCACAGCAGCAGGTTGGCCTTTCTAAAGCAGAGAGCAAAGCTATTTGTAAAGGAGGTGTTTTCAACCCCTGTCTTTAGGATATTACAGAAATCCTCTGGATTCTGCAAGCTTCCTACAGGGTTTGACTGGGGGTCTTGCTTGGCTGATATTGAACTGAAGAGAAAAAATTGCCTTTTGGGACCACACAAGGACCCTTTTGAGTCTGCTGCAAAGTGGTCTGGCAGGAACAGACCATGTAACATTCACAGCTCCCCATAAACACTGTGAGAATGAGGAATACACACAGGCAGGGGCTGAAAGACAACAGAGTCATGTTTTTGGAGGGAAGGGAATGCATGCCAGGACTTTCAATGGAGAATCATCCAACAGCAGAATTAATCATTAAGATCAGAACGTTAATCTGGGAGTAAAAGTG
Source organism: Pseudopipra pipra (assembly GCF_036250125.1). Taxonomy (NCBI): domain Eukaryota; kingdom Metazoa; phylum Chordata; class Aves; order Passeriformes; family Pipridae; genus Pseudopipra; species Pseudopipra pipra. The sequence goes on along the minus strand of NC_087566.1, from coordinate 2,461,012 downwards.
TATAAAACTAATTGTAGGGAGAAAGGTACACAGGTACAGTATTAGCCCATTTTGCTTTCCTGCAAATAGGTCAGATTAAAGAATAATAGGAATGAATATTCCTGCTGATGCCCAGCAACAAATACTTCACTAGTGAAAGATGGATCATCTCTAGCACTGAATCCAAACTAAACCAGGCTCAGCTCTAGAAAGAGCCCAACAAAACTCCATCACTCCAGTGTTTCTTCTCTTCAGAGCTCCTGGAGCTGCTGTCCCTGCTGGTAGGAGCCCCCCCTGCCCAGCAGCTCAGACTATCCAGCTCCAAGCCCTCCGTGTCCTCCCTGGGCTCCCCCACCCGGCTTTGCTGGAGAAGCAGCAGCGACAGCAGAGCTCAGCTCCTCTGGTTCCAGTCACTGCCATAAGCTCAGCTCTCAGGACCAAAAATAACAAAGATCAAGGCCTGGGGACTTCCTCCCTTCCTCCCAAGTCCTGGCAGATCCCAAGGAAAACGTTTACTTTGGTACCAAAGCGGAATTTCATTCCAAGGAAGCGCTGTCAGCACACTGCTGATCCCGCTCTGGCATGTGCTCCCAGGCTCTGACATTCCTGCCTGCAGCACAGCTCCCAATTCCTTAAATACCAGGCTGCACAACTCACTCTCACTGCAAATGGGAGCCAGATCTCCCATCAGATCCAAGCAGAGAACCCTCCCCAGGCTCCGAGCAGCCCATCCTTCCCCGCAGCCTGAGCACAAGGCTTGACCCGGCCCCCTTTGCTCTGCAGCACATCCAGACACACCTCAAACCTCCAAAATCCCACACACTGTCCAGGTCCTCACTGGAACCTTCCAACATCATCAGTACCCAGTTTTCCTCCCAGATCCACAGTCTTTGCACCAACAAAGGCACCCCAGAAACAGCCAAACACAAACTGCAGATCAGACTGGAGCTCCCAAGGACAGTCAGCACCATGTTCACACTGATTTGGTATTTTACTTTATTTGCATTTCTTTCAACCTGATTCAAAAACTGAGGCTGACAGGCTTTTGAGAAGCCTCCCCCACTATCTCTGGAGGTTTTTAGACACACTCATTCCTGTATTCATTCTGATCAGATATTCAAAATATCAGAAACCACCAGCAATGCACACGGGATGGCTGCCAAACTCTCTCCCCTGCTCTACAAAGCCTGTTACAACACCTTGACTTGTCAGCTCATACCTGTCCAAGTACAATCATGGAAAGGTCACTGATTTGGCACAGCTGCACTGTCCATTCCCTTTGCATGTATTAATGACTTACACAAGGAACAAAGGCCGCTCACCATCAGGGTTTTGAGTCAAAACTGTGACCCAGAGGAGAGGAAGAAGGGACAGAAGTGTGAGAACCAGGTGACCCTGCTGAGCAAGGCCCCAGCCACTCCTGGCCCAGGGGGCACAACGGGCCATATATTCCCTAGAAGCAGCTCCAAATCAGAAACCTGGACCAGACTGAAGCATCTAATGCATTGGGAAAACAAATGTTGGGGGCATTGAAATTTAGTTATTTATGCCTTGGGTGTGGTATGAAGTGAAAATGCTCAGCCACGTCACCGGGAATTCCTTTGGAAATGTATTTCAGCTGGATTAATTCAGTATAAACCTATTGGGATTAACCCTACCAGGGAGAGAGTTGGAGGGTTTGAATTTCTTGCTTTCCTTGGCTTTTTTCAGGCACACAGCCAGTGCCACCACAGACAGATTTGCCCTGAGAAAATCTCAACACAAACTGAAGTGAGGCCTGCTCTTCTCGTCCTATTTTATAAAAATCAGAAACATTTCCAAAGACTGCAGATCTGTGACAGTCCTCTGGTCACACTGAGCAGGAACTGTCTCCTTTTTTACAGGTGCTTTTTCAGAAGCCTTTCCTCCTCTTTCCAGGTGCCTGATGGTCAGGATGGTCCATCAGTCAGGATGTCACCTTTCCAAATGGAATGTACACAACATACACAGAATATCTGTTATTTATTAGGGCTGAGGTGTGAAAAATGCTGAGCACTGTGCTCTCCAGCCAGCACAACACCTTGGCATACACTCCCAAGAATATTTCCACTATGGTCACATGCTAAAATTAAAATAACTGTTGAAACAGAAGGACAGAAATACAAAGAAATAGCAATGTCACAGAGCCTTTTGTAATAAAAGATCTGTGTCCTTCTCCTAAGAATTGCAGGGATTTTTTTTTCCCTGTAACACAGAAGAACCTTCAAATAAAGTGTCAAACCTTCAATTTGGCACCTAATCACCTGCAGCTGCCATCAACTGCTTTTCAGCTGTTTCCTCTGGGATCTTCATTACCTTAAATAACTCTGGAGATGCCTAAAAATGCAGCTGAATCCCCCTGTCAATGTGATATTTAGGACTTCTCCTAATCTTTCTGAATGTCAATCCCTCGGTTGCCATAAATGACTTGAAGAAAATAACATTACAGTAAATTTGCTCATATATAAAAAAATCAGATGAGGATTAGGAAAATCTGACTGTGTTTAACCAGCACAAGGTTGGCAGAGAGAGGAGAACATCTGATGCATTCAGGTTTTGTTTCCAGTTGGTGGGAGGTTTGTATAAACACCCACTGGAACCAGAGTGTGAATTCAAACTGGAAAGAGATTATTTTTAATCACCTCAATGACAAAAATGCCACCTTAAAATCTAGTTTGGAGTGTAGGTGCTGAAGCACACCTGTGTATAAAGCCAAACTGAACCTCACAACAGATTTTAAAACACGTGACAAATGTGGAAATCAATTACCTCAGGAAAATAACAATAAAACCTGCCAGTAACAATTATTTTGGGATTTGGGGAAGAAGAATCTACAAAAAAACCTCAACTGAACATAACCAATTTTTTTTTCCTTATCAGAGGGACATTTGAAATAGTTTCACAATATGAATTTTATCATTATTATTATTTTAATGACTGGAATCATCCCTGCCAATCTTGGTTTGTCCCAAACACTGCAACCTCTTTACACACCTGGGAAGTGCAGTGGGAACCTGATGCCAAAGCTGACAGGGAAAATTCCTTGGAAGAACATGGTGAAAATCTGAGAAGCCTCTATTTGTACATATTCATCCTATTTTTAGAACAATTTCAAGATGAGTGTTTTTAAATATTTATTTCTCCACAGAGGAGGTTGATGTCCCTCCCCTGCCTCTGGGCTGCTGGCAGCCTCTTGTTCCTCTCCTTTATTTTATAAGCAATTGTCCATAAAGCCACTGGGTCTGGACAATTAATTGTATTTTGTGATCAATAAATTGTATGGCTGCTCTAATTCTCCTCAAAATTAAGGCTGGGATCTGAAAGCCCTCAATTCAAAGTTACCCTAAAACAGCTTTATTAAGCCTGATCTCAGAAAAGAGGCAGCAGCAAGGCACAAGCATTAAGAAAACAGTCACACCAAATCACTTGTTTGATGGGGACTACAAAAAAGAGGGCATGAAAAGGCAGGTTTGGAACGTAAGAGTGAGAGTATAACCAAATAATTTCCTTTAAATTTGTCTAAAGCAACAGGACAGGTCCCAGTGGGGTCTGGGCAAGAGATGGCACCACCTGGACACCCCAACACTCTATAACACTCCTGAACAAAAATGAGCAATCCAGGATGGAAATCACCCCTTCTTAAATCATCTGGAAATAAAACCCCTCGGTGAAGTTTGAATTTGAACCAGGTCCCACAGTGGGATGGGAAGAAAGGCTTTGATGTCAGAGAAGTCAGTCAGAAGAGCCTCTGTTGCAGGGCAGAGTGGCCTGAAATCCTGGGCAGTGCACAGTGGGATTCTCCCCAAGTGAGAGGAATGCTGGACCCTCCCCATGCCCAGAACTCCAGCACATTCCTCCAGGACAGACCATGGCCCAGTTTGGGAGCTGCAGGGACAGGCAGGCAGCTGTGGCAGCAGGGGAGCTCCCTCACACACTCCAGGGGAGCAGAGAGCACCCGGACTGAGAGCGGGCAGCAAATGGAAAAGGCCGGGACACGTTCTCTGGCCTTTAGGGGAAATCCCACGTTCAAAAGGTTAAAACCCCCAGCTCCCAAAAAGGAGGCATTTCCACAGTGATTCCCAAGCATTCCCTGGGAAGAGGGCTGGCTGCACTGCTCCCAGGCAGGCAGGAGATCCAGGAGAGGCAGCGGGATGAGAGCAGGGCCTGGCTGGTGTGACGAGCAGTGCCCACAAAGTCTGAGAGGCAAGATATTCCTGTGGCATTCCTCGTGCCTGGGAGTAACCCACAACAGACCCTCTGCCCACCAGCTGGGATCTGACCCCTGCCCAGGCTGGAATCCCAGGGAGTTATCCAGAAGGACAGCTATGGGAGTTCACAATATACATTCGAGAATCACAGCACAATTGGGAACAGGTTTTGCAGGCACCACAACTAAACCAAAAACGAAAGCATTTCCAGACACAGCCAATTCCAGAGTTTTCTGGATGCCAACAGCCTCCCAACAAATGGCAGGCAGCACAAAAACCCCATTCCTGCCCTGGGATGGAGCCCTCACAGCCAGGGTCTCTCTGCTGCAGCCTCTCACAGATCCACACTCGGATATGGGAAACACCAACCTGGAAACTCCTGCTGCTCTGTCACCCCAAACATCAACCCCCGGCCACCAGAGGCTCAGGGCCACCCTGGATGCAGCATCTTCTCTGGGCTGGAGCTGCAGACAGGGCTGGGCACTGCCCTGCCTCCAGCTGGAGTTTGTTCCAGGGCTAAGGAAGAGCTGGGCACTGCCCTGCCTCCAGCTGGAGCCTGTTCCAGGGCTAAGGAAGAGCTGGGCACTGCCCTGCCTCCAGCTGGAGTTTGTTCCAGGGCTAAGGAAGAGCTGGGCACTGCCCTGCCTCCAGCTGGAGCCTGTTCCAGGGCTAAGGAAGAGCTGGGCACTGCCCTGCCTCCAGCTGGAGTTTGTTCCAGGGCTAAGGAAGAGCTGGGCACTGCCCTGCCTCCAGCTGGAGCTCCTCCCGAGGCTCAGGATTGTCCCAGGGCTAAGGAAGAGCAGCTGAACCCAGGTGTGGCAATTATTTTGCTCTATCACAGGGCCTGAAACATCTTTTCTTTGTGTTCATGAGCAACAGTGTCACAAGGGACACTGATACTTGGTGACACAAAACCAGCCTGGATTTCTGTCTCATCTCTGCCCCAAGTCACTAATCTTTGTATGGCACAGAGTAAGAACACAGAGGCCAAGTTGCAGATTAAAATCATATTGTTTGGCAACGATTCCTTGTCTCTTTGTTATCTCTTCCTCTCCCCAACCTCAAAGAAATAAAAAGAAGGGAGAAGAGAACATCAGTTCCCAGAACTACCAGGCCTTTTAATAACTGTATTTATAAATCCTTGTGTTGTCTCACATATCCTATTGGATTTATATTTTTAATGTATGAGATGTACATGCAGAAACTTGGTATAAACACGAACTGCCCTCAGTGTTTTGGCAGGGGTGGAGTAAAGCCCCGAGGTCACAGTTTCCCAGCACAGCAAGCCCTCAGATAACATTATCTCAACACTTGCTGTGTTACAGACCTGTTATCTCCACACTGCCTCAGCTGTCACCAGCAGAGCCCCCTGCCAAGGCTAGGACGTGGCTCACCAATGGGATTCTCTCCCTGATCCCATCTCCAACAAGCTCCCAGCCTTCCCTCAGCACACATTTAAGGATGAGCTGCCAGCCTGGAGGGACACTGGGGTTTATTCTCTGAGTGCAGAGGGGATGTGTTCTGCAGGGACACCCCCCTCCTTCCCACCCTGAAACCCACACCCAGAAAGAAATCACTGTGTTTTTGCAGTACATTAAAGCAGAGTTTAATATTTGGCTTTTATGAATGGGTAATCTGAATTTCTAAGGAGCTCCTCCAGTGTACTGGCACTGTGAGAGTTCCTTCCAGTACAACTGGAGTAGTTTTACTCCTGTGATCCTCAGGTACTTCCCCACAATAGGGGAAAATCTCCCATAGATATTGACAACAAAGCCCTTATTTTCTGTATTAGTGCATGGTGAGCATGGAAATTCATTGATTTATTATTAGCTGCACATGTGCATCTAATGTGACTCGTTGAAATATGCTGTTCTGAGCTAAAAGTGCTTCTCATGACTTTTAAGATGAACTGAAGTAATTGCAAAACACACAACCCTAAATAACTGAATCAGGCAGGAGGCTGCCATGGCCACTGCATTGGATTTGTTTTCTTTGCTCTTGGTATCAGTTAATACCAAAGGCAACGTGGAGTAAAAGCAGGAAGGCTGAAAGTGCCTGGATAAAGAACATTTATCAGAACATAATTTAGCAACAGATGGCACAAAGAGTTGGTCAATACATCTGATAACAGAAAAACAAACCAGCTGAAGTCAGGGTATGGCAGTGCAGGTTTTGGGTTCACGTTTCAGGCTGAAAATCCAGCACATTCAAAATGGCTTTAGATGGTTCCTGCTCCACTAACGGGCCCTGATTTACCTCCTGGGGGATGGCACCTGTGGATCACACTGCAGGAACCCAACAGCTCTTCTGAATAAAACTTCTCAACATTAAAGACACATCAGGTTGGAAAAAATACCATCTGCACACGAGCAGATAAACAGAAATTCCCTCCAACAGAAATTCAGATCACTTAAAGATCTTATGTGCTAAACTGTAATTTTTTAATAAAATCTGATTTTTACTGAATCTAATCAATACCAAATAAAACTGACCAAGGGGAAAAAAAGGAAAAGGGCTTGTGGAGCTCTGAAATAACATTTCTGCAACAAAATCCCAAGCAGCATTCCCCCCTTGGCAGAGGGGTGGGAAGTGCTGCAGTCAGCACTGTGCCACAACGTGGAGCTCCAGGCACTAATCATTCCTGAATGCATTTGGGGCTTCAGCATTTGTGCTGCACTCCAGAACAGAGCTGATTTACAACTACAACTATTTTGAATTATTTAAAATGTGGGCACCAAAAAAGTGATTCTGCAAGTTCGTTGTATTCATTAGGAATTACAACTCCAGTGGTGAGACACTGGATCCTGCCCTGTTCAGAAAGCACAGGAGTTGGTGTGACTGTATTTCCATTGCAGTGCAGGATAGAGACTTTAAAACACAATATAAAAGCACACCAAACAAGAACCATGGAGGTGATTAAAGTTATCTGCAGGTTAATGCCAAAACAAACACACATTTTTCACTGGAAATTCTGAGCTTTCTAAGATGTATGTCCTTAAAAATCAGGAACTTGCTTATATTTGTACCAGTATTACCAGGTATTCTAAAAACAACAGTACCAGCTGGTGACAGCTACAAAATGAATTATAATGAACTGGAAGATTGTAAGAAAAGATGCATTATTTCATGCTGAACACGCTCAAAACACCAACACATCAGGGAAAATGGCATATAAAGTTTCCCAAGTCCCTGCTGTTTTCACCCCTCTCTCCATGAGAGGGTTTGAAATGGGTCCTTTGGAAAATCCATCTCCATAACAGATCTAATACTCCTTAAAAGAGGAGTGCAGGCAGATAAGCCCCTGTATTCACTGTGCCACATAACTTACTCATGGCTTATCCACAACACCAACAAGTGACACCTTCAGTTACATGTGGAATCTCCAAAAAAAAGCTTCTTTTTGTGCTGTTGGTGCCAGCATCTTATTAAACACCACACGGGCCCAAAATCACCTCAGAACTGTCATGAGCTCTAGAAACCAGCACTGAAAAAGGATCCTTTTGAATATTACCAGCCCCAAACTGCAGCCCAAGCCTGCCTGGCGCTGATGGAGCTTGGCCAACCCAACGATGCCATTTTTTAGAGCCTAAGGCATAAACTGACCTTTTCTCAACAGCTCAGCCCTGCCAAGTTTAAACCCTGGGTTTCCTTCCACGTGGGCTTTCCTTGGCAGCTCTGTCAGGGCTAACACAGCCATCAGTTCCTGGGCCTCACAACATGGGCTGGATTAGAACGACTGGCACAGTTGGAAGGAGCCATCTGTGGGTCACAGCCCCACACGGAGCTGGAGCTCTGCAAAAGGCTTTCCCTTACCCCTCATAAAGATGCTTTCAGGAGTAAGAATATCATCCTTTCCATGAATATTTGTGTCATGCTGCTGTGGAGCGGGCAGCTGGGGCACGCTGGGGATGGGTGGGCATTGATTTTATCCAAATTAGGTGAGCACAGTTTTCAGTCTCACCCAATAATTGCACTGGTTGTGTGTTAAAAGTCAGGTTAGTGATGGAATCCTGCTCAGCACACAAACAAAAAGGGTATTTAACACACGGGTATGTGGGAGTATCAAACCACATCTGCACCAGGAGCTTCATTTTCATACATTATTAGTACTCCAGGAGTCCCTTAGTGATCACATCAGGCAATTCTTTCTTTTAATGTGTCCTTGTGGCACAGATTCAGTCAGAGCCACAGACAAGTCTGTCACCAGCCTTTGCTCTGGGCTCCACCAGACTCCACCCTGCACATTTCAGAAGAGCGTTAACATGGGACAACACAGGAATTCTTCTATAACAAAATGTCAGAAATTAACTACATTCTGCCTCGAGTTACACCACAATTAGCTCAGAAAGCTAAAAATTGAATGCGTTTGATAATTTGTTTTGCCTTAGAAATGTCTCTCAGCTCCAAAGCCATTTGTTAGAAGTGATTACCCTAAATACCCCTGTAACCTGAGCTAAGCCCTGCTGGGTGCATTTTCCAGGGCTACTCTGTGATTATGTCTGCAGTGCCTGAAAGGTCACAGCATTTGGTTCTGTAACACACGTGCTGTTCTGTGTACAAATAACAGCTCTGAGTCCCTCAGACACCAAACATTGCCTCACGTGGGAACCCCGAGCTGAGGCAACCACCACAGTGCTGGGCAAACCAGGCCAGGGAGACCTGAAAATGGAAAATAGGAGAAGAAAATCAGCTGCCAAGGGCTCCACAACCACCCTGACTACAACAACTACCACAGTGCTGGGCAAACCAGGCTGGGGAGACCTGAAAAACAGGGAACAAAATCAGCTGTCAAGGGCTCCACAACAACCCTGACTACAACAACCACCACAGTGCTGTGCAAACAGGTTAGGGAGACCTGAAAATTAAAAATAGGAGAAGAAAACCAGCTGTCAAAGGCTCCACAACAACCCTGACTAGAAGGTATAAAGTACAAGGGGAAATAACACACGAACGTGAGGTGATTGTCAGAGTAAAGCAGAGAGGAAGTCACTGCCACTTGCATCACGTGTTTAAATTGGGGAGGGGTTATGTGCAGCTTTAAAATGAATTGGGCCAAAATCTTCAAAGAGAATTCTACATAAATCCTAAAAACGAGGCCCAAAAATCATGCCAACTGAGATCCCATAAAGGACAAATGTTTCTTGCAATCTGCAATGTAGGTTAATGCACCCTTCACCCCCCTGGAAGCTCAGTGCTATTATCCAAAGCAGCATTATATTAGATTAAGGCCACATAAAACCCACAGCAAACCCAAGGAGAAGAAGGGCCACAGACCCTTTGTTGTCGTTAAATTCAGTGCAGATGAAATTCGATTTATCAGATCCCTTCACAGAGCAAGCACATCAACAGGGGGAACTGTGGTTACTCAGCTTGTTCAACAAGGAAGATCATTATTCTCGGGGTCTAAAAAACTATTAATGCAGTTTTGATTTGTGCTTTCAAGCAGCTGCTTCCCATGGGCTCTTGGTGGGGAAAAGGAGAACCAAACACTTTATTTACCCCGAGTTTTATGTCACGGATTCACACCACCTCAAGGAGAAATTCAGACCCTTCAGGTATTAAGCCCCTGTGCCCATTTTTGGGAGGCAGTTTTTTGTTTCTGTGGTGAATCCACAGCAGCACTGGGAGCTCTGCAGGGAGGGACCAGCCCCGCTCCTGGAACGTGTGAGCTGGGGAACTTCTGACCACCTCCCACCAAAAATTCAGTAAGGACAACTGCAAACAGCATTTCCAGGGGCTGGAAGACTCAATTCCCCTCTGTGTTCATTTCTCCCACACACAAACTCCCCTGCCACCTCTGCAAGGTTACAAACCTATGGGAATAACCCAGTGTTTCCAATTACAGAACAGGAGGAGATATGAACCTTGATGGAGAGCTTTAATATTCTGAGGACTTGCAGCTGAACTCTTAAAAGGGAAAGAAAATAACTGTACCTTGACTGAATTAAAAACAAACAACCAAGCAAACATAAAATACCCCCAAACAAGGCAGCAAAGGCAAGCACCTCCATGTCCCTGCATTTCTTTGCACTGCACACCTTGCTCAAGCACCAAGGACTCAGCATAAAATGTCCTTCACACTTCCCTTGAAGAGCTCAGGGTTTAATGAGTGACACAGAACGGAGCCAGATTTCTCAGAGACCTGATCCTCATTCATTTCACAGCCTGGTCTCACAGAAAATTTGTTCTCCTCTGCTGTACAGCCTGTAAAAGAGGCTGCAAAAGCTGTAAACACCTCCTAATACACCCTGAAATTCGTGCTCTAAGCCTGCTGCCAGCTGTCCTTTAGGAGGATGGCTGCACAAAATTATTTCACATGTGTCCATTATGCAGCATGATCACGATTAATGGAATAAATTTTATGATTCAAAACAAATTAAGCAACATGTAGAAAATTCTAAAGCCATGAAAAATGCATTAATTTATTCACTGCCATGCATTTGTGATCTTTCCACTTTCGGAGTGCAGTTTAATTGACTAGTTTAGAGACCAATTAATCCCTTTACATTTAAGTCAATCACTGAATCCTCTCCAAATAATTTAGCTCCTCCAGGCTGCCTCCCATTGGATGTCCCTGGAGAGGGAGTGCAGTGGAAACAGGTGGCACACAAATCACATTTAGGAGGAAGACCTGCATTAGCAGGGATGTGAGGTATTAAAGCTGAAGATGCACAATCCACTCAGCCATATTCCCTCTCTGCTCTCCAGCACTCCAGCTCCCAAGCCTGTCCTGAAGGATTTCTTTTGGAAAATGACAACTGCAGGTCCCACATCATTATGTTCCTTTTGGTTGGTTTTTAGCCCTCACCCACCTCTTCTCTCTGCAGGCTTTCCCTGGGTCCCCTTCCTCTTCTACCTTCTGGATATGTAAGTTTTACACTCTCATTTCTTAACTGGAAAGCCCAAAACTTCAGGTTCTGTAACACCCCCCTTCTAGGATTAGCCTTCTGTAATCAGGACTCGCTTCCTCTTGCCAAGCACAGTAACTAGTTTAACAGATTTAGTCACTCTGTATCACTGCACAAAGACCATCATTTCATCTCTTTAGGAGGTACATGAAATAATCTGGTATCAAAACAGGGAGAGGTGGATCCCTCAGCCAAGGAAATCACTACTCAGAGGGGTAACACAGGTATGGGACAAGATCCCAACCCAGTGACCTCCAGCAACACAATCTTAAGATGGGGCAAAAAAATCAACATAGTGAGGGTTTTTGCCTACTAAAACCACTCCCAATATCCCAGTATTAGAGCAGGATGGGATACTTGACTTTCCCACAGAATAACACCTGGAAGGGTATCCCAATTGCTGCAGGATTTCTCTATTTAGACAAGAAGTTAAATGTGAAACGAGCCAAGGAGTTCACCTCTTCTGCAAGCGCTTCTACAGCCAAGCAAAAAGTTTGAAAAGAAAAATTATTTTTTCTCCTGAAACCACACAAGGGTCAAATAAATAGAAATGAAAGGAAAATATTATTGCTGTTCATCAGTCCAAGATTTGTTGTATTTTAAACATTTACACAGACATATTATAAACAAATTATCTGAAAACTAAAGAAAGTATGTTCCAAGAACACAACTCAAGAAAAATCATGAGAAGGGAAAATAATTATTCTCATACCAAAGGCAAGGTTTTGTGGTTTCAGTTCCACCAAGTAATCTTATGATATGACTTATAATATAAATTATTCTCTCCTAGCTTTCCCTTTGAATTAAGAACAAGTTTCTGTCTAAAATAAAAAAAAACAAACAAAAACCAACCCAAACACCACATGAAAACATTTCTGCAGTGAGAAGTATTTTACAGAAACGCCTGAAATCCCAATTCTGTGCCTGGGCAGGAATCAAACTCCAGGCAGGGATCTCCTGAGCAGCACCCACCCACCCTGGGCCACTGACTGCAACCTGGCCAGGAGGAAGAGCTGAGCTCCCTGAACTCACTGTCCAAAGGTGAAGCAGCCACACTCAAAATCCCCCTGCAGTGTTTAGACTGCACAAGGTTCACAGAACTTTCCTGACAACCCCCAAAACTTCATTATTTCAAACGGGTCACTGACACTTGGCAGGATTTTCCTCAAGGTCAGAAACATTCCCTTCGTTGAATGCTGCTAAATTTTCAATTTAATGCTGCTAAATTTTGAGTGATTTATAGGGTGAAGAAAAAGTAAACAACCACTTCCCAGTTCTGGTTCCTCCTCCCCCTGCCCAGTAACTTGACAGCCTGCCAAAATTTCTGAACATTTAAACTCAAGTGTGTGCTATTGCTGTTCCCATCCTATTCCTGAAGAATCCAGAAAGGGAGAAAACACAGGTGCTACCAGTGAAAAACGTGGGAGAAGGGAAACGAGTGAGACTGAAAGCACAGTGATACCCCTGAGCACAGTCTGCAGCTTCGGGATCCAAGTTTTTCCTGTCTAGCCTGGAGAAAATGTCTCAGAGCATTAAAAAATGGAACCACAAGAAAAGGAGCTGTACACCCATTTCCTCTGCTCTTGTTTTTCACATCAGCAACAGTCTCTTCAAACTTGGGTCTCTGTGTTGGCACATCTTCCCCTCTGTGGGGTGGGAAACCATCCTGTGCCCTGTGCACTCTCACCCTGCACTCCGTGTGCTCCCAGAGCTCTGATCCACAGCCCAGCAGCGAGAGAACAAAAGTTCTATCCCACCATCCTGCTGCTCCAAGGGAAGGAGAGCTCCCTGCAGAAAGCAGGAATTGCTCTTGTTGGCACCTGAAGACAGGCAGAGTGTCCTTAACACTGTGTTTGCTCCCCCGGGAAGGGGGAGGTCGCTTCCTTTTGAAATCATCCCGGTAAAGGTGGGATTGCTCAGGAGGCTGATTGCTATCAGGAAACATGAGCAGGTTTGTGAGGGTGCGGGTACCACAGGCTGCACAATGCCAGGCTGTTCCCCCGGGATGCCAGGCCTCCCTCAGGCTCCGGGACCCCCGTGTGCACAGCCCCCTCAGCTCTGAGCACAGCGGCTGCTGCCGAGAGGCACCGGAGTCCTGCCGGCCCCAAGGACACGGGGATGGAGGCGAGCAGGAGAGCAGCTCCGAGCCGAGGGGACACCCTCGGTGTGGGACAGGCTGGGGATGAACGAAGGAACCCCGAAATTCCTGCCCTTCCCTCAGCTCGGGGCTGCCCACCCCTCAACCAGCGGAGAAACAAAGCCCTCCTTTGTCGCTGCTCAGCGGCCCGGCAACAAACCCCCTGCAAACCCAGCCTGGGTCAGGTGCCACGGCAGGGCAGGGACACCATTAGTTACCACTAGTTACCACTATTTACCATTATTTACCACTATTTACCATTATTTACCACTATTTACCATCATTTACCATTATTTACCGATGTGCACAAAAAGGTACCACCGAGGTCCTTTCTCCTGTCCCGAACCCCCCCCGACCTCCCTGACCCACGGACACACAAAGGGCAACTCCACACTCCCAGGTCACTCCAGAATTGGGGTCTAACACGGAACAGGTGATTGTCTGCCCCAAACCCAGTCGATTTAATAGAACAGCAAACTTCAAAATGGCCAAAAAGGCAACAAAGAATGGTTAAAAAGTGCTCCAAGAGCCACTCTGAAAGGAGGAATTGTTTTCTCAGCGCTGGTTTTCTTTTTAATTATTTTTTTAAAGAAATTAATCAGAAGGAGAAGGTTCTCTCAGTGGTCCAGCTGAGAAAAAAAAATCTGACTGGATTTGACGTTTTCGGGCAGGCAGAAAATATGAACTGTAAAACAGGCTACCAAGTTGAGGAGACACAGAAAAAAGGACAATTAAGCTTGTAAAATATACTTCTTTTTAGTGAGGGGAAAATCAAGATACTTATTTTGGATGGTGGGCAGTTTTGTCTGTGGGATTTTGCTGTGTTTGGGGTTTTTTGTGTGTTTTCTTGGTTTGTTTGGGGTTTTTTTGAGGGGGGGGGTTGGCTGGGTCACTGTTGGGGAGTTTTTTGAGCCCTTAACTCTAAGTGCAGCCTGGCAGAGCTTGAGAGGGGGTTACAGCCTGAAGGCCCAAACCTCTCTTCCTACTTGCCACATTTATTACTAAACCTGTCAGAACAAACCCAACTGATTCCGTGTTTATTAACATTTCTCTGTGCATGTGACAAACATAGAACTCCCTTGTACAGAAAAGAAAAAGACCAGAAAGAGACCTAATCTTCATTTATATGGTTGAACATGGAGCACAGGTTGGACTTACATTAGGGCAGAGGTCGCAAAATCTTAAATTTATTAAAATAATCCTTTTTCTAATACAAAATCAGAGCACAAGTAGACATTATTGGGCTGAAACACCTTTAATCTTTGGATTAAAGTGTGAATTATTGTTGTTATATTTTCATTTCCTGACACAGCAGATTCCCCACTGCCAGAATCCCATACAATTACTGCTTGAGAACCATCTTCCCACGTTCTTTCCCTACTCCCCACCTCAATAATAATGGGTATAAAATAAAGATAAACTTAGAATGCTGCCTCATCTCAGATTGGCCTTTCTCTCCTCTTCCTAGACAATGGATTTTTCCAGTCTGTCTCCTTTCTTGACTCCAATCTCCTCCACCTCACTGAACCAAGGGCCACCAGAAGCACCTTCATGGATTTCTGTGGCATTTTGTGATTCAAAATCTCCTGTCTCCCATCACAGGATAACACCACGAATGTAATTCAGAGTAAGTCTGTTTGTTGGGACTGCACTTTCAAAGAACATCACACGGTGTGTCCAAGAGCAGGGAATGTGTCAGGAGCTAGGAAACATCTCCCTGCCTTCCTGCTGAGAGCTCTGCTTGTTACACACAGCACCGAGACATTTATGTCTTATTTTGTGACTCTCTCCCAGGAACAGACTCCAGAAAGCACCTTCCTCTGTGACAGAGGAGATGAAACAATCCCTCTGGAGTCACTGCTGGAATTGCCTTTCTGTGCTTCAAACAGCCCTGGGGGAACAGAAAGGAAAACTGCTCTGAAGGAACGTTGCACCCCAGCAAAGCCATCGTTAGTAAACAACATCTCCTGTTCCAGGGAAGAAAAACAACAAAGGCTCTGCCCTTATGGCAAAGGTAAAACAAGCCCAAGGCTCTGAAATCGCTCATTAAGCCCAAACAGACACTCAGTGACTGAGCAAAACCCCCAAACTGAAGCACGTGTTTTCCTGTTCCTTCTGATCCCCCTCTCTGCTTCAGCAACAAAACCCCAAAGCAGGAGCAGGAAATCCCTCCTTAGACACGTCCCTCAAGTGACATTTGTGTGCTTCAACTGCACCAAGGCAAAAATGACGGCACTGGGGCAGGAAACACTTTAGGATTTGGCAAACACTGTCCACAGGGAGGTGGACAAGCAACAAACAGCTTCACAGGAGACTTTGCTTCACCTTCACCCCCTCCACAGCACTGGCTGCCAACACCCACCAGCTGACAGGCCAAACTGCACTCATGGGCTGTCTGTGCTCCTCAATAAATAAAGATTTGTGCACCCCAATAAATAAATAAAAACATGTTTCTTCATCAGCATTTGTCCAAACCACCAGAATTTTATTCAGTTAAGATTTAAGCTCAGCAATGATTTGTATCCATAACAAAACTGGATTTGTTAGTCCCACCCCCAGCACAGAACTGTGCACTGCCCCAGTGGAGTGACTCCGGCATCCACTTGGAATTAGAGCAGGATAACACCAGAATCCCACTCCTACCCATGAAAGGGAAAATGCTGGATATATGAATGAATGAATTCAAAGAATTTCTGCAAAAACAGAGGACTGGCAGTTAACGAGAGAAAGGAGAGCCTTGGAGGGCAAGGCTGGATGACTGGAATGGAAAGACTGGAGCAGGGAAAGGAGATGGATTCCTGTTCTCACCTCGTCATTGGAACTCTGGTCATAAACAAGCACTCAGATTTCAGTACAGAACTAAACTACATCTACATTTCTCAGTGAGATAAAGCTTATTAAGCAACTTCATAAAGCCCACTGAGAATTCAGAAGGACAAAAAACCAACCAGGGGGCAGAACAGTCACGATCCTGAGGAAGCAAAAGATCACCCACCACGTCCAGGGCCCAAAGGAGCAGAAGCAGCAGGTGAAGTTATTAAATGTTACCCTCCTCCAGTGATCAGCAACAGAATTGGAATCATTCAAACTTCCAAAAGAAAGAAAAACCCCATTTCCCACCCCCAACACAACCTACAGCTGCATTAAGCAGAGGCAGGAGGGATTTCACACCTTGGTGTTCCAGTTGCCTATAAAGATCCAAGTCTCTCCATTATTTCCCCTCTTTAAGACACTTGTTAGTTAAGACATTCTTTATTTAAGACAGGCTTTCAGAGGGGGAAAAAAAAAAGTTTCCCGAGAGTACAGAATTTTACACAGTCCTTATGCAAAAATTAAGTGTAAAATTATCGTTCATTAATATTAAAACCTAACAAGTGAGGGGTTTTGTCACACTGGCCAATAATACATAAGTGACAGAAGTTGTGAACGTCTTCTGTTCAGCCAGCCAGCAATTTGCAACAAGTACCAGCACCGAGGCAATTTGTTTCTGTCAGGGTGTGGGAACAACACAGAAACCTCTAATGTTACAGAAAAAGCTACACATTTGTATTTTACACACACAGCACTTTCAACAGGTACCTGCTGGAGGGGGGAAAAAAATCCCAACAATAAGAATTCAATAACTTGTTCATGAAAATACACAACATATTCAGATGGAAAGGCTGTTTTTGTCACACAGCTCCCAAGGGAGAGCTGTCCCCAAAATCCTGCAGGAATCTCCTGCTCCACCCCAGCAGAAGTGCTGCATAAGTTCTGTAAAGGCTGGAAACTCAGCTAAATGTTCCATGTATCCTTCTACAAGGAAGTTTTAGTCCACAGTGGTGGAAGGTGAGATTCTGATCTCATCCCACAGGGAAGCTGCTCCTTCTGGTCCTCCTGAGAAGGTGCAGAAGGAGTCAAGAGACTGGGGAACAGCTCCTCTCTCTCCACACATCCTGGCACTCCTCACTCTTTTCACTGATTTCTTCTTGGGAAAAAACCCAGCAACACACCAAGAGAAGGAATGGGCTGACCCAGCTTAAGCTGAGAAGAGCAGGGAACACTTAGAGAGGCTTTTCAGGTGTAAAAATGCTGAGGAAACCCAGCCAACCCCCGGGAACATTTTCTGACATAAGGAGCAAAGCTCCAGTCCCTCATCTCCTCAAAGGCAAAAGCCCCACTGGGAATGAGTTTGTATGACCAAACAGTTCCCTTCTTTTGCTAATACAAGTTCTCAAACCTGCTTCAAACTGTTTGAATATTCTTGCAAATTAAAGCCTTGCCAGCATCAGACAGGTTTGGTGGCTCATCTCTTCATTCAGAGGGAGATTTTCCAGTAATTCTGTGTGTGGAGGCACCAAAGGCACCGTCTGAGGTGGGGATGGTGAGGTACCTGTCAGCCTTTCCACTGCACAGCCCAGGGACTGCTGAAAACAAGATTTCCACCTGAACCTTTTAAACACCTTGTCTGTGAGAACACACACCCAGGGATCACACAGAGCTTGTGTGAACTGCAGGAACGAGGTCACCTAAGGGAAAAAACCAACACAACACTGGCTGTGAAACAGTGTCTGCCTGGGCTTTGGGAAGAGGGATGTCCAGCACCTTTGTGCAGGACAGAATTATTGGAGTAAAGCACAGAATGGTTTCCCAGTGCTGGGAGAACTGGGAATGTCTCTCCCAGCAGTGCCCTGCTGCAGGGAACAGCCAGCAGTGCAGCTCCCTCCCTGTGAGCTGGGCCCTGGCACAGCACACACACTACCACTGCTGCCAAAAACCCAACCACATCAAACTGTTTACACACTGGCTCCTGTACAGCTTTAGTTTTTCTTAACAAAACTATACCAAGACTCTTAAAGTCCCCCAAAACACGTGCCTCACGAGAACTTTGTAGTTAACTTTGTAGTTAACTGTGTTTTCCCTCACAATTATTCTGCTGTAACACCGAGGCTGATGGTAAGTAGTGCAACAGTGATCCAAGACAGCCCTAAAATTTCCATTTCTAAACCTCTCTCCATAAAGCAGAAAGGATTTCAATTTTCCAGCAGCCACGGGAATTCAAAGGAGCGGAGTTGGGGGGGGGGATCACTTCAGGTGGATGCCAAGTTTTATCACATGTGGAAGTCTGAAAGAAATCTAAATCTAGGAAAACTCTTTAGAAACAAGGCACAGTCTGGTTTTGTCAAAAGCTGCACAGATTTAATAGCAAGGTAAGACAGTGCCAGCAAATGGCTTTAGCAGGTTCTGTTTTCCTTGTGCTGGGATCAGTCCATGAGCTGAGTGTGAGGGAAGACTTCCTTCAGGGTTGAAAGGGTAATTTAGTTTCTAAGGTCCATTAATTTCTTGGCTTCTCTGCCCAGCCTGCTCATTAGTGTGAAGTGCAGTGACGAGTTTTAGGATATGGAAGTTGAAACAGCATCTCCAAAATCCCTTCACAAAACGACTGCAAAACATCTCTCGGAATTAGCAGAGCTTTGAGATGTTTTGGATCCAGAATTCAGACTGCTGGCCTGCATCAATAACCACTGTTACCCTTAAAAACGATCCAAAGTCAGTTAATTAATTACAGTATTAATGGCTCCTCACGATTATCCATCAGCATTTGCACCAACAGGCTCCAAACAGACAAACCAGTTTCACTGCAGCTGAATTGGTAACAGATGGAGAAGATACATTACCCTCAATCACAAGGTTAAACAGATAATTATGAAAAAACACCCTCAAGTGTTGGATATTATCTGATCCTATTAATGCTGCCCTGACAGAGCAACACAGCTGAGCAGAGGAACCAGGAGAATTATTTAGGTCACTTGAAGGAACAGATTTCTCTCGGATTTCTTCCCTTCCTGCTGCACCCCCCGTGCTGAGGGGGGTTTGTGTCTGCCTCCCCCTCTGCACTGGGATCAAACACCACCAGGGTTTGACCCTTCTCTTCCAGAGGGCAGCATGAAAAACAGGTCCACATTTAATTCTGTCGGCCTGCTGAAGCCAAATTTTGTCCTACACCTTTGTGTTCTCCTCCTGTAACGCACCAATGAGAGCCAACCCTCCTCACGTGGAATTAAGTGGCTAAAAAAAGGATAAAAACGTGAAAGCACAAGGAGTAGTCAGAAAAAAATTAGGATTATGCTTCCTGTATTCCCACCTGTACCTTGGGGCAAGGTCCTTCATTTTCTTTTTTTTTTGTTGGAGCCCACCTTCCACCTCAACGTTTAAAGTAGATTCTCAGCAGAATAAAGGAAAAATGGAAGTAAAAGCAGACATACATTTTAAAAACAGTTGAATTCAACCACTTCCTGGGGTTTGGCTGCTTGACAAAAGAATACAAATTCACCAATTCCTGCAATCCAAGGTGTGTATCCCAGAACTTCCCACACCATTCCTGCCTAAGGCCGACATTCCACTCCTGGAGAAGGTGGCTGGTCCCTGCAGTGGGTCAGAAATGCTGTTTTCCTTAAAGTTTTCTACAACAAGCTCCCACAGCTCTCCCAAAATTAAAATAACCTGGCTGGGACAGCTCAGTTAACATTTTTCAACCATTAGTAAATGTTTTCTTAATGCTTCTGTTGAAAGACATAATTTTAATTAAAAAAAAATAAATCGTTAAGATTCTTAATATGCCACTGTCTGTTAAGAGGACTAGGTCAGAGCAAGTGGCAAACAAGAAAAACCTAAATATTGACTGAAACTGTGTTACCTGGCTACAATATTTCTCATGTAAATGAAGCTCCCAAAAATATGATTATATATTTGAAGTGCTCCTTGAAATGTATTGTATAAAAAAGCAAAGTAATCTCATGAAATCAATCAGAAAAAGAAATAACACAACAGTTACCATGATATTTCTAAATACACATACACTCCATCTACCACCAATCCCAAATAACCACCTGGACAAAACCTAAAGGACAGGGGAGGAGGGAGGAAGCAGCAAACTCCCTTCATCCTGGGAGCAAACCCAGCCAAGCACATTCCTAAGTGTGCTTAGGGATTTAATGGCATTTGGGGAAGGTTTGAGTTTCCATAGGTACAGGGCTGGTATAAAATTAACGAGCTAATCACAGACCCAAGGGAATGGAAGTCTTGGGGTGAGAGGGATCCCCAGTTCCCATTCACACCCACCCAGGAGGGCTGCAGGGCTCTGGCAGTGGGAATGCAGCAGGGAGCTGAGGCAGGTTAAACCTTCCCAGCCCCCAGCTCAGCCTGCACACACAGCCCAGCCCTCCTGACACTAACAATCCCAACACAGCTGCCCAGTGCTCCGTGCAGATGCGATTCCACACTCCTGGAGAAGTGATTCCACACTCGAGGAGATGTGATTCCACACTCGAGGAGATGTGATTCCACACTCGAGGATCACTGGGAGGCTGTGGAGATGTGATTCCACACTCGAGGATCACTGGGAGGCTGTGGAGATGTGATTCCACACTCGAGGAGATGTGATTCCACACTCAAGGATCACTGGGAGGCTGTGGAGATGTGATTCCACACTCGAGGATCACTGGGAGGCTGTGGAGATGTGATTCCACACTCAAGGATCACTGGGAGGCTGTGGAGATGTGATTCCACACTCGAGGATCACTGGGAGGCTGTGGAGATGTGATTCCACACTTGAGGATCACTGGGAGGCTGTGGAGATGTGATTCCACACTCGAGGATCACTGGGAGGCTGCCGGGGCTGGGAAAAGAATCTCTTTGAAGCTGCTCCCGGGTTTGGAATGTGCCAGTGAAGACTGTCCCCTAATCCAGGCAGACAGGGGAGCAAGGACAGGACTTTAAACAATCCTGTGGTTCTGGTGGAATGTGAGATCCCGAAATTATGAGCAGCTCGAGTGTTTTTTAAATCAGATCTGGGAGGAATCAAACTGCAGGCGAGGGGGGCAGAGGAACCAGCAGGCAGCACATCCAACCCTTGGGACCTTTCTCCTCTCCTGACTGCCCCTCGTGCAGGCCCCCCTTGCCCTGGGCATTACTGATGTGCATCATTTGTGCTCACTGGGAGAAATCCCCCCCAACCCCATCCCTGACACTGCTCTCACTGGCTGTCCCTGCTCACAAGGCTCCTTCAACCCTACACCAACCCCTCTGCACTTCCAGTAACTCACTGGAAAGAAAAAAAACCAAACCAAAACCCTAAACAGCAGTTAATTATTTCTTTGCTGTCTGATTTGTTAATTTTTAAGACCCCTTTCTGCTGTGTTTGATTTTTGTTTGCAGTCAGTGACATTAGGTTATGGGGGGCACTGGGACAGCAGGACCGGGGTTGGGGTTTCCCAGCACCAACCCACACAAGGGTAATTTAATTCTTCAACCACACCTATAAGAATGTTTTATAAGTTGGGGTTTTTTATAAGTAACCCCAATGGAACTGTTCACTACAAACTGAACTAACAGTGAAGTATTTACCACGTATTGATCTTTAAGCAAAACCATTTGGCTCAGGAAGTTTAAATTAATTCTAACTGATGTTATTTGGGTTTTTGTAGAAAATTTTTGCAGGGGAAAAAACCATTTGTTTATTCAACTACAAAACAGAAGAGCAGCTCTGTACATGCATTTTGGTTTGCAACTAAAAATAGCTGAAAATCACCCTTCCTAACAAAAAAATCCAGTTAAAAAGAACAGCAGCAACACATCTCAACCTATAGAAATGATGTCGTGTGTGTGCACGTGCAGCCAGGATCCCAGGAGCAGAGCCCAGGCACCCACAGACATCACATTTTTGTCCTGTTTTTACAGTTCATTTCAGCAGAAAGGGCCTCTAAGCTGGTAAACAAAGCAAAAACCCAAGGGGTTGTTAAAAAGATAATCACATGCAGACGTGTCCTCCGTGTCAGGGCAGAGCTGGAATGTTTGAAGCCCCTGCTCGGTGCCATTCCTTGGAACGGGGAAGGAGAACACCCCTGGAAACGCTTCCCCTGCGCGGAGGGAAAGCCCCTCCCAGGGGTCAGCTCTGCACGGTCAGCAGAGAAGAAAGTAAAAGCAGCTTGGCACTGCCTGTTCTCCGGGGAGGGCTGACTCTCAGGCCGGTAGGTAGTCAGAGAGGTTATTTTATAGCCAGCAAAGCCCCTGGGTAATAAAGAATGAGCGCCACTGCCACGGGCAGCTCTGCAGGAAATCGTGTGAAACAATGACAGATGCTCCAGGATTGTTCCAGAACAAGGCAGGAAGAGCAGGGTGGCAGCTCAGGGGGGTTTTTGCCCCCCAACCACATTCCCTCACATGCTGACAGAAACTGTGCATAATAATTGTATTTTGAGATTGTGTGCACACACACACACAGCCTGAATAATTCTGCCCACAACCAAACAGTTTAACAAATATGTATTTCTGTTGCCACTCTCAGAAACAGTTGGCCAAGCCTTCCTCATTGAACAGGAATCACCTGACTGTGAAGGAGAGCTCACAGGAGTGACAAAATTAAAACTTTCATATGAAACTTCCAAAAAAAGTTTAAGTACTTTTCAAAAAAACACTCCAGCGTTTAAAATACTAAATATCTCACAAGCCCTCAGCTGGATTTAGTGTCCTTTACTCCCTTCTGAACACAGGACTTGCATCACCCACCAGCTTCAGAGCTAGATTTTAACAGCAATTGGTTGCTGTAAGATGGAAAAATACACCAAGCAGGATCCTACAGAAACAAATGATGCCCAGCTCCTCTAAACCAACCACTGAGTGGGTGCCTAAGCGTGTCAGGCAGCCCCACGAGCAGTTACCTGCATGTTAAATCCCAGAAATCCTATTCACTGCCCCCAAAACCAAGTTTCTCCAGACTCTTAACTACAACAACAAAAAAAGATCTGACAGATTTTGGACCTGTGGCAGCGAGATGATTGTTCAGCCAGGGTGTCAATGTGCTGCTTCTGGCAGGATGAGCTGCTCTGGTTCTTTTGCAGCCATCTGACTGTTTAACAAACATGTCTGAGTCTCTCCCATCTCCCGCTTGTGTGTACAACTCACCACAGCTTTGTCTTGCTTAATGTATGTTGACGTTTCCAGCGTGGTTGTTACTATAAACTGCTTTAATCTATTTATTTGCTTTAACGCGCTACCAACGCAGTACGTAAAAATTCACTCCACTGGCTTTTATAGGCACCTTTGGAAAAAGTAATAATATTTAAAAGCCTAACAGTAAAAATCACATCAATAAAGTCAGCTTAAGCGCTTTTCCAAAGCAAGCAGTGGAATTTCAGTGCAGGAGCATCTGCAAAGTGTAAAGACAGGTGAAATTACTGCTGTAAGCACTTCAGCTGGGATTCTCATTGCTCATTAACACTTACAGAAAATATCACTTCGGGCCAGATTATTCCTTCAAATTTTAAGCTTCTTCATTTAAAGAATATTGCTTATTCCTCTTAAAAGGTGTCTGAAATTTTGAACATGACTCGAGCAAAACAAAACCCCACCAAGGCAACACTCTCACCCCCAGATCTCTGCTGTGACAGGATAATGTACAAGGATTGACTAGTTTATTTTTCAGCTCAGAGTAAATCATCTCCACTCATGCAAAACCGTCACTCAAAACCGGGACATCAAATGGAGTTCTCTCTTTATACTCCTGAACTGGTAATTTACATCCAGAATGAATCTTCAGAGATCATAAATGCTCCATAAAGGGAAGATGGAGATACAGCTGGAATTACCCCAGTGTGTGTGACAGGACTGGGAACATCCAGGGCTTTGTAAGGACAGTGGCCCTGAGAAACATGAAGCACAACAGAAAATCCTGCTCCACTGCACACTTTATTACATCAAATAGTGGCTGCAACAGAGCAGAGATGTGGAATCATTAACAGTATCAGTGTTATCTCCTGGAAATAAAATCACAGGGTGGGGGGGAAGGATAATTAAACTCACTGGCTGGTGGAATTCCTTAATCAACTCTTCTACAGGATTTAATTCCTTCATTCAGAACAGCTTTTTCTGTGGTGACTTCCATCAGTGACACATTTATCTCTCTGCTCGTTTTTCCCCTCCACACACGTGCTGTAGGTCTGGGCTGCACTACACAGCTCTGGGTGGGTAGTTCATTCAGTGCTCCAGCTTACTTTAATTAGTTCTTTTAATTCTCTCATTTATACAAACACTACAGCTACTTAAGTGCCTCTCCTGAGATCACTTCCCCTGCTTTGATTCCTCCCCCATCCACACACAGCCCCTCACTTAACTCTGCATTGAAAAGAAACGTCACAATTGCTAAACCTAAATAATGACAATGAGGGGGGGGGCAGGAAACAGCAAAATAACAAGTTTTAGTACTACTGTGATGCTGGGAAAATATGAAAATTAGAATTCGAGGCAAAGAACTGCAATAGAAACTTCACAAGAGGCAGTGATTGGATGAGGGGAAAGAAAATTAACAGAGAGGGGGAAAAAAACCCTAAAAAACCCTCACCAACGAAATTCAACACAAATAAACACAAAGAAACAGAGCAGGAGGAAAAAAATAATAATTCCACAAAAAGGTAATTACATAGAAATAGCTGAAAAATAATCGCATAAAAATAATAATTCCATAAAAAGTCTTCATTGTGAAGGAGATGAACTGAGCAGGGAGAGAGCAGACATGTACTAAAATCAAAAGGGTTGAGACCCAAAGGGATAGTTACATTCTCTCCTTCACACAGGAACAGGAGCCCAAACACTACACTAATAAATGAAAAAATTAAACCAAAAACCCCAACCTTTTTCCACCCAGGGCAGAGATGAGCTATGGTATCAATTACCAACGAGTATTTGTGCAGGCTGAGGTTCTGTGTGGCTTCAAACTCAATTAAACACACAAAAGAAAAATTCATCAACAGTTGTTGAACACAGAAATATGTGGAGCTGCATTGTCAAACCCAGCGGGACCCTGACCAAGTGTACAGAAAAATAACTGTACTCCTGGCACGAGCTGAGAGTCCTCCCTGAGCTGCCCCACTCCTGACCACTGCTGGAGACAACTTGGATGGGAAGGGATCATTCAGGAGGAGTCTCTGGGCCTGTTCCTTTGGAAGGAATCAGAAGCACAGAATGGCAGCAGCTCCCTGAAGGGCCCAGGGTAACTGTTCCACTGCTCTGATCTCAGTGTCCATCTGTCCCACGGCTGCTCCAGAGCAGGCACAGCCTGATCCTCTTCAGGGAACATCTCCTCTCCTTCCTAAATTAAATCTTTTTCTAGGAATTGGGTGGGGCAGCAAATAATTTCGCTGTGTTGTCCCTGTTCTTCAAAACATCAGATACAAATGTGATTTTCAGCAGCACGCAGACGTGCTCCCAAATCAGCTGAAAACCAGGAAAAGGAGAATTCTGTACATCAGACATCCAGTGCCATGTTTTAGACTGTTGGATCCTTCAACAAGGCAAAAAAAAAAAAAAGGGAAGATATTTTAATGTTCTTCCTTCAGCTTTCCAGTCAGCAGATGGAAATTATATAATTAGATGTACTGACATCATCATCCAAAAAACACTTGCAGTCCCCCGTGTCTTTAACAGCTGGTAACATGAAGAGATTAAAAGAGAGATGAGATCCCTCAAAGTAATTTCTGCAGCTTGCTTTGCTCAGGAGACAGAAAATCCCCCTGGCTGGTGGGAAACTCAACCTGCCCCTGAATTACCACCTTGTCCTGCAAGGTTCTGCTCCTCCCAGCCCTGCCACCCTTTGGAATTCCGTGAATCCTTCACGTAGGAACCCACAGCTCCCACTCCTCGTGGGATGACTTCCCCCTTCCCCTCTCCCAGGAGGAAACTCCAAAGGAAGAGTTGTCACCGTGACATTCAAACTGACAGAGGACAAAAATCAGGGAGGGCAAGTGCTCCCCGTACAAGTTTCAGTTTTCCCCAGTGTTCCTGTGTCTGGCAGTGCAGTGCTGCACATAAATACAGCCATCAACACACAGTGCACCCCAAAAACTGCTGTGCACTCCAAACCTGGGCTCAGAAATCCACACACAACTTGAACAACAAGGCAAAAAGAAAGGGTGGAGGGAAAAGGGGGAAGAGTCTGGTCATGCAGGAAGAAAACATCTTGCAGGTCCCACCCAGAAGTGACCCACGTAGACATTCCTAAATCCAGTGGGGCAGGAGGAACTGGTGTTGGGTTTTTTCTTACAGATCACCAAGGATCAAAAGGAATGGTCTGAGATCACAGGATCCTTCACCTGGAGAGATGAACCCTGACCAAAATCCCGACTGAGGCAATTCCTCCCACCCCCACTTTCAGGACTTACAGAGCTTTTCTCCTGTGGAATGCAAACTCTTTGTAACACACACAGGCTAGTGCAGAAGTAGTGCCTGAAATCCACATCCAAGAGTTCCAACAGCAGGTCTGCAGAGGTGTAATCAGAGCAAAGAGTCTGGAGCACACATTTACACAGAGCAAAGCCATGGTTTCATCCCTGCTGCACCCCAAGCCCCGATGGCAGCAGGTGGCAGCAGCAAGCACAGCACTAGCAAAGTTCAGTTTGGGAGACTGTTTTTCTGGGCATCTGGAAAAAAAGGCCTGTTCCTCAGGAATTACTCACTTGCTCAACTGCTTTGTTATCAGGGTAAGGTGTACAGAGACCAAACACAGCCTGATTTATTACAGGTATTTTTATGTTCACTGGTTTTCCAGAAACAAAACTTGACACAAATCCCCTGTCTGCCAAGAACAGTGTGAACCAGAGGACCTGACTGCAAACGAGTGGGTCTGTCCCACCCCGAGGGAATTTAGTCAGCTCAGGCCCACACACTGCGAGAGAATCCAGCTTTTGGTTTTAAAATATGATCCAGTGTTTGCTCACTTGTCCAAGACTTCTCAACTTCTGAAGTGCACACACTCAGAACATATAAAAGGTCACTTCTTTGCCAAACTAAGAGCACTTGGAGGTTGCCCAGGGTTTGGGACTGAGGAAGGACCTGCTCCACACGTGCTCAGACCACACATAACCTGCGAGATTCAGGCTGAAGGTACAAGGTGTGCTCTCTCTGAGCAGGAGAAGCTTTTTCCTGAGGGTTTGCCCTCAAAGGGCAAAGTCCTTCAACAATAACCCCCAAAATCTCAGTTTTTGGGAGGCATGCAGGCAGCTGATCACACACCTGCTGCCTGAACCTCTCCCTCCCTCCCCATCCTGCCCCACTCTTTTCCACGAAAAAGCTGATTTTAATTAGATGAGATTTTTCAAAGAGGAAAATTGAAAGCCCAGTCACCAGTCAGTACTTCTTGCTACGACACAGTTGGAGAGAGCAGCCAAGAATAACAACCAGTGGCTTCTTGCTGCACTTCCCTGACCCAACTGCACTGTTTGCACCCCCAAACGTGGTGCTGGGACTGCAGCTCCTCCCGCCTGAGCCAGCTTTAAAAATAAATAGTGCTGAGCTCAGAGCAGAGTTTGGTTACAGGGACTATGGAGGAGGAAAGAACAAGCCCTCAGAGGCAAACAGGAGGGAGAAAGGTGGGGAGAAGGAACCCAAAAACCCGAGGGAGCAGGTTCTGTCCTTCCACTGGAGCCACGCTGCCGAATTTTGCTTCAATTGAAGCCAAGAGAGTTCACTAATTATGATGTATTTTTTAAGCTGTACCTGCTCTGTGATTGCTGCACATCAGTCCTTCATTTCAGCCTGGCAAAGGAAGGCCCCCAGCTCTGTGCTCATTGTGCAGATGTGGGTTTGTTTGTGTTACTGGGCCCACCCAGAAGAATTGGTCTGTACGGCCTTATTTAGATTATAAATGATACATCGAGTGCTCATTCAAGTTTGTTATCTTCCAAACCAGCAGCAAATTTATACCAAAGACAAGCTACTTTAAAACTGCCTTATTATCCTGAATCTGACAAGTTAATAAGACACTAAAAGCATTCACAAGACTAATTCAGCTTTCTCTTCAGCTTTATAAATGGTTCCAGACAATTACCTTTTAAAAATAAGCATTTCCATAATTTTTTGCTATAGCAGTCACAAAACAGTCCATTTATATCACAAAGTCTGGTGATTAATTCTTAAACAAGGGCCCTGGTTGCACAACACCAAGGGCTCCCGTGGTGCTGCACAAAGATCCCAGTATTTGGCAGTGGTTTAAACTCCTTGTTCCACCCCCTGCCATGGGCAGGACACCCCCCACCAGCCCAGGTTGCTCCAGCCTGGCCTGGGACACTTCCAGGGATCCAGGGGCAGCCACAGCTTCTCTGCCCAACCTGTGCCAGGGCCTCCCCACCCTCACAGGGAACAATTCCTTCCCAATATCTAATCTAAACCTACTCTCAGTTTAAAACCATCCCCCCTTGCCCTGTCACTGTTTTAGTCTGAGTCTTCAGAAAATAAGGGTTGGCAAAAGTTTTTAAGGGAATGTAACTCTCAGAAAACAGAGTTGGAGAATAAATAACCTCCGTAACTCTGTTCTGAAACAAAGCTTTATTTCAAGATCATGTTATTTTAAAGAGGTGTAAAAGTGTCAGAAAAAACAATGCAGTCGATATTATTCAATGGAATTGCTTTCAACTGAACTTTTCTTTCCTATTTTTGGAGAGAGCCTGAAGAATGTTTTGGCTTTAGGCACCGGTTTTATTTATGAATATGAGGAAGTGTATTTACTTCTGAATTGGACTGCAAACAAATCCTGCAGTGCCCCTGTTTTTGCAGAACTTCGAGGAGCACCTCCTGCTTACAGGGATTTTCAATCAGCTCAGGGACCAACCCCAGCCTGACTTTCAGAACCCCAGGGTTCTGTGGGGAGGTTCCTGCAGCTGCACCTACAGTTGGAGCTGTGACAGATTTCAGTGTTCAAAACCAAGGCCCTCTGAATATCTGCAGAAGCCCTTCAGTCAATCCATCACTGATACAGTAAGTGACAACACTTGTGTTTGGCAGCCAGTGCAACTGGGAGCCCTGACAAATCTCATTAGCAGCACATCAGGGGCACTTAGTTTATCCTTTCCATGCAGCGCCAACAGGGAGGGTGGAACCAGACAAGGAGCTTAAACATTAGTGGGACTGCACTAATTGGTCACCAAGTCCTGATTAAGCCAAGGCTTCACACAGAATTACTGAAGTTCAAGTATCCCACACAGAAGTGTATCCAAAAACACTTAATGAAGACACCAAGTCGCTTCTGAACTACACAAATAAGGCATGAAAAATAAAAGAACCAAAAATAGGTAACTCTGATTGTCTTGAACTGCCTGCCTTTTGTACACTCCTAGTCCAAAATATTTCGATCATTTAAGTAACTACGTTTTTTAAAAGTTACAAAAGCGTAAAAAATAATCTCTCAATTGCAGGAAATAATGTAAATATTTGGAATATATGTAGACAATCCAGTAACCTCATATACATAAATATTTGTAAGATAAACAATGATGCCCAGAAATAATAACTGCAAGAGAAGGTTTTACAACATCCAGAAGTTACAGATGACTAGATCAGCTTTATGTATTTGTTCATTTACATTAATTAAATCAGTAAAAAAGATCTTTAACTTCAATATTCTAGAGATAACTCTTCTGCATTATAAACTGGAATCCACAAAAGTATATGCCACCATATCCCCCCAGATGGGAAAAGAGGAAACACAAGGGAACATATATCCCAACACCCATATCCTGTATATCCTGGCTTCCTCAGAACCCTGCGAGGGGATGGTACTTATAAACATCCACTGAAAACAGATGGGTTCACAGAATCCCAGAATCAGCTGGGTTGGAAGGGGCCTCTGAGATCATCCAGCCCAACCCTTGATCCAACCCCGCCGTGGTTCCCAGCTCATGGCACTGATGCCACATCCAGTCTGTCCTTAAACACCTCCAGGGATGGAGAATCCACCCCTTCCCTGGGCAGCCCATTCCAATGGCTGAGCACCCTCTCTGCAAAGAAATTCTTCCTGATATCCAACCTAAACCTCCCCTGGCACAGCTGAAGACCGAGCCCTCTTGTCTTGCTGATGGTTGCCTGGGAAAAGAGCCCAACCCCCCCTGGCTCCCCCCTCCTGTCAGGGAGCTGCAGAGAGTGAGGAGGTCTCCCCTGAGCCTCCTCTTCTCCAGGCTGAGCCCCCCCAGCTCCCTCAGCCTCTCCTCACAGCACTTGTGCTCCAGTCCCTTCCCCAGCCTCGTTGCTCTCCTCTGGACCTGCTCCAGCCCCTCCTTGTCCTTCCTGAGCTGAGGGCCCAGAGCTGGACCCAGCACTCCAGGGGTGGCCTCACCAGTGCTGAGTCCAGGGGCAGAATCACTTCCTTGGACCTGCTGGCCACCCTGTTCCTGAGCCAGGCCAGGATCCATTGGCCTTCCTGGCCACCTGGGCACACTGCTGGCTCATGTTCAGCTTCCAAGTCTTTCAGAAGGAAAAAGGCTTTGGAGCAGGCAGCTCACCAAAATCCAACTGCTGCAAGCCCTGTGAGAGCACCTTGGGTGTCAGAGTGGCTCGAGCACAGCTCAGGAACACTGGGAACCTTAGGAGGCAGAGAGCACGAGGGAGTTGTTCTTTCCCAGGACAGGAGGGGATAAGGATTGTGGTAAGAACTCCTTTCACAGCGGTGGGTGTTGGTCAGCAGTGCCTGTCTCCTGTGCTGGGGCTCCAGGGGACACAAACTCCCGGGGATTACAAACACCCCGGGGACAAAGCTGCCACGCCAGGTCACGCTGTGAGTGCCAACCCTGCCCACGCTGGGAATTCCTGCATGGAATGAGGGTCCCAGGGTCTGCCAGGGACACACAGGCAGTGCAAATGCCACCACCACTCACCAACAGCACTGGGGGATTGCTGCACCCACGCCAGGAGGGCCCTGCAGGAACAGACCCTCTGTTATCAGCGCTGGGGGAGAAGCAATTCCTGACTCACTCCTATCACCCAAACCCCCCCTCTGATGGGCTGAAGGACCCCCAGCACCTCCCCAGCACTCCTGGGCTTTATCTGGGCTGCCTGTCCTGGGTGATGCTCCCAGCAAACAGCTGGATGAGAACTGCACACCTCCTGAACCAGCTGACTGGGGACACAGCCCCGAGGAGCTCCAGTGACATCCCACCCCATGCAGGGAGCCCTGCTATTGTTCCCAGCACTTTATCCTGATGGCCAAGGGTCAAGGAATCCAAAGAATCGGTGCCTGGGGTGGCTTTGCTGCTGCCTTTGCAATGCCCTTCCCCCGGGAAGGCAGAGGGAAGGCCGGGCCTGGGTGGGAGCTGCAGGATCAGGGGCCCTGCACAAACCCCACTCCAGCCCCACTGGTGTCCCAAAGCACAGCCGTGCAGGGGCACTGCAACCTGGGGCACTGCCAGGCTGCTCCCTGACAGGGCTCACCAGCTCTGACAAAATGCTGCTTTATTACTTTCATTACTAAATAAAAAAAACCAATAACAAGACTATTGAGTACCAAATACCCCTTAATTTATAGCTTATCTAGACAGTTGCTTTGGTGATAAAGCACAGGAACGTTACTATTTTCAGCCCCAAATGCTTTTTTTCCTGCACAGTTTTTTTGCTAATGTTTTCATATACGAGATTCTTGGAATATGACACAGACAAACAAAATAATCCAAGACTACCAGCAGCATATATAACAACAGTATATATATAACATTAAAATGGTAATGCTTGAATAGCCTTTTCCCAAACCACCTTAACAGCAACCTTAGGTAACCCACAGTTGTTAATAATGTTTTGCTGGTTTTTCTATAAAACATAAACCCACATTATATTGATTAATGATAATAGATTAATATACTTGAATAAAATTATATCAAAGGACTTTAAAATAACTGAACATAAGCATGAACATATTCAGGACACTTTGATATCACCTTGATATATTTTCAGCTTTTGCTGGAAAATGCATATGAAAAAACACTTATTTTACAATCTGTATTTCAATACTATTCCTTCTGCTAAAACACAAACACAGACCATATTCCAGTGGGTTCACTGCCCAAGATTTTGGAGAAGGTAAGAGTTAATTCAGCTTTAGCACACACGAGATTACCAATTAAAATAACACCAACCAACCACAGATGTAACACAGCAGCTTGGTGTGTTGGCTTTACTGAAACCATAAGTAATCCTCAGAAGAAACTCAGCAAAGATGAACAGAACATTTCAGAACTTAAACCTCAAAAATATGAAAATATTTCTCTGGGAACTAAGCCTCTTAAACTGAAATAGAAAAGCTTATTTTTACAGGGGTAGGAAGAATTATTGGAAAACACAGAATATTTCTTATTACTCAGTATTTCCATCACATTTATTTTGACAAGTCAAGAATAAGAACCCATTATTTCAAATTAAGTCAGATTGATTTTTATTATTTTCCTCCCTAGTCTTTCCTCATTTATAATGCTGCTGGCAACACTGTAAATATTTATTTCTACAGCATCACTGTGCACCATTTTCAAGCAATGTATATGACCACATTACTGATTTTTTTAAAAAACATGGTAAAATAGAAGGACACAAACGTGCAGAATCAAAATCATTGACGTGACTTCTTTTTCTCCAAGTGGAGGAAATAAAAACCTTGCTGCACCACACTCTGTGTGCACACTCAGTGACCATTTCTCAGCTGAGGAACTCAAATCTTAATAAAAAAACAAACAGATCACTTCAACTTGTTTCACCAGGTCATCATTTAATGGAACACCCACACACCGTGTGGCAACAGGAATTATCTGTGCCCTGCCATGTGCCAGGAGCAAAGCTCCCCGTGGGAGCAAGAACAAGAATTGCCCCTGGAACAGCTGGTGGAACTTTTTCTTTTGGAAGAGGGGATGACCCATAAATTAGCCAAGCTACGAAAAGCAACAGTTATTTTTTCAGGTGCTCTTTGCATTTAATTAAATTAAAAACAGCTTAAATCATTTGAAGTTGCTCATGGAGTTTGAACTCTGTTGAACTATACTGAACCAAACTGATTTTCCCCAGTTTCCTACGCACCAAGAAAACAATCACAGAAGTCATTAGCAAATTCTCTCACACAAGGTGATCATAATTTTTTTTTTCAGTAAGATGTTTTAACATTTTATTGTGGTGCTTTCCCAAAACAAACAAACAAAAAAAACCTTGTGCAAAACCTGGACAGGGATTCTGAATAGACTGTGAGGAAGAATTTTCACCCCACAGTGGAAGGCACTATCAATGCCTCGGATCAGATGAGTTCTGTGAACTCCAAACTTAAAGATTTCCTTTGGGAAGTTGTGTAGAAAAATAATCAAGTTTGCCATTTTCCCTTGGTAGTGTGGAAGTTATTTAGACACACACTGCTGCAGCACAGACCATAAAACATGCAGAGTTGTTTAGGAAGTGACACATGATATTAAAGATACTCGGGAAAGAAAACCCACAAGTTCTGCACTACATTTCCTGTCAAAAGGGTCTGGTCTGCCCTGTAAAGAAAACAAAACACAACCAGAGAGGGATCTGCCTGGAACTCCCTGTGCTGTCCCCCCCCTGCTCCAGGCAGGGCAGGGCAGCTCATCCTGCAGACAGACCCCGGGAAGGCAGGCCAGGCCCTCTGGGTTCTGAGGCTCCTCTCCCATCCCAAAGTAGGTCAGGGCCACTGCCATGCTCCACTTCCCCCCTGACTTCACTCTGAAATCACAGACCTGCTGCCCTGCCCTCCAGTGCCACTCACAGAACCCACCTGAAGGGATTCACTCCCTGAATTTACCCCTGCAGGGTTTAACTCCTTCCCTGCTCACTGACAGCCAGGCCCAGACTCCTCAGTGTGTTCCTGAAATGAAGTCAGTGCCTCTGATGTTGGACATTTGAGAGGACTAACTCTGCCCCAAGTATAGAAGCACAGTTCTTCATTCTAATAGTTCTGTTTCTTTGCCAGAATCAAGCCTGCTGCTTTTCCCCATTCCAGGGGGTACATATCCATGTGGATCTATCTCCTTCCACACTCAGGGCATTTTCAACAGGCATTACCTGCCCCCACCCTTCAGCCTGACCACTGGACACACATGCAGCTTATTTCTAGTGTTTGATATATTAGCATAACTATGAATAATATTTTTTTTAAATACCACTTTTTTTGGTTATGAAGGCATTCCCCACAGTGCTGAAGCACCTACATGCTCTCAGCTGGCCCCTTCTTCCTGCCACTGCTCCTGCTTGCTTTGTCTGGGACAAGTAGCTGCTTAGAGCAGGAGTTTCACAAAGAATTTATCTGGAATTAGCAGGAATCAATTTGTGTGAAGATAGCTTTCTGTGCTGTACTGAGAAAGAAAGCTTAAAAGATTAAATAAAAGGTGTCTGGACAGATTAGTCCCCAAAGCCTCCCACTACTTGCTGCTGCTGCCTGCAGGTGACTCTACTGTCCACTTTTGCAGTCTGGACTACCATATTCCAGCAAGATTAGTTAATTCCAATGATATATTTATAGCAGAAAAGTTAACAACCTGAGACAACACACAGCCTATTGCAAATTAGGCCATAGTTATGATTGCTGAATAAGTGCTTTTGAAATGGTGCATATCCAGAGGATCTACAGCGACAAGGACTTCATGAAAAACAACCAGAGAAACCAAACAAACATTATCTTCTTCAAATCAACCCTAAAATCCTCAAGGCTGGTTTTATGTATGGAATGTTTCAGATACAGACTGAGTTTAACACGAACTCAGGTTTTGTAACATCTTGCAGACCAGATATATTTCTGTGCCTACTGAACATCCACTTACAAATGCAACCATGCCCTGCAGATCCTGGGTGAGCAATTTGGTGTCACACACACGTAAATCAGACACAGGACCTCCTAATCTGCCCGAATTCTAAGGACACAGTACCCTCCATGCCAGTGCTGCTGCTGTTTTGGACAGACATCATCTCCTGCATCACGTGCCTCGTTTCTTACATTGACAGCCGGCAGGAACAGAGAGGAGACTCACAAGTACATTTAATCTGAGCGCTCAGGCTGCAGTGACGTGGGTCAAACAAACAGTTTTAGCTGGAAGGAACTGCCTCCCCGTTCCAGAGGCTGCAAGTGACCACTTCTTACGTCACTGAAGGGAATTAATGTTCCAGAAAATTAAGCTCGATGTTGGTGTGATCAGGAAAGTGGCAGGGAAAACACGAGGGAGGAAGGTGGTTACGCACAGCCAGGACAGGGGAAGGTACAAAGAAACCTGGCCCTTTGCATGGCTCCTTGCCATCAGATCAATGTGAAATCACAGGTTACACACACACAGCGTCAGCCACAAAGCAAACAGCAAAACAAGAGACGACCCCCTGCTAAGTTAACGCTTTCTGGCTGGAGAAAGGAGGCAGATCCCTGGGTAACTACTGCACTCTCTCAAAAACAACTGCTGCTTCCAAGCACCTGGTTTACACAAGATCTGTTACCCGAGCCAATGGATTGTAGCACTGCACTGTAACACTTCTGTAGTTAAACAGAGCAGAGGGAAAATCACGTGTGATGTGCAGAACGATTCCCACCAGTACCTACACTGCCACCAGACACATTGCTGTGACTGCAGCCGGGCTGGAGGAAGGAGTTGCCACCCCACTTCATCCCCACTGCTCATTACCTCCAAATCTCCCAGCATAGCTGCCTGTTTAGTCACTTCCTAACCCAGTTCTGTCAAAATGATTCCCGTTAGAAAATCTGTGTTTCAGCTTAACTCCGATTATTTTTGACAGCACTTGTTCAGCGGATGACTATAAATGCAAGCACCAGAAGATCTGAGAACATTGTAACCTTTAGAGCTGGGAGAGGAAACAGCGAGCGTGGAGCCAGATATCCCTGTTCCATGGTTCTGTGCCTCTGGGAGAAGGGCATTAATCGCCCCTACAGGTCTGATTTGGCAGCTGCCTGAGCACTGGAAGCTGTGTATCAAGGCTGGCATCTCGAAAGGAAATAAATCAGTGAATCTACGAACTACTTATTTTACTGCTTAAAATGCCAGGTTGGGGTTTAGTGCCCAGAAATCCAAATAATTCGTTACAACTACCTGCAGTTCTGTTGTATAATGAGAGAAGCAGGCAGATGCTGCTCAAAAGATATTAATAAATGTGACATTTCTGTGGAGTTAATGGATAAATACCAACCTCGCCCTCGCATCTTAAATTATCATAACAAGGGCTGAAAACCTACTTAATTGCTTTCTATGTGTGACTGATGGGAACACACAGTGTCTGTGATTTTACTTGTTACACAGTAAAAGAAGTGGAAAAACTACCACCAAAATGCAGCATCAAATTACCATCATGCAAGATAAAACACTGACATGAGCAGGACCTGACACGGAGATCTCCTTACCTTTTGTTAACAGGCTTCTCATCCTTGTCATAGGGTCTGATGAACCATTTTCCAATTCTCACGAAGTTTTTATCCATCAGGCATCTAGAAAACAATTACAGCAGCAATTACTGGTTACATCTTGAGGTGTCATTAAAAGCAGTCTCTGAAGACAGTGAATCTAAGGGATTAGGCAACCGAATTTCCATCATATCGAAATCAACTTGGTATTTTTGGGGTTTCACAGAACTTTGCCACTTTCTGTTTTCCCACAGAAGTCACAGAGAATCCCTGTCCCATCACTGATGCTGAACTTCACATCTGGATTCTCCCCTCATCTCTGCCACAACCTTTTCTGCTCGGTGCTGCTTTTTCTGCTGAATGATCCATCATCCTATTTTTCACACTCCTCTTCCTGAACAAAGGCCATTCATTAGCACTGATTCTTTTCTATTCCTCTCAGACTCCACGATAAAGAACATGCACTCCTGTATTTCTGGCATGTCAGTGGTGTAATACAGTATAGGAATGACAGGAAATTGCATTAAGCAAACATTAACAATGAACCATTTTTCCTTCACACGATCCACAGCACGATTTCAGGTGCTGAAACTTCCATAATTACTGTTCCCTCTGTCAGAAAACCTCCCTCCAACAAATACACTCCCACATCACTAAACCAGAGTGATGTCACCATTTTCTGTGATCCCTTTAAAACTTCACACTTTCCTTACAGAAACTACATATCCCGTGGCTCTAAAAAAATACCCAAAGGAGAGGATTCAAAGTGATCAATAACCAATTTAAACTGACAAGTTAGGAAGTGCCTGATGCCTTTCTTAAGTCCACCTGTGCAGATGAATCACACCAGCAATATGCCAGCACTAAGTGTGCTCCACACATTAAACATGCAGTGGAATGTGGTGCCCGAGGGATCACATCCAGGAATTCATTACTAAGGAATATTTTTCAGTCAGGTACTAACTAATATGCTTCAAAAATTCTGAAAAACCAGTCATTTGTTGCTACTGCTTAATAGACAAGCAATATACAAGCTTTACCCACACATTTCACATCTATTCAGTATTTTTTTTTGTTTAAAAGAAAGAACTGTATTTTTCCGCTTTTCAAAGTTTTCCAATAGTTTGTTCCTATAGCAGTTGCTAGAGACTGGCCAAAACAAAGGAAAAAAAAAATCAAAAATCCCATGAAACGTTCTGGGAAAGTACTTTCTTCAAAGTTTAGAAAAACTGTGTGATATATATACTTCAAAAGCACACCTAGAAGACACAGAGAGGAAATGGATGACTGACAATGTAGATACTAATATGCTCCTGATTCTTCTGTATAAACTTGGCAGGGTTTTCCAAAGTTAAAACTGAAGAAAATTCTAACAGCACGTTCTCAATTAAAGCAAAAAGAATCCAGTTCAGCCAAATATACCAATATCTTAAACTGAACATGAAAGCTGAGCCAGCAGAGAGACGTCGGTAGAGAGTAAAAAAAAAAGAAAAAAGAGCTTCAGTAACTGTTTCCCTAGGAAATATTTGCTATCAGAGTGTCTGTCAGTGCCAGCGTGTTTTATACAAACAAAAGGAAGCCTGTGAAGTTTACATCAGATCCCTAAAGAAAATAATCTGTAGTAGCAAAAACTGTACTAAACTCTCCCCCCTCACACACTCGCTTCCCCGGCCACATCATTGGGTCTCACCACAGCAGGTTTAACTGCCTCAAACTAATGCTGCTTTCCCAGGAAAAAAAAGTCTTCATGGGTAGATTTGGCCTTAAAAATCAGTCAACCCTCCACGCTGAACTACATCAGGGGTTATTTAAGGAATAATCCCATATAAAACGGGAGCCCTGACTGCAGCAGCACGGCTCTGGGATTCGGCCGGGCGAGCAGGTAATGACAGCACCGGGTTATTTTTGCTGCCTAAGCACTAAAGGTAACTATCCTTTCACAGTCAGCTGCAACAATGGACTTGTGTAAAAAAAAAACCAAAAAAACCCACCCAAAAACCAGGTCATGGAAAGCAGTTATTTAATGATCTGAAATAGGGAGATGAAACGCTCCTCCTGCAGCACTGCAGCTGTCCCAGCACTTCACTGGGGCTTGACCTCTTGTATTTCTGGTTTTTCCATGAAAAAAACCCAACAAAACAAATGACCCAACAAGGGCACACTAATTATTATGAAACAGCACCGTAATATTTTGAGTACTGTTCCCTCAGCTCTTTTAACGTTTTCCATGTTGCCAATTAACATAACCGGATAACTAAAGTGGGTACTGAGGGGGGGAAAATAACACAAACAATTGTGAAAACATCCTTTTTCTTACATTTCCCAGGGTTAAGTTAAAGCAGAAACTTCTCCTCCGTCCCTGCCCCGCGTTGTCCCCTCAGGTCCCTCACGGCTCCTTCATGAGGGGCAGCTCCCCCCTCACGGCTTCTCCCCCCTCACGGCTTCTCCTCCCGCCATTTCCTTCCCGCCACAGCCCTCAAGAACCCAAAACAACCCCAAACCCCCCCAAAACAACCCCAAACCCCCCCAAAACAACCCCAAACCCCCCCAAAACAACCCCAACCCCCCCCAAAACAACCCCAACCCCCCCAAAAACAACCCCAAACCCCCCCAAAACAACCCCAAACCCCCCAAAACCTCAGCCCTGTTACTGCCTCAAAATGGAATTCCAGCCTTCTGCTTTATTAATTGAGCTTTTCCTAAACACAGGAGAGGATGGGTCTTTACAGCGTAATTTGCTTTTTAGTAAGGCCCACACGCATATTGCTATTATTTAAAATAGTAACTTTAATGTTAACTTCAGATTTGGTGTAACAAACAAACAAACAAACAGAGATAAAAAGTGAATAACCTGAGGTAAGTTCAGCCATGGTACTGTAAAAAATGTCATCAGGAGAGCGGTGGGACGCTCATGTCCAAGGGCGAGGGGCTGGGACTGTGGCACGAGTTGTATCAGTTTATCGTGGAAAAAATCCACTTATCATGACATGAATCATCTCAGGTTATCCTGACAGGAATTGTATCAGCTCATTGTGACAGGGATCACATCAGGTTATCAGGACATGAGCTGAGGCTCTCAGCACACACCTGAGGTGAGTTACCAGCTGATGCTGAGAAAAACAGAACAGTTCTGCTGCCTCTGCCAGCTGATTTCAGTGAGGTTATTTAAAATAAAACAATCAAAAATTTAATTCACAGGAGGTCTAAAGAATAAAAACAGCCACTGGGAGTCCACATAACTGGGTACTATACATTAATAAACAGACATCAAATCAATTTTCCCTTTTATACTGCAAAGCTATGAAAGAACTAGTGAACATTCTAGACTTGGAATTTAATGTTTATACTTTTATTCACTCTAAGGGCTCTACACCTTTTACAGAAATCCCTTAAAGAGACTGGTGGGATAGAAAATAGGAAATACAGCCCCTAATCCTTGTACCTGTGGACATGGCCCCTCAGACTTGCCCCCCTGGCAGACACACAGGGGACACCCTGAGGGGACAGTCACCCTGCTCAGGGGAACATCATCATACAAACCTCATCACTAACAAACCCACAGCAAAGCAAACAGGGCACAGAACGAGACAAGATCAAGGGATTTGCACAGAGGTGCATTATATTTTAGTATTATTGTTATTATTAGAACTTCAGAAGAAGTGGGACTAGTCTAATGCAATTTAATTCTGAGGAGATATCCAAATTCCTAAGAACTAAGACATAATATAGGAAGGTCTTGATGGCCTGAAGAACTGCAGAAATAGGAAGAATAAAACTCTACAGTCACACACTACAGGCCTAATAACAAGATAATCTTCAGTAAGCTTAAGAGTTGATAGCTGGATTAAGAAGAAAAAGCCATAAGTGTATTAACTAATCACAGAATAACTTTGCAGTCAAGTCATATATATATATATATATATATATATATATGATCAAGACAAAAGAATACATTAGGCCTTTCAGAAGCAGGAACTGTTAAGCTTCACCTTGAATATTCTGCACAAATTTAATCAAATTGTGACATACATGTAACTAGGATGAATGGAAAAGGAGAGTTAAGAGCTTTTAAGATATGTATCAAGACATGTAACCTCAAAGGGGCTGAAGGTCAGATACAATTATTCTCTGTAAGCACCTCAGGAAGGTAAAAACTTTTTTATTTTGCTTTTGAAACAGCTCCCCAGTAAAAATCTGAGCAGAAATATATATCAACATTATTCTTTGTATGAGTGTTTAATTACTTGGCACAGAATTTAATAATAAATTACCAAAGTTAACGACTCTGTTCTCCTGTACTAAAGTTCTACATCTAAAAAAGTGTGGTTTGAGACCAATGTAACATAAATGCTCTGTGGGTATCCCCATTTTGATACCTGTGGGTATCAAAATGAAATATCTGAGAGCACTAGAGCTTTTCTTACCTTTCCAGAAGATTATGAATTGCTTTGAAGAGCAGGGTCCTACACTCATAGGAAAGTCCATTCTCCCAGAATCCTTCTTCCACCACTGCAAAAACATAAAACGTCGACATGCTCAGAACAGGGAAACGCAAACATTTATCCAGCAGCTTTAATTTTCAACAGTAGTTTATTTCATTAAACTGTTTCAACTATTACCTACACTGCCCGAGTAGCTTTAATCTTTACTTGCTGCAGACACGGACTTTGAATTAAAAGAAAAACAAACCCACAACACAAAAGCATAAAAGCAAAGCCATTTGTTTGTAGCATTCAGTATTCAAGTACAGGGGGGAGGAATTCGTGATCATTCTTTGCCACCGCTGCTCAGAGCTCCTTTAAAACTTAACCACAGATGCAGACAATCAAGAAACAAAGTGAATCATTAAAGGTGTGAAATCAATTTACATAACTTAAACAACATTAAACAACTCTCCCGAACCTCTCACTGTCGCACTCAAGTGAAATTCCTCCACTGTACTGACTTAAACTATCGCAGATTTTGTGCCAAAATAAAAACTCTGCACTCGGTACCAAACTGCAGGGATTTTATTTTAGAGCTAAAACAAAAAAATCTATTAAAAAAAGAGAAAATCTAATTATCTCTCATAGAGGAATGAACTAGTCACCTGAAGGATACACAGACCTCCGAAATATCTGCTGTCGTTACTCATGGATTTGGCTGCTAAAAGCACCAAGCGCTGAGCTATTTCTGGTATGCCTGTACCAGATTCCAAATCCCATTCAGCCACAAGACGCAGAGTGAAAACGGATCATTAAATAACTTCGTCAAGGAGTAAGAATTTGTTAATTGTCTGAGCTCTGTCATTTCAACTTTACAGGAACAGTCGGCACATCTTTAGAAAAGCAAACACAAAACTCTAGTGCAAGTCAAGCGCTGAACACTCAACACCCCTCCCCGGCCGAGCTGCGGGAGGAGACCTTCCAGCAGCACGTCTGCCGTGCAGAGATGATTATCTAAGGACAGTTTACTCCACAGCCACGTTTAAAGTCGAGCTTCCAAGGAGTCGGTGCTGCCTGGAAGATACTAATATTGGCAGCGTTCAAAGGCCGGAGCCCAGCGCTGCTCGCTGCTCTGCCGCTTCCCCAGGAACCGCAGCTCAAACAAGAGGAGGCGCGTTTTGCGTGTGCGGGGTTGTGATGTGCTAATCTCGGGAACGGAGCCTCTCTCCGCGTACAGAATGGAAAAGGCAGGCTTCAGTCCCTAAATCACCTTATCGAGCGGCACAGGACTGCCCCAGAGGAATGGAAAGACACGCTCGTGCCTCGGGGCAACACGCGGGAGCCAAAACCCTTCCTTTGACACCGCGGAACGCTGGAAACCCTCCCTGGCACCGAGGGTGTAACGGGCCATGGCTGTTTACTGTCCCATGGCTATTTACTGTCCCATGGCTGTTTACTGTCCCATGGCTGTTCACTGTCCCATGGCCTCGGGGCTGGGTTTGAACCTGTGTTCCTGAGAAACTCCGAGCCCCCCCGCACTGTCACAACTACTGATGTCTAAATTCTCCAAAGCTCGGAACTGCCGAAGCCCGGGAAGCTGCCAGGATTGCACTTAAAAACGACACCATTCCCAAATACATCACCAGTTATATTAGATATGTGTGTGTGTATAATATATGAACATATATACATATAATATGTATGTATACATAATATATGCTTTTATTTATTTGGGAATTATGTAGGTTTTAGTTATATCTTCAGCTGTGCCAGGGGAGGGTTAGGTTGGATATTAGGAAGAAATTCTTTGCAGAGAGGGTGCTCAGCCATTGGAATGGGCTGCCCAGGGAGGGGGTGGATTCTCCATCCCTGGAGGTGTTTAAGGACAGACTGGATGTGGCATCAGTGCCATGGGCTGGGAACCACAGCAGGGTTGGATCAAGGGTTGGACTTGATGATCTCAGAGGTCTTTTCTAACCTGCTTGATCCTCTGATTCCATATGCAATTTTAAAGTTACATATATCTATATATGTCTATATGCCTATATATACACACATATATATATTACATATATATATGTCTATATGCCTATAATACACACACATATATATATTATGAGAGAGATCACACCTGAGTTCAGCTCTATGAAAATTCCATATTTAAATAAAAAATACCAAATTTTTAGCATGATGAAGTCGACAGAATCTTTGACAGT
Organism: Pseudopipra pipra; assembly: GCF_036250125.1. Classification (NCBI taxonomy): domain Eukaryota; kingdom Metazoa; phylum Chordata; class Aves; order Passeriformes; family Pipridae; genus Pseudopipra; species Pseudopipra pipra. Next base: position 2,417,943 of record NC_087566.1, on the reverse strand, counting down.
CAAAAGAAATTCCCTATTACACAGCCCTGAGCTCTCCTTGAGTTCCACCCTATCCCAGGGTGTCCTGCCAGTATTGTCCCTGCTTTAAGAAATTCCCGCCAAGTGGGAGAGACAAGCACCAATTCCATGATTTTGCAGGAGAGTTCCCCCCACCAGTTCTGGTGTCCTCAATCCTAACTCATTGCTCACTCCCTGGGATCACAGCAGCCTAACAGGACCCAGTCACAGAACATCATCATCTCTCAGAACTGTTTTCTGCAAGTATAATTTTGCCAGTCCAGAAGAATTCAGATCAGACTGTGCTGCTCTACCCCGTTCAAATGTACTATTCTGTAGAGCTGGAATAATTTTAATACCGAATTCTTTTGGTACTGGACATGCCCTGTGCTCTTTTTCCCTGCACAGCTCCTCTGGGATACCCCCCCCCCCAGGGGGTGGTGGGAGGGGAAAGCCCCCCAGTTCCCAGCAGGAGGGGTGGGATGAGGGAATGGAAACTGCACAGCTGCACTCCCGGCTGTCCCACACTCAGCACAAGCAACGGCGTTGAGGAATGTGGCCAAAATCCCAGGAAAAGCAGGAAAAAAGCCACGTTAACCTGGCCGTGGAAGCCCTGGCGGCCAAGCCCGAGGGTCATGTCTGATGATATCAGACTGGCTGAGGAGCTGCAGGGCCGTGGGACAGGGAAAAGGGGAAACACTGCACTGGGATCATCCCTCAATATTCTGATTTTCCAAACTGGCGTTGGTATCACTCAGCATTCACCTAAATTATATATGAAATGAAAATAAAATCATTTCCCTATTAAATTTAACTCCAAGTATGTCATCAGACATTGCCATAACCATTTTCCTATAATAAATAATGCCTTTAATTCCCAGATATATTAATGCACTATACTTACTGTAATTACCTCTAATGCTTCTTTATCCTACTAAAAAAGTACCTCTCACAATTAAGAGCATGGACATATGTCTGATGCAATAAAAATGAGGAGGAAAAATTAGAAGTGCAGCATTTCACTTCCTCTCTGCTCTTTGGCTTCCTGATCCAGACTCCAAAAGTGTTTAAATAACTGGAGCAGGTTTCAGCTTCAAGATGCACGTGGTGACCAGTAACAAAACTTGGCAAAACACTAAAAATCAGATTACCCCTGTAAATTGCCAAGTTCCTGACGCAATGGAACTAGATTTTAGATTTTCAGAAGAGCATTTTAAACTCCACATAGCAGATTGAAGGCTAGGAAATAACTGCTGGTCTCTGTCTGTCTACACAGTAATTTGTAATGCTTTTAACACTCGGCAGGTTGAACTCCAGCCCTCCTCAGCCTTTCCAGGCACAGCCAACAGAAAAAAGGTGCTGCACGGGTTCCAAAACATGCCAAGTACCTCCATCCTGTCCCGAGGGCATTCCTGTTACTCCAGGTGAGATATTTCTCTTTACACACAACAGATGTGACACTGTGCACCAGCAGTGAAAGGATCCTCCAAAAAAAGAGAACTTCTGAGGGAAGGGTCATGCAAAGATTGAATCTTTCAGTAAGAGAAAGGATCCCAGAGGCCATAACTCTGCTTTCCTCCGTGGAAGCCGGGGCAGGGACAGGAGTTTGGAAGAGAAAGGATCCCAGAGGCCATAACTCTGTTTTCCTCCATGGAAGTTGGAGCAGGGACAGGAGTTTGGAGAGGCAGCCCAGCAGATGGGACACGCTGTGGGTCACACCTGCCAGGAGCTGGGCAGACAAAGCCCTGGCTGAGCTGCTCCCTGGCTGGCAGCAATCCTGTCCTGAGCAGGGTGTCACACTGGGTGACCTCCTGGAGCCTGGAGTCACCTGTCACACCCTCAGCTGCTCCAGGGTTACACAGACAGACACCTACAGCTCTGTGTGTATATATATTTATCTGGATATGCTGACTAACCTGTCTAAGCCTGTGTCCGCTCTGGAGCAGTCCAGGATGGCAACTGGGAGTAGCATTTATTTTATTTAACAAGCAGCTCCTCCCCTTCTCACTGTCCTGCAACAGAGGGAGGACCTTACCAGCACATTCCTCACCAAAAGGAGCAACTACTGTACGTGCTCTGTTATTTTTATAGTGAAATCACCTCTCAAAATAAACAATGAGTCTGTTAATATCGTCTCTAAAAATCTGGATTCTAGGGAAAAAAAAACGAAGAATAGCAGAAAATCCAAACCAAGAAAAAAAATGTATTTGACACTTATAATAATAGATGACAACCAAGGTGCTAAATCTCACTGCTGGTCTCCACCCAGAATGGGAATTAATCAACAGCCTTCACATGTAAAGTTTTTAGATGTTTATCATGATTTTGTTTTCACAGGTTCAGAAAGTGAATACAAGGCTTGTGCTGATCTTTAAGTTTATTCTTGGAGATCGGATGTTGAAAGAATTAAAGGCAACTACCATAATTTAGACTTACACTGGAAATTTATAATTTAAACATACATTAATGAGCAGCTCAGTTGGCTCGGGGTCTTTTTGATTTTCAAGTCAGAGATATTAGGGCCTTCAAAGTGTCCAATGATTTTTATGAAGCCAGCCATGTTCTCAAAAAAAAAAAAAAAAAAAGAACCATTATAAAAATTTCAAGGAGAGAAGTCGCAGCAAAATATCAAAGCAAATACTTCAATAATTTTAGGTCTCCCAGCAGAGATACTGGAAAGATAATAAGATCTCTGTTCTGCTTCAGTGACCAAACTGACATATTTTACTTAAAAGAAATATAGGAAGGAAGGAGAGAAGGCAAGTTGAGGCTGCAGAGATAGTTATACCTTTAAGAAATCCAGCCACCCACATTTTAATAATTCAGGTCACCCTGCCTTGTGCAGTTTAAAAGCAGAATTAGTTTCAAAGAATACATATTTCCTCAGAGCTATGTTACATATTTCCTTTTAATGTATCATATTGCAGCAACAGCTGAAATGAACGTCTAGACATCAAAAACAAGGCTTTATTCCCACCTACTGCTTTTTTACCTCAGGCAGCAGAGCTAATGAAACCCATTATCCAGAACACTGCCCTCAGTTACCACCTCGGCCACTGCAAACATGAAAAAAAACCACTCTGGGACAGGAGCAGTTATTCAGCCATTAAAATCACCCCAACTCAGTGTCTTGCTGCCCGCTGAGAGATGAAAGCAGGACCCGTGGGACGAGGAGATTACTGCCAGGGAGGATTACTGGGGCAAACTGCTGGGCACAGGGAGCTCCTCGGGAGGCACCTTTGGCCTCCTCCTTCCCACAGAACGGGAGGCTTTTTAAAAACACGAGGCCAAACGGCCCTCTGGCAAAATCAGAGACCCAGTCGCTAAAAGCAAGCATTTAATTTTTCGTTTGGGTTTTTATTAAGGTGCCCTCAAAGATGATATTTCAAAAGCCAACCGGCGTTTTGAAGCATCATTTCTTCTTCTTAAAAAAAAAAAAAATTGAGTAAAAGGAGTAACAACGCAAAGCAATGGTACATTAATTCTGAAAAACTATATTATAGCCATAAAAATCCAATTAAAGGCAACGCCACTGATCGATCATTGCTATCCTGCCATTGATCACCTTGTAAAATCTGCGTTGGAGTCATTAGTGATTAAATTGACTTATTACTAAATCAGATTCAACCCACTTAGAGATCTAATTTCCTTGTGCTGGTTATGATTGTAGGGAAATCGTGCTGCTCACTCGGCCGGGCCTGAGGATCCATCTCGGCTCTCTCCCCCAAGCCAAAATAACCAACGCAGCAGAAATGCTCCCCAGAACAACCCATTTGTGCTCATCTGTTTGCCAGCAGAGCTCATGGGGGAATATGCACTGTACAGGCATAGAATGTTTCCAATCTGGGTCCTGCCAAGGTATCCTCAGCAGCTCCCCTTCCAGGGAATGGGAACATGGAATATGGAATATGGAATATGGAATATGGAATATGGAATATGGAATATCAGCAGGGACACGGCTGAAGGTGCTGCTCAGACACCACCCCAGCTTGCATTTCAGTGCACTGCCATTTTCCATAGAAAACCCAACACTTCCAAGCAGAGTCGAAGCTAAAATTGTTGCACTTCAGAAGGATAAATAAAACCTTCAAAGGCAACAGCTGTGGAATATCACAGGAATACTCCCAGGCTTTAATTGTTGCGCATTGAAACAGAAATTAGCATAATAGCTATTTATTGGAAAACAGATGGTAGGTAACTATGTGCACTTAGGCTGTGTTAGCACTACTTAAAGTATCACTTTTATCGCTCCCTCTCTCCCAGTAGGTACAAAGTTGTTTTTTATAAAATACACACTCAGTGTTGCATCCCCTGCCTGTCCCACGCTCTCGCATTCCTCTCCTCCCTCTCCCGCCTTCCCACGGTGGAGCCACAGCCAGACCTTCACAGGGGTGTTCTCTCAGCATCCTGGTTAACCCCAGTGATTATCTGTGAAATCAGGAGGAGGTTTCTGTGGAACTGCAGCTCGGGCCTGCTCTCTGGGTAGGAATGCAGGGCTGAGCCACTGCTGGAGACAGGAGAGATTCCAAACCAAACCACGGATCTGCCCGGTGGTTTCTGCTCCAAACGCTTCCCACAGTCACCAGCCTTGTCCCAGGGATGAGCAAAACGAACAGAAACAAGGCTCAGCTTTCTGTGTTTCACAGATTCCAAAAGCCAGGTGGGAAGTTGTTTGCAGTGGGAGACTCTCCCGTGCCAGGAAATCCCCCCAATCCCTGATTTACTCCGTTCCAGTTGTCCCACCACGTGTTTGTGCTGAGCAGTTTTATTTCCAAACCACTCTGTATTTCTTTGCAGAGGTATTTCCTAGAGATGAAAAGCGTAACCTGACCATAGTGAAAACAGACTAAATGTTTTTGGGGAGACTCTCACCATCTTCTCCTGAAGTGTTCTGGGCTAAGGATGCCACGAGGAAAGAAGCATTTGCTTAACTTTACTCCTGAGAGTTTCTAGAATTTCCTCCCACATCTGTGAACTTTTCATTTTCTGTTCCTTCTCATTTCCCTCTTCTTCTCTTTCTTTTTTTTTTTTCTTAGAAGAACAAAAAAGCAACCCCCAAAAAAATTCAAAGGAAACTAAAAATTTGTAAAAGCATTACTATGCTCTATACTCTCCAAACTTCATTCACTCTCTTCTCTCCCCTTCCAAATCTCCAAGTTCTCTTTATTTTCTCCCATTTTCAGTGACCACCAGGGCCTTACAACCAGCATGACCCTCATTCCACACATCATCTCCATCCTCCACTTCTGCCTTTTGTGGGCTCCAAGAAAACCAAATTCCTGTAGTGTGTCTGCAGCAGGGAGACCTTTCCCTCTGCACCCACAGCATGATGAGAATGAGGACGAGGACTTTTATTTTTCCTCTCTAAACTCAACTGTTGTTTGTCACTGGTGGCACCAGGACTGTGTTTGCCCGTCCCCACAGCCCAGAGCTCTGCTGGAGGTAACGGAATGTGTGAGGGCAGGGAGTCCCTGGGGAGAAAGCAGAGCAATCCAGCCATCCCTGGAGTGACACCAGGCTTGTTCCGAGGGAAAATGCGTCCGTATTAATCCATACTTGGAAAGTGCAGGAACCCAAAGCCTTCCCTCACTGCCAAGGCACGCAGGACGTCACTGCTGGGACACGGATCCCTTCGGAGAGCGGTACCGGGATGCTCCTTCCCTCCTCTCCAGCACAGGTTTGCCTTACAAACCACTGCCCAGTCAGACAATTCCCTTTCAGACTGCAATCCCAGCCAGCCCAGGCCCTGGGAAGGATCCCAGCATCCCTATTCCCACCCCCCAGCTGGCTGTTCCCCCTGAGCCAGGCCCCCAGCCCAACATCTGCAGGGACACCCCTCCCCAGCATCTTCCAGAGCAATTCCAGGGCTTCCCCTGGCTCAGGGCACTCCGTGGTGTGACCCAGGGACATGGAAACACCATTCCTGAGGGCCATGGAAATGCGATTCCTGAGCCTGGAGTGCCAACACTGGAGCCTCCCCTGCCCCTCAGCTCCCTCCTCCCAGGGAGGGCACAGCTAAGTGGGCATCAGCTCCTGCACAGAGCCAGCTCCTGGCAGGATGAGCTGCTGCTTTCCAACAGCTTTGCATGGACATGGGAAGATCACAGCAGGAGGAAACACAAGATCTCCAACGTATCCAAAGAGATTTATGGAGAAATTCCGGGTGTAACGCTGCCCACGACCCCACTTCCACCCAGCTGGGCTCTTCCAAGGGGAACAAAATCCTGTGATATTTCCATCTCAGCTCTGTGCTTATCTAACCAAGGAAATATTTGGGTTTCCATTGCTTCAAATCTGTGTTTACTCTTCTGCATAAAAATTAAGAATTGTGCTTGTTTTTCCTCAGTTCACACTTGCTTTTGGACCTGTGTCACCCTTACAGCCCCCACACTCCTCTTTCCTTCCTGCCCTTTATTTATTTCTTTTTCAACCCAATGGTTACAGAAATAACAATTCTCTGCAGGAAAATCTTCTTTTCCTTAACTTACTCGAAATGATGTATTGTGAGAAAACAAAATTTTGATTGAACTGAGGGACACAGGAAATGTTTTTATAGCAGCCTCTGGTTTTAAACACACACCATGTGCCACACACACACCAGCTGAAGGTTCTAGGTGTGAACTACAACACTAATTCCACCATACATGGAACATATTAGATAAGTCCTCTTCATATTACTGCTTGAAACTAGAAACAGAGGTGAGCAAACATTCTTTTTTATCTTATACATCACTTCAAAACGACGTCTTAAAGCTTATTTTACTGCTTGTTTTCCCACTGGAATTCGCTACAATATTTTTTAAGGTAGCAGCGAACGACAAAATTGACTTGGTAATTTGTTTTCTTAAAAACTTGCTGAAGCAGAAGGGCCCAAAAAACCTCAAACCCCACCCACCAATCACCAAAAATACGAGTTAGCAACGGGCAACCCCAAATTTAATGTTGCTGGCTGGTTTTGGGAGCAGCAAAGATCCCTTCCAACCCAAACCTTGCCATGATCCTCTAGGTCTTTCCAGACATGATCGCAGCTTGTAATTTTTTATAAATTATGAAATAAATTTCAGCTTATAGTGTTGAGACATATTCATAAACACAGGTGAGACTTCAGTACTGCTGAACAACAGCAGGGCAAAAATGGTTCTGGTCACACTCCATGCTTGTAAATTAAATACTTTGAAAAATTCTTTTGGAAAGAAAAAGTGAGTTTAAAGACTCTGAGTTTTGCAAGGATTTGGGGGGAAAAAAAATGCATCTTAAATTGAGGTATTAAGAACAGCATGAATGATGATTCTTTTTCAAGATGTGCCAGTGCAAACCATTTCCTCATATCCACATGTCTTTGGAAGGGCAGCAGAATTCCCAAACCACAGGCACAGAATAAAAGGGCAGGAAAGACTTCAGAGACAAGACAACCATATTTTTGCCATTCTCTTTGTTCCTTACTGGATTTTAGTGCTCCCCACGAAGCCAAAATACTTTGTGCCCTCCTGTAAGCAAATGTTTACTGGGGTTTGCCACTGTTTAATCTGAATTAAAAGCGAAATAAGAGCTGCTGTGCCGAGTTGTGCCAGGGAAGGCTCTGATACTGAGGCAGCAGAATGTCAGGCAGGTTTTTCAGGCTATTTTTGTCCTGTGAGAGGAGCCAGCAGAGGGAGCTGGCCGGGCCCAGGCCCCGGGCTCTGCACACAGGGCCTGCTTTTCCCATTAAGAAAAGGATCCGAGATCACACAGGCTAAAAATAAAACTTCTGGGAAAAAAAAAACACCTGACCACACTCAATAATAAACATATTAGAAGAGAGCAGGTTTGGAGTAGAGACAGTTTAAGTGCTGCTTTTAAAATAAAACCTCCATATGAAACAGCTTTAAAAGCAGAGTAACTTCCTTGAAAAATAATCCAGTGAAAGAATCCAGGATCAAACCTGTGATCCCTTGGGAAAGGCTCAGCAGGATCCCTGCAAACCCTCATCTCTGTGACTTCCATCACCTGAACAGAGACTTACATCCTTCCAGGCATCTTTGATTTTTAATTAATAACGTTTCTAATATTTGGTCTTTCCCAATATTTTTAAAATTCCTGAGTTTTCCTGTTCCCACTTCAGGCTGTTGTAGTGACTGGGCTACATCGAGGGGGTTTTCCTAACACTCCCTGACTCCCCCCTGCTCTGCTGGCACCTTTCAGCACAGAAAACACCAGAAAACTCTCAAATTAATCAATGCAGACGTGCCCAGTGTCCCTCTCCTTCCCAGAAAGTCCCCTGAGCACTCCCAGGGCTGTTGCAGGAGTGGCCACAGCAGGGGACACAGTTCTGGCCCCAACAACCCCTCCAGGTGCTCTTCCAGACCTGGACAGAAAATCTGTTTTTTAATCAGCATGTTCTTATTTATAAGAACGTATTTATTTGTTCTTATTTCTAAATAGAAGGTATTGGAGGGGGGATGAGGATGACAAAACGTGGCATTGGGGATGGGAAAAACAAATGACTGAAGGCTGGAGAGGCATTTTGGAAATGCAGGAGTGTTTGGAATTCTGCACAGTAACAAGCCAAGCATCAAGATTTTACAGGCTATCCGAGACCATCCAACAGGCACTTTGTTCTTACAATAATATCTACAGCAATTATTAATTTAAAGCCAGTCCTGCTCTATAAAGATCACTCCTGGGATAGTTCCTGCACACGGAAGGCCCAGACCAGCAGGATTCCCCCGGGATGAGCAGCCCAGAAGAAATAACAACTTCCCATCCAACCAAAAAAGTGAGGCCATTTCAGACTCCTCTGTCCTTGGGACTCCTTTTGAAGATCAGTTTTACAAAACCTGAGGCTGCAGGTCTGGCAAACAAACCCCCTTGCCAGGCATGTGTGTTCCCTGCTGGAGCCCTCTCCCGGATCCATATTTCACCAGGAGCCGTCTCCCTCGCTGCTGGCTCTGCAATGCAAATGTAATATGTTGTTCACTTTGCAGGCTGTTGCCATGGATATTAATGTGATGTCATAAATTGTTACATCTTCATTGCAGAAACAAAATGAAAGGGCTTGGAAGCAGGAGGAGAAGGAGAACTCGGCTGAGGAAGCGTGTTTAAGAATAACCAACTGTTGTGCAAACCACGAACAGAAAAGAGACCCAAAAATGCGTATTTTAATTTAGTACTGTCGAATGCTTCTCTACAGAAGTGCTTCCTAAAAGATTCCAAATTCCTTATTTTATTTTTTCTTTTACTGGACTGTTACCTTGCACAGCAACAGATGGAACAGCGCTTCAGAATTCAGCTCTTTGGAAACGCCTTCTGAACTCCCACCTCAAACACCAGGCAGTGGGCAACCACCCCAGCACTCCTGCCATCCCTCCCTCCTCCTTCTCCTTTCATCCCAGCTTACTTTGGGACTAACCAATTCCATTTATTGCACGCAGCCCGTGGCAGAAGCAATGGCAGGCACTTAATTTCTGAAAACTCTGGCTTGTGGTTTGCCCTTAAAAAAATTATTACCTACACGTAATTTCTCAAGTTTTGCTCTCCGAGGACTCCAGGGACAAACAGGAACAAAATTTATTTTTCCCTCATTAAAACAGTAGTTAAGATTATGGCAAGTTAATCTCCTTTATCTGTAGATATACACGAGGAGAGAAAGAATGATTTAGCTCAGAGAAAAGCATAACACAGCATAAAGCACACCCAGTGCTCACAGTCAATTTACATCCTTTAGAACCAAGAGAATCCAGGATTTCCCTCATTTTCAATTAGTCAAGCTGTCTCCTTTAATCTTTTTCCCAAACAGTTTAGCTGTTCTGGAAGTGGATTTAACTAAGTCCAAAGACACACAGTGAGTGGGGGATGAATGGGCACTGCTGGCTCCCCAGCCCTGCTGACCTGCCAAGGAATACTTGGGAATTACACCAGTCACAGGACACATTCCCTGCTCCCACTGTCACCAAAGGTGCATCAAAGGTGGAGGCCACACTTGGACAGGGAGAGTCCTTGCACTGCCCAACCCACTCCATCCTGGGATGCTCTCCCATCACTCCTCAGCTCCTGAAGATTTCCCTTGGTAAATCCTTTCTCAAAAAGGAAAAAATCCCTCACCCTGCCCTGCTTCTCTGGGGTCCTGTGGCACTTCCATCCCAGCCTGCCAGTCCAAGGGTGAGTAACTCACCTGCTTCCAGTGGTAGGTGAAGTGTTCTCCCCCTTTCCAAACTCGCTTGGATTGTACATGGAATGGAAAAAATTCCAAATGCCTCCCATCCAAATCCGCCACCCAACATTTACACAGTTCAGACAACAGAACAGATCTCATCTTTGACAATCCACGATTATCTTCCCTGGTCTTGCCTGTGGTTTTCACTTCCACATTCCAGTCAGGAATGCTCACCTGTTCCCCCAAGCCTCTCACCACTTGACTCTCCACGGTAAGTCACCAAATCCCTTTTGTTCCTACGCCCCCACCCACTGCCTGTCTTTATTTTCTTGGCACTGGTATTTTACTCATCCATTCCCATCTCATGGATTCACAGACTGGTTTGGGTTGGGAGGGATCTTAAAGCCCATCCAGTGCTACCCCCTGCCATGGGCAGGGACATCTCCCACCAGCCCAGGTTGCTCCAAGCCCCGTCCAACCTGGCCTGGGACACTTCCAGGGATCCAGGGGCAGCCACAGCTTCTCTGGGCAACCTGTGCCAGGGCCTCCCCACCCTCACAGGGAAGGAATCCTTCCCAATCTCCCATCTATCCCTGCCCTCTGGCAGTGGGAAGCCATTCCCTGTGTCCTGTCCCTCCAGGCCCTCATCCCAAGTCCCTCTCCAGCTCTCTTGGAGCCCCTTCAGGTACTATAAGGTTGCTATAAGCTCTCCAGAGAAACCAAGGGTGCATATCCACATTAACTGCTCAATCCTGAAATATTTTTCAATTGAAACTGTTTTAATTTTATTCCAGGAACCTGTGGGGCCCTATTCCAGGGGAGACACCCAACACAGGCACTGCAGCACAAACTGCCCTGTCCACCTGCTCTGAACAGCTCAGCAACAGCTACTTAATAATATTAAGAAGTTATTACCCTTGAAGGATATTCCCCCTGTAATCCCATAGATTTAAGAAAGCCAAGGGTCAAAGGGCGACAGAAGTTGCCAAGCTCAACAGCCCTGAACACACCAGAGCCCCATCCTGGGGGATCAAACTCATCCCATGGGACCAAACAGCAGCAGGAGCAGCACAGGGGACTGAGGAATGTCTCTGGGATGCAACAGGGAGTGCAGGGATCCCAAATGTGCTCCTGCCAACCTGCCCAGAGCAGCTCTGCTCCCCCCGAGCTGGCACCCCAGGACAGAGCTCTGCACACTCCTCCCCAACCCACAGTGCCCTGTGCCTCCAGCCCAGGGCTTGGCTGCACATCACCACACAAAGTGCTGTTGCTGACAAAAAAATACTAGAAATTGAGGCTTTACTTTATTAAAAAATGTAATTCCGTTTAAAAAACACAGCTGTAAGAAGATTACAGCTCAGCCTACTTAATGTTTTCTAATATCTCAGTCAACAACACCCCTGTATTTGTGCATCCTCAGAGAAGACCTTGTGTGTCACACAGAGAGGCCTGGCCCAGAGGCTGGGATGTGAGGGGACAGGGGGATCCCAGGATCCCGGACAGGAGCTGGGATGTGAGGGGACAGGGTGATCCCAGGATCCCAGACAGGAGCTGGGATGTGAGGGGACAGGGTGATCCCAGGATCCCAGAAAGGAGCTGGGATGTGAGGGGACAGGGGGATCCCAGGATCCCAGAAAGGAGCTGGGATGTGAGGGGACAGGGGGATCCCAGGATCCCAGACAGGAGCTGGGATGTGAGGGGACAGGGGGATCCCAGGATCCTGGAGGGTGCTGGGATGTGAGGGGACAGGGTGATCCCAGGATCCCGGACAGGAGCTGGGATGTGAGGGCACAGGGGGATCCCAGGATCCCGGAGGGGTGCTGGGATGTGAGGGGACAGGGTGATCCCAGGATCCCAGACAGGAGCTGGGATGTGAGGGGACAGGGTGATCCCAGGATCCCGGACAGGAGCTGGGATGAGGGGACAGGGTGATCCCAGGATCCCGGAGGGGAGCTGGGCTGGCAGGGCCCCATCACCACGGATCAGCCTCACCCCACACTCCCAGAGCCCGCCTGGGTCTGTCCTTCTGTGCCTGCCCCGGGCCACAGCCTCCCTCAGAACATCAGCCCGACCCTCCGGGCACCCCAGGAATTCCCCGGGCAAACCGGGATCCTGCCCCGGTGTGACAGGGAATCTCGCCCAGGAGGGGAGGGGGAGGAGGCAGGAATCTGTGGACATCGAACAGACACCATCATCTGCCTTCCTGTCAACAACTGGAGTGTCAAAAAGCAAGAGCACCCAGCCAGAACCGGGGCTGTCCCTGCTGTGAGCAAAGCCGAGCTGGTTCTCCATCTCTGAGGATCTCACACTTCCACCAGCCCCAAACTCTCCCCTCCTTACCCCGGGAGCAGCAAAGCCAGACTTTAACTGACTCTGTCACACCGGGGATGTAAAAAAGCAGCTCTTAAGTGCTGCAAACCACATCCCCACCCCTCCGTGGCTGAACACAAATCCCAGAGCTCCAGTTCAGCTGCAAATCAGGAGGGAAAACCCCCCCTCTGAGACATCAGAGCTCTCTCAGCCACAGGATCTCACTCACTGGTAACATTTAAACATGATCTGACAGCAAATGAAGCTTCAGCTGAAGATTACTAAAAGCTTGGGTTTGCTTACTCCCCCCTCCAACAAAATACAAACCAACTGGAAACATATCCTGCTGGAAATGTATTAAATTATATATTCTTTACCCTGATAAAACATAATTATCAATATAACTAACAGGTCAATGATTGATGCTACAGACAATTTATTTTATTTGATACCCCTGCAGCCTGTAAAAGGCCTTTGCCTTCAAGCCCAAAGCATCACAATTACTCCAGATATTATTTTGCTGGCTTAAAAATCCACCTCTAATGCATTTAAACTTCCACAGAACATATCTAGGTTGTTTAAAGAGGGTAGCAACAGGGAGATAATCCCAGTTTAATAACTCTGCATGTAATTGCTCTGAGCTACCATCCTAAGCTGTCTTACATAAAAAACCACCCCCTGGATCACTCCTTCTGCCCCCTTCACCTTGTGATGTCAGAAAGGAACCAAAATTGGGTCAGTGGGGGTAATTCTGCAAAAAATTATTGATATTTTTTATTTCTGCAAGATTAAACTCAATCAGGTCGTGAAAAACTGCCAGAACCTTGGTAGAAAATGCACAAAGTCCCCACATTTAGGGAAGAGAAACTTCCCCACACGTGACAATCTTTTCAAGGCATAATAGTAAAAGACACACAAATTATTTAACCACTTCCAGCAGGACAGAGATTCCCACTGTAATGGGAAAACAAGTTGGATAAGCAGTGTTTTATACCTAAAATTCTTCTCATTCCCAACAAATTCCCAATGAATTGTCAGCAAATCTGTAAGGCAACAGATACTTGTTCTCACTACTGTCACTTCTGCATTTCATAAGAACTGCTCTGAGTGTCTTTGCTTTGCCATCTCAAGGAAAGAACGACCCCACTCAACTCCCTCTTGGTCTCTGTATGTTTTAAATTCCTTTTAATGTGACATCAGGCACCAATTAGTCCAAAAGACTCAAAAGTTGGCCACTGCATTAGCACAAAATGAATGTAGCAGGAGAACACTAAAAGCAGAGAAACACAGGAGTCAGTGTGCAAACATTTGTAAATAAGCTCAATTTTGGTGCAAGTTACAGAGTCAAATACACACAAGCTTAACCAAGAGCAAAAGAACAAATTAACTTCTCATCTGGCTCCTTTTCAAACTACAAATTAAGAAAGAAGGGGAAGTGACTGGCTTCATCCTGTTGCTGTTTAATAAACTCTGACTTCGGTGTATCACAGGAAGATAAGACATATATATATGTGTGTGTGTGTGTATGTATGTACAAGAGTGTTATATTCTTCATCAGCCTTTAAAAACATTAAATAAATTCATTATTCAAGAAAATATTATGGAAAGCACCACAGACACTTTTAAACATAATTATTTTTTTTTTTAAGAAAGTACTTAATGCTTTAAGCCCTCCCAGTGCTTAGGAATGATCCCTTCCAAACTCTTGAGATATTCCCATCAAACAAGTGCACACCAGAGCCTTGTCAGGGGAAGCTTTAATTTAGTCCTGGCTGGCTCCCAGTGGATACCAGGACACATCTGAATCCAAACAGGAGAACGGGAGGGAGGAAGCTCAGGAGCAATTTCAGATCTATCAAGGCTGAAATATTACCTCACTACAATAACAACATCTTCTCTTTGGGAGCCGTGCCAGGGAAGAGCAGCTCCCTGCAGGAGCTGGGGGGTTGATATCCAAGGAGCATCTTTTCCAGGCTGGAACTACAGATTCCCCAGGCAAAAGGCACTGGAACACCCTTCCCAGCCAACAGCACAGTCCCACCTGCTTTAGAACCCCAAAAGGAGCTGAGGGAACGTGGCACCAAACTGCCCCTCCCAGTTTAACTGGGGGCCATTTTTACAACTGAATTACTCAGCACAAAAAAAAAAAAACCAAACACAAATCCAACCCCAAATCGGAGAGAAAAGGTGCAGGATGAGTGTGCCCTTGTAGGGGTGTGCATTTATCTCCTCACGACCACTGGAGAGGTTCTGCTGGTGGTGGATAAGTTATTTATAGCTCATCTGGGCAGCATCCACATCTTTAATTCCGTAGCAAGCTTCCCTTGCCTTTTGAATTAAAAATTGAACTTTACTCCAATGGAGTCTCAAGGGGAAAGCATTAAATGTGCCACATCCTGTTCTTTGTTTCGAGGCAGCAGTGTGAAATAATGTACAGAGCTCGCAGAGCCCTGATGATTACTGCATATTTCATTAGACTCCAACACTCTTTGTCCCACTTAGAGCCTGCCTACATGCCTTGGGCCATATGGAGCTGGTTAAGCAGGGCCTGTGATTACTACTTGGAAAAATCTACAACAATCATTCTCAGACAATTCTCAGCATTGTGATTACTAAACTTCCAGCTTTTTAAACCTTAAAAAGTAATTGACTGTGTCTAGAATGTCACTAAGCCCCATTTATTAAAAGATCCCACTGATTGTATAAATATGAGGCCCAACAAGTAACTGAGCAGAGGAGCAACGGGTTGGATTTATTTTTGCACATCGTTTTTAGTAGGTTTGGGGAAATGCACTCCTTCAAAGTCAGACACCAGCAATGTTTTATAGGGCCAGAGCAGAGGGCTGAGAGGTGACATGTTTGAGACAGGTCACCTTAACCCGAGCTGCTGTAAAATCAGTTCCTTTTGTTGTCTGTCTGCTGCCTAAAACATTCACACAGTTTGGTTTCACTGGATCACTTTTTGGTCCCTAACAGAGGAATTTGTGACCAAAACTATTTCATGGGGAGCTTCACATGGAACTGCCCAAAAGGGGAATTTATGGGGAACTTTGGGGAGCTGCCCAGCAGCTCCATTCCCATGGAGGAGCCTGAGCCCATCCCAGTTCCACCCGTGTGACCCTCCAGGACATGAACAAGAGCAGCACCTCCTGCTCTCCTCACAGGCACCCCTGGTCATTTCTGTCAGATAGATCTTATTAATTAGATCATGTTTGTGCAGCATCCTGGAAAGGAAGGCCCTGCTAACGCTGTAATCTCTGTTGACAATTCATTTAAGTTTACAATGGGCCTCCAAAAGCCATCATTCCATGCCATGCAGGTTGGGAAGCAGCAATCCAGGGAAAGCTGCCCAGAGGAAAGGCTTCCCTGCTGCCTCCCTGCTCCCAGACCAGGGAGAATGGGGACACTCAGGGGCACCTGTCAGCAGAAAGAGGATGGGCTGATCTTCCTGAGGTGTTCAGCCTGACTAATTCCATAAACTAATCCTGATCACTTCTCAGGACACACTGAAACCACTCCAAGAGCTCTGCTGGGGAGGGTCAGGTTGGATCTCAGGAAAGGTTCTTCCCCCAGAGGGTGGTTGGCACTGACCAGGCTCCCCAGGGCAGTGGGCACAGCCCCAAGGCTGCCAGAGCTCCAGGAGGGTTTGGACAACACCCTCAGGGACAGGGAGGGATTGCTGGGTGTCTGTGCAGGGCCAGGGGTTGGACTGGATGAGCCTTGGGGGTTCCTTGCAGCTCAGGATATTCCACAATTCCAAAAAACCAGCCACAACCACAATTCACTGCTGAATTTTGCAGTCAAGACTTTGCTACTCCAAGGCTACAAAGCAAACTACAAACTGGACAACAAAAAAGAATTAAAAGACAAAAGGTCAGGAAATGCCCAAGACCAGCTTCACCAAAACTTTTCACTTCTTACCCTGAATTTCCTGGTTTCCTCTAGAACCTGTTCTCTCCCCTGAGCTTGTCTCAAGTCCTGACACTCCTGGAGCTCCTGCTTACAGAGAACTCCAGGCAGCCTGTTCCCCATCCTCAACCACTCGACTCTAACACATTTTTGCATTTCTCCTCCCAGTTAAGGGCTCTAATTCCCACTGGCCCAGAGTAAATATTACATTTGGCTGCAGAAGAGACAGGCAGGTTTGAGGGGATGCAAAGAGGTGAGGAACGAGGCACGGATGCAGAAGGGAATTTTCACAGCTTTTCATCCCTTCCCTTGTAGAATAAACCCCAACTCCAGCATCCCAAGGGAATGGGACACTCAAACCTCCCACGTGCTGCACTGAGCCTCCTTTTGGGGAATCAGAGGAGGAGGAGAAGGCAAAACCTCTCCCTTCCTCAAGAACCTGAGTGAGGAACACTCCGGAGCAGAACAGCACGGACAGGAGACAAACCCCACCTACAATCACCCCCACACATGGAGTTCAAACAAATGGGGGGGTCAGCTCAATAATTTCAGTGCAAATCACCAGACTTTGGAAGAATTCACATGGTGACATCCCAGCAGAGCAGTGACACACACACTGATCCACCTGCACAGCCGGGCACGAGAACCAGGAACCTGGATTTAGGAGCAGCCCCTTGTCAGAAGTTCAAACAAGAGAACCTGATTATTTAAGCACAGGGGGTTTCTGCACTGCTCTCACTCTGGCAGGTAGTTGATAATGTTAATTGGGAATCATTGAAGATATTGGGTTTAAAGGTGTTTTTTATCAGGTATCAGAACACGATGCCTCTCCATCCAGCACACCTTGCATTCCTTCACCTGGTTTATTCAGATCTGTAAAAGCAAAAATCTGAAATATTTGTTTTAAAAGGCAGGATTTTATATATTTATATTTAATGAGTACAATGTCCAGTAAACTGGATTTTGTGTTAAGTACCTGCAGAACTCCCCTTTCACAAGGGGTTACACAGAACAGAATTTCCAGTCTCCAACCTGCAGTTCCACTGATCTCCTTTCCAGGGGAGCAGGTGGGGTTTTGTGCTCATTTCCCTCTGTTCAGCCCACTCCAAATGTCTAAAGAGGAGAAAGTTCTCCAGAATGACTCAATCAAATCAAATCCATACTAATTGTATTGACAAATGCCAGGTTTTTTAACACCACCTATTTTTTGTCAGCACAAATCCTGCTTTAAATCATTCCCCTGAAGGGGGGTTCAGCGATGCTCTGTTATTACCTCATGGCTTATTCTAGTCCCAGATTATACTGGATATTTAAAAGCAAAAGTAAAGAATTTTATGCAGAAAAACACCACTCAGAGCATATGCAAAAGCTGCTTTCAGAGCAGGCCCAGAATTAGCTCCACAGATATTTTTCCAAGTTTGACAGTTGAGCCTTCTGTGCTTGTCATGCACTTGCCACATTAGAAAAATAATGTTCTTATGTAGTAGTGAACACATGTTTATTTAATGGCATCTGCCCAGAGGGATGAGAGATTTGCTGGGAGCACTCACAGAACTGTTTCTCTCAAACCAAATCACGTTTGAAATATCTGGGTTAAAACTGATCTGGAATGGGTTGATTTTTGACTTTGAAAGAATTCAAAACCAAGGGGTTTTTTTTATATATATATATACACATAGCTGAATTTACTATGCAGGAAAATACCCACATCTGAAAAGAGGCAGAGGAAATGAAATAAAACTATTTTTAAACATTATAACATTTATAAACACTAAATACGGTTTCAAAGAAAATCCTGGGATGTTTCATTCCGTCTTTCCCCACAAAACCACATTGTCTGTCCTGATCTGTGTCTTTAAGCCACAGCCACAAGGAAGCAGAAACTAATCCCTCAAATAAAACCAGCCTTGCTTGGGGTTTACCTTGAATTTGTGGGAGGGTTTTGTGTGGGTTTGGTTTGGGGGTTTTTCTTTGGTTGGGTTTTATTTTAATAAAGCAGTGGGATATTTACTACTATAGGAAATAATCAAAATGCAGAA
The DNA here is from genome assembly GCF_036250125.1 of Pseudopipra pipra. NCBI lineage: Eukaryota > Metazoa > Chordata > Aves > Passeriformes > Pipridae > Pseudopipra > Pseudopipra pipra. The sequence goes on along the minus strand of NC_087566.1, from coordinate 2,399,556 downwards.
AACAAAGCTTTTTGTACAAGGCTTGCTCCACTTGAAAGATAAAAAACAAAAATAAATTATAGGAAGCAATGGGTAAGGCTCCAAAAACAAATAAAAATGAAAAAGCCTGGGTTTGATTCCTCCTTGTTGCAAAGGGGTGACTTTGGCTGAGTAACTCAATATTTGTGCTTCGGCACCATCACCCAGAAAGACCAAACAGAGGGAATCCATTCCTCTCAAAAACACACAAAGAATCCCCCAGCCCCTCCCATCCCCAACTAACACACACGTGTGAGGGACTGCAGGCACCAGAAATGGCAGGGGAGCATCCCAAAAATTAGGAACTGGAGGGATTTTGTTGTTCAAAGCAGGTTCAGGTTTGACTGAGACACGTGCCAGGAGCAGCTCAGGAGACCTGTGGGGAGGGACAGCTCTGCACAAAACACCAGCAATTACCACAGCCTTAGGGTGGAAAATTCAAATAAACCTTAAAAAAGAAATTGGAATATTTAGGTCTCCTTCCCTTTCTAAGGTTGTTTTTTTTTTAATCTCCTTACATCAGAGAAAGGAAAATAGTTATGAAAACACCCTAAAACATGAAGTGTCATCGGGTAAAGTGTCATCTGAGCCATGGGTACTGAGGGCATGGGCTGGGACACCCTGGCCAGGCTGGGCTCAGGGCTTAAGGCAGGGCTCAGGCTCAGGGCAGGGCTCAAGGCAGGGCTGAGGGCTCAGGACAAGGCTCAGGGCTCAGAGCTGAGGACAGAGCTCAAGGCAGAGCTCAAGGCTCATGGTAGGGCTGAAAGCAGAGCTCAAGGCTCAGGACAGAGCTCAAGGCAGAGCTCAAGGTAAGGACAGGGCTGAGTGCTAAGGACAGGGCTTAAGGCAGGGCTGAAGGCTCAGGGCAGGGCTCAAGGCTGAGTGCCAGGACAAGGCTCAGGGCAGGGCTCAAGGCAGAGCTCAAGGCAGGGCTGAGTGCTAAGGACAGAGCTGAAGGCAGAGCTGAAGGTTCAGGACAGAGCTCAAGGCAGAGCTCAAGGCAGGGCTAAATGCTAAGGGCAAGGCTCAAGCCAGGGCTCAAGGCAGGGCTGAGTGCTCAGGCCAAGGCTCAGGACAGGGCCCAGGACACCTCCCCAGCACACAGCTCTCCATCCTCAGTGCTGATCCCAGGCTGTGCCCAAAGGAGGCCACGCAGATGGGTCCCAGTCACATACAACAGACAGGACCCTGCTGACACTTAGGCCCTGCTGTACTGCCAGGACCTCCCAGAACCCCACCTGACACACAGGTCACCATTCCCACCCGAGCTCTGGGAGCTCCAGGAGCACAGACAGGTGACTCAGCACAACACAGGTCCTGAGACACACTCTGGAAACCACAGCAAAGAGCTGTGTCTGAACTTTGGAGACGGCCCTGAGTCTGTCCTGACCTCAGTGCTGCTCCTCTGAGCCCTCAGGGTGCTCCTGTGACCCCCATCAGTGGCACCCCAGAGCACAGCCTGAGTGTGGATTCCATCCTCACAGGTCACCTTTGCTCCCTGCTCCCACAGCCTGACCCCTCTCAGGGTCACTCCCTCCTCCCTGTGTCCCTTCCCTTCTGCCATTCCCACTTTTCCCCCAGTCTGTTTGTCAGGCACCTCCTGGGTGAGCAGCCACCAGCAGTGAGGGGGACGGGGCAGGAGGCAAAGGGAAGGAATTCCCCCTCTCCATTCAGATGGAAATCCAGATGATCCCGAAAGCACAGCTGGGAGCATCTCCTTCCAGAGGCAAGAGCATCCAAGACTTCCAACCCCACTCAGAAGGGGAAATAACCTCCTGGAAGTAGCAAATGAACTGCAGGATTAATGACTGTGCAACCAGAATTCCTGCAGAATCCTTGACTGCACAGCAGGGTTCACGTGCTGTAACCAACTGAGCCCTGCCCTGAACCTCTGAACAAGCCACACAGGGAACCCTCCCAGCAATTCCAAATAAATGCTGTGTTTCCGTGGCGCCCAAAGGGCTCCAAAACAACTCCCTGAATACCTAAAATATTGTAATTCTGCTTCAGTGGCAGAAAGCTGCAGCACATAAATAACTGCTCTGCAGAGCATCCAGGCAGGCCTAAAAAGGACATTCTGTGTTATGACATTTTTAGTGCTTTGTAAGAACAAACTTTGTGTTTCTGCTGTTACGAGGAGGACAAAATAAACCAGGAGCCAGCTCCCCCCTGGGCTGTTTGCTCTGCTTCCTCCTGGGAACAGGGCCCTGGATTGGTCCAGGAACATCCACTTTGGAACAATCCTTTGTCCGTTTATCAGTATCAGGGTGGAGATTTGGGGGTTTCTGTCAACTTTGCATTATTTCCTATCTCTTCACTGCAAAGATCATAATAAATTTATTATGGGGCCAAAGACCCACCCTGTGTTTCAGCTGGATATCCAAAGATATTTGTCATCCAGGAATTAATCTTTCCGAGCTTTTCAGGGATGAAGGAGAGAAACAATAAGCCACGCAATAAATGGGATTTAATTCCCTTCCCCTCTCATCTTCCATTACTCAGAGAACACTCAGGATGAGAAAGTCTATTTGACAAGAAGTATCAACATATTAAACACACACAAAAGCCATCCATCCTCCAAGTGCTTCCTGCAGGAGCAGCCACTAACTGTGATTAATTTACACTAATTTGGAGCCTGAAGAAAGAAGACACCGATAAAACAATGTTTCTCCTGCTATTAAAAACACGGAGGAAAATACACAGGAGGCAGAGAGAGGTTCTGTGCAAACCAAAGCAAATTTGCAAAGTCTGAACTGGGGGTTTTCTCATCCTCCCGTTGCTCCCGAGGGCTGCCCAGTCACTGCCAGGGATGTCTGACCAATGTACCCACATCCCACACCTTGGATCCACCTCCCTGATGGTGCTTTTTGTCTTCTGACCCCTGAGAGAACAGTAATTGCCTGAAAGGAAGGAGCACGTGAAAACTGCACAGTGATGAAAACGATGAAAAGCTACGAAATTATGAAAGTTATGAAAATTGCACATTTTGTATTTTAGTTTTTTTGCCTGCACACAACTTGGGAGGTCGTGCTTAGTTCTTGCAGCTGTTCAAATTTTCCTCTTGTAATGAGGAGGAAAAAAAAAAGACCTTCAATGTTTCATTAGGTTAGTGTTTGTGTCGCTTCTTATGGATGTCTCATTTTCTGAAAAACAACCCATAATTTCTAATTATTTATTCTGCCCAGCTCTTCCATGCCAGGGGCCAGCCTGATTTTGGTGTTAGAGATCACTCACACCCTCCCCACAGCCCAAGGCTCCGAGGAGCTGGCAGCCATTAGCTGCTGCAGATTCTCCTTCCTGGAGAGCAAAAGTAAATGTTTTTAGTTAATTGTGGCTTCCTCCCAGTTTGCTGCAGGAAAAATTGCTTTATTAGGAAGTTGTGACCTACACTGCACCACCAAACCAGTGGCAGTCCTGTCAGCCTGGAATCAGCTCCCGAATTCCAGACAAACCCAACTCGGGAGCTCCACAGGGACTCACACGTGTCTTATCCTTCCACCTAAACAATGAATTTCATTCTTCCATCATTTTTCATTATCACATTGATTTTGGTGGTTGTCAGGCAACAGTTCCATCCACAGTGACACCAAAATCTGCTCAGCACACTCAGGTGCCACTGAACAGTGATAAACCAGTTTAAATTGGAGCAAGAAAATAAAAGGCTCCAGTTTTACATCTTTACCCTCTCCCTAGTGCCACAACTCAAAGCTGTTATTTACACAGGCACATGCTATTCAAATTAGTTTAAATTTATAGATTATCCATTTATTAAGTTGAGGTTTTGCCATTGTATTTACTTTGTGTTTTCTGCTCTTTATTTCAACTCATTAAATTCTTTACAGCCGTTCACTGGAATCCAAAGGCACTCCCCGAGGTCAGATAATAAGTGCAACAAGTGTCTCCAGCTATAGGAGAAATATTCCCTATGGATCTCATCTAAAGAGATGGGAAAGGAGATAAATCAGCAACCAGGAAATCTGGTGCCACGGAGTAAATCCAGAATTCCTGTGACACCGAGGCAACGTTGCTCCAATTTAAATGCCTGCCTTTTCCTTGGGTTCCACAAGCCAGCACACTTCATTTCACTCACATCAGAGCAACAGTGAAAAACTGCTCCCAGGAAAGGAGGCTGGCAAAGAAAACTGAAGCAGGGGGAAGAGGAGTGGCCTGAGCCCTCTGTGAACCCCACGTGTGCCCTCCGTGTTCTGTGACCCTGGAATGGAAACTCCAAACATGCTCACTGTGCCACTGTGACTGGGAGTTTTGGAAGACAACACAGTGACAAAAGACTTGGACTTTTTTTTGTCTTTTTTTTTTAAATCAGCATTCAGTAATTCTGAAGGTTTCAGGACTGTCTGTGGCTCCCACCTAAGTGAATCTTCCCCCTTTCCTAATTACAAAGCAGCCTCATTTTCTCCACGAAGCCCAATGCACTGTGTCTATATAAAGTATAATGATCTTTGAACCTTTCTTCTAATAAACAATTTATATGCATGTTATTCTTATTTTCCAACACACAGTCCCTCAACCAGCTTTAGGGTGAGATGAAACACTTGAGCACAGCCCTCCTGTGTGGGAGTTCCCACCAGAGCCAACTCACAACAAAATCCAACATCTCCTTAGTTATAAATCTGCTGCTTTACCCAACAAACCATTCCAGCTTCCCCCAAGGCACAGAGGGATACACAAGTAACCATGGCTTTAACAAAGGCTTTCCTGAGCTGTTTTATCTGTTTATCACAGCAACAGGGATCCAAACTGGAGTCTGGCTTTATGGGCATGATTTTCCCCCAGGATCCAGCCCTGGCACAGCACCTGCAGGAGGTTTTATTCACAGAAGAGGGGACTCCAAATCCTTCTGTGTTGATAAAACTGGATCTACGGCTGCCCCAAACATAAATATGGGTTTATTTAATCTTGCCTTCACTCAGACTCGGGGGGTGCATTAGGTAAGCTCAGCCCCACTCCTTGCCTTCATTTCTCTTCAAGGAGGAATTAATTACTCCTTCATTTCAGTAACTTCTCCTCACACAGGTGTGTGCCAAGAAATCCTGCTGGAGATACCAAACCATTTTCCCTTCCATGCTCAGTAACCTGCCTGAAAACAAGGAACAACAAGTTCTGGCCCACAGAAACTGGTGAAAATATTGCTCAACACGACAAAGGCAGGACTGGATTTTGTGTCTTAAAAGGATTCTACACTTGTGCTCTCACAACTGAATGCAGATATGACAGGATGAACTGGCCTTTAAAGATAAGACAGGTTAAATCCCATTTCTGCCTAATTAGCAACTTCCCCCAGAGCAGCCTTTGGTTTCAGAGCACAAAATCCCACGGTGGACCTTTCTGTGATGATAGTTCAGAGGAAATATTTTCCTCCAAGAGGAAGCAGATAACATGCTAAAAGAAAAATACCTTGATTATATCTCACCAATTATTCCCTCCCTCTTACCAGCTTCCTCTCATTTTCTAAAATACCATTTCTAGGTGGGGAGTGAACTGGCACCCAGGATCTCCCACAAACTCCCCCCACTGCCAACACAGCTCGTTAAGAATAAGGTCCCCTGGAAGGATCTTTGCTCTAAGTTCCATTAGAAGTTGTGGAACATCCTGAGGCTGAGATTCCAGAGCAGAGGAGGTTTTCCTGCAGCAGGGAGCTGAGGCAGCCACAGCATCCCTTCTCCTGGAGGGACAGATCCAGCCCATGCCAGGCAGGTGCCCAGGTCACACCCCAGAGACAGATCAGCTCTGGCATTTCCAGCCAAGAGGTTTGGCAGTGCCCTCGTCTTTAATTTTCATTTATTTTGTACAACCTGGCACAAAAACCTCTTTTTGTTCAACTGGCATCACCCTGAGCCCTGACTGCTGTGCTGCAAAAAACTGGGATTTGGAATTCCAGCAGAAAGCAACTGTGGAACAACATTTTAAAAGAGAAGAAAACAAGTGTGAAAGCACAGAGGGATGGCAAAGGCTGTGTTGGTCCTTTCAGGCTGTAGTATGGAGTGCTGGCAATATATTTATTTCTATATTTTTGGGGATATAAAAAGGGGTCTGATCACAATGCACCACCACCAGTGAATGTTCCTACAGCTTTAAATAGCAAACTGGATGTTTCAGTTCAGGGAGCTTTAATTTCTTTAGGACTGAAACACTACAGGACAAATGTTTCTGCCTCAGAAAACGAGGTGAGATCAAAGGAGCAATTCCACAGCGTGGCACAGGAGGCACCTGGGAGGGAAATTCTGTTCCTAATATTGATTTGCTCCTCGTGTCCCACCTCTGACCACCACCCTTGTGTTAAAGCAGAGCACAGGCAGCTTCTTCCCACAGCTGTTCCGGGCCACACAATTCCTCAAGTGAGGAGCTGGCCTCCAAAAATTCTTCCAGCAAAGGAATCACGGAAAAATTTAGACTGAAAACCTCCTGAGGCCAATCCCTGCAACCAGATCACAAGCTGGGTAATGCTGCTCACACAGGCCTGGAGCATCTCCAGTGCTGAAGGTTCCAACCTCTCTCTGGACAGCTTGTTCCAGTGTCTGAACATCCTTCTTGGAAGGAAAAAAAAACCCAAAACACTGATACATAATGGAAATTTCTGTACATTTTGGTAACTTTTTCTGTTGTTTTTAATTCTTCTTGGGCACGTGCAGAGAAAGAAGCTCCTTCCTGCTCCTGCTGGGCTCCCCCAGCCACCCACCTGAGGGTTCCACATGGAACCCAGTGCTCCAGAGGCATCCCAATGGGAATAACCCTTCCCAGAGCAGCCATTATCCATCCCAGGCAATCATCCAGCAGGGCACAGGATCCATATTCCACTCAGTGCCCACCAGGCCCCCAGATCACCTCCTACAAGAGCCTCCTGGTTGGTCCCACACTATAATGGTCATTGGAGAGGGATTTTATTCCATCTCAGGGGCAACATTTGGCATCAAAGCCAGGATTAACTCTGGAGAAACAGCATTCCCAACCTAAAACACCAACTGCACCTTGAACCATCTCTCTCAGAGCCCAGCAGCTCAGCCAGGGCTCCACTATAGGGACCAAAAACATTCCAGAAGCCCTAAGTTTGTCCATGTTGAGTCCAGAAAACAGCCCTGAAACCAGAAAATTCCAAGACCTCTATATCCTGTTGCCCCTTTGAAGGCTCACTCCATGGTCTTTCCAGCTTTTTAATGTGGCCCAGGCCAAAACTGCCCAGGAAAAACCCCCAAATGTTCCATTTCAAAGATTCAAACACATTTCATCTCACCCTCCTGCGACAAACAAACCTCCTTCCACGGCACAGACAGTTAGATATGCTAATGTATGCTAATTAGGCAGCTAATCCTCAGAGCTGAAAACCTGTTTCGAGAGGAGGTACAACTTCAAAACATTTCTCCCAGCAGCTTTCAGTGAGATGCATATTCATCCCCTTCAGACAGAGATCAGCCAGGGTGGAGAACTGAACCCTCTGCAGCCACAACTGAGGCAGGAGAGGGACCTGCTGAGGAGAAATCCTTAGGGAAGACAAAGAAAATATTCCAAAATATCCCCAAAATATCGAACACTGCCTGTCAGCCTTCCTGGTTGTACAGAGAAGGAAAGCTGTGCACTGTGATTCTCACAAAGATGGTTATCAAAGCCAACACTTCGTAATTATAAAGAATTTGGACTGTGGCTTTATTAATAAGTCATATAATTAATAAAATTATGTTACAACGTGACACAGTGTTGGATGTGTCACTGTACATTCCACCCCACGAGGGAACAGCCAGGAGGGAACCCATCCCTGTGGACAGTTGTTAATATTTTGTGCTGGAGGAGGAGCCCAGTGTGACACAATTTGTGTCTGTGCGTGCACCCCCAGTGCCTAAAACTGGGATAAATCCCTGGATTTCCACTTGCACATGGATGGAGCTGCACAGGCACATTTCAGAGCCCCTCTCATCACACAGGTTGTGCAGAAATGAGGAACTGTCACATAAAATCTGGAATCTGTTACCGATCCAACTGTTCCACTTAATCAAAAGCAAAGAGACTTCTAAGAGCTCTCTTGCTACTTCTGACAGCCAATTTCCCCAAGAAAGAGCAACTGTGCTAACAGATCTTAATAATTCACAGGGCCTGCAGAGCTTTGCCTTAAAAAAAAGGGGAGGGGGAGGAGGGAGGGAGGCTTTTCTTTTTGTCAAAAAGCAGCAAATGGCCTCTTGAAGGCAGCGAGGGCAGAGTGTGCCCTGCCCACGGGAGGGTGGGAGGGGAGAGAGCCGGGACAGCCCCGCATTCCTCGCTCATTCCAGGGCTTTCATGGCTTTCCACGGCAGGGATGATGCCCAGCCCTGCTGTCCCAGGGCAGTCCCTGTCACACAGAACACTCACCTGCACAAGCACAGCCCTTTCAGGGATGTTACCGCTCAACAGACGACCTTGGTAGAAATAATTCAAAGAACAACTCTGCTGCCACAGCTGATTAATCTGAATTTAAGTAGGAAAAAAAAAAGCTGCAGCTTTGGGTAATTTCTCAAATTTCTGGGTAATTTCTCCAAATGAAGCTCTTACCAAATCTGGTAAGAGCTTTATTTCCTCTGAACAGCAGTAACAGCACACGCTGTGACTCGTGTAGGATATGGGAAAGCCCTCCCAATAATGAGGAACAACCACTGCCTAATTCCTGAAAGAATAACTGATAAAAGTGGCTCCAGCAGAAAATCCCAGGACTGCCAGAGGAAGCTTTCAGGGTTTGATCGAGAGAAACTTGCAGAGGAATTTTTCTACGAAACAAACTAAATTTTATTACCAAACAGTAGAAAATTTCTGAAGATATCTGTAATAAACAGAGTGTAGCTCTGAAGAAGCGTTCAACTCTCTTCCTCATTATATCAAAACCAGATGTTACTGCAGAGGGAAGCAAAGCCTGACTTGGAAGAGAAAAAAACCTGCAGGATCCATAAAAAATCCCCAGGTATTACAGTGGTGTTTGACACTGGAGGTACCACGGCTGTGCAGAGCAACTGAGAATTCCCCAAGCGCTTCCATGAGGAGATAATTTGGGATTAAAGTGATTTTTCTGTTCTAGAAAGATCCAATTCCCAGTTTTCCCTGTGGCTCTGCAGCCAGGCAGGAATGGCAGGAGATCTCTGCCCTCAGGTGCCTCAGCCCCACAACAGGGAGGAAGATCCAACAGGGAACAGCAGGTCCAGCCTGCCTGGGACAAGGCACATTCCCTGCCAGAAATAACTCCCAAACACTTCAAACAATAACATTGGGACTGGTTTTTGAGCAGTGCCTAAAGAAAAACGAGTACAAAGAGCCCCTGGAAATGGTGGGGTGTTTGTAGCACAAAATAAGCTACAACACAAACCAACGGTGGTTACCAAAGTCTCTCCTCTCATGTGAAGTTTTGGAGGCAAAAGAGAAAAAAAATAGGCTAAAAGAGCTCAGTCCAAAAATCCACACAGAGAAAATAATTTTTTCAGCTGTTTTATGATGGGATAATAATAATCCTAATAATAATAAAAACTATAATAATAACACCAGAAGCACAATGAGTGAGGAACCTTAAGAACTGGCTGAAGCTCCATTTTGACAGATCAGGGTTAAATATTTTGTTTTCTTGATTCCTCGATTGATTTCAAACCACAAACATTTTCTGTGATTTCTGTTCATTTTGTTTTCTTTTGCTTCTGGAGGAAGATAAGCCCTTTATTCCCAAGGCCATAAATCATGAATGACTAAACGAAGGCCTCTGGGGTCTGCTGTTTGTAGGCACTCCAAGCATCTCCTCTGTAGGGACAGGGACAAAAAAAAGGTGGAAGGGAGGTTACACAGCCCAGGTTGCTGGAAGGAATCAGGATTACACCCAAAACCTGAAGAGCAGCACAGCTAAAACACCAGAAATAATGTTCATCAGCCCCACGTGACACAGGCAAGGCAAAGGAGTCTGATGGACATATTAAAACCTCCTCAGTTCAGCTCAGAATCCACAGAAGTGGATGGAATTGATGCAGGACATTTTGGAAAGGCAGAGATTCCCAAGTTTCCTCAGCTCTGTGCTGCTGCAGCCTGGATTTCACAGATGTCAGGGTGCTCACTCTGAAGTTTGAAGCTCTTTAACCCAAGCCTTACTCCCTGAGCACAGTGTGTGCTGCAGCACTGTCCCTGCTGCTGGACAAGGGAACTCCTCACATTCTGGGCTCCCTGGAGAAGCAGCTCAGCCACTGTCACCTGGAACCAGCAGGCTCAGCCTGAGAGGGGGGTGAACTTTGGTCACCAGCTCAGTGAAGGTCCCGTCCCTGCCAAGGCCTCAGGGAGGGAACAGGGAACTCCTGCCTTTTCCAGGAGATCTGCCCCAGCATCCCAGAACTTCCCAGCAAGCAGGGAAGGGCCCAGCAACTCCCAACTCCTTGACAGGCTCTGCCTGGAAAAAAGATTTATTTCTTTTGTGCCCAGGATCACAAAGGCAGAGTGACAACTCCACCTGGTACAATTAATTCACCTTCTGTTTTCAGAGATGGAAATGGGACACAAAACACCCCTGGCAGGAAAGGCAGAGTTTCAAACACTTCCACCTCGTCTTCCCTGCAAGCAAGGGAAGCATTTCATGTTTTCCCCACCCGTTTGCAGTTCATATTCCTGGAGTTTAAATCCAAAAATTGTCAGAGAAACAAAACCAGCTCTGAAACTTGGAAAGATCAAAGCGTGAGCTAAAGCAGAAGAGCAAAAACAGCCTCCAAAAAAAAAAGCTCCTGTGGAAATGGCAAGTGTGCAATGCCACTCATCCAGTCCACATCCAATCTCAGAATTACATAATCCAAGAGTAAAGAGTTTGGAGGATGCACCTGTAGAAAGGCTCTTTATCAGCCCAGAGAAAATTATTATTATTATTCAACAATTCATCTTGTGCAGTAAGCAACACCCACTACAGAATTTAAATTAAAAAATGAAATAATTATACTGCACTTTAACATTATTTTATTATTGTTATTACAGGCTGAAAGAGATTTTGGGGTAATTTCTCAAAGCAGATATTATTTCCATTACTTCGCAATCCACAGGCAATTGTTTGCTCTGGATACCATTAATATTCCAACTTTAATTTATTCCTTAACTGTTTCTCGTGGGTTTCTGTCAAAAACCTACTAGACAGTGCAATCAAGGGGTTTGTTCAACACACACCATTATTTCAAACACACTGTGCAAGCTTTTAAAAGTTCAACTGAAGAGAAGACAGGGGTGTCTGAATTAGTGCAGGTTACACTGTACAGGAGCCCAGAGGATCGATCCCATTTGGGCAAGTCTGAAATCATGGAATAATTCGGGTTGGAAGGACCTTAGAGCCCATCTCGTCCCACCCCCTGCCGTGGGCAGGGACACCTTCCACCATCCCAATAAAGTGTATTTTCCAAAGAAGGAAATAAAGGGTCTGTAAACAGAGGTTCAGGAACAGAAGCATTGGCACAGGTGACTCCTGACACTCCCAGGAATTGTGACTCTTTTCTACAAAACAAACAGAAAAAAGGGAATCCTTATAATAACAAAAGGTCACAAATTAAGAGGCTGTAAAGCCATTATAAAGTCATCCAGGAGTCCCAAGAGCACTGGAATAAGGAGCTTTCTGCCCTGTTTCTTACCCGGCCAGTGCCAGGCCCTGCAATCCCCCAAAGCAATGGGGTTTATCCTCAGCTTCACCTCATCCCCCTCCCGAAAGCACAACCCCTGGGAGAGCAGCAAAATTTGCTTTAAAAGCACCACCTGCCCTGTAATGCCGTTAATAAGGACAGTCAGTGCAATAAAACACTTAATGCCTTCAAACCCTCACCCATTTTGAGCCCATAAAGGCGGGAGAAAGGCAGGGAATTAAACAGCTCCCCTGGAAAAGCCGGGCCCCATCTGGCTGCAGCCCCTTCTCCCAACTGCGGGATCGTCAGGCACAAAACACGGGACTTTTCATATGGATAAAGGGAATGGAAAAGTGGTTCAGTTCCCTCTCAGCCTTTCCAAAGGCCTTGCAATCCATCTGGATCCCGTGCTGGATTCCAGCTACAGGTGTGCAATATCCAGAGCTGCAGGAGGGGGAGGCTGCAAGGGAACAGATATTACTTTTTTTTTTTTGTTGCTTATCAAAAAGCATCCATAAAAGAGGAATTTTTTTGCTTCTTGTGTTTCCCAAATCCCTGCATTATTTGATCACAAACAAATCCAACAAAACCTACTCACAGTATGCTTTTAACAGCTCATTTTAGCCTGATTTACATTTTAAAGAGTCCACCTACACATGACCAGCTCTGCTAACTCTGAAAGATGATCCAACTGTTTCCATCAAGTCCCTGCCTGTTCAAACTCTTCAATTTTAACGCGGAGCTTTAACACTTAAAAATTCCTAGTAAATTATATCACTGTGTTTATTCCAGGTAAGACACTCCGGGTTTTTTGTTCCACGGATATTATTCAGTCAAGAGCTCCAGAGTTTCAAACTGAAAGGAGGTTTAAGTGGGATATTGGGAAGGAATTCCTGGCTGGGAGGGTGGGGAGGCCCTGGCACAGGTTGGGCAGAGAAGCTGTGGCTGCCCCTGGATCCCTGGAAGTGTCCAAGGCCAGGCTGGATGCTCTGTTTGGGAACAGAGAACTGGCAGCAGCTCGGATTTAGCACTGGACAAACCACCCCTAAATGTCACTGAGCACCTTTAAAGAGTTCAAAGGTTTGCAAATTCCTGAGAAATGCAAGTGGAAATGGGGTATGGGGGGAAAACACACAATTGTTCTTCATTCTCACCATCCCAGCAGTTCTAGCTGAGGAAATCAAAACAATAAAGATTAGCTCTGAGCTTATCTTGATCTCAGATACAAGGAATGAAGAAATCTATCATTCCTTAAAAATATTCTGGCTTCTAGATGGTTAATCTGTCCCATTTAAAACCAACCAAACAAACCCAAATCACGCTAAAAACCTGTTTTATCAACACCTTCTCTGTTTCCACACAGAGTGATTTTTGAGGAGGGTCAGAAAATGTTTTTCCATCGAGAGTATTTGAAGGTCTTTAGGAATGGCTTATAAGGAATGAGAATGTGAGGTTACACTATTCCTTAAAAAGAGCAATTCTGTTAATAATTTACAGAGAAATAAACCTGGTTTTTTCGTGTGCCTTGCTAATCCATATGTTTCTAAAGCAGTATATTGTGTGTGATGCTGAGCCACAGGCCTGGGTGCAATTTGGGCACCACTAAGTGCAAGAAAAGCCCCACATTTCAAGTGATCAGCAAGGGCTTGGCTTTATGGACTTGCAGTGATCCAAAATTGCTCCCCACAGCCCTGACTGCAAGAAGAAAATCAGTGCAGCTAAACCCACATATGGCCTGGGATGAAAAAAAAAAACCAAAAGTAAAAGAGAAAAAGCATCAAAAGCCAAGTCCCAGCCCTGGTTACAATGCAAGGATTGAAACCCTCCCACAGCTCATTATGTATCCAAACAAACCTGGCACGGGCTGGCCAGGGAATCAGTTCCATATGTTTGCAGGTTTGCTCTCCTGAAGAGATCCCATCAACGGGAACAATTCCTCTCTGCCTGCAAGATGAGCCCGTGAACAGGTGTGGGGATCAAATCCCAGCCTCACCTTTGGTGCCCTTGCACAAAACACTCCCAATTCCAGGCATTTCCTTGGGAATCCTGAGCCCTGCAGCATGACAGGGCAGAGCTAAGGAAGGGACTCCCTGGAGACACTTCAGGCACCACTTTTTCTGCCCCTTATTTCTGTAAGAGCTTGAATGCAATAACACTGAGAATAACTGGGGAGAAGCTGGAAATAAATCCCTGTTCAATAAACCCAGGCTCATAAAAGCAGTCCCATAAGGATTCCCTGATGGTTTTAGGAACACCCCTCACCCCCAGGGCAGCCTTGGAAGTGGATTTGGGACAAGGGTGTTGATGGCAAGGGACAGTTTGATGTCTCAAGGGTTTTGCCTCCTTGTTTTTTTGGACAAGGTGCTTTTCAGACTTCCCAGTTCACAACATCAGGGACCCACAGATCTGTGTTTTCCTACGGGGAAGTCACCCAAAATGCAGCTCCTGTTCTCTCCCTCCTCACAGGGGCTGCTCTGCTGCCAACAAAGGGCAGGGAATTAATGAACCTCTGAGCTGCACTTTTATGCAACAAATTAAAAAAAACCCAACCAAACATCAACATAATGAAAAAAATGTGGCTTAGAGTATTTTTTCCCCTCTTACTCCTTCTTCTTTCCATGTCCTAAATGCATCTATTTCTCCTCACCAGTGGTGAGGACACCTTCAAATCAGTGTGAGTGCTTCCCTACTCCCACTGCTACCAGGTGTCTTTTTTTTAGTGAGATTCCCCTTAAAACCACTTCCATTAATTCTTAAAAAAAAAAAAAAAAGAATTGATAGATTAAATGGGAATAATGCAGATTAAAAGAGCAAGAAGCTATTTTTCAGCCCAAATTTGAATTCTCTTTTAGCAGAGTGCCTCACATTACACCATCCACGAGGCTTTATTTCAAGGGCAGAACTTGCAAGAGTTATTAGAGTACAATAACAACTTATTTTTCCCGTTTAAAGTAGGACACCCTCAGACAGTTTTCCCTGACATAGCACCTCTGGATTTACATGTGTGAGCTGCAGCAAGGAGTAACCTCAAACCATGACTGTGAGTTAAGAATTTCCATTCTGAGCATTTAATTGGTTTATTCTTTATATTCCATTTTTAAAAACAAAACCCCAAACCAACACAGACTGGGACAAATCCCTGGCATTTGAAGCACATCCTCCCCCAGGTAACTCAGTGTTCACCATGGGACAGATCTCTGTAGATCCAGGCAGTGCTGGTTAACTGAACATCAACAGGGGACAATTCAGGAGGAATTTCTCCATGGAAAGGCTGCCCAGGGAGGTGGGGGAGTCCCCATCCATCCTGGACATCCCTGGAGGAGTCCAAGGAGTGACTGGATGTGGCACTCAGGGACAAGGTGGGGAGCAGGCACAGGTTGGACTCAACCCTGGAGGGCTTTTCCAGCCTGAAGGATTCCATGAGATCCAGGAAGGGGCCCAAGTGCCCACAGCAGTAGGAAACCCATAAAGACTGATGGTACCTGCAGAGTCAGCTCCCTCACCCTGTGAGTGGGAGAGGGAATGGAGAGAAGGACACAGGGATCCCCAACAGAGCCAGGGGTTCAACCACTTCAGAAGTAAACAAGTAATAGATAAATATTGCAAACTGAGGGAACTGAGGACAAATATGGTGATTGCACAATCCAGACACTGCTGCAGATCACTAAACATGCAAATAAAGACACGACCACTGCAGATGTGCCTCACTCCAAGGAGTGCCAATTCCTGCCTGGAGAACATGAGAGAGGCTGTGGAAGCTCCCTGTGTGGAACAGGATCCAGGGAAGTGGGGAATGGATCAAACAAAGAGCAGCTGTGCACTCAAAGAAACCCCCAACACCCCAGGGAGAACCCCTGGGCACCCCCTGACCCCCCAGTGCCCACCCCCAGCCACCCTGGAACCCACCCCACTGAGCCCAGACCCTTCAGTACCTTTATCTTCTCACAACACTGACACACTGATGTGTTTCCAAACCAAAGCAGCTCTTTTAACAGCATCTACAAACTTCAGAAGCTGAATAATTCAGAATTTTGGTCTCCCTTCACACAAATAAAGCTCCCTAATGTGACTAAATGCCACAATATATCACTGGTGCTCATCATCTTCCACTCAGCCTGTTTCTAGTGACAGTATTTCTCGGTTTAAGCAAATAAACATATTTGCAAAGTACAGTCAAATATTTTTACAGCTGACAGAGTCCTTCCCTCGCTCAACATGAGAGTTGAAGAGGGAAAACAAATAAGCAAGTGGTTAAAAAATAGACAGAAAAACCCATCAAGTGTTACCTGAACTGGGGCAGCAGCACCAAGGGCCAACAGATCCCAACACAGAGCCAATTAACCCACACAAGTCCCCAAAAGCAATTTGTGTTCAAGCTTTATGTGCTCGAGTTTCTGAAATAACAAATATAAATTCAGCTTTGGGCTGAACCTCCTCTGACAGATGGGAAAACCTGTAAATCCTGGTTAGGGCACATGAAAAACAAAGAAGTCACCAGAGCTGGTGTTTGAAGTGTAACCCAGAGTCACCAGAAATGAAAACAAGGATCAGTCCAACAGGAGGGTGGGAGCTGGGAAGAGATGGACTGACCATGGACTGGACATGGGACTGTCCTCAGAAGGAAAGCACAGAGGGAACAATGGCCTGACAACACAGAGATTTAACAACAAGAAATTCAAAAGCAATAAAATGACTTGGAAGAGTCTTTCTGGAGGAGTTTGGAGGGCTGGTAGAATTTATGGCGGGGAAGGAACGCTCCCAGGATGGGGAGCAGTGCCAGCACATTCCTCAGGCCCTCAGCACATCCCAGGGCATGGAGCTGATATTTATTACCCCCAAATACCAAGAGCAGCAGCAGCCCCTCTGCAGCACATCTGGGGAGGGCACAGTGCCTGGAGAACGGGATGGAGAGTGGATCCCTTGGAAAATCCATTCACACCACAGTGTTTTATGGGGAGAGGTCACTGTTGCTGCTGCCCCAGGAATTTCTTTTCATTTGAGAAGCGCCAGAAAAGCCCAACAACGTTGAGACACAAACCCCCAGAGCAGTGGGAAGGGCTGGGGGGATTTATTGGGAACAACCTCCTGCCAGGCCCAGCCCTTGGAAGGGGCTCCTCCAGCCAAGCCCATCTTTTGGGGTGGGATGAGGAGACAGCCCCCAGTCCAACAGGGGGGGATATCTGAACACTCACAATCTGGCTCTGGGCTGAAACAGTTTCCAGGGAGCTTTAAAAGAAGCATTTGGGGGTGATTTTATTATGGAAAACAGTTCCACTAGGAAAGCAAAGTCCCAAACACCTTCTTTGTGAGCTTAATCCTCACCTGTGAGCACAACACAGAGTCCCTGCAACACTTGGGATAACAGAGGACACAGCAGGAAAACCTTGGGCTGTCATCTAATGAAACCAAAGGTAAAGGACATTGGCTTTCACCAGGAGGGCTTTTGCAAAAACCTGTGTCTTTATAAGATAACTTTTGGGCTTCAACAGGTTTGGGGTTTTTTTTTTCTTAAATAATTTTTTTCTGCTTTTTCTCTGAAGAGAATATTACTGCTCTGCCCTAGGCAGTGAGATGATCTTAAATAATAAGCTCAGTAGGAGACAGGGCTCTTCTGGCTGCCAAGTGTGTTTTGAAAGCCTAACAGTATTTTGGCAGCTCAGAATTTTAAGCAGCTCAATCTATATGTTAAATTTATTTATTAATGCTTCAGAAACATTTTCATCAAGTAAAAGCTTAGGAAGAATAATAATAAGGGACAAATATCATAAAACATAAGATCCCAGAACGGTTTGGGTTGGAAAGGACATTAAGGATCATCCCATCCCACCCCCTGCCATGGGCAGGGACACCTTCCACCAGCCCAGGTTGCTCCAAGCCCTGTCCAACCTGGCCTTGGACACTTCCAGGGATCCAGGGCCAGCCACAGCTTCTCTGGGCAACCTGGGCCAGGGCCTCCCCACCCTCACAGGGGAGGATTATTTTGTACATCAAACCTGAATTTCCCCTCTCTCAGTTTGACCCCGATGAACTGAACTGGTTTTTGATGATTTCCCTAAACTGTTCAGCTCTCTGTTCCAAGGCATCCAGCAAACAACAGCCAAGGCAGTTCCATGGGGATGGAAAACCCCTCCAGAGCTGATGGATTCACACAAATCCCAAACCCCACAGCTCCAAGGGGGCGGGTTTTAATTACTATCCCAAAAGGCAGCACGTGGAATTCAACACAAAATCCAGGGAGCACCGACAGGGAAAGCCAAGGGCTCACAGGCAGGGACAGGAGATGTTCATCTCCAGCCCAGCTGAGCCTTTCCCTGACACAAAAAACCTGTTTTAAAGCAGAAACAAACCCCTCCCTCGGCCCAGAAATGTCCATGAAACACACTTGCTTTATTGAAAGTATTTTTCTGGGCTAAAAATCGAACCTTTGGTAACTCTGAGGTCACACATTAACCTCAACCTTTTAGTTTTGTATTTTTACCTCAAGAAGTCAGACTGTCAAATTCCAGCCACGAGCAGGAGAGAAGTGCTTTTATTTCCCTTCTTAATTCACATTCTGATCCTGAAGCGATTTTCCAGCACTTATTAGATAAACATGGAAAGTCATCAGAAAAGTACACCCAGTATTATCCATTTTCTGAAATCACTCTGAATGAAATTTAAACACAGGAAAAAAAAAAAAAGGATTATGCCATAAAATGCCTTTTTTCCTCTTTTCAAATAAACCACTCTGAAAATGATAGGTAATGACAGGCTCCTAATCACCCCAATCCCTTCTCCATTTTGAACTACCTCTGAAATGATAAGCAAAATAGCTTTTAAAATTACTTCTTTTTTTTCTTTCTATCACAGATCTTTCAAGAGCAGACTCAGGAGGAGAGCACAACATTATCATCAGACACGGCTTGTCGTACATTTTCCCTTCCTAAATTGCAGCAGCAGATATTGGGAATAACCAGGTATCCTGGGGAATTTTCCCTGCAGCAAGTTATTTTCATATCATGGTCCATCTGTAATTTTAATGCTTATTAAGAGACCAATATAAATACAGCACAGTGACTTATATATTTATATAAACCGTCCCAATTACTCCCCTTTATATTTACAAACCTCAAAGTATTCCAGGTTTTAACAACAGGAAAACCCCTTTCAGAGATTAACATGTTTAGGGTTTGGACTTATCCACTAAGCAGGAAAACTGGGGAAGCTCCTGCAGATCTTCAACTTTTCCTTAATAATCCTTTTCTTGTTGGGTATCAGGAATAAATCTGTTTTGATTTTTTTATGAACCTAATTAATACCTATTAATTCCTTTTCTCTTTCTGCCTTCCCAAAACCCACAGCCATGCAGCACAAAAAGTGAGCTGCAGAAATGCAAAGCTGGGCAATTAGAGGCTGAACTGCTCCGTCTGCTCGGTGGGGAATTTTTATTTGACCCCAGGAATGCGGGTTGCTCAAGCAGACTAAACAAATTCGATTCCTTTCGGCGTGTGAGGATCGGGGCCTTCAGCTCCCAGCCAGCCTGGCAGGGTTCAGTAATAATTCCCACCCTGCATTACATCCATGGGCCCTCAGCATTCCTTGCTCCACCCAGGCCCAGGCCTGCCAGGAATAAACTCAACAGCACTGCAGCAAAATTTGGAATATCTGGGGTTTGCTGCACGAAGCAAAATTTGGAATATCTGGGGTTTGCTGCACGAAGCAGAATTACTGAGGTCTATTATTGACAGGTTTTCATCTGGGACAAGGCATCCTGCAGTTATTTTGTGTTATTAACAGGCTGCCTGACCCTGCTCCAGGTTTCTTTGCTAGTTCTCCCAAACCCCGGCCCTGGGTGTCTCCAGGAACGCAGAGTCACAGATAAACCCCGCAACAATCTGTTTGCCTGGAGACAAAACTTATTTTCCTCTCCCCACTGGAGTTCCTTTCATGCCACCTGGTTTAGATAAGCTGCCTGGCTTTGGCCTGGCCGGCTTTGAACAGCTGCTCCTTGAAGATGAAGGGACAAGGCCAGGAACAGTTAATAACTTTCTTAACTGGAAACACCGTTGGATCACTCGTGTTCCTCCCGACAGACTGTGTAAAACCTCCTCAGCGTTGGGGTCTGACCAACCTTTTAACCAGAAATGCCAATCCCAGTGGAGATTTTCCTGTCCTGGCACCGGTTTCTCTCCGAAGTGTCCACCTGGCTTCCAGCCAAAGCTAAACCAGGCATTTGTTACAGCCAAATTTTGAGGGAGGGGAAGGTGGGGGTGGAAAATTCAAAGACAACAACCCATCTCTGCATAGGTTTATACCTCCAGTGCACCAGGGCATTCTCCTTTCCCTAATTCAGAATCACCAGTCCTGCACTCCAGCCTCTGCTCAAACAGAGGAGACCGTGGGAAACGCTGTCGAAGCCCTGCTCAAGTCCAGGTACAACACCCCCTGCTCTCCTCTCGCCTGCCCAGCCAGCTGTCCCATCACTGAAGGCCATCACGTTGGTTAAGCAGCATTTCAGGTCAGGTAGGAGAAGATGTGCCTTGGAGGGTCACAGCTTTATGGAATGGGATGGGTTGGAAAGGACCTTAAAGCTCATCTCATCCCACCCCCTCATCTCATCCCAACCCTTCTGCCATGGGAAGGGACATCTTCCACTAGCCCAGGTTGCTCCAAGTTTATCCAACCTGGCCTTGGACACTTCCAGGGATGGGGCAGCTTCTCTGGGAAAGCTGCTCCGGGGTTCCAGGCCTGTCCCACCCCGAGGCAGCTCCCTGGGCCTGCCCTCGTGTGCATCCCATGCACTGCTGTCCCTCCTGGGCTGGGGGGAGCAGGAGGGACAGGGGAGTCCAGACACAGCTGCCAAAGTGCCAGATAAGAGAGAGGGAAAGCATCTTTGCTCTTACTTTCTCATTTTACTGGAATCTTTTGTTTTGTTGGAGTTTTTTCCTCTTGCCCAACCTCGAAAAGAAGCAATGAAGCAGCCCAGGAAGGACCTGAATGCTGAAGGCCAGCACTGCTTCCTGGCAAACCTGCAGGGTCTGCTGCTTCTCCAGAGCAACGTCTGTCTGTCTGTCTGACCTCTCCTCTTGATCTGCTGCTGTGCTTTGTGCACCACGGGTCTGGCTTCACCTCCAGCTTCCCACAGCCTTCCCACCCCTGGGCTGGAGAATCCCCCCTCCAGGCCCCTTGGAGGGCTCCTCCTGGTGCAGGAGCCTGGTGGAACCTTTGCTGTCCCATCCCCTGGCCCAGGGGCTCCAAGGGGAGGGGATGGTGCCCCTTCACAGGGCTTGGGGACAGGAGGAGTGCAGGACATGGAGGGGGGGCCTTCCCTGCACATTTGCTGGGCCATTATCAGCTCTAGGACACTAAATGGATCTTTGATCCAACCTAAACCTGTCAGATCCCTGAGCAAAGCCCACATTCCCTGGGCTCAGCCCAGCTTTGACAGTACAAAGAAGCCTCAGCAGGGGTTTGTCCCCTTCAGCTGCTCTGAGCTCAGGCAGAGCCAGGGGAGGAGCCTGAGCCTGAGCTCCAGGTAGGGCTGTGCCTGGAATTGTACTCTGGTCCTGAGCCTGGAATTGTACCTCTGGTCCTGAGCCTGAGCCTGGAATTGTACCTCTGGTCCTGAGCCTGGAATTGTACCTCTGGTCCTGAGCCTGAGCCTGGAATTGTACTCTGGTCCTGAGCCTGGAATTGTACCTCTGGTCCTGAGCCTGAGCCTGGAATTGTACCTCTGGTCTTGATCCTGAGCCTGGAATTGTACCTCTGGTCCTGAGCCTGAGCCTGGAATTGTACCTCTGGTCCTGAGCCTGGAATTGTACCTCTGGTCCTGAGCCTGAGCTGCTGATGTGGCTTTCCAGCTTCACATCCAACCAGGCACTCATGTGATGCTGCTCCAGGATCTTGGACCACCTGTCCCTGCTCCAGCTCTGGGACACTCTGGAGAGCCCCTGCCTGTCCTGCTCTGCTTCTCTGCTCCCACCTCAAATCACCTTCCCTACATTTTACTGTTCCAGCTGCTTCATCTTTTCTTACAGAGCACAAAATAAAAAAAAAAATCCATCTGGATTAACACCAAATGATGCTGGCATTTTACAGAGAGCATGAAAGACAACAAAAGTGACAATTTTCTAAAGCAAAAGCACTATTACAGTCACAGTAACACCTATCAAGGAAAAAATCTGTTCCCTGAAGTAAGGAATAAATTTTAATATAAAGTTCCATCAGCTCAAGGTGGTACCAATTAATCAAAACAATTCACTTGTAGGGTCTTCAAATTCTCTGGTTTTTAAATGGTAATTTTTCTCTTACTTGCTATTCCAATGTTGGCACAAAGGAGGTTTAAGCTGATTTTTATCCAATCTTAAAAAATAGATGTTAAGTGTAGTTTAAAATAGTTGGGATTGTTTACTCCTCTTGGTCCTACCTGCCAATTCAAATACTGAAAAAATGATTAAAAACAGTCCTAGTGCCAAAATGAACACCTCTCCCAGGCCAAAGGCACAATGCAGAGAAATACTGAAATCCTTGGGGTTTAACTCAGTGTGAATAGGGGGCAGTGAGCAAACTCCAGGTATGTTCTGGATTCACATACCCACACCCCCCCAAGTGTGCACCTTAATAAAATTAAACACTCGTTAACTGTGAACAGTCCTGGGTGTTTTTATGAAGATGTCGAGTTAATTGAATCTGAAGCACAACAGATGCTTAGTATTCAGTCCAAATGCTGCTTTTCCTATATACTGACTACATATATTTGTGTAGGTACATACAAACACTCTTCAGGTAACCAAAGTAACTCAAATATACCAGCCAAAGGGTTTCTGGTTCCCAAAAAGCCTCAGCAATTCCAGAGAGGAAACGCTGCACTGGTGCCACGGCAAACACCCCTTCTGCCTAAAACACCTCCATTTGTAAGGAAAACTCTTTTAAAGTTGACAAATATGTTTTTTCTGCCCCAAAGTCCTCTTCCAGGAGAGCCTCCCAGCCAGTGCAGAGTTGCAGGGGGTGTAAATGCTCCCCCCGAGGTGCCTCGGGCTGTGCCCTGGGGCAGCAGGGCAGGGGTCAGAGCTCCAGCCCACATTCCTGCCAGCAGGAGATAAGGGGCTGGGAGAGGGAAAAGAAAACAAACACCAAACCCCAAAGCCCCCAGCGCTGCCCACAGCACCTGAGAAGGCAGAAACCTTGGAAAAAATGTCAGCTTTGTGTTCCCCTCAGTGCCAAACTCCCGAGGAGAGGTTAAACCCAAGCGGCCCCGCGTCCACAGAGCCCGGCTTAAGGGAGGAGAGTTTAACAAACCCCAGCCACAAAACTCATCTTGTGCCTCGTTTTCAGAGTGTTTTGTGCTTTCCTCTTTCGTTTTCAGAAAGTTGTGAGTGTTCCACGAGACTTCCACGGAATTTCAATGGAACACGGAGCACCCAGCTGGGATTTTTAGTCACCTCCCTCCACTGCCTGCAATGCACACTAAAACAGAGCACAGTGCACACTCACACAGACCATAATGCACGTTAAAGGAGACCAGAGGGCACACTCAAATAGAGCATTTCTGTCAAACCCTGCCCCACACCACCAGGAATGAGAACAAAGCACAGCCACGTGCATCTGGCAGTGGCAACACCCACCTGGGGCCGCTGCTGCCACTCACACAACACGACGAGTTTTCTACCTGTTTCAGTCCTCTACGTTAAATATTAAGCAAAAAAACCCATTCCTGGTATTGCCAAGGCTGCAAGTTGTAAATTTGTTTGGCAGAAACTTGTCTGAGTCCCTCATCCTGGTGGAGAAATCGCTGAGTAATTTCTCCCGGAGTGCCAGGAACTTCCTTTGGGATCACAGCAATTCACAGCTCCTGACTCTGCTGTCACAGGAATTCGGGCAGGACACAGCAAGTTTTGCACAAAAGACATTAAGATCTCGCAACAGAAGAATCCACAGATGGACTTTATGCAACTTGCAAGGAAAACTCAGATTTAGTCACTGTAAAATCAGCTTTAAAGCACCAAGGCTCCAACGGGGCAGATGCTCATTTAATGAAATAACACCAAACAATCCCGTGTGTCTTGAAGGGTCTGTTTTATCAAAACACAGGTTCCTGCAGAACATCCTCAACATCATCTACTAGATGGCCACAGACACACCGAAAATGTCATCTAATCACTTCCCCCTGGATTCTAATTAATGTCATTCCTCAAGCACACCCTCCCCTGGGCCTGTGGGAGCTCAGCTGCTGCTTTGTTTCCTGAATTCCAGTGAATCAAAAAGTGAATGATAGGTGTTGTTTATCACTGAATTAGAAAGTCATGGAGTGGTCTGGGTGGGAAGGGAGTTAAAGCCCATCCAGTCCCACCCCCTGCCATGGGAAGGGACACTTCCCACTGTCCCAGTTGCTCCAAGTTTATCCAGCCTGGCCTTGGACACTTCCAGGGATGGGGCAAACCACAGATTCCCTGGGCAAAGCCCAAGGAAACAAATCCTGCTGCTCTCCCCAGCTCTGAGGAAACCACAGTGGCAATAAACCCACGGGCATAAGGATGTGCTTAAAAACATCAGAGGCGGTTCTTCTGCTTTTATAGGTAAAAAAAAAAAAGAGAGATCTAATGTTCTATGAAAACAGTCAGGACTTCAATGAGTTTATTATAAAAGCCTTTCATGAACGTCAGGCAAGATGACAGAAATTAGAAAATACCTTGAGCCAAGTCAAACTGGCCCCGCTCCCCCAAACTACAGCAACCATCTGCTTTTGGTTCCCCTGCACTCTCACAACGCTGTCCAGAGAAAGTGAACATGGAAGGAGGGGGAAAAAAAGGATTATTTACAGCAGTTCTCCTTGGATTTAGATGCTCCATTTCAATCTTCTGGCTGTTTCAAGAGCCTGGTAAAAGTGGCTTTTGTAGGTTGAGCACAAAAAGCAAACAGGAGGGGAAGAGGGGGGAAAAAAAATCAGCATTTTTTCCCCCCTCAGCCAGAACACAGCGAGGAGAAGGCAGTGGTGAAGCAAAGGCAGAGTAAGCTAATTACTGAGTACACAGCTGCTCATACCTGGCATAAAAAAAATCCTCTGAGTCATCAAATGCAGCTCCTAAATCTGGAAAAGCCTTACAAAAATAAACTTCTCCAGAGAAGGGATCAGCTTCGGAGCAGAATGAGACGCAGATAAAAAGATCATTATTTCAGAATGCAAAAAAAAAAAAAAAAAAAAAAGCCCCAAAAAACTATTTCCAGTTTGAAAGGGAAAAAAGTTTTTTTGGCAAGGCAGCTACTAAATATGTCATCTAGTTAAAAACAGCCTCTTCTCCTTGTGGTTTGCTGGGGCAGAACGAGCAGAGATCTTCTACCAGATTCTTTTTATACATCAGATGCTGAAAGGGGGTGGGAGGGAGTCGTTTCTAACCCGATTTAGAACATCCTTCTTCCTCTCCACGATCAGCAGCACTTCTTACAAACACCTTCAACGTGCCCAGAGCTCCAGAGAGTCGGGAAGAACTCGGGGGAAGTTTTATGCCCTACTTTAAATAGGAAGAATAACCCCCAACTTCCCAGTTTTGCAGACAGGGGCACACAAAGATGTGACTGTTTATGCTCTGGGAGAACAGCACCTTCCTTTGGCAAAGCCCTCACTTGGGTCATTTCTCATCCATTTTGGAAAACAGCAAACGAGACTTTGGATCCAAAACCTCTGTTAGGAACAGCGAAGGAAATTAAATTTTGGATTCCTGAGTCTTCCTGACAGGATGTGTGTCAGTGCTCATTTGGTTGTGTGAGCAGAGGTGGTTTGGAACTTACACCTCTCAAGGCACCCAATTAAAAACCCAACCCACAGAGAGCTCCCAAAACCAGGAGCAAACACCAGCTGGTCACACCTGGTTTTAGATTTGCAGCTCCTATCTTTTAATTTAATTTTTTAATCATTAGTAGCCAAACAAGAGAATTTGTAGTAAAAACAGGCACATTTTTGGTTCTCCACAGAACACATTACTTGAAAGTTTTATTTTTTCACCCTCATTGCTGACTTTAGAGTCTCCCTTGGTTCTTCTGGGAGTCATTTCTTATGGTCACACACATGGTTAGTGGTGGAATTATATTGCTTTGGCCGTTAAATTCGATGATATTTTAATTAAAAAATTAAATTAAAAGATAGGAGCTGCAAATTTAAAACCAGGTGTGACCAGCTGGTGTTTGCTCCTGGTTTGGGGAGCTCTCTGTGGGTTGGGTTTTTAATTGGGTGCCTTGAGAGGTGTAAGTTCTAAACCACCTCTGCTCACTCAACCAAATGAGCACTGACACACATCCTGTCAGGAAGACTCAGGAATCCAAAATTTAATTTCCTTCGCTGTTCCTAATAGAGGTTTTGGATCCAAAGTTCAGACACTGGAATTAAAACTATTTCTGAGGAGAAATGCAGCAGCTCCAAAGCCTGATCCCATCAGAAGCTGCAGAACAGCCCCATCTCCAAGGTCTTGTCCCACCTCAGTGGTTCTGGGACTGTGAAAACACAATAAAGCTCTGGAATATTCTGAAACAAATTCCCTGTTTCAGTTATCCTCCCAAAGCTGTCAGAAATGCCAGTGGAAATCCCCTTTATGCCCAAACCACCAGACCCCCTTTAAACTTCAGGTGGTTTGCACTCCCACGTCTCTTCCCTCCCAGTAACAGTCACCACAATTTGGCTTCAGGTTCGTTTCAAAAGGAAATAATTAGATTTTACAATTAACATTCCAAAGGATTTCTTGTTCCTTGCTAATCATTTACCCAGTGACAAGGCAAGAGCAGGTTTATAAGCTCAGGAACCTGCACAGGGGGAGCGTGGAAGGACGAACGTGGTAATTTGATTTATTTATCTCTTTCAAATAAAAATACCCACATTTTAGTTTGGTTTGTCACTTTTAATCCATCCTTATTATCTTACCAATTTTTTTGGTAAAAGCAACAGCCAGGGGCTCACAAAATGCAGCAGGTAAAGTGAAAAAGGCCATGTTTTCCAGGACAATTTTCCAATTTCCTTTCAGCCTGGCCTTGTACTTCCAAACCTTGCATTTCCAATCAAAATTTGCTGACCTCTAATAAGACTCCTTTTGATATTTTCTTCTCTTGATGTCTGCACTGATTATCAGTGAAAACAAGTTCCTTTTTTTCTCCTTATTCTGGAAGTCTTTGAGTGCACAGCACCTCACCCGAGCACAATTCCCAGGGCGGGCAGACAGCAGGAGACTGACTTTTCTCACAAGAACAAAAAAAAAAACACAAACCCAAACAAAACCCCAACCAAACAAGCGAAGAAGAAAAGAAAAATAATCACATATTCCACGACTGAGAGCTGCTATCTGATAAGAACAATTCTTTCTGCTCAGCTGCAGTGTAATTCCTCCTTCACCTCTCCAGCATTTCACAAGGTCTCCCTTAGCAGGTTGAATCAAATTTTCCAGGATCTCCTTAGATATTTAAATAAGGACATGCCCCCTTAATTTGCTCAAAAGAAAAGGACTGGATTAAGGTTTGCTTTGACTCGTTTGTTAAGCATTAGGTAATTAGATTTTCCTTGTTGTTACAGAGGGGGTGAACATGTTCAGGATCTAAAAAATCCAATCTGCTCCCTCTCCAGGTTTGAGCCACCAAAAAGTTTCTTCCAGGTGGGTACTCAGGGCTGACCCAAATCAAACAAGGAGTGAATGGCTTTAAACTGCCAGAGGCAGGGTTAGGGGGGATACTGGGCAGGAATTCTTCCCCTGGGAGGGTGGGGAGGGGCTGGGATGGAATTCCCAGAGAAGCTGTGGCTGCCCCATCCCTGGGAGTGCCCAAGGCCAGGTTGGATAAACTTGGAGCAATCAGGGCCAGTGGGAGGTGTCCCTGCCCATGGCAGGGGTGGCACTGGATGAGCTTTAAGGTCCCTCCCAAGCCAAACCAGTCTGTGAATCCCTGAGATGGGAATGGATGAGTAAAATACCAGTGCCAAGAAAATAAGGATATCCATTATATTACAAATAATTACCTGGACCATCTATAGCCCCACCACAAAAAAATTTGGTAAAATAATAAGGATGGATTACAAGTGACAAGCCAAACTAAAATGTGGGTATTTTTATTTTAAAGAGATAAATAAGTCAAATTAATGATGTCCTCCTTTTCCAACACTACAAACCTGCACAGAGAGCTCAGCCATTATCATCCCTGACTGTAAACCAGCTGCTGGGATTCAAAAAAATACAACCTGGCTCCAAAGTGGTTGTTTATCCATCCAGTTCTTTCTTACACAAAAAGGGAAAAAAAATAATAAAAAAAGATGCATCACCTCCCCAGCTGAGTTCAGAAAGAGCTGGAAAAAAGGGATATATAAACTGCAGGATCAAGTAAGGAACGGTGACAGAGCCTGGAATTCAGAGCACACCAATCACTCTGAACAATAAAAACACCAGTTGATGCTGGTTATAAATTAATACCCCCAAATCATTCACAAAGTACAGTTTTTAGAGACACCCTGTGTGTTCACAGCATTTAATATTGCAGGGAGCCACAGCAAATAAATCTCCAAGCCTAATCTATGTATGTTCTATAAATCCACTCCCAGGGAACATTTGTAGAGGGTTTGCAAGGTTTCCACACTCCCCCTTGCTTTACACTTCCTGAAAATGTTTATTTTAGTTGGTATTTTCCGTGGCTGTTGTGACTCCTGTCACTTGAAACAGCCCAGAAACAGCCACAAAGTGTCAGCACAAAGCAGGAGAACAACAAGACAAAGCTCAGAAAGAACAAAGCCCACTTTGAAAGCAGAAGACACCTGCACAAATACTTTATTTTTTTGGGAAAAAAAATAACCCAAAACTACTTCAAGCAAAGAATAACCCCCCCCCAAACATATAAATTCAAGTGAAACAGCCTAGATAAAACCAAGGAAGTTCAAGTGCACTTATAGTGGATAATAAAAGGAATGGTTTGTTTGCTATCTACAGTGATTTTTTTTTCCTATGAAAACATTCACCAGAAGACAAATATTTAATATTACTCAAAAGCAACAGTCCCTGTTTAAAGCTGTTCTGTAAGAGCAACAACTCTGTTAAGCAGGCAGTGTTTATAACAAAAACGTGCTTTTTATATCAGACAGTTTGTGCAAACTCGGCAACATTTCCAGCCCAGTACACTCTGTACCAACAGGGCTTGCCAGAAACTCAGCACTCCAGAGGCATTTCCCTGTTAACTATTTCTTTCAAAAAGGAAAAGGACCCATCGTGGCACTTCCAGACCCTCCTCACCAGCGTTAACAACCAGAAATCGTTTTGCCTCTCAAAAACACAAGGGAAGATTAAGGTGAATGTAATCAAAATAAATAAATATCAATCTAAGACCAGCAGAATGATTTCAGCTGTGTAAATCAGAAGCTGATGCTGCAGTTTGAAGCCAGAAGGACACAAAGCCAACCATTACCACGTTACTCACAAGGCTAAATCCTCCTGGACACTGACTCTGCTCAGTAGTAAAGGCTTCTTATCTCTACTCCAGGGAACATCCAAAAGCCCCTTTGCATTCAGTAGTGGTGCCCATTTTTTACAGAATATTTAAAATATTGATGAAATGTTAAAATATTTAGGAATTTTAAAGGAGAAGGGTGGTTATGTTACAGTTCCACCACAGGCACTCCCTCCCACAGCCACAGTGTGGTTCAGAGCAGAAAACCAGGCTGGAGTCACGAAGTAAATGGGCATCCACAGCAAAAACCTACACACCTCTGGTGGCTGAACCCCTTCAAACCTCAAAACTGGGCTGGAACGTGAGGAATTCCAACTTTTATAGGGAATTTCCAGCCATTTGGCCCCTGCACAACCACCCCTCCCGACCCTGTGGGGAGGAACACGGGGTACAAGCAGCTCAGCGAGCACGTGTGGGACATGTTTATTTTACCTGTCATATATATATATATATTATTTTACCTGTCATATATATATATATTATTTTACCTGTCATATATATATATAGTCACCATCAGACTTCTGTCTCTTGAGGGCAGAAGCCACCAGGGACTAAAGCCCTCCGTGCAAAGCACCCACTGCAGACAAATGACCAACCAAACCATCACAGTGTTATTTGAGAGTAATAAATAAACCCAGGGCAGCTCTGATCACCAATTCTCTGCTCACTCTGCCAGCTCTGCTAAGGGAAAACCAGATTATTTTGGTAGCAACAAAGCCAGGCCCTCTGCTCCACACCCACAGCCCCCTGACCCCAGCCTGGGAGCAAAGGGCTGAACTGAGTCACTCATTGAGTTTAAACTAATTCCAAGCTGTGCCTGGGGAGGGCTTCTGGTCCAGCTGAAACCACCCCCTGAATCTCACACATTGTGGGCTGCAGGACCTTCAGCCCAACTGCTCTGACCTGCTGAACTGCCTTTATTTCACTGGCAGAAATATCACCTCTGAAAAACCTGATCCACCTTCACAAAAATCTGATAATGTAATTTTTGGTTGTGAGGGCCGTGCCTGACACTCCCTTTGTGCCTCACCCTCGTGGGCACTGCACAGCACAGTTAATTCTCTGCAAAGCTCCCATCAAATAAAGTACCACTGTATAAAGAGCCCCATTTTCCCAGCACACACATTTTGAGAACTCCCTTTACCCCGAACAGAAGCCCCAGCCAAAGTCAGGGCAGGATGGCATAGAGTTCTGTGAACCCCCACTCTCTGCAGGGGTTTATTTGGTTCCAAAATGTCATATTTCTCACATCTGATGGGGATCTACATCTGCAAATGCTCAGCATGTCCCAGTGACAGGCTGAGGCCACGCTGACTGTGTGTTTTGTACACACTGACAACAATCACAGCCAACCAACCTCGAGGAGTCTTTGTACTCCAAATGCACTCTGTATTCTTTTCTAATATATTTATACAAAATATCTTAACTCCTTCCATTTCCTTCAAGCGCTGTGTAATCAAAGGCTTTTAAAAAGTTACAGTTGGGGGGATTTCAGGGTTGTATTTTTCCTTTTGTTCCTTTTTTCTTTTCATTTATTTATTTATAATCTCATCCCAGATGTGGCATCAAATGCACACAGCGGGATGTCCTTAAGCATTACTTTGTAGAGTTCTTTGTGTCACCATCCAACACTCTTAATCACATGAGGATTAGCAAGAAGACTTAGCTGGGAGTAGTGTGAGCAACAAAAGAGCAAAATGAATATCTGCTGCTTTTAAACATTTCCACAACACCTCTGCTTTTCCCAGCTTCCCCAGGACACAGAGAGGAGGTGGAGCCAAAACCAGGTTTAACTTTCATTTATCATTTCGTTGCCTCCTTGTTTATCCCAGCACAGAAAAGCAACCCTGGACCAGAACTCCCTCCTCCTGTCCCACATCCTGGACACACATCCTGGATAACTGCACAGCTTGAGAGTGCTGAGGAAACTTGGGCTGGGTGGCCAGGGGGGAAATGCTGAGGCACCTCCGAGTTCCTGGTCACGAATCCCAAAGCCAGAGCAGCCACTGGTGTGGTTTGCACAGCACTGGGAACAGCCAGAGGAGAGGGAGCACAAGGATTTGAGAGTCCAACATTCCACTACAACTTGTGCACTCAAACAATTCCAGGTGTGAGTGGCCTGGAGTGGGAACTGCCTTCCACAGGCACTGGGAACTGTCCACGTCTATCACAGGTCCTACAGGTCACTGTTCCCAATCCAACACGTGCAGTGCTGATCCCAGCAACCAGAGAAAGCCTCTGGCAAACTGTACAGATAACAAGAAACATCATTTGTAGGACACAGTCATTCATTATTCATCCTGACAGGTTCCTTTAAATGGATACCTGGGATTAAACAGCCACAACTCCAAAAATTCACAAACTGTAACATGGAAAGTCCAGGACAGAAGTGGATCTGCTGACAACACAACTTCAAGGCAGAAGAGGAATGAAAACCTTTCCCTCTGACACAGATGGACTAACAGAAAATCAACAGAAGTTTGTTCTCCCACGAAATTATGAGACAACACAACAGTAGAAAAGTCATTTTCTATGCAGAGCCCTTAAAGCTGAATTAACAGAGGACTATTGCATAGTTACTGCTGGTTATCATTTTAAATACATTAAAACCTCTACTTCCTCAGACCAATATTTAAAATAAACAAGAAGCAGCAGGCAAGCACAGCCACTTCATTAAAGTGATTACAGAGACTCTCCAACCAAGACTTAATTTGAATGAATAGTAAAGATAAAACTGAGTGCACAGACAGCCATAGAGAAAGAATGAAGTTCTGAAGAGAATGCAGTGGGTTGATGGTATCACACCCCAAACACCTGATGAATTCATTAAACACAAAGGCTCCCCTTGGCCTATTCCAGGATACAAGACAAGCAGCTCACACTTGAAAGATCAGATGGATATCAAGCTGACAAATAACCAGTGAGCATCTTCACAGCTGCAGGACACAGGCAGAGAGTTTTGCAAAAAAAAGCAGCAAAATTTGCATTTGAAACTACGACAGAGATAGCCAAAGTATCAATACCAAATGTGATTAGCTCCAATGAACAGACATTGCACTTGTAGGGAGAACAGGAGCCACTTGTGACACCGCCTGAGGTCACAGAGTTATCTCTGCTCTCCAGGGCCATGGACTGCTCCCTTAAAGCACCATCCTGGAGCTGAGAGCCACTTTCCCCCAGCCACGTTCCCAAGAGGAGACCCTCAGCCCATTAGTTACATAAACTACTCCTCTAGTCCTCCTCACCCCAGCAGAGCAGCTAAAAATATGCAGCAAGACGTTAAAAGTGCAGTGCCATCAAAGCACTTTTGCTGGAACAGAGGAGCCGACGATTTATGGGCTCTTTGGTTTTGCTGCTTTTATCAGGCTGGTTGGTTGAAAGAAAATGCACACATAATTACTTAATCCCATTAAAACAGAGACAAATGACGGCCCAGAACTCCCCAGCTCAGCAGTTTGAGCAGGGGAAGGTTCTGAACTCCCAGTAATGAATCACTGGAGCCTTCTCAGCTCCTTCCCAGCCCCGGGGGTTTCATCAGCTCTGGCATCTCCCAACGGCTCCAGAGAGTGGGACTGGGAATGAGGGAGAGCTGCCACAGCTTTCCCAAGCCACCAGGAATCCAACTTAACATATCAATGAAACCAAACAAGGAAATTCACAAGAAAATACGGAAAATCAAAAGTCAGTTGCTTCTTCCAGCACTTGGGGATGACAAGCAGGAAGATTGAGAGACAGCAAACAGTAATTTGGGGTTGGTTTTTTCTCTGAACACGGCATATTTGGGCCAGTTTTGAGTTTCAGAAGCTCACAGAAACTCCTATCCGGTGCGTTATGTTAACAGACAAAATGTAAACTGTGCCGAGCTCCCGAAGAGGGGAGGGCAAAGCAAACAAACATCTTCCCAGAGGATGTGTAACACAGGTTTGCTGGGAGTTTTACTACTGGGAAATAAATCAGTGTGTAAAATAATTGTAAAACCTTGCTGGAGAAGTGAAAACTGAACTCATGGAAATTCCCATTAAATTCAAATGTTACTTTCTCCAAGACAGTGGTGGGGTTTTTTATACATATATGTTTTTTTAATGTTTCTTTAAGCACCAGGATCTTTTGGTCCCACTGTTAACACACAATAATTTGAGCAGTGTCCCACACAGGGACCCTACTCAGCCACCCTACACCAGCTGAGTCATGTTTGCTCACTGATTACACCTTGTGGGATCACTGGGAACCTTCCAGGACAAGGCCAGGCAGGAAGGAACCCATAGCCCAAAACTGGAGGGATTAGGAATTCCAGCTTCATTTTTGAAACTAAGCAGTGACAGTCTCACATTTTTCCTTCACACTTTCCAGGCCTTAACTGTGGTTTACAGCAAAAGAAATAGTAATAAAATAATGCTTACTGTGGTCTGGGTTAGTTTAGGAAAAGGCAGAGAGGGACTGAGCAATAATCCCACATCCATCTGGGACAGGGGTTCTTTTTAGTGGAGTATTTAATGTATTTTAGTACGTTGGAGCAATGAAAATCTCACTTTGCTTAGTACAGAAAATCCAGATTGGACTCCCAGCTGAGGGCTGTCAAGGACAGCAACAGAACCCTTAAGTTATCTTTTAAGTTATTAAAAATCTAATGCTAATACCAAATAAACATAAAATATCACCTTTCAATAAGCCAGTTGCACCTTAGAACAAACCTATAAAGCTTCTGTCAAACATACATTCCTCTTGATGCCTTTTGAAGTGGCAGAATTCCCAGGCACATTCAGGAATACCACTGGAAAGAGCAGGATTTTTCCCATCTCTTTAGGGAGCTGTATGAAATTCTTACAGCCACCCAAAGAAAAGAACCACTGCACAATTATATCTTCATCACCTACGCCTGGCTGTTTCCCTTGGTGTAAAAAATTATTTGTGTTCCAGAAGAGACAGAGCAACCACAATGTCATGGAACAAGGAGAACTACAGAAAGGCTTTATTGAAAAGATGGTGTTTGTTCCCTGCGGTCCTGCTTAGAAACTGCCACCTTCTGAGGCCAAGTTTATCAACATCCACACCTTAAGATAGGAACTTCACACTTCCCTTTCTCCAGGAATGAGGTGCTAACTCTGCCTGGTGATCTGTCCAACCCACCCAGGGATTCATGACACAAACCTGGGAGCTTCACCTGGACCCCTCTGGCTCCCTGACTGCTCCAGACACCCTGAGATTTGGTGCAAAGACTGGCAAAGTGTCCTGGAGGAGAACAGGGCTCAGGGCTGGCAAGGTTCAGCAGGAAGGGCTGTTCTCAGGGGCACTGAGGGAACACCCGAGTGACTGTGCCAGGGCACAATTCCAGCTGGGAGAAGGCAGGAGAGAGGGAGCTGAGGGCCGGGAGCTCAGCCTGGAATAGAAACTGAAACTGGGCCTTGGCTCAGGCCAGGCTGAGCTGGGACAGCACAGGGACCATTGCAGGGTAGGTGAGTGATTAAAGGCAGCACCACAGGCCACATTCTGCCCTCAGCACAGAAGGACAGCAGTGCTGGCACTGCCAAGCTCAGGAGGGACACTCCAGGGTGTGATTAAAGGCAGCACCACAGCCCATGTTCTGCCCCCAGCACAGGGGGACAGCAGTGCTGGCACTGCCCAGCTCAGGGGGGACACTCCAGGGTGTGATTAAAGGCAGCACCACAGCCTGTGTTCTCCCCCAGCACAGGGGGACAGCAGTGCTGGCACTGCCCACCTTGGGGGGACACTCCAGGATGTGATTAAAGGCAGCACCACAGCCCATGTTGTGCCCCCAGCACTGTTGGACAGCAGTGCTGGCACTGCCCAGCTCAGGGGGGACACTGCAGGGTGTGATTAAAGGCAGAAGCACAGCCCATGTTGTGCCCCCAGCACAGGGGGCAGCAGTGCTGGCACTGCCCAGCTCAGGGGGGACACCCCAGGGTGTGATTAAAGGCAGCCCCACAGCCCATGTTCTGCCCTAGCAGTGCTGGCACTGCCCAGCTCAGGGGGGACACTGCAGGGTGCTTTAGGTCAACCAGAAGGCAACAGCATTTCAGCACTGTGCCTTTAGTGTGTGCTTTCCCTTCCAACTCCTCATTTAACTCCTGAAAAATCAATTTTACACCATTTCACTCCAAGTTCCAGTTGTCGTTATAGGAGTGACTGCACCACGCACTTGTTTGGGTTTTTTAACCAAGGGACTAATACTTAATAATTAATTATAATTAATTAAATATTTAATATTTAACCAGCTGCAGAACTCCTCCCTTTTCTTCTCCTATTGAAACCCCCAGTTCCCAGGGGCAAAGAGCAAAGGTAAGAATTCCACCTCAGCCTTAACCCTGTCTTACAGCTCAGCTGTTTTCCACTTGCTCCTCCTCTTAATCCAGTGGTTTTGTTTCCATATTTACAAACAGGCTGCTTTGGAAAGGACCCATTCCAGCCTCAGCACCGGTGGATTCAACAATCCTTGGGAACAGACTCCAGGTTTCCAAAGCTCCCTTCCCCAGGCACCAGCTGCTCTCGGATTTCATGGCTGGTCACCCACACCCTGAGCCACAGAGCAGATCCCAAAACTGCCACATGGACACATTGCCAGGTATCCAAGGTACTTGTCTTACAGATTCCTGTCAAACCCTTGGATAAGTAAGTGCAGGTGGATAACTAAATCCACTTAAAATGAAAACAGTCCCAGAATTGGGGTATAAAAGAATTCTGTACTGAGATTTATAACCTTTAATAGGAACTTTATAACAAAAAAAGTAGCTTTTATGTAATGGAAAACATCTCTCTGTAAAGAGAAATGATGTGTTAACGTCAGCAGAGTCATGTTCCTGTGTTTTCTGTTTGCAATCCAGGACCGTGTTTGTCACTAAAAGTTCATTAGTTATTCTAAAAACTGCCTTACCAAAAAGCAATTGTACACAATTTTATCACTACTATTATTTTTCCAGTCTACATTCACCAGTGGAAGTCACCCTGTGTTCTTGGAATTACTCAGAATGTGCAAATACAAACATCAGTAATGAGCTCTATTAATGCAGATTTCACTTCAAGCTAACTCAGATTTACTTTGTGCACTTAAGTGAGTTCATTTCACTGGGAAAAAAAAAAAAAGATCCCCTGAAGCAAAAAAAACCCATCAACTACTGGGGCTGATATTGCCCAACACGTTGCTGAAAAAGAAATTCTTCTGATTGGATTTTTTCCCCCCCAAGCAGCACTTTTAAAAATACAACCTTTTAATGATTGTTTAATTTTCATATAACTGGAATATAAATCCTTTCCATACTGCTTTGCTGCAGCTGCACCATAAGGTCTCATTTTTCATGGAAAAAAACCCCCTAATTACGTGGTTCACCGAGTTGCCTGTGGTAACACATCAATTTTATTTACATTCACAAGTTGGACCCGGGGTTGTTCTCAGCA
This sequence comes from Pseudopipra pipra, assembly GCF_036250125.1. Classification (NCBI taxonomy): domain Eukaryota; kingdom Metazoa; phylum Chordata; class Aves; order Passeriformes; family Pipridae; genus Pseudopipra; species Pseudopipra pipra. Next base: position 2,363,095 of record NC_087566.1, on the reverse strand, counting down.
CTCCAGTTAATCCCGAGCACATTTTGGACAATGGTTCTCTCTGATTCATTAGTGACACCTCACTCTGCTGTTTTGAGGGAGTTGAGCTGTCTGGAATCTTGCTGGGGATTTCCAGCACTTTCCAGGCAATACTTTTGCAGCACCAGCTCCATCCCACCTTCAATATCCTGGATTTGCTGTGATATCCTGGCCTGGCTGGAATATTCCTGCCAAAGGACCACGAGCTGCTCCCTACACAGGGCAGCTGCTCCTGCTGCCCAAGGAATGCCAACCCATTTTCCCACAAAAGCACGAGGGAAGAAACAATAACTACTGTGTGGCCAATAAAACCTAAAGATTAATTACTCCAAATTTCAACTATTTCAACTGAGCTGAGCTTATATTTGCAAAGCAGAAAGATGGGATTCAGCTGAGAATTTCTTGGCTTTGCCTTTTGTCTGCTTTCAGAAGGTAATTTGCTGCAATTAACTGTAAAAACTCCAAATTCCCAGATAGGAAAAAAATTAAAATGTTAATTCTGGAGTGATACAAATAGAATAAAATATTAGAAAGTGTCAGGCTATTTTACACAGGGCCCTTTCGCAGAGGTCAAACTTTTTGGTGACTTTTTAGCCTTAGATTGTAGAAGGGGGGAGATGCAGCACGTGGGAATGGTCCATGGAATATCCTGAGTTGGGAGGGACCCCCAGGGATCAGGGAAGTCCATTTCTGACCAGAATTGGTAATGAATTCCTGAATGCCACACATCCTCATTTGATCCTGCCCTGAACACTGAGATTCACTGTTCCTGTGGAGAGAAAACCACGAGGCAAAGCAGAGCTCAGGAAAAGGTAAGCGCAGCAGAATTCCAAAGGGGACGCTCAGCCTTGATTCCTTGCAATAAACAACTCCTGCCTTTGTTGTCTGCAACCATAAACCAACTTTAAAGCAGCAGCAGAAGCTGGAGCGGTGGGAAGAACACTTATTTTTAAAAGAAGACCAAAACAAAATGAAGACATCTCGCCCAGACACAATAAGGCTCTTGTCAACCCCGCGTGTGTAAAAGGAGTTGGCATTTTCCCATGAAGCAATTCCTTAATCCCAAATGATGGCATAATAACCTCATTTAATATGCCTCCTTAAAAGAAAAAAGTTTATTTTGTCTAAGCTGAACTTCGACTGGCAATCACTGGCCACCAATTAACAGTGTCAGATCGAAGGGTCACGGCCCAATTCTGCCAGCTGAGAGAGGATGAATTCACTTTTCAATCCCATCCTCCGGCCCGCAGGATGGAAAAGTTTAACTTTGTTGTCGTGTCTTTGGGAATAATCTCTGCCAGGCAATTAAGAAAATGCAAATGACTTGTCTTATTGAAAATAATCAAGCCCGAAACAAGACTTTTTCAGTAACTTAATATTCCAATAAAGTCTCGTGTCATCTGAACCTACTTGTTAATTCCACTCCGCGCTGGAGAACCGGCAATTAACCATTTTCAGATTTCACTTCAAATTATTAATAAGTGGTGCTCAGCTGCTTGATATTCAGAGCTGCTTTTCCAACTGAAAGCCTTCAAAAATACTTGCATTTCGGCTCCTGGGAGATTCCTTTGATTCCTTGTGCCTGAACTGCTCTTCCATACATTGGCTGCTCCCGTTCCCTGTGACACTGGGCACCACAATGGTTATGGGGTTTATGGAGTTCTGTCCTATTCATTTGACAGGAAAGGGGGCTTATTCTTCATTTCATGCATTGCTTCACACACTTAAAAACATGTTTCAACAGACAGGAACGTCTTCTCATTCAATAATTAACATATCTCACCACAAAGCAGCTTAGAACATGCTCTGTGATTCCTGACAGAGCTCCCAGCTCCTCACAGCTGCAGAAATAAAACAGCACCTTGAAAGAACCTTAAATAGACTCTTAAACTGAAATAGAAAGTAGATTTTTCACTCCTTTATTATCCTTTACGTTAGCAGAAACTATCAAGTTTTCCACTATTTCTCTTTTAATCCCTAATAAATACTGAAAAACACCAACTAGTGAACATTTACAGGTTAACCATTTACTTAATTTAGGTGGTTTGACTGATAAATAAAACTTTGAAATCCAGCAGTTATTAAGTGAGCATCCAGAATCCTTCCTAGTGGTAATAAAAATCCCTAAATTGAGGTTTGAGGCAAGTTATTCCCCTCAGGAAACATCCTTGAGAACAGAGCTGGGACGTTCTGGTTTCCTGGGAGGTGAAAATTTACCCGTCGGTGATTTTCAGGTAGAGAAACAACAGCAGAAAAGAGCCCCAGGCACGTGGGGTAACGTGGATCCTTCCCACAGCCAACATTTTTCCCTCTTCCCTTTTATCAGCACATGTGGATTGACTGGGGCAGCCTGATATGCCAAGAATTCATAAACAGGAACGAGCCGAAGCTCCACGTCTTTCCTGTCCCAGCTCAAATTCCAACGGCGTTTTTAAACCAGGCTGCGAGGATCATGGACAGCAATCTTTCAGGAAAAGGTTTCTCTAATTGATTCAAGATAATCTGTTCTTCAGAAGGGTTTCCATCAAAATCCTCGTGTTCTACAGGCAATACAGCAGGAAGTGCATTAATATCTCTTTTGGGGGGGAAGCAGCTCCAGCAATTAATGGATCAAGTGCAGATGCTGCAAATCCAAGTGGATTTCCAGATGGAAATCCCAAATACCTTCCAGAATCAGTGATTTCAGGCAAACAGGCTACTAAGCTGATAGAAGGCTGCAGTTTTATTTAAGGAATTATCAAACACCTGGAATCCTATCATTTTCAAGATCCTGTCTCACACCCTGACAGCTTTCCAGAGTCTCCGAAACTCCCCTCTCAGCAGTGGTGCCCAATGTAATCCCTGCATTATTCCCCAGAATTCCAACATTCTGTACCATAGATGCAGCAGACAAAACTGGATATACCCCCAAACTCAGTGTGCAGATGACAAGTTTATGGACAAAACCACCAGGACAAAGAATCCCAGAGTATTCCCAGCTGGAAGGGACCCACGAGGATCAGAGTCCAACTGCTGGAGCGGTTTAAAGTGCCAGAGGAGAGAACTCTTTGCAAAGGCAAATAGGGCAAGCAAGGAACAGACCCCCCCTGTCCCTAATCCACGTGGAAAACACGGAACACAGGGCAGGGGTGGGAGAAGGACAACCCAAGAGTTGAGCAGGAATTCTCTGTGCTGCTCCAGACGGATTTTGGTCACCAAATGCAAATGAGAGCTCTGCAACTTGCCCACCAAAACTTTCCTGTCAAACAACAGCGAGACACAACCTCCCCTCCTCCCATTTCTTCTGTGGGATTCACCAAAGAACAGAGGTTTGTGGGCAAAGGTCCCGTTGCTGTAACACCCCTTCTCTCCAGGCAGCAGGAGCAGGGAACAGCATCTCCCTGGGGAAAACAAAACCGCCACAAACTAAGACACTCCCAACTTTTTCAAGCTTATAAAAATCACTCCATTCTTTCTCCCACTCGGTGCCCACTCAGCTTTTTTCACTCCTGGGACAGAAAAAAAAGACCTCCAATCTCTCTTCAAATTTTAAACCTCATCACAATAAAAACCAGAGCAAGACTGCCAAGGAACAAATGTAGGAGTGTGTGCAGGAGACACCTCTGCAGTTCACAGCTGCCTGGCTGCTCCAGCTCTTTGACTGATCCACAACTGCTCTGCAAATCATTGTTTTTATTTCATCTCCCGTGACAGCATTTAATTATCCACACAGTTTTGGAAAGCTACTACATAAACAACTGCTCCTTGTACCTCCTGTTTATAACCACTCAGTTGTTTTCCAAGTGACTATTTGAAATTCTTTTATTAAAGGCAGATTGTTGTTTACCAAATCTTGAATGTTGTAAAGATAAAGCAATTCAGAGAGTTATTATGAAAAAACTTTTTAAAGTGCTTCTGAAAGAAAAGTCTCAGTTTGGACTCTTCATCTGTTTACTGAAAGCACTAGATATCATACAATATTATTTGAGTGACTCTGTTATGCAAAAAAAATCAATTATTATAATTTAGACTTGAATGACTAAAACATAAAACATTTAAAGTCAAATTATTTAAATTTATCACTGAATTTTTCTTACCCTCATGAAAATTTCCCTTTCCAAGCACAAGTCCTAGGCAGGAAAAGAGAAATCCAAAACTTCCTTCTTGGTGAGAGTTCATGATCTTACAAACAGCTGTTATTCCCTAAAGTTGAGACATCTCAGAAGCTCTTCATGTTTTGGACAGACTCTACTCCTCTACTTGGATTTGCAGCAGCAGATTCCTGGGGCTTGTGCTCCTAAACAAGTGAGTCCAAGTCCACCACAAAGCTCTGGCCATGGAAGTGAGTCCCAGTGACAGCCCAGGCTGAGGAACAACGTTTGAAGCCAAAGCAGCTCATTCCCTGCCCAGGTTATCCCAAAACCAGCCCCACGTCACCACAGCCCCACTGTGGGCACAGAAATTGCTTCAGTAACCTCCTTGTTTTCTGTTTAGATGGAAAAGTCCTTTATATATTTCCAGGAAACTAATTCCAACTATCAAATATTTCAGTATTGTGGTCTGTTTATACCATAAAAGCAAAATAACCTTATTCCTTCTGCCTTGCATGAAGCAGTGAACACAAACAGTGTCCTTTGTCCAGGGAATCAATGGACATAAATGCCTCGTTCTGGCAGAATTTGATGTTCAATATGTTGTCAATACTGATGTTTGAACTCTAAAAATGCACTGCAAAGAGCACGACAGCACTATCAGCAGTAAAATGTGTAGCACTTACACAATTTACATCACTTGGAGCTATTATCTGATAAGTCACTACAAGCCTTTCAATGTGCTTTTAATACAGAACAAGTATGATTTACACATTACAAGAGAATTCCAAAGCCTGCAGTGGAAAGGAGCAGAAAAGGAGATGATTTCCCAAATTCTTGCAGGGCCTGAGAGCAGGAGCAGATTTCCCCTCCTTTCAGTCACCACCTACTTCACTCCCCTGAATGACTCACACAAGGTCCTCCTTTTGCCATCTCCTAACTCAGCTTTGTGCCTCCTCACATCCCCCTGCAGAATCTTTGTTTTCCAGGCATTTTTAACGGGAGAGGGCACTGGAATGAGGGTCCCTCAGTGCTGCTGTAGCAGGGCAGCCCCTCCCCAGCCCTGTGGCTGCAGTGCTGTCACACACTCTGCTCCCACTGCTTTATCACTGTGATGCTGCTGCTGTTGGCACGACAGAAAACAGAGCTCTGGCAGCCACATTTCAGATTTAATTCCACTTGAAAGTCACTGCACTGGAGGCTCCAGCACCTCCAGCCCCGTGCCCAGTTCTGGGCCCATCACGAGGACATGGAGGGGCTGGAGCGTGTGCAGGGAAGGGAGCGGAGCTGGGAAGGGGCTGGAGCAGCAGGAGGGGCTGAGGGAGCTGGGGGGGCTCAGCCTGGAGCAAAGGAGGCTCAGGGGGGACCTTCTGGCTCTGCAACTCCCTGACAGGAGGGGGGAGATGGGGGGGTCGGGCTCTGCTCCCAGGGAACAAGGGACAGGAGGAGAGGGAACGGCCTCCAGCTGTGCCAGGGGAGGGGCAGGTTGGACATCAGGAGGAATTTCCTCACAGAAGGGGCTGTCAAACACCAGGGGCTGCCCAGGGAGGTGGGGGAGTCCCCATCCCTGGAGGTGTCCAAGGAAGGACTGGATGTGGCACTCAGGAATCAGTCACAGGTTGGACTCAATGATATTTTTCCAACCTTAATTCCGTGATTCTGTGAAATTTTGGACTGGGCAAAAAATGTGCCACAGTGACCCCGTTCTCTGCTTGCTGTGCTCTGCCCCACTCTGCACTCAGGCTCTCCACACAGTTAAATGCTTTTCCATACCACTGCCACTGGAAGAATGATTATGTTGTTGCAACCAAGATGTCAGATCTAAACAAGCTACATCAATTTACAACAGACACAGAAGCCACCGCCTGCAACTCCCCTCAAATAAAATGACACTTAAGTCCCATATACTGCATTTGAAATATTAAATTAACTACATCTCACAAAGAGAAAGGCATATATTATTGAAGCTTTGCGGGGTAAGTAGAAATATTACCCATTCCTTCATTCCAAACAGGTGCCTGATAAAAAATTAATGCCAGTGGAATGGCTCAGTGCAGCACTTGAGAGCCATCTCCTCAATTATACATGAGCCAGAGCTACCTGCCTGGAACACACCCAGAGACACTCAGAGCTCCTGTCTGTGATTTCACAGGCTCTGCTGCCAAAGAAACAGTCCCACTCACAGGCTGGAGTTTGTAACGGTGCTCAGAACAAAGTCATGAGTGAAAAAAATAATATATCATAACACAGGAGCAAACAGTGCAGGGTGGAGGTGGGGAGACAAGGCACAACCAGAGCACACCTGACAAATACAACATTCCATGTACTTGAGACAAATTTTATCACCAAGTCACCAGAAGGCCTAAAGGCCACCAGGGTCAAAATTTATTGCAAGAAACCAGGACCTGATTCTTATAATTAATTTAGGTTTACTTTTAATTCCTGTTATTAGTCTAGAATTGGTGAACTTCAGTTGTTTCATCCAAGACACGAGGTGAAAAGAGAGGTAAAACTCATACAGCTTCATAAAACCCCTTGTATGTTTTCAGCCAAACATCTTCACACAAACTAGGTTTTGTCATAGCAACAATACAATGCTGAAAAGAAATTAATATACACTGGACATAGTCAATCCAAAAAGGATCACAACAGATAAAGTTGTGATCATTTTAAGGCTACAAATTCTGGAGACACTGAGGACAATCCCCATTGCATAAAGCTTTTAATCACATAAACTTATCATTGGCACTTTGACCTGCCTGCCCCTTCCTGCCTTGTAATACCTCACTTGTAATTTGCCCCAGTTTACACTCAAATTTTGCAACATGACCAAGGTGGGCAGTTCTGACCTTGCAGATTTACCTGGGGGGTTTTGGAGTTCACCTGACTCTCTCTATAGGTGGCTTATTCCATCAACTCTTACCTAAGGCCAGAGTTGGGGGGTTTATCATCATCATTATTACCCTTGGAACTAGGATTTATTCTATTTTTACAGTGCACCTGAGGTCTCACAAAAATCTAAGCCATGATGTTGACTACAGGTCACAGAATCCCAGGATCAACCAGGTTGGAAAAGCCCTCTGAGATCATCGAGTCCACCCTGTGACCCAACCCCGCTGTGTCACCCAGCCCATGGCACTGATGCCACTTCCAGAGTGTCCCTAAACACCCCCAGGGGTGGTGACTCCACCCCCTCCTGGGCAGCCCTTCCAGTGTCTGATCACTCTCTCTGGGAAGAACTTCCCAATGTCCAACCTGAACCTCCCCTGGGGCACCTCAAGCTGTGCCCTCCTGGCAAGTTCAGCTTTCTGCATTTCCTCTGCACCTCACTCTCAGCAGCCAAGTCAAACTCACACCATTCTTCCCCCCTAGAGCTCTTCAGCCACAAACTGTGACAAAATCACAAGCTAAAGCCTTAACCACAAACTCTCTTTTGACAGGAAAAACACAAGACTGAGGCGAGGGGGACTTACTGTGCAGCTCTCGATGGATGACGTCCACCAGGTTGGGCTCGTCCCCCCACCAGAATATCCAGAGCTCCTTGCAGTCGGGTTTGACGTCGCGGCGCCACACGCACAGCAGGTTGGCCTGCAGGCAGCGGATGAAGCTGAGCAGGATGGGATCATCCTGGGCCGGGGCCGAGATGATGGGCCCGCAGTCCCCGTGCCCCTCAAAGTTGTACCTACGCCATTTGATGCCCGTCAGTTCAGCCTGGGGGGGAGGAAAGGAGAAAAAAATCGCTTTATTTCAAAATTTTGTTATTATTGGCTTTGTTTGCGTTGGTTATTATATATATTATATAATATGTATAATATATAATTATATATATGATATATATAATGTATATAATATATATTATATAATATATATTATATAAAACGTATTACATGTTATATATAATATATCAATAGGCTAATAACATAAAATATTAATGTACTAATAATATAAAATATATATTAACAGTACATAGCATTATATAGTAATAACATATTAATATCATTCTATTATTGTAGTAATAATACGTTAATATAATTAATTCTATTATTGTAGTGATATGTTAATATAATTAATTCTATTATTGTAGTGATATGTTAATATAATTAATTCTATCATTGTAGTAATATTTAATATAATTAATTCTATCATTGTAGTAATGATATGTTAATATAAGCAATTACTAATTAATTATATTGATCATTAATAATGGAGCATTACTTATATCAGACTTATTAATTATTAATAAAAATATTTGTATTATGCATAACACATTTAATTATTATAGAACTAATATGTTCACATAATTATATATCAATATGTTAAATATATAGAAATATATTATTTATAATTTGTTATATATAACTATTGTATTTATTATTATATTATCTATTATTTTATATTATTATAAATGAAAATTGTTTTTATTTAAATTTAATTAATCTAACTTAAGTCAGCTCTTCTATTATTATTATTGTTGTTGTTGTTGTTGTTGTTATTGTTCTCTTAACTCCTTCTACACCATATTTTCCTTTATTCCCCTTCAAGGAAGAAAAAACATAGAGACAGTACAGAAGAAACCTGGCTGCATTTAGGTTTTTCACCACAACTTGACTGGTTTCCAGCAGATTCATTCATTTTGTTATCTTATTGTAACGTTACAAATGAGAAAGGGAACAACCAAACAAACAGAGGCTCCTTCCCCACGTGTGAGCTCAGTGTCAGCCCAAAAACCCGCCCCTTGGAAGCCCCAGCAGAGCAAACAAGTGGCTCCTGGGAGGAGGTGAAACCTTTCCCGTTGGGATGGTGCAGATTTGGAACCCACACAGTCGGGAAGGGTTTTCCTGGGCACTGACCAGGCTGCCCGGGGTTTGTCACGGCCCCAAGGCTGCACAGCTCAGGGACAGGGGGATTGTTGGGGCGTCTGGGCAGGGCCAGGAGCTGGACTGCATGATCCCTGGGGGTCCCTTGCAGCTCAGGATATCCCATGGATCTGTGACTGCCCTCCCCTCCCAGTTTGCCCCGTGACTGGTGCTGCCTCCTCCTTTCTCTCCCCCCTCTGCTGCCCAGGACACGCTGGGAACACCCCAGCGCAGTCTGGCTGGAGCTGCTCTCCCAGTAAGTGGTGTGTGCACACTGTGCTCACACTGGGCTTGTACTCTGCTCTCCAAGCCGTGTTTCCACATTCCCAGTGCTGTTATTCCCTGCACTGCCTCATTTCCAGCGTTCACACCTTCCCCTGGCTGCTCGGGAGCCGGGCTCTGGAGTGGCCCTGCAGGAAGCACCAGCTGGTCAGAGCTGCACAAACCCCACTGCAGCATCCACACCCCTGACAGGAGGAGATATTGCCAGGGAGAAGGAACACCAGCTGTGGGATTGGATTTTTAGTCCTAAAGAAAACCAAAGACTTGTAGAGCATTTACTCCTCCCATACTCATCAGCTGCACAAGGATATTTAAACCCTCCTCTAGAATCCAATCCCCATGGCACACACAGAAGGATTTCCCTTTTCAGTCCACAAACTCAGTTCATTTACAAGTCTAAACTCTAAAATGTACTTTTCTCCCCCCCAGTAACTGGCAGTAGGCTGGTACTTGCTCGAGAGCTGGCTGGTTAACTGGAGGAGCTGAAGATGACATTCATCAGAGCAACAACACAAGAAAAAACATACTTGTATTTCTCTGATCTTATAAATGCATCCTCTGAAACAGTCCCACCTCATCCCATGGATGTGCCTGGCAGGGCAGGGATCTGGTTCCTGTGACTGTGCCTCAAGGACTATTTCCCCAAACACTGATAACCCACAGGGCCTTTTTTGCTCCCAAGGGGCCTCACCAGGCCCACAGGAACACAGTAACTGGCCTCCACTGGGAAGGGGAAAACTCTGGAGGACACTGAAGAGCAGGGAAATGGGGTTGATTGTTTGCAGACCCCTAAACCACCAGGCACCTTCAGCTGCACAACCATCCTGTATCCTGCCAGGACCCCACCAGCAGTGGAATCACAGCCAGTCCTGGATTATCCCTGCTGGAGGCTTCCCACAGCCAGCACTGCTGCTCCTGCACTCACACGGGAATGCCCAGCCATCCAAAGGGTTGGGGAACTGTGGAAAAGAACATCAGGACAGACAGTCCTGACTGGGCGAGACGCACAGCCACGTGCCACACTCCTGGCACAAAGAGGGCATGGGAGCACAGGAGGAAGAGGCAAAAGGGAAGGATAAATTCTTTTTCCCCAGCAGGATGCTGTGTGGAGCTGGAATGCCTCACACATAACACAGTCTGGTAAGAGAAAGCACTTACACGTGCTCCTCCAAAACATCTACATCTGTTCTACGTGTGCCTCAGCTACAGCTTGGAAAAGGAAGGTGCAGAGTTTGTCAAACACTGTAATGAACACAACAACAATCAAGAAACACCAAAAATTAGTGCCAGCACAGGCAACCTGGGAAAAAAATACGTTGGATGTTCACATCATAACCAACTGGGAACACATGGTAAGTCACCAAGAACATGGAACAGGAAGATGACAAAAACCCAAACCAGAAAAACCCAACTGAACAAAGGATGTCACCCAACAGCTTGGTCCACACAGCAGAACCCAGAGCTCAGCTGTTCCCAGCAGCTCCTGCAGCTTCCTGCCTGCTCCGAGCTGTCACCCCACCAGCCCACTGGAGAGGCAGGAAACAGGGGCAAGAGAAGCACAGAGAAATCAACAGAGCTGCATCCAAGTTAGTTCTACCCTAACCAGCTTCTGGAGTGTCTGATTCCATGGACTGTGAGGAAAGACTGGAGCCAACCTGGACCAGCAGTGCCCACCCACATGGCAAGTGACTCCTGAGAACAGGACAAGAGGAGTCCCGGGAGTTTGGACTCTGCAGCAGCATAAAATGAGATCTCACACATGGTTTCCCAAACTTACAGGGATGCAGTTCAGCACTGTATTTGGATATGTCTGCTTCTTTTTCAGTTTTTAATAGATAAACATCAATACTAATCCCTCAGAACTTCTAGATTGTGTCCCCACGTTAATAAAACTGAATTGAGGAGGAGACTTGGACACAGAAGGAATCCAAAGAGAGGACTGCACCCGGAGCACTTACACACCTTCTACACCTCTACAGCTGTTCTGGGGAAAGCATTTAACACACTACAGGGAGAATATCCTCATCCACATGGAGTTTTATTGGAATTAATTTCTTTAAACCAACAAACATGCCCAGTTTGAAGAGGCCTCCATCTGCAGCAGGGTCTGTAAGACAGGACTGCCCATGTCCCCTGGTTCTGGGGCTGTTCTGAAGAGTTCACCGTGGTTCCATTTGTGCTTCACCAGCACTGAGCACAGGCTGGGCAAACACTGCAGCTCCTCCTCATCCCATCCACCCTGTCCAGCCCTCAGTGGGTGAATGGAATCACTTCACCGACTTAAAGATGAGAAATAGAGAGAAAGACAAACATTTGTGTGCTCAGCACCCGAGGGCTCACCCTGCAGCCACGGAATCCCTGAGCAGACACTGGAGTGGGATTCCCTGCCAGGGACAGCTCCAATCAGATAAACCCCAGCATTCCCCTGCACACAGACTGGCAGGGAACACCTTCAACCACCCCAGCACACGCTGGTGCCAGGGCAGAGCTGCCCTCCCTGCCTCCCTCAGCTGCTCCAGGGCCGCTGCTGCACAGATTCATTCAGAGCCCAGCTGACTCAAAAGCAGAAGTGCTGCATTAAACGACTTTTTCCCCTACTCAGATCAGTCCCCACACCTGATTCATCCAACAGCCACCGAGACACTTTACCAGTAAGTGTGAGGACAGCAAAGCAGGTCAGGGGAGGCAGAGCTGCTCCCAGTAGTAAGGACTGGTTTTAAAGCAGCCTGAAATACTCACTGAGGCAAAACCCAAGATTGCCAACCCAAGGACAAAGCTGTGAACATGCTGTTTAGCTCACAACTGGTCAGAGATGAATGCAGAACAAAGCAGAACTCTTGCCAGGTGATGTAATCTGTGTTCCTTGCATCCCTTCCCATATGCACAGTCTTGGCTTATTACAGTTGCTACGATGTTCTTAACACTAAAAAGCCTGACAAAAAAAAAAAAAAGGAACTTACAAATGCTTACTATTAACCAACACCGTTAGCAAATCATGCATTAAATGAGATCTTTGCTTTGGTTTACAAGGGAACGTGTGTCTTGGAGGGCTGTGCTGTGAAGGGTTCAACTTCTCAGATAAGAGGGGCTTTTTTTTTTTTAATGGGAGTTTTTTTCTAAATTCATCTCACTGCAGTTGGACACGGAATAAAGTGTTTGTGAGACGCCAGTTCTGAATGCACTGAGCCAAGTGTGTAAGGAAACAGAGAAATCTGATCCCTAACAGTAATATCCAAACCCTTCACTCACATCCAACTTCTTACAGAACAATTCCCAAGACACCAGAAGATCTGTTACTGATGTATCCAAAAAAGCAGCTGTCAGGGTGGAAGAATGTGTTCAAACCCCAAATTCCACACAGGCATCCAAACCCACCCAAAACATCCCTGAGAAAGAGGCATTAATGAAAACAGTGCCATGTAATGTCTTCATTCAGAAACAGGGCCACGGAGAGAACATCACACAGTCCCTTGGACAGGAGCACAGACCCCCTTGGACAGGAGCACAGACCCCCTTGGACAGGAGCACAGACCCCCCTGGACAGGAGCACAGACCCCCCTGGACAGGAGCACAGACCCCCCTGGACAGGAGCACAGACCCCCTCGGACAGGAGCACAGACCCCCCTGGACAGGAGCACAGACCCCCCTGGACAGGAGCACAGACCCCCCTGGACAGGAGCACAGACCCCCCTGGACAGGAGCACAGACCCCCTTGGACAGGAGCACAGACCCCCTTGGACAGGAGCACAGACCCCCCTGGACAGGAGCACAGACTGGGCTTTCCTTCCCCCTCAGTGACCCTCCTCACACTGTGCACAGTGAAACGAAAGAGCTGAGCTGAGTGTTCAAACCTCTGACACCCCTGCACACACAAAAACCAGCAGAGAGACAGAGAAATTCTGCACTTCCTTTCACAACCACCCATCTGCTGCCCTGAACAGAGACACCTCCATATCTACCTGCAGCAGCTGAGGGCTCCAGGACTGCAAATTCCCAGGAGAGATGAAACCTAAGCTCTCATCCTTTCCCCCTCTTCAGGCTTAAATCGGAATAATAGGCAGGCAGGGAGGGTCTTGCTGATCTCATCGTGCTCCACATTCAGGTTGGCAGAGTTTGGGCTGCTAAAAATCACAATTCCCCAGTAACAACTCGGCTCTGGCGTGTTCCCAGCAGCCCTGAAGATATAATTAGTGCTGTGTAGCCACTGTGACTGTTTTCCTCCTCTGCAGTCCCTGCAGATGGAACACAAACAAAACCCATCTTCCACCTCCTCTTTTATTTCTCATCACCACCAAATGCTTCTTGGCCTGTGTGTTGGAGGGGAAATGGACAGGCCAATTCTAAATTAACTTCTCTGGATCACTTGAGTAATTCCACCCATTTGAACACACAAAGCTCCCTTGGAGAGATTATACAAAAACACAGACACGGCCAAACCAGAAAGAGGTAGAGCACCAAAAGTCTGAGAGATTCTTGTATTTAGACACACCAAGTGTAAAGCAGTTATTTCTGTATCATTTTGTACTTCTCTACATTAAAAAACGACGGCCAAAACTATGTAATGGTGTTATTTTTCCTGGAAGATGAGAAAAGCTAAGGCAGAGTCAGGCCCCAGACTGTAGAAAATCATTACCCCAGTGCTTCCAAAACAGGAAGGACATACTTGAAAAGGAGGTGGAGATCTACAGAAGAGCATACTATAAGCAGAAAAACTAGATATATATCCATCACAAGGCCCTCAGCGCCAACCCTGACTTTCTCAAAGACTCTCAATATGGCAACATTCAGGTTATTCTGTTTTTCCTCACTTCTCCTGCCTGAAATGAAACAAAACAAAAACCAGGCATAAAAACGACCTGTGCAAAAGGTGCTTGGACAGTCTAAGGTCTGCACAGCACTTCCAACAGAACTTTCTCCAATTGTCTTAAGAAGCAAGTAATGTAAAAAACCAAACCACACCTCATCCTTTAAGTCGGGGAACTTCCACAAACAAGTTTCACTTAAGCAAAGGGAATACAGAAGTTTTCATCACACGCCCTTCTAACCAGCAGGAAGGTGCTGAGCTGCCCAGGGTACCTTAAAACACTTATTTACCAGCCTCTGAAGTTAGGCACACACTAAACAAGTTCTCTAACTTAGAATTTTGTTTGCTTCTATGTAGGAGACCAGTTTCTAAGTATCCTCAATCTACAATTAATGCTTCAAATTGGAACATAAACCATGTAAATGCCATATATGTGTTTGCCAGTTTTATTAGAGTCTCATCTTGAGGGCTCCATTCAAGTAAGTAGCTATTCTGAAGCCACCAGAGACTCATCCAGAGGACTACTCACAGGAGTGAAAATCTGCATAAGAAAGCCCTTAGTTCATAGTCCAAGAATTTAAACTGTAGTTAAAGGTGCCATGGGAATTACACCACCATTTTAATTAAATGCTGTAAGATCCTGCAGACAGACTCAAGATTAGCACCATCTGTTTTGGTTGCAGTGTCTCATTTCCCTACACCATCCTCACACAGCCACGAAATATCACTGCACACACTCCAGCCATTTCAATCCCAGATAAAATGTATGCCAGGTTCACCCACTGCACTGGGAAGGAAGGACAAAAGGACACAGGCAGGGGGACTGAAAAATACCCTGGAACAACATGTGCTCGTGGGGGAGGCAAACACCCCTCCCCTCTCACAGGGAGAGAAGTGCTCAGGAACATCTGCCCCAGCCCTGCCAAGTGAATTGAAACAACAGAGGTGATTGCTTCACTAAGAAATTAGTGTTCTTCACAGCTCTGGCTGTTGTTCTACACCCCAAGAGAGGTTCCTGTTGGGACACCACAACTGCAGCACCTGTACACAGCTATTGCCTCTCTTTTACTGCCAGATCAGGAACACTGTGGGGTTCAAAACCCCACAACACCCTGAGCATCTCAGCCCTGTGCAGTCTCCTGAAACGGGGTCATTTACTGCACTACGTAATAACATCCTCCTCTTTTTTTTTAATCTGTTTTTTAAAAAGGAGAGAATGGTCTGTGTTCCCTTAGGGTTTTTCCCTTCTGCCCCTCGAGGAGGGAAGGACCACACAGCAGTGGAGAGGCCTTACATGCTCTGGACAGGCCAGGGCTCAGCTTCCAAAGGGCATTTCTGGGAGGCCAAGCTGCTGGAGGACGAGTATTGCAACAACTCCACAAAGTCCTTCAAACCTGCCCGTGCTCTGAATTCGAGAACAGCAAAAAACAGCACACTAAAAAACCCCTAGTTCTAAAATGGGCCTCACATGGCCAACAGAAACCCTGTGCCCTGCTCAGAGCTTCAGAGCTGGGCAGTGCATCCCCCCAGGCTGCACTATCATCTCAAAATCCAGTGATTTCTCACAAATCTGGCCTGAGAAATCGAGTGTGATGTGAGAAAACAGAGCCATGAGCTGAGGGGAGCTCGTTCCTCTCAGTGTGCCACTGATCCACGGCACAATGACATGTTTGACTTTAATCCTTTCCCTGCATAAGCACACAGTCAAGTGGCTGGAAAAAAAGGATGAAGGGGCAGCCACTAACAAGCTTTTAAAAATGAAAGATGACAAAAATTACCTTTTTTGTTTGTTTGTTTGTTATTCATTTGCTCTTCAAACCAGCAAGAAGCTGAGCACACCATGTGTACCACAAACAGCTCCCTGCTGGATAAATCCCTCCACTCCACACTGCCTCCTTCCCTCATGCCCCCTGGAACAGATTATCCAAATGCTCCTGCTCCAGAGCTGTTTGTGACAAGCAACAGTGTCAGGGCATTTGTGTGTCACCTTTTATCTTGGCCAAGTCTCAATGAAGGATTCAGCCCCAACCAAAATCCTATTATCAGATATCCTCCTGATGGACTCCTGTACCTGGGGACATCTGAGACATTGTGTCACAGCACCAGGGAACCAAGATGCTTCTAAAATAATTATGAACAGCCACAAACTAATAGCATGAGCTGTTATGCCTAAGAAGTAAACAGGACTGGCAGAAATGAGGTATTTTTTTCCTCTTCCAGGGTGATCCTGCCTATGTGGGAGAGGAGGCAGTCAGGAAGATTAACAGCTTCTTTCAAAGAAACAAAAGTCAGACCCATCTCAAAAGGAATTGGAGGTGGCAACTAAGCACCATCTTTCCCAGTGGAAAATATAAAAGGGTTCCAATACTAATGCTCATATTTCAGCAGCTCTGGCAGCTGCAGAAGCTCCCAACAAAGACACTCTGAGTGGCAAGCATAAAAGAAAGAGTAATCTGGTAAAAAGGCCCAAATTGCTGATAGGGATCCAAATCCTCCCAGAATTTCAAGGTTAAATACTAAAGTAGATGACTGCAATCAAACACAGCAGAAGGAAAATGAGCACACACTGACACAGTGAATGAGAAAAAGGATCTTCCCGAGCCCACTGCAAAAACAGGTTGGCAAAACAAACCCAAATGGTAGAAATTCATGTCAAAGAAACAGGAGGTGACACAGAAATTGTTGGGTCACCACGACTCACGTGTAGCTCTGCACCTTCATCACCAACTGCAGCTCCTTTTGCCACATCAAAAAGCAGAGGAAACAAAAGAATTGCACAAGTGGTCAAAAGGTATATATTCCCTGCAGTTAAAATCATTCCAGGATTAAGACTGTTCTGTCTACAGGAGGGAAACTATGAGGGTCTCTAGAGAACAGCTGCTGGTTGCCTTCCAGATACCAAATTAAATCAAGAGAATGTAGACTCAGACCACAAGGAGGTGGCTGAAACTTTTGTGTCAGGATAAAAACTTAAGTATGGTTTAGAAATTGTCTGTTAAATATCTCCCTGGTTCAAGAAACCTCTCAACTCAACACAGAGAGCCTGGGAGATTATTCAAGAGAAGTGCAGAGCTACGTCCTTGACCTACTCCTGCGTCTTTCTCCAGGTAACTGTTCGTGTTTACAGGCAGAGAGAACTTTTGAAGGGAATTTTTTGGACCTGTTCTCATCCCAGGAGAACTGCAGCATTGCTCTGAGTGGCTGGAGCAAGGCTCCAGGTGGCTTCCCAAACACACAACCCAGATTTCTCAGTGACCACGTGGCAGCTGTTCGACTGACAGGCACCAACACAGGGTTTCCCTGACCTCAACGGGCCAAACAAGCACTGGGACAGGACACCGGGGCCCTTCTGATCCCACAGAGCTGTTCCTGTGCCCTGCCATTTAGCCAGGTACCACACTGCCATCTCTGAAATCTTATCAGCACACAGAGAGCAGTCGGTGCCCCTCAGCCCTGCCACCCTCAGTCAGCACCACCCAGCCACCAACAGAGCAGCAAGGCAGGAGCAACCCCAGAAACTCTTAAGAAAAATCATACTAAAACAACGACAACAAAGAACTAGAGAGAGAATTTCTGAGAGAAGACCTTTGAGTTCCATGAACATCTTTCACCTCCACTGAAGGCTCTGGTCAGCAGGGCCTTAACTGGTTCAGCCAGTTCAGAACAGGGCTCCAAACCGGTGCCTGGCTCAGGTCCCCTCCCTGCCCAGGCTGTAACCAAGCTCAGAGGTGTGAAAGGACACTGAGATAAGCGTGGCTGGAAGCCAAAGGGCTCAGATTCAGCCACCAGTTGTAAAGATACTTTCAAATCCAAAATATTCAAGGCACAAATACAAGGAAACAAAGGTGGCAGCAGCAGCATCCCAGGTCAGCTGGCACTGAGACCCCCAGGCACTGCCACACGTGTCTGTGCTTCTGCACCAACAGGCACAACCTGGGAAGTTGTTGTGCTGGAATCTCATCATCAGGAGTGGGGAAGGGAAATGGGAAAGCCAATCTGCACAACAAAACAGGCAGCAGAGGATGCTGCCACACAGGACCTGCCCATGTCCTTGGAGAACACCCCCCCCCTGCCCTGTAAATCCAACAGCATTTAACAACAAGGCACTGGGGGGGGATGTTGATTTGGTTTGGGGGTTTTTATGGGAAGAAATGGACTTGGATGATGTGGGAGCTCTTTTCCAGCCCCAGTGATTCCCAGTAGAATGAGGTTTCCCCACGTGAGAACCAACCATACACCACTGTGGGCTGTATGGAACCCTACAGTGCCTGCAAGCAAAACTGCCACCTCCAAGACAAAAGACAGAAGGAACTGAATAAATTCTTTCCCTATCACCAAAACCCTGGTTTGGGGGGTGACCCAGCCTGCAGGGCAGGGCACAGACACTGCTTTACACTGAGTTCCATATCACTGCAGCCAGTTGCTTTACAGAAGGGGATCAATCATATTTTAACTTCTGAGCAGACGGTTGAGACCAGATAAAATGGAAACCACCACTGCACACTTGAGCAGCACACAAAGAGAGCCAATAAACATGCAACTTGCTCTACCCAAAGAATCCCTCCCTCCTGAGGGTGAGTGATTAGGTCTGCAAGTCCCCTTCAGAAAGGCAGAATCAGAATTAAGAACTGCCTGTTTTCCAAATCAAAAAAATCCCCTCTTACAGGAAAGTAGCCCAACACATGAAAAAAACCCAAAACAAAACAGCAAAAGCAGATCTGCAACTAAATGAAGGACTAGTCTCTCTTCCCCCAACTTTAACTTTCTTTTATAGTTTTTTTTAACTGAAGGAGGAAGGAAATGTCAAACATCAGAGTCATACAATGGACTATCAGATGTTTCCCAAACCAAGTAATCTGACATATGGGTAGAAAAAACCGGGGGAGGGGAGGGTGTGCTGGAGGAAGTAACAACCCGAGCAGAGTAAACTTTGGCACAGAGAGTTTAAGAACACAGTTCCCTTTCTGCCCTCCCACAAAAGCTGCAGCACTGGAGCTCAGGCCATTCCTGTGCCCCGGGGTCCATCCCTGTCCGACCTCAGTCCCAGCACAGCAACACCCCCCCCAGCCCTGGCTCCTCAGCACTGACAGCCCCCAGAGCTCAGGTTGTTGGGCATCCTGCCTGCAAACCAGCCTGCAAAATGCACCACCTGGAGAAGCCTGGTGTGCGACTCTCCTGGAACACAGGCAGTAGTAAATAACCCCCTGCATGACTGGTCATGCAGATTCATTTTGCCAGCTCCTCTCGCTGTCAGCCCTGCAAAGACAAGAATCCGGCAGCTCCTGCCAGGAGGGAATTATGGAAATTCACCCAGAGCTCCAGTCAAAGTTTTATTAAAGTACACATGGAAAATTAAATAACCAGAAATATACTGGGCTAAAAATGAAACGGCTCGTTCAGAGTCAAGTAATTTAACCAATTAACCTTTTCTCTCAGCGAAGAAATTATTTTTTTATAAAAATACTTGACATGGCCACTCCGAGATGTTCCAGGAATTAATTCTGTAGCTCATCAGAACCACCTACAAATTCAGTAACATCGTGGACATACGTGAAGTGAGACTCACAAAAGTCTGACACCGAGTGCAGATACATCAGACCAGATCTGAGAACTTCCTAGTAAACCAGAGACACTATAAAAAAACCAGGTCATGGTTTTACACTGCTGAAAACCAACACATCTTGAAACTTCTGTCTCATAGCTGTCAGCTCTGAATGCATCAGCATCAAAACCTGTGAGTTTGCCAGTGCCTGGTCAGTAGGTACAGAACAGTTTTCCTCTAAATTATGCTTCCAGTCCCCTGTTCTCACGAAATATTGTATTTTATGGGCAAAGATGGAGCCGTAAGAACAGGCAACCACAAGGCCCTGACCACAGCACAGCTCCCTTAAAGCTAAAAGATGAATGGAATAAAGTTTTACTGAACAAGCTTTAAATTTCCTTTTCTAAGACAGGGATTGTGGTTACAAAGCCACTTTGATCTCCCTTCAATCCAGGCCACTGCCAAAACGTGGTGGGGAGAGAGGAATGAGGGGACAGAGCTGGGTTGGGAGTGAGGAAGGGAAAAGCTTCTCACAAGGTCAGTTCTACAAGCCAGGCTTAAATGTGAGTTTATGAACCCTTCTGAGGTCACCAAGGCATGGAAGGAGAGCGGAGGGGGAGGGAGAAAAATGGAAGAGGGGAAAAAACCCCACACCTTTTCCTCTGTAATTACAATTTTCATAAACAAGAATAGTGCATGACACTGCACCACTGGCTGATTAAAGAAAGCAGAGTAAGGGCCTAACGAGGAGGGATACAGAAATTTATGTGCCATATCTTCTATTAAAAATTAATTTTAGCAGCCTGCCCATTTTGCTTCGTTTTCTTAAGCTGATTAAATACATTCCTTAATACAGGGACAAGGTCTTTGTGTATGTTTGAGCTCATCTGTGTCAGTCACATGAACGTAAATGTTGCCTGGGGGCACCTCATCCAACAGCACCACACAATAAAATTCCCTGTCTCACAGAAACAAAAGCAGGGATGGCACTAAAAGCTCAAGCCACCCTTCCATGGGCACTACTGCAATTGTGCTCCACAATTAAGCCACACACGACCCAATGAGAAATAATGTGTTTTTCTGCAGATGAAGGGAGGAAGCCAGAGCCAGGATTTATCAAAATTCATCAAAATTCACAGCACAAGCTCAAATCTTCCACGTTTGTGAGTCAGGCAGCCCCTTACTCTGTGAGATGCTAAACCCCCCGAAAAGCTGAACTTCCTCTCTGGTATTAAAGTGGTTTATGCTCAGCCTTCATTATCACTTTGCAGAGCCGAGATCACACTAATGCCCAGCTCAGGAACGAGCTGAGCCACAGCAGGGAACTACACAGGCTGTCATTCCCAGGATCCAGCCCCTTATCCCTGTGTGCACAGGGATCCCAGCACCGGGTTTTAGTCGTATTTTGAGGGTATGAGCAGAATATTTTTATTAGCTGCTCTCTCTTTAAAACTATGTTGATGTCAGGGCACTCAGATCTATTTTTAAAGCACTGCTTAGAGCTCAAAATGAAAACAGTGCCACGGCTTGGTCTGAGGAACAAAGATGCCCCCATGTAAACACACATTTCATGCAAGCAAATTGCCTGGATTTGCTTTGGGATCTTCTGCTGAAAAACACTTGTGGCACTTTGAAAACTGGCAAGTTAATATAAAACAAGCATGTTTGCAGTCGGAGCAGTAGTTTTTGCTTATTATTTGTGTTACTATGGCACCAACAAGATGCAAATGCCACGGTGCCAGAC
Organism: Pseudopipra pipra; assembly: GCF_036250125.1. NCBI lineage: Eukaryota > Metazoa > Chordata > Aves > Passeriformes > Pipridae > Pseudopipra > Pseudopipra pipra. The sequence continues at coordinate 2,341,779 of NC_087566.1, read as the reverse complement.
TCTACACAAAGAGTGCACCACTCACCCACAGAACAGCAAATGAGCACACACAGACTCCAAAGTTTTATAGAAACTCCACTTGTCAGCCTTGACAGCAGTGGGAACAGCCCAAGCACCCACCCAGGGCTGTCTGGAGGATCCCACGGACAAGGTCAGGAAAAGGGTTTCTGCGGGTCCGTGGGTATCAATGTAACCTTGCACAGCTACAAAGGAACAACCAGGAAAAAACAAAGGATACAAATTTATAATGGGATCATCCCACAGCTCCCCGCAGTCAGGAGACAGGCAGCACTCCAGGGAAAATGAAAGGCAGACAGGAACAGGTCTGGAGGATTTACAGGAACCGCGAGGAGATGGAAGAGCCGGGAAGGCAAGGAAGGAATGCAGGAAGGTGCCACAGCATTCCCTCAGTTCCTGATCCCAGCAGGGATGCTGCACCCAAACCCGGAGAAAATGGGGCTGCAGAACTGCACTGGGGCAGGTGGGTTTAATTCCATAGTGATCAGGAAAAGTGCAGACACCAAGTTAAACCTACCCCACAAACAGAGCTTCAAACACAGGTGATCCCTGTTACAAAGTCCCCCCACTGCAAAGTGTAACAGCCCCAAAACATTGACTTTTTGCAGTATTTAAAAGCAGTGCATCTGCACACACACACACCCCCTCTTCTGTGTAACACTTCTGAGAACTCAGTGAAAAAATGAAAACAAAACCCATAAAGAGTCCCTCTTCAGCTAATGACCCAAGTTAACACAGTCAGCACATACATCTCACATGCACCATGATTTTCTCCCTCAAGATCAAAAACTTGGGTTTCTTTAGATTTCTTTCAAAAGAATTGCATTGTCCTGAAGGAAAATAATAGAAGAAAGGTCTACAGATAGGATTCAGAAGTTCCTTCTTTACTCTCTTCCACGTGAGGAAGTGCTCTCTGAAGTGGAAGGCACAAAAATTCAAGATCAAATGAAACTGGGGGAGTGTTTGAGGACTGGGGTTATGATGTCAATTCTGCATTAAAAATATAGAAAATTTGAAAAAAAAAATGTATTTCCAGCTAGTATTACAGCAAGCTGAAATTTTTATCCTTAAGCTGTCGTTACCTAGGATTACTTTTTTAATACATCAGCCCAATATTTGAGTATTTTCTTTATCAGGTTGATGTTGTCAAGAGCAATCTCAGACTCACAACCAAAATCAGGGCACTCTCTGGGGGAGGATTCCCAGCCCAGGACATTCAGAAGACACTCAGGATTCCAAGAAAAGAATATTTCACTCAAGTGTTTTTTAGTGGTTTGTCCTGAAGAGCAAATGTCGCTCCTGCACCCCTCATTTTCCCTGTGCAACATTCCAAAAAGGTTGGTTACCCAAGAGATTCCTCGGTTCCTCTCCCTCAATGTCACTCTGTCCCAGTCTCTTTGCAAATCTGAGTCTGTTCTCTCCAAACTCTCACTCTGGCACTTACCATTAAACTGTCAAACAGTGACATAATACAACCCTACCTCTGAAGTGATTTAAAACCCAGAATAATCTTTTATTACCAAGAAGTGAACAAGCTTTCTAATGTCATTTCTCTACTTCTACCCTGTTACCTAATAAAACTCGGGAGAAAGGCAACCAGAGGATCAAATACTTTTGCAAAACTTGAGAGGTTAATTCCACTCCTTAATTATTTATACATGTAAACTCACACCTACATAACATTCCAAACAAGCACAGATATTTACTGTGCAGTGCTGGAACATCCTGCATGCCAAAATCCCAGCCCACTGCTCAGAGTGCTGCATTTATGACAACACAAGGAGCGAGAACAACTACTGGTTAATTTAATTTACTACGAGGGGATTGAGCAATCAACACTTACTACCAGGTCCTTTACTGACAGTTGTGCAACTCCAGGGAGGATCTCACTGGCAGCCTCCACAGCTGGCACTTTCTGGTGCCATTAAGAACCTCAAGGGAATAATCCAAATGCCACCTCAGGTGTCCTTAACTCCTTTTGTTTCGTTCTGGGAATGCCAACAGGACTCACTGATAGCAGAAAACACCTTCTGCTGCTGGTTGTGAACCACAAAGAGCAGCAGCAACCACGGCCTTCCCAGCTTGTAACTCGGCCTCTGGACCCCAAGGGGAACAAACACACAATTCCTGCTGCCCAGACCCCTCTGGCTCCTGCAGGAATGCCCTTAAACAAGGATCAGGGCATCTTCTATGAAGATGCTCTCACTTCCCAAGAACAGTCACCTCTCTCCAGGCTGAAAACTCTGCAGTATCTGATCTTTCACCACACAGAAACTCTGAATTTTAGGTCATTCCTGACACTCTTTGCTGTACCTTTCCCAGCTCCAGTGTATGAAGTGTTATGCAACTTGCATCCCAATTTCCCGAGGCTGACTTGTGCCTTTGGATCCACCAGGGCAGCTAATCCAGCCACTTGAGGAAACATCTTCCTGCAAGCCCAACATCAGATGAGTAACCCTTAGTCACAGGAAAAGTCAAATTAATTTCAGTAAGGCTCCTTTTATGATGAAGGATTATTCACAGGAAGACTGTTTGCCAGCTGGGTCGAAGTTTTAATACAGTATTACCTCAGAACATTTTGTCTCTAAATAGTTATTAGACAACTCTTAATTAGTATTTAAATAAACTGGCCCTTACAATGGGTTGTTAAATGCTGTTTATCAAAACAGACATTCTTTTTCAGAAGGAGCAGCAGACATTTTGACTGCTGCAAAAACAGAGTGAGGATAAATACAATTTCTTCTAGAAACAGCAAATAAAGTGTGTTTTTAAAGAGCAAACCTATTACAGCAGCATAGAGATTAAATAAGTTATTATTTGAGGTGTCCTCTGATGACAAATATCAAACCTTGCTGGGAAATGCTCTACATTTGGAGCAAGACTCCGGATTTCTTTGTGCAGGGCTTGTGCCTGACAGAGCACACCAACATTAACCCATTTTCCAGAGCTGGATTCTTGCTTCAGTGGAGAGCAACACACCATGGTGCTGGGAAGGGCTGCAGGGCCCTGATTCCAGAGGGACAATCCAGGAAACCAAGCCCCAGCCCACCCTCAGCACCTGGACACTCCCAGGGAGCTCTAAACCTGCACCTCAGCCCCTGCCTTCCCCCCAGGTGACAGACTTTGAGCTGAGAGCACTGAGCACATCTTCACCTTTTGGATGTCACTGATTATAGACTGAGTTACTAAAGAAGATATTTCCTGTTAAAAGATGCAGAAAAAGCAACAGCACCTGACCTGCCTGAGGTGTCTGCAGAAAAACAGAAATTACAGACTGTTAAACCAAGCCAAACCCACACAGAGCTCTGCCCTCTCTGGGTAGGGAGATGGAATTCCTCCTTCCACAGAAATATTATTTCACCGTAAGCAAACAGGATCACAACAGACTACAATATTTCAGAACTGCAATTCTCCAGTCACAAACGTTTCTTTGTGATTCACACCCAAGACAAATAATAAAAAAAAAAATAAAAAATCAACTTCAAACAGCACAGTTGAAGAATTATTTGCAATCTACCTCGCTCCCAAAGAATGAATGGATTCCCACCAACAGCTGATTTAGATTTGGTTCTGTGACACTGGAAAAGTAAATGATTAGCAAAAGTTTCTCTAATTACTAATCCAGACTACTGTAGCTTTAACACTTCATAAATTTTGAGATGAATATGACAATTTGAGGTTAAGGGGTCAACGTGTTGGCCACGTATTTCCAGTCAGTATTTCCGTTCTCAATATCTTTCACTGATACGTAAATCCTAACAAATACTAACAGAATACAAAATAAACCTCCCTAACAGCTTTCATGTATGCTGTATGTAAAAAAAAAAAAGGCTTTATTGCATATTTCTTTTTCAAGCAGAGCCAGAACACAATAAAAACAGAGTTTCATACACAGCACCACATTAAGGTAGAGATACCTCCCACTAAATTACACGGGAGATTAAAGGGTTGCACATTAAACTCATTATTATTAAAGCCACTTGTAAAAGAAGTTCGTTAAACTTCTTTCAGTGATATCACACACTCATTCCAAATTGAACATTTCCCTGCTCTAGTCAGGTGGGAAGGGGGAAAAAAAAAAGGCAAGCGAACCACAATAAGTAGGAAATAGCTTCACTTTATAATTTATGCTAATGGCATGCCAGCAATTATTTTTCCCAGTGACAGATCTGCAGACTGCAACTCCAGCAGCCAGTTCTGCCTCTCCAAACACACACTCCGGGCTGCATTAACGACCGGGGACTCCCACAATCACCCCCGATTGTTCCCTCCGTGCTTCCCGCTTTATTTTCCTCGCTGGGTAAGAGCAGCGTAGTGGAAATCACAGTAACAATCGCCCATATCACCGTTCCTGCGTCTCGATACACTCGGCGCTGCTACATATTTATAAATATTACAGAACGCCCTCAGAGGCGCGGAGACAAACTTACATAACGTAACAGTCAGTAACCAGCCAAAGTAAGAATTGTGTCTATTCTCACACAGCAATCTCCGGGTTTTCCAGCGGCACAAGTGGCTACGGCTCTTGCTCCAGATTCTTAAAAGGAATGAGCAAAAAACGCCAAACGTGCATAGATTTAAAAAAAAAAAAAACCAGACACGATAACATACTACCAAAAGTTAAAAAGCATAAAACAGAGAGCTTGATCATCTGCATTTTTAATTACTTTCCTCTCTTTCCCCCCCCCCTCAATTTTTATAAGGGAGCTAAAAACAGTCTCCTCTTTCCTACCAGAAGAGGCACAGCACACGCACACCCACCTCGAATTCTGGCAGAGCTCTGATGCGGGGCGGGGGCACCCACCACAAACCTCTCACACGTGCTGCCCCCAAAGTTGCATCACAAGGTTTTAACTCCAGCACACCGCGCACCAAAGAGGTCCCTCCTCCCCTCCGACATTATCCCTGTAGCGCCAGAAGGCTCCCGATGATCCAACACCGCTCAGCTGTTGCCCAGCCAGAAGGGATAATGTTGCTGTGTGTGCCAGGTAAAATAAAGCAACGTATTTCCAAACGACTCTGCGCCCTCGCACAAACAAATTCACGTTTTAAATTTAAATTGCCAGCCTCTCTCAAAACCGACACCGCGATTTCTGCAGCGTTAAATCCACGTCGGAAGTTGTCAGCTCCCAGAGAGACGGGCAGGCAGCATCCCTGCAAACAACCCGACACACTACGCTGTCAGCCACTGCTTTTTCCGCAGAGAAGAAAAAAATTAAAAGGTTCGGGTTTGTTTGGTTGTTTGGTTTGGATTTTTTTTTTTTTAACCTCTTGCCCCCGAGCGCGATAGAGGCAGAGAGCAGAGCAGGCTGTAACAACAGCTGACACGCCGTCACCGGAGCCCAGAGCTGCGTCCGACAGGCGATCACACTCCATGAGCGTTCGCCGCCGCTGAAATGGCGTTTGTCATTGTGAGAGGAGAGAGAACCCCCCCGGCTCGGCGGCACAAAGCGCGCGGGGCTGGGGGTGCCAGGGGAGGAGCCGCCGTGCCCGCTGTGCCCCGGGGGAGCGCGGACACCCCCGGCCCCGCCGCGGCCCCGGCGGCGAGCGGGACACGCGAGTTACCGAGCAAAATAAACACGGGCAGCGGGCCGGGGGAGGGGCCAGCGCGGGAGCAGCCCCGGGCCCTGCCTATAAACCCCCGGCAGCGTCACCCAGCCGGCAAACCCGGCTCGGAGCCACCCCGGGCACCCGCCCAGCGCCCCCCGCCCGCTCACACGGGCACTCACCAGCGAGAAGAGGTTGGAGTGACAGTCCTCCAGGCTGGCCCCGTTCGCCACCCAGTTCGCCGCCGCAGTCATGATCCTCGGCGAGCCGGGCCGCCACGGCGGGGCATGTCTGGCGGGGCGGCCCGGGGGGCTCGGGGCGAGGCGGGCGGCCCCCGGCGCGACCCCCGGCCCTGCCCGGGGCGGCCGCCGCGCTCCGGCCCCTCGGCCCTGCGGGGCTCCGCGGCCGGGAGGGGACGCGGCGGCGCCGGGCTCGGGGCGCTGCTCCTCGTTACCCGCCCTCGGTAATCCTCAGCCGGGGGGGCCCCGCTCCGCTGCGCGCACGGGCGGGCGCGGCCCCCTCTCCCCGGGGCCGGGGGGAGCAGCGGCGGAGGAGGAGCAGCGGCGGCGGGGGGGGCCCGGGGCCGCCCTTCCGCGTCCAGGTGCGGCCCCCCCCGGGCGGGGGCGGCGCGGAGGGCGGCGGGTCCGTGCGGGACGCGGGGCGGGCGGGGGTCCCGGTGCCGGCCCCGTGAGGCGGCGGCGGGCGGGGGGCGCTGTGTCCCCTCCCCGCCCCGCCCGGCCGCCCCTCGCTGCTGCCGCCGCTGGCTGTGCGCGGACGGTGCTTTCCTCCTCCTCCTGCTCCTGCTGGTGGTGGTGGTGGTCCCGCTCGCGCTGCGGCGGGCGCGGTGCGAGGGTGCGGGAGCGGGCGGGCCGAGCCCCGCTGAGCCCCGCGCGGTGCCGGCCGTGCCGCGGCGGCCGCAGCCCCGCGCCCGCTCTGCCTCCTGCGCTCTGACAGCAATGGCGCCCGGGCCCGCACCGCGCCGCGCCATTGGCCCGGCGCGGACACGTGACGCGGGCGGCGGGGGCGGGGCCACGGCCGAGGGGCAGCGACCTGCGCTGCGCCCGCCCGGCCGCGGGGGGCGCTCGAGAGCGGGACGGGGCGGGGGGAGCCCGTGGAGCGGGACGGGAGGGGAGGGGATGGGATGGGATGGGATGGGATAGGATGGGATGGGATGGGATGGGATGGGAGGGGAGGGGAGGGGATGGGATGGGAGGGAGGGAGGGGATGGGATGGGAGGGAGGGAGGGGATGGGATGGGATGGGATGGGAGGGGAGGGGAGGGGAGGGGAGGGGAGGGGAGGGGAGGGGAGGGGAGGGGAGGGGAGGGGAGGGGAGGGGAGGGGATGGGATGGGATGGGATGGGATGGGATGGGATGGGATGGGAGGGGATGGGGGTCCGTGTGCCGCCCCTGGAATGGGAGAGGAGGGGATGGGATGGGGTCCGTGTGCCGGCCCGGAACGGGAGAGGAGGGGGGTCCGTGTGCTGGCCCTGGAATGGGAGGGATGAGGGAGGGAATGGGGGTCCCGTGCGCTGGCCTGGAACGGGAGAGGAGGGGATGGGAGTCCCGTGTGCCGCCCCTGGAATGGGAGGGGATGGGGGTCCGTGTGCCGCCCCTGGAATGGGAGGGGATGGGATGGGGGTCCGTGTGCTGGCCCGGAACGGGAGGGGATGGGGGTCCGTGTGCCGGCCCGGAACGGGAGGGGAGGGGATGGGGGTCCTGTGTGCCGCTCCTGGAATGGGAGGGGAGGGGATAGGGGTCCTGTGTGCCGCTCCTGGAATGGGAGGGATGAGGGAGGGGATGGGGTCCCGTATCCCGCCGCTGGAACGAGAGGGGAGCGGGGAGGGGAGAGAGGGTCCCTTGTCCCCTCTCCCGCCGCTGGAACGGGAGGGATGAGAGAGGGGAGAGGAGTTCCCCTGTCCCGTGTCCCCTGACCCGCCTCTGGAACGGGACGGGATGAGGGAGGGGATGGGGATTCTTTGTGCCGTCCCTGGAACGGGAGGGGGATGCGAAGAGGGAGTGACAGGGAGGGGGTCCCCTGTCCCGCCTCTGGAACGGGGAGAGGATCGGGGGTCCCCTGTCCCACCTCTTGGCATGGGGAGGGGAACGGGGATCCCCTGTCCCGTGTCCCCTGTCCCGCCCCTGGAACGGGAGGAGATGTGGGAAGGGAGCGGGGGTCGCTTGTCCCGTATCCTCTGTCCCGCCCCTGGAACGGGGAGGAGGCTGCGAGCAGGGGGCTGAGGGTCCCGTGTCCCGCCCCTTGGCGTGGGGGAAACGGTGAGGGGGCTGCGGGGAGGGGATCCCTGTCCCACCCCTTGGCACGGCGGTGAAGCTGCGAGGAGGGGATTGGGAGTCCCCGCGTCCTGCCCCTCGGCACGGGGGGCACGGGGAGCTTGTCCCTCCCGCCGCGTCCCGGCACGGGATCTCTGCTTCCTGTGCCAGCAGGGACAGGACCCAGGGAACGGCTGGAGCTGTGTCAAGGCAGGCTCAGGTTGGATCTCAGGGAAAGGTTCTTCCCCCAGAGGCTGTTTGGGCGCTGAACAGGCTCCCTAGGGCAGTGGTCACGGCCCCAAGGCTGCCAGAGCTAAAAGAGTGTTTGGACAATGCTCTGAGGGACAGAGTGTGATTGTTGGGGTGTCTGGGCAGGGCCAGGGGTTGGACTGGACGATCCTGTGGGTCCCTTCCAGCTCAGGATATTCTGGGATTCTTTGGCACGGGGACAAACGTTCCCGGTGGGGGTGCGGCGGCCCCGGGGCTCCCCCAGCCCGCTCCCGGCGGGACACGGGGGGAACAGAAGTCGCTTGGGGCCGACCCTGACCCCGGTCCCGGCGGGTCCCCCCCAGCACCTGCGAGTGCTCAAAGTAGTTTAAAACCAGTCTCAAAACTTGGTCATGGCCACAGCCGATTCAGGGCACCCCCGAGCTGCCCTTCCGAGCCGAGTTTAACCCGGAGCTGCCCCGTGCTCACCCGGAACAGCCGTAAAGGCTTTGGGTGTTGTTATTCCTTTATAAAAAGGAACTCGAAAATAAAAAAATAAAATAAAATAAATATATGAAATTCATTCCTGATAGTCACAGAAGGATGGCTATACATAAAATAAACAATAAACACTTTGTTTAAAATAGAAAATTCACCACAAATAGTTTTTTCACTGTTCGTAATGACCCTTTGATTCGAACCAGCAGGAGCAGATTAAAGCTCACCTGCCTGAGCTTCTCCCTGACACGAGAGTTCCACAGGTGTAGAAAGCAAATATTGCTGCTTAAAAGATGGAGATATTTAAGCAATTCATCTTGAGCTTTAATACAGAAAAGTAGCAGCACGTTTTCAATGATCTGATTCAGCGGAAAAAGTTCTCACTCTGTGCTCAGTGGCAGCTTTCCTTATCGTGATTTTAATCTCATTTAGGCGTCTTTTTTTGCAATTTACTTGTCTTGGCAATAAATTAAGATTAACATCTATTGTAAAGGCTGAATGGAGTTGGTTTGGACTTACCTCATGGTCACAAATCTCTCACACAAACAGGCACTTACCCAAATTACGTACATGGAGTGAGAGAGAAAGAGAATTTAGGCCAAAAGATTTCCAGCCAGAGCAGTGTTCTTACCATGAGTGTCCTTCCTCTGACAAATCCAACCTGTCATCCATCCCAACCCCTCACTGCTACAGCGACCAGGAATTCTGTCCCACAAGGACTGGGCCTGCACTGAGAGGAGCAGCGTTTCCAGACACAAAGTACCCACGTTCCGTTACCGTCGCGAGTTACTCACTCAAAGTGAAATCCCTTGTTACATCCTGGCACCGGGAATCGGGGAAGCACTTTGGGCTACATTACTCCCCTTCCTTTTGGCACCGCTCTTGTAAACAGAGAACACAATCTGACACTTGTAAATATGTCAAGCAGCGTGTATTAACCAACCCCAAACCACATCCTTCCGCGTCAAAATAGTGCAGCTCTTTGTAACTCCACTGCAGCCCGGGCCCCCTGGCCCATCTCTGCACGGGGCCCAGGGCACAGCCAGCCCTTTGATGGAGGGGCCATTCTATTTCTGGAATAAAAGAACATCCCTTACCAGGAAAGAAATTATTTTCTTATTATAGAAGCGTTTTGGGATGGAGAATCGTGGCGTTACTTATCCAGGGAAATGCTGTGCACGATTAGACACCGCAGAATTCCTGGTTTTTCCACGTGCTGCTCACCCTCCAAATGGTGTTTCCAGTCAGCACAATTCCTCTTCTGGACCTTCCAAGTAGAGATGAGTTATTCTGCTTGATTTTCTCAGGAAAATGTGGGGTCTAACACAGGATTCAGATTGGTTTTCAGGAGGAGATATGTTAATATACCCACACTGTGCTGCTCAGGCCATTTTTCTGTAGTCTTGTGAATGTTAACTGCTTTGTAAACTAAAAATTATAGAATCATGGAATGGTTTGGGTTGGAAGGGACATTAAAGCCCATCCAGTCCCAATCCCTGCCATGGGCAGGGACACCTCCCACTAGCCCAGGTTGCTCCAAGCCCTGTCCAACCTGGCCTTGGACACTTCCAGGGATGGGGCAGCCACAGTTTATCTGGGTAACCTGTGCCAGGGCCTCCCCACCCTCCCCATAAGCAATTTCCTCCTACCATCTAATCTCAATCTCCCCTCTTTTAATTTAAAAATCATTTACTATAGCTAAATTCCCTGTATTGTGTCAATGGTCTGAAGTTCAATAGTTGTTGCCTGCATTTTGGAAATGCTGCTGGTCACACAATTTGACCACATCCCTGCACTGCCAGCTCCATTTTGGTTTTAAACTGAAAAAAGATAACATCTCTTTAAGCACTTTGCCAGGTGCTTGACTTGATATTACATTCAGTTCTCCCAGGCAAGGGAAATCATCACAGTCTAATCCTTCACTTCCCAGGACCAAACTGGGAAAGTTCCCTTGCTGTCTTTGCTTCAAGCAGAAATTGTCCCCCTTACAGATATCACAGGAGTGACACTTCCTCGCGCACAATTATCCAAGGTGGTATGTGGAGGAACGTGTTTCCCAGCTCAGGGCATTCGAGTTTTACTCCCTGTTTTCTTCTCCTCCTTTTCAAAAATCAATCAGTGACCACGAACAGCAACACTGGGGTTTCAACTTTAGCAAAATAACCATTTTTGCACCGTGGGAAGATAGGGGAATGTCTTCACTAATCCTGTCACTGTGTTAATTGGCAGCTCCACAGCTCGGCCACAGAAAGGAGTCCCCAGGCCCCTGGAGATCAGCTGGGTCCCACCTCACCCTCACCACGCAGAGCTGACGAGCAGCAGGGAAGGAGCCCTGACAAAATCAGCCCAAATAGGGATAGCCCAGCTTATTTAACTCCGGGACAACTCACCCAGAGCTCCCAGTGATGACCAAACCTGTTCTTCCAGGAGGATGGCTCGGCAGGCTTTGTTTCCACCAGCAGGTGCTGCTTATGCTTCGAACTGAACGTGGGGGAAGAGCCAGAGGTGCCAGGAGGGCACAGCAGAGCTGCAGTGGGGCTTGATTTGCTCCATTTTGCCCCAAAGCACGAGCGCTTTGCTGCACATCCAAGTTTTTCCTGGAGGAACACGAGGTTCAAACGGGGCTCTCCCAATCCTGAGCGTGGGGAGTTGGGCCCTTCTCGCCCCGGGAGCAGAGCTGGAGCTCAGCCAGGCGCTGTCAGAGTCAAAAAGCAGCAGTGTTTGACATTCCATGTCTAAGGCAACCCGTTCCTGGGGAAAACACGCTTTTCCATGCCTTTGAGTTAGGCATTCTGGTCACTCACTAGCACAAATTCCAGCTGTTGCAGTATAAATAATTATTGTCTTGTGTCGAAGTGTCATTTCTACTGTTTTCTCTGTTTCCAGTTGCCTGCAACACCCAGAAATGGAAAGGACAGGATGGGGAGAGGATGAAACCCAAACTCTGAATATAAAGCAAGAAAATGGTCTCTAACTCTTCTACAGATTAAAAAGCAAAAAATAAAATAATTTTGTTTCCCTCCTGCTCTTGGGTTGCTCTTAAATTCTACTCAAGTGAGCAAGTTCATTGACAATTATTAAAACTCAAAGAATTTTAGTTCTTGGACCATGATTTATGTAGGTTTTTTATGATGCAAAGCCTCATTTCAGGTATGTTCCCACTGGCCTCACTGTCCACTTTTTATGAGATTACACTAATTTTTAAGTGTTTTTTAATTAATCCAGTACTTCCTTTTTTTTCTCCCCCGAAGTATTTATAAATAAGAACTCTAAATTATTTTGATTTTAAACCAAAAACCTTTTCTTCCACAAACTGAAGACCTAAGAGGAAAAAAAAAACCCCAAAACAACTACACTACTTTACTGGCTTAATTAACAACATCTAATTTTAACATAAAAATAGTAAAGAAATTTCACACATCAAACCCATACTCAATAGCTCTTTTTTTAAAAACACTGATAATCTCCAGATTGCCTGTAAACCAACATTTTAATTTTAATTTTATTAAGGCACAGGAGTGGCTGCATTAGCAGGTTTATTTTTTCCTAGTAAAGATAAAAAATTATTTGAGTTTTCGAACAATATATTGATTTTCTGAAGGGATGGGCAGTTCAAAGAGGAAATTAAATACCTCAGTAAAGGGTTTACTTGTAGAGCAGTTTGTCCACATAGTTCAAGCCCTGCCAGGGATCAGAGTGTGGTGTGTGGATCAGCCGTCCCTGTTCCCATGATTCTCCATAAATATCCAGGGTGAAACCACATGGTCTGTTTACAGCCATCTCTACTGTGGGAGTAGCTGTAGAAACCAAGGATATTTTACATATTATTATAATTATAATGTAATAAATAATAATAATACAGAGTACTCAGTGCACAAAGGCAGGTCAAAGCCAGACCCCAAACCTCGGAGATGTCCCAGTGTTCCCAGTGGGCAGGGATGTTGTCCTGGGACAGTCTGCTGGGATCTCCTTTTCCAGGATGAAGGAAAGCCATGGCCAGCAGTGGTTGTGCTGCAGGGGGTTCCCAAAGGCCTGCCACAAATAAATACCTCCAGTCACCTCAGTGATGTTGATGATTTACATGGAAACACTTCCCACGGGGCACAACTGCTCGGGGTTGGGACTGGGGGGCTCAGGAAAGCACACCCAGGGCAGAGGCCAACGTTTCCACCCCCTCCCGAGGGTTACACACAGGGAAGTCCCTGAAAATGATATTATTTGCTTGAATACTGTACTAAGAGCCCCTATAAAGGAGCAGTTTGAGGGAAGATTAATGACCTGGAAAGCCAATTTGGGGGAAGTTTTTCCACCTACAAGATCATGTTGAAAGGAATCTGCAAACTGCTGCAGAGGACTGGGATTAACCCAGGGTCATGTCATTAGGAAAGGGAAAAGTGGAGTTAACAGTGGAGTCACAACGACAAGAAGGAGACTTTTAAGCTGACTCTGGTGGAGCAAATGTGCTCCTGTATTCTTATCAAAAACCAGACAAATTATCTTGTTCTCTGGATTGTAAAAGATAGAAGGGAGGCAGGAAAGAAAGCAGTGGCAGGGAAGAGGAGATAGACAATGTTTAAATGTCTAGGAACAGAAAAGATCGTCTCTCACTGTTCTGGGTGGAGGAGCAGGAGCTGAGTGAGAGTGGTGAGGAGTGGGATGGACAGAGGGATGAACAGGGAGAGAAAAGAAGGAGCCAAATGTGCCCAGCTCGTTACAAAGAGCAATCCCAGGGTGCCTTTGCTAGTGATGGAAGTGTGAGGGAGCCAGGAAAAAAGACTGGCAAAACTGGGCTGTGTGAAGTTTAAATTGCCAGCCAGGAATTGGAGAAAAGGCAAGGAACATCTCTGGAAACGTGGCTTTGGATGGAAGGAGCGGAGGAAACAGCTCAGGAGCAGAGTAGATTGGTTCCTTCCCTCCACCACGGTGATATTTAGATGACATTTCAGGTATAACTGGCAGGGACGAGGCAAGGAGCAAAATGCAAACTGTTACTTTAAAGCATATGCAATGCTAAAAAATAGAAGTTGTTGAAAACAGTGATAAGATTAAAAACTCGAGCTGCAGGCAGTCCCACTACGACGACCCATTTGACTGTCAAATCACCATCCTTGTGAACAAGTTTTCACTTGTCTTTTTTTTTTTTTAAGGAAAGAATGAGAATGGTCTGGGTGTCACAGAGGCCTTTGGGAACTTCAGTGCAAGGGGGATGAGTCTCAGTAGAGAGAACTGGCCAGAAAGGGCCTGCAAGGAAGGCAGAGGAAGGGAGTTGTGAGTGGAAATGAGGAGCAGCTTTGTGCCCCAGCTCGTCCTTTGGTTTCTGAGACACCGCTGCAAATTCTCATCTCAGTGTTCTGCAGAACCAAAGCAAATGAGCTGCCTGGAAAAACAGAGAGAAGCAAATGACAAGTGAAACTACTCAGGAATAAAAGGGGAGCGTGGTTTAGGCAGAGCAAAATGGCAAATACTTTTTTAATTGTAAATCATTTTTGCGCTCAGAGGAGGAAAGGATTGTGATGTTGGCGAGATACCCCGAACTACGAATAAACATACCTGAGTTTCTGAAGGATTTAATAATCTCACATGAAGCTCCCACCAGCCCTCCAGGCAGGGGATGGGCCTGTTGGGTCATGGTTTCATACCATCAAAGAGAGAGATTTCATCTTTCAGATGTTGTTGTGCTCGCTTGGTAAGAATTCAGCTTATTAAAAGGTGTTAAATAAGACGCGGGATAAAAATACTACAGGAGAAAAAAAAAACAAAATGAAAAGATTTCAGAGCAAAAGGCAAAGCAAATATGGAAATAACATTTGGTGAAGACATTCTGAGAACAAAACTCCAAGTTTACTTGTTGGAATGGATTGCAGGGTAACTCTGGATGGGTGATGCAGCTTGGAATGAGCCAGTCAGGCAACATGTGGAATGTGCAGCTTTTGGCACGGGAGCTCAGATATTCAAATTGGCCCATAAATCCCAGTACAGTTTTCAGTGTTTAAGAATCTTATTTTATCTGGATTAAAATCCTCTTCCCCCTTGGCACTGGAAGGTGTTTATAGCTGCAAAAACAAGAATTGCAAAATATTGCCCTGAAATCTATAAGGACTTCTCCTGCCAAACTTACAAGGTTTACTCTGTAGCTTAAAATTAAAACATAAAAAAACCCCAAAAACCTGCCAGGGACAGTATGGCCTTTGTAGACAAAGTGCAGGAAAAGAAAGGGAAAATGAAGTAGATAATTCCAAATATTTCTCTTTTTTTGGTAATTTTAAAAATCATTTTATTTTCCTGTGGCAGGAAAAGATAAGGTAAAGTTTTTCTTGTAAGTCCTAAGAAATCTTCGGGATTTTTTTTAAAAATCATGCTCGAGTTCTGTACCAAAAAAAAAAGATGAATAAAAGCCACAGCTCAGGTGTGTGATCACTGACCACATCAGAGCCTGGACTGACACAGCTCTTTACCTTCTGTTACCTTCCAACTCTTCCTCCTTCAAATATTCACAGGTGGAAACAGCTCCCACAGTCTGAAAAGAGGGGACAAACCCTTCTAGACAACAGCTCTGGGACTTCAGGCCTTTAGCAAGCACTGTGCAGGTTCTCTGCAAGGGGTAATTTTAATATTTCATGGCACACACCCCCCACCATTCACCCTCAGGTCCTTACAGACACCACTGAACTTGAACTGACCGATTTTCCTCTCTGGATTTGCTTTTTTTGCCATGAAAAGCAGATCTTGTTGTTGTGCCCCCACATTTTGTCCATCGAGTTGTGTTGTAAAGGGACGTGAGAGCAGGACACTGAGCAGGTCCTGGATCTGCTGCCTCCTGAACTGCACCAGCACTCATGGCATGCACAGCAAAGAGTCTCAGGCAGATGCCATGGCCTTGGACTTCATCATCTAAAGAGGGATTGAGGTTCACACTCATTCCCTTAAAAATACCTCCCCTGAAGACCAAAGGAGCTGCCCAGCCTCAGGTGTGCTGGCCAGAGGGCAGAGGTGATGCCTGGGCATTCCCCCCACATTTCCATATGTGGAACAATTACTACATTATTCCCAGTTTATGCCTGTTCTTGCCTCTGTCTTTGCCTCCCCCCGCCCTGCTCTGAGCTGGGGTCGTGGAGGCTCATCAGTAACCACGGGATTGAATAAGAAATGTCCTGATTTACATTCTGCTTCCACTCTGACCTCATTAAGGCCCCTTTGTTGTGGAACCTCGGAATCAGGACTCCCCTTCGGCCACAGAGCTGTCAGGTTCACTCACAGCTCAGCTCTGAGAGCTGGAAATCAAAGCAGAGCCTCGGCCAGGGCTCAGCTCTGCCTTCAGATCATCCAGGAACGGGGTTCTGGGGCAAACAAAACACACAAAAGGCGAAGCTCGCCCTGGTAAAGATCCAACCATTAAAATAATTCACTGGAGATCTTTGATGTTCGTTTTCCCTCAGCTGTGAGCACTCAGTGATCCATCAACTGCAGATAAACGTTGTGCTGAAAGCTCTCCCTGAAAATTAGGAGAAGGAATAAAGGAATTAGGGACATAAGACTTCCATGGATGCCCTGTGTTGACATCCCTGTTTCCAAGCCCCATTTAATGAAACAACCCCTTTCTCTCAGATTTTAACGTTTAAAATTTAAATTTTAAATGGAATTAACAGAGCAAATCCTATTTTGCCAGCCCTCCTTCTCCCAAAAATTTAAAATCTTTGCCTTATAAGAAGTTATAGTCACATATAATAAAATATTTCAGCTGCTTTTAATTTAATCAACTGCTTTGTTGATCACCCAAGGAACTGGCCATGCCTTGCAATGTTTGTTTAAAGGGAACCTATCTTTCAGCTCAGAGATATCTGCTCAGCCTTCTGTTCCCCTGCAGCCCAGTGAATGTTGCTTTTTGGGATTTTTCTGACACTCATTTCAGGAAGAAGCTGAAATGCTTGTCTTTGCTTGACACACGAAGAAAGGAATTACACAGGGATATTTATTTTTTTCCCCTGTGGAGCCTGAAGCCTCTTGGCCTCGTCTGAGACACAAAATGCCCACACACCAACTCAGCTGAGGGGTTTTGCTGAGAATCTTTGGGCTTTTATGCAGAAGAAAAATTAAAATTAAAAGCAAGATGGAAAGAGTAACACTGACCTGGCCACAGGGTGTCCTGCCTCCCACCTGGTCCAAGAGGGGAGAATCTGATATTTCCTGAAGTCACAGGTGATCCTGCTCCAGTCCAACCAAGGGTGACCTTCAGTTTTCTGGCACCCGGACCTAAAATGGGCAAAGACCAATTTATGCTGAGTTAAACAAACCCTTCCCCTCAGATCAGGAAACAGGCACTGTTTGTACTTGTTGATTTGGGGCTCGAGGGACACAAACTTACTCTGAAATGGGGTTGTTTTTTTCAGTTAGAGGAAAAGTGAGCGCTGCTGACAGAGAATCTTTTTTAAATGATTGACAAAGCTACAAGTCCCAGCACTTTATATTCTGTTCTGGAACTCCAGGATAATACAGTATTTTGACAAAACACAGTTGGTGTTCCAAATCGGTATTTGGAATACGTTTGTGTAAAATCTGAACTGAAATCATAGATGTAAAGTTTGAGTAAAACCAGAAACTCAGGAGCAGTAATTCTACTGAACCTCTAGTTTGGTCTCAATATGAAGCCAGTGTGGTGACTGCAGGCAAAGCATTGATTTGTTGGGTTTTTTATGTTGTAAATACACTAAATATTTACTAAGATTCGGCTGGATCAGACCTCTGAGCTGCAGGATGAGCACATTCCCATTCTGTTGGAGTTCTTTGGGTCTGTGGGTCACACCCACACCCCCCTGTGGTACCTCCAGAGGGGACCCTCCCCTTCTGCAACACTCCAGCCCCAGAAGCTGCAGCTCACGGGCTCAGCCAGGACGTTTTACTTTAATATATTTATAGGGCTCTTTAATACCTCAAGAGAGCACCAAGAGGATAACCCACGGGCTTGTTCCCAAGGGGTTTCTTGATTAATTTAGGGGAGAAAATAAGGGAACTTGGCCAAAGGTCAAAAAGGGCACTGCACAGCCTGGACAAAATGTTCCACTACGATACCAACTGAGCACATGTTAACCCACAACACTTGGGATCCAACCTGTCCACAACACCCAAGTCAAAATCCAACCCTTCCAGCTCCAAGCCACCCAAAGCATCCAGAAAGGAGCAGAGAAACAGAAGCAGAGAGAAGGAGGAATAAGGAAAGACAGATCATAGAGCTACCACTGGAACTTGTAGAAGACCAGCTCTCACATGTCCACACACACCCCCAAGGTGGTTCTGACCCCACAGTCACTGATCTGGTGTCTGACACCACCCCATCTCCCAGTCTGCAACACTGCAACCACGTGTGAGAACACTGAAAACTTGAAAGGTATCAAAAACCTGAATAAAGGGTTCGGGAGGATGGGAGCTGGGGATCATTTCTAGCACCACCCTCAGCTCACCCTGTGGTTTTAGGCAAGTCCTCTGGACGCCTGTCTGTGACACAGGTCAAATATTTCGGGTGCTGCTCGCAGATGTCAAGTGAAGGATTACAGGGTTAGCACAACAAGGAACTCCAGAGTACTATTTTTGGAGTAACGACACCATTTATGAGCCCAAATCCAATTTTTAACTGTGGAGCCTCTCTGCACCTTTGGAGCCAACCTCCACCAAGTTTCAGACACTGTCACAGAGTCACACTCACTTCTGTCACAAGCTGCTCCTTGAGGTCACTTTCTCTCCTCACACATGCTGGGCTGTTCTCGGCCTCCAGCCTGGGATTAAGCAGCTCATTGTCCACCAAGGACAGTCTGGAACAAGGTGGGAGTCAATGCTCCAGTCGTGCCTCTTGGGCAATGAGGGTTCACCCCACTGGAGGTGGTGGCCTGGGAGGACTCAGAGGGCATCCAGGAGGCACCAAAGCCAGTGGTGTTCCTTTAAATTCAGTTTTCAACTACAGTGTGAGCCGTGGAGCTTTGACCTGTACTCAAAATTCACACTGAAACAGCTGGACAATCACTTTGCTAGATGTGTTCCCTGGCATGGAGTGTACCTCCGTTTGTTTGGGGCTGATAACTCAAAAAAACCCCCAGAGATATTTTCTATAATATGGAATGAGGAGATGTTGCACTTTACTTAAAGAGAACTCACTTTTAATGGAGCAAAAATTTCATATTCTACCTAAACAAAGCAGCACAGCCCAAGCCAAAAGGGTATTTGTGCATCACACCCAGGGCTTGGCCGAGCCCTTTCCCTGTGAGCAGCACAGGGCACTTACCTGGGCAGTGCAGGAATAACTCCCTCTCGGTGCTGGACTGCTCCTGTCTCCTGTAATTACTTCTCCTCAGGGAGCTCTGCCAATCTCTTCCCAGTGGACATATGGGCTCAGCAGGCAGGGACAGGCCCAAAGTGCTTTTCTTGCCCTGACGTCAGTGGGGGAAGGATGGCTGGATTCAGCTCCCAGGAAAATCAAACATTACCTGACTCCTGCCCCTTTATCAGGACTGCAGTGTGGCCCAGTTATTCCTACAGCTTCTTGAGGGATCTTCAGGCTTTTGCTCTCAAATAAAAGTGTCTTTACACTTAATTAGAAGATAATGCCAGCCAGCTTCTGCTAATTATTTGTATTTTTGCTTAACACTTATAAATCTCGGTGTTCAGGTATTATTACAAGCTAATATTTGTCTTGTAACACACATTAGTCATTACAATTAGCAAGTAGAAATAGATTAGTCATGCGCAAACAATCTCATAAATGAAGTATTTATGCCCCCTTTGGGGATGGAAAGGAAGGTAATTTGAGCCCTCTATGATTATCAAGGGAAACCTGCCTTGTCTCTTCTATTCACGTGGCTGTTTCAGGATTTCTTTCCAGGCAAACTCCCTGGCTGGGGGCTCCTTTAAAGCCCAGCAGCACCACGAGAAGCTGTGGCAGGGCTTTGCTGAGCACCATCAGGTGTCACCTCTCCTGAGCTGCTGCTCTGCACTGCTCAGAGCAGTGTCACTCCTTCCCTCCCCAAACCTCCATAATCCATATTTCTCCTTCTCCCCGTGGCTGGAGGGAAAGCTCCCTTTCACAGCCCTGAGTGGGGATGTTTTCTGTGGGCAGTGAACACTTTTATCCACAGATTTAGGGCTCCCTAAATCCTAAATCTCACCCCTCCCTGTGAAAGAGAGGCTGAAGGTCCCAGGATGGGACTGAGGAGTGGGATGTCACCCTGCCTGCTGGGAATGTGGCACCCCTGGCGTGGAGCACATCAGGGAGCTCCCTGCTCAAAGCCACTCCAGCCATGACCGTGAACTTCCAGATGTACCTTCCAATGAAAAGGTTATTGCTTTTTATTCCATTTTTCCAGAAGTTTTTCTTTGTCAAGCCTACATAAAATTTCATCTGGGGTTTTGGGTTTTTTTTTCTCAAATTTGACGAGCCACTCAAAAACCCTCACTCTTTGTGTGTATAAAATCTCCTAAAAAGTCACTTCAAAAATAATCAGAATAAGCCATTTTAAAATGAAAACCCTCAGTCTTTTCACATCAGTAGCTTTAACACCTGCATTAGTGCAACGTTTCTGCACTGGTGACCTGCACTGTCCCTGTCTGTAGCCCCCCATTCCCACCCAGGCCTTCCTTTTTGTCTTTGCTCTCTTTCCTTCAATCTGATTTGATTTGATTTAATCTAATATTTCCCTGGAAAAAATCAAGCAACTCACAGCTCTCCCTCAAGGAAACGTTCTCTCCGGCTCCGGGAGCTGCCAAGCTTCCCGAAGGAAGGTGGGAAGGAGGGAATATTTGTTGCTATGTTTAGCACCATTACAGAAATAGGTCACATATTGTTTCTGAGAGAAATGGATCACCAGCACACAGGCCCCCACAACTCATCCTGGGCTCCCTCCACCCCCGTACACAGTGCTTGAAGCATTCCAGCATCCCTGCCAAATTCCCTCACAAATACTTTAATTCTTTACGTGCTTGTCTCGTTCCATCTGTTCCACATGCTCTTTATGCCATTTGCATTCACTGGCAGAGTCTGTGAGATGACACCACACGGTATGAATTTGAGGAGGTTTGGGGATGGCAGGAGGGGAACGTGGAGCAGCTCAAGGTTTGGGGTTTGCTCCTCCAGCCCAGGGAAAACCGGTGTGAGGGTCCCAAGGTTCTCCCATCAGAGCAGCCACACTGTGCCTTCAGGCTCAGCAGGAAGAAAAGACTGTCCCTCACAGCATCTTGTGTAGGAGACTGTGTGCCCAAACAAACAACAAAGACAAGGGAAATGTGATGGAAAGGAGGAGTAAAGGAAAGCAGCACTCGATGGGAAAGTGGTGCTCAGGGTGTGCAGTGGAACTGCCCAGGAAGCAAATGCTCTCTGTGTGATCCCTCAGCACAGGAACACTGCACAACCTGGGCTGGTTTTGGGGTTTGGCAGTGTGGTCACCCCAGCCCACAGCCTGCTGTAAGTCTGGAATACACACAGGGGTCACGGCAAACATCTGTTGGACACAGATCTGAGGATAAGAATAAGGAAAAATCCTCACCTGGTCAGGGACATTGGCCCAAGCCAAGCCCAGATGAGCTGTGTGTGCTGGGTCACAGCTTCCAGCTCCTTGAACAAATTCTGTGAGAGCCTCAGGCCAGGAAATCTGAATTATGCTGCAAGGGCTGGACACTGAACCTTTTCCTCCCCCTCCATGACAGGACCTCGGATAAAAGAAACTGCACTTCAAGGGCACGGATGAATCCAACAGCCATTCAGCTAAAAAGCACCAAAAAATACATCCATTTCTCAGGCCATGATGCAATACAATTACTCTGCTACTATTAGTAAGATGTGAAAATACCTGCTAGATTTCATCAGAGGTCAGTCAACAGTTCCAACCTTCCCTTTTCCCAAAGTGAGACGACTCAGCCTGCTTACCTGGCAAGACAGATTTCTCAATCTTTCCCTCTCCATTTTTCCACATTCCTTTCCCCATCCCATTTTTCCTGCTTAGCTTGTGTGCTGCAGCCATACCCTGTTATCTCCTACCCCATCTCTCCCTTTCCTCCCTGCCTGTTATTACCACGTTGTCTTTAATGTTTCCCTGCTCCCCTTTGTTGCCAGGCTCCAGTTTTCGTGTTTGATTCATACAGTTCATTGTTTCTGCTGCAAAGGGATCATCATCTAAAATAACCTGCATGTGCTGGGGCAAAAGCAGGGAAGGGAAGCCTGACATTCCCTGCTCACTCTCAGTTTGAAGCCTGCCTTGGAGGGGAAGGGAATTGGGATAGTCTTTGCAGCGTGGCATTGGATTTTTGATCCAGAAGGAAAAATAAAAGCTAAATTCTCAGTTATCCAGTTATCTCTGTCCTTTATACTTGTGCCAAGTCAACCTGGAATAATATGTCCTGGATTCCTGATCACTTCATATCTTTCAGCAAAAAGTAGAGAAAAATCAAGAGCTGGAGGTGGTGGCGTGGACTCACCATGGTGTGGCTGAACCTGAGAGCTCCCAGAGGGGTTAATCTGGCAGGGGAAGAGCTGAGGGACAGATTTGCAGAGGAGTGAGGCTGCTGCACCCCCTGCCCCAGGGAGGGCCCTGCTCTCCCAGGACAGGGCTGGCTCATGTGCTCATGGAGAGTTTTGTGTCCTCAGCAGATGCTCACAGGAGACAAAGTGTCCCCTCCCAGCCCAGTGGGACCCCTGAAGGGGGTGTGTGTGTGTGAAATCTCTTCCTTCAGCAAGGTTTAACCCTCCTGGTGCTCAGGAACAACGTGCTGACCCCCCCAGCCACCTCTGCTCCCCTCTGACACAACTGGATCCCACAGATCCCCAGCCCAGGACATTCTCCTCCAGTTTAGGTACCCAAGGGCCATCCTGTTAGAAAATGTTCCCTTTGGATGCTGGGGTGATGTCCCCTATTACTGCAGGAGCAGGGACGTGGAGACAGCTCCCCAAGGAGGTTCAAACCCACATCTCCCATGGAAATGACCCAAGAACTAAATTACAGGGTGCCTGTTCCGGGCTGGGTGTTCCCCACCCTCGCTTTGATGATAGTCCAGCGAGTGCAGAGTGAGAGATGCATTGGGCAAAAGAGAAGGAGAATTATTAAAGCCTAATGATTAAGGCACAGACTTATTTTGCCTTGTTTTACCACCTACTGCTTTCCCTAATGACACGAGAGGCTCTGTGCAAAAGCGTCCCTTTGATCCCCAGAACCACTGAAACTCCAGGGAATCGGCTCAGCTCAGGAATTTCCCTCACCTACGAGGTGCTACAGTTTTGTGCTACAATTGCAAGGTAATTTCCCTTCTAACCTCGTTATTCCACCTTTTAGATTTTCTTCCTTTTTTTTTTTTTTGGTGTCTATTGTCTTTGCTAATTACAGCTTTAGCTTCACCTTTGAACGCCTCACCCTCAGCATGTGCTGCTTGCAGAACGGTGGGGAGGCAGAAATCCCATTGTCAGGGGACCCCTGGAGGGAAGAAAACCAGGAGGATGGGATTCAATAAATGATCAGTAAAACCACCCAGGTAGGTATTTCCTACTGGCTCTATTTCACCAAATTCAAGCGATTCTCCATTGCAAGTGATTTCCTTATTTTACATTTTGCCTTCTTTCCAGACAGGTTTGAAATTTTCAATCACAGAGCCATGTGTTTTACACAGTATATATATATATATATATTTTATGGTTTCTTGTGTATTTTTGTGACCTTATATTTGGGAGTCAGCACCACTTGGGAGTGACAGCTATGAGAAATATTTCCTGTTCTCCATCGAGGTTGCCAAGCACACACACAGGAAGGCAGGTGAAAAAAAGCTCCTAATACAAATGTGCCCACAAAAGCAGTTGTGTGTCCTTTGCAAAATAATTAAAAAATACTTCAAAAATAAGTATGGAATAAAATCTCTACCCAAATAGCTCACAGGTGGAATTCCATGAGCAAGGACACTGGAAACAGCAAGAGGAATTATCTTCATCAGTTTAGGGTGGAGTTTAGAGTCTTCTGTGTTTTAGGGATAAAAAGGAGAAGGGGGGAACTGGTCAAGTGCAGAGTAAGCAGAGGAGAAACAAGAGTGGCCAGTTAAGACATGAACTTTCCAGCCCTTGGAAAACACAGTGTGTATTCACATCAAGCACCAGGCACACGGTGCAGTGAATAAAATAGTTCAGAGTTGTAATCCCAGCGGGACCTGGGCCAGAGGGTGAAGGGAAGGGAACACACTGGAGCTGTGATTCAGGATGTCCTGGAATCCTTCCTGACCCGCTGGGTTGGAATTTCTGACTCGACACCCTGCCTTGCCTCTGAGTAGGAAACTGGATCCTGACTGCAGGATTCTTTTTATAGAGCAAACTTTGGTGCCAACTGCCTTCGGAGCACAGGCTTGTCCCTCCCAGGCTTCAGGCAGCACACCAATCCCGGGCCAGGAGAGCCAGGAAACGTGATCCCTGTGCCCCAAACACAGCCCAGCTCTGGCCAGAGAGCAAACAGGAGCCCAAAGCTTGGCCTAATTCCCCAGCCCAGCAAACGCAGGGGGCACTGAAGGGTCTCAAAGCCACCGGCTCATCCTCCTCCTCTTCCTCCTCCCCCTGTAAACTTGGCCAGCACCAAAGGACACGGCCTGGCCCAAGGAATGCTGGCCAGGGTTGGGGGCTCCATCAGGGATTTCCCATGTAATGACAGGCAGGGGGTGGGAAATCACCCACTGGGACACCCCTGGATGACAAGGATTTCCACCCCATTTCTTCCCCAGCCTGTCCTGGGGGGTCAGACAAGGCCCCTCCGAGCTGGTTTGGGGCACTGGGACTGATAACTCTGCCCACAGCCTGAGATGTGTCCTGGCTTTGGTGTTGGTTACACCTTAGGGAGGGAAAGATTTGAAATCACTGTGCTCCCTTTTGTATCATTTTATAATTGAAAAGCATAATTTTGTATTATTTTATAATTGAAAAGCATAATTTTATCCCCTCATTTCCACTGAGTGGAAAAGATCAATAATGCACTTAAAAACACATAAATCAGGGAAGCAAAGCAGAGCCTCTCAGAACCTCTTTTGATGTGGAGACAGCACCTCCTCTTCTAGAACAACCCACATATTTAAATCAATATTGATCATTTGGCCCCATTGTATCTTATAGACAATATTAATTAATGATATTAATTAATGTCTTGGTTTCCTTCCCACTGAGGCTCCTCCTCAAGTCTGTGGAGAGGGCAGAGTCAGCCCTGGCAGGTTCCAGCCCTTGGCACCCACTTTGGGTTTGAATGAAATGCAGCTATGAAGTGACTTGCCCAAGGTTATGAAAAATAAATTATAGAGGAGCAACCCAGCACAGAAACCACAAAACCCAGTGAAGCTCTTAAACCAAAAGGCCTTTTGTCTCATCCAAGACATTTTAAAAATAACATCTCTATAAAGAGCAAATTCCAGACAAAGGTGTATCTGACACCATATTTAACACTGTTCTACAAAGGAAATTAATTTTAAGCAGTCAGACAGAAATGTAAGAAGCAGGCCAGTAACAAGATGCAAAGAGAGTCTTCCCATTCTTCCCATAGAACAAAAATTGTAGAGATCTTAGTTTGGAAAAACAGAAGCAACTCACCCAGCACCATTTGTAGCACCAGTTCCCTCCATGGGTTTATCCTTTTCTTCTCTGTGTAGTTCATAAAGAGTCTGAGTGCTGTGGATTTGCTCCATGAGCTCTCCTGGATCAGCTTCAGTCCTTTCAACAGAAGAAATAACATTTCAAAGTTACTAAAGGAACATTTTCTAAAACAACCAACGTGTCCAAGCCCCTCCCATTTGTAGTAGGACTGCTCAGGTGTCATCTTAACAAAAACTATTGTTCAAAATGTCACCCTGTATCTTCAATTATTTGCCAAATCTGGCAGAATCACAGAATCCTGGGATATGCTGAGCTGGAAGGGACCCATCAGGACCATCCAGTCCAACTCCTGGCCCTGTGTATAGGCTGGATGATTGTCTTCTCCTCCCTGTTTTTCACAAATCCAGTGTCTTAGGGAGGAGAAGGAAATAGATTTCAACGTGGCTGAACAAATATTTCTGCTGGAAATTTCTACCAAGACACACTTTCCCTGCTGTCCATGACTTTTTTGAGGTTTCACTCTTTCTTAGGATACATCAATTTATTTGTATGACTTTATAGAAAAAAAAAAACAAACCACAACAAAAATTGAAGAACCATCTAGGTGAGATTTGGGAGGTTATTTCAATTAATATTCACTGCTGGTATTTCCTTAGATTTATCCATTCTAATTAGCAGTGATTTAAAGAGAAAATCCTGCTTGTGTTGCCTCAAGGCACAAAGAAACAGCAACTGGTGCTGCTTTAACACATCTTTCCTGCACAGGGGGAGGCACCAAAAGGATTCCTTTCCACTTCATCCCCAGGGTCTCCTCCCTGTGGGATTTTTCCATGTTATCCTACACATGTGACAGAAGGGATGGGTTGGAGGGACAGTGGTAAATTCAGTGGAAGGAATAAAACATCTTTAAGGCTGCACTTGTGGGGAAATGAATCCTTCCTGCACACACAGCATGGATTTGGGTCCAAGAGCAGATTTTAGGGAGTGGGTTTGCAGAGTTAGCACCTCAGAGGAGGGAAACAAGGCACAGAGCTGTGCTATCCCTCACCCAAATCCAGTTCCTCCACCAGAAGGTGGCTATTCCAAGAAAATGTCCTGGCTGCAGAAGAACCAGCTTGAAATGGTTTTCCCAGGATGAATCCAACCTTTGCCCAGGATTGATTCTGCCCATCCTGGCCACTGATCCCCCATAAATCAGGGGACATTGCTCTCCCTGGCCTGTTCCGTGGTGAGGAGCTCCCATGGATGGCAGGGAAGTTTCCTTGCAGAGCTGAGTGCAGGGAAGGCCCTGGGAATGTGCTCTGCAGCAGCATCTGCATTGCAGATTGGAGAGGGAATTGTGCCCCAAGTGCCAAATCTCAGCTTTGAGAGCAAAACTATTTTTGTTTTATGCCAGTGCAGAACATGATCCTCTGGGTAATACACAACTGGGTGGTTTAAAAGTAAAAAAAAAAAAAAAAAAAGCCCAGTAACTGTTCTGCCATGTATCAAAGTAATTTAAAAATACTTTAAAAATTATTTTTTAAAACATTTTTGCTCCCACGTAAGATTGACAGTAACCCAGGGCATATGTTTTTATTTACTTGCTTATTTTCAAAGAGACTTGGAAAACTCAAGCTACTGTGCAGAGACAACTCCCCACTATTGATGGGGTAAAAGCCAGGACTGTTTAGGAACAAATGATAATCAACAAAGTTAGCAGAGATTTTATTTTGGTAGGAACCATGAGCAGCCACAGCAGTACAGCAACATTTCCTGGCAGTTTAGAACTAGAACGGGATGTAAAAATTATTGCAAGAATTTACAGAACCACAGAATCAACTAGGTTGGAAAAGATCTCTGAGGTCATCAAGTCCAACCTTTGAAATTCAGATTTCCCCTCACTCAAATTTCAGGATAAATTTCAGATTTAACACATTTGGTCAGGACTATCGTAAGGGCCAGGGAACATTTCATTGCATCTTTATTGCAACAGCAGGTGTTGGGAAAATAAAAAGCCTCCTTTTCCTTTGCTCCTCCTCCAGACAAAGCTTGGTCCTTCTCTCCCCCTTAATGACAAACCCAACGTGCAATTCTCTGCTGTTGCAAGGCCCAGTTTAAGTGCAGGTTTAACAAACACTGATAAAGAATAGGTGTATTTACTAACATACCTGATGATGTGAAAAACAGGTACTTCTGCTTACCAGGAGAGCACAGGGCAGGCTTCCTGTTGTGTTTCAGCTGCAAATGGATTTCTTTGGTAGAAATGTTGTAGCCGTATGGAGTTGGCTTCACGCCAAGTCCCCCAGACTACAGCAAAAACTTCCCCCTCCCCTTTGGGCAAAGTTAAAAAAAACTATACAAACTGAAAGACCAGAAACTAACCAAGCTATAGCAAAATATATATATTTACATATATCACAGTTATATACAGTTACAACGCTATGTACATAAAAAAAGAGAACTCCAAACAACCCCCCCCCCCAAAGGGGACGGGAAAGGGAAAAGGGACAAAAACCACAAAAGAAACCCGAAGCAGGTATACACAATCAATAAAGAACTAGCAAAAGAAAATCTTACTACTCTCCTTGAGACAGCAGAATCACGCCAAGCACCGCTGGCACCCTCTGCCTCCCGAGGCCTACAAGGCCTCACTAGGCCTCACTAGGCCTCACTAGGCCTCACTAGGCCTCACTCCCCCACACGAGCAGGACAGACAGCAAAGAACCTGTGCCTTCAGATCCACCAGAAAAGAACGGAGAAGAGGCTTCTCTCTCCTTCTTATTTATACCCTAGCTTACATAAAAATCATATGGAATATTGGGAACATGGCCACTTCCTTGGTTACAAACTGGTCACCGAGGAAGGCCTAGAATAAAACTATCACAAATGTGCTTTGTAGCAGTGGCTGAGAGTGAATAGTGTAGTGATGGAGCAGGGAAACAGGCAGGGTTGGCAGTGCCAGTGATTAAACCTGCTTTGGCACATAAACTACTCTTTAAAATGGAATACAGTGAATATAGATAGCTGCACTATCAAACAACCTGAGAGGAGAGGGAGAAAGGACAGCCTGGTTTGTGTGCACAAAACTCTTCTTCCATCAGTTTGAATATGGTGATGCCCTTAACCCACATCGATGGTAAATGGTTATTCACACATCTTCAAACCCTCAATACTCACTCCCTGCCTGACCCCAACAAATCTCAACGGATTTTTATACAGGATTGTGTCAAATATATATATATTATGGATTTTATTTTTATACAGGATTGTATAAAAATGGATTGTAACTTATCCTGGGATCCACTGAGTACCAGCGTACCCAGCAAAGGAGCAAACAAGAGCAGAGAACTTTTGTTCTGTGTCAGTTGAGTGAGGGTGCTTTGCACCATTGGGTTTATTGTTATATATGTACTTTAAGTCAATATTCCCCTCTGTTAATCCAGACCATCTCTGTTGGCTTGGATGAAATACATAATGACTTAATCTGAGATTTGATGTAACAGTAAATGAAATTGGGCCCTGCCATCAAAAGCATTGGAGGGACACGGTCTTAATTATTGCCTGTAAACAGTCCATCAGTTGCCCTGAAAAAAAGGTTTTTACAATGTGTTCGGTGTCCAATTTCAATTCTGTAATGCCTTCTGTGTGAGGTGGCTCTTCACCGCTGCTGCTGTGACTGTCCCTGTTCCACAGCCCCTGAACTGTCAATTAACGAGAGAAGCAACAAGACCCACCCACCCACCACTGCTCTACCAGAGAAACAATTCCCTCATATCTGCTCCAGAGAACGAAAACAGGGAAAAAAGGAACTCTTCCTGCCATACCCAGGGTGCATTTCTCCCCCCTGTCTCAATACCTTAGATCACGCTCTGCTTTCAGCAGGTTACAGCACATTTCACTCTGTCAGCAGGAGATAATTTGCAGCCCAGGTGATGGATCTCCCCGGCTGAAATGAAGCATCTCCTCGTGCTGCTTAACGAGGCTCCTGATTCTAATCACGTCCATCACGATGTGGGGCTGAAATTCGCTGGGATATTTACATGGAGGAAAAAGAAGACAAGCTGAAAGGGGGAAAGAAGCTTTAAAGGTGGAGAAACGAGGTACAGGCAAACCCCTCAGAGGGGGAGCCAGGAGGACTTTGGATTCCCTGCCATTTAAACTCTTATAGTATTCTCTCTCCCAAAGATTTAGCAAAAAAAGAAGAAGGGTTTGAAAGACACAAACTGAAAATTAATTGAGGTGAAATGACTTAAGGAATACTACCCACTTCCCTTCCCTTCACCCAGGAATGACAGCTGGCTCACATGAGCAGGGATTCCCGGTGAATAAGGAGGTGTGGGAGACTTCCCTTTCACTTAACAGGGATTAGTTTGGAATGGGCTCATTGTAGCCCCTCCTTACAGGGGAATATCCGTAATTTCAGAGCCAAGATAATTCTGGGAGTGTGCCCTGGGAAGCAATGACCAAACGTGCAAACCCTGGTGCCCATCATTGATCCCTGTATTTCGTAGGAAAAGCGGTCTGTGAGGGAGAACAACCAAACCTCTGCCCATGTCACCTGTATTTATACCACAAATTAATTTAGATGCAGCATCTGGAATGCTACAAAAATACCCTTCCTGTGTAGCAGTCCCTAAATTCTCCACCAGCACCGATTTTCTGAAGGTGTGGGGAGTGTTGTCCTCATTTCGCAAGCACAGAAATGGAAGAGCAAAGCCACCCAAGGACCCTGTGGCAGTGACCAAAGTCGGATGAACTCGTTCTCTTCAGCTCAGAGAAGAGAGAATGAAGACAGAGAGATGTAAATCCTGCCTGCCGTGGATAAAATGGGTGAAATACTGTTATTTGCTGCTTCTCACATTACAAGGATTAAGGAGCCATGGTGAAGAAATCTGATAAATTAGTTTAAAACCAGACAAAACAGGGATTTTTCTCCATAATTGAATCTGTGGAATTCATTGATGCAGGATGTTGTGGAGCCAAAAAAACACAGGAATAATCCATCTGAAATCGAAGGCAATTTAACCAACAGGAAAAAAAATCAAATAAAAATATTTACATCCACAGCTTCTTACCCAAAATTCATCTCAAACTTGTCCCTCCCCTTTTCTATGTCTAAATTCTTTGAGTGGGAACGAACAAACCATCACAGAGCTCTCCAGAAACACGAATATATTTCCAGTATGTAGGCCTTGCACGTCTGAATACAGAGATTTTCCTTCCCACTGCGCTCCCAGGAACTTCATTTTCCAGAGAGGGAGGAAGACACCAAGTTCCAGGGAAGAAATGGGTCTGTAAACTCGGTGTTTTTGATGGAGCCCAGCCGATGGCTCCCACTCAGGAGAAATCCTCCTCCCACAGCCCCTGGGAGAGAGGGAACTCCTCGTGTCCAGCACTCCAGGCAGAAGGAACTCTCCACTGCATTCCCAGCTCCCTCTGAACTTCCAACCCCCTTGTATCCTCTGATGACTGGGACCAGTAGGATTATTGCCACGACCTACTTTCCAGAGTGTTTTCCTGCCACTTGGGGCTGGGGCTGTGACGTGGCAGGAGCTGCTCAAGCGCCACGTGAAGCCCTGTCTGTAATGCAGGTGCCCAAGCACTCTCCACATGCACAGCCACGACTTCCCACAAAACAGACACCAAAAATCACCTTCTCTGCTGCTGGGAGGCCCCAGGACACTCCAGCACACGGGTTTTGTGGCTTTGTGCTCCTCAGCCTCATCAACCCTGAAGTCAGGAAAGCCAGAACAAAGCCAGCCAGGATTTCCCCCTCGGCTTTATTAATTAAGCAGCTGTTCCTGTGGGATCAGCATATGCAGGTTCTCCTCCAGAGGCAAATGTGTGCTGTGCCCTTGAAGAACAGCAAGGTGTTGGCTGTGCCAGAACAATGACAGCAAGGGATCTTCTGTCCTGCCCCGCTCCAGGATGAACTCTGATCCTTCCCACTGTCCATGGATATCCCTTGTTATATGTAAGCTGTCCCCAAACTGCCCTGGCCTCTGCAGGTCATTGTTCCTGACACCTCAAACACTCCAAGGAGTGGTGCCCTTCCCTGTGCTCCTGCCTTTGGCCACGCAGAGCAATGAAAAAGGAGAGTTTGCTCTTCCTAAGGCTGAACTTTCCCAGGAAGATACTGTGCAGGAAAGGTGGGAGTTTCACCTTTCTGCATTGCTTTACCTCGGCTGGCCCCAGCTCTGGAATTAGAGAATCACAGAATCACTGAGACTGGAAAAGACCTCTGAGGTCATCGAGTCCACTCTGTGCCCGACACCCACCTTGTCACCAGCCCAGAGCACTGAGTGCCATGTCCAGTCCTTCCTTGGACACCTCCAGGGATGGGGACTCCCCCACCTCCCTGGGCAGCCCCTTCCAATGTCTGACCCCTCCTTCTGGGAAGAATTTCTTTCTAATGTCCAACCTGTCCCTCCCCTGGCAGAGCTATATCCTCTCCTCCCATTCCTTGTTCCCAGAACCTGACCCCCCCCGGCTCCCCCCTCCTGTCAGGGAGCTGCAGAGCCAGAAGGTCCCCCCTGAGCCTCCTTTGCTCCAGGCTGAGCCCCCCCAGCTCCCTCAGCTGCTCCTGCTGCTCCAGCCCCTTCCCAGCTCCGTTCCCTTCCCTGCACACGCTCCAGCCCCTCCGTGTCTCTTGTCTGAGGGGCCCAGAGCTGCCCCCAGGGCTGGAGGTGAGGCCTCACCAGTGCCCAGCACAGGGGGACAATCCCTGGTCCTGCTGCCACACTATTCCTGACCCAGGCCAGGTGCCAGTGGCCCCTTGGTCACCTGGGGACACCGTCAGTGCCTGGACACCCCCTGGATGCAGCAGCACTGCCCAGCACTGCCCGGGCTGGGGCATCGGCCGCTTCTCAACCCAGCCAGGAGTGACCCTGTCCCAGCCACAGGCTGCAGCTTCTCCGGGAGCTTCCCTTCACCAACCACACTGTGGACAATGCATTGTGCCAAAATTCCCAGAGGAAGATTACAGGAGCCTCTTGTGACTCAGCCAAACCCCACAGAGCCTCCCCAGCAGAACCCCTGGGTCTTGTCCCCGTGCTGCTGTGCAGGTGTGGTGCTCCAGCCACGAGCATTCCCGCTGAAATGAGCGGGATTACAGTGGCAGAAGGAAAAGATCAGCCACACACTGTTTTATCTGAGGGCCTGCTCTAATTGCCTCATGTAATAAGTGGATTCTTCTCTCCACAACCATGTCTTTATTATAAATTTAATAGGTCTGTAAGTCGGGCAGGGGCTGACCCAGCAGACCTGTTGGGCTGACAGGTTTGAAGTGACATCCCTTCTATTCTAAGTTCCTTTTTGGTATCAGAATAGCCAAGATTTTCCTTGTAATTGTCAGGACAGTTTTAATTACTATCTGAAGAGCTTCCACCCAGCAGCATCTCCACATTCCTGCTGCCTTGCAGGGCTGTGACAGCAGGGATACACCAAGAGCACTGTCCTTTAGCCCCTGCTCTTCCCCTGTGCTTTCTCCTGCCATATTCCACAGGCAACACCACCGACATCCAGTCCCTGCAATTCCCATCCCTCCACTGCCCCCACTGTTCCCTCAGCACCAAAACAATCTCTCTGTTGCTCTTCACGTGAGAATAAATCATCCCAGAGTCTGTAAAAATGGCAAATGTCAAGTGGGGATGCCCAAAAACATAATTAAACATAAATTTTAAAAAACATCATAAAGTATTAAAATACTTGGTTTTGTCCAGGGGCAGGAACTTTTTGTCCCTCTGTGGCTTATGTTGAATAATTGCTTAAGGAAACACAGGGTTCTGTAAAACTTCAGGAATATTCTATACAACTTTTTTGAAGAGAAGGCAAAAAGCAAAGATGAATTGTACAATAAATCTCAAACATCCCGGGGTTCTGATGAAATCAAGAATTGTTATCAAGTGAAATTCATCCCCGAGTTTGCACCGAGTTTTGTACCATTTAAGCACAAGAAGAGGAGATTTGTACCACCCTCTGAAGGTACAACACAACCCTAACACACCTCCTGCAAAGAACAGGCAGGAGAGCTCTCAGGAGCAGCAAATCATCAGGGTTGGGACGGATCTCCAAGAGGATCAAGTCCAACCTTTGACCAAACACCCCCATTGAACCACATTGTGAAGTGTCACATCCACTTGTTTCCTGAGCACTTCCAGGGGTGGTGACCCCAGCCCTGCCCTGCAGAGCCTGTTCCAAGGCTTAACCACCCTTCCAGGGAAGAACTTTCCCTGACATCCAACCTCAACCTCCCCTGGTGCAACTCAAAGCCGCTTCCCCAAGGATGGGGATTTGAGGATGGCTGTGTCCTGAAGATCCTGCAGATCCACCTCCCAGGCTTTGCCTGAACCAGAAAATGAAACCACTGGTGAATAATTTGAAGCCTGATATTGGCTTAAACCCAAAAGACTTGAATGTTTGCCGAGTTTAGCCAGGCTGAAGCTCTTCCAAACCCAGCTCATCTCCACGGTCATTTTTGGAGCGGGTTAAGATGCTCCATGGATATTCCTGAGGCCCAGGGTGAGGAAAGGTCCCCCCTGCGAGGACAGGGGGGTGCAGAGTGAGTTGTTTCAGCTCCTTTGCATCCTCACAACCACAGAGCAGGAGGAAACAACACCCAGAAAGTGAAACCAAGCTGAAGAGCACGAGGCAACACCGTAAACAGCTCAGAGCACGAGGAAACTCCGTGGCAGGGTCTGTTTGTGCTTCCCTGGTGAATCCCTCTCCTGTGGAAACGCACAACAAACACTCTTTAAAGAGTTCCAGTCGATGGCACCCAGCCAGGATCACTGATTCTGGGGGAGGGACGGTTGGAGACAGATTTGGAACCAGTCTTGACTGGCACTTATCCTTCTCCCTCTGCTATAAAAAGGGTACATTTGCCTGGGTTGTTTTTAAATGAACTATTCTGGTTAGTTAAGGGAGAAAACTCAACGTGCACATTATTAACGAGCCACTGAAAGTCAGACAGTGGGACTGGAGCGTCCACATTTCATCCCCCAAAGGGAAACACTGCAGGGGTTGGTTTGCTGACATGAAGAAAACACCAGAATTAGTCACCCACTTTTGACTGGTGTTGTTCTTTCTCAAACAGATCAAAGAAAAGAATTCACACAGGTGTTTGCTGGAGGCAGGGCATGATCTGAGCACAGACCCCAAACTGCAGGACAGGAGGGGCTGCCTCAGAGTGGTGAAGTGCCTGGAGCTCCATGGTTTGGGGTAAGGCAGTGGATTACCTTTCTTGAAAGTCTTACCTCTCTAATCCTGCTTTTCCAGCCCCTCCATCACCAAATGTCCACACACACACACACAGGGTTCCTCCCATGTTTGGGAAGCAGGTAAGTCCAAAATTTCTTGTAGTGTCTTTGTGATTCTTTCTGTTCTCCCCAGCAGGAGCATTCTCAGGACCCAGAAACTGGAAAATCTGTCACGAATTAAATGTGTTTAAGCTTAAATTATTTTAAGACACTCCCTATAAAACTAATAATTGTAATATTTAAGATTTTGTGGTACTATAAGTTCATTGAGTGCTTCCATAACCACATCTTTGCTGGGCTGTCTCCTTCCTCTCCAGCTCCAGCCCAGCTGTGAATCAGCCATTCCCACTTCTGCCCAGAGGGATATGGAATGTTCAGTGTCTGGGGGGGTGCAGGTGCATCTGGACATCAGGGAACGCTGTCAGGGGGCCAAACCAGTGCTCAGAGCTGAAAACAGCCAAGCAGGAGAGGGCAGAGGGACGTGGTGAGCAGGAACTCTGAGCTGGATCACAAATTCTGGAGTGACATAAGGGAGAGCAAGCAGGCCCTGAGAGTTTCAGCAAAACAGGCACAAAATGCACCTCCTTCACACTCACTTTGCTTTTTTGGGCTGGAAATCAATTCTTCTTCCTGCAACACGATTTTCCTTGCTGAATATAAAGGAGTAGGGCATTCCCTCTGCACTGGAGAAGGGTTTCCTTTCTCAGCATCATCTCTGTGTGCTGCAGAGCCATTCCCAGTGCTGGAGAACTTGAGATCCAAGATAAGGATGGCATGGGATGAGAGAGCCACAGGCAGCTCTCATGGAGAAGAACTCACTAATAAACTACCAGGCTCAGGTGGAGTTGCTTTTCTATGTATTTATGTTATTTATTCTATGTATTTACTTTTAGGCCTGAAAATGTTACTTTATAGGGAGACTTGCCTACAAAGAGTGAGAGATTTGGGAACAACTGAACCAAATTCTCATTCAGAACTCAAACAGCAAAACCAAGAAATAAAAACCCCAAACAAACACAGTTTTCCTTTATCTTCCCCATTCCCCTGGGAACAGGAAACCCATCCTGAAGTTCCCCTCTCCAAGCTGCTGACACCAGACCTTTTCTCCTCTGGGTTCTCCTGACATTTCCATCATTCAAGAGAAGTTAATTTACCCACCCTGAATTTACTCTCTTTCAGAGGCAGGGATTTCAGCAGGGAAGGCTTAGCCCAGGTAGTGCTGCCAGCACAGGGCCCTGCTGACCTCTGGGAGGTTCTTTAACCTCCCAGAGCCTCCCTTTGCCATTTGATGAATGATGATGAAAACCAACCCCCGATAATATGCTTTAAAAAGCAAAGTTATTAAATACTTGGCAATTACAGGATAAAGATTCTTCTGAGCCCTTCAACACGGTCCCATCTCTCAGCAGATGTTCAAAGTGCCCATTGTCCACGTTTGGTGCCCAGGCACTTTTGAAGTGACAAGTTAATTTTCCCGGGAGAACGACACCTTGTGCACATCCCCGTGTGCCCTCCTTTCCCAGACACATGGCCCTTTCTGCACTTATTCCTTCAGCACAGGGAAGCACACACAGTGCTTGTTTCTGGGTCAACCACCCATGGCAGCCCATCTGAAACGGGAATAAAACAAAGGATTGGTGTGTTTAATTTTTTTAATGTATCGATGTTCCCTTCATTCCTGTTTTTATTCTTTCCCCAGTCATTCACCTTCAAGAGTCGTCTCCGACTCCACTTGCTCTTGTGCAATGCTCAAATTACCAACAGCTGATCAAACAGCAGCTCCTGAGTGGTGACCCCAAATTCCTGGAGAACCACAGAAGACAGAGAAATGTGCCCTGACCTGCTTAACCCCGTCTGCCCTCCCCGGCCACACAGCCTGACCTGACCCCACTCCTTTTATTCCTCCCAACACACTTTAATAGATTCCACCAGAGGGGAGCAGTGGGGGGGGAAGGAGCCAGTCTGCCTTCATGTCTTATTTCAGGGAAATGTTTCCTTAGCTAAACATCCCAACTCCCAGCAGTGATTTCCACAGGGCTGGAATGTCACCTCCCACCTCACCACTGCAGTCGCTCCTTTGCCTGGAGGATGCTCAGAAACATTCCCGAGCCTCTGGCAGCAGCACCTCGGAGCAAACACAGCACACCCCTCAGCAAGGATTTCTTGGGGTCACAGCAAACTTCCTCGTGGTGCAGACGAGGGTGTTTGGGAATTTTACCCATCAGTGTGGCAGAAGTGCCACTCTGGATGTGCTGGGAGGGCCCGGGGAGGTGTCAGTGTGCTGCTCTCTGATCCCCAGAGTGATGTAATGATAAATAATCACCCAAAGCTGCAGGAGCAAACCAGCCCTGGGAGGCCAGAGCCAGGATTAGCAGTGACCACACCTCTGGGTTTCAGCCAGTGGCTCCTCATCCCTGACTCCCTGTGCTCCTTCCAAAGCACAGAGAGCCTTCTGCCTTCCCTGGAGACCTGGATTTGCAGGCGGGCTTGGAAACTCGGAGATGTAACAGATGTCTCCCTCCCCTTTAAATCTCTGCCTTTCTCTCCACTTACATAATGCTAATTAATTTGGGCTGAAGATAGCTGAGATCTCTGTGATTCCTTGCTTCCACAGCACACATTCCAGCCTTGCTGCTCTCATAAGCAGTCTGATCAGCACCACGCTGCACATCCCTGCCAAATTCCCTGTGCTGTTGGAATCAAAGCCCAGGCCTCCTCTTGCCCCCAGAATATGAAATATCCCTTGCTTTGGACGGATGTAACGAAGCACAATCATTTCCACCCAGAGGGAAATGTTGTTTTCCAGGATAATAATTCAACAGCATTTCTTGATTACTAGAAAGAAAGTATTCTGTCATCCCAAGGAGAAAGATCACACAGGAGGGAAATAAAAGCCCTGCAATGGAAGGAACCCACACCAGGGAGATCCTAAACATGGAAATGCAGTCACAGGATGAAGTTCTACCAAAGGGTGGGGAGGAACTCCTGGGGATATCAAACCTTTCACCTGAGAAAATGAGTTATCTCATGTCACTCTGCTGATCCAGAAATCAGGATGGTTCTGTAATTTCGGCATCACATGAGGAGAGGGAAGAGTTGGCAACACGAGGCTCTTCAGGCTCAGCAGGCGACAGCAGGGCCAGGCCTGACTGGCAGAAGGGAAGCTGGAAAATCCAGGGACACGGTGACCAGAGACTCCAGCACACCCAGAAGAACAAAGAATCTGAAAGAACTGGGTGCTGAAAGAATCCAGCACCCAGAGCTACAGCTGGCACTGTGAAAACTCATGGTGATTTTTAGGTTTGGGACACAAAGCAGCTGTTCCAGCAGCCTCGGGAGGAGACCTTCTTTAGGAGTATAACCAAAAGAGTCATCCTGTAATATGATGAGTTCCAGCTCCCAAGACTTTCACAAAACTTGTCCCAACACTTCAGTAGTGGAAGAGGAAAAAGTTGAGTCAAAGGGCTGGATCCCTGGTTTGGAAATTCCCCCCCACACCCATTGGGTCTGCCTTGCAACATTTCTAAGCCCAAGGTAATCAACAAATCCCTGTGATTAGCAAGAGTCTGGGCATCTGTTTGAGTACTGAACTTGCACACTGTGCTTCCCTTTATTCTGTCCTTGCTCCATATTAGGAGTCCTCCAAGACAGCTCGTTCTGTTTGGAAACCCAGGGCACAGGAATAACATCCCATTCCCAGGAGAGCAGGGCCCCATCACACCTAATGGGGATTTGGGAACACAAACACCCTCACTCTGAACATTCCCCCCTTCCTCCTCCTTCCCCAGCTTCATACTCCAGCCTCTGTGAAGAAAATTGGGAAGAGAGGGGCTGTGGGAATTTGTTCCTCAGGATATGTGTGCTGGGTTTTCTGGGATAAAGCCAAAGTGCCTGTACTTACTGATCCTCATCTCTCTCCAGGCTGTTGTTCACTCAGAGCCTCCAGACCTTTAGAATCTCCTCACAAGGGCTTGGCTCTTCCCACTAAACAGACATGGGCCTGAAATTAAAGTTATGGTGTCTGAATCATTAAATGATTTGGCCTCAAATCCCTGGAGACAACCTCCCTCTACAAGAGGCATCCAAAGCTGGCAGCCAGGCACAAAAACACCTTCCTAACAACTCAGGTAGTTTGGGGTTGTTATCCTTCCTCAAAGGAGCATCATTCCCTCAGATTCCAGCAAAGCTACTGTGGGAGAACAGAAGGATACGTTTCCCTCTCCATCATGCCTTGTTTGTACATCCAGAGAGGGCTTTACCACTGCTCTGGGGTGGGAAATGGTTGTTTTTAACAGGATGCAGCAACTGTGTAACTGAGGTAAAACTGTTCAGGATCGTGGAATATCCTGACTGGGAAGGGACCCACAGGATCATCAGTCCAATCCCTGGCCCTGCACAGACACCCCAACAATCCCACTCTGTCCCTCAGAGCATTGTCCAAACCCTCCTGCAGCTCTGGCAGCCTTGGGGCTGTGCCCACTGCCCTGGGGAGCCTGGGCAGTGCCCAGCCAGCCTCTGGGGGAAGAACCTTTTGCTGAGATCCAACCTGAGCCTGCCCTGACACAGCTCCAGCCATTCCCTGGGCCCTGTCCCTGCTCACACAGAGCAGAGGTTGGAGCTGCCCCTCCTGAGAAGGATGAGTTGTCCCCTCCATGCCCTCCAGGACAGTGAGAGCCGGGCACTCGGTGTACCTGGAACTGCAGAGGGAATCCCAGCAGGTAAAATGTAAGAACTTCCTGCTGGAGCCTGGCCAGCCACCACACTTCTCATCTCCTGCAGCAAGTGCTAATTCCCAAGGGGAGGTCAGAGCTCCAGCTGGAAGTGTCATTGCAAAGCAACGTCCCTGTGAGCAGCACAGACCCTCTGGCTGAGCAGGGAGAGCCTGTCACACACCTCTGTCCCCGTAACTCCCACACTGCAGCAGCACAGAATGGCTCCAGATCCATCCTGCACAGGCTCCTGTGGCGTTTCCCACATGGAAAAGCCTCTCAGAGCCCTGCTGGAGCAGCGTGTCAGGAGGGCTGGGCTGGGCTGGTCCTCCCCGAGCACAGCAGAGGAATAATTCCAGCACAGGGCTCGGGGCGGTTCACAAAGAATCCAGGGCACAAGGCTTTGTTCAAAGGAGAAATTTCCTCCTCACATAAATATCTTTCAAACCTTAAGCAAATAAATTCGCTGTTTTTCTTGTTGCACAGAACCAGGTTTTCTCAGGGCAAAGTGACAGTGGCTCAGTTCCTACAGAAATCCGGGGTTTGTCCTGTCCCAGCTCAGGGGTTCTCACTGGGGAGAGAGGAGGAGCACACCCAGCTCTCCACATGGGCACACACGGGTCACCTGCCCCAGGCCTGGGGGGGTTCTGGCACTGCAGAGCAGTTTGGATCTCTGGGATAATCCCTGCACACACTGAGGTGTCCTTGTTATCCCGCAGGAGAGTCACAGGGTTGGGAGGGACCTTAAAGCTCATCCATTCCACCCCCTGCCATGGGCAGGGACATCTCCCACTAGCCCAGGTTGCTCCAAGACTCCTCCAACCTGGCCTTGGACACTTCCAGGGATCCAGGGGCAGCCACAGCTTCTCTGGGCAACCTGGGCCAGGGCCTCACCATCCTCACAGGGAACAATTCCTTCCCAATCTCCCATCTCTCCCTGCCCTTTGGCAGTGGGAAGCCATTCCCTGTGTCCTGTCCCTCCATCCCTTGTCCCCAGTCCCTCTCCAGCTCTCCTGGAGCCCCTTTAGGCCCTGCAAGGGGCTCTCAGCTCTCCCTGGAGCCTTCTCTTCTCCAGGGGAACCCCCCCCAGCTCTCCCAGCCTGGCTCCAGAGCAGAGGGGCTCCAGCCCTGGCAGCATCTCTGGTGCCTCCTCTGGACTCTCTCCAGCAGCTCCACGTCCTCCCTGTGCTGTTCCCAGGGCTGGACACTGTTCCCACTGGGATCTCACCTGAGAGGGGCAGAGGAGGAGGTACCAAAGCTCCTCAGCAATAACCCAACAGCTGCTTTCACCAAGGCATTGACAGACACACAGGACACTCCCAGGTCCATCCAGGAAGGATGAACTGGAGCTGGAGCCCACCCTGGCTCCCACAGCAGCCTCCAGACCATCCTTCTCCCAGTTTCCCACAAAACACTCACTGTAGGCTCACAAAATAAATTTAAAAAAAAAAATGAATAATTAAAAAGCAAACTGTATCTTGGAGTTTAACAGCTACAAGGGAGAACGTTCAGCCACAAAAGGTATGGCTTTAATAATTAATCTGTGCTGCTTTATTTAGCACAGAAGCAACTGCCTTAGATCAGAATTAAAGCCTGGTAAACGAGTGCCTTGAAAATGGCCACTCCAAAAAGTGGGATAAAAACTTAGTCACAAAGAGAAGGGGGGGGGGGGAAAAGTTCTACAAAAGCCAAACATGAGTAGAACTGGGAAAAGGCTTAAGGAAAAAAAAAAAAAAAAAAAAAAAAAAAAAAAAAAAAAACCACACGTGAAAATTTTCTTCTTGTTTTCACAGAGTGGACGAGACCCTCATGGATTTATCCATCACTCTGCTGGAATGTCACTCCCAGCTGGAGGAAAAGCAGCTCTCTGGGCTGGAAGGAGAGGAGGCAGCAGAATGTCCCTCGCCACAGGAAGCTGAAGGGAGGAGAGAGGGGCAGAGCACACAATAAATAGCACTAGAAAGAGGAAGAGAACTTATTTTTCTTGATGACTTCCCAGTGCATTAATAAAACCTGCTTACTTTGTTTGCTCCTCGGACTTGTTTGCAAACCCAGTCACCACAACACTGGAAAACATGGCAAAAAACACACTAATCCTGATTTCCACCTCCCTTACCCCGAACTACAGGAGTGTAAAGGAGAGAGAAGCAGAAATAGCTACACATTTGTAGCAATAATTTAATTTTCATAACAATTTGCAGCATGGCTAGAAATTTTCGGTGTTTATTTGGGTGTAATGTACCTTTTTTTAGTTCCCAAGGCTGGGCCTGGAAGCACAACAACCTTCTGGTTTCAAGAATTGCTGCAGAACTTCTCCAAAACGCTTCTCCTCTGCAGCCTGTGCAACGCCAACATGGAAAACACAGCCTGGGAGCCCCCCAAAATGAAAAAGAAAGACCAAAAATGTGAATGTGCTGCCAGGAATCACTCACCTCGGATCAACTCTCCCCCTCCTGAGCTTGGAAATCACTGCTGAGCTTCACCTGGGAGGGTGTTCAGGCAGCAGTGGAGTCAGGGTGGGATTTAAGCCCAGCCTAAGGACACCGTTCTCAAGCTGCAGTTTAACTCAAGCATCCATTGAAACAGTTTTATGGTACTTTTTGAGTAATTTTATTTGCTTAACCAATCTCCAGAACCTTATTTCGAGATGTCTTTTTTCCCCCCTACATTTTCAATTATCGTGTAGCCATCGCTGCACATCATTTGCTGCGCTCTCAAAACCAATTCCAAAGTCAATATAGATGGTAATCAAGTGGAAAAAAAATACTGAAAAAATAAAGATATACCCCCCCCCCCAACAGAGGAAAACTGAAGGCCTATAACTGTGTTGCTGCCTTAATGTTAAAATAAAATAAAATTGGCTATTTCCCCCCTCTTGCTGTTCCTCAAGAGGAGCTGATGCAAAAGGCACGTTGTAAATCAAGCCCAGGCTGCACGTGGGAGAGGTGGGACTGGAAAAAACAGGGATATCCCAGCCTCAGATGGAGGGGGAAAAGCAGAGGGTGCTTGAGAACCACGAGCTGGGGTTGTGAGGAATGAAATATTTTGTGCAGGACTGCAGGGATTAGAAGGAATTAGATATTGTGTGCAGGATTGCAGGGATTAGAAGGAATGGAATATTTGTGCAGGATTGCAGGGATTATAAAGAATTAAATATTTCTGCAGGATTGCAGGGGATATAAGGAATGAAATAGGTGTGCAGGACTGCAGAGATTAGAAGGAATTAAATATTGTGTGCAGGATTAGAAGGAATGAAATATTGTGTGCAGGATTGCAGGGATTATAAAGAATGAAATAGGTGTGCAGGATTGCAGGGATTAGAAGAAATGGAATACTGTGTGCAGAACTGCAGGGATTAGAAGGAATTAAATGTTTTGTGCAGGATTGCAGGGATTAGAAGGAATGAAATATTTGTGCAGGACTGCAGGAATTATAAAGAATTAAATATTGTGTGCAGGACTGCAGGGATTATAAAGAATTAAATATTGTGTGCAGGACTGCAGGGATTAGAAGGAATTAAATATTGTGTGCAGGACTGCTGGGATTAGAAGGAATGAAATATTGTGTGCAGGATTGCAGGAAGCATTGCATGGAGGATTAATGCTGGAGAAGACAGAATTCCAGAGCCCCAGATCCAGCAGGGAACACTAAGTGGAATATTCCCAGTCTTTCCCTGGGACTGGTCCCCTCCTTTGTGGCAGCTGTGGAAGAAGAGGCAGCACTGGTTGCAAAGGGGAGGAGTTTTCCTCATGAGATAATTCTGCTCATGAGAAATAAATTAGAACCATTTGGAAAATAGGGTGTGTAAGTTATTACTGCCCCAGGGCAGCAGGAAATTATGAGAATAACAGTGTGTGCCTGTCTTTGGCTGTTATTTACCTTGGCATCCATGAGCCATGTGGAGTTGCCAGAGCAACTTCCACACCACACAAAAGCTCCATGTGCGTTGTTTCCCCCTCACAGACAGAGATCCCCCC
Organism: Pseudopipra pipra; assembly: GCF_036250125.1. NCBI lineage: Eukaryota > Metazoa > Chordata > Aves > Passeriformes > Pipridae > Pseudopipra > Pseudopipra pipra. The sequence continues at coordinate 2,298,736 of NC_087566.1, read as the reverse complement.
CAAAAATTGGGATAACAGGGTGATTTTGATAAGGAATCCTGGAAGTAGCAGCCTCGGGACGAGTCTCCATCTTTTTCTGGAGCAAATAAATAACTCCTTTGGCTGAAAAAATGTTCATTTCTGCCCCAATCCTGAGTAATACAGGTGCCTTTGGGTGGAGTCTGAGCATTATCACACATTCTTAACACACCTTTTCCAGCAGTTCTTGTCACAGGTGAATCCTGCACTGGATGTGAACCCTCAGTAAATCCAATTTCAGCTCAGACATCCCCTCCATCCTCTGTTTTCAGCCAGCGATGACCCAAACATTTGCAAAGTCTAAACCAGAAAAGACACTGAAAACCATAAAAAGGGGAAAAAACCAGAACAGGGAGAAAAGCACAAAAAACCAAATCAAACCAAACCAACAACAAAAAAAAAAAAAAAAAAAAAAAAAAAAAAAAAAACCACAAAAAAAAGCCCAAAAGAATAATAATTTCATTAATCCCCGGGGGGTTTTTTATTTTGTTTTATAAATGTCCTTGCCATTATCCAGGGGCAGAACTGACCTGGGCACCCCTGATTTACACTGTACTGAGGCACCAAAGGGCCTGGCAGCTTCTCTTAAAGGTCTCACGTGGTTATTAATTTAATCCAGGAACCAGAGGGCTCAAAACTCGATCAATTTTTTATTAATTTATTCTGAATATTTACAGGCAGGTAAAACATTATGATTTAGACAGATTCCCAAATTTACAAGATACACCCCCACACTTTATAGTTTGGAATACACAGCTGGGGATCTCGAGGGTGCTCCTGCAGCTGCTCCTGCAGGACAAAGCCACTCTGCAGAGAAACTTTGGGCAAAACCAGGCAAAACCAGGGAGACATGCTAAAAAATGAAGTGGGATGGAGCAGGAGCCGAGAGGAAAAAGAGACAACAAAGGCAGCTGCTGGAGATGGAGCAGAGTTTTACATCTAATAACTCTCCAGGGGTGTGAGGTGGTCGAGGGGAGGAAAATGCCCTGAGCTGTGAGTGGTTTATGGCCGAGGACTGAGCATCCAACAATATCCAACAACATCCAACAATGGCCAGGGGGTGTATCCTGCAGTGCCACAGGACACCCACAATTCCAGGGCTGCAGCTCCCTCCGAATTCCCCGAGCTGGGGGATGCAGAGGACAAGCACACAGAGCAGATGTTGGTGAGAGAGGGGCAAAGGTCAGAGCTCCAAACCTGGGGTGGCAGGGAGAGGAATTCCAACCTCACTGCACCAGGGCAGCCCCAAAGGGCAGATCCCAAAGCCCAGCACCTCCTGGGAAACCTGCACCAGCTGGATAAAGCTGGGATGGAACTCAAACATTTATAGGGGAAGAGATTTTTGTCTCTTTGGTATAAATTCTCAATAACACCAGGGAGCAAGGCCATCCTCAGAGTTATGTTGTTCATCCTAATAAAACCACTGGGATTCTGAGCAGCAAAAGGGACACACGAGCAGGAGTCCAGTGAAAGAGATAAATCGGTTTTTGCAACAATTTTTCATTAATTATTCTCACACAAAGTTCGTTTTCCCCTGAGTCTCTGAACTTTATTCCCCATTTTGTGTCTGACCTCAGGATCTCCACGTAGTTTAGAAAAATTAGCCAGTCAGAAAGCAGATGGAGGACATTAATACGAATAAATAACTTGGGTTTTGGTGGGGGGTTTTTTTCCATTTGGGTTTTGTTTTTGTTTGTTGTGCTGTGGGGTTTTTTTGTGACTCTCCCCCGAGCATTCACCATGTGTGGTATTTGGTTTTTTTGTTTTCCTTGTTGCCCACCACAAGAGCTGTTGGATGGGGGTGAGTGTGAGTGCTTTGTCCACTCTCGAGGTTCTGTAATGAATCTCTCAGTTTTACAATGTTTTCTTAAAGCTCTTGTTTCTGTGGCCACGTGACTGTCTGGAACTTTTGTTTTAGGGGAATAAAAAGTAAGTTTCTTACATTTATTTCTTTTTTTCTTGCTGCGGAGAACAGGGAGAAAAGCACAAAAAATTAAACCAAAACAAACAAAAAAACCCCAAACAAACAAAAAAAACAAAACAAAACAAAAAGAATCACAGTTTCATTAATCCCATGGTTTTTTTTTTTATTTTGTTTTATAAATGTCCTTGCCATAATCCAGTTTAAAAAGTATCACTCAGGAAGCAGATATTTGTGGAAGGACAGCACAAGATCAGAGCTCCAAACCTAAGGTGAATGTAGGTGGGCAGTTGGAGTGCAATATAAAACCAAATGAATATTTCACGAAACATGCCAATGGCAACAGCAGGATTTAGTTTTCCAGGAAGGTACAAACCTCCAGGAGACAATTCTGTGAGCTGGGGAGACTCCTGGGGTGATTCTGCAGCAGCTCCAGCTCCCCTGGGAAATCCTGAGCACAAGGAGTGTCACTGAGCTCAGCTTGGGGTAACCGAGCCCCCAAAAACCTTCCCTGGGGTTTGGGAGGGTGTAAATTGGGCACCACAAAGGTGACCTCAAACATCCTTGAAGTCCTTGAAAAGAGGGAGGATCCCTTTCCTGGTGGCCTGGGCTCTTTGGACATGGAAGAATTGTGGGTGGGAAGAAGAGAAGGGAGATGGCACAGGCACCTCTGTGCTTGCCCAGGGCTGGCACAGAGCGTGTCTGCTGCAGGTAAGCCAGTCTGTGACTTTGGTTCCTCCTTTATGAGGTGAAGATGGTAAATGTTGACTTCACAGGATTCCCAGCACATTCCCAGAGCAGTTCTGAGATCTTCTCAGAAGGATATTCCAGCCCTGAGACTGCAGCCCCCCTGTCTCCCTTCTCAGAGAGGCTGATTTCAGCCCTGCTGTGTCCCAGCCCCAGGGCAGGGCCCGGCCCTGTGCTGGCACTGCTGGGGCACCTCCAGCCCTGGGGGCACTTCTGGGACCCTCAGACAAGAGACACTGAGGGGCTGGAGCGTGTGCAGGGAAGGGAACGGAGCTGGGAAGGGGCTGGAGCAGCAGGAGGGGCTGAGGGAGCTGGGGGGGCTCAGCCTGGAGCAAAGGAGGCTCAGGGGGGACCTTCTGGCTCTGCAACCCCCTGACAGGAGGGGGGAGCTGGGGGGGGGTCGGGCTCTGCTCCCAGGGAACAAGGGACAGGAGGAGAGGGAACGGCCTCCAGCTGTGCCAGGGGAGGTTTAGACTGGATATTAGGGATAATTCCTTCCTGGAAAGGGCTGCCCAGCCCTGGCACAGCTGCCCAGGGCAGGGGTGGAGTCCCCATCCCTGGGGGGATTTAAAACCATGTGGATGTGGCCCTTGAGGACGTGGGTCAGTGGTGGCCTTGGCAGTGCTGGGGAAGGGTTGGACTCGAAGATCTCCAAGGTCTTTTCCACCCTTGATTATTCCATGAGTGTGATGTGCAGCCCTTGCCAGGCTGGAGAACACAGTGTGACTCCTGCGCTCTCCGAGGCCAAAATTACCCTCCTCCCACTGTGCCAAATCAATGGGAATGCTGCAGGGACCCGAGGCTCCCGCTGGGAAACACTCACAGTGCCATTTACTGACAGAAAGGGGACACTTTTGTGCCTCTAACCTGCAACTAAGGGGACAGGCAGGGCAGGGCGAGGGGAGGGAGCCCACGAGGAGCTCCTGGAACAGGGGCTGTGGGAGCTCCCCTGCCAGCACAGCTCCTGCTGCAAGTGGGAAGGACCAGGTGAGGCATCGAGTGGGCTGGATGCTCATCTCAAACGGCAACTGCACCTTTAAAGGCAGTTCCTGAATTATTCCCGTTCACACGGAGAGAGCCGGAGCCTGGAGCTCAGTGGGAAGCTCTGGTGGCTGAGGGTGGAATTCGAGGCAGCCCTGCAAAGCTGCCGAGCAGATTCCTTGGAAACGCCCGCGAAGGGAAGGATCTGTTGTTGGATGGAGGTGATTTTTGGACCAAGGCAAAGATCCAGTGGGCTGGGCTGGAGGTGACCCCCCCAGCTGCAGTGGAATTCAAACCCCTCAAGCTCCCTGCTGCACACGCTGAGGAAGGGCTCTCTTCTCCTGTCCTGGATTTAGGGATCACAAGCATTCCAGAGCAGCAGCCAGCCGGGAAGGACAGGCAGGCACTGAAAGCTGCCCACAGGCTGCTGGGCTGATCCCTGATCCTGTCCTCTGTCCTGGAAATCCCAGAGTTCATTATCCTTTCACAGGAGAAGAGCAGCAATAAGATAGGGAAGAAAATGTCAAAACTGATTTTGCCTAAATTGATTTTAAGGGCAGACTCCCACTGCACTGTCCTTGTGTTTTTCTCCCCATGCCTTTGTCATCCTGCTCACTCTTGGGGTGGGGGGGGGGTGGGGGGAAAATATCATTTTGAATGCATAAAAGCCAGACCATGGGGAAGAATTTAATCAGGATTTACATCAACAATGGTCATAACCCAAACATCACTTTTTTGTGGGTTTTTTTGTTTGTTCTGTTTTGGGGGTTTTGGATGGTTGGGGTTTTTTTGGCTAGTCTATCAGTATTTTTTTATTTTGTATTTAACACAAAGACCCAGCTCCTGGAATCAAGAAATTACTTACCAGTCTTCCCTGTCAATTGGAAGATTGTAGGAAAATCCAGAAAACTGAACCCTAAGGGCCATCCAGCAAGTGAAAGGAATCCTGAACAATCTCTTTGTTCCTGGGATCTGATTTATGACTTTGGTACACTTTGAATGGTCCATAGTCATGCAAAGAAATGAAGCTGGAGTTCTTCCTCTCCTATAAAATTTGGCTTGTAAATCAGTCTGAAGGAGTGGGACTGCAATGTTCTAGGTTTTTCCTGTGCAAGTTTTAAGCTAAAATATTCAGCCCTTTCCAGAAATGATTCCTACATGGAATCAGGGTACACAAAACTCCTCCTTTTTGTTTCTATGCACCCTTAGAGTTCAAACTCTCAGCCGAGAACCTACAAACACCAAAGCTTAGTCAATAATGATGTATTTTAATTAGATTATCAGCTCTAAGACAAAGATAAATGTTCTAACTGATGCTGGAAATGGTGTGGCCAAACATCCAGGAATTATCATGTCAAGTGCATTGGAATTAAGAATTACAGCATCCTCACAAAAGCATGGCAAGAAACAATGATATGAGGAGGTAATAACTCAGACTGGTTCACCATGAAATTTCCTGGCACTAAGGAGAACAAAAAGCTGGACTTGAAAACAACATCAGTGCTGTTTTTCCATGAGGATCCCTTTGTTTCCTCACCCCATATGAACCCCTCCACGTGGCAGAGCCCCCGTTGTGCTCCCGCAGGATCCCTCCAGCCAGGAATCCTCTGTGTCCCACCTCTCCCCTGACTCTGGGGTGGATAAAAGACGAGCCCTGGTACAGCCCATTCGTGGTGGTTCTCTCCTCTGCAACCAACAGGAGACTCAGGATCCAAGGGATGCACGTTAAGGATCGAAAAGAAACAAACCCAACCTCCTCAAAACTGCAAACAGAACCCTCCTCAAGAGAACCAAACAATTATTCTTGTGCTGGTCACAGAGCAAGGGCAAACCCCAGCCAGCCCCAGAGGGCCTGAATCACCCCAGCTGATGGAAGTGTTAAAACCTTTCCCCTTTTTAGAACAGTGGCAGAAATGATGGCCTGGCTGAGAAGGGCTGTCCCACCCCTCAGGTGAAAAGCAGGAACATTCACCTCCAGTTTCCTTCTTGGTGAGACTGATCTTTGTGGGGAAGGGAGGGAATTGAAGATGCAAGTCCCCTGAGGTTCTCCCAGCTATCCTTGAATATCCTTCATTATACTAAGTTTTAGCTTTAATTCTTCCCTGGTAAGTGGATTTTAATGTATTTTCAGTTGCCAGTCATATTCCTGTGTGGAGGAAAGAGGGATGACTTCAGAGGAGGGATGGGGGTGCAAAGGTGACCAGGACTTGTTGTACCCACTAACACAAAAAACTGAGGGGCAGGTACAGGGCTGCTCCCAGTGTGGAGGAGCCACTGGGATGAGCTGATGGATTGCCATGGGAGTGATTCTTGTCTCCCCTGTTTCTCATCTCTACAGTTAATTCTGACACGTAAAGTGCAGCCACCTGTGGCTCCATCCTGCCAGTGATTCTGTACAACAGCAGCACACCAGGAGATCAAAGTGAGCACCAAATGCAGCCCTGGAGCTTTGCTCTGGACTAGGCTCAGCCTGGTGCCTGGGCTGAGGCCCTGCTGCAAGTTTGGTTCCATGGATACTCCTGGTTTGGGTCTTTACATCCCAGCTGGGGGTTGTGCTGCTCCTAAAGCAGGATTTTTGTGGAAGTGCCTCCGAAAGAAGCCAAGTTAATGCATTCAAAATTCACTCCAGAGCAGGGAAAGCAGAAGGGATTAAGGGACTCCCTTCAAAACTGCCCCAAATCAAACACTAACTCAGGAAAAGCCTCTTTCAGCTGGAAAACCATCACTGAGGCAGGGGCTCATTATCACACCTACAGCCATCCCAGGCACTACCAGCAGCTCTGTGCCTTCCAACGTGCTCCTTAATTTCCTTAAGTCCCATGAAAACCCTTCCCCAAACGCAGGGAAGCCTCAGATCCCACCCAATGGGTGGGTGGTTTGTGGTAAACCCGTGTCTGGACATTCCTTCCCTGAGCCACGGGGAGAAGGACTATTTTAAAAAGCACTTGGATACATTCCCTGGCCATGCACAGGATGTGAGGACTCCAGACATCCCAGTCTGGGCTGTGCTTGGTGACCCTCAGATGTAGGAATCCCTGTCCAAGGGAGTGTGGAGGTGACTCTGAGCAGGGATCACCCACTGAGGAGAAAACAGGACACAGAGGTGGAGCAGGTCTGCAGTTCTTCTTCCGTTAATCCTGGTGGATCAAGGAGTTCTGCTTCTACAGCAGAACTGATCTGCTCAGAATTCCCCCTGGAATTCCTCCAAGGCAGCAGTGCCCACAGGAATCCCACCACAGCCAGGACCTTCAGCCCCAAACCTGTCCCATAACTGCCCATGGCAACATGAGGAGCCAACCCAGACAGACTCTGAGAGGCTCCAAAGACCAAACCCCATGTGAGGACCCACCCAGCAAAGGTGCCACATCCATGGAAAAGCTGGCATGACTTTGAGTCTTTGCTGCCTTTGCTTCCTCAGCAATTAGCTGGTTTTTGGACAAAGGTACATATTTGCACTGCACAAGACACTGCTGGGGGAGCACAGGCTGAAACCCTTCCTTGGCAAAACCTCCTTTGGAGCTTCCAAAAGGTTCTAGATGTGAAGAGAAGATTAAGACACATTTTTCACCATAACAAGACAAAGGCTTATCTCTTAAAAAAAAAAATCTATAAAATGTTACCTGCCCCTGAGAGGGGAGAGACAGCAGAACCTCCACATCTGAGGCTGTGCCAGTGATCCTGTGCAGGATTCTGTGCTGCTGAACGTTCTCCCTCCAGCAGCAGCAGCTCCCACAGCACTGAAGGGCAACTGCTCTGCTTTAACACTGGCCTTGCTGAACTGTCTGTGCTTGTCAGACACGAGATGAGACCCCAGACAGGAGCCTTTCAGGACAACTCCCTCCCACTCCCCTCCAGACCTGCTCCCAGCTCAGATCTTCTCAGTGTTCCTCCTGTCCAACCCAATCAGAGTCCAATGCTCCCTTTTCATCCTTCCACATGACAGGGAACTGGGCAAGAGGAGCTGAGGGGGCAAAGGAAGGAGGATGCTTTTGTGTGCATTGAAATGAGAGGGGAGAGGGAATGTTCTGCTACTCTGTGTAATTTTTTTTTTAAATCCCTTCATAAACCTCAGCTATTTTCCCCAACTAATTTAAGAGCCTCCTTTTTTTTTTTTTTTTTTTTCACCTATAAGAAACTCCCAAAGGCTGTAATCTGTTATTTCTGGTGCATCCTGGTATTCCTCAGGTCTGAGCTCCTTTTCTTCGCTGCCACTACCCACTGGTACACCAAAAAAAGATCCCTTTCCTTCAGGGCACACAATCACTGCTTTCCCATTTTTTTTTTTCCCCTAAGAAAATCCCAAACATGTTTCTTTCATGCATCCCTCAATTGCTGATTAACAACTAACTACTCCCACTCTGGAATATCAGTGTATTCCTGGTGTGCCGTGCAGCAGGCTGAGGCTGTAAATTCCTCCAGGCAGGCATCTGCTTAACCTCCGTGCTCTAAAAAGATGGAGATTGGGTCAGACTGATTTTTTTTTTTTATTTTCAGCCGAGGGGGAGCCGGGCAGAAAGGAATAAAGAACAAAATAAAAGAACCATAAGATAAGGGTGAAAAGGGGAAACAAAGCACAGCAGAACGAAGGTAAGAAAGGAGAAATGAAAACACAGGGATTGCTGGAGAGTGGGGATAGGGAGTGAGTTAATACATCTGATGAAAATGCAACATTAGCAAGCACAGTGTGATTTGACAAGTGTGAACAAGCCTCCACCAATGTTAAAAAGCACTACATCTGGCAATGTGTCAATGTTTAGGCAGCACTTCCCTTCCCCTTCCCAGGCTGGGATTCTGCATTCTCGATGTTCCCTCGGATCCACTCCCAGGCTGCTCAGGTCTCCAGGGGAGCGTTTGCCGGGTGGGTTGGGCGGGGAGCAGGTACAAATCGGTGGTAATTACAGGCACCCTCATTCTCTCTCTCTCTCTCTCTCCAGGTTACAAAAGGAAAGATCAGCAAAACATTGCAAAACGCTGCTCTGCCCCTAAACGCAGGGAATCCCTGAGAGCAGGAAGGCTGGGGTTACCCAGACAGCATCTCACCCACCTTTCCCCCCCGTGCACCTTCCTTTTGCTCCAGCAAATTCACGGCAGTGAGAGCACCTGTGTTCTGGAAACGGCAACAGTGCTGGGGCACCAAATTCACGGCAGTGAGAGCACCTGTGTTCTGGAAACAGCAACAGTGCTGGGGCACCAAATACACGGCAGTGAGAGCACCTGTGTTCTGGAAACAGCAACAGTGCTGGGGCACCAAACACACGGCAGTGAGAGCACCTGTCTTGGAAACAGCAACAGTGCTGGGGCACCAAATTCGGCTGCTGCAGAATCTTTAACTGGGGCAGGACACGCATGTGGAAGGAATGTTCAAATCTCTCACAACTTGCTCTCAGAGCCCGTGCTGGTGTTTGCCTGCAGGAGAAGCAGGATCCACGTGCAGACTGGATGTCGGGCTCGGCAGAACGTCATCAGGATGCACAGACACCAAACCCTCGCTGAGAACGACACGGGATCGACCTGCTAAAGAGCACCAGTTAAAATGTTCACACGCTGTTTTCACGGACACAGAACTCCTGGAGTAGCTACATCTTAACTGGTGCTCTTTAGCAGGTCCATCCTGTGTCGTTCTCAGCGAGGGTTGGAGCATTTTAACTGTGTTCAACCACAAAATGTTGTTCTTTTTCTACCTGTGGGTCCATCCTTGCTGCAGGTCCCACCCTCGTATCTCAACACAAACTAGAAACCTCTGTATTTAATAACATAAATCCCCCAATCCCTTGTGATATTAGATTTGATTACGGAAGCAAAACACGAATCCCCAACCCTTCGTTCTGCTGATGATTGTGTTGCTGTGGGTCTGGCTGTTTAAAATTGACAAACTTCCTGTTACTTCTCAAGCTTTTGCTCCTGCAAAGCTCCAAGGAGCAGATTGTTGTTCCTCCTCATATGCCGGAGCATTTGGAAGCCATCAGTCACTTGGAGGGGGAGACAAGAAAGGAAATTCCCAAGATTTTGCACGTTGGGACAAATTCAGTCCCTGATTAACAGGTGCAAAGAGTTGTTGTTTTTGCCAGCTTTATTCTTGCTTCTAGCAGGACAGAGCTGCAAATTCCTGGGCCCAATAAAGCAGATTTATCATCCAGATAAAAATAGTTCCTTTCTCCTCTGCACTGTGTGTCCTGTGCTGCCGAGGAACTCTCCAAAATTCTTTTGTTTTTCGCCATAAAACGGTTCCCGTGGCAACACCATCTGATGTCACAGCAACAACACACGTGAGGTCATAAATCCCTCAGAGGGAAAAATGAACCCACAAAGGAGGCTCCAAACTTTACCCAACTGTGACATGAGGTCAATATTGCCACCTTTGTTCTGTACAACTAGTTTCACTCTCTTTCTTCCTTCTTTTTTGTTGTGGGTTTTTTTTTCCCCTCCCCCTAAATATTTTATTAAAGAAATAAAAAAAAAAAAGAAAAAAAAAGTGGAAAGATTTGTCCCAGGAATTTCCTGTTGGCTGTTGTCCAGAAGGCAGAGAACACCAGCAATAATGTGAACAATGCAGATTTCTCCTAGGCTTGCCTGGAGCACCATTCCAAGCCCTTCTCCAAGTTGGCTGGAACATGACAGTGCTCTGGAGAGGTTACTGGGCTCCACAGCCAGAGGTTTGTGCTGAGACATTCCAGTTCCTCTCCTGCTCCTTATCCATTTTCCAGCTTCCAAGTTACAGGAATCCAACATGAAATAAAACATCCCACTGCCACCCAGTGAGGAATCCTTCACAGAGCTGCCTTTGCAAGGATAAAACACGGGCTTGGGTCTGGTGCAGGATGAAATGCAGGACAAGGCCAAATATTACATCAGTGGTCAGTTCCAGGCGTTGGAAAGGGAAGAAAACCTGCAGGAATTCAGGAGCTGGGAAATATTTCCTCACTATTTTTTCCCTGACCAGATTTTTTTTTTCCCTTTTCCACCCCTTGGCAGGACCTTTCCATTTTCCTCTCCTGTTACCCACTGCCCCCAAGCACCCTAAGATCCATCCATGAAGTTGTTCAGAGAGTTTAAACAAGGAATTGGGCAGCTCATGGAGAATCTGCCTCACGAGCCAAGAGGGAGACACCAGCAGCCTTTCAGGTCATGTGATTGAGACTTTAAGGCCTGAATTTTTAATGTGTTTTATACATTAATGCATATTTAAGAGGACAGATGTGTTTTTCACAGCTTCCATCCGAGGATCTCAAAACATTTCTAAATGAGTTTCCAGTTTAAGCTTCCCTTTTCCACGAGGCAATGGAAGGGATGTTCTACCACTGAGAGACATCCAAGCTCCCAAACGGAGCATGGCAGCAAAATAAACGGTGTTGTTGAGTCCAAACATCCCAAAGTTATGAGTCAGGAACTTGAAAAAGGTACTTGCTTAAATTACAGACTATATTGAAAAGGATACACTTTTAAATTACCTTTTCTTTCCCAGACTTGCTGAGTGGCTGGTTCAAGCTTTTCCCCAGCTGAGAAAACTCAGAGTTTGTGCCCTTTATGGAGTGAAGTGGAGTTCATATGTTTGCATTAGTGCAGGAGCTGGGACTTCCTGAAAATACAGCTATCCTGAGACTCCATAAAATCAGGAGAGCTGGCAGCACTGAGCTGGGGACAGGAAGGAATGAGTGGTGGTGCTGTCCCTCAGAACTCCAGGGGTAGGGAGCACACAGTTCCTGAGGGGAGGATTTACACCAGGCTGGGCTCAAATTCGCTGCCTGGAAAAGGAAAGTATCTTGTGAGCAGAAGAGCAGAAGTTCCCAGGTGTGGGATACATCCTGATCCCCAAATCCCTCGTGCTGCAGGGTCTCCTGGAGCTGTGCAGGAGCTGCAGGGCAGGACTGGCTCCAGGAATACCTCCTACTCTGCCTCAGCTTCCTGCAGTGTTTGGCATCCACCTGGGAAAACACTGACTCGGGAAAAGGGACCAGGAGCACAGCCCAGGCCGGGGCTGGTACACCGGGGGGATGGAATACAGGCAGGGGATACAGGCAGGGGATACAGGCAGGGGATACAGGCAGGGGATACAGGCAGGGGATACAGGCAGGGAATACAGGCAGGGAGTATAGTCAGGGAGTATAATCAGGGAATAGAGTCATAGGATATAGGCAGGGATTATAATCAGATAGTGTAGTCAGGGAATATAGGCATGGAATATAATCAGGGAATATAGCTGGGAATAGAGTCAGTGTTATAAGTTACAGGAAGTATATATTCATATATATATATGAATATATAGGAAGTTATAGGTTATAAGAAGTATAGTCAGGGAATATAGGCAGGGAATACAGTCAAGGAATATAGGCAGGGAATACAGTCAAGGAATATAGGCAGGGAATATAGGCAGGGATTATAATCAGGCAATACAGGCAGGAAATATAGGCAGGGAATATAGTCAACAAATATAAACAGGGAATATAGTCACGGAATATAGCCTGGGAGTATAGTCAGGGAATATAGCCAGGGAGTATAGTCAGGGAATATAATCAGGGAATACAGTCAAGGAATATAGTCAGGGAATACAAGCAGGGAATATAGGCTGGGAATTCAGTCAGGGAATATAGGCAGGGATTATAGTCAGGGAATATAAGCAGGGAATATAGTCAGGGAGCACAGCCATGCAAAGCACTTCAGTCACTGCCAGTGGCCAGTCCAGACACCCCCCCAAACACCCACTGAGTGGGTGGCAGTGAAATCCTCTGTCCCACAGCTCTGTGCCTGCAGGGACACATCCCTTTTCCGTAACAACTGAACTTCCTGGCAAGGGGGAAGTGGATGGTGGTGAAAGTGGATCTCGGAACGCTCTGCGTGGGCAGCAGAATTCCAGGCAGGGCTGCTGCCATCCTTGGGATGTTGGCAGCACAGGGGAATTACCAGGGATGACCTAAGAGTGCTATATATACTCACACCACATATGTGGTCATGGAAACCACCACGAAACTGCTGTATTTTCAAAACCACGATATAAATTTCAAACTATTACATAAAGTGGCTTTATACTTTTCCCTGCCAGGGTGCACTGGCCTCCTTCTATACCATTCCCAGCATAGTTACTATAGTAACTAATGCATTGCAAAAGACAGGGAGAGGCTAAAAAGAACTTTAAAAATTCCTTAAAACTGTGCCTGCCTTCTTCACACCGTGTTTTTAGGGTTTGTAGAGACACTTCCTTTGCTTTCCATGATTTTTTTTATGGCCGTTTGTTTGGAGCTGCTGGCACCACCTCACTCAGGATCCCGGCATTTAAATTCCCCTAAAATGTTCAGCCCAGCAGTTCCTTGGCCCCCCCCAGCACTGCCTGACCCAGGCTGCCCAAAACAAAGGTTTCATCCCCTTCATCAGCACACGACAAGAATTCCCTCCCCCCTCCAGCTGAGGCCGCCGAGCTTTCGGATCCACGGACGTTTCCACAGCTCGTACCCAACGATCGTCTCCGGGAGGAGAGATGAGCTTCTGGAACCCGTGAAGAGTTGAAACATTTCACATTTTCCGAGTTCCATGTGCAAAGCAACTGCCTTTGGCTCCGGCAGAGCGGTGTGGGAGTGACGGAGCGACACCCAAAGTCGCAGAAACTGTTGCATAACACACGTCCTAGAGAGGAGAAACCTCGCCGGGGGCTCTCCAAAGGCAGGGAATAAAGGACTTTGAGGCACCAGTTACCCCTGTGCAGGTGCATGTTCGTGCAGGGCAGGCTGGTTTTCCACTGCCACACGCAAATCCTCGTGGAAAATCATTCCTGGGTTCAGCCCAGTGCCACTGCAGAGCCACAGGGTGCAAACCAGCCATGGGACAGCAAAACAGGCACAAAACCAGGAGGGGCTTCCACCAAATCAACATTCCAGCGCCTAAGGATATTCCTGATATTCCTGGATATTCCTGGTATTCCTAGAGCTCGCTCTCTCTATCAAAGGAGCTGAGGAAAGAGAACTGCTGACATTGTTTTAACAGCAAAGCCACCACCTGCTATTTTTTGGTCTAAATGTTCTACTCTTCGGTGTCTCCACGACACCATCAGGGAAAGCCACTGTCCCCACCGGGTCCTGCAGAGTCATTCCAGGGATGCTTCCTGTGCCTGACACTTCCCAAACACCATTTCTCCTGCTCTTCACGTTCTCTAAAAAGTTTCTCCTCAAAAAGTCTCCTGGGGCTGGGTAGGTTGAGCCACCAGCTTTCCAAGGATTCTGGCAGCTGCTCAGAAGTCCCACGTGCACCACAGCAGTGACCCCCTTCGGCTCCCAGGCAGCCAAAGGACACCTGGAAAACTGCCAGGACAAGCAGTCAGAGAATAAAAACACAGCAAACCGTTTTTTAAGACCTTCTTTCATTTTGTGAATATTTTGCGAGCCCCAAAAAAACAAGTGAAGTTCAAAAATAAAGGGTTTGCCACTGGTTATTTGGGAAGGGGAAGGGGAAGGGGAAGGGAAAAGAGAAATCTCCTACCCACTGAACTAATAGCTGTACAAACAGACCTGGAACAACTGAGGAGGGAAGGACTGCCCAGAAACTTGACTCTCAGCCCTTGTCCCCTCCTTATCCAGAAACTCAGTGGTCGATTGCAGAATTTTAGGAAGCAACAAAGCAATTGAATTTCCCAATCAGCCAAACTAAAGCACCTCGAGAGCAGCCACCAAAGAGTTCTAAGCTTTTCCCGGTGAACCTGAATTGACAAGTTCACCTGTATTTCTCATTCCTTTTGATTTTCCCCCCTTTCCCTCAACACACAGCCAAGACAGCACACACTCTTCAGACAGCCTAATATTTTTTTAATCAAAAGGAAATTAAAGAAGAGGCAATGATGTACATTCCTTCTGGGGAAAGGAGAAGCCTCGTTCCTATCCTGCCTTAAAATAGTCCGATTGAACTGCAATATTTGCATTACAATTCTGGGTCAGCTGCACCGTGGGATTAGATGTGCAACATCAGAGGGTTGTTTAGTTTTTATTTTCAGCCTTGTAGGTTTTTCACATTAAATCTGTTGTGCTGCACACTCCTCCCCACACTGTGTACGGATGCTCTCCGGAACAATTGCAGGGGTTGCTCCCTGGATGTGTGGAGGAAGGAACAAGGCCTAGGGCGGTTTTTATTCACCGGGAGTGGAAATCTTTGCTGCCGAGTATCAGGTGTCAGAGGAGACAAAAGAGCCTTTGATTCTTTACAAACATCGATTCAGGTTCTGATATTCTCTGCTTTTGTGTGAGATTGCAGCTACAGCGCTCTGGGTTTTACCTGGGCTGGGTAAAAGGAGCACCAAGAGATGCTCAGGAGGTGTCAGCTGGGAAAACTTTCTCCTTGAACAGATTTCTGCCCCGGCCCAGCACAAATTGCCAAATAATTTCACTTTCTCCACACGTTGTGTGTCGACACAGGAGCGTTTCACACTCCTCTCACATCACCAGCCTGCGTGCAAGAAGCAGAGCACTTGTTGATCACAAAGGGAATATGGAGTGATAATTAAAGCTATTCCAGATAATCTGCTGGAAGAGGCTGCAGGAATATGAAATATATTTATGAGCCACATCCCAAAAGAGTGAACAAATCTTAGGGATTGAAGAGAGCACCCAGTCCCTGCTCCTGAGCAGTGCAGCAATTAGTGCATTCTAGGAAGGATGTGCAGGCTCAGCCAGTGAGGCACTTCTGTCAGAGTTCTTAGAAACGTGCTCCTCTCCTCGCTGACTCAGAGGCAAGAACAGATTTCATCATCTCTTTTTTTACCTCACGAAATTGCACTCCCTTGTATCATCTTTTAAAGGGAAATGTTTCAGGAAGTCACAAAAGAAAACCCGGATCACGCAGCATAAAACCCTCAGGAAAAACTCTGGGGGGAAACCATTATCAGATCATTTCTCCCTTACATTTCCCTACCAAGCTGTACATGAAAAACTCCTTTGATTTTTGCCTTCGTGAATCAAACCTCCAGACATTTCACCCTTTGAGCTGATGCTGATGTGAACTTCCCCTACTCTGTAAAAATCTTCTCTTGGACTAGAATTTACACACAGATTATATAATTCATTAATGATCAGGGGGGAATCACAGGATGGGATCTGACTGGAGCAAGGAATACAGCCTTTTCCAGGAGAAGTCAATGTTCCTCATCTACACCATGGAAGAAGATGTTTTACTTCCATTAAATAGTTTATCCTCCATTTCTCTGTATCCTTAATATCCTTAATATCATCCCTCATTTGCTGTAATTTCAAAGGGACCTACTGGTGAATCTTCCCATTCTGAGAAGTGAAGACACCGGGATTTATTTTGGTAGCAAAAAATCTTTCCCTCTATGAACATAAGAAATGGCCCAGACAAGGCCAAGCAGTTGATGAGCTGTAATTACTTTCATGATTCATTAATAATACAAGGGCATGTCCTATTATTTTTGTAATCCCTCCCCCATTGTTGCTGATGTGCTGATACACAGGAACCTCACCCACTGATCTCTGCACCGCTGTGATCTGCGGCGTGCCAACAGGGCAGGGAAAAGGGCCTTCCAGTTTCATGTCTGTAGAAGGTGTTTGATTTTCTCTGATAGGAAATTCAGATGAAGGAGCCAGAACATGACACACACCCCAACACGACACACACCCCAGCTTCATCACCAGCAGGCTGACAGGCCTTACAATGGAGCAATTTGAGAATTCTCACCCTGTTTGACACCAGTCTTTGCTTTGAGTGTCTCTCTTGAACATGTACTATGTATTCTAAAAGAGGAAAAAATATTGATTTTTTTTTAAAAGCTACCTACATATGAACACAAACCAACTGTTCCAGTTGCCCTTTGTCTCCCTCACTCTCACACCCAGCTGAGACCTGAGATGGAGAAGCCACAGGTACCTCCTGAGCACAAAGCAGGAGCAGAATTCCATGGCAGAAAACAGGAGCAGCATTTCATGGCAGAAAACAGGAGCAGAATTCCATGGCAGAAAACAGGAGCAGCATTCCATGTGTGTTAATGAAGATGCATCAAACACCTCTCACTGTGACTGAGCAAAACAGGGCTTGAAACCCAGAAGTTGTTGGGAGGGGGAGAGGAAAAAAGAGAGGGTAACACAGAAATAACCCCACCAAGAGTCTGGACAAGCACAGATTCCTCCCCTCCTTCGTGGAAGGGAGCAGCACATCCCAAGTCCCACCAGGTTCCAGGTGGTGCCTGGGAATACAACACTCTGGAGTCCTTTTTTAGGGATTCACTCTGTTTGATGTTATTGCTGCTAATATCCACTTGGTAGGGACAAAACCCACTTTAATTCCATGCTTCCAGCATGTTTTTCTGTTTGGCAGGGTTGTTATTTAGTCTTCCTTCCTAATGGGACCTGAAAGGAGTACGAGGTGCAGGGGGTTTTGCCTGAGGTTTTTCCCTGGGTATCCCCCTTCCACACTCCATTCCTCACACAGAGAGATCCGGGATTAACTCACACTCCCTCTGCTGGCTCTGAGCACCAGGGCACAGGATTCTATTTTGTTTAGGTCCTACAAAACCAAAACATGATTTACTATTAAATTTATAGAAAAATAACAGGAGCATTTAAAGGAAATTCCTGCTGGAACTATTCAGTCTCCCTGTGAGTCCCTTCCCACCAGCCCTGCAGTGACCAAGTCCAGCAGCCCAACAGGCAACACTTCCATGAATTCCCTGCCAGTCTCAAATTAGATGCCTTAGATTCCTACACCATCAGATTTTCATCCAAAAAAAAGCACCTCTGACAGAGCAATCAGTCACTACTATCAACACCTTTTAGGGAAAACCAGCCAGTTACAGTTTTAAGGAGATAAATATGAAAGATGGATGATGAGCAAACCAACAGTGTGTGGAAGGGGAAGCCCAATTAATCCCCTGGATAGCAAGGGGAGCTCAAATGGAAAGATTCAGGCCAATAAAAAAAGTGTTTCCAGCAGCAAACACAATTTTGGGGATAATAAAACCCTCTTATTACAGAAAAGGGCCGTGAATGATGGGCTAACCGTGGAATCAGTGCATGGAAAAACAAGGATACTCTCAACCACCCTGCAGCATCATGCAAGAACCACCTCCCTGTCTGCATGTGGGACACAAAGGTCTTTTCCAGCCTCCCAACTGGCCCTCCTGCTCCTCCCTCAGCACAGCTGACAGGTTTATCTGCCTGAAGAGTCCTCCCCTGGGTCAGCAGTAACTGCTGACAGGGATCCCTTCTTCCCAAACCCACTGGGTTTGCTCCAGCCCCGTGTCTGGAGGGATGGAAGGATCCTGTTCTCACCCAGAACCTCTTTGCCAACAGTCAGCTTTTATTTCTGCTGTTCCTCAGGATCCTCCAGCTGCAAGGCCAATCCCTCTGGGAATCTGCTGCCATGGCTATGGGAGAGGCACTGACCTTCCATCTCACCCAGCCTGGGGAGAGAAGCCTTGGAGTTTGGCAGGACAGCACCAGCAACACTGAAATAAAAGACTTTTGGACCAGGAGATCCGAACACAAACCTGCCATAATATTCTCTCAGAGCCTATGGAAAAAAAAAAAAAAGTTGATTTTATTCCTATCTGAGCCTTCTCCTCTCTCTTTTATCCATCATTCTAACAGCTTCTCATCACTTAGAGCTCACATCTGCTCCTCCCAGGGAGTGTGGATGCAGAGAAAAGTCAAACTCGTTCTGTCCCACTGCAGGAGTGGTCACTGCCAGTGACAAAAAGCTTCCAGGAGCTACAAAACCTGAGGGCCACGAAGAGATGTCTGGAGACAAAAGGTCATGACAATGACAAACAGACCTAATGCATCCTGTCCAGGGCACAGCCAAACCCCCAGATGCATTTCTGGGGATGGCAGGAAGCATTGCTGAGAGACTGCAGGGAGACAGGCAACAAAAATAAACTATCTTAGACTCCTGTCTTTCAAAATTAGGGGCTTTTTCAGCTCCTTAACAGATCCCATCAGAAGTCAGCTCTCCTCAGGATTTCTGATGCTCTTCAGCCTTGAAGCATTTTGGGCTTGAAGAAAAGGCACGGGATTGGGAGACAGGAATGACAACCTGAAGGACACCCGCGTTCAGGAACTTCTACCTCCCCCCAGGAATGCTCTGGAAAGGGTCTGTGCTGTCCATCCCTGTGGGAATGGCTCTGGAAGAGAGTCCTGCACGCAGTGGGAGTGTGATTTAGGATAATTTCCCTCGTATTAACATCACCTGGCAGGTCAGTGCCCACTCACTGCTCCTCCAAGGTGACCCTCTGCTCTCCTGAGGTGGAAGCAACACGATCCCTGCAGCTGAGGAGGGGAGACACAGCCACAGCTCCCCAAAACCGAGCAGCTTTTCCTTTCATGTATTAAATAAAGCTGCCTTGAGGCAAAAAACCTATTCAATTGCCACCCAGATGAACCAAATGTCCCATGGGGCTCTGCAGGGATGTACACAGGTAGAAGGAGTGTCATTTTTATGGGCCAAACACAGCCCCTGAGGTCTAAGGAGTATGTGACCTATGGGGCTATGACAATGAAAACCACACATTAAGGAACAAATTTGTCCTAAAAGGAAGTACAGTAAGTCCCCCCCTGTTTTCTGTGTTGGCCCAGCTGCCAAGTGCTGTGTGGTTGGAGCTGGCAGCACCCGGCACAGCCTGGCACTGACACATCTGGATGGACAGTGTTCACTGCCAGGCTCCCAGGGGTTGGCATGGAGGCTGGGAAAGGCTTGCTCAGCGTTTACCTTGGCTCCACAGGAGCCCTTGGGAAGTGTGTGCCAGCATGGGAACAGGCCAAGTGTGGAACTGCACATCCAAACTTCAGGCACCTTCATCTCAGCCGGCCGGGCTTTGCATTCCAGGTTGGGGCAAGAACTCTTTTCTTGTGCCCCTTTCTTTCTTATTCCTTCACATCTGCCCATTTGGACACAAACACAGTCTTTCCTGGCCTTCTCCATCTTGTGAAAGAAATGGAGCAACACAAACCTCACAGCACAAGGCCAGGACTTTGCCCAAAGGTATTGCTCAGGATAAAATCACGGAATCAAGGCCTGGAAGAGCCTTGCAACCCAGTCCTTCTTCCTGCTCTGCAGCAAGATCCATTTGTGCTTGTACAAATTCTTCTAAAATCCTTCAACACCCCTAGGAAATCCATTTCAGTGCTTTGTCACCATTACCATTGGCAAAGGTTTCCCACACTCTTGTCTGAGGCTCCTTGCCCGACTGTCGGCTGCTTTTTTCTTGGTTTATCCATCATGAAGAAAAATTGATCCCTCCCCTCTTTACATCAGCCTTTTATGTACTCAGAGACTAATAATTCTTTATCCAGCTGTAAAAGGGACCTGATATATTTCTTCTTTTGTTTCAGGAAAATCACCAAGAGTATTTGCAGAGTCTCTGAGTTCTAAACCTCCACCAGTCACCTGAACACTCAGGTCTCTTCTCCTTGTCTCACCCCAGACCACACTGCACCAGTTCAAGACCATGAAGATCCCTACAAATCCCTGCTTCTCCAATTGAATCCCATGCAGGAAGCCTTTCTGGTAAAAAAAAAAAAAAAAAAAAAAAAAAGGAGGAGTTGGCACCTCTCAGGCCTGAGAAGCGAATTTACCATTATACTTTGCTGAGTTTGATTTCAGTGGAGCCAAGGCTGCTTCTGGTGCTGCAGCTTCCATCCCTGCTGTTCCAGCTGTTCCCTCAGCTCCTGCCAAAGCATGAGGGAGTTGGAGACTTTGTGGTGTCTGGGATGGGGGCTTTACATTCTCCAGAATTCTGCAGTTTGCTGCAAATGAATTGGGCCATGTATGAACTGACAGATGCTCCCTCCTCTCCTGGGTGGATGAAGGCTGGGCACCAGAGTCCCTGTGAGGATTCCAGAGGCCAGGCTCAGCTCTGTGGTGCTGTACAAGTGCAAAGCCCACAAAGAAATAAAAGATGGACAGCTGAGAAATGTCTCAAGCTGCATTTGATTCAGTCCTACCAATCACTGCATGTTGCATCTTCGTCCCAGCAGAACTAACTCTTACGAGGAGAAGATTTCAATTAATAATTCTGCTTTTGCAGCACGCTGCCTTTGTGCTGAAAGGAGTTAGGAAAGCTCAGTGTAAGGACTTGTCCTGCTGGAGGTGTGAAGCATTACTGAACACCCAGTAATGCCAGAGGCCCCACAAAGCAGAAAGGAGAAGCAGGACTGCAGGTCTGGCACAGAACTTCAGCACAAAAGACAGGCAGATGTGTGAGGACCAAGTCACAGTGTCTCCAGAAAAGTCCAAATCCCCATTTTCAAGCTGTCCTGGTACTTCAGTCAAGACCCTTCACGTGAAATCTTTTAACTCAGAATCATTGAACTGCACATCTAATATTTTTAGAATCCCACCAGAGTAACAGAGGGTTAACATTTAAAGGTTTAAGGTTTAACTAAGAAATCAGGTATTCCCAACCTGACAGAAAATTTCAGGCAGGAATCACCTCCTGCAGCCTGCTCCCAATAAACCAAAACCCAACCCAAGCCTGGTTTGCCTGCAGTGATCCCTGAGCATGTGAGTGCAGTGGAGGGGAGCCAGCCCTGCTTGCAGTGCATTAGTGCCCCATCACTCCCTGCCAGAGTGAGCCATTACCGACCCAAAGTGCTCTCCTGATGCCCCTTCTGGGACACAAACCCAGTGCTTTCTGAAGGGGAGTTTGGAGGATTCTTCCCTTTCTGTTGGGCACTCCCCTGGGCTCCCAACCCTCATGCATTATGGAGAGGATCTTAATGGAGACTGGCTGCCTGGGCACTGCTGCTCGGAGCTCTTCGCTCCTTCCCTCCTGTGCAAACATGGATTTTATTTCTGTTCCATCCTATGAACCCCATTAAACCCCGATTTTGCTTATTGCCAACAGCTTTCTTCAAGCTGCCTTCCCCCTGAGGATTCTCCCAGGCTCAGGACAAACCCATCTGCCAGGACCTGACCTGCTGCCAGCCCAGCCCACTTGGACTGGTCCCCCCTTTGTACTGGGAGAGCAGCTCCAGCTCACTGTCACCTCCGTGGCTCTGTGCAGCTGTACAACCCCCCACCCTGCTGTCCAGCTGTGCCCTGCCTGATCAAAAATGACAATTCTTGCACAGAAATGCCCTCAAATGACATCTCTGCTGTAACACAACACCAGAACACTCTGCAGCACCTGCCCATGGGCATTAGTGGGCTGTGCAAATGCACCCGTGATCCCACTTCAGGCAGAAAAGAACCTGCTTATAAAATATTTGTCAGCATCAACAGACAATTAATATCCAATAACCTCTTAATGAAGAGTCTCCTGGGTTATAATCAAGCTTTGTAGCTATGTCTTAATCTTCTTTAGCTGAGAAACTTGGGGTATTTTATGAAGATTATGAAACCTCGCCGTTGTCAGACACAGAGGAACGTGAATGGGTTCATGCTTTTCTTCCACATTTAATAAACTCAGTTTTCTATGACTCCTTGGGAAAGAAAAGCCTCCAAGAGGGTGCAGTGAGGGTCTCCTCATCTTCTCCTGGTGAGGATTATGGCTGTTAAAAACAGAGAGTTGTTGTTTTGAAAACTGTGTCAGTGTAGCTTGATAACAGACAACAAAATTGCCCACTCCCCACAAAGACAAGATCAACTCCTTTCTCCTTGATGGTTCCTGTCCCTGGGCTCCACCACAAGTGGATCTGAGAACTCTGTAGAATTGTGCTGCCTTTAACAGACAAACAGGTGGAGGCAAGAGGCACTTCAGGTGTGGAGGGGCCTCTCCAACAGCAGAGCTGTCTGAAATCAGGCAGTTCAGTAACGCTTGAACTCCTGTGTTGAGGCTGTTTCCAAAGACAACGAGCACTCAGAGATGTGGACACTTCTCTCCCCACAGAGGCTCTGTTGGGAAAAGGCAGGTTCCACACTAAAGCTGGAGAGCCCACTTTATTTGTAATATTCTTTATCTTCCTTCTCCTACCTGAAGGTTTCTACATGGAGGGATTTCCCTTTTAATCATCCCCCTCTAACACCAAAACCAACATCCAGCCTCCCCTGAGCTGCTCTGCTTTTACTTCGTGGAATCCATCCACGAAGGAGGAGCAGAGTCACCCTAAAATGATCAGAAAGCCACAGTAGAGATATAGGAAGTAATCCAAACTCACTTTGTAGCTAGAAATGGTGAACTCTTTGGAGCAAGACCACGTGTGGCTGCTCTGAGGTCCTTGTTGAGCTGTATAACTGACTGGCACATCCAGGCAACAGCCAGCAATAAACGTAATGGCACTTTATAAAGTGTGTCTATAAAATGGTAGCAAGATAAACTGTAAAAACAGACAATAAATTGTATTTTTCACGCAACCCTGGACACCTCGCTCGTGTTCTGTACATAACCCTTCTCTCCAAGGACTTATCCTATTCCAGACTCCAGGAACAGTTGGAACAACAGTTGTTATTTAAAGTACAGAATGGGAAAAGCTGCCACGGGCTGGTTCCCATTGATTTTTACACGGGTCCAGAGTGCAAGTCCTTCTTGCATTAATGTTGAGTTTAAAGATCTGTTGCTTTAATCCCAAGGAGTGGACACGGATGCTGCAACCCACTGCTGACAAGTGCTGGGAAAGGCAGAATTCCTGAGGAAGGAGGAGCATGGCAATGACAGGGCACTGAACAAAACCTCCTGCTCAGGGAATCCTGGAGGAACGAGGGGCTGCTGCTCCTCCCACCTGTGAACAACAAACCTCGGGTTTAACTGCAGCCTCTGGGCATTGAGAGAGTTCCCCTGAGTTCAGAGCAGGGCAGGAAGCTGCTTTTACTTGGGGGAAATCCTGAGTAAAAATAACCTGGCTGTGTGCTCTGCAGCACGGGCAGAGTGAGCTGAGCATGGCTGGGGTGTGCAGTACCCTCACTGGATCTTGCTGCTCTCACCCAGCTGCCAGATTAATGGAGGAAATCCTCAAAAACCAGTACCAACATATCCAAACAATATACTTCTTGGAGGGAAGTAAAAGACATAGCCAGGATGACACATGTACATGGATTATCTTGAGGAGATAATACCCCAGCTACTCCTTAGCTTAGGCAAGGTCAAATAAAGGAGCCCTGTTTTCCTTGGGGTAACAGAATTTTTTTATTTCCCTTCACTGGCCACCACTGTTCCTGCCTTAAAGCTTTCAGCACTTAAAGGCCTCATATCCTCCAGGATAAGTATGACACAGACTAACTGCTGCAATAGTATCACTCCCTGGGTGAATGCTTTTACACTGGAATAAGCATATCCATATGTAAGAAATGCTGGAATGGTGAGAGCATTGGAATTGCCTCTCTGAGGGTAGGTCAGAAGAAGTTTCTGTGTGGACAAGGCCAGCGAGGTCAGATCCATCACCCAGCCCCAAAAGCCAGGTAAGTCACCCTCCTCCCCAGATCTGGCAGCACAGGCAGTGTTCCAGTGTTGACTGCTTTTTAAACACTTTGAGGAACATAACTGCATCTTTTCCAGAGAAACTGGGGATGCCCCATCCCTGGAAGTGTCCAAGGCCAGGTTGGATAAACTTGGAGCACCCTGGTCTAGTGGAAGGTGGAATGAGATGATCCTTAAGCTCCTTTCCAACCCAAACCACCCCATGATTCAATCATGTTCTCCTGGTCCACACCACGAGCACCAACAACACGGAGTCGACCAATTCCTAACGAACTCCAAAGCACTGGTTTCCAGGTCTGATGGATTCCTAAACAACATCCTTATGATCACACACACAAAGGCACTTTTATGTAAAGGAAGACACTTTTAAACACCTCTGTGCATTGTTATTCCCTGGCACTGTGGGTGGGTGACATTGGAATGAAGGGACTGATGGAAGAGGAGAGCTGGACCCGGCTTGGGAAGTTCTGCAGGCACAAAAGGCAAGCAGTAATGGCAAGCAGATGGCTGAAAAGAGGAACCAAAGCAGAAAGGGGGGGTAAATGAAGTTGCTTCACACACAGACACACATTTCCAGGGTCTCACTGGCACACCAGGACAATGAGTCTTTTGTAGAGGGAATGAATTATACAACATAAAGCCATATCACTGCACACACAAAGCTGCACCAAGTGAAGGCACTGATCAGTAAAGGACAGATCAAGAGGCACTAAAACTGCCCAGGAAGTCTCAGTGGTGTGTCCCTCATGGGGACACACGGATGGCACGGTGTTGTTTGAGGTGCCAGGACTGTGTCTTATCCCATGGGAACACCACAGTCCCTTCAGAGCAAAGAGCCAGTGCAGAGCCTCTTGTCAGCCTTTGGCTCTGGATCAGAACAGTTCCAGTTCTATCTCCAGTCAAACACAAAGCCCCAAGTGACTCTAAGATGCAGGGGTGGCATCTGTGCAGCTCAGGAGGCCACTGACTGTTTCCATTTTCTAATTACTACATCTCACTACAACAAAGAAAAATCACTTCCTTTTTTGAGTCACAGATGTGAAAGGCAGATCTTGTTGAAGTGAAAGGATTCACAGAATCCAGAGGCCTGGATTTTTTTTCTTCTTCCTACTATTCTGCAGACTTCCAGTGCAATAACTTTCACTTTCTTCCACTGAGTTTTGGAGGACTTAATAAAAACTCTTCTTGTGAGGTATTTTCTGTATTTTGTGACAGTAGAAGGCACTCAAATGAGGACCTCAGAATGCTTTGTGAGCATGGATTTGTTATCACAGATTAGAAAGTTTGAAAAGAGGAGATACTAAATTTATTCTATAGGGCTGATTTTTTTTGTGTTAACTTTACTTTTAGAGCATTGAGCAATTAGGAGATACTACACAGTATTTGAATATCCAGAAATGTAACCCTTGATTAAATCATGGGTACAAGATGATGTTCAATTCACACAGTTCTGCTGAACTTTCAGCCTTTCTAAGGCATCAAAACAGCATGCAAATCACAAATTTTGATTCAGCCAGAAAGGAGATGCCACTGGGAAGATCAGCCACCCCATCACGGGGTTTTCAACCCGGTGCCACACACTTCTAAAGAAATGGAATTTAAATTTAACCCAGAAATAAACTGACAGGAAACTGTGATTCTTCACCAGCTGCAGCATCTTCTTGGGAAACCTCCTGTGAACACTTGAGCACAGCTGGCAGGACAAGGCATGTTCACTTTGTGCCCAGAAATATGCACTCTGGGTGTGGCACGAGGAACAAGGTCAGGGCACATGTGCCTTCAAGCCTGGTACCAGCTGGGAAGTGCTCCCAGGAGCAGGAGAGCTCACCTGGAGAGACACAGAGCAGCACTGCTCCTCTTGGGAAAGGGTTTTCCATGCCACCCCACTGTGGAAGTCACTGAGGAAGACTGCCTCGAAGTTTTACTCAGAGGTTTTTAAAAATCACAGGGTCCGAACCTCAGGAGCCAGAACCCAAATTACTGCGAGAAAAACCCCACGTGACCTTTTTGTGAAACTAATTCAGAGGAAACTCCATCCCATGAAAGCAAAGGAGTTCTGCAGAACTGTGGCAGCTGGAAACACAGGTCCTTCCCCCTTGCAGGAACTCAGTCTGGCCGTGCCATGGGGGGATCTCCAGGGGTGAGTCACCCCCAGGGAGCTGCCACTCCTGGCCTGGGGAACTCGCCTGGCCTGTTCTTGCCAGCAGCACACACACAGCCACAGCTCTGGGGTTTCAGCCCCTTCAATCCCAACTGTCCCTCCTCAAACTGAGCTCACTCTGACCCTGCAATCACAGTCACCTCAAAGCCAGGGACGTTCTGGGGGGACACCAGAGCTCTGTTCTCATCAGGAACTGATGCTCAGGACACAGGGGGGTCATTTCTGCTGCTTGTTTCCACTGCAGGGGTCAGGTTGCAAACACACAATTGCTCTGCTTATGGTCAGAGCTGAGGAAGGGACTGGGGGGCATTTCAGATTTCATGGTAAAGAAACAAAGCACAAATCGACTCTTTATAAAGGTCAAGTGAAAAACTGGATGCCTTAAAGGCTTCTGCTCTGTGCTCAGTCCTGTTTACTGTTATTAAAAAAAAAAATAGAGGAGAAAAATGTTGTCAACTTAACAGATGATGTGGCTTGGGACAAAGAAGAGGAAAAAAGAGAAACACTGCACATGCAACAAGGTCTGGGATTTTAAATAATACTGTTTCTAGCAATGTTCCTCGATGGAAGCTATTACACTGCCCTTTCACAAACCATTAAGACAGGAATAAAATCTATCCAGCTTGGTTTGCACATAACCTGAAGGTTCCAGCACTTGCCACATGTCTGTGAATTAGTGGGTTATGTGCTGAAACAGGTATTTAAGATATAGAATTCATCCTCTAGGCTAAAAATGCATAATGTAACAAATAATACCCACACAGAAAATTGTGTTTTACATTCCTTTCACATGGACTAAACTGTGTCCCATGTGAACTGACTAAAGAGCTTTGCAGCAATTAAAAGAAGGGGAAGGGGAAGGGGAAGGGGAAGGGGAAGGGGAAGGGGAAGGGGAAGGGGAAGGGGAAGGGGAAGGGAAGGGGAGGGAAGGGGAGGGAAGGGAAGGGAAGGGAAGGGAAGGGGAAGGGAAGGGGAGGGAAGGGAAGGTTTGGGAAGGGAAGGGAAGGGAAGGTTTGGGAAGGGAAGGGAAGGGAAGGTTTGGGAAGGGAAGGGAAGGGAAGGTTTGGGAAGGGAAGGTTTGGGAAGGGAAGGTTTGGGAAGGGAAGGTTTGGGAAGGGAAGGGAAGGTTTGGGAAGGGAAGGTTTGGGAAGGGAAGGTTTGGGAAGGGAAGGTTTGGGAAGGGAAGGTTTGGGAAGGTTTGGGAAGGTTTGGGAAGGTTTGGGAAGGTTTGGGAAGGTTTGGGAAGGGAAGGGAAGGGAAGGGAAGGGAAGGGAAGGGAAGGGAAGGGAAGGGAAGGGAAGGGAAGGGAAGGGAAGGGAAGGGAAGGGAAGGGAAGGGAAGGGAAGGGAAGGGAAGGGAAGGGAAGGGAAGGGAAGGGAAGGGAAGGGAAGGGAAGGGAAGGGAAGGGAAGGGAAGGGAAGGTTTGGGAAGGGAAGGTTTGGGAAGGGAAGGGAAGGGAAGGGAAGGGAAGGGAAGGGAAGGGAAGGGAAGGGAAGGGAAGGGAAGGGAAGGGAAGGGAAGGGAAGGGAAGGGAAGGGAAGGGAAGGGAAGGGAAGGGCACAGCCCTGGGGACAGGCAGCCCTGATGGAAACAACCCCAATGTGCACAGCCAGAAACACAGAGGCTGGGCTGGTTCCAGCCCCACCACCCTCTCCCCACCGCAGCTCCGGGGTGTTGGTGGGGAAGGAGGTCACTCCCTTCCCAGGATCACAACCCATGTCACACAGGGCTCAACAAGCCCTTCAGAAAAGGAGCTGTTGCCCCCACAGGTCCATCCCCCTTCCTTCCCATCCCCTGCCCAGGGACCCCAGCACTGGTGGGGTTTTCACCTCCTCCTCGCAGTTTCACACACAAACTTTGGCTTCGATATTTGGAGACGTTTCCTGCCTCTTTTTTTTAATTTTTCTTTTTTTTTTTTTCCTCTTTAATGCTCTTTCGAAGCCAAGTCGCTGAGTGAATCGTAAAGGAAGAGAATTCCAAGGGCTTTAGCTCCTCTGCTGTTCCCAGGGCAGGTCTGGGCCAAGCCAAACCCCCGCTGTGCCAGCAGCAGTTACTCACAGTCAGGGCCCTGCAGCTCCCCAGTCCAAACCAGCTCCCATTTCCCTCCTCAGATAAAGCCTCCACAGGGATTTCTCACTCCTCCAACTGCATCCCTTCCCATGTTTTCCTTGAGTCACAAAATAGCCAGCAGGAAAGAAAACGGTGAGAAGGTAAATATTCTGCCCTGGGCCCAGCAAGTCTCTCTGCCCAGACTTTTCCATTCCCACCCTCGTTTCTGCTTCTCAGGAAAGGATTTGTTCCCAGTTGCAGAAGCCAGTGGTTTACACGGAGCCTTCCCCTCCACCACTTCTGTTCTCACAGAAAACTTGGATGCCTCAGTCAAATTCCTGCGAAAGAATTCGAGGAACAAACGACCACTGCTTTCCTGATCTCAGGATTTTGGTCAGACAGGACTCAAATTGGACATCTGGGCACAGTAGGAGATTAGTCAAAGTCAGGCTAGAATTACTTTTACTTTCTGGAAAGAAGTTTATCCTTAAAGATTGAGCCACAGCAAAGAAACATGTTTCAATTGCTCTTTCATCAAAGAAAATATACTATACAATTCAAAATTGTTAAAAAAATTTCAATAGAATTTCACAGTACTTTTAAGATTTTTCACTATGTTTCCTTCACTCTTGTACCAAATTAAAGTGATTTTGCACAGGCCAGCCTGGACACTGCATGGGCAGCAAGAGCTTTCTGCCCTGGCACCCTTGGTCTGGGAGGAATCTTCATCCCTATGCAATTTTGGGAGTCAGGCTGGCACTTGCAGTGTAGGGCTGAAAAAAGCAAACAACAGCCCTTATCCCCAGGAAGAAAACCCTGGAAGCTTTGGCTTTCTGGTGCAGTTGGTGGTTCACATCTATTTTACATAAGCATTTACACCACAGTTCTGGTGACCATGGTGTTTGCAGGGGGTGAATTTTAAATGTTCACGGGCAAAGGTCTGTAGGGGAACTGCCTGAGCATCTGATCAAGCAGCAAATACAAACAGTGCCATGACAAGTGACAGTCTGGGTGGTTTTTTGGTCAAAGTAATAGCATACAACTGTCCATAAGCAGCTCTGAGAGATACAACATTTTCCAAACTTGGAAAAAACCCAGTCTGATCATTCATACTGCAAAGACAACAAGTAACACAAAGGAAATTGGGTATTTTAAAAGGGAAAATTATTCCCACAGTTGCCTACTCAGCTTCAGTACAGAGGGTGGAAACTGGAGCGGGGAGCTTTCCATGGGGTATGCTTGGAAATATTCAGGAAAATCCCTCTGTCCTTCCAGCCACAGCCACCATTTCCCTACGTATTTTTTTCACCATGTCTTCACACTCCAAGAGCAATAATTTTGTCCCTGGAAAGGCTGGGCTGAGAAACAAAAGCCTTGAACTGCTGTGGACTCCTGTTCCCCTTAGGAGAGAACCGTCATTCCCATCACTTGGATCCTGGAACAGCACCACTGCAGCCACAGGCCTTCCCATCCCTAAGGAATCAGGGCAGTGGTTGCAGTCCCCTCTCCCTTCCATCCTGACCCTTTTTTCTATTCTATTCCTCCTCTATTTCTGTAGGAATCTGACTTTTCCCTTCCCTTGCTCCCGTTCCAGCTCTCCCCGTGTCTCCCAGTGGTGCTGGAACTCGCAGCAGGGATATGATGGATGATCACCTGCCTCAGCCTGTTTATTACAATCCAGACAATCAATAACACATCCCTAATGCCTCTTGTCCCGCTGCAAATTTCCACCCTGGGCACAGAGCAAATGGAGCCTCCTTTGCCAAGTGCCTTTCTGTGGGCACAGCACGAGGATTCCAGCCTGGCTGTTCCAACAGCTCTGCGTGTGTGTGACAATGTCCTCACTTGCTGTCACAGATCACATTGCTCCAAGGCATTATTTGTTGTGCTGGGCAGGCTCAGGCTGCCAGAGGACAAAGATGTTCCCCCAGGCAGGGAAGGTGGATCACAGGGCAGGTCCAGCCCCAGCACAGTCATTTTTTAACAAGTTTTTTGTTCCCCACTGCTGGGAATCCTCGTACCCTCTCCACCCTTCCTCTTTCATGGGTGACTGCCTTGCATTAGAGGGCTCCTGCACTGACAGGGGGAAGTGCTGGTGGTGCAGTTCAATAATCCCAGGGCAGCCAGTGATTTAATGAGAAGAGAGGAATCGTGGAAAAATGAGACCAGGGAGGAAAGCAGGAAGGTTGTGCAGCAGCAGGTGCTGAACCTGCTGGGAAAGGGTGAAGTGCATTTCCCTGATTAATTGAGTGGCAGGGTTCTCCCCTCTGGGCAGAAAGGAGGTGGAAGATACTTCAGAAAAGAGGACACAGCACGTGGACTGAGCAGCCCATCCCGGGCTTCAGATGGAATACTGGGTTTGATCTGAAGCAGCCAGAACCATGGGAAGAGGAGGGAAGACCTGAATTTCCTGTGTGAGCTGTGTTTATGAGCAGGTTCTAAAACACACAAGTTTCTGCAAGTGCAGGTTCCAGAAATCCTGTATTCAGGATGCTACAACACAGCCAGAGGTGCACAGGGACACACACACACACGTGCAACACACATAAAATGTGCAGGAAGTTTCCTCTCCCTTAGCAGGGGAGGAAGGCAGGGAAAGGGAGACACCTTTTCTCAGGAGGAGCCAAAATTCTAACACCTTCCTGTTGACTGGAGGGAAGGAACAGGAGCAGTGCCATTAAACCACCTTGCTGACTTGGGCTCGCTGCTCTCTCACACACCAGTCAGCTGCTTCCCTCCACCTCTCTCTGCTCGACCCAGACAGACTGGTTTGGGATTGGTACCTAAGCTGCACCCGCAAAACAAGTCATTCCTGGACGGCTCAGGTGGGTAAAGCTTCCACAGGCTGATTTTCTGAATGCCAGTCTCGGCTGTGGAGGTGGTTGAACACTCTGAGTGCAGCAGTTCACCTGCCACAGGAACCACTTCACTCAGCTGGGATTATTTGTAATTATTGGACACCCGAACGGTTAAAGATCTGCGGGCACAAAAATATTGGCATGGCCTGCAGAACAGCCACGGCATTTAGAAAAGGAAAAACCAGATTAAAAGACGGGTTTCCACCCCTTCAACAAACAGGACTAACCTTGAAGGGGGTGCCTGTTGTTCAGAGCAATTTTTTATCAAGGTGGAGGGCAAGCACTGAGGCTTCCCAGGCAGAGGAATGGTGTGGTACTGGTAACAACTTTTAGGATCTTATGAGCCACCTACCAGTGTTTTTGTCAGCCCTGTGTGTACAGGAAGGCAGACCCTTTATTCTCCCTCACAAAATAAGGGCAAAACACAGCATTTAGCTTTCAGATGGGGGCTGTTCCCTGTGTGAGCACATATTATGGGGTGCAGCTGCCCATGACAGCACAGGACTGGAGCATATGAAGTGGGAAGGCTCTCTGAAACCTTTCCTCTGAATGATAATATTTGTATACCCACGGGACAGGGCTCAGCAGGTCTGTGTGTAGCAGGTCACGTTGGTTATTTATTCACACGTTAAAATCTCTGGCTCAGCAGCACTGTGAGAAACAGCATTGGTTGCAAATCCTGCTGAGTCAACCCAAATCATGACAGAGCACCCTCACTCTCTTAAATAAATAAATATATATATATACACATAAGCATGTCACACATATGGATGGACTGTGGTGGTTTTGCTTTCAAAGGATCAGCAAACTCAGTCCCAAGGCCACACGTGCATCTGATTTCCCAGATGACACAAGAGCACGTGAAAGGGCTCAGGCCCTTCCCACCCAGCAAAAAGCTTCCTGTGCCCCGCGAGTTCTGTGTGAGTTGGCACAAAAAAAGGTCTGCTGAGGGGGCAGGGAGGAAGTGGAGCAATCAAGTGTGCTAAGGAGTCACTGCTGTCCATGGGGGCAAATGTTACTCTGAAGCTGGTTGAACTGAGTCACAGTGAAGCCTCAGCTTAATTTCTCTCTTTTTTACACTCCCTTTTTTTTTTTTTTTTTTTTTTTTGCCTGCTTCTGTCCTCAGAAAGACGTGCTGGTTGCAGTTTTGAAAAGAAGTGAACAAATATTAGCTGTCGTTGCTACGAAGTGCCAGCCCTGATGTGTTTGGGGGGGTGTGAGATGTGCTGAAGCCCCCCCAGAGAGGGCTGTGTCCCCACCAGCACCTGAGCAGGGGTGACAGCACGGCTGGGATGATCCACCTGTGCTCAGGTGCTCAGGGAAGCAACACCTCCAGGTGGACTCCAAACCAAGGCATGTTCTGGGATGTTCCTGGAGAGGATGCAGCACTTCCCAAACCTGGTGTCAGATGCAAATTGGTTTGAACAACTGTGGGTGCTGTGCCTGGTTCTGAGGCAGGACAAGGGAGGTGCTCTGGAGAGTCAGTGCTGTAGGACAGACAGTGTCCTGCTGTGCCAGATCCATGATTCATCTGCCCTGCCTGCAATGGGAAGTACATCTTCCCTCTACCACAGGCAGAATAATACTCAAACAGTCAGGGAAGACTTGTATGGTCCCTCCTTGGGAAAAGAGGAGTTTTCTCACCCTTCTCCATCAAACTGTAAACTCAGGAACTGCCACAAGACTCAATTTCAAACAGAGGAGCTGCCAGAAATTCCAATCAATTAAAGAACTTGTCCCTCCTTTACAGGCAAGTGATAAAACTGTGAAGCAGCCAAAGCCTCGTGCTTACAAAAAGTCCCTTTTCTGCTGCCCCCAACAACCTCACTGCAACTGGAATTTTAGCTGGTTTTTTTTCACAGTGGACTCAAATTACACCAGACATTTAATTCCTCCTCACTCTGACTGGTGTTTTGCTGTTCATACAAGTCCCACTGTGTTTTTCAAAACAGATTCATTTTCACATTATCATTACATTTTTACAGTATTCATTATTACATTATTAGAACTGAAAGGTTCTCCATCAACTCAGCTTTTGACTGTTGGACACTAAACAATCTCGTGAAGAGGGACCACCTTCAGACCCAAAATCACAGTCAAAACAAACAGTGCAGACAAAGGGCAGAAAACGGAGAGAGAGGCAGAGGGAGTTCACTTGCCCAAGGTCAAAGGCAGAGCTGGTCATACAACCTTCCTGTCCTTATTGCACTGCTCAAACCACCAGGCAAAGGTGTCTTCCCAGCCTCCCCTCCCCGGTTCTTGCCCACCCTCTCACACCCCCCAGCTCTGCAGGGTGCAAACACCCCCCAGATCAGTGACACGTGTGGGGCTGTCCCATGGCAAGGGCGTGAGGAACCTGCCCAGAAAAAGTGACTCAAGACACTTGTGAGACAATATTGTCCCAGGAGTGAGGCAAAGTGGGAGCAGGGCACCAGATCCACCCTGCTCCTGTCCAAAGGCTCTCGTTCCCCACAGCACCCCAGCCTCGTGTCAGGTCCTTTCTGCACGACTGAGGGCTTGCTTTTGCAGAGATAATAACTTCCACACACTATGCATTTCTGAAATAGAGACACATATTTGTCCTATTTCACAGAATCACAGAATATTCTGGGTAGGAAGGGACCCACAAGGACCACTGAGTCCAGTTCTTCAGTGAACAACCCATTTGTGGGCACAGTCCCGGAGTGAATGATTCCTGTCACTCTGAACACCTCTATCCGTGTCAGGGAGCATCCCTCCCTTCCCTGGCTGGGGGAGGCAGCAGAGGGGACCCTCTGCTTTGTCCACAGCATTCCTGGTCCTGCTTGAGTGCCCCTTGTGCCCGTGGAGGCTGAGGGTGTGCTGAGTCAGGCAGCTCCCCCAGCTGCTCACCAGGAACACAGCTGGGAGGCCAAACCAACCCTGGAGGCAGGGAGCAAACAGGGAGTTAACCCACTGACCCACTCACTCAACAACACACTCCTGGAGCCACTGCATTCCATGAAATCCTGCTCTGTGTGCTGAGCTGTGTCCTGCTGGCTGCAGGCTCTGTCCTCACAGGGCAAGAGCCAGGGCCATCTCTCCTGGAGCCCCCGGCAAAGCTGAGCTTATGTCCAACCAGGAGGAGTCAGGCAGGTGCACAGGTCCTTCAGGCCAGGCCTGGCTCAGGTTATGGAACAGTGTCAGTGCTGCACAAGCTGCTGTGCCCCTGTGCCCCTGTCCAGCCCCAGTGTGCAGTGGTCCCTGTCCCTGGGAGCACAGGCTGTTCCCACAGGCTGTTCCCACAGGCTGTTCCCACAGGTTGTTCCCAGCTCCCTGGCACACACGAGGTACCACCCTCACATTGGACCACTTGGATAATGCCCCAACTCCTTCAAGGGCTCCCACTCCACTGCTGCTGCCTCCCTGGGTGTCACCTCACACGGAAACAGCTCCAACAGAAGTTTGGGAGAAGGCAAAAGGCAGAACTGGGGAAGGTGGGAGCTCACAGGGAAAAAGGGAATTGGATTGTTGATGTAACCCGTGTGCAGGACGGGGGGGATTGTGCTGCTCTTGACTGTGACCTGCACTGAGGCATCCAGAGCAGGAGAGCGTTTATCCCCAGGATCCAAAGGGGAGTCATTCCCATGGAAATGCACAGCATTTAGCAAGGTTCCCTAGGATCCCAAAAGGGAGCAATTCCCATGGACATGCACAGCATTTAGCAAGATTCCCTACTATACCAAGAAGGGGAGCAATTCCAAGGAAGTGCACAGCACTTACCAAGGTTCTCTAGGATGCAAATGGGAGCAATTCCCATGGAAATACATGGCATTTATCCATGTTCCCTAGGATCCAAAAGGGGAGCAATTCCCATGGGAATACAGTGCATTTATCAAAGTTCCCTAGAATCCCAAAAAGGGGATGAATTCCCAAGGAAATACACTGCATTTATCAAGGTTCCCTAGGATCCAAAAGGGGAGCAATTCCCATGGAAATACATGGCATTTATCCATGTTCCCTAGGATCCCAAAAGGGGAGCAATTCCCATGGAAATGCACAGCACTTATCAAGGATCCCTAGGATCCCAAAAGGGGAGCAATTCCAAGGCAATACACTGCATTTATCAAGATTCCCTAGGATCCAAAAGGGGGGTAATTTCATGGAAATACAGTGTATTTAACAATGTTCCCTAGGATCCCAAAAAGGGGAGCAATTCCAGGGAAATACACTGCATTTATCAAGGTTCCTAGGATCCCAAAGGGGAGCAATTCCAGGGAAATACACAGCATTTATCCAAGTTCCCCAAAAGGCAGAGATCAGACACCATTTTACATGATAATTGTGCAAACAACAACGGGTGCCCAGAAACCCTGTTTGAGGTCTGTACCATTAATTTAATGAGGAAAAACATCGAATACAATTCCCAGGGAATTCTTCAATCAGATTGATGTGATGGCCTTTCCTGGATATCTCAGGCAGAGGGAATGATGAGCAGGAATGCTGCATAAATTCTGTGTTTTATAAGAACTGGCCGTGCAGGGAACCCGATTCCAAACTCTGGCAGCCGGCTGTGATTCCATCTGAAAGAATTTCCCTGCTCAGAGGTGACTCATTTCCTCCTGGGATTTTTATCCTTCCCCTAGTCTGGACTAGGAGCAATTCCAAAGAACCGGAAAGAACTGACTATGGGAATTTTCATAAAAACTGGGGAATAAGAAACACAATCCCAGCATCCAACCCTTTCCTCCACAGAACTCACGGGCTCACCTGACTCCCAGAGTTCCAGATAAGGTCAAAAATCCCATCTCTACTCATATATCACAGCTCAAGTTATACTGAAATGATATTATTGTATCGAAATTATATGACACTGAAATGATATTATTGTATTGAAATTATATGACACTAAAATTATATTATTGTATTGAAATTATATTGAAATTCTACTATCATATGGAAATTATATTATTATATTGAAATTATATTATATTGAAATTCTATTATATTGAAATTATTATATTGGAATTATATTATATCAAAATTATATTATTATATTGAAATCATATTATATTGAAATCATATTATTATATTGAAATTATATTATTATATTGAAATTCTATTATATTAAAATTCTGTTATATTGAAATTATATGATTGTTTTGAAATCTTATTATATTGAAATTCTATTATTGCATTGAAATTCTATTATATTGAAATTCTTTATTATTGCATTGAAATTCTATTATATTGAAATTATATTACCATATGGAAATTATATTATTATATTGAAATTGTATTATATTGAAATTATATTGAAATTATATTATTATATTGAAATTCTATTATATTAAAATTCTGTTATATTGAAATTATATGATTGTTTTGAAATCTTATTATATTGAAATTATTCTATTGAAATCGTATTATATTGAAATTATATTATTGTAATGAAATGATATTATATTGAAATTCTATTATCATGTGGAAATTATATTATTATATTGAAATTATACTATATTGAAATTATTATATTGAAGTTATACTGAAATTTTATAATTATATTGAAATCATATTTTGAAATGATATTATTGTATTGAAATGATATTACATTGAAATTCGATTATGTGAAAATTATATTATTATATTGAAATTATATTGCAATTATTATATTGAAGTTATATTATATTGAAATTTTATGATTATATTGAAATCATATATTGAAATGATATTATTGTACTGAAATGATGATATATTGAAATTCTATTATCATGTGGAAATTATATTATTATATTGAAATTATATTATTATATTGAAATTATATTATTATATTGAAATGATATTATATTGAAATTATTATATTAAAATTATATTATTTTATTGACATTCTCCCTCCCTGTTGCCATCCAGAGCCCACACCTATGCACCCCCTCCCTGAACTGCAGCCTCAGTGCCCACCACTTTGCCCAGTATAAAAACACCTATGGACAAACTACAAATTACAGATGCAGGCATTATTAATTGGGACTGATAAAAACAAGATTAAATGCTCAGGCTCGTTTAAAATGGACACACACATCTAGATGTTGTCTCTGCTTTTCAGGCTGCAGCACCCATTTGTTAATAATTCCTTGAAGATAAACTGAGTTTTCTCCCAGTTTTAGGTGCGACAAATTATCTGAAAAATAGAAAAGTCCTGGTTGCTTTAAATTGCTCCCTTTGCTCTGTCCAAGCAACTGGAATAGGGAACATAAATCCCAGTCACAACCAGATACTCAGGTGAGAAGCACAGTGGTTTTCTCAGGGAAATGCTGAGGTCTCACAACCCAAGTAGTGACTCTGTACCTTAAAACCCCAATGATGATGAGAAAGAAATCTGGCTGCAAGAGACACGTGGTATATTTATATTTATATTTATATTTATATTTATATTTATATTTATATTTATATTTATATTTATATTTATATTTATATTTATATTTATATTTATATTTATATTTATATTTTTATATTTATATATAAATATATTTATATTTTTATATTTTTATTATTTATATTTAAAATTTTTGTAGATGCTTCAACACAGCCCTGCTGAGGCATTCCTAAAAATCACTTTTTGATTCCCCCTGCTCCTCCCACCGGTGCATAACAGGAAACAGAAAGGTTTTTCCAAGTTGCAAATGTGACTCTGAATGACATGGAGTGGCTTTTGACCGAGGCAAGAACTGCAGCAGGAGGTGAGATGTCCAGGAGGTGAGGTCTCCAGGAGTTGAGATCTCCAGGAGTTGAGATCTCCAGGAGGTGAGATGTCCAGGAGGTGAGATGTCCAGGAGGTGAGATGTCCAGGAGGTGAGGTCTCCAGGAGGTGAGATCTCCAGGATTGCTCAGGAATCATCCTGGGATGTGCCAGGAGAACCCTTTGCCCCTGTGATTTCAGCTCTGTTAGTTACTGACTGCTGGCACAGATTTTAAAACTCACATTTTTAGGTTTAAAATTTTAAGGATTTGAAAGGTTTTTAAAGGTTTTTAAATCCAGGATGCAGAGGTGGGATGGGTTTTGGTGAAAGCCCCTTTTAGATCATCCACCAGCTGAGCCCCACACAGCTGTACCCTCAATTTGATGGGTTTTTTTGGGTTATACCCACACAGTAAGCTAAATTCTATCAGAGATACCACACATACATCTCATACTTCCTCCCACAGAATCCACACAGAGATATATTCAAGCAGCCTTATAAATATTTGAATGAGAAGAGGATCCTGTTTTATTCTCGGTACTCCACCAGTGTCTCCTGGAGCATCACCACGTTTTCTGCTGCTGCACCTTCTCACTGGTTCTTCATTTTTGGGAAGCTCTTGGCCCAACTCTACGATTCCTTAGCAATTAACCCCTTCTGGAGAACTTGGGAACCGATGTACTCCGGACATCAGGACCCAACTCCCCCAAATTAAGCCTTGACATTTTAAATTAATGGTGGTTTTGAGTACCAGAGAGACAACAATCAGCTTTTTGACTTGTGAACACAGCTCAGCGTTATGATTTCACAGTCACGAGTCCTGATGAATATTTCCCCAAAAGCACTTGCAGATCACTGGCCAGCAGGTGTTGGTGGGTGCTGGATGTCATTATTCTCCTTGGGGAAATCCCACGCTGCGATATCGGGAAGAACAGCTCCCAGTGAGGAAAAATGGGAGCTGCCACGGGCTGGGAGACGGTTCAAGTGAAGCAGGAGCCACATTGCTGCGTTTTCCACTTCTCTCACCAAACACAAATAAAGCACCCCGTGGAAAATTTGTGACAGGCAGCTCCTGAATGCTTTTAATTGCTGCCAGAAATAGGCAGAGGCTTCCACCGAAGTCAACGCGGGGAAAATTTCCGCGGGAAGCGTCGGCTCCGTGTGAAAGGGAGTTAAAATAAAACCAGCAATTACCCACTCCAGCTCTTCTGAGAATTCCATTTTCCCTCACTGTGCTCCCATCAGTGGGGAATGCAAGGAGCTCAGAACGCCGTCCTCCTCATGGTGCTGTATAGCAACATCAACCCCTGCCACTAGTAGGCAGATTTTAATCATCTCCTTTTCATTATTGCTACAATAGCGCCTAATAATGTCAGTCAAGGGCTGGAATCTCATTTGCTAAACTCAGCATAAAGGCAAAACGCTCCCAGGGCGTTGAACAAGAGACGTCTCTAAATTCGTGCAGTCAGAGCTTCGGAACTTTCCGCCGTTGATAAAAATTCGAGCTGAGTCGGCAGATTCGCTCCCCAGTTACGAGAAATTAATTTTGCCTCGTTATAAATGTAATCAGGGAGTGGTCCCCAGGCCGGGCTCTCTGTCCCTGTGGAAGTTTGCAGCACAGCCACGGACACCAGCTCTGGCCAAAGGGCTCAGCACCCCTGTGAGGGCTCGTCCCAGATCACAGGGTGTATCTCCTGCTGCAGCACAAAACACCTCTCTCAGCTCACAAAACTCACAGTCACCTTTCTCCTCCTCTCCTCATTCATCACCAGCTCTCCAAGGATGTGTTTTTTGATCGTTTCCCACTTGTTCCACGGAACAGAAAGGCACCAAGACATCCAGATCCTCAAGGTACTCACGTGGAAAATTGTCCCTGCCTGTTCCAGACCTGTGACCCGACCCAGATCTTTAACAGCACAGGTAAATCCTCCCAACATGAGGCTGCATCTTCACAAGGGAATATTGTGGGATAGGTCTCGCTTCCTTTAGCTGGAAGGGTCTGGACCTGAGGAACCATCCTGACAGTGTTTCCCAATCACATTCTTGACAAAGGTGACCCATTAGTGGGTGTTTTCTGAAACCAAATTGTCAATAAAACACCCCAGCAACATCCTGACCAGCTGTAGCCCAAAACCTGTGTTTCCTCAGCAATGACAACTCCCAGTCAAGTCAATGAATCCACGAGATGTACAAGATCCAGGATCCTTGTGGTTTAAATGACTATTGTTTTTCCCGTTTATTTAAGTTTTGCTTTCCCAGTATTCAGAGCAAACTTACATCAGCATGAAAAGGACCCATTAATATGTCTAACGCTTTTCCCCTAAAACTACCATGATCTCACCACTTCCAAAGCCCGGAGGAAATGAAAGCACAGCTCAGGAGGACGGCGCTGAAGGATACAACTTAAAACCCCGAGAAAGCCGGGAAATTTCTGTGCAAAAGCTGCAAATCTGAGCTTGGAAAGAAGCTTACGATGAGCTGTAATAAAATTATTCCAGTCTGCAACCCGAAAAAGAGAAAGCCTTGCCATTCAGCAAACAGGAAATCCCAGAATTTATAGATGACCCTGTTACAAAGCAAATGTTTTGGAACAAATCGTTCTCTCCCTGGCGCCTGTTTTCCACTGGTTTCTCCCCTGCTCTTCCCCCTGTAATCCCAGGGCCAGAGCAGCCCCGTCTGGCTGTCGCTGGTAGTGGCACAAAGGCAGCCCCGAGTTAACCCAAGGAGGGGCTCCGAGCCTGAAACCACGCCTGGGATTTTTCAGCTGTGGCAGTGGGCACAAAAAAAGGTATTAACTCGCCTTTTTTAATTCGCTTGGGTCACTGAATCTGGAGTACAGTTGCTTTTCTACTAAAAAAAAAAAAAGAGGTTTAGAAAAGCTTGTGTGTGTGTGTGTGTGTGACATGCAGAACTTCTGTCCCCTGTGATGCTTCACGTGGTCCTTGGACGTATGACAAAGGTGACCAAGGAAAAACAATGGAAAAAAACCACCCCATATAAACAACTTTTCCGGGTTCCCTCTCTTTCTGGTGCTCATTCCAAAGACTCCAAGGCACGGGTGAGGCAGCAGATGTAATAGAGAAGGGGGGATTGTCACCACAGCGACAGGGTGGTCAGGGAGGGGAAGTGCAGGTGGGTGCCAGTCTGACCCAGACCAGAGAAGGAGGCAGTGCCCACGTGCCCTCTTGTCCCACCACATCCCTGCTCGCTCCTCTGGGAGACACACCAAGCCAGGCAGTGCCAGTCAGAGCCAGAAGGCACATCCTTGAGAGCTGGACTCAATGATTGTTGTGGGTCCTTTGCAGCCCGGGATGTTCTGTGATTCCATGAACTCCCGGTGTCCCTGTCCCCGCTCCAGGGAGCTCAGCGGCTTCCAGAGGCTCCCTGGAGCAGCACTCAGGCACTGCCAAGTGCTGTGTCCCAAAAAGCCTGGCTTGGGAAGTCCTTCCTCACCGAACTGTGCAGGGCAGGCAGAGCTTCCCTGCTGACTCAGGAGCATCTGTCCACACTTGTTCCCAGGAACAGGGTCAGGGCTGCGGTTTAGCTGTGGGATCCAAAGGGATAGGTGTGCCAAGGAAGGCTGGGCTTGGCTAAACCTGAGAGCAAAGCACTGATCCTAAAGGACAGTGTTCACTGCTCAGCATGACCTAAGGATTTCACTCCTGGCAATATAGAAACCATCCATCAGAGAGACTCTTTTTCCTGTCCCTTTTCTTTCTCTCATCCTTTTCCTTCTCTCGTCCTATCGCACGACGAGAGAAGAGGCAACAAAGGAACCGATTTAAAGGAAAAAATATAAACATTTAAAAAAAAAAAATCCCTTTTCCTCCACGGCTATCAAATTGTCTGGATCCCTACCCCACTTTAAAAAACAGATATTGAATATCTCTCTCCTCAGCAAATCTCCTCTGGAGCAGAAAGCATTCCCCACAGGAAGTCCGTGAGGCTCAATCGCTGCGACACAGTCAAGGGAAATTTAGGCAGTCAGGGGAAATTTGGAGTGATGTCTGAGAAGCCAGGACAAACAGGATCAGCCCTTCTCAGGATGAGGAAAAGGTGCCTGAGCTAAGTGGGGCTGGCAGCCCAGCGCTGAAATACTCCTCAGATATGCAATTACAGCCGTCCCTGGGGGTTTTGCTTTTGTGGTGTTGTTTTTTAAAACCCTTCTCCAGAGTCAACAATTTGCCTGAATCGCTTCTTATTCATTTCATCTTCATGACTTCTGAAGGCATCTAATGAGGCACTTTGAAGTTTGCCTGAAAACAAAACAGAACCGAGGAAAGAGGGAAAAAAATAAAAAAAGCAACCACCCTGAGGTGACATTAAATCTTTCTCCTGAAACTATAATCTTCAGGATTACAGCTCAGCTCTGTTTTGTTGTAGCACTGTGCTATCTTTGGATTAATGGGCTTTGTCCTTACTGTGTTAAAGTATCTTGGGAACCCAAATCCAAAATGTGGCACCTATGATATGGTTTTGCAGGCTTATTCACTGCGTGCAGAGTCAGGGCTGGGATGAAATGTAAAATTGGAGATAAGCATTTAGTCATTTCAGGGTCTGTTCAGAACAATGTCTTAACCTCCTTAGTCCTTAAAACACTGCAGGTGGGACCGTGTGTAATTTACAGTGAGGCAAATCTGGGGTCCCTCGTGGTTTTCAGCAGAAAGCTTTAAATTTACAGTACTGTGAGTGTATGATCTGGCCTCACATCTCTCAGCCAAGCCCACATATAAACACTCATAAAACTACAGAAGCAAACACAATGAAAACATTATTTAACTCTATTCCCTGATGGCCTCCTGAACAGCCCTCCACAAAGACCCTGGAGCATCAAAGGCAGAAATCAGAGAAGATCCTGGAGATGTGGCTGCAGCTCCCCAGCTCAATCAGCTTGGTGATTGCTGCCATCAGTTTAAGGACTTCTCCATTTCAGGGTGGGCAGTTTGCTCAGAGGGAATTCACAGCAGGTATTGTGCCACCAGCACAGTTCTGTGAGGAGTTTGTTATCCCACCCTGCATTTTGTCAAAGCCAAGCCCTGGGAAGGAGGAGAGCCCTGGCACTGCCCAACGTGCCCACGTTGTTTCAAAATACAGGATGGTAACAACTCATCTCACTGTCTGCCTACATTTTCCTTTCTGCACCCCCACACAGAAGGTTATGTGTGGAAGTGTTTCTGGGAGCCACATGTGCTGCTGCTCCTCTGAGTGAAGGGTGCTGGAAGCAGGAATAGAGGTTTGCTGATGGTGGGACACTCCCATGCAGCACCTCAGAGCCAGACACAGGGATGGGATTAAATCTGATTTAGCTGACACTCCTAATCCTACTGCTACAAAGCCACAGCCTGGAAGGATCCCTCCTTGGCAGCACCTTTTCTTGCTGCTGAAGACAAATCTCTGGGTTCTTGTTCTTCCTGACTAGAACAGAAAGGTTCACTCCAGAGCAGGTCTGGTAGAGGAGCTGCCAGTGAGCCTGCCAGGGCTGGGTGCAGGCAGGGCTGGGTGGGTTTGGGGAGCAGCTCTGATGGGAACAGCAGCACACACAGCCCCTGAGTCACATAATGGAGCTTCAGAGCTGGAAGGCAAGGAGGGCAGAGCAAGCCACACCTTGGACGTCCTGCCCAGCTCCTCACAACAAAACACCACTGGCTGTGGCTTGGAAGGGTTTTTAAAACTTCATGATGCACCAAGGGAGTATTTGAACCTCGACAGCACATCCCCTTCATTCCCAAATCCAAAGGGATGACCTGCAACAGGATTCACCTTCGAGCTTCTCTCCAACTCCGTCAGCTCTGAGGAAGCCACACAGCACCAGGCACAGATCTCACTGTAATTAAAATCTCTCTTAGATAAATAGGCCACATTACTGAGAGATGGAATAGGGGTGAGTGAAAAAAAATTAAAGCAATTGTTTGAAAATGTGAACAAAAGAGATGTTGCTTTGTG
This sequence comes from Pseudopipra pipra, assembly GCF_036250125.1. NCBI lineage: Eukaryota > Metazoa > Chordata > Aves > Passeriformes > Pipridae > Pseudopipra > Pseudopipra pipra. Next base: position 2,255,028 of record NC_087566.1, on the reverse strand, counting down.
ACAGCTCTCTCTTACCTGAAAGTTGCATTTTGGGGAGAGAAAAGTTCTTTCTTCTTCAAGGCCTCGCTGTTCAAACACATAAGTGCAAGCTACTAATTCATTATTCTGATGTTGATAAGTAAGAAAACAACCCAACCAGCTAATTTATGTGCTTTAGAAAGCTAATTTTGCTCCAAAAGTCTGCTGGAGAATTAGCTCTTCCATTTTCACAGCTGTTGGAGCCCGTTCTGAGACACACAGCCACTGAACTCTCTCTTTAACCTCAGATTAGAAGGAAGCTTTTTAACAAGCATTTCTGAACTCAAACCATATGTCTGTCCTTCACATGTTTGAAGCACAGCAACTGATAAACAGCACTCACCACGCTGCAAGGCAACTTCAGGGGAGAACAGTTGCTCCAGCCCCACCAGGAAACAGCACAACACTAAAACATAAGTTAAGAAACCACATCATAATATTCTCCCTGTCAGGTAAAGATCCTCCTGAGACCCAGAATGGGTGATGGGGTTTGGTGGCCGAGTATCAAAGCTGCTTTTGAGGGGGGTAAAATGTAAAAGAGAGAAAACAGGTAGGTGATAGACTTATTGCTACATTTGTGAGGGAGCAACCTTTTAACCTCCCATCCCCATTTGCAGCAGCTAAACAGCAGGGTTTAGATCCAGGAAACCAGAGGTTTCGTAGAGGAAATTCATATTTCAGTGGGGTTATTGCAATAAATAATAAATGGAAACTTAAGAAGCTGGAACTGTGCTGTGGAGCCCAAGTCAGAGATGTGGCAGAAACTGCTGTGAGTGGATAAAGGTGAAAAATCTCCCTTGGATGTTGATTTAAGCTCTAGGAACAGCAGGATTATTGACTCAGAAGCATAAAATCAGAAGTCTGACTGAATTCTATTGTGAAGATACACTTAACTACTTTCTCTCTTTGCAGTGCTTCCATGATGCCTCTTCAGTCCAGTACCTCTGCTGCTGCTCTGTAAATTTAATGAAACAGCCAAAGAGTCCCAAAAATCAGCCTAAAAAAAGTTGGGCAACCAGCAGTATCTTCTGTTAACATAAATAAATCTGGATCTGCATAAAATCACGGCCTTCAAACATTTTCTCTGGTAAAAGATAAATTAGGAGAGTCGTTCTTCCCTCAGGCCCATTTTAATTAAGCAGGAATCCTCAAGGATAAATGAACAAAAATAGCTCAGCTTGGAGTGGCTTTTAACTACACAGTGAACTCCAGTGATGGGTGGGAGTTACACCTGGTGAGAGGCTTCCAGAGGGGAGCTGGGCGGGATCATGGATGGGCAGGAGAGGTTCTCCAGGTCTTGCAAGAGGTTCATCAGCCAGATAAAGCAGTAATCAGCTCAGGGACACCACTAAAATAAACACAAACACACACACCAGTGACATCCTTCACTCCATAGCGTTCAACCCCCAGCTCCACTTGCATCTCCGAGGACTTGCAGATACATCAACCAGGAAAAATGTGCATTTTGCTGGCACTGCCTTCACGATTAGCTGGATGCATTTGGCCTTATTTTCATCCACAGCTGCGCTGATTTAAGCAAAGAGTGACTTCAGACCCGTTCAGTGAAACGCTGGCAAAAGCCTGTGAGATGTGTTTATTTTGGTTTAGCTGACACGGACTGGGAATACACAGTAAACCAAGGCTGAGCGTGAGTAAGACCCTCTTAAACTGGAATGAAGTTGTCTGCATTGTGAAGGCTTAAATAAAGCTATTTTAGAATTCTGCTCCAATCCAATCAGCCCCTCCTTCCCATCTAGATGAGGGCCCTGTTTCAAAGGTGCTTTTTTGGTGGGTTGGTGAAGATTCTGATGAGCAGTTCTGAGGCAACTGCAGGCCAGGGGATACTTGGGAGGAAAAGATCTGTTAGGTACCAAAAAAAAAAAAAAAAGAAAGAAAGAAAGAAAGAAAGAAACTAACCTTTGTGTTCTGTTTAAAAGAAAAACAGTTTATAAACTGTAGATGAACCTCTTATCTGGTAAATCTCAAACCCCATTAAATGGCTTGGAAAGCAGCAGTGCAGGGGAGGAAGGAGTTATAAATCATCTAGAAAAAGAAATACAGACCCCGAGTCCAGCTCAGTTGTGCTGGGCAGAGCACACACCAGTTTTTCTGGCTATAGAGTAATGCCTTTTTTCTTTCCTTTTTTTTTTTTTTTCCACTTTTATACCAGTGCATGCACTTTATCAATCCAGTATCACCAGAGTGGAGTTGCAAGGGAAGGGGGGAGCAGGGGGAGGAAGGAAGGAAGGAGCTGCCAGCGCTGGGCTGCAGTGCTTGATTGCAGGTATAAACATTACACGCTGCATCAGCAGAGCTGGGGAGAGTGAGCCATAAACCTCCCAGGAGGGGCTTTACAGGGAAGGCTGACAATGCAAGTTCACAGTCACTGTGTTATTTGGAGACATCCTGAGCAGCTAAAAATACATTGCAGCCTTCAGGAGGAAAGCAAAGGGGAAATATCTCCCACCTTCCCAGTGCAGAGGAAAGAGGGAAAGTGTTGTCAAAAGCCACATGGAAACATAGCTTGGGGGAATCCCACACGTGTGTAAGCAGGCAGGTAAGGCACCTGTGCTGCCAGTTGTAACAGGGAGATCCTGATGCTTGAAATGGCTTTAAATGCAGGAAAGGCTGTAGCCAGGGGCTTGCTTTAATCATCGCTGTACCATCACCTTTAATAACTTGTCTCTGCCTGAGCAGATCCAGGGCTCACACAGCAGCTATTAAAACTAAATTGCTCTCATTAATAGAATATCCACATTCCTTCTGTGAGTGTATCAGAACGTCCTCTGTCAACAAACTCTGAGCTGCACCGTAAGGACTGACAGCAGGGAAACATCCCTTTTTTATGGGGTGGGACAGATGCAAGAGGCTGCAAAGCTGAGGCTTGGACATCAGGTTGGGTTTCACTGCCCCGTGTTCCTCCCATGAGCAGTCTGAATGTTACCAGGCAAAATCAGAGCCCGGTAGAAGGAGGCAGAAAACTCCAAACAGCTCTTGAAACCGGGGCCACATCTTCAAACAGTTCTGCCCTTGGTAGGATCCGTCCAGGGAAACTCTGCAAGCAGCCTGTGCACCTTCCAAAACCTGCCCTAAGAGAGGGGAGTCTATTCCTAATGTGGCAGGGGATTAGAAATATTCCAAAAGAGAAGGAATGACTGGCAGGGAGTTTATTGTTGCTAGCGATGAAGGAACTCGCCGTGACTTTCAGGTTCCATTTGGAACCTGCAGGACTCCACCCAGGGTGTTATGGGTGGGGTTTTGACCTGTGAATGAAGCTGATCTGCACCCACTGAAACAAACCCAGGGCTATAATGCCAGCTATTTATCTGGCAACATCTAGATCATGAAACGAAAGCATCCATTAGGACAAATGCTCAGTCATCCACCAAAACCAGAAAGGTGGGAGTGGGGTCAGCCAGTATCAGTTACAAAGGGTTAAATGCAGTGTCCGATGCCCTTTGGAAAGGCATTTCTAGTTCCAGCTGATTAAACAGGAGCTAAAATACCCTTTCTCTAACACAGATACAAAGCTGCCCCAAGGAATCTTTCTTCTAGAACTGTCCAGCCTGAAACACCCTGGGAACTCGGGACTCAGGAAAGTGGTGCTTTTCCATGTGACCTGACTGAGAGGTGCTCTGTTCGGTAATTAGAGGTGCTGTGCTCGGGAATGAGGGGTGCTCTGTTCGGTAATTAGAGGTGCTCTGCTCGGGAATGAGAGGTGCTGTGCTCAGTAAAGGCAGCCGAGCTGTCACAGGTGTCGTTTCACACCCAAAGCCTGTGAACAGCCCCGATACCGTGAGAATAGCCCTTGATTACACCCACCCAGGGAGATGATGTAAATTCACCCTAAATTACCCGCGGTGTAGGAGGAAGGGACTGGATAACTCCGCACACAACCGGGTAAATGGTAATTCCCCCGAGAGCAGATGCTGCAGTGCCACAAGTGCTCCAGAGAGACGAGCCGCGATCCTGATGGAAAAGGTAATTCGGGATGCGGCTCGTGTGGGAACGTTGTCCTGGAAATAAGTTCAGAGCAGCTCCCGGTGCCAGGAGGAGCTGCTGCCTCTGCCATGGATGTTGTGTGACCCCGAATAAATTACCCGGGCTCCCGCCTTATCAGCCTGTGCCATGAGGATGACACGCGTCTCCAAGGTGTTTAAAGAATTAACTCCTTGACGGTCTGTGAAGTGGTTCGTGAGCCCTCTCCAGGCGGTGCCGGAGAAGGGCAGACTGCAGGCGTTGTGGCTTTCGGGAGATTTTCGCTGTGATAAGGAAAGCTCCCGCAGGAACGCGCTGCCAGGAAACTTAATGCAGCTGTTAATCCCAAAAGGCTCTGATTTGCAGAACGAAGTCCAGGATGCGCAAAGAGCTGGGCTGCGAATAAAAGTGACCTTTTACACACATTCTCGAGCTGTCACTACTGGAAAACTGTGGAGAATCTCATAGATTTCAAGTATAAAAGGAGCATTCATGCCCCCAGATGGCCAGTGGGCCACTCCACCGATTTGCCAGGCTCACAAATGAGGCAAAAGGTGTTCTAAAATAAAGCAAAAACCAGGCTAAGTGGCAAGCAAGACCCAGAGTCTGGAGTGTAGAGGTCTTTCCACTGTAAGCCCAGGATGCCTTCATGGAGGAATCAGGTGGAACAGCCAGGAAAAGGTGAGAGGCCTCCCTCTGCAGAAGCAATAAATCTAATGAAGATCCAAAGTGCCACTCTGAATACACATCTATCTTCACCCTCCCTCCTTCCTGCCTGGATCAGTTCCTTGGGGGAGATTTCAGTTCTCGTTCACCTCTGTTGTGATTCCCTTGAAGTCTCAGCTGTTCCAGGGAAAGTAAATAGGGTTTAAAATTAATTATCAATTAAAATGAGGTTAATCAGCGCCAGGCTTGTCATCTATTATCCTTGTAAGTGAGACAATCCCGTCCTCCTGCAAAACCCCTGCAAGGAACAAGGCCAATAAGACTCAGCAACAAAGCCTGTTCCCTGGTGACCTTTGCTATGTTTAGGAAGAACAGCTAAAATAAGCTCTAATCTCCAGCCAGGCCAAACACTGCAGAGAACAACTCCATTTAACCCTTTGGATGCACTGTGTGTGTGAAGGATGTGTTTGTTATCCCACACTGCTCCTTGCTGGGTCAGTTATTCCGGATTCCCTGGACATGAGCTCCCACCATCCCAACAGGGAAGCAGTTCCCTTCTCCAAAGCCCTTCCCACTACAGCAGAAGGTGTCATACTCTGGATTTTTGGGGCCTAATGGGATATACTGGCTCTGTACTGGCTTATACAATCCTTTACACAAGGCCTTTGGTGACCTCCCCAATCACACCCAGAGGTAACTTTTGGCAATCCAGGCTCTGAATACACTCACCTGCAATTATAAACTGTCAGAGAAGCAAGAGTTCTGACACACCCATGCAATCTAATACTTTCCCAGAGCATGTTTGATCTCTGCCTTGTGCAAATGGCTCATCTGCCTTTACACCCCAGAAATCCATCAAGGAACCGCTGGGTTTTTACCTCTCAGTTTCCACGTCCATAAAGTGGGAAAGTCTGTAACAAGGTGAAAAAAAAAAAAAAAGAGATCTAATTATAGAGCAATATCTCTGAATGCAGCACACACCTGTGTCTCAGGTTTCAGACTTCCACATATTTCTTTTAGCCTGGGGATAGGCACAGACATGTGACAGGACGTGCAGTGCCAGCGCTGCTCCAGAAGCATCCTTGGCTAATAATCCCTGGGAGTCCCCAGAGCTTTTCCTAGAATTTTATGGCTTGCTACAAACATGGAGGAGGAGACTTTCAGGGGCACAAGGGAGAGCTGAAAGACCTCAAATCCTGCTGACCTGAAAAGACAACGTGAGCATTTTGCTCCCCTTTGTGCATTTCGATTCTCCCAGAATCAGTTTTAGACCTCGGACCTTTCACGCTGAGTTGGAAAACACTCATTTTTCAGAATCTTTTCCTGCTCTTTCTTGCATCCAAAATCAAACAGAACAGAAAGATATTTATCCCTTCTTTAGCATCACTTTGACCTTTGTTCTCATCTGGGTTTTTTCTGTTCCTATTTTAAAACAATTCAGTTGTGAGCGTGCGTGTGCCTGCACTAAACTTTACTCTCAAAATATGTATTTTTATTTTTAAAAAAAAAAAAACAACGAACCACAAGAACAATTTGTTCCAATCTGCTTCTGCAAGTTGTTAAGGGGGAAGCTCAGCTGTTGCTGCCCTAATGGGCTTTATGCAAAGAGCTTCCTGCCAAGAACTGCCACAGAGCTCCAGCCCCTGCCTTTGCTGAGGCTTCCCGAGGGTCTAGAAATAAATGCAGTGGATCTGTGTGATCTGGGGAACAGCAGACTAGAGGATACAAAAGCAAGGGATTCCAAGGCTGGAAAATCCATGCCAAGCTGGACCTGGCCCCTATTTGTGGACAGGAGAGGCTACAGAGGAACAGAGCATGAAGAGAGAGGGTACACGTGGATACGGAGTCAGTGAGAAGGATGGGAATGTCCCTGTGTTCCTTCCACACAGTTCTTTGACCCTCCTGTAAAAATGGAAAAGACACAACAGAAAGAAAGCAAATATGGTTGTGATGAGGCCTCGTGTGAGAACCAAACCTGTGTGAAGCCTCACGTGAAAATATGTTTGCCTGCGATTTGTGTGACACAAATACCCACGTCTGGCTGTTGGAAAACAGCCCTGATGTTTGGCTAAATTCTGTTGAAAGTAAACTTGTACTTAAGAGAAACCTTGGCACGATAACACAGGGTTATATGGAATGGGAGAACTAGTCTTTGTGGGGATTCACAGTAAAGAAATTCTGGAGAGCCCGGGATGGTTCCCCACAGGCAGGTTACTCAACAAACAGATTCCAATCCAGGACCAGCTCAGGGGTAAATTTTGCCTGTACCTCTGTGGGACATGTAAAGTGGGTTCTTTCATGCATTTCTGCTGAAGATGCTCTGTTTTAGCAATTCTTTCTGCTGCCACGGGCAGTGGGTCCCACCTGGAGCCAGAGCTGGACACTGGCTCTTTGTGGAGCAGGTCCAGGTAAGTTGTGTGGTTAAAGTTAATTTAGCATCTCTCTCCTGGGAGAACAACGAGGTGTGGAAACAGGCCCACACTGGAGGGGAGTCTGCTCAGGATCAGCAAACAGACATTCATTTCCTTCAGGGCATCCAAAACTGGCCCCTAAAATCTGCCTTCAGAGGCAGAACCACACAACCCCCCTCTAAAGGTCTCGGCTCGGCACCACTGCTCTGGGGAACACGAGGGCTGGGAGGCAGATGTGCACTCTTGGAATCCCACTGTGACTTGGATTCCTGGATCCAGTTACTGTCTCAACAAAGACATTTGTAAAACGAAGCTGTCTTCGCCCTCCCCCTTCTCTCTTGCTGCATTATTGGGATCTATTTTGGGTGGGTTTTTTTTTTTCCACTTAGAACATTTCGCTGTGTTCTTTGAGACCTCTGTGCTCAGGATGCAGGGGGTGTGTACCTGACAGCTTTCATGGAAAGCTGGAACAACAAAGGGTTCTCCTCGACTTACAAATCCCAGTCTTTTAAGTTTTAGTAAACTGAGTAACCTCAGAGGAGAAAACTCCTGCTGATCTGGATGCTTTTATTCTGTGGAGTCTTTTGGAAATACTATTTATATGCATTATATTGCTCTATTCATTCTAGTCCAGTTAAAATGGTAACACTCCCACCCACCTATTTCCACTGGTATAACACTGAAAAACTACACTCAAAACTGTTGCTGAAGAGAAACAGAAACAGTCTGTGACACAACGGCATTTCCAGGACTGGCTGGATACGACACAAGGAAAATCACACCCTTATCCACCAGTTTTCCCTACAGAAAAGCTCCAGGCAGGCAAAGCCCAGGGAGATAAGGGAGCTGAGGGACCCCACGGGGCTGCCCCTCCACCCCCCGGGATGTGCTGGGATGAGGCACAGGATGCCCTCTAGTGATACCACATTTCCTGGCTTTGGAAATACATCTGTGCTTCCCTCCGGATTTTGAGGTCCCTGGACAAAACAGCAGCTTGTGGCCTCGGCAAGGCATTAGTGGTGATACCACCACCTCCTGAGCCTCGGGGGCAAGAGGCACCGGGCACACGAGATGTGGATTTGCACCTCCTGCTTTTCCCAGGGCGTGGAGGGGGGGTGGCAGGGCAGCAGGAGCCTCACTCAGAGCACCTCTCAGAAGGAATATTTCTGTGACAGGTACTCAGCAGGAAGAAGGGAGACTGAGGGAAGGGTGGCTTGAGTCCTCTCACCCTTTGTTAATGACTGTCTCTGCCAGACAGTCCGGTCTGGGAAGGTGGATTTTAAAGAGGACTCCAACAGGAATAATGGAGCAGGAGAATTAGGCACAGGTGAGAAGCCTGTGGACAGTATTACAGGAGAGAGGAAGCAGTGACCCAGTGCTTGAGTGGCCAGTGGGGCACAGCCTTTAACTCCAAATCAGTCTTAGTCTTTGGGGAATATACGTCCCCAAGGCTGTAATTTCTCTTTGTTCAGCACACAGACAGGGGACATTTCCATGCGCTGCCACCTCCCAGTCTAAGGGCTTGGCTCATGTTGAAACCCATTTTCCTACTTCTCATGAGCCCCGGGACCAAACCCTCCATGTGAGCCCAGACAAGCAGCAGCAGTCAGGACAAGGCCCTCACCATCCTGCAGCATGGAATGACGTTGATGTATCCTGGGAAGCGAGTGGGAAGCATCCTCCAGAGCCTTCCTGCAGCACACCGACATCTGTGAGGATGCTGCCCCTTCCCTAGGCGGGTGTCCTTCAACACACCCCCCTAAGGATACTCAGGCACTCCCAAACTGAGCTGTGGCTGTCAGTGCCAGCTTCAGTAAATCCTAATTTCCCCTAATTGTTAAGGATCACGGGGTATTTGCCACACTGGGAGCGTGGCGAGCCAGGCCAAACCAGAGCCGGCGCACCCCTCCTCATTTCCAGCCGAGTGTTCCCTTTTCAAGAGGTTTTTAGACCAGCTTAGCAGAGCCAGGAGCAGAGGGGATGGAGTGTGCCCTTGCAGGGCTGGAGCAGGTCCATCCCAATTATGGGATTCCACGAGAGGTCAGTGCCAATCTGTGCCCGGCGCTGCTGCCAGGACGCGGCCGCTCTGCCGCCTTGGCACCGCCACAGGGGTCCCACTGCCAGGCACGGGGTAGAGGATGTGCCTCCCTGAAAGGAGAGCCCCAGCCAAGTGTCCAGCTGCACTGCCTGCAAAATGCCTGGAGAACAGGCAGCCCTGGAAAAGCGCCGTGGAGGCCGGGGATCAAAGCTCCTCACACACCAACCAGGAGTGAGGCGGCTTTGAGACGCCGCGGCCAGAGGAGAGCTGTACGTGCAGACCTGCACTGAAACAATAATAATCATCATCATAATAATCATAATAATAATAGTCAGAATAAATCCAAACAGAGTTTTGTTAATTCAGTTCAAAGTGCAGGTAGACAGGCCCTTGCTTTTGGAACCACAGCAGAAGGAACAAATTCAGCTCGCCTCCAATTAAGATAAGAGGTAAATATTTTGATGTGCTCAGGATCCTACTAAACTGGCAGGACCTGATGGATCTGAAACCCATCAAATAAATTCTCTTACATCACGCAAACAAAGGCAAAAAACTTGGTGGCATCCATCATTTTCTTTTAAGATGTCAAAGAGGAGTGCAAGGCTGATGGCCCAGCAGCGCTGCTGCTGTCAGCAACCCATTTAATCAATGGGGATGCTAATCCTAATAATGTCCTGGACTCCATTTAATTTTGATTACATCATTGTTTTTCCTCAGTGGAATTGTGCACTGCTCAGGTTTACAGATAAGTGCTTTGTGTTTGATGTTGTCTTTCTCCACCTCAAAGCTTCTTCTGCCACTTTTGCTCGGCTTGCAAACGATCTGGCCGAGATCTGAAAAGCTAAAGCCCCTGAGGATCCAACAGGACATTTAATTTTCTACAGCCATTTGTCCCAGATTCCCATGGATAGTGTCCACAGTGTGCCAGTTCCACTGTCACCTTCTTTCCTCCAGGCATTGGTGCAGGTCAGTGACACCCTCAAACAGGAAATACTGCTGGTCGTGACACACCTTCTATTCTTGTTCTTTTAGGTCTAAAATGTACATCCTTACTTTACCACTTATAACCAAGCTGAACCACACTGCCAATAGGGAAAATAGCTCCAGTTCTCCTATAATAAGAAAGAATAAATTATTTGGTATCTTAGCTGTTCAGCCTTTTTGAAAGCAAATATAACAATGTCCCTCATTATTTGAAGCACAGCAGGCAATTCCTTTCAGAAGACAAGTGGCAAAGTTATTGCCAGGGAAATGATAACTGTTCTTTAAGGGTCAGCAGCTCTTCTAGGGCCCTTCCCAGCCCTCTCCACCCTCCATGAAATGGATTTTAAAACAAAAGATATAAAAATCCAGTCATCTGCCTGGCTTGTATGAGTAAAATTATCCTCCAACACAAACAAATGGGTATGCTAAATGCAAGCTGAATGAGGCCAGAAGGGATGAAAAACACCGAAAAAATTAAAATAAGAGCAAATGACAAAATGGAAAACTAGCAAATGCAGCATTTAAAATAGCTCCTGTGGTGATTGCAGGGCTTGAAAACCACTTGAACACAGCCAGCATGTTTATCACCTCTGAAGAAGCAATCTTGTGAAACCCAGCTCTGGTAGTTTTTTAATAGCGGATTGCTGAGTGTTTTAAATATCAGCTCAGTAATTAAAAGTCCAGTTGTTCCATCTAGGAGCAGATAAAGAGCATTTCTGTGCAAACTGAAGTTCCTTTGCTCCTGAAGCCAGAGGGATGACAGCGCTGTCAAAACCAGGTGCTATCGCAACAACCTTCCTAGATTTCACTTGGACTTTAAAAATTTATATGTTTATGATAATATTATGTTAATAATTTCTCCGTTTTTCTACAGACACATAAAATTTATATGTGATTTCCCAACGCACGAGAACGTGTGGAAGTGGTCCCAAGGCTGGAATTCTGCGTAATTGCCTTTGCAGCAGAGTTCATCCCTCTTACTCAGGCACTATAACTAATTTATTATGTGTCTTATGTCTGGGCTTGTCAGCACTTTAATTATATCCTAGAGAACCGGCTTGGCTGTCCTGGCAAACCTCTGCTCTCCTGGTTGCTGTTCTCATGAGGACACGGAACGCTCGGAGCTGACCAGTGGATAACCAGCAAGGCCAGGGCAGGTGAGATGGTCTCCACAGCCACCTGCAGCATTCCAGAGTCACTGCTGGGACCTCAACCTGCAGCTCTGGAAATGGCTCAGCCAGCCAGGCAAACTCACCCCCTGCCATCACCCTGAGTATTCCCAGAAATACTCACAGACACGGGATCCGTGTTTAAAACATTGGGGATCACCAAAGTCCTGCACTTGGGGGTGCACAGGAAGGCTGGAGAGGGGCTCCATGCAAGGGGAATGGCTTTAAGCTGCCAGAGGGCAGGGTTAGATGGGATATTGGGAAGGAATTCCTGGCTGTGAGGGTGGGGAGGCCCTGGCCCAGGTTGCCCAGAGAAGCTGTGGCTGCCCCTGGATCCCTGGAAGTGTCCAAGGCCAGGCTGGATAAACTTGGAGCAACCTGGGCTGGTGGAAGGTGTCCCTGCCCATGGCAGGGGGTTGGAACAAGATGATCTTTAAGTTCCCTTCCAACCCAAACCATTCTAGGATTCTATGATAGTGTAAGGCCAGTATATCTATCTATCTATCTATCTATCTATCTATCTATCTATCTATCTATCTATCTATCTATCTCTATCTATCTATCTATCTATCTATCTATCTATCTATCTATCTATCTATCTATCTATCTATCTATCTATCTATAGAGATATATCTTTAAGCAGCTTTATCTGACCTTTTACCACCAGTTACATTTCAGCCACTCACCTTAGATTTGATCCTAATACTTGTGTTTTGTCAAAGCCTGACGTTCAAATTCATAACAAAGTGCCACCTTTGGGATCTGAATAATCATTCCAGGGCAGCTTCATTTGAACAGCCTTAAATTTTCAGTGGCTTCAACAGCACAGTTTAAACAATGTGTGCCACTTTGCAGGATTTTCTGGTTTGTTTTGTTTAAGCCATTCAGCAGTAACTGTTCTCATTTCACTTCTGTCAGGTTTGCACTGTGTGTAGAGACAGGGTCAACCTTTTCATTACAAGCGGTTCAGTTTATATTAGACACAGTAAAGCACTCAGTTCAGGGAAGCAGCACTTAAATTATTGCTAAATATATTCTCTCCCACTCACCCCTCCTTTTAAACACTTAGTAACTCGGTTTTTAACAGTGTCATATCACTGCTGCCACAGACTTGTCTATTTTCAGAATAAACAGACCCACACCTTGCCCAAAGAGCTGCTCCCACGTGTTATTTCACCCCTCTCTTCCGTGGAAGCACTGGGATTGTAGGGATATTTGGGGTTGGATGACCTACTGGGAGGAAAGGAAGTGGGCATTCCCCCTTCACGTGGAATTCTCTGGGCAGGAGAAGATGCTTTGTCACAGAAGCCTGTGCACACACAGCAGCACTGGAGCTCTGAGCAGCTCACTCAGCCTGAGAGAGGCTCAGAGACAGCACTTCTGGGAAGTTTAATGTCTGTGCCAATAAAGCCACGGGTTGAGATGGTATTTTTAATGCTCTGTGTGCCTTGGAACACACTTTTACTACATTCAGGAGTGTATCTTTGAAGGCAGCAAAGCCTTTGGATTGGCAGAGTGACAGCGCTGGGCGAACTGTAACATCCCGGAAAATCCCTTTTAAATGCCAGACCAGGACTTGGAACCTTTCCAAGCATTTGCAGCAGGCACAGCGAAACAGCTTTTGGAATTTAGCAGGCACTTACAGCGGCACAGACACGTTCAGGAAAGTTAAGAGCACTTGAAGCTGAGCAGCACAAAATAACCCGGGACGCTGGATGAACCGGAGTAAGATTCCCGTGGGGAAGTGGCTGGGAGAGCAGGACAGCAGGACACTGCTGGAGAAGCTGAGCCCCAGCTTCATGATAAACACACTTCCAGCAAGATCAATCCTGCCACAGGGGCTGGACAGGGATTTCTGGAGGAAGACTTCTCAGCCAGGAGACGTTCCAGCTGTTTGCAGGGTGCTGTGAGTGCCCCCAGTGCTGACTGACAGCGGGAGCAGATCCCACGCCCTCCTCCAGGAGCTGCTCCAGCTGCTGGGAAACCTTGGGATGATCCCCTGCCACCAGGAACCCCTGCAGCTCTGAACTCATCTGAGATCTCCCCCAAAATCAACAAGCCCAGAGCTAAACCTACAGCTGTGGATCTGCAGATCCCCAAACCACATCTGGCTACAAGCAGCTCGTTTTCTTTTTAGGTGAAGAGCAGCTGTAAGACTTCAAGCCAAGTGCCTCAGTTACCTTCCCAGAGTTAGCCTGTTTACAGAAACGAAATTGAGAATTAATCCTGTTTTATGTTGTATTTCTGGGGTTCTACAAATCAAACTGTGGGTAAAGCTAAGTTTTTGTTAGGAGCAGTTACAGAGGTTTACAGCTGCCTCTGCCCTGGGAATGCCTCACATGCCCTTGGTGTTAAGCCATCATTAGCTCAGGCTGCTTTAAGCCAAGGTGGCACAACCTAAAGGAAACAAGGAAGCCACAGACTCCTTTACAGAGCTTTGAGAGCTTTGCTTGATGCTTCTCCACGGGGAGGAGATCCCCAGTCACGAAGCCTTGGTGGTTTGTGATATTGGAACCACAAACACCTTTTTTTGAACATGCACTTCATCATCCATGACAAAGAAACCCAAGAATAACACTACAGAGGAAAGGAAGTTATTATAATAATGAAAGGACACTTCTGTGCCCAACAGGAGGTTTACACAAACTGTCCCTGGAACCACCAGTATGGTGCAAGATCGTGTTTAATGCAGCGCTAACTCATTTTGGGTTGTGCCTTGTGCAATTCTCACGTCCCTAAAAGGCTAAAATTCCAGTGTTTCAGTAGCATAGAAGGAAAAGAGAAAAGCAAGAGTGGATGACAAACTGAGCAATGTAAACCCTTTCTTTACTGTGTTCTAAAAAAGGGGGAAGTTCAGAACCACCATCTCACCAGGAACAAACCTGGTAAAGTTTGTTTTCCTGTGCAATTCCAGAACAGCCCTATGCCACTGGGACAGAGTCTGTGACCCTGTAAGAGATTCTGTGACCCTGTAAGAGATTCTGTGACCCTATAAAGGTGATGACCAGTGGCCAAGGCATAACACAAAACACCCTGAACATGAGGAGAAGACCTTGAGCTTGGAAACCAACCCAGCAGGGCAGAGATGCTGGTTCAGTAGATGAGCAGCTGGGTTTATGCACAAGGCAGGAACTGAAGGTCACAAGTGCACGTGTCAAACTTCCTTTTGTTGTGATACAGCCTTTTGCCCACTTGCAACTTAAATTTCGGTGGCATTTATGGCTCTTCAGGTGTCCCAAGCTCTGGTCATTAAAAGAGGAAGCAGGCAGAGCAATAGGACTGTGGTGTTACAGAAACAAAACCCAGACTTAGGGAGAAACCAAAGGTCACAGAGCACGAGAATAAAGACCTTACCTGGCAGTTCACCTGTTCTCTTTCTCCCTGCCCACGGTCAATGCTTCAAGGTGTCCCTTGCTAAAAAATTCCTGCTCACTGGGTGGACGTTTTTTGAATTAAATATTTACCCAGACTGCTCAATATCTCCTCAGAGGACATGGGAAGCTTGAATCCATCAGCATTCTACAGAGAAAAGGCCTTATTTTTGGCCTGCACGTAGGACTTGACACGTGGCCAAATGAAAATTCATCTGCTGTAATAATAATTGTCCCGGTGATTTACTGATCTCTGTGTGGACATTACAAGCTCCATAGCTTTTATCCACACATTTTGAAAGCTTATGGTCTAGTTTTTCCAGGTCATTAATAAATTCAGGATGTCAACCTCAACAGCAAGCCCTGGAATACCCAATTATTATTTTTGTTTCGCCGCAGGGTGCAGTCATTCTTAACCACTACTTTCCTTAAATTTCATCATTTTGTGATGAAACCACACATTTAACCTCCTGTTCTGAGTGTTCTCTGATAGGTGTTATCTTTGTGTCAAAACAGTGGAGATTCCAGACAATGGGTAAATTCATGTTACAGAGTCCTCCTCAGTATTTGTTGAGGTTCTGGCTCCAAGAGGTCACACCAAAAATACACTGCTGGTTAAACTTGGAAATCATTTGAGAAAAAAACTCTGAAACACTGGGGGGAGGGGGGTTACCTAGAAAGGGAGGGTGAGCAGGAAATTTGCAGTGGAAAATAATAAATGGAGTGGTTTGCCAGGGTTATAAATGGGATGTTTGCAGTCGCTTGTGTGACATGAAAACTCTGAACAGCTCCTGGGGCTGCTGAACATCCCCCCAGGAAGTTCAAAGGGAGCCCTGAACTGCTCCCAGGGTGAGCCCACAGTGCCAGGTCAGAATTGTGGACACAGCTGGCCATGGAAGGGACAATCTCCCAGTGGTTTTATGCCCCTGTGCAGCCAGTTGGCAAAGTTACTTCATGGGCTTTGGGGCTTAAATTGGAAGCATTTACTTTGGAACTAAAATTAAAAAAAAAAAAAAAAAAAAACTCCGAAGTTTTTCCCCTTTCCCTCCAAGAGGATTTTTAGGTCTTGACTAGTATATACAAACAAAAGGTGATTGATGAGAATATTCATCCTCTGCTGCTTGTTTCATTCACTGAGCACTTGGGAAGCAGGGGAAAAAATGTAAACCCAACCCAATCCCTAATATTTCATGTGTGAGAGGAAAAGTTTTCTGCCAAATAACCTGATAGTCCTATGAAAATGTTGTCTCTGGAAAATAGCAGCAGCTCTTTGGGAAAGGGGTTTGTTGCCGAGCTGCCTGACTTCCCAAATCCTTCCTCAGAGTTCACGAGTCCTGCCTGTGAGCCCTCAGGACCTGGAGATACTCAGACAACTCATTCCATTTCTAGCAGGGCATCACCAGGGTGCTGGCAGAGGTTGGCACGTGCTGACAGACAGCACTTCTCTTCAGCCACTTCACTAAGGAAGAGGTTCCCACTGGGAAACTCCTGAGGCCACGAAGACAAGTAAAATGTCAATTTTTATAACCAAAAAAAAAAAAAAAATCAATTTGTTTCTCTTTTACTCCATCCTCCCAAGCTGCCAATGCTGCCCTGTGCACAGGGGCTCTACAGCTCCCCCAGAGGGGCAGTTTTTGCTGATGGGCAGCACTAAACTGCCTCAGCAATGGGATGGAATTAAAGCTCGTTTAAGCCAAAAGCTGTGTCAGTCTGAAAGATGCAATCCTGTTTACTCTTCCTGCACTGGCAGCCAAGGCTCTGACTGCCCCAGATGGAGCAGATTAATTCTGCTGCATTCCTCCTCTCTGAGTGTCATTCACTGGTCGTGGCTCTGCAGCCCAAAAGCTTCGCTGGGAACTCCGTGGGGTGTCAGAAATTATTGGATTTATTAAGTTTCATTCAAGACTGTTGATGGCTTAAGGAGCAGGGGCAAAGTGAATCATAAAGCAGCACAACAAGGCTGGCTGTGCTCATCCTGGATCGTGTGGCACTGGTGGAAAAGTGTCCCCCAGAAGGGCAGGGAAGGCAGAGCTGGAATGCCCAGCACAAAACGAGCACATCCCATTTCCCTCCCCAGGCCTCCCATCTGGAGCAGTGGGGGAAGAGGAGCAGTTCCCATTGTCTGGGGCCCGGTGCTGGCAGAGCTGTGCCATCTGCTGATGCCCACAGCTGTGGGAGAGCCTTCAAGGTAGCACAGCCATCCATCTCCTCCCACTGCAGCCTGCTCTGCTCCAGGAGCTGGGGAGAGGCAGCGTGTGCTCAGCTCTGCTCCAGCTGGAGCCAAAACCACGGGGTAGCAAAGCCCAGCTGACCACTGCACGAGTTCCTTGGATCTCTGTCAAAAAGCTGTTCCTTGAACCAGGGCAAAAAAAAAAAGGAGTTTACCCTGAAGCAGCTGCCTGCAACCAACAGAAGGTGGTTCTTGATGCAGCCCTGAGAGCACAAGAAATTCCCAATCCAGCACCATTAACTCCTTCTTCCACGAGTCCCGTGCTCACCTCCCTCCCTCTGCTCTTCCAGGAATTCTGCCCGTGCCCAGGAGAGCATGTGGTGACTGCATTCCCTGTGCATGGCCAGCTGTCCAATCCCATTATGCAAATGACAGTGCTGATAATTAAAAGTGTTTATCAAGTAAGCACAGAGGAGCAGGGCTCTGCTCCATGGCCAAGCCACACTCCTCATCCTGGTGGGGCTGGATAATGTCCCTATCTGTTATCTCTGCCACAACTGCCCTGGGAGTTATCCAGGACCCTTGGCTGACAGTCAGGATTTTTCTAGGAACTGACTGACCTTCAGAGGATATTGGCCAAATAAGGGCTCTGGCATTTGTGATTTGCCATTTAACACCTGGAAATACAGCTTGGAAAATCCAGATTGTTTCTCCCTCCTTTTCTAAAAAAATCTAATTTTTGAAAAGATGAGAGATTCAACCAGAAAATGCCTGGCCAGGTTATACACAAAAGACAGTTTCTATGGGACTATTGGTCTATGGTTTCTATTGGTGTTTCCTCACATCTCTTTCAAGAGAAAAAACAACCCCCCCAAAAAAAATTCATAAATCAGGATGGCTTTTGAGTATCCACAGCAATGTAAAGTTTAAAAGGAAAGGAGAACAGAATGAAGTACTAAGTCAACTCTGCAACTGTTTGATTTTCACACAGGAATATATCACATCACAGATATTTCACAGGCAACCACTTCTGTAAATGGAATTCGAGGGCAAAACGATGTGGAATTCGTTTGAAAGGAAAAACTGGGAGAGGACACAAAAAAATGGGAGCGAGTTCAGAAATTTTAGAGCAAAGAAACCAAGGGAGAGAAACCAGCAGGGAAGTCCTGAGAGAGAGAGGGGCCAGCTGGGTCAGCCTGGACAACTCACATCCCATTTCTCCCTGTTGTTTGTGCAGCCTGAGCAGGAACCCCATTTATTCCATATAATGGAAGGAGGTGATGTTTTACTTTACATAACTACGACCAACCAATTCCCATTTCTTTGATAAGCCTCAAGGTTCCAGCTGGGATTTGACCAGCTGGTTCCTGAGGAATAAAACTGTCACCTTCCAAGTGACTGTCGAGCACACCAAAAAGCTTTCAGAGTTTATCACTTATTACTTGTTACTTGGCCTGCCAAAATTATTTCCTCAAAGGTGTCAAAACTAATTAACAATTCACCAAAACAACAACAAAAAAAATAAGAAATAAGTAAAAAAAAAAATAAGTAATAAAATAAAAAAGTAATCTTTTGATGACCCTGATAAGACTTTTCTAGAAGATCTCCCAGATATCCTGTCTTCTGGAAAAATAACAAAGATCCAGAAGTTGTTTTTATTGTAATGAAATAATTTACTCCTTTCTTGCTACTAATATGAGCCACTATTTCCCATGTTCATTCTGGATTTTTTTAGGAGGTAAGAAGAGTGACATCAGCACGACAACAAAGTTCTGCAGTGATGGCAAAATGGCACAACTGTTGGTTAAAAGTCAGAAAAATTTACTGCAGACACTGTATGGCCTTGATATCATAAACTGAACAACATGGCTGGAGCAAAAAGCACCTGATGATTTTTCTTTACAGCTATTTTCCCCCTCCCATTAGAAAACATGGTCCTCAACAGAACTTAACTAGAATTTATTGAGTAATATTTTGAGGAGAGAGAAAAGGTGACAGAAGATGTTGCAGCCACTTGCAACTGCTAAAATGTGCCTCGCTGGCAGCTTCGTTTGAAGGAAAAATATAATCTCCAGTAAAAGGTGATTTATCACAGTGACACATCTCAACACCGAGCTCAGCAAGAGCCACTTAATACACACCCAGGAATGAGAATGAGAGGCAGAACAGAGGGAGAATAAAATCCCTGCATTCCTGGTACCTTCAGGAGTGACAGTCCTCTTCTCCTCCACTCCCCACAAAAAGGAAGCTTTCCCAGCAGGCTCCCAGTCCAACCCTCTCTCAGCTGCACGTTATCCATTCATCTGACTTGTTTTCACTGAAAGGGACCTTTTTTTTCTTCTGTGTTTGTTTTTATTAAGAGTGCATTTAAGTAATTTGCATCGCCTACAAATTTTAAGAAGGAAAAATCACCGAATATTTTCGAGCTTTAGGTTCCTGAACACGTTGAGATGGAAACATCTGGCTGCCGTTTTCCCCCCCTCGGAAATCAATGCTGTTAAAAGTTACTTTTCACGTCACAGAAAAGCAATTTTCTTGGGGGGGAGGAGGGAAGGACAGAAGGATTTTGGCAAGACATTTTTTACTTCAGACAAATGAATTAGTGAGTCCTGGCTAACACTTTGTTTGTGGTGACAGCAGGAACAGGATTTGGGGCTGTGCTCTGCAAGCACAAGCTTTGCTGTCCTGATGACAACTCCTATTTAAGTCATCAGCTACTGCTAAGAGGAGAAAACCATTTATAAGCTCAGCATCTTGCCAGCAACGAGATTCCTTAATATCCAAATATCTGCTAAAGAATGGCTCCATTCCCTCACCTGCAGCACAACCCTGACAAGGCCAGTTATTCAGTCTTGTGCCCTGAGCAAAATCCTACCAAGGGAGGCAGTTTTATTTTGGTTGCCATGGGTATCAGTGCATCTCGCTTTTAAATTAGCTCAGGTGGGGTTGGAACAGCAGCAACAAGGGATGCTGTGGAATTTCAGGAGGCCTGAGGACGCAGTTGCCTTCAGAGATCAAATTTACAGATGTTATATTCAACAGCATCTCCCCAAAAAAAGAATTCCTCGACAGGCACAAACTCTATTACAAGTTGCACTGGGATAAAATCGCTGCTTGAAAAGTCCTTCTCAATTTAAATCACCAAAAATGATAGAGATTTAAGGAGCTTGGTTGCAGATTTTCCATTCTATCAAAAAAAAAAAAAAAGCTGGGGAAAGGATAAAAATAGTATCAAAGCTATGCAGTGAACACTGTCTTTGTCTGCTACTCTAGAATAAAACAAGAGAAGCAGCAATAAGCAACCACAGAGCTGCAGAGTTTGTGGGAATAAGGAAAGCAAAGCACGTGCATTAAACAAGGAAATCAGCAAAGCATCAGGAAATGCTGTTATTTCTTTTAATGTAGTAATATAAATTTATTCCTTCAAATAAATCATAAGTGACCAATGGAGGAATAAAGATCAGTGAAGACCCCAGTGGCAAGCAACTGGAAATGACTGCAGCTGTGTCTTTCTGCTGCCTCGTGCACAAAATACCCAAAGAATTGCCCAACAGATGCAAAAATAAACAAACTAACAAATGATTAAACAGCTCCCTGGCTGGGCTCTGTCTGCCAAATCTCTGCCTGGAGAGGACTTTTATGTCCGTGTAATGAACCCTCCAAATTAGGGACTTACAAAGGAAACAGCTGCTTAACCACCCTGGTAATTACCCTGCTGGGGTTGGGATCACCCAGCCCCGGGGCTGCGGCTCAGAGCAGCCCGTGGGACACGGGAGGACACGGAGGTGGCCCTGAGCTCTGTCCCCTGAGCTCTGTCCCCTGAGCTGGTGTCACTGCACAGGGCAGGGAGCAAACCCACCTGTGTGTTTGTCACAGGACAGCCAAGAGAGCACTCGAGTTGCCACAACACTCCTGTGCACAACAGGGTGTATTTAAACACCTCACCTGCCAGAGGCATTTGGTGACAGAAAGTCGTGGCTGGTGTGATCCTGGATGGTTTCCCTGTGACACAGGACATCATAGTTGGGGCAAACCCAGCTAAAAACCAGTCAAGTGTCTTTCTCACGGTCATCTGGCACCCTGGGAGTGGCCAAGCCCAAAAAGCAGGAATCCTGACTCTCTTTTCTGTTCCAGCTACCAGAAGAAAACCACAGAGAACCACTGCTTCCCACAGGTGCTGTTTCCCATATTTGTCTTGATTGCTTATATGACTATGAATAGTCAGAAATAAAACACTCAATTCTTCTGCTGCTTGTGTTTGGGATATATATATATATATATATAAGGGATATATATATATATATATATAAGGGATATCTGGGACACCAAGGACAGGAGGAATGTTTGGGACATCAGGGACATTCCAACAGGTGGAAGCTGAGACTCCCATTGCCACAGATCCTGCCACCAAACTGAATGGGACAAGTTCTCTGGCTTGCACAGAAATGATCATTTTGGTACATCTACACCTGAGATCAAACCACCAGCTGTGTCCTCAGCAGCTGACAAGCAAAGGGTGCCACTTGCTGACTGTCTGCCCTGTAATTCCACACTGGCACAACCATTTTTGGCTGGGAGATGGTCGGTGCTAAATGCACAGGAATGTTCACAGGTGAGCTGCTCCTCCCAGCCAAGGGAGCACTCGAGTTGCCACAACACTCCTGTGCACAACAGGGTGTATTTAAACACCTCACCTGCCAGAGGCATTTGGTGACAGAAGGTGATGGCTGGTGTGATCCCGGATGGTTTCCCTACGGATGGAGTTAAGCGTGGCTTGGAAGGGACCAGGACAGCAGCACTTCGAGGAGCAGACAAGTGTCAAGGCTGATCTCTGCAGCTGCAATCAAGTGTCTCTCCCTCAGTGTCTCCTGCACAGTTGTAAGAAGGGCCACGTTCTCCTCCTGCTGCTGAAGGTTGATTAGCAGTCAGGTGGGGAGAGGCTCCGGGGAGGGCACGAGGCATTAATTAAATCACTTCTACCAGCTAAGTGATGACACTTTGATTTATGGCAGAGCTCATTCAGCCAGACACTGGCATTTCCTGGGCACCAAGAGGAGGAAAAGCCAAGCTGGGAAGCAGGTGGGAGAAGAGGGGATGTGCATATAAAGGGAAAAGAACAAATTGCAAAGGAAATAGCTGCAGCTGATAGACTGGTTTTGCGAAAGAGGGATGCGGGAGCAGTGGGAGTGATCATGAAACATGAGCTGAAAATTATTGAATTCGTGTTGCTTATTCAGAAGGTATTTTTTTTTTTGTCTGTGCCTGTAAGAAAAGCTGCTTTAGGACAAAAAGTCTCTCAACTGAAACCTAACCTGTACCACTGTTTCATAAGGCACGTTTCAAGCCGACACACTCAGTTTGTGACTCCAGACATGAGTCAGAGCTATCTGAGGGCACAGCAGCAGCGATCTCAGCAGGAGGAGGTGGAAGTGTCCAGAAGGCAGAGCAGGACAGTGATGCAGCAGCAGTTCCAGGTGCTGTGCCCCAGCCCAGTCCTGCTGCACCACCTGCCAGGGCCGACGTCTCCTGAACGCCCGGCTCCCATTTCCCCTCTGCCAAAGGGCGGCAACGTTATTTCACCAACCTTTGGAAAGGGTCACCTTTGCCCAGCTTCATCCCCTTCGTTTAGGACTGTGACATTTGAAAAGGCTAACTTAAACAGCCTTCCTCCCAGAAACCTCTTCTCCTGGTGACAAGTCGACGTGTTCTTCCTCGTGAACTCCACAGTCAGAACCACAAACCTGCACCAGGGAGAAAATACCTCTACACCTCCACCCCAGAACCCAAATTAGGTCAGAGCATGATTGGCATCACAGCAAAATTTCACTCCCTCTTCTGAATCAACCATGCTTTGCCAATTCTTGGATTAGTTTTTTTCCTTGAGAGCCTAAGGCAGCATTTTAGAACACTCGGGGTCTAAAGCATCACACTCACTGTACAGCCCAGTGGTACTTTTTTTTAGTAAGACATAACTTGTTATTTTTGAACACAGAGGTTTGTTTGCTCACAATGTTGTGTAAGGTGAACATCCTTCTTGTATCTTTTTTTAAATATATGCAAAATTTTAGCAAGAATAATATTGGATCTCTTCAACTCCACCAGGCTCAGCTTCAGGTTCATACATGAAGAAGTAAAATTTAAGGAAAATATCAAACAATGAGGTTGATCCAGAGCCTGTATTCCTTTTAGTCAATAATACCCTCCTAGTCAGCCTGTGTTGCTAAAGCAGGCAGTGGCCTCAGACAGGACTGAGGCCACGTCACAGTAGCTGCTTGTAAGAAGATTTAATAAAAAGTGAATTCTTATTCTCTAACCTTTAACTAATAAGCAAACAAACAAAAAAAAAAGAAACCCCCCAAACAAACCACCTCTCCTGAGACGGCTTCCCTGGCAGTGACCAGTGGCAAAACAACTGCTCTTGTTGTAAATCCAGATTCTGATCAGTACAAGATGTCATGAGCCCCCTTGCTGGGCACATGCTTCATGTGCACTTATCTCATGAACTCTGCTTATCTAAATTATATTTCTTCTTTCAGCTCAAAGCCTTGCTGTGTCTTCTATAAACAGTTTCTGCCTCTCAGTGCTTCATCTTGTTTCTAAGTGTGATTACTGTTACCCTCGATAATATCTTCAACTTTCCCAGCACACCCCTTAGGACCTCCAAGAGCTTTGGGGCTAATTTATTGTGAGAGTCAGAGACGAGAAAACCCTTTCCTGAAGCAGCAGGAACAAAGAAATTCGGGTCATCAAGGAACTCTGCAGCAGATCAGTGTTCAACCAACATAATTTGTCGCTGTTAATGTTGTATAATGTGTTTGGCTTCTTTTGCACCATCAGCTCTTAATAACAAAAGGCTTCACTGCTGAATTTGGGAGGTAGTGGGTGGGGGTGGCAGAAAGAGCTGGTTTGCTTTTAAATAGATCCACATGCATCTCCTTTTCATCATTAGAATAAATTTCCGGAGAGGTGAGCAGAGGTTTAGCTGCATGACTCTCATTAATGTTAACTTTATTTCAGTAATGAGGTGAAAGTACAATCACTGGAGCTGATATAATCAGAGAGATGAGACCAAAGTCTGCTGCTGTAAATACTGCTGGGGAAGATGACATTGACAGTGCTGATGGGCAAGGAAAAATAGGTGTCAGGAGTAAAATGATGCAGGGAGGGTAAAGACTGTGCCTTTGGGTATAAAAGTACAGCTGCAAACTGCCAGGGGACTGTTCAGTGATGTGAATGCACTGACAGTGGAGAGGGCTGGCAAGGTACTGAGCACAAGAATCCTCAGCCTTACTGATTCCCAGCAAAAACTGAGGGAAAACGGGGCAAAAACGCCCTTAAAAGTCATTTAGGAAGGATAAGGAGAATTAACACAGTAGCGAAAAAGCAACGTTGAGATAAAACAAAGCAGCAGGTGTAGGGAATCCAAAAGCTACTGTGACAGCCCCAGAAGCCAATCCCAGTAATATATTGCACCAGGAAGACCTCAGACAATGAAAAGTGGGAGCACCATCGTGCCACTGCACTCCATTACTTTAGCTAATAGAATGATCTGAGCTGAACGAGGCCGGAAAGAATTTTATAGTAATTAGCAAATCTGTTAGTGCCCATTTTTCTTCTGCACAACACAGGAACAAAAGAAAAGCAGGCACAGCTATTAAGGGCAACTGACAGGGAGAAAAAGTGGGGAGACAGGCAACGAGTTGGGCAACTGCAGAAATAAAAATAACAATTCCGGTTTTTTATTGCAGAACCAGCGTAGGAGGATTTTTAGGTTTGCACTTAAAAAAAACACAGAGGAACCCTCTAGTAAATATTTAGCACATAATCATCCACATCCAAGTACTGCTAGTAGGGAAGGAAGAGAGGAAACATAATATATGCATTCACTCTATATAATTCTTGCAGCATTCAGTACCTCTGTAAGCAGCTCACTGTGACTTTATCCAGACACCACAAACACAGGGTTGTGGGGGTTTTTTATGCCACGTGGAACCAAGCCACCCCGAGCTGTTTGTACTGAATCCATGAATTTAACCTTCTAGCTCCAAATGAAGTGTATTTATAACGACGTGAACAAGATGTGCCCTTTTCACTTGATTTCAGCGTCTCACTGACCCTCTGAAGGCTGAGCAGAACTGCTCTGAACCTGCTGCTGCTCAGGGTGGTAAGAACTCACCCTTTTTTGGGGAGTAAAACAAAGCACGTTTGGTTTTGCCATCCTGGCTCTCTGCATTGTCCTAGTCCCTGTTATTGCAGAAATCCAGGAGAGCCCTGATCAATATGTCTTTGTTGTGTAGCCCTGAATTAACTACATCTCACTTTCCTTTGACAGCGACACAGATCACAGGCAGCTGCCGCTTCCCCTGTGAGGAACACGAGTTCTGGAAAGCATATTCATTATCTGGCTGTTAAAAGCAGCAGAGCATGCAAACCTCACCCTGCCTGGGCTACCTGAGACATCAGCATCTCCCTTTGATTAAGTGACTGCCAGCCAGTCACCTTCTCCCTCTAACCTTGATGTGGCAGGGCTGTGACAAGAGCAGGCAGTGTAACATCCCCGAGTGCTCACAAATAGATGGCTTAATTTGTTTTAATAGCCCGCTCCCTGCAGCATTTCCACTGCAAACTCTGGGCTTTGAGGGCAAGAACACACATCAGCTCTTGGGGTGGAGCTCACCTGAAAGCCAGCTGGCAGGGAGCCAGGGAGAATCCTGACGAGGTCCAAAGCTCCCGGTCAGCTTACTGGCACTTAATAAATTCCAAAGGAATTCCACCCCCACCCCCCCAACCGCACCATCTTTGAGTTGCAGGACTCAGGATCAGAAAAAATTGACTTTAAAAAAAACTACAGCTCCTTATCCAGACCCTCTGTAGCCGAGTATTACTTGTGCACCAACAACAAAACCCCCCAAACCTGAACGAATTTCCATTTCATAATCAGAAGCAAATAAGTCCCCACGGGGTGAAGTTTGATTTTTATTTCACTGGTCTGGCAGAAATAACAGGGCTGTCAGTCACCGACTCCCACAGTGTTGTCGTGGGTCTCATAACAATTTTTTGCAGCTGCTGGCGTAAGGTAATCCCACAGAAACCTCAGCCGTGGCCTCCCTAGGGCCGAGTTGTTGTTATTATTGTTATTTTATTATACAACAGTTACCAACTAGGCTACGAAGGTATCACGTCTCTTTTCCCACACTAGCACCCACCATCACCAGCACATTAAAACCCAGGCAGGTAAAGTTTATTTTCCAGGTTTAAGTGGCCAGGCCAAAGAATTCCAGACAGACACTCCACGCTTTTTCCTGGTTCTGTACCCGCAGGTGCCTTTTGCCAAGTGAAATCCAGCTCCCGAGCCCTCTGCCAGCCCAGCTGCACGGAGAGGAGGCTCAGCCTTTCTCCAAAGGCTGGGGTAACCTCTGCTGGCAGATCCTCGCTGCTGCACCGGCTCGGACGCTCCTGGAAGGAAGCTCGTGGCTGAGCAGACAAAAAGGCATCAGAAGAGGTACATCACGTCTGCTTACTCATATTTCTGTGCGCATTCGCTGCTCCAGAGGATTGGAATTTTTTAATTGAATGCGTATTTTTCAGGCATAGGGGGATTTAGATAAATTAGGGCCCTGCTCATCCAAGTAGGAACATGTTTTATATCCTCAGACAGCACGGCTTTTATTACCAAGCACGTCTGTAACTGCAGTTTGCAGCTAATCTACATTTTGCTGCTGGAAGATGTGGATACAGCACAGCGAGTGTCGTCTGACAGAGCTGAGGGATGCATTTTATGCATTTGATAACCTCAGTAATGCTATTTTTTATTTTTTTTTTTTAGTGTTTAAACCAAAATGTCACACTCGTGGCTTATACCCAACCTTATCCCACTCCTTCCAGTGGTGATATTTCATATCTGTGTAACACAGGTCTTGTTCATATTAGTAGGTACATTAAAGGCTCCAGGTGAGGCCACTGCCAGTTCTGGGAACTACAAATGTTGTCTTTTTGCTCTGAGGAGTTTAAAATCTAAACAGGTTTTGGGCAGGACAGGAACAAAACACAGGCAACTGATCCATGTTTCCAATTTACCTTGACTACTATTAGTGTGCCTGACTCAGTAGGTGCATGCAGAGATGAAAAACATACAGGATAAATGAGAGCTGCATTTTATTAGAAGCTTCCATTAAACTGGCAAGAAATCAGGTGCTAGTCCTCATTTCAACTATTAACAGTAGAAACAGATTAATTGTCATCTCACCTATGGAAAAGCCTAACAATTGCCTCCCATTCCATTTGCAACTACAGCTTCTATCCCCCTTAATTGAAACCCATAATAGAAAAGCTTCTACGAGGCAAGATTTCAGCCAGAATTAATTCCTTCATTTTCTCTACTCTGCAACTTTGTGTTATTTTACCACAGGCGAAACAGCAGACCACAGCAACAAACATGCTTCAGTCTGAAGGTATCCTGAGAATTCTTGCTTAAGACATACATTTCTAATCTACCAAACCCCTGATTTATAAAAAAAAAAAAAAAAAAAAAAAAAAAAAAAGATCTGTGGCCACAGGACTGCCTCAGAATGAAAACCATCACAAAGCCAACCTGCGTGTTGTTACAAGTCCGACCTTAATGAACCAAAAATATTAGATAGAACTGTCTGTTTAATTAGACACGGATCAAAAATGAAGAACTAAGTGCTTTCCCATCATTCCCTGCAGGTTTTGAAGTTGGCATTTTTCCCCCTCTGCATATAGTTAGTTGTTTGCCTCAGGTTGTAAAGAAATGCAAGAGGGCTGTTATTAAAGCACCGATAATTTGCTGAACTCCATCTTTTGTGGAACTTGCTGAGTTAGAAAATTCCTTTTCACCTCCTCCCCCACGCCTCCCTGACAAGAATAACCCAAGAACAAATATCACATTATGGTGTTTGGTAAAAGGATCGAGTGTGTTTGCAGTTAAGTGACTGCCACAAGACTGAACAAATCCTAAAGCTCGAGCCTGTCCAGCTAAATGACAAGGGAAGTAAGAAAGGATTTGCTCTCTAAAAGTGGATCATAACAAAGACTCATGATTAAGATTTGCTGTGCTCAGTGCTTTATATTCACAAATTGACTCCTAACATAGTGTTTTAGGAAGTTCTCCAAGCAATCAGAGCCTGAACACGTACAGGAGATAAAGAACTGCCACCACACGAGTGAGAGTCTGAGAATACAGAAACCATTACCCCTGCTCAACTGTTCAGAGGTCTGCATTTGCCATTTCACAGCTCCAGCCCATCACAGGGAGGATTTTTATCCAGTTCTCCATGTACCATCCCAGTGGAGCAGAACAGCAGGTTCTGTCCAGGCCAATGGCTCAGGTTTAAACCTGGCAGACTTAGCACTTTCCCCTTCTGCAGAGATTAGTTTCCAAACTGGTACAACTAAATCCTGGGCCTGTTCTCCCATTCCATGGTAGCTGCCACCATTTTTCACCAGCATTAATATTCCTTGTAAACCACAGGAATGAAAAAGCACAGAACCCATCCAATTATCCCCAGCAGGGACCTCAGTGCAGATAAGCAGAGCCAGTGGCTCCATCAGGTGTTCTCATTAAACCTGCTGCCAAACAGGCATCCACAGCCCCAGCCTCTCAGCTGACAAGGAGAAATGAGATGTCAGACAACCACAGAATCACCAGGCTTTTTGCAAGAGGGATGGACACCACTTAAACCACACAGAAGTTTTATCAGGGAGCACAGATTTGACGTGTCTCACTGAATCTTCCCAACGTGAAACAATCATTTCCATTCCTTCCCCTGCTCAGTCCACTTCTGCAAAGGGTCTGATCTTTCTATTAATCATTGACAGAAGCATTCTCTTGTCTTAGATTAAAATGCAACTGATTTCCTTTTCATCTCTACTTGCTTGCCTTCATTACAGATATTCCAGGAAGTGTCCCTCTCTGCCCCACTGTATTCTTCAACCTTACATTTTGGTACAGTTGCTTTGTAACTCAAGAAAAGATGTGAGAACAGGCAGCATTTTGGAACATTTTAATGATTTAACATAAACTAACTAGTTGAACAGCTCAACAACCAGGGAGGGAGGATGCAGTTTCTGTCCCATTGACAGTGGTCACAATGCACTTCTGATCTCGTCCTGTTTTTCTAGGAGAGAAAAGGGCCAGGAATTCTCACAAACATTGTCCAAATTAGGCTGGTTCTTCTGATTTCTTACAATTACTGCTTCAAGCAGTGGTATGACCAGCTAAGGAATTAATATCAAGTTGGAAAAGAAAGCAGGAGCAGGCCATCAGCATCTTGATCTCATCAGTCACGGTGCAAACCCACGCAGTGCTGGAATACACCTCAGCAGGAATGGTCTGACAGAGCAACCTGATGGCCTTCCCTAAGGAAAACGGTTATGGAGTGCTGGGAAGGGCTGAGGAATGTGCTTAACGCTGAAAAGAGAAGCAACCTCTGCTACCCTCTGAAGACAGGACTCCACACTGCAGCCTCACACACGTCTGCACGTTGCCACGGGATGGCAGCAAAGGGATAAACTGCACAAACTGCTAATGCCAGAGCCCTGGAGCCTGTGGAAAAACAAGATTTCAAAGAGAAAACTGCTGATGGAACCGTTATTTCACATGATGGCTTCTGGGAAAGAACAATGAAAACAATGCAAATGGATTTTATGAGATGGTTGGTACTTATTTCTTGTTTGTATCATATGTAATTGCACAGCATTCTACAGTTCTTTTGCACCTCGATATTCCACCCCTGTGTTTAGGGTTTGTCTTTGTTTTTTCTTTAAAGCCTCTGTAGATTTTTATCTACATTTTATTTACTTTTTTATCTAATGCAGTTCAAGCAGGCACACACAAAGTCCAAATCATGAGGAGATGGGTGGGGTAAAAACAAGAGAAATGAATCACTTTACAGAAAAGAACAACCCAGTTCAGTCTAGTGCTTAGACTTTGCCCAGTGACTTGCAGGGGGAGCACAAATTTAGTCAGCATTTTACTGGTTCTCTACCCATCTTTTCTGTGTTGTGTGGCCTTTAGAAGGAGACAATTTAAACTGCAACTTTAGAGAGCCAGGAGAAATTGTGGGAGAACCAACCCTGGCCTGGTGCCATTCTGATCAGACCAAGATTCCAGAGCAGCAAGTGTGTCAAACAGCAAATCAAAAGCACCCTGACTGTTTAGCTGAGCTCATGCAACACAGTTGTCCTCAGAGGGCACGTTCTGACACTGGAATTACTTCATGCACCAGGACATCATGAAACTGAGGTCCCAGAACAGCTCCACCCTTTTGCCTCCTGCACAACCAGGAGTGAAGAACATTTGATTTACCAAGTTCAAGCAAACAGCCCTCCAGTGTTCCCTGTCAGCAAGGGGACCAGCAGAGAGAGCTGTTCACAAAACTGAGACTCCTCTTTGAGGAAACTGTTGCAGAGTAACAAGGGAAGTATTTACAACAAACAATCAACATCCCACCCCAGGCAGATCCCTGCTCTTCTCTCGTGCTGCAGGACTTGGACAGAATAACAACTCCATTGGAGTTCTGAATGCTTTAAACTCACTAAGAGGAACATAAGCACTATAGTGACAAATCCCAACACAATTCCTTTAGACTAAAGAGGAAGAAAAACCAACCAACTTTAGTCAGGATCTAAAACATCCTTTCTAGCTGACACAGCAAAACAGGGACTGAAAGGCACCAACCACTAGCTCTGCAAAGCATCAATACTTTCAGCTAGTAATCCATATAAAAAGAATAAATAATTCATAATTACACATGTAGTGTACACCATGCATGTCAAGAGGGGTTGCAGAGAGAGAAGCAAAGCGTGCTTTTCTCTCTAAAAGCAGAAATCCTCCCATTATTCCTGTCTCTCTGGAAAGTCTCTGGACTGCAGAGACACAACTGAACCTCCATTTACAGCTGCAAAGCCACATTAGATATTTTTCCCCACGGTGTTTTACAGCCTAGATCCTAAAATACAGAGGAAATACTCCAAGGAAATACTGGTACTGTGGCACAGTGCTAGCACAGGTGCACAACAAAGTGAAGGAAGCAAGATTCAGTCCCAGAGAACTGGAGTTCCTTGCTCACTCTGACACCTCTGGCTCTGCCCCCACACCCAACACAAGCCATTTGCACTGAGGCTCTTGTAAAGCAGCAGCTGGTGTCTTGTTCCTTTGGCTTCCAGTCTCCAGTTCCTTCCCTCTGTTGCTCAGATCCCTCAGCTTTCACACAGGCAGGAGCTCGGGGGGATATTCCCCATAGCAGTACTTGGCAATGGGGTCTCTGTAGGTGTTCTCGTGCTGCACACTCTGTCAGGGAGAGGAGGAGAGGCTGTAACAACACACACACACACGCATCCCTTCCCCCAGGGCCAAAACCCACAGCAGTGATTTCCCAAATTCTTCTACACGTTGGTGTATCACAGCAGTTGGAGTCAGACAAGTCTGCATTCCCAACAGTTGCTAAATTACAGCATTTTAATGTTGAGCCATACCCAGAACTCCTTTTCAGGAGACTACTCAAGTAAGTGGGGATAGATTCAATAAATACATATATATATATGCTTAGGCAGTATCACCAAATGTCCTAAGCAAGCAAGGCACAATAAAGTTGCTATTTGACATGTGTGCATTTTTTTGATAAAGCTAGAGTTCAGATACTATGGTTAAAAAACCCCAAAAAACCAGCTTTGGAGACATTTGGAACTATATCCTGTGTTTGCAGTCCATCCCATTAAATGCTCAAGCTGCATAAGATCACCAGCAGCACTTTCTAAGAGGGCCAATGCTTGCTTAGACCAAAATTAATTCTAAATAAAATCACATGGGTAGCAGAAGTTCACCTCTGTTCTTAAAACAAACAAAGAAACAGAAATATTACAACATACTTTTTGAGTTTCTGTGCAGATGATTGTCAGCATATGGTAAGTCTCCAACTGTACCATAAAATAAATAGCATTCTGAAGCTACTGGGGACAGCTCTCACTGTTCTCATCCTTATTAGACCTTCCTCAGAACTCATCCAAGATCTTCTCTGGTCATTGAACTCAGTCTGGTTTTAGCTAAGCACCTCTTTTTTAAAGAGAGTGTGCAACTTGCCCTGCTCTAAACACGCAGGTGAGCTCCCACCCACAGCTCCAGTGTGTTTATGAACACACCCCTGGACAGAAAAGCACAGCACACAGGACCAAACTCATTTTTCAAGGGCGCTTTTCTGGGCCCTGGACACGTCCTTGTGCCCTACCTGTGATGAAGTCCTGCATTTGGCCAGACACAGCTCAAAGTGATCCTCCACTGCCATGAAGAGGTTTTGGAAAGCAATAGCTGCCCGGTTCAGGAAACGCTCCAGGAGATGTTGCTAAAGCAGCCAGCAAAAAAACACAAAACAGTGCTGTCCTTCAGCAAGGAGCAACCAAAGCCCACCCTCACCTAAACAACTCAGGTATCAGAGGAATAGTAAGCAACTCCACTTAGGATTTCTAGCAAGCACTGAAAGGCTAATCCCTCACAAGCCCCAGCAGTAGGAAGAGAACCTAGAGAAGCTCACAGAATACAGGGAAGTGCCAATTACAAAACTGGAACAGCTTTTTCTGCAATAATTTCCCTCCAGCAAACGCAACTGCCCCGAAGCTGAAACACTTTGCAGGGCTCCCAGTGTTTCCCCTCAGAGGTGGGAAAGATGAATTTTGTTAAAAGCTTTATTTACAGCTTGCCAGACGGTCCCTGCAGGCTTTCCAAGAAAAGGAACTGTCCCCTCTAAGGGAAAAGCAGCACTTTTAGGCCCAGAGGAACCCGAGAAGCAGGAGGAGGTGCTCTCACCTTGCTGGGCTGGAGGCAGCAGGACACACAGTACTCGTAGATGCTGCAGCAGCCGTTGGGAAGGCAGCTCTCACAGCTGAACAGCTTCGTGCTGGGCACGTGCACGTCACAGCAGCCATTCACCAGCAGGTCCTTCCTCTCACAGATGTACCCTGGCAACAACAGCAGCAGTAACAACTGGGCAAGACACACCCCCTTCATCCACAGTAGGAATCAAGTAACTTAAGGACAGGTTTATTTGTCATTTAGCAGGTTATGACCCCCCTCTGTCTGGCAGCAGCGATTCTTTGCAGTGACACCTGGATGTTTCAAACAGCCTGGTGTTATGTGCACAACTAATATGTGTCACTACTCTAATGTGTGCTGTGTGTACAGTAAGAGTGCTTGAATGCAGAATTTTGAAGCTCTGATTTCTTTTTGGCATCATTCCTTGTTGGGAAAGGGGAAGGGGATTGGTGATGATTGTACTGGAGAAAAACCTGTGACACGTATTCTCTCAACAGCTCTGTGTCTGGATAACACTCCTTACAGATCAGTATGAAGGGACTTAGATTTATCCATGCAGAATAGCTCTAAATTAATTGAGTTAGGGAACCATCAGTAGTACAGAACCATGTGTATGTCCTTATGGAAACTACTACCACAGTGTTAGACCGTGAGACAGAGCTGTAATTTTTAGAGACCTCAGGAATTGGCACCAGCCATAATTCAGGCAGTGCCAAATTTAACATTGATGCAAATCACAAAAAAAAGATGTGGTGGGTTTTCTACAGCCTTGATTTCTGGTCAAGAAAGATCCAGTGCCTGAGCAACAAGCACAGTGGGGAAGTACTTGTGTAGGGCAAGAAAGGATCTTTAACTTTATCACTTAAAACAAGTGGTTAATATCCTTGGGTTTCAAGGGTCAGATGAGGTTGTTAACTGTGACTGAGCACTAATTACATGTCCTGAGCTGCCTCCCTACAAGGTCAATAGTGTTTCCTCAATTACTCTCCCTAACACCTCTGACAGTAGGGACACACTGCAGGGAGACACAAACAGCTCTGCAAGCAGTGGCAGTAAATGGAGCAGGACTCAATGTCTGTGTTCTGTGCAAAGATAAGTGGAATTCTTTGACTCTGAGGTGGCCCTGGGAACAGCACAGCCACACTCACACAGCCCTGTGCCTGAGCTGAGCCTGCACAGAACCAAACCAGCAGTGTGTGCAGCCACAGGGGAGTTCATCCAGCCTGGGGACAAAATGCCAATGGCTGAGTAAAAACACCTTAATAAAGAGCAGTTGTTCCTTGGAAGTGCCACTGACAGACAGACAAAGCAGCGTTCAGCACTGCCACGTGCAGAATAAATTCTTAGTGCCAAACATACCCAGTTCATCTGTAATGAGGAGCTTCCCCTGCACAGAATTCCTGCACTGGTTACTCAGCTGGCTGCTGTTTCCTGGGCTGAACTTCACCTTCCACAGGATGGGCTGCTCGTGCTCCTGCACTTGGAGGAGATTCCGATCTCTCACCATCCTCTCTTCCTGCAAGGAAAGACAGTCGTGCAACCAAACATACAAGTTGCTTCTGCCACTTCAATCCACGTGCTCTTCCCACAATTAGAAATGGCTCATAGTTGTAAACTCCACAGCACAGCAAACTCCAGCACCAGTGGAGTAACCTACACACAACCCAGTACAATAGGGGTGTGTAAATTCACCAAGGGATCAGCCAACACAGCTGAACTTGGTCACTACAACCACAAAAGCTGTATAAATTATCTTAAATAACCACAGCTGCACATATTTTTCTTTGGTGAGTCCTTTGCTAGTGGAAATACTGCTCACAAGAGATCATAGAATCATAGAATCACAGAATCAGCTGGGTTGGAAGGGACCTCAGAGATCAGCAAGTCCAACCCTTGATCCAACCCCACCGTGTCACCCAGCCCATGGCACTGATGCCACATCCAGTCTGTCCTTAAACACCTCCAGGGATGGAGAATCCACCCCTTCCCTGGGCAGCCCATTCCAATGCCCAATTACCCTGTCTGTAAAGATACAGCAAGAATAACCAACAACAAACAACAACACAACAAACAACAACACCATACAACAAACATCAACAAGCAACACTACAACAAGCAACAGCACACAACAATAAAACAAACAACAACAGTCCCTTCGAGATTTTCCAGTTTCGGATCGAAACACTGTCGCTGTCAAACACAGTATCAGGCATTACTATTTTAACCTCTCGTGTGTTTAAATTAAACTCTATTGTGTTTAATAATTACGATGTAGCTCTTACAGTGACTCAGCGCTGGTGAGGCCACACCTCGAGTGCTGTGCCCAGTTCTGGGCTCCTCAGTCCAGGAAGGACATGGAGGGGCTGGAGCAGGTCCAGAGGAGAGCAACGAGGCTGGGGAAGGGACTGGAGCACAAGTGCTGTGAGGAGAGGCTGAGGGAGCTGGGGGGGCTCAGCCTGGAGAAGAGGAGGCTCAGGGGAGACCTCCTCACTCTCTTTAACTCCCTGACAGGAGGGGGGAGCCGGGGGGGGTTGGTCTCTTTGCCCAGGCAACCATCAGCAAGACAAGAGGGCTGGGTCTGCAGCTGTGCCAGGGGAGGTCTAGGTTAGATATCAGAATTTCTTTCCAGAGAGGGTGCTCAGCCATTGGAATGGGCTGCCCAGGGAAGGGGTGGATTCTCCATCCCTGGAGATTTTTAAAAAGAGACTGGATGTGGCACTTAGTGCCATGGCCTAGTAACCGCAGCGGGGCTGGATCAAGGGTTGGACTTGATGATCTGGGAGGTCCCTTCCAACCCAGCTGATTCTGTGATTCCATGATTCCATAACTCAGGAGATCAGTGTCAGCAGCCTCAGGACCGCAGTGCCCGCGGTCTGAGGGCCGTTGTACCCCCCCAGCCGCCGCTCACTGACCTGCTTGAAGGTGCTGGTGATGAAGTAAACGAGCGAGAGCCCGAACACGAGGCCGAGCACCCAGCGCTTCCTGAGCAGCCGCCGCCACAGCACGGCCCCGCAGGGCACCATGGCGGGCTCAGCTCCAGCGGGGACGGCCCGGCACCCGCATCCCCGGCGGCCCGGGAGCGGCGGGAGCCCCGGGAGGGAGCGGGAGCCCCGGGAGCGGCGGGACCCCCGGGAGGGAGCGGGAGCCCCGGGAGCGGCGGGAGCCCCGGGAGGGAGCGGGAGCCCCGGGAGCGGCGGCGGCCCCGGCGCGGCCCGAGCGCTTCCGCCGGCCCCGAGCGGGAGGCGGAAGCCGCGGCCGGGCGTGCGCGGGGCGGGACCGGGAGCGGGAGCGGCACCGGGATCGGGATCGGGATCGGTGGGTACGGGGGGACCTCCCGGGCCGGGCAGGGCAGGGAAGGGCAGGGCTGGCTCCCGTTCCCCTGGGCACGGCGCCGCGTGTGCCAGCGGGAATCGCCCACCTCTGCTTAATGGGGAAAAAAGGCCTTGCTTATGTATGTGTGTGTGTGTGTACATAGATATATGTGTGTGTGCATAGAACTGTATTTATAGATCTTTATGTATG
Organism: Pseudopipra pipra; assembly: GCF_036250125.1. Taxonomy (NCBI): domain Eukaryota; kingdom Metazoa; phylum Chordata; class Aves; order Passeriformes; family Pipridae; genus Pseudopipra; species Pseudopipra pipra. Next base: position 2,218,875 of record NC_087566.1, on the reverse strand, counting down.
TATAGATAGATATAAATGTGTATATATATATGTTATAGATAGATATAAATGTGTATATATATGTTATAGATAGATATAAATGTGTATACATATGTAAACAGAGAGAAGTGTATATTTAGAGATAGATGTGTATATATATCTATAGATAGATACAGATATAGATATTATATATATCTATGTATATAGAGAGAAATGCGTATATATATCTGTATATAAGTATGTGTAATATGTATGTATAATATGTATATATAATAAATACATATATGTAGTATATACATATATATAATATATACATATATATACACATACATATATGTGTATATGTATATTATATACATAATATGTATATATACATAATATGTATATTATACATATATGTACATATATGCATATATGTACATATATATACATATATACATATATACATATATGTAGATATACATTATATATGTATGTATATATAATAAATACATATACATAATATATAATACATATATGTATATATAATAAATGCATATATATGTATATGTATTTATATGTAATATACACAATATATTTATGTATTTATATGTAATATACAAATATATATAATATACATAATATGTATATATACATATATATGTATGCCTACATATATATGTATATATACTTATATGCATGTATATAAAATATTTATGTATATGTGTGTAATATATTTATAATATAATATGTAATATAAAGAAATATATATGTGTATAGAAGTATATATGTATACATATGTTTGTATGTATAGAACTGTACTTATGTATATATACATGTATGTGTATATATAGGTGTACATATATACATCTAGGTTTATATATAGATATGGATATGTATATATAGATGTATAGTTGTGTGTATATAGATATATCTATAAATATACACTGTGTTATTTATGTGTGATACACATTCTAAGATGTATGTGTGGATATACTCTGTGCTGTGGTGAAGATGACTCTTTGCATGTGTTTCTTAGAGATGTGCTGTGAGCACTGGGAGCCAGGGGCATTGCAGTCATCCAGTCTGAGGGACCTGTGGTGAGCTGGAAATCTGGACCAGCTTGGATTCTCTGTGGAACTCAGTGTATGAGCTGTCTGCACCCTCTGGAGCTTCCATCTCTCCCACAGTGGCACCTGGCACCTCTGGATAAGGCTGTTGTTCAGGTACTGTTAAGAAATGTCCAAGTGCAGCAAGATGAAAACCCCTAATCTGGAAAAAGCAGGAGCAGTCAGTACTGAAGCTGAGTCCCTTCTGGAACAAAGGCCATTTAAATGTGATCAAACCTGTAGGACTCTGGGCAGAACAGACTGTTACATCTCACAATGTCCTGCACCTTCAGGACTTGGCATTCATGTCACTGTCCCCTTCGTGGCTGATGCCAGAAGAGAAAGTGTCTCCCCATGGAGCTGAATGTCATTGTGGAGTGTGATTTCACCCCACATCACCATCTAGACTTCCAATGGTCTAGAAAGGCGTGAGGGATTTTTCAAGTGCTGGAGTTGCCTCTACTCTGGCTCTGGCTCTCAGCTTGTAGCATGGGAAGATGGACAGATGTTTTTTATGAGCAGTGACCTCAAAGTTGTTCCCAGGCAGGACAGCTCTGCCTGCACGGGCCAGCCTGTCTTGGCCTGTTCATCATACCTGAATTGCTGTTTTGGTTAAAAAAGAGTATAATGTTATATAACAAGTCAACAGAGATATTGTCAGGGTAGGATTACTGCAGGGAAAGCATGTAAAAGATTACTGGAATATTAAGTGTTGTTACCTCAAATGCAGATTATAACAATTGAAAAAGACCCCATAAATCTATTTTTTGTGTATAAAACTTGCAGATCCTTATAAAAAGAACGTAGGCCGTGAAAATCCAGCACAAGCTGAAACGTATAGCAAGAGATTCAAAACCTGCTGGGACTTACAAGGTAAAAAGTTCATAGTTAGGAGAGTTATTTAAAAGAATATTGTCATGACCTGGTTGTATTTTTTCATCAAAGATGTTTATACATTTGCTTTTTTCCTCCCTCTCAGTTTTACAAACCAGGTTTCTGCAGAAGAGGAAGAAGAGGTTTCATTCCCAAGAGCGGATGTGGGGTGGCGTGTCACAGCAGGAGCCACCCTGTTAGATGTCCTCGAGGTCTTTCCCAGGACATGCCAGCTGGGCACTGCCCTGTCCTGCCCAAGGGGACCTGACTAGTTGCTGCCCTGCCTGGAGCCCCGTGTCCCTGTGCTGCCACAACTTCCACGTTGTTCCTGTGCACGTGGGCTGAGGAACAGCCGGGAGCCGGAGGGGCTGTGCCGCAGGAGGAGGTGCTTGGTGCCAGCCATGTGCCCAGCTGGGTGGCACCCCCAGCCCCCCGACGCCGAGGGCCTGTCTCAGTAGCCCCCCCAGGATCTGCTGCCCCGCGCCGTTGATGTTGAGCGTGTTGTGCTTCAGGGTGCTGAGGAAAATGCAGAGGCGGCACAGCAGCAACACGGACAACGCGCCTCCGGAAAGGTACCTCCCTCCTCCCCGCTCCTCTCCAGGGGGGAATGGCCTAAATGTAGGGAGGGGTTGAGAAGATGGAAGCTCAAAACTGAGTTTCCTCAGTCCTCATCCCTGTGGATGTGGTGTGGCCAGGCTTTCTGCTTGAGTTCGGGAAGTTTGGACACAGGTTTACTTTTCCCCCTCGTGTCAGCATTGACTGCTGCCCACCACAGTGTTCCAGGATGATCCAGTGTGGCACATGAGGAGCTGGCTTGGCACAGGCAGGACGTTTTGGAGCGCTAATATTGCTGTTTTGGTTAAAAAAAGAGCATAATATTATGTATTAACTCAAAAGAGATGCTGTCAAGATTAAATAACATTTACTGCAGGGAAAGCATAGAAGATTCCTGTAATACTAAGTGTTGTTACTTCAAATGCAGATTATAGCATTTGGAAAAAAACCCCATAATATCTATTTTTTTCCTGTATGAAACTTACAGATCCTTATAAAAAGAATTTAAGCCCTGAATGATTTGTTGCACAGTCTTATGGGGATCTTGAGTGCAATCAATCTGCAAGGATCAACCTGTATGAACAGAAACTATACTTCTGTTATTAAAGTGTGTAAAAAGTCTGCTGGGCTGAAGCTTTCAACAACTTAGTGTTTTATAAAGAGTTTGAGTGATCCTTTACATCCTCCCAGAGTCTGTATCCAGCTCTGTGTATGTGAGTATTTAGATGCAGAATACCTCTAATTCACTTCTGCAATTATACCATCAGCAAGGGAGCCTTGCCACTGTTGTTGTTCTGGTGCTAAGTATTCCCTAGGGCTTTCCCAGAGCTACAGCTTGACTTTGTTTTTTTTTTTTCCTAAAAAAGAAACTAATCTAATTAAGACAAAGATGGAACTAACAAATGTAGTTGCTCTGGCTGAGCTGAGGTTATAAGTGAAAGATCATCGGGTTTGCAAGTAGAGTTGCACTTTGATGCCCTGACCCCTGCTAGCATGGTACTGTTCTTAATTTCAGGGGAAAAGAAAGCCACCTCCACCTTTTTTTCTGCATGATGCTGCCCAAGCCTCAGTGCAGAAAAAAAAAGTGTGGGTTTTGTATCAGCAGCCAAGGCTGGGCTTGAGAGGCACAGAAGGTGCTGAATGGGCCTTCTTGTCTTCTGTGCAGAGCTCCCTGAGTCTGTACAAACCTGTAAGACACTTCAGTTAAAATATATTCAGGGTCTGTGTCTGTTATTGAGTGCAAAAGATAAGCAGAGTAATGTCAGTTGGCTTTTATAAATCCTTCTGGTTTTTAACAGGTTAGGTACCTATTATCAGAGAGGCTGAAGGTTTCTAAATGTAGAATGAAATGCTGCTGCCACTGGTATTCCCTTCTGGTTAACTTCAGCAGCCTCACAATTTCATCCTTGTTTGTTTTTAAATGTGTCCCAGATTAATTCCTTCCTGCTGAAAGCACAGTCCTGTATCCTGGCAGTATTATTCCAAACAATAGTTGTGTCTTTATTTGTAACACTGGGTTCCACCCAGGCTGTTTGTTAGTGTTCCCAGCCCCAAGGACTGGCACATTCTGTCCCCGTGTTGTGTGTACATCCCTGAGTTGTAATCACTACTTCTAAAGTTAGAGACCTCCAGGGGTTAAAATCAAGAGAGACCAAAGCCCTGCAACTTGCCTTATTTGTGAGCTTTGCCTCTTGCTGAGCTTATTTATTCTTTACTCTCCTTCTGCAATTTAGAGAGGTATTTGCTGTCTGCCAGGCATTTACTGCCTAATGATCATTCTACTTGTTACCTGGATTGTTCCCTGCCATCTAAACTTGCTTTGTATTCATCTGAATTCCACAGGATTGACTTCAGGTGAAGAAAGCCTCTAGTCTTTTGGTGTTAGGAGGAAGATATTTAGACTTTTTGGAATCTGGAAAGGATCAGTGCCAGAACTAATTCTCTCCAGGTCCCGGTAATTTGGGTACATCCATGTCTAATTTGCCAGGAATATCAAAACAGAAGAATTTCTCTTGACCCATGAGCAGAACCTTTATTAGTTCAGGGACACACAAGCTGCTCTTCCCCAGTTGATTGTGTCTCTTGTTGGTGCAGTTCATCGTTGGGCAGGCAGTGATCAACCCTAAATAAAGACAGAAGGTTTTGGGGGTAGGTCATTGCTTTGAGTTAGCTTGGTTCATGTGTTTCTATGTAATATGACCTGCCTTATTGTGTCAGGTTCCACAGGGGTTTATATGTTTTTCTTTAAATACTAAAGGCAGTGTAGATGATGTTGAATTTGATATTGCATGTGTAACTTCTTTGGTTCCTCCAAAAGTGAAGGGGGTGTTTGGGAATTTTGTTCTTTAAATATTAAAGTCAGTGTAGGTGATGTTGAGTTTGGTATTGCATGTGTAACTTCTTTGGTTCCTCCAAAAGTCCAAGGAGTGTTTGGGAAGTTTGTTCTTTAAATATTAAAATCAGTGTAGATGATGTTGAATTTGATATTGCATGTGTAACTTCTTTGGTTCCTCCAAAAGTGCAGGGGGTGTTTGGGAAGTTTGTTCTCTAGATGAAGGAAGTGGTGCCTGTTGGTCTGGTCTTTAGAGTTCTCTGATCTTGTGAGTTTGGTTACTGGCCTCTAGTTCTGCAACTGTGACTTTCCAACAGGACATAGAGGGAAAACCATCTGGAGACCTACATGTTCTCAAAGTGTGTGAGAGTGGCAGTTTGGACTTGACCCTCTGCCAAGTGCCCAACACCACAGCAAAAGCTCTCCCCCCCCCTTTTGTCTATGAACACATGGGAAGCAAAGGGAAGGGAAAAAAACCCAAAAGAACCGAAATAACAGAACTAAAGCAATATATATATATGTATTTACACGTATATACAATTACAGAACTATATACACATAAGGAAGAAACCCCTTACACCCCCCGAAAAACAGATATTTGCAACCACAATAAAGAACTGTCAAACCAAAATCTTAATACTTTCCTTAAGAAAACAAAAGCCACTCCACCAAATCTCTCCTCTCGAATCGGAAAACCCACAGGCCTCACAGGCCTCACTGCCACATGAGTGAGACCAACTGCAGGGAGCCTGCTGTCTCCAACTTCACCAGAAGAGACCTGGCCAACTAACTCCCTCCAACTCCTATTTATATTCCTACTTACATAAAGAATAGCATGGAATATTGGGGTATAGGTACTCTCTTGGTTTTGACCTGGTGTGGTAGTTTAGTCTGGGCCTTCCTTGGTGACCAGTTTGTAACCAAGGAAGTGCCCAGATTTACCCGGTATTCCCTACAATTTTTACATAACCCGGGGTATAAGAAGAAAGGAGGAAAGGCCTTTGCCCTCTTTCCTTCCGGCAGCTTTGGAGGTGCAGGTTCCCTGCTGTTGAGTCTGTTGGGTTGGGAAGTGAGGCCTGGTTGGGCCTTGCCGACCTTGGGAGACGGAGGTTGCCAGCACGTCTTTCTGTTGTCCCAAGGAGAGTAATAAGATATTCTTTTGCTAATTGTTTTAGTTGCTAGATCTTGGGCTATTGATCGTGTATCTTTTATTTTGGTTTTGTTCTTTTTTTCCCTTCCCCCTTCCCTTTCCCTTTTGAAATTGTACATATATTTCAATTGTATATAACTGTTATATAAGTGTAAATATATTTATATATATTGCTTTAGCTGCCTCTCTCTCGTTTTGGTTCTCTTGTTTTTTTTTTCTCTCCTCCCTTGGGTTTTGGGGGGGGTGGAATTCTTGTGGTGAAGTTTGGAGACTTGGCAGGGAGCCAGCTTCAAACCACAACACCTGGTTGCCAGGAAAAGGCCTAGATCAAACCCTTGCAGTGAGGAACACTGAACCACTACAAAAGACCGCGAAGTCCCGCGTCACTCAGTTTTTTAATCGCTTCGCTGTCGTCCCCCCGCAGGAACCGGAGCCAGACGGTGAGTTCCGAGACCAGCGTGGATGAGAGCGGAGTGTTCGAAAGCCTCAAGGCCGAGGCCTCCTCCCCTCAGCAGCTCTTCTCGGGGCTGGCCGGGATCCCCTCGGGCACCATCACGGCCGCGCCCTTCCAGTCGGGGTTGGTGCTGGGCTCCTCGGCGGGAGGCGGCGAGGTCTTCATCCAGATGCCGGCCCCGCGGGAGGAGGGGGCCGGCCGCGCCGAGGGAGCCCCGTTCCACCACCACCGCCAGCCCTCCCACCACTTCCACCACGGCCACCACCGCGGCTCCTCCCTGCTGCACATGGCGGGGGGCGACCGGCACGGCCACGCCGAGGAGGGCCCGGACGAGCAGGGGGGCACCCCGGCCCCAGCCCTCTCAGAGCTGAAGGCCGTCGTCGGGTGGCTGCAGAAGGGGCTTCCCTTCATCTTGATCCTCCTGGCTAAAGTTTGCTTCCAGCACAAGCTTGGTAAGCACCCCCATCCTTTCTGAACCCTATTGTGAAGCTTCGTCAGGCTGTGGTGTCCCATACTCTTATCCACAGAATCATAGAACCACAGAATCAGCTGGGTTGGAAGGGACCTCAGAGATCAGCAAATCCAACCCTTGATCCACTACTGCTGTGGTTCCCAGCCCATGGCACTGATGCCACATCCAGTCTCATCATAAAAACCTTCAGGGACAGAGAATCCCCCACTTCCCTGGGCAGCCCATTCCAATGGCTGATTACCCGCTCTGTAAAGAAATTCTTTCTAATGTCTAACCTAAACCTCCCCTGGCTCAGCTTAAGACCCAGCCCTCTTGTCTTGCTGAGAGTTGCCTGGGAAAAGGGACCAACTCCCACCTGGCTCCCCCCTCCTGTCAGGGAGCTGCAGAGAGTGAGGAGGTCTCCCCTGAGCCTCCTCTTCTCCAGGCTGAGCCCCCCCAGCTCCCTCAGCCTCTCCTCACAGCACTTGTGCTCCAGTCCCTTCCCCAGCCTTGTTGCTCTTCTCTGCACCTACTCCAGGACCTCAATGTCCTTCCTGAGCTGAGGGGCCCATGTGACAGTGTGTGGTAGTTTGGACTTGGCTCCCCTGCCAAGTGCTCAAGACCACAGCAAAGGTCTTCCCCCCACCCCCCCCCCCACCCTTTTTATGAAGGCAGGGGAAGGAAAGGGAAGAAAAAAACTACCAAAAAAAACCCGAAATAACAGAACCAAAGCAGTATATATATATTTTACACTTCTATACAGTTACAAAAGCTATATGCATATAAGAAAGAGAACTCCCAACACCCAAAAAAACCCCCAGAAAAACAGGTATACGCAATCAATTAAAGAACTAGCAAACAAAATCTTAGTACTTTCCTTAAGGAAGCAGAGTCCACACCACTGGATCTCTCCTCTCGAATAGGGAAAAAAAAACAACAGCCTTTCAAAAAAATCCCCAGGCCTGCACTCCCATATGAGGAGGCCTGCACTCCCCAGGCCTGCACTCCCAGCCACAGGGAGGTTACTTTGCTTCCTCCAACTCCTCCTCTCTGAGAAGAGATCTCCCCTCCAAGTTCCTCCCCTCTTCTATTTATATTTCTGCTTATGTAAAGAACAGAATGGAATATTGGGATATGGGGACTTCCTTGACCTGGTTGCCAGGAAGAGGCCTAAACCAAACCACTACACAGTGCCCAGGTGTAGCCTGGCACGAAGGGGACACACTCAAATGCACGTGATGAATTCACCCTACTTGCAGTCCCAACTGTTCTAAAAATATTAAAACAAAAGGGGAAAAGCGCTTGATGCTCGCCTGCAAATTGTACTTAATTACTACTTGCCCTAAGAATTTTTATGGCACCAGTTAAAACTGAACACTGACAAGTCCAGTGAGTGTAGTGCAGAAAAATATTGAAAGCAGGCAGTGAACACTTGCAGCTTGTCACTTCTTCAGAGACAGTACTTGTTAACAGATCTTGGAAGGATGTTCACCAGCTCCCTGCTCTGAAGGCCCTCACCTGAACAGCAGTTGTTACACCCAGCAGGATATCTACAGGTAGTTTAGTACTATGAACATCTTTGCTGTCCTGACCAGTTCCTTTTCCTGATCTCCCCTTGACATTCCCGTGAGGGTGAGGATGTTACCAAGGCTTCTCCCTCAGAGCTCTCTCTAGGAGAGGTGGGCAGAGCTTACACTGGTGACTGGCAAAGCTTTCTGTGGAGCACAGAAGGGTTCTGAGGAATGAGACACTTGTGGTAGCTGTGAAATCAAGTCAGACAGCATCAGCAGTTACATCTTGCAGTTGAGATCTTCAGAGTTCCCTGAAGAATATGTCTATCCAGGGTTTTTTTTAATGGTGCCTGAGTATTTTAGCACTATAAAATTGTATGTTTGGCATGTCTGTGGATCCTGACTCATTCTGAGATTATCAACACTAGGAAACCAGTAATGCTTCCGTTTTAGTCCACTTACAACTCTGACAGGGATTTGGTTAATTCATATCTGCAATATCTTGGCCTTTGGACCTGATATCCTGTAGGTTTTTGATAGTGTGCCCTGTCCTCCAGGAGCTGCTGAGCTCCTGTTGTAATACTGTCACCTGGCACAACGCAGCCACAACTCAGAGCACTTGTGCTCTCCTTCAGGACCTTAGGACAGAGTGTCTGTGCTGGGCTGGGTGCTCACTGCAGTGCTGCATCTTCATTTACACTGAATTTGAAGTACAGAGCCCAGACTGCCCTGGTTTAGTCGCCCATACATTTAAATCCCCGGCGCATCCAGAGTACCACCCAGTAATGGTTTTTCTGAGCTGGAGATGCTGATGTCCCTGGCTCAGGACTGGTGTCCCTGGCTCAGGAGTGCCCCCCTGACAGTGCCTTCCCTGCAGGGATTGCTGTGTGCATTGGCATGGCCAGCACCTTCGCCTACGCCAACTCCACGCTCCGAGAGCAGGTCGCCCTGAAGGTGAGTCCAACATTTCACCTCCCTGTATTCCTGGGAAACACCACCCTCTGTGCACAAAACAACACCTGCTTTTGCACTGGAGGGCTGAATGCATTTGTATGGGCACAGATCTTTTGGAACAAAGAGTTCTGAAAGGCCCTAATCCCACCCTCCTCTTCCTGCTTCTCCACACTGATGCTCTCCCACTGTTTCTACCCTATTTTGTTGTGAGTGTGAACGTAGTAAACAAAGAGAGGACAGCTCAGGGGTGTTGCAATCTGCATCTCCCCGTGCCACTGGCTGGCAGTGCATCTTCCAGCACTTCTCTGTGCCTGGGTTTCCCCATTTCAGCAGCAGTGCTGAAAGCTATTTGACTTATTAATGATGAGATTTAACTTATTAGCATTTAGATCATGTTTTGAGGTGTTTAACTGAAACATTTTGTGGATGTGTTGCTTGTTAGCATCTTTATAATGCTGTTGAGAATGTACAGAAACCAGCAGACCTTTCCAGGCCTTGTGATCTTCAGTGTCAGGAGAACAGTTCAACAGCACTAAAAGCACAAGATTAGAATTCCTTTTTTATTAAAATTGCATGGGTGGCACAAGTGTGTACTGGTATCTACCAACAGCAGTGGAATAAATGTGCTGCAATGCTGAATGAAGAGATAAATTGCACAATCATGTAATAGATGGCTGTTGCCTTGCACTTTGCACTCTCTCCTTCCAGCAGTGTGCCCCTTAATCCCCCTGCTTTAAATCTCAGCCAAACATCCCTGCAGAGACCTATTTCCTTAATAAATCAGCTCACAAGAAAAATGGTGGGTGTTTTTTCCTCCCAGGAGTAAAATTTACTCTTCAAAATTACCCTGGGCCAAGACCCAGGACAAGATCTTCCGCCATCCAGCTCCTGTCTGTAATGTTCCATGTGTTTTGAAATGCAGCACTTGCACTTCTTTTTTGACCTTCAGTTACTTCCTCGATCAAAAATGCCTGTTCTAGAACCTCCCTGCATTTGGATAACACTCAGATGTGCTGCAGGTGGTGATGGGTTATATTTGGATTAGCTGAGCCTTCCTCTCACTCAGAGGATCTGTTTGTAAACCCCCCCTTTGATGAGGTGTCACTGCCACCAGGTGACAGCTCAGAATTTATTACAATACATGGAACTGACTTTTTTTTAATCTGTTTGTCACACTGAGTTTTAAATACCAGCAGAATTTAGATGTCCCAGGAAAGATCCCGACTTTGAAGATTGCATTCTGCAAGGAAGGCTGTCACCTCCCCCAGCATATTTCAAATAATTTCCCTGAAGTTACTTTATTTGAAAGGTTTGCTGGGTGAGAGCCATTTCTGCCTGTGTTTATATGTGTCCTTACCTAGCAGCCTGCTTCTGAGCCTTAGTCCTGTGTCAATAAACTAATTACTGAACACTTAGATACATATTCGTGTCCCCTGGGATGGGCACAACCCACAAGGCTTCCAATTTATCTTCTCTCCTTCTTTCTCTTGTCCAGGAGAAGAGATCAGTGCTGGTTGTGTTCTGGATCCTGGCCTTTCTCACTGGAAACACCTTGTACTTGCTTTACACATTCAGCTCTCAGCAGCTCTACAACAGGTAGGTGGGCAGGACTCACGTTGTCCGTGCTGGGAGCAGGTGATAATTGCCAGGGAGGAGAAGAATTGCCCACTGTTCCCCACACTTTGGAAGTGTTCATGCCTAAAGCACCTGCTGTCTTGGCTGTATCTTTGTCCTACCTTTCAGTGGAGCAGAAGGATGTGTGTCATTTCTGCAATCAGTGGCATAGCCAGGGTGGAAATGGGGGGTGAGGACACACGAGGTGTTTCAGAGCAGGGTGGACCCTTTTTAACAGGGACCTCTGAATTTCCACTTTGACTGCAGGGGCTGAACATACAGAGCAGGTGCCAGAAGCAGATGAGGCACAGACCCACTGATTTTCCTCTTCCTGTAATGTTTTCTCTTCAATCTGTCAAGCTTTGAGTCCAGGACAGGAGATAAACAGGAGGTGAAATAGTGTTTTACTTCAGTGTCCTCAGGGCTTAGAGGCACTTGGATCTGAGGTAATTAAGACATCCTTGACCTTCAAATTCTCACTAAGCAGTTCTCAAGTACAGAAAAGTTTGTACCAATGGATTTGGTTCAGCACTACCCCTAAAGTCTGTAGGAATTCTGACAGACAGGAAGCAAAGATACACAACTTAAGCAAGGAGATGTTAGTAGAATAAATAGGAAGAAATGGAGCAACATCAAACCTAATCATTTAGAAAGTAGTTTTGATATTAGGAGCTAAAACCATATGAATTATCTCCCTCATTAGAATTTTCTTTGTCCCACTGAAGGGGACTTAGAACTTGAGGCTGAAAATACAACATGCAGCAGTTGGGTTATGGATACACAGCTCTTGGGTTTGGTTTCTCTGCCAGTTGTTTCATTGCTGCCCTGCTTCTTCCCAACAATGCTGTCTATGGGAAGAGCCAAGGTCTGCCCCTAACCCTGGTATCCTTTGGAATTGCCCCAATGGATTTGGATTTGGTCACTGGAAAAACTCTGCATGTAAATGCTTCTGGAAAGGGGGAGAGGTGAGAAGGCTTGAACGTGTGGGTCCAGATGGGAGATGCCAGGCCATGGGATTCCCTGGATATGGCTCGTGGGAGGGAATGGAAGAGAAGCAGGAATGGCAGAAAGCTGTGGAAGCATCAAGAAGGAATTTGCATCCCAGGGAACCTGTGTGTCTGTAAGGTGGTGGTCAGGGTTAAAAACATGGATGGGACTAGTTTAAAATAGAGGGTAGATCACCCAAAATAAAGGGCTTTCAGCAAATTGGGGCCACCCTACACACAGTTTAGGGCAGGGCTTATTACCAGTGGACAGGCTGGGCCACATTTCCATGGAGGATCCCTGTTCCTGGGAGTGCTGCTGTGTCATGCTTGGGCTGGTGCATCTGTTGCCTGTTGTGTGGGGACCTGGGACTATGCACAGGGCAGGCTTGTCAAATTAGAAGTAGCTGCTTCATGTTTGTTTCTTTCTGGCTTATTTTTCATTTCCTGATTTATTTCTTTTTTCCTAGTGTTTTTATTTATTTATTTATTGTTTCTAGTGCACGAATAGTAGTAAAGCCTCTGATTCTGTTTCTGTTTTTAGGGTGTAATTTTACCTGTTGTGCTGTGCCAGTGTTGTGAGTATTTTAAATTCATGTTCAGGCCTTTCATTTTGGGTTGGTTATTTTACTTTTGCTTTATTTTTTTGTTGGTTTTTTGGGTTATTTTTTTGGTTAAGTGTTTGCTTTATACCACGAGGCTGTAGCAGCTAAACACCCTGAAGACAAATCCTGGTTTTTCAGCCTCAGTAGGGTCCAGTCCTCATTGCTGCTCAGGTCAGTGGCTCCTGCCCGTTGCTGTGTGGAATTCTGCTGTCCCAGACTCCACTTTTTTCAAAGAGCAAACGCTGAGCAGGACTTCCCAGGGTAAGGTTTGACATTCAGATCCCAGAATCAGACAGAGCTGAAGGCACTGCCTGCACACCAAAGGCTCTGGTGCAGCGTGGAGGGCAGGCTGTGGAGATTGCAGCCTTCCAAAACAGGTTTGGGTCCTGTTTGGTGGTAGTGGGCAAACCTGGTGACCTCAGGAGAACAAGAGCAAAGCCAAGAGAGGAAGCAGGGCACTGATTTGCATGTCTGACTCCTCTTGCCCTTGGCAATTCCCCTGGGGCTCAGGGGAGTTTCTGGGCTCTCTCTCTCTAGCCAGCAGTGGACACAAGAAGCTTGAGTGAGGTTCTCACTGGTGTTTTGGTGTCTTTCAGCCTGATCTTTCTGAAGCCCAACCTGGAGAGGCTGGACTTCTTCGACCTGATGTGGATCGTGGGCATCGCAGACTTCGTGCTCAAGTACCTCACCATCGCCCTCAAATGCCTCGTGGTGGCCCTGCCCAGGATCATCCTGGCTGTCAAGTCCAAGGTAGGAGACTCCTCTAGATGTACAAGTATTTATCTTTGATAATCTGATACTTTTAGAACACGTTTGCAGCGTGAAATCCCAGAATGGTTTGGGTAGGAAGGGACCTTAAAGCCCATCCCTTCCCACCCCCTGCCATGGGCAGGGACACCTCCCACCAGCCCAGGTTGCTCCAAGCCCCCTCCAACCTGCCCTTGGACACTTCCAGGGATCCAGGGGCAGCCACAGCTTCTCTGGGAAACCTGTGCCAGGGCCAAATATGAATGGAAGAATAAAAATAATGAAATCTCTTCATAAAACTTTGGCACTTGGGTATCAAGGTTTGAGGTTTGAGCCATCACAGACCTGAGCAAGGGTTTGGTAGCACCAGCAAGTGATGGAAGTCCAGAGATGAGGAATGCATTGCTGGAGGAGGAATAGGCACTAGCAGTGAGGTAACAGCTTGTCTGGTTGAATTCCTTGTTTTCTGAGCAACCTCTGTAAATACATATTTCTGAAGCACAAGTCTCTTCACTTCATGGGAAGAAACTGCAAGTACTTGTGTCTTTGGCTTTCCACTTGGGCCAAAGCACTAACAGGATTAAATTGAAGCTCCTGGTGCCACAAAAGACAACACCCCTTCTACATAACCACGGGTGAAGAAATATTTGAATGCTTAAGGTATTTAAATTATTACGAAGTTATTCGTAGACTAGGCCTAACTTTGGAAACCTCCTCACTACATTCTCTCCCTGAAAATACCTTTTCATGTGTTTTCACCTGCACACATCTGTCATGCTGCCTCTTTATCTACTTGGTAGCCTCTGCATTCCAGTGGCAAACACAGAGATGTGTATTATTTGCCTTCAGTAAAGGAACTTTCTGGCAGCTGTTGGGATGAAAGGCACTGTATAGAGGCAAGATACCATCATTAATCCCTGAAAAGTCTCAGGCAGGGCACTTAGGAGGATATCTAAACTGGGAATAGTTTTGCTTGGAAATGACAGGGGTGGCAGGGGAGTTGAGCAGTTTGTTCCTGCACAGCAGGGCTATTTGAGATGGTTATTAATTTATTTCTGGCAATTGTCCAACTTTTTTTTTTTTCCTCCTTCTTCTATTATTATTATTATATTTTAGGAGATTAATGTGCTGGGTCAGAGCATAATCCAGCCTGGGGAGGGAGGGAAAAGTGATGTGAATAACCTCCCCAAGATAAATTGCAGCGTTGGAAAAGGTTCACAGCCTTTGCTTGCCTGTCTGAGAGCTCTCCCAAGCACTCATTAATCCTTGTCTGGAGAGAAGAAAGGGAAGGGGTCTTTATTTGCAGCTACAGGGGGAGGCTGGTAAGATCACATCTGTCAGGGGCCTGTAATGACTCAGAGCACAGATGCTTCGTTTTTAATACCTTTTTCTGGAGAGCAACACTTCTCACTTTGTTCAAGCCCCTGTTTTGTCCAAGGATGTTGTTGATGGGCTCGGTGTCCCCTGACAAGTCAGACTGCTGCTCCCTGCCACCACAGAGCTGGGTTTGTCTCCCCCACTCTGCACTGCCAACCAGGGATGAGATCTCAGGGGACAGACCTCAGCTCCTTCTGAGTTAGAACAGTTCTACTGCAACTTAGGCACTTTAACTTTGACCAAAATATTTATTATTTGCTGTCTTAACACTTGCCAGGTACAAAGTTATGCTCTGCTTCCCCAGGTGCTCCTACCAGAGCTTCTGCTTTAAGCCCAGATTGGAGTTTATGAGCTTGTGGGTGGCTGTCACTTAATGGTATCGTGCTGCTGGAGAAATATAAATTAAACTGGAGGAAAGGTAGATTTTTTTTCAAGATATACATATATATAGTGAGAATTTTTGTGCCAATATAACCAGTCAGAACAGCTCCCCTAATGCAGGGCCTGAAGGGGAAGCTGCTGCCCTCTCAGGGGTGGAGTTCAGCCCAGCTGGGAGTGGGACACAGGGATTTCATCCTGAGCTTCCTTGCAGGCCTGGCAGTCAGCAATAACCACAGAGCTTGTCCAGGGATGGCATTTGAGGAACTTTGATCACTGTGCTCTCAGCCTCTGAGCAGGCTCTTCGGATTTTTCCTGGTTTTGGAAGTTCCAAGGCACCTCCAAAGCCAGGCTGGCTTTTTGTGCTGCTCCTTGAGGTTCTGGTGTTCTCTGGGTGCTCTGTGCTCTTCACTGCTGCTTGCAAGGCACTTCCTCTGAATATCCTCCTTTAAGTGTCTTACCTCTCCATCTCCATTGGGATTGGAGCAAGATCAGGTTCTTTTCTTTCTGTTCCAGTCTTCCTTTCTCCCCTCAGTCTTCTCTGGAGACTGAACACCACCAATTTTTTGAGTCTTTTCTCAGAGATTTTTAATTCCGGATGTTATTATTCTCTTCTGGACTGTCTTCATCCCTCCCTGTTTTCCAGAGCATTTCTCCAGCCTGTCAGGATGAGTTTGGATTATAATCCTTCCTTCTATTTACAGCCTTTCCCAGTTGAGTGTCAGCTGTAGATTTGATAAACCCACTCTGTTCCATCGAGATCATTGATGGAAACAGTGAATAGCACCAAACTCTGCTTCCCTCAGATGCATTTTGACAGTGAACACATAAAAAATTTGGGCTGGAGCACTCAGTTCTGCCCCCCTAAAGTGCCTGGGTCGTGTATTCCTAGCATGGCAACTTTTGGTGTAGGATAACATTTGCATTTACAGCATTTATGCTTTAAATGAGAGAAAGCAAACTAAAATTGAAAGGCAGAAAAATAAGGTTGTCTTTGCAATCAGAACACAGAGGGCAAGAAACATGCCCAGGAGTGCTTGAAGTGTGAAGCCTGAGAACTGATCTATTATGTATTATATTTAGGGTACAACTAGCCAGAGTTCTCCAAGCTTGAATAACTCAGAATGGAATATCTCTGCCACAAACTCCTCCAGAGAATGAGGGAAGACTGAAAAACTTGACAAAATAACCCCAGGCCTTGCCAGGCTCCAAAACCAGCCTGGAAAACAGAGGTGCCAAGAGAGGCTGTGAGGGTGCAGTCAGGCTGGAAAGCAGGGAAGGAAGGGCTGGTGAATGGGAGAGAAAGTCAGGAAAAAGGACAGATCTCACACCTCTGGGGCAGTGGAGTTGGCAGAAGGATCAAACCTGTGGCTGAAGGTGTCCCTTCCTCCCCCACGAGCTGCTGGGCACGTTAAGCCAAGTTCAAGTTTTAATTTCAGCTGGGCTCATCATTTCTTTGGAAAGGGGGGGGGTTTGTTTGGCTCCCACCCTGCTCTCCATTAAAAAAAAAAAAAAAAAAGCAAATAAGATCATTTGGTTCAATATAAAATGAATTAAAGTAAATTAAACTGCAGGAGCCATGTGGCCTTGCAGAGGCTTCCATTGTTGTACACCCCTGGATGGCAGCTTTTCATTTGCACTGCTGAGGAATGACAGCTTGAGGGGGGTGGAATTAAAAATAAGGAAATAAATAATAAAAAGGCACACTTGCCAAAGATTTCACTTAGGAAATCCCAGGTGCCTGCAAGTCTCCCATCCCCTCCTCATGCTCCTGGCAGCAATCTGAGCTGGTTATCCTGGAGGATGGAGTGAGACAAAAGAACTGTAAGGAACTGGGATCCCAGGGTTTTTTATATATGTATCCTTATCCCTAGAGGGGAGAAGGACATTTTTCCAATTATCTTAATGGGCTGGTACAGAAGAAAGACCCTAAGTTGGAATTTTCCTTCCGTGCTCAGGACAGATGTGCAGCCCAGTTCCAGGGAGCTGCATTTCCAGGAGGCTGGAAATTCAGAAGGAAAACACTTTAACACTGGCTTGTTGCAAACACAGCATGAAATAAATGACTATTGGTTAAATACTTGTCAGATTGACTTGAAGGCTGGATCCAGACCCTGCAAATGCCATTAATCCCCTGAATTTGTCTTTATGCTGCTGAAATGCTGTCAGTGGCAAGTGTACAAACACTGCTCCACCCTTGCACTGGGGACCCCTCGCTGCAGCTTTGAAAATATTTGCTTGGTGCCTTTTTTTTTTCCCCAGTTGACTGTTTTATTAGTGCTTTTTATTTTTAAAGTACTGTTTTATTAGTGCTTTTTATTTTTAAAGTACCATCTCATCAAGGCTGGTCAGAGAAAACTCGGCCTGTGTGTTGCTGCAGTTCTTTACCCAGTTCTGCACTTGGATTTTAGACCAAATATGATGAAAACAGTGAATAGCACCAAACTTCAGGTGCATTCCATGTTCCCTGACATTTCCTGGCATGGGTGGTTACAGCTCTGCCCTGTAAATTGGCACATCAAGCTTCCCATGCTCCTTCTGAAGCTGCACCTTTTTTTTGTTGTCCTGAGGAAATAAAGGTCCCTTGGAGCATTTGAGTCCTCTGGATGCTGATCCAAAAATCCAGAAGTGTTAAAAAAGCACTGGGAGCTGGCACATAGATGAGTTTTAGGAAAAATACCCAGGTGAAGATGTTCCTTATCTGTGCTCTCTTCTGCTGTGGGATATGCAGGTTAATCCTGGTCTTCCCTAAATTTAACATGGTTAAAGTGGTGTTTCCAGGCAGGATAGCCCATCCTCTAATTACCTTCTGACCTTGGATACTCTTTGGAGGAACTCTGGGACAGATTCACAAGTCTTGGACAACAGTCTGAGCTTTGATCCTCTGGAGCCACAGAACCAGGTGATGTCCTGCAAAGACTTTTCTCTGCTTCAGCCTGGACAGATGAGGTGTCCCAGCATCACAAGCATGGGATTTATTATTTTTCAAAAGAAAAAGCATAACTGAAGCATCAGAGGCAGGCCCTGAGGAGTGGGGGCTCTTCTGTCCCCCTCCCTGACACGCTTTGCAAGCCACTGCTGCTGAACTTTAAAAGAATCATCACTCCCAGGGGCTTTCCCACTTGAACTTCCCAATTTAAGATGTCCCAATATGAGACTTTCAGAAGCGAAATTCTCATTTTTTTTCCCCTCTAATCCCACCTGGAAATTCCTCCTCATTAGTCTTGCCTGGATTTTCAGCAGCACAATGTGCCACAATCCTGTTTCCTGCTCCCACTCCCCTGCCCTGGCAGTGTGACCTGCAGTCCCAGCAGAGATCTCTCCTCATCCAAATTGCCACAGCAGGTCCCCAAAGTTTTTTTCCCAGCATCTCCCTGTGTCAGAATAAGCCCTAATGCTGCTGGCAACAGAACAAGTGAGACTTGGAGCTTCCCTTGAGTGCTAATCACGACTTACAGTTGCCTCATTGCAACTTCTCTCACTTCTCCTGCATCCCATTTTAATTCCACCGTGTCAGACCTTACCCTGCCTCCCTGTTCCCTCCTGGGGAGGCACAGGCACTTATGCAAAGCCTGGTGTCAAAAGAAACCACAAAATCAAGGCTCACTTGGGCTCTGGGGGAATTAGCATTGCCTCTGCAGCTGCAAATTTTCCCCCCTTTGCTCTGTATATATTGGGATTCAGTTTTTAATTACACTATTCCATGTCATGTCACTGTAAGACTCCTTCCCTCCATCACCAGTGCCCCAAGGATGAAGGTGAGATATTGAAAGGAGCTGTTGTAGCAACTGGAAAGCTCACAGAAAACAAAGACCACTGGAAGAGGAACATTCTACAGGTTCAGGTTTCTGCACTGGAGAATTGAATTCTGTCCTTTACTTCGCCAAATAATTCCTGTGTGATTCTAGAAAAGTCATGTACAGCTGCAGACTGGAGTCAGGGGTTCAGCTTTTAATGGTAATGTGATCTATAAAATGAAGTGCTTTATAAAAAGTCTAATCCCAGGCATCTCAGCTTGGACACCAAAGCAGCCTTACCTTGACCTCCATCTTTCTGTGCCTCGAGTTTTCATTTAGGAAAGGCAGGGAACAGCAGTCCCTTGGGTCAGCCCTGTGAAAATAGGGGGGTTTGAAGAGTGGTTTTGTAGTGGTGATGTCATAAAGGGACTGAAGAAATGTTAGAAATTTGCTGCTCTGAGCAGCAGGAAGGGATCAGATGCAGGTCTGCCATCAAGTGATGAGGATTTAACAAAATACTAGGAAGCTGCCTGCTTAATGTGCAAAAGGGTTTACCCCTTACAGACCTAAACACTGCAGGGGCAGAAGGAAAAGTGCAACTGGGTGAAAATCCTGAACTCTCCTCTTTCAAAAGAAGTGCTTCGTTTGAAGCATAAAAATGGCCTTTCTGTGGTGAAGGAGGTGCAGGAAAATGGAGGGTTATACACGAGTCATTGACTTGGTTTTTAACAAAGCTCTGGAAAAAGGGAATGGGAATTTCCCGGTGTGGGAGCTGCTAAAATCAGATCCCCAGCACAGCCCTTCCCCTCATGTGCTAATGAGCTCTTTGATGGTGGCCTGGCAGGGTCAGCAGTGTCCTTCTCACTTCTGGCTCAGGCAAGGGTTTGATGAGAGCAGAGCCCCTTTTCTGGCCCCTGTAGGGGACATAATTGCAGGTAATACCCCACTTAATCTCTGCAGTTCAGGTTGGCTCCTGCACAGTCCAGTCAAGCATTGGCACTGACTCACAGGCTCACCAAAA
The DNA here is from genome assembly GCF_036250125.1 of Pseudopipra pipra. Lineage (NCBI taxonomy): Eukaryota > Metazoa > Chordata > Aves > Passeriformes > Pipridae > Pseudopipra > Pseudopipra pipra. Next base: position 2,199,066 of record NC_087566.1, on the reverse strand, counting down.
ATAGATTTTGCTGCTCTTAGAGAGCTCTTCAGCTCCATACAGTCGTGCATTCCACAGAAGATTCCCAGATTTACACTGATCTTTACGAAATGTGAACTCACCTAACAGAGACAGGCCTTGCCTTATTTCCAGCTGTTGTTCCAAGCCAGATGCAGGTGAAAAATAGTTGTATTTGTGCTTGATATAATCTTGATGAGAAAAAAAAAAAAAAAAAAGCTGAAATACTTGAGTTTTTCAGACAAAATAGAGCTGGAGACAAAGATTTATCTTTGAAAACTGTAACCTAGGCTGAGGAGTGGCAGAGAGGTGTGTTGGGTGTCCTTACCAGTGGTGGGTGCTGCCTGCAGCAAGTTACTGCCATCACAAATCTACATTTTGCTGCTAAAGTTGTAGGGAACAACCCTTGTTTTCCAAGCTTCTGGCTCAGAAGGGAGACCCCACTTCTGCTGCAGCCCTTTGTAAAGTCACTTTTGATTTTCTGGTACTTTTCCTAGTTTAAAAAAAGTGGTGCACTAAGGACTGAGGTGCCTGACAAGACTTAAAAAGCTCTGTAAGCACTTTCTAGTTCTCTTCTAAGTGTTGCTTCCTCCTGGATTCACTCTAAACTTACCAACCTTTAGTGGTCAGGTGGGTGCTGTTAACGGGCTGCATGGAGGGGAGGCATCCTTTAATCTGAACTTCTCTCTTGTGGGGGCTGTGAACGAGTTTCTAGCTGCTGAGAAATCCTGGTACCCTGCAGTTCCCACTGAAAACCGGGGATGTGCAACAGATAAAGGAGCTCTGAAAGGTTTGGGAAGGGTGGAGATGTCGTGGTCGGACAACTGAAGTTGCACGTTCATTTTAGAGCCACGTTCTTCCCCTTCCAACCCCACAGCCTGTCTGTCCCCCGGGGCTGCCCCTGCCCCACCTTTCCTTACATCTTGCCGTGGGCTCTGGCGTTTCAGTGCCTCAAAACTTGTGTTGTGAGCAGGATTTCAGCTCTGGCGCCCCAAATTCCGGGCGCAGCAGCTCCATCTGATGCAACTGGAGAGCAAGAAGTGACCTGTCCCATCCCGGCTCCTGGCGAGGCAAGGATCCAGGAGAGATGAGGGGTAGGAGGGACGAGTCAGGGAAAACAAAACAGTTTGCTGCCTTTCTCTTGCCGGGGGCTTTCATCAGAGGGGAGGCAGTGACAGCACAGTGACCCTCTGCCCAAAATAAACGATGATTGCATCGAAGCACGAGGCTGCACAGAGAGAGAGAGAGAGAGAGAGAGAGAGAGAGACCTCGGCGCTAATTTAATAAATTGCTGGCGTTTCGGATGGCTGCCGGTAGGTTTTGTGCTCCGTGATGCCACCTGGGATTCAGGGGGAGGAGGGGAGAGGCAGAGAGGCAGGAAAGCTGCCCGGGTCCGATAGCAACCGCTGGTGTGAGCTCACTCCGCGTCCCGGGGGGGTATGAGATCATGAGCGTGCCAGAGCTCTGCGAAGGATTCGATTTGTCGGGAGCAGCAGGATGGCCTGCGAGTGATCTCATCGGCAGCCCCCGGGGAAGGGCGCTGGCTGCTGCCGAGCCGGCTGCCAGCGCTTCAGCCCCATCCCAGCCTCCCCAATTAGCGATTGGCCTGCGGTGACATCACTGATGACAGAGCGAGCCGGGACAGCGCAGCGAAATTCCAGGGGAATTTCCCCCTTCTCCGGGATCTTAGCGCATGACTAAACCCAAACCTTTCAGGTCAGTGGAGATTAAAGGATCGCTCTGGGCTCGGCTTGCCCTGCCCCAGTGCCCTGCCACTGGAGTGGGACAGAACATAAATAAACAGGTCCTCATTAGGACTGGCCCTAAATTAGATCCCCCTTGTTCAGCCAGCTTCCTGCTCGTCGGGAAGAAATAAAATTAGAATTGTTAAAATATATCTAAAATATATATTTTTATATATCATATTTTATATATAATATTAAAATAGAAGTGATGTGGTAAGGAAAAAAAGGCACTTCACAGTTGCACCTCGTGGTTGCAGCGAGCCAGGAGGGAGTGTGTGTCACCCTGCAGGTGCCCCTCAAGGAGGGAAAGCTTTCTGTGCCCAATAAACACCGGGATGGCAGGGACAGCTTTGCTGAAGGTTTTTACACAGGATGTTGCCCATTCTCTGAGTCTCTTTTGAGAGAGAAGTGTTTGAACCATCGTGCTTCCCCCCTCCCCCCACTTCTTCCTTAGGGTCCTCAGGAAGTATTTTGAATTTCAATGCCCTGAGGGTTTGTTTTTCAGCACCAGTCTTTTTATCTTTGCTCTGTACAAGAGCCAACACGCACCTGAGTGGAAGGGCAGGGATAAGGATGCTGGCAAAGGGGTAATTAGTTTGAACTGGAAAGTTGTCAGGAAGTCTGATGTCACCTTACATTTAATCCCTGTACCTTCAGAAAGGTATAAAATCAAAGAGGCTTTCGTTTTCTCATAATTAATAGCATCCACCATTTATATCCTATTAATCCTGTAAGTCTTAACTCTGCTGCAGCATTAAGATGTGTGTCCATAACCTGCTCAGGAATGTGAAATTCCCAAATGTAGAACAGCTGGGTGAGGGGCAGAGCAGGAGGAGCACCATGAAAGAACAAAGTGACAGTTATCCCTTCAGAGTTCAAAAGCAGGTCCCTGCCCCGTTTAACAGAGTGAACACTGCTCTTTTGGCCTCCTGACACTTCCCATCTCCCTTGTGTGGTTTCCCAGGGCAAGTTCTACCTGCTCATCGAGGAGCTGAGCCAGCTGTTCCGCTGCCTGGTGCCCATCCAGCTGTGGTACAAATACATCGTGGGAGACGATCCCTCGGGCAGCTACTTCCTGGGGGGAGTCCTGATCATCATGTACAGCCTCTGCAAGGTGAGCACACCCCTGCAGTGACCTGCAGCACAGCTGAGGGGAACAAATCCCCCTCCTGGCCCTGCCCAGGAAGGGACCTGCAGCTGCCAGAGGCATTTTGCATCCCCGGCCCGTGGGCATGGCTGAGCTGGGGAAGGTCTGTGGCTGCTCAGGAGTGTTGCATCAGACTCATGAAGTCATTGCTGCTCTCTAATCCCTTCCTGCAAAGGCTGGAGGAGAAGGGGAGAGCCTTGGGGGGAGCAGTGCTGGCGTGTTCAGCTGTCTGCAGCCTTCCAGATGCAGCACTGAAAAGGCAGGTTGCAGTTTAATGTTTCTCTCTGAGCTTTCCTCTGCCTTTCCAGGCAGGGGGGGTGCTCTGTCACTCACAGCAGGCAGGGAGAGGGGTATCCAAGTCCTGCCTGCATAAAACAGGCAGTTCTGCCCTGTTCTATGTCCTGGTCTGGCTGCTGCAAGTCCAGGATCCCAGTGATGGACAAGGGTAATTAATGTGTCCTGAGAAATAAGAATGTTAAGAGCACAAAGTCTGTCTGTTCAATTGTAACTTTATAAATAAGAGTCCCAAGTCTGAGGTCTAGAAATAGCTGTGTTTCTAATTGTGTGTGTTAAACCCTGCCCAAACAGGGTTCCCTCTGAGAAAGGCCAGGTGAGTCAGGCTGGCTCCATCCCTGATCCCTGCCTGTGCCTCTGGCTTTGCAGGAGCAGACTGAAGAACAGGGAAGAGGGAACACATCCCAGCTGAAGACAGAGGGGCTCAGAGGGGCCCAGCAATTCTAAATACCACTGCAGCCCTTATTGCTGCAGTTGCAGCTCTATGTTATGTAGGAACAGGGCCTGTTCAACCCCTCCTGTCAAGGAATTGTCAGTTCTTGTGAGCAGGAGAGGCAGAGGAGGTCGTGGGAAGTGATTTGGTCACAGCAGGTCTGAGATCAAGCCCAAACCAGAGCAAACAGTGCCAGAACAGAAGCACATGAGACCAGTGCAGCTCCTGCACACCCACCAGTTCCCTCAGCTCTGTGCTCCCTGCTCTTTACTCCTCTCTGGGAGAGGATTGTTTCCCTTTCAGAGATGCCACTGCCTGGATCCCCTGTAGGCAGCAGGATCCAGCCTCTTCCTGCCCTCCTGGCCTGGGAGCTCAGGTGTTCAGGTCACAGGTACAGGAACAGATTTCAGATCTTTCCTGTGTCCCTTCTTGAAAAAGTGACTCAACACCTGGAAGAGGGATGGATGCTTACCTGCAGTTCCACCTGCCATTCCTTCCACCTGGAGAAGTCCTCCCAGCAGCAAGAAGCAGTGGGAGCTTCTGCTCCTTGGAGGAAGGGGAGCCAGCCCCAAACCCCAGGCTCAGACACGAGCTGAGCCCTCCAGGGCTGAGCTTAAATAGAGCTGCTGGGCCCCTGGGCAAGGGACTGTGGGTGCAGAGCCCAGAGCAGGCTCCTCAGGGCCATGAGGGGCTGTTAATGCCCCCAGGGCCCACTGGTGTGAGCAGTTCTTTTGGGGTTCACTGGATGTTTCTGTGCTATGAAGCTTTATCAGGTAGTGTGGGGTGACCTGGGGTGGAAAAGCCACCTCATTTTGGCCAGTTGTGCTGGTCTGTTCTTTAGAAGCTCCTGAGGGCAGCTGCTTTCCAGCCTTGCCTATAACTTGGGCCCAGGACTGTGGGGCACACTTGGGAAGGTGCCTTGGCTGCAGCCCATTCCTGGGACGTGCACATTCCTTCATTCCTTCCTAGAATTCATCCAGCTCACTGGGGGGATAAGGGAGGGATGGGCCAGGGGAAGGGTGCTAAACCCAGGGACGTGTCCCAGTCATTGTGTGGCAGCTCCTGAGCACGTCCAGGTCAGGATCAGCCCCCTGCACACAGAGACTCTGCCTGGAAGTGAAGGAAAAGCAGGATCACACTCCTGCAGTGCAGAGCCAGGAGTGCCAGGTGTGTGCATCCCATTCACAGCCACAGGAGCTGCAGGTCTCATTCCTTGCCTGAGACACTCCCCAGGGGAGCCCACATTAGCAAAGCCACAAACCACATTAGAAAGAACCACAGAAGCCAATTTGGCACCGAGAGCTCCTGGTGAAAATGCAGGGCTCAGCTGGGGCTGCAGCCCCTTCCCCTGCACAGAGGGCAGGGTCAGGGGCACTCCCAGAGGGCTGAGTGTCCTGCAGCTCCTGGGAGCTGCCCTGGTGCCTCTCTCGGGGCTGTGTAGACACAAACCCTCTGATTTTGGTGAAGAAATCCCAGATGTTCACCAGCAAGAGCATCCAGGGGTTGTTTTGTCCCCATCTTGAACAGAAGCACTCACTGTCTGTAACCCAGGTGTTAAAATGATGAAAGGCAAATGAGAGGGGACTGGTGCAACACACTTCAGTGCATGGGTGAGAAATGGGTGTGAGACCACTGAAACAGCAGCTCTCGGGGTGCAGGGGGAAAAATGAAGGGGGAAAGTGGACTGGGAGAAGAGGAGAGACATCAGAGCTGGAGCAGAGGCATTGGAAGCCACACTGTAAGCAAAGCAAGCAGAAAAGGTCTGTGAAATGGGCTGTGGAAAAGAGCTGATCCTCGTTAGGAGATGTAAAGTCTGCAGCAGTGGCAGCCTCCAGTGGTAGTTGCTGACTGGAAGCATTACTGGAAGGACCCTGGGAGCCTTTTACATGCTGACTGGCAGCATTATTGGTGCCTTCATTTGATTCCACAGCCATTGCAGGATGATCTCACTGGCATTCCCTGCAGTGAGCCCACTTAATCCTGCTAACCAGGGGAAAACCAGAGAGAGCCAACTCCAGGCACTGTGGTGCCTCTGCAGTGCTGGTCCATCCCACCTTCCCCTGCCCTCCAGGTGGGACCAGCAGGTCCTGGCAGGCCACCAGGGCTCTTCCCTGCACAGCTACTCCTCCATATCCTGCCTGCTTCCGTGACTTTTTCCCTGTGAGCTCTGCCAGCAAGTAGAGAAGTTAAGACTGACACCCTGCATTAGGTTTTCAAGCTGTTCTCCCTTATTTTAATGGCCCTCACTCCAAGACTGCTCAGTGTGTCCTGTCTTGCTCAGCCCCTTGATATCTGTAGGCAGTTTTATCAGCTCTTCCCCCCAGTTTCATGCTGCTCAGCCAGGCTGGAAATGGTTGTGTCCTTTAGTCTCAGGACTCATTTGTGCCCTGCCCAGAGCTGCTGCCAGGGTGTGAGGAGGAGCCCAGAACTCTGAGCACACACAGTGACACCCTGAGCTGGGCAGCAGAGGGAGGGGCAGGACAGGACCTGGTGTTACCAGAGGTTTTTTGGCTGCTCTTCCCCACTGTCAGTTCACATTTATTACACATTTCATGATCACCATGAAATCGGTTTTTTTGGCACCATTGTGACTTGTTTTTCCCCTCTGAGTATCCTTTTGGAGACACCATTTCCTGAGGTTCTGGACTGTAAACACACACACACACAGAGTTTGTGAAAATTACCTGAAATGGGACATTTTTATTGCAGTCCTTTGACATCTGTGGCCGTGTGGGAAGCGTCAGGAAGGCACTGAAGGTCCTTTGCACCCCCCAGGTAAGGAATGAGACATCAAAGAGCCATTTCAGAGGTGAAGCCTTGTTCCTGTGGGATGATGGAGCTGAGAGTTGCTCACAGAACACAACCACGTGCTCTGCCATGGCTGGACAAGCTGTTCCCTCCTGTCAGGGATGTTGGGAACCTTCCCTGACCCCTGCCCTGTCCCAGCTCTGGGAGAGGCTCTTCCTGCTTTGTCTGACTGGGAGCTCTGTGTAATATGGATTAATCCACTGAGGCCAAACCTGCAAGGACCTGACAAAACCTTGCAGTGCAGAGTGTGAGAAGGGCTTTAACCAGAACCCTGTCGTGCCTTTTGTGCAGTGACATTCCCAGAGATCAGGAATTATCCCAGGCACTGGTGTTTGGATCTGCTGCACTGACATGCTGGGACTTGTATTTTAAGAAGGGCCACACCACCACTGCAGTTTGTTAGAGCTCACCTGGCCTGTTCTGTGGGCTTGGGCTGCTCATTTTTTCCTCAGCATGTTTCTATTTCCCCCAGTCCTGTCAAAATGTGGGAGAAACATTTACCCTCCATATATCTCAAAAGAAAAGTGGGCAGCCCCTGGGTGCTGCTGCTGCTGCTTTTCTCTCTCCTGTGGTCTAACTTGCCAATAATAATCCCTCCCACTATCCAAACACCTCTGCAGGTGGTGCTGAGCTCATTAAGTGTCATTATTGTTGCTGCACAAGTGGAGGCACCAAAGGGTGGGATCAGCTCGAGGGGCCAACCCAGCAGAGAGCACAGAGCTGCACAGTCCCTGTGCTGCTGCCCACACCTCCCTTCCCCACCTGGGACACAACCCCAGTGTCCTTCCCGGGCCGTGTGGGCTGGGAACAGCCGTGTTTTCACACTCCCTGAGCCTCCAAACCCTCCCTCATTGGGATTTCCCCCCCTGCCCCCCACAGACCTACGGGGTCCGTGCCACCAGCCAGCAGTGCAGCGAGGCAGGAGACATCTGTGCCATCTGCCAGGCAGAGTTCAGGGAGCCTCTGATCCTCCTGTGCCAGGTAAGAGCCCAGGCTTTCCTGCTGGCATTCCTTTGGGTGTCCTGCAGCTGGGGAGAGGGGCACAGTCGGCCTGGGGGGCTCTGAAACCATTTGCTGGGGCTTGGGCTGGGTCCTGGTGGGTGTTTATTGCCCTGGCCTGGGTCACCGGTGGTTCTTGGCAGCTGAGCCACCCTTTGGGGGCTGACCAGCACTTTTTGGGGGGGAAATAGCCTTGTAGGGCAGGGATGGCAGTTGAGGAATGCTGCAGTCCTGGCCTGGGCTGGGAGAAGCCCTTGGAACACACCACACTGCCCTGGGGGCTGTTAATGGACCAGAGGAGCCCGTGACAAGGCTGGAGGTGCTGCCCCAAGGTTTTCTCTTCAGGCTTTGCCTGCTGAGGTTGGAATTGTGAGTCCTGGAGGGGCCCTGGCTGCTGTGGGGGTGTGAGCAGGAAAACCCCAGGCATGGGGAAGGGAGCTGGTGGGATATGAGCTCTCTGTGGTATCAAAATAAAGCTCAGGAGCCTGTTTTTGGAGAGCTTCATGGAGAGCTTTTGGAGAGCTTTTATCCCATTAGACAACAGGGTTATCAAATTAATGCAAGTGGGTCTCCTGTGCATCAAAGGTGCCTCTCAGCATTGCTGTGAACATCTGTGCAGATGTTCCTGAGCTGGGAGCCCCAGAGGAGCTGCCTTTGTGTCAGAGCTGAGGTTTGGGGAGTGACATTTCTGCTGACTCCACATGAGCTGAGCTCTCAGCTTCTCCTCATCCTCCCTCCCTGCCCTATTCCTGCTCTTCCAGTGTGGGACTGGGTGGTGTGAGCTGGGGATCCACCCCTCCTGATCCTGGTGCCCAAGGCAGGATGGAGGGAGAACCCAGGGAGGGGCCAGTGCAGAAATGAGGGGAGAGAAGGGGTGAAAACTGGCATTTATGGAAAGGGGACACTGGGCATTGGGAGCAGAATAAAGCAAATGCAAGGAGTGTGGGGGGGTAAAAAGTGGGTAAAAGTGAAGACTTAAATAACTGAGGATGGAAACATGGCAGAGAAAACCTCTCCCTACTCCGTTAGGCCTTTTTAACATTTCTCTTTAGTGCCATATTAAGAACTAATAAATCATTGGCTTTGGCAAACACGCTGATGTGCTGGTGATGCTGGGATTTATTTTTCCATGCGAGTATCCCTGCTGTGGATCCCTCCCTGCTCCCAGGGAGGGCCCTGCTGCCTGGTGACACTGCCCCTTGTCCCCACAGCACGTGTTCTGCGAGGAGTGCCTGTGCCTGTGGTTCGACAGGGAGAAGACGTGTCCCCTGTGCCGCTCGGTCACCGTGGAGACCCTGCGCTGCTGGAAGGATGGCACCACCTCTGCCCACTTCCAGGTCTACTGACACAGGGCACCTCATGCAGGGGAGAGGAAAAACCTGGAAAATCACCCCGTGCCCCCCCGTTTAGCTGCCCTGTGTGTTTGTTGTCAGCCTTCCTCCCAGCTCTGTCCCTCCAGGAGCCAACGGAACAGTCGTCACTGGCCGGGAACTCCGTCCTCAAAGGCAAGGAGATGTGGTTTGTGCCTTGGCTACAGCCGAGGATTTTCCTGGAGCTGACATGGTTATGAACTGCCTGGGATGTTTCCTGCTTCCCTGTGCTTTTAGTGTGGACAAATCCCATGTGGACAAGGCAAGGGAAGCGTGGATTTCATGGCTATGACCTGATGTGCTGCAGCAAAGCAGGGCCCGGCTCGGGCCTCTGCTGAGGTGTCTCACGTTGTATGGCCCCAGATTCCCTGGATCCATAGCTTTATAGGATGACACAGTGGCAGTTACAGAACCTCTGGGAACTCTTCCCAAGCAGGGCTTCAGAACCTCGTGTCCAAAATGTCACCTGGGGCTGGAGAGATGGCATTTCCCAGCAGCCACATGTGTGCAGTCGGTGCCACCGATGGCACAACTGTGGCTGCAAGTGTAATAAAATCATTAAAAAGTCGGGAAAGACCAGGCAAGTGAAGCTGGGAGTTACATTTATTTTTCTTGGGAATGTTTTCCCTTTTTAATTTTCGTGGTGAGGCTTTGTGATTTCCCAGTATATGAGGAGAACAGCAGGAGGCAGAAGGACAGAAGTGACAGAATCATGGGAGTTGAGTTGGATTTGTCTGGGTGAAAAATCCAGCTCCAAACCAAGAGCATCCCACAAACTGAGGGGTCTCTGCACCTGCTCCTGGGTGCAGCCACTCCAGGCCAGCCCCACTCGCATCCAGGACCTGTCTGGGTCCCAGACCAGGAGAACTGGAGCTCCTGGAGGGATCCCTGCGTTGGCAGGGAATGAACCCCTTCCTGTGGCTGAGGAGCTGCAGCAACAGGGAGCTGCTGTTTGTTCTGGAGCTTTCCCTGGCCCCAGAGCACCTCTGCTCCTGCTGCACAGCCAGGAAGTGCCTCCCTAGGAACTGTGGTGTTTTCCCAGCTCATTGCCATGGGAATGGCCCGAGGGGATGGTCCCAGCTGAGTGACAGTCACCCCTGAGCCCATCCCCTGGGGGAGATGAGCTGGGTCTGCCCTCACTGGAATCCCCAGGGGGAGAATTCCAGCCAACAGGAGCTGGGGGCAACAGGATTAAACTCCACATTTCTTTGGGATGTGGCAGGAGGAGGGATGGGCGTGGGAGGCAGAGCCTGAGCAGGGAAGAGTCCAAATCTGGCTTGAGAGTTGTAGGGAAGCAGAGAAGGGAAAGCTTTGCTTTCCAAGACAAAGTGATTTGATTCCCGTTACAAGGACCCTGTGAAAGCAGGGAATTAGCCCAAGGAATCTGGTTGCTCTCTGCAATGGGAATGGCCCCTCTGGGATGGGGGAAGGCAGGAAGCAAGGCTGGCAGTGGGCACAGGAATGGGTGACAGCCTGGTGTATCCACTGGGAAGAGGGCAAAGGAGGGATTCTGTGGGCAGGCAGCTCCTGAAAGGAGTGCCAGTTTTCAGGGAACCAAAGGGTTGGTGCTTCTGCTTCCCAAGTGTTTGAAAAGCCACTTCTGTTTCTTTTTTTATCCTAAATGCTCCTGGAAAATGTGTTTGGGCAAGTGTAGGAGAAGGTCAGTGGGAGCCCAGCACTGCAGAAAGGGTGGGATAAACTGCTCCAGAGTTAGTCAGTGATTAGGCAGGAAATCAAAGGGAAAGTCTGGGAATATTGTTTGAATTCTTAAAGTCTTTTTGAGAGGGGAAGACAATTTTACCCCCTCCTAGAACACGACACCAGAAAACATCCAGGGGGAAACTTCAGCTCCAGTGATGGGAATCCTGATTTCCACAGGAAAACAGGGAGGGCTGTGGGAGGAAATCACTCAGAGAGAGGAAATAAAAACCCAGAGCCTTTTTTTTTGCCATTGAACAGTTATTTTTCTCTCTTTTTTTTTAATAAAGTCCTTATAAATATGTACAAAGAGTCTCAGCATACGAAATTCCTTTTACAAAAGAGAGAAGAAGCCCCTTCCAAGCAGGACCAGGAGCCTCCAGGGGCTCTGCTCCTGCCTTGGGGAGGTGGAAACCTGCACAGTGACTCTGCTGGAGTTACACCCCCCTGCCTGTCATCCCTGTCATTCCCTTAGCAATGGACCTGGGAGAGAGACTGGGAAGTTCTGCAGTGTCCTAAGGATGGATGATGGGAAGGGTTTTGTGGTGAGCTGGTGTTTGAATTGACTGGAAAGGTGATGCTGGAAACACCCATGGAATTAAACCCCCCTGAGCTGGGTTTGCTCTGCTGAGGAGCCACTTGGAAGTGATGGTGTAACTAATCCAGGGTGTAACTAATCAAGGGTGTAACCAATCAAGGGTGTAACCAATAATGGGTGTCATTAATAAAGGCCATTTAACACCCAGAAGCTTTCAGTGAATATTTATCAAGCTCCAAAGTCACTTTGTGTAAATATTAAACCCCTCAGGGAACTCGAGCCCTCGGGTTTTCCTGCCCAGTGAGGTTGGATCAGTCACATCAGAATTCCCTCCTGTGTTCAAATAAATATTGTCAGGAAAAAAAAAGATCCACTTGTTTTGTGGTTTGTAGTTTAATTTTTTTTCCTGGAGGTGGGGACTGCCCATCCTGGAACAGCAGTTTTTCCCACTGCTGGGGAGGGCAGAGCTGTGCTTGGAAGTGCTGGGATGTGAGATCCTTGTGCTGCAGCTGGAGTGTGATCCAAGGCACTGGGATTGTCCTGTGCTGGGAACAGGGCTCTGTCTGGGAACAAAGGTGGCCTTTGGAATGTGAGGGGTTGCTGGGAGAGGGCGAGAAGCCCAAGGCAGGAGCAGCACATGAGGATCCCTCCCCTCCACTTCCTCAGGAAGCCCAATTCCCATGCCATTCACACTGCCCCATCTCCTGGATTTTGAGCTGGCATGGCCAGTGTCCCCTCCTGGGGTGGGATGGGCAAGTCCAGCTCACCCCCAGCCCAGGGGGACACGGAAACGGGGCTGAGTCCGAGGCCTGGACTGCAAATCCCATTTGCTGGGAGAGAAGTGGCTCCAAGGAATGTTGTGCAGATGCTGTTCACCTGCTGGGGGGTGGGAAACAGCCAAAAGTTTGGACCTGGGCAGAAAATGTATGTCCAGGATTTAATGTGGAGCCACAGGTAGTTTGTTATTCACATGTTGGGCTCCTGTCGACATCCTGGACAGATGTTTTAAAACCATTTCTAGGAAAATTCAATATTAAGGTGGATGTACCTTTGTGTCCTCACTTTGTGGGCCGTTTTGCACGTGGCAGTGCAGTTTTCCAGCAGGGAATTGCCTCATTCCAGGCTCTGTGGACACAGAGACTGCAGCAGTTGAACCAGTTCTGTCTGCACTGGGGTTGATCAGCAGGAACAGTCTCTGCCTCTGCCGGGGGTTTAAGACCCCTGTAATTTTACTGTGATACAGAAACGTGATTTTAGTGTGACACAGAGACAGAACAAACTCACAACTGGGATGGAATTGATTCAAGAAGTGTTGGTGATTGCAGGGAATTCTTCAGTGTCGGGCTGGGCTGGATGAGGGCGATCCCTGCCCGGTGCTCTGCAGCAGCAGTGGGATGGGTTTGTCCTCCCTCATCACTCACAGCTCCCCGATTTGGGTGATTTGCTGCGTGTTTGTGTTGGTGACGCCTCTCCTGGGCACACAGAGGTGTCTGACAGGAGGCCTGGTCCCATTCCTGATGTTTTTACCACTAAAAATAATTCTGGGAGCAGAGGGCGGGCTGTGGGATGGATGTGCCAAACCCCGGGCTGGGTGTCAGGGGGCAGCCCGGGACTGACCCGGCCAAAGCTCAGCAGCACCACAGGAGGTGACCAGCAGCCCACGCTGGGCTGCTTTTTCCCCTTGGAATACAGAATTCCAGCCTGTGCTGGGAGCTGCCTTGGCCGAGAGCTGCTTTAAAAATTCATCCAGGCTTTCCCCGCAGCCGCGCGGGCGGCGGGAGCGCAGACAATGATCTCAGCCCGCCCCGCTCCCGCTGAAACCCGAGCCGCAGCCTTTTGTTTTCCCTTTGGAAAGCGCTCCCTGGTCTTCCCAGCTGATCGAAACCCGGGGCTGTGAGAAAACAAACGGGGGGGAGAGAGGAACTGTGCTGGTTTCCTGCCCACGAGGAGGGTACAGACGCTGCCCGGCTGCGGCAGGGCAGGGAATTCACGGGGAATTCACAGGGAATTCGCAGGGAGTTCACAGCATGCTTCCCTTGCCTGTACAAACATCACCCGGGGGGAGAGCAGATCTTCTAAAAACGATAAAAACACCCCCTCGTCAAAAAACGGCGGCAATTCAACAATAGCAATTACACCAGAAAATGTAAGGCTTCGACAAATCCGTGCCCTCTAGTAAGGAATTCCAGTTCTGTACAGGGAATTCTGGCTATAAAACTCCAAAATTAACCCTCATTTCATGCTAAACATCCAGTTTGGAACTACAAAAGTGAAGCAAATCAGGATTTGGGGCACTGGAGCTGCTCTGGATTCCACCTGGGAAGCACCCCAGGTTTGGCTGTTCCACGGCAGCACCACGTGGCTTTAACTTTTTTGCTGAGTGTTTGGAAGCAGCCAGGAGACCAATCCCCTGGGAGTTCTGAGGTTTGGGAATCTGACAGAGGGTTGGGACAGAGGGAGAACAGCCAAGCTCTGCCCTGAGGCTCATCCCCTGATTTCAGGGGCTTTCCCGAGGTGGGGCCTCGATGGCAAGGACAGAACTTCCTCCCCTTTTCCATGGCTGAGCTGTTCCAGGGGAATTGCCTCTGTGGGAAGGACACCAGGAGCAGCCTGGAGGCTGCAGGGGCAGGAGAACCAGGGGCACTGCACAGGGAAAATGGATAATGCATATTCCAGGGAGGAGTTAGTTACATTCAGAGCTGATAGAGGTGAGGAACCTGTGCCCTCGGAGGGAGCTGTCCCAGGACTGCCTGGGGACACCCCACGGGCTGGGGAAGGAGGACAGACCTGCAGGTGCCACATCCAGCCTTCCCCCAGCAGTGATTCCTGCTCTGATGGCACTGTGGGATTCCACACACACACAGTTCCACCTCTGAGTGACTTGCAGAAACTCCTGTTTTTAAGACACTGCCCAGTCCGGCACTGGCAGCACTGCTGGGATCACTGCTGGGATCACTGCTGGAATCACTGCTGGAATCACTGCTGGGATCACTGCTGGAATCACTGCTGGAATCACTGCTGGAATCACATGAGGCTCCTCCTCTTGCCAGAAGAATTTGTACTTATTTCAGCAGGAGACTGAGCTGGGAAGGGGTTCAGGATGCCGAGGATTACTGAGCATCAGGCCAAAAACAGCAGGAAAAGGTTTCCCGGGGTCCTGAGACCACCCAAAGGCTCTGGACAGACAAGCAGGGAGCTCCAGATCCCTCCCAGCACCCAGAGCTCCTCACTGGGAACCACCTGCCCTGCCAGCACAGCCCTGGGGCTGTCTGGGGATCAATAACACCCAGGAACTGGCTGATCAATATATGGATTGATCAGTATTGGGCTCAAACTCGGCAGGGAATTTTTGATAAGGGGAGAATTCGGCTTTCAGGTTCCTTGGAAACCTTTCTCCTGCAGCAGTGAAAATGCTGGATGAACATTCAGCTTCTTCCTGGGCTGGGAGAGGGGTGGGAAGTGTTTTTAAAGGACAAGGAGCCAAACTTCCTTTGGAAATCAGGTTCTAACATTCTTTGAAAATGCCCCCCCTGCCACGGGAGGGTGAATTTTCTGGTGGAAATATCAGAAGCTTGGAAAAAATGTTCCTAAAAAACCTGTGCCCAGTCATTCCTGTGAGTAGGATCTGGTGATAAGGGACCCAAAATCTGACAGGTAGTTTTGGCTGCAGTGAAAAAAGTGCTCAGTACCAGACTGAAAAAAAGCCCTTTGATTTCTAAGGCCAAGTTCTCCTGTTATCCCCTGCTCTAGTGATTAGAGTTCTCTCCCCTGGGTCACAGCATTTGGGACTGCTTAAACCACCATCCAGGAGAATTCCCAGCTCTGGAGCTGCAGGAAATGCTGCACCAGCAGACCTTGATGTGGAAAGAGCTGCTGTGTCCTTTCCACCTCAGTGAATGCTGCAAACTGTCAGAAGAAAAAAAAACAACTGCTCCAAAGAAAAAAAAAGAGTTTTATAAAGTTCTGGGGGTAGATCATCTGGTTTAAATTTCTGCAGAGATTGAAAGAAAGAAAAAAAAATAGCACCTTCTCAACAAGTCTTATTATTTCTTTTTTTTTTTTTTTGCTATCTTGTGTATAAATATCAATAACCAAAATAGATCTTTCCTCGTCCCACGCTTCTGAACATCCTCTTGAGGGGGGGGAAACCGTAGCACCACAGAGAGAGAGAGGCAGTTTAGCCCCGGCCAAATATTTAAAACGTAGCACCAGAGAAACTAAAGTCAGAGGAAAAAAAGAAAAAAAAAGCCGATCCCCCCTGGTGCCGGAGCGTCAATATTTACACACTCCCCGCCGCCAGCCCGGCATTCCAAGGGGTCGTTACTCGGCACGGACAGGGCAGCGCTCCTCCTGCCCCAGGAGCAGGGGCGGTGTTCCAGCGGGGAGACCCCCAGCCCGGGAGGAGATCCCCCCCGGCCCGGGATACACCGCCGGCACTACAGGGAATGTCGCTTACGTTCTCACCACGAGGCATGCACGGGCAACTCTGCTTACAGGAGGGTTTACATTCTTCTATATATAAGCATTTTTTTTTGTGTGTGTGTCTCTGGTTTTGCTGCTGGGCCCTTGAACAGCTCCTTTCCGTGCAAAATCCTTCTTTTCACGTCGCCCAAAGCACTTCCAGCATCTCCCCAACTTCTTTTCTTTATCTCTCCACCCCTTTTCACAGCTGCTGCTCGGGCTCTGGATTTTCCCTGGAGGAAAAGGGGAAACAATTTTCTCCAAGGGCACAGGGTTTGCTCCAGCCTAAGAAAGCAAAAAAGAACTGGGTGTTAATTATGTCGATGCACTGGGTACAATAAAAGCTTCTTTTTAATTTATGCTTGAAGCCTCCCCTAAAGTTGCAGACAGGAGTTTGTGGGGGGGAAGGTTTGTGGCTCAGCACCCTCAGCCCTGTGCAGGGTTTCTGGTGAGCTCTCACTTCACCAGGCTCCTTCTTCTGGGTGCTCCATCCTCATTTCCATCCCGTTAACACAGATGTTAACTCCTTGGGAAGCCATTCGTTTTGTCACAGGTAGGAAAGGGGGTGCTTGGAGTATCACAGGAGACTGGGAGAACTCACTCATTCCTGGATCTGCCACTGATTAGATTTGTGGCCTGGGGCAAACCACTGCTTCAGTTCTGCTGCAAAATGAGGGCACTAATAACTTATTTGCCTCATAGGTGGGCTGGGAGCCTTAATTAATAAAGTGCTCAGAGAAAAGCACCCATCTAAGTGCAAATTAGCAGGAGAGCAGCCCAAGGGGCATCTGCTCTGAAACCCCCATTTCCCAGCGTTTATCCCTGGCTGGGGAAGGTCCCATCGTTCACCGGCTGTGACAATGAGCGATCTGAGAGAAACCTCCCCGGGATGAGGTGACTTCACCCGGCTGGGAGGGAGGAGGGGCAGGCAGTGCCCGTGCAACCGCGGCAGCTCTGGAGTCAGAGTGTAATTAGGGCCGGCAAACAGCTCTGGGGCAGATCCTGCACGGCCTAAACTCCGGAATCACTTCCCTCCCTGGTCGTGCCAGTGTGAAGGTTACTGGGATAGGGCGACTGGGCTGAGCTGAACCCCAGCAAAGGAGGCAAACTGTGCTGCTGCCACGGCCTCTGAGCAGAATCCAGAATATCCTGAGTTGGAAGGGACTCCCAAGGGTCATCCAGTCCAAATCCTGTCCCTGCACAGACACCCCAACAGTCCCACCCTAACCAAACCCTCCCTGAGCTCTGCCAGCCCATGGGCCGTGACCGTTCCCTGGGGAGCCTGTGCAGTGCCCGTTCCAGCAACCTGGAATGTCTCTGGTTCTGCCAGGGAAGATTGAACCCTACCTGCTTTACCCCAGTTACTGCCAGCTGTGCACACAGGATGGGGCATTCCCAAGCTCTCCTTCACTCAGTTTCCAGCCTTGCCTTCTGGTTTTTAGGGATCTGCAGCCCCAGTGGGAACAGCTCGAAGGACGCACGCTGGAGTCAATCATCCAGGCACGGAGCACAATTCCAGGGGCTCACTGTTATCGAGGATACACCAGTCAGGCACAGTCCCAGGGCTGCTGCACCTCCATGCTCACGGGTTCCCACATCTCCAGAACTACTGGAAGTATCCTGAGAGTGTTTCTGCAGGGCTGCTTGGCTTTTTTGGCAGAAGGTAAAAAGGAAAGGTGTTTGCTGTGTGAGAAAGCACAGCCACGCTAACCCCAGCTACACAAACCCATCCAGCTGGGCAGAGAGCTGGCAAAGAGCTGTCAGAACCAGCCCAGAGGCTGAAGTGTGTCCCTGCCTGCATTCCCGGGACACAGCCCTTCCTGCTGGAGGATCTCACCTCCACCGGCACAGCCACACGCTCCGGACACACACTCAGCACCACGGATCTCTCCAGGCCTGCCAAACACCCCCAGGAGGGGATTTGGGCACCTGCACTCTGCACACGAGATGCCAAAATTCCCCCCCCTCGGGGTGGGAGAGCAGGGCACGACCCGAGCTGGGAGGAGGAGCCCCCGCTGCCGTTCCTGCCCCCTGAGGGGAGGCATTCACTCCAGTCCCACTGCAATAAAGAGTTCAGGAGTTGATTGAAGGGTTTCCTCTGAAGCAAAACCATCTAACCCTGATTTATTATTTCTCCTGTAGCAGCACTTCCAATTGCCATCCATGAACCCTTGTCCTGCTGTGCCACCCGTGGCCGGCAACAGATCATCCGTGGTGTCACCGTATTTCACCAACTGCCTCCCCCGTGTCACTTAACGCACAGAAAATCCATAAAAACCTGTAAAAGTTGATAAATCCGAGAACATCTTGAACTCCCTGCGATAAATCTGCCCCGGGGCAGGCAGAGAGAGCTCAGCACAACGTTTATGCACCTCACAAGCCCCTTTCTGAGAGCTTAAATGGCTCTTTAAAGTTTTGCATCAGCCCCGTGCCCGGCCTGTGCACGAAGGTGAATTTTCATGGAAAGAATAAAAGAGGACCCCAGAATCCTGGCCTTCAGCCCATCTCTCAATAAACCAATTTTGAATATCCTGGGCTGTGTTAAAGCCATTTCTGGGTGCATATTGGCTGCACTGCCAGTATCTGACTCATTAATGGAATATACTTGGAGCCAAATTCTGATCTCATTTACAGCACCGTAAATCCAGGGCAACCCAATTGACTTCAGTGGAGTTACTCCAAATTTCCCACAATAGGCACTCAGCAGACAGAGCAAAACTCGGTGCTTTGGGTCTGAAACAGGCTGGGGAAAGCCAAACTACATCCCATTTGTAATTCCAGGGTGCATAGTAAGCTGGAAAGGGAGCCAGCACGTCCCTTCTGTAGAGCTGCTGAAAAATTGATTACTTTATGTGTCATTCTTTAAAATGTTGAAACTTTGAGGGGGGGGACTGTCCACAAATATCAACACTTCTCATTTACTTATAAAATAACAGGAATTACAGCTGAGTTCCTATGTGAAAACTGCACTGTCTGTTGAAAACATGGACTGAAGTGATAAGAAAAAAAATAACTTCCTCTGAATTTTTTTCACGGGAACCAACATTCCCTTTGGTGAAGTATTTCTTTCTGCCTGGACATTTAGGGAGACCTCTCAGAAAGCTGCTCTCAGCCATCGCACCTATTAAGCAATAAGGTTGTGAGAGGACAAATCAAAAGCACCTCAGGCAAGGCCGCCACATCCCGCTGCTTTAACAGACAATTACTCAATTCCTCGGAATTCTCCAGCCTGAAATCCCACCGTTCCATCCCACAACTCGCTAAACTGCTGTTCACAGAAAAAGAAAAGTCAGGCTGCTCTTCTCGGGGGATGCGGAGTGGGACGGGGTGGGGGGTCCCATCTCAGCACTTCTTTGACTAATCTTTCTTCAGGGAGGGGAGGCAAAGCCGCGCTTAAGCCGTAGGAGAGTCTGAGCTCACAGCCCCTGGAGCAGCTCGGGAAAAGGAGTTGTGCTCGCGGCTACTGTGTCAGCGTGGAACCGCTCGATTTAAATGGATTACACGGGCCGCTCCCTTGGCACGCGTCCCACCCCTAATAAACAAAATAACAGTTATTGATACGTTTAAAGGGAAAAATAGATTGGAGGGCTCGCGGTGCTGCGGGCGAGCCGGAGGCAGGGACGGGACGAGGCGGCCTCGCTCCCTCTGCTCACCCAGCAGCAGGTTAATGAGAAAACAAGGGCTGGGCAGGAGCCCCGGCAAATTCCCAAGCAGCCGCTCTCCGCGAACACTCACACTTCATTAGCAGCTCCGCGGGAGACGGAACGGGCACTTGGAACACCGAAAAACAATTAGGAGGGGGCTCAAGAGAGGGAGGAAGAGGAGAACTGCTCGGGAGATCTTTGCGCAGGAAGAGCAGGGAACCCAGGCAGTAAAGAAATACATCGAGGCTCCAGTCTTTCCACGAAGGAAGTCCACCTGTGGAATGAGCCTTTTCTGGGCTGCTGTTTGTCTGTGAAAACTCTGCTGCCTGTTTGTCGTGAGAAGGTTTTCCTTGAGCAATTTGACCGTGAAGTTGGAGTGAGGGTGGCAGGGACTGTTGGCACCTTGGAGCAACTGGGAAGAGCTCCTTCTTCCTCAGTTATCCAGCAGGACAAACAGCAGTGCCTCACTCTTTGTGCTAGAGAAACACACGCTGGATGTTTGTCCTCCCGCAGAACCGCACTGCCTCCGGTCCTCGGTCTGCTCTGTGCCCCTGCACGGCTCAGTGTGACACCTCCAGAAATCTTCCCAGCCCGGCTTTAACACAGATAATTAACTGCACTGAGACTTTGGACAGAGTGGCTCTGCATGAACCCCGCAGCAAACAGTGGGGGGAACTCCTGGCAACACGGCGGGCACGGAACCAGGCTGGTGGAGCTGGCAGGGACGAGCAGGGCTGGATTTTAATACTCTGCCACTCCTGAACTAACAGAGCGAAATACAAGTGTCCCCGTGTGCCAAACTGGCACCTGACAACTGCACTTCATGTCCTGGTTGGAGATTCAAGGTGATGTCAGATTATAAATTCTAAAACTAAGGATTCAGCCCCAAACCCCAGGCTCGGTCCACAGATGCCAGTTGGTCACGTGCAGCGGCCCTAATCCTGCTCTCCCTGGCATCCCCCGGGGGCTGTGAGAGCAGGACAGGTTCCCTGGAGCACAGGATTATTCCCTGAGCTGTGCTGTTGTGGGAAGCCACACGGACCTGAGGGAACAACCACCAACCTCCCGCCTCAGAAACAGTTTGTACGCTCACAGCAGCCAACACAAACCCTACTACTGCTTGGAAAAGCAGGAGGGGAACTCTGGTAGTAAACCCAGCTGACAATGGCCTTTGACTTCTCTATTCCTTCTGCAAGCACCAGATCACGAGACAAATGCTGACTCTGCAGCATCCTCATTAACTGTATGAGTTACTCTCTTCTTACCAGCCATTCCAAGAAATCCCATGCTCAGAGCCTGGACTTCCCAGCTTGTTGCAGAACAATGTTATTGTCACTGCAGAGTTCTCTGAGGGTGGCAGAAAAATACATACTTTGTTCAGAAATACTCTGCACAGTTAATGAAAGACTGTTGTCTTACCTCATCTCTAAGCCTAACAGCTCTCTGCACTATCACTCAGGCTCTGAGACAGTCAGAAACCTCCACTGGTGGGAGCAAATTACAGCATGAAAAGATTCCTAATGGCAAAAATAACCCCAGAAACTGAGGTGTAGACGATGCAGTTAATCATTCTGGGGTTGGGCTGTATTTTCACCTGCAGCTGGGTCACTCGTGCCTCACAGAAGTGTGACAGCAGACAGGCTGCACACAGGGGGAACCAGGAGACTGTCAGGAGCCTGTTAATCCTCACATCTTTATTCCTCAGACTGCTTCCCATCACACACCGGGATCTTCTTTTCAGACTCACATTTGTATTTGTGGCCACGAAGCCCCCGAGCATTTGGAGGCGTTTGGAGGCAGCTCAGCACGTCCTGTGTGCAGCAGCCTTGGAAGCTGCGAGGCAGGACCAGGACGGCGCGTGCCGGAGCAGCCTCGGAGGCACTGGGATAATGTCTGGCTTTTCCACAGTGTCCTCAGCAAAGCCATTTATGAGTAACTGGTTATTGGTGGGCCTGAAGTGCAGAAATGGAGGTGAGGGCTTCAGAGTCAAGAGCAGAAGAGATCGGGGGAAAGAACACTGTCTGCTCAACAGGGCTATGGAAACCTTCACAAAAAACCAGGAATCCAAACAGCTTCGGCCTCGTGGGATTGTCAGGGACTCTGGGCTGACTGTGTGCATGGATCCACGGGCTCCTTCTGCCAGCCCTTCTCACCTGCCACCTCCTCCTGGGATTAAGTCCCAGACTGGGCAGGGAGGAAATTCCCCAGCTTGTGAGAAGGAAAAGAGCACTTGAGACACTAAGTAAGGGAGATCACTGCACTTCCCCCTTGGATCCCAACTTTTTTTCAAGGTCAGAGAGGCCAGCAAGCCAGATGGGTGGGGTTGTTTCCAAACACTACAACCAAATGTGCCACAAACTGATGGGAAGGGAGAGGTGTGTTCACACTGCTCCTGAGCACAGCCCCACACCACTGACACCACCCCCGAGGGCTTTGCTGGGCACAGCTCTTCGGGCACTATCCAGAGCCTGATTTTATAGAAACTGAGGCTTTGATTCATCAAAAAAAACACCCCAGGTTTGTTCTGGTCTTGTTTCATAAAACACCTTTCCAAAGGTGACCAGTGGAATCTCCTGACGGACACAGCAGCTGTGGCTCAGAGGGATGACAACAATGATCCCCCCCAAACCAGTGCACACACACACAGTGCAAACACGGACCTGTTGGAAAACCTTATTTTTAAACTCTCTGCTATCCCTACATTCCCTCCACACCCCCCTATCCAAGCTGGTGGGATATGAGTGCATGCTGAAAGTTGTACATGCACTTTAAGTCTTCCCTGAACACAGATAGACATTGGGGATGTTTATGATGCAATTTAAAGCAGCCAAGACAAGAACCCCTGCTCCTCAGGTCTGTGGGGACAAATTCACAACCCAGAGGATTTCAGAGCATCCAAAATCCCTGAGGTGACCCCATGTATGCTCAGTAAGGCATTATCCGACACGCAGAGCCAGGCACAGCCAGTCAATGTCCCGGGCTGCCCCGCTGGATGGTCCTGTGGGGATATCCCACCACCCAGCCACCTTAGCAATGGGTGCCCCACAGCACCCGTGGGTCTAGAGCCCACCAGGGAACGGCAGGACACAGGGAAAGCCCCTCCCCAGACAAGAGAGGGCTGGAGGCTCGGCAGGAACGGGTGTGCAGGGCACCCTCAGCTCCCGGGGCCAGCAGTCAGGGCGATGCGGGACCTGCTCCGACCTCCCTGAGCTGCCGGCAGGGAGCTGGAACTGCCCCACGGGGGCAAGGACGGCCCCGGGCAGAGGGGAGGCACCGCGGGGGAACCGTGAAAGTTTGGGGACAGGGAAAGGGGGCGTTTGGGGTGTCCTGGGAAAGGAGACAGGGAGAAGCAAAAGGAGATGGAGAGGAGAGAGGGAAGGAGGAAAGGGAGAGAGGAGAGAGGTCAGTGCGACCTAGCAACACCGGTACCGGCAGCCCAAGGAGAGGGAGAAGATGAGGGAGATGGAGAGGGGTCGCGGTCAGTGCGACCTGGTAGCGCCGGTACTGGTAGTCCAGAGACAGGGAAGGAGAAGGAAAGCGAGGGAAGGAGAGAGGAGGGAAAGGGGTCGGGGTCAGCGCGACCTGGCAGCGCCGGTACCGGCAGCCCAGGGAGAGGGAGAAGAAGTAGAGGGGCCGGGGTCGGTGCGAGTCGGCAGCGCCTGTACTGCCCGTGTCTCCCTGCACTCCCGCATCACCGTCCGCAGCCCGGCGGGTACCGCGGACAGCGCGCTCCGCCAAGCCGAGCCCCGGGGCCGGATCCCTGCGGCCGGACCAAGCCCCTGCCCCTTGCGGAGCCTCGCCCCGTCCCCGTCCCATCCCCGTCCCGTGCCATCCCCTACCCACCTGTTGCGCGTCCCGCCTGCTCCCCGCTCCGTGCGGCGCCGCTCTCCCTAGAGGCTCCTCCTGCGGATCAGCCAGGCCAGCGCGGCCGCGGGCGTGAGCGCGCAGAGCAGCCCCGCCACGGCGGCCAGGCGGCGGGCGGCCGAGGGCCCGCGGCCCCGCGCCTTGCGCCGCTGCTCCAGCTCATCGCCCAGGCGGCGCAGGCGGGCGGCGACCCGGCGGGCGGCGGCCTCGGGCCGGGCGGCGCGGCCGGGCCCGCAGGGGCTGCAGGGCGCGGGGGGGCCGCGCAGCGCGCACGGGCACATGGCTGGGTGCGCTCCGCTCGCACACAGCCCGCGGAGTGTGCGCCGGGCGGGACCGGCCGCGGGGCGGGGGGGACCGCGGTTACATCAGCCCCCGCGGGGCGGGGCCGGGAGGGCTGCGGGAGGGGGGAGACGGAGCGGGGATGGGGGAACGGGGCACGGGGGTCGGGTGGTGGGGCCGTCTGGTGTCCGGGGGGGTGGGAGCTTGGTGGGACAGGGTGGAGATGGGGGGACAGTGTGGGGATGGAGGGGACAGCGTGGAGATGGAGGGGACAGTGTGGGGATGGAGGGGACAGTGTGGGGATGGAGGGGACAGCGTGGGGATAGAGGGGACAGTGTGGGGATGGAGGGGACAGCGTGGGGATGGAGGGGACAGCGTGGGGATGGAGGGACATGGGGGAATGAGGGAACAGTGTGGGGATGGGGGGGACAGCATGGGGATGGGGGGGACATTGGGGAACGGGGGGATATGGGGGAACAGGGACTGTGTGGTGGGGCGTTCTGGTATCCAGGGAGGGTGTGGGATTCTGGTGGGACAGTGTGGGGATGGAAGGGACAGTGTGGAGATGGGGGGACAGTGTGGAGATGGAGGGACTGTGAGGATGGAGAGACATGGGGGAATGGGGGGCATGGGGGGACGGGGACTGTGTGGTGGGGCGTTCTGGTGTCCAGGGAGGGTGTGGGATTCTGGTGGGACAGTGTGGGGGTGGGGGGGACAGCGTGGGGATGGGCAGGACAGTGTGGGGATGGGCAGGACAACATGGGGATGGGGGGACAGTGCAGTGACAGAGTGGGACAGAGGGACATGGGGAGAATGGGGGGACATGGAGAGTATGGGGGAAACAGTGTTCATGTGGTGGGGCATTTTGGTATCCAGGGGTGGCGTGGGAGTTTGATGGGACAGCATAGGGATGGGGGAATAGCATGGGGATGGAGGGACAGTGTGGGGATGGAGAGACAGTGTGGGAGTGGAGGGGACAGTGTGGGGATGGAGGGACATTGGGGAACGGGGGGAGTGGAGGTAACAGTGCTTGTATGGTGGAACGTTTTGGTATCCAGGAATGGTGTGAAAGTTTGATGGGAAGTTTGAGGTGGAAGGGACAGTGTGGGGACTGTGGGGATGGATAGACAGCATAAAGATAGAGGGGACAGTGTGGGGAAGGAGGGACAGTGTGGGATCGAGGAGACAGGGTGGGGATGCAGGGGACAGTGTGGGGATAGAGGGGACAGCACAGGGATGCAGATGACAGTGTGGGATAAAGGGGAGAGTGGGGATGCAGGTGACAGTGTGGGATGGAGAGACAGCAGGAGAATGCAGGAGACAGCGGGGCTGGAGGAGGGGACAGCGAGGAGATGCAGGGGGGCAGTGAGGGGATTACACAGAGCCGGAGCTGATTTCATCACCCACAGCATTACGGATTCGGATCACATTTCAGGCGGCCGAGGAAGGAGCAGCCCCAGCACTGACCCAGGGCAGAGCCTCCCCCCTGCCGGTGCACAGGGCTGGGACCCCTGGGCATGACCTCACCACACACCAGGGGCTGGGACCATGGGCATGACCCCCCACCACACACCAGGGGCTGGGACCCCTGGGCATGACCCCCCACCACACACCAGGGGCTGGGACCATGGGCAGGACCCCCCACCACACACCAGGGGCTGGGACCATGGGCAGGACCCCCACCACACACCAGCCCCGGGATGGCAGCACGGGCTCCCTGCAGCTCCCTGTGGGGCAGGGATCACCCCAAACTGGCCTGGTTTACCCCTGCCTTGCAGGGAGGCTGCTGCCACCCTCTTGGCAAATCACCCTGGTCTTACAAAGGGGTCTAGAGAGACCCTCCTGGGGCTCCCTTTCTTCCCAACCATCCCTCCTTGGAGCAGCCCTGCATCTCAATACTGGGGCAGCTCCTGCTCTGCAATCCCTCCCCTGGCAGGGCTCCCCGTGGTCAGTGTGTGCACCCCAGGGTGATCCTCCTCTGAGTCCAAGGGATTCTTTTATAGGGAAAATAAGTCATAGCATCACAGAATGGTTTGGGTTGGAAGGGACCTTAAAACTCACCCCATCCCACGCCCTGCCATGGGCAGGGACACCTTCCACTAGCCCAGGTTGCTCCAAGCCCTGTCCAAACTGGCCTTGGACACTTCCAGGGATGGGACAGCCACAGCTTGTCTGGGCAACCTTTGCCAGGGCCTGACCACCCTCACATGGAACAATTTCTTCCCAATGGCCCCTCACCCACCACTCTTTTGCATGGTTACTAAATGCAGGACCTTCTCCCCTAAATGAGGTTGGTTGGGTTCTCCCTGGAATCCCAACCACCTGTTTGTGTTTGTTAAGCTGGGTTTTATAAACTGCAGGGATAACAACAAGCTTCAAAGGAGGAGAGCCAGCAAGTGGCCACTGAGGAAGCTGGAGGTGGACACAAGGGTGAGGGTACCCTCAGCTGCTGCTGAGAGTAAGGGCTGTGTTTTAACCTGTTCACCAGAGCCCAGCAAGGACTGTTTGACTTATACAGACAGGTCACTCACCTGTTTTATTTCCTTGAAGACTCCACAGAAGTCGTGCTGAAGACATGAACACTCGTGGCCTCTCCCTCCCCTGGGCAGCAGCACTGGCTGAAGCAGCAGCAGCTCCACATTTGTGGTTCAGCATCATTTGAAACACAGCCTTCGATCCCCAGGGTGGGTTGACACTGGAGAGATGCTGAGCCAACGTCGTGTCCTCCCAAAAGTGCCATGAAAGGGGTAGCTCTGGGGCTGTGGTGGCAGCAGGAGGAGAGGCCTGTGTTTGAGCAGCAAAACACCCAGCAGGTGTGGCGGGCACCCTAGAGGTGGCACCACCCTTGCCCACCAGCTTGGTTCAGACTTGGCGAACAGAACGGAAAAAATGACCCAAGCGGGGTTTATCCATCACCCAGAGCAGCCACTTCTACAGACAACCACCTGCACGGGCTGGGCACGGCTGTGAGGGGACTCTGGGCTCCCAGTGAGACCTGCCCTCGCCCCTGCCATGGCTGAGGGGGCTGAAGGGACTCAGGGCTCCCAGTGAGACCTGCCCTCGCCCTGGCTATGGCAGAGGGGGCTGAGGGAGCTGAAGGGACTCAGGGCTCCCAGCGGGCCCTGCCCTCGCCCGGGCCATGGCTGAGGGGGCTGAGGGTTCCCAAGCGGGACCCTGCCCTGGCCCTGGCTATGGCTGAGAGCTCCCAGCAGGGCACAGACAGACCCTGCCCTCGCCGCGGCCTCTCTCGGCCGCCCGCGGCTCTCCAGGGCAGGGCCCTCAGGCCGCCATCGCGGTCCCCGTGTGGGGACCACGAAATGCCGGCGGCGACCCCATCGCGGCCGCGCTCCCGGCCCCGGCCCGCCCCGGTGGAACGTTGTGTGCGCGGAACGCGCGGGCGCGGGGCGCGGTTTCCTCGCCGGGCCGGCCCCGCCGCCATGGCCGCCGTGCCGGCGGAGCTGAGGCGGCCTCAGGAGCGGCCGGAGCGGGCGGGGGGCGCGAAGCGGCCGCGGCGGGAGGAGCGGCCCCGGGAGGAGCGGCCCCGGGAGGAGCGGCCCCGGGACGAGCGGCCCCGGGACGAGCGGCCCCGGGAGGAGCCCCCGGCCGAGCCCGGGTACCTGGCGCTGGCCCGCGGGCTGCTGGCCGGCGGCGCCCCGGCCCTGCGCGGCCCCGCGCCCGCCCGCCCCGCCGGGGAGCCCGCGGGGGACGGAGCCGGCGATGGCGACGATCTGCTGGGGCAGCTCATCCGAGACCTGGTAGGGCCGTGCGGGGCCGGCGGTCCTGCCCCGGGCACAGGGGCGGGCAGGGGCAGGAGGGGCCGTGCTGGGGCCCGTTCCCGGAGCGGAGAGAGCGGCTCGGCTGTGCCCGGCCCGGGAAGGGGATGCTGGTTTTGGGTTCCTCTCTGCTTGTTAAAACCTCAGCTTCCGAGCGTATCCCACTTACAAAGGTTTAACCCTCCCAAATCTGCTTTTCCCATGTCGTCCTTGTGCGTCCCTTCCGCCTCAGGGTATTCCGTGAGTCTTTAATGGCCCAGGGTGGGATTGTCGCCTCGTCCCCTGCAGGGCCGGGAGTTCCGTGACCCCCTTCCAACTCTGGATATTCCATGGCTCTGTAAATAGTATTTTATTTTTGCTCTTAAAAACCTTAGAAGAAGGGAAAGGGAGCTGTTTGTGCCTGAAAATTGCGGATAAGGAGGCAGTTGCTTACTTGGGCTCTTTGGTGCCCGTGCAGTAATTAGGGATATCCCGCCTTGTGACACGTAATAAGAAAACAAGCTTTAATTCTTTAAATAAAGGAGTTAATTTGGAAATAGTCTTAAATACAGCTCTGAACCAGATAAAAGTTATTTTGGTAAATCCTCTGAAAGCCATAGAGGTTTTTATTTACAGCGCATGAAAACTAGGGGGGAAACCCATTTTCTTGTTTCTCGCTCACCTCCCTGTGACTAATTACTCTTTGCTTAAAAAAAATTAAAAGGAGCAGATTAAATTTCTGTCTGCAAGGCACAAATTAATCCATTTACAGAATTAGTGCTCCATTAGCACACAGGAGCCCGCATCTGTCTCAGAGGGGATGGTTGTATTTGAGTTCTGGATTCATTCCAGTAGACTTTTAGACAGGCTGGTGCTGACTTAACATCCCTGCTTGCTTGTGCTGAGGACAAGCTGCTGGGGTTTTTGGGAGGTGGGAAGACGTTGATCTGCCTCTTATTTTAGGATGGCATTAGAATGGAATCACTAGGAGCTTGTGCTCTGTCGTCGTCTCAGTTGTTTGCCTTCAGAAAGTGAGGAAGATCCCAAATCGGGATCATCTCCTGCCTCTTGGCACTTGCCTCTCCCTGGTACCTTTGTGTCTTTGTAGGTCTCTTCTACAATTGCTTCTCGTTTAATGGACCCTTTGCAGTACAAATGTAGAAGAAAAAGAGGCAATTCTGGGTTTATTGGAAGGAAGGTATAAATTATATTACAGATTGATAAAAAAAAAAATCATCTCTGTCTGTTTTTTTCTGATTTTCCCCACCTTTTCTTGAGAGCACCGGAGGTCTTGCCTGTTGTGTCTGCAGTCAGTCAGTCCTGATGACACCTCTGTCTGTCCAGACAGAGCAGGATCTGCTGGTTGGAAGTGAGTCAACTCCAATTTGGAAGCAGCATATCCATGGTGGTGCCGTGCCTGAGCTCATGAGCCTGGAGCTTAACAGTCCTTGCCCAATGGCTCCTCTGATTTGTTTGGGCAGCTCCGGGATGGCTCCTGGATCCGGGTGGATTCACATCTGGCCAGCTTGGAGCCTTGTCTGCCTGTTCCCTTTGTGTTTTGCCTTTGGTGTCCCCTCTGGAAACGGATGGGATTTAAATCACAGCAGGGCAAACAATCTCCCTGCAGAGCCACAGCGGGGAGTGGAGCCAGCGATCCTCGGGCAGGGGGAAAGGAAGGGAAAGGGAGCTGTTTGGGCAGGAAAATTGTCCTGGTTTAAGTAACTTTAGAGCTAGTGTGAGGCTCCAGTCTGCATAAATCGGTGTTTTGTTGCTAAAAAGACCTGATGGGAACGTTGCCCGTGTTTGTGTTGTGTAAACACTGACTTGCTGTAGAATATCTTTTGCATTAAAAACCTCCCCACAACCACATTGTACTGTGATTTCCCTGAGTAACTCTGCTTTAAATAAACCCAGGATTGCCTTTTTTTTTTCTACTTTGGTCCTGAAAAAGGTCCAGGTTTAAAGGAGAGGGTGTAGTTCTAGAAGAGACCTACCAAAACAAATAAAGGTATCAGAGACAGGGAAGTGCCAAGAGGCAGGAGAGGATCCTGATTTGGGATCTTCCTGACTTTCTGAAGGCAGACAATGGAGAGTGGTTTTAACTGAGCAGCTGGTTTTGTGCCTGGGGATGGATGGAGAGTGATAAGGTGTTCAGGAGCACCTGGGGAGGGACAGAAGACAGGAGAGAACACTGGAGAGCAAAAAGGGTGACACAGAAATGATCAGAATGGGCTGGTTCTATTTTATTGCACAGTATTAAAATTTGGAATATCCAGGCAGTGTGAGAGAGAAGACAGATTTTGTTGTGATAACTGCAGGAAGAATATGTAATAATTATGCAGTTAAACAAAACACATCTAGGAAGAAAATCCATGTGCTGCATTTAGCTGTTAGTGTAAATTGATGGATTTGGTTCTAAATTTGTGGTTGAGATACTCGATCAGTTAAAAGCAGGAACATTTCATATTAAAAAGACATTAATATGTCACTAATGAAAGAAACTGTAACATCATCTCCCATTCGGTTTTACATCAAAATATTTGTTCATTTTCCCAACCTCTGTGTTTGAAATCCTGTAAGTGAAATTAATAATGGGAAGGTGTCTTCAAAATGCTTATTTATTGGGTCTGTTTGGCACTGGAACATTAGATAAAAGATTTTCCTAGAGCTTGTGCTTTGCCTTTCAGACTTCAGATCAGCCTTACAGTTCTTCTCAGTTTGCTTTTTAGCTCCACTTAACCACCTAATATTCTTTACCTGCCTCAGAACAAAGAGTAGCTGGGTACCTGGTTGTTCTGATGTTCCAATAAAGGGAGGAGAGGCAGAATAACTCCTTTTTTTATGGAGCTGTGGTGGCACTGAGGGCCACCTCTCTCCATACTGTGGTAACTTCTCCCGCTCTCAAGCTGTGCTCTAAAGAAAATTATTTTCTCTTTTTCCTTCCCAGAATGAAATCAATGAGGTTCCTTTCTTTGATGTGCAGCTGCCCTATGAGCTGGCACTGAAGATATTCCAGTACCTGGGCAGGGCTGAGTTGGGAAGGTGTGCTCAGGTAAGTGCTGCTGGCACTTGGATTCTCTGCCACCACCTCAAATGGGCAGAAACAATCAAGAAACAGCCACCTTGATGCAGGGAAGGTGGGTGGCAGCCCCAGTTACTTACAGGAAACACTTCCAAAGCTGAGTATTGAGAAATAATCCATGAGCTGGGTTTATAGCTGCAGTTGAGTAGAGTTAAATAAAACATTTGTGGCTCGGCCAGAAGCAAAGCCTTAAAATTTCAAATGAATATTGCAGAGATATTTTGATTCAAGTGAGTGTGTTCAGAAGCAAGTGAGTGTCTTGCTGCAATATTTAGAACTTGGCAGTGCTGAGGGCATGGCAAGAGCTGTTCCTCACACTTCTGTGTGTGCCTGGAAATTGGAATAGTAACTTTTTGTCTGTAGTGTTTTCATGTGAGGCTAAATTCTTAAGTGACTCTGATTTCCTCACCCCCAGCCCCACGAGGGGTTTATATTTTGATTTAGTGATACTTTCAGATGATGCATTCACCAGTTTATGTTTATAAACTGCCTGTCTTTTCAAGTAGCTTTATGAGACACTCACACCTCACTCTATGTGGGGTTGTTCAGCCTCTTTATTTCCTTTCTTCACACACTGAATGATGAACCTCCTCTCTGGATGAGCCAACAAAGCAAACTTAATTGGGAAGTGCTGATTACCCAGTGAAATGAAGTAGAATATTGTGGGGACTCACTGCCAGCTTCTCCCGTGGCCACTATTCAGGGTTCCGGGCTGGTGCTCATTAATTTATGTACAAAGCACATCTTGCAGCTTCACAAAAATCCAACCCAAACCATTCTTTGTGTTACAAACAGTCCAGAGAAAGAAATGTTAGTGTGTAAAGACAGGATTGACAGACAGGGTCGGCTGTGGGTGGTAAAACAGGCACAAATATTCCCCAAATGGCCCAGGCATTGAAAGGAAATTGGGCTTGTCGTGTTCAGTGTGAGCACATCATAGTGTTAAACAGCTACAGGTGGTTATTGCTTAAAACTTTGACTTTCTAATGCCTTTTAGCAACAAGGGCTGTTAAAAGAAAATTAATTCCTCGTGCAGGGCTGCTGTTGCAGAGGAGAGAATTCCTGAGGATTGTTTTTTTGAGGCTGTCCAGGAGACTGAAGCTTTCAGATATGCTCAAGTTTCTGTCATTTGAGGTAGAGATAAACCATCAGTGAAGGCCACATCCCATGAAATGGAACAGGCTTGCATTTCTGAAGTGGATTAGTTTGAGGTTATTCCTTCCCTCTCTTTTCTTTTTGCCCCTTGGGCACGATGACTTTACCTCATGGCACGGGAAAAAGGTTGGCTGAGGAAAGGGCTGCTGCTTGGGGCTGCTCTTGATTTCTCTTTCTCTCTCTCACTTTGGTTTTTATCTCGAACCTGTTCTCTTAAGATGTGTTTTAACACATTTTTTTCCACATTTTAACGTGTAATTTTCCACATTTGTCCTTCTCCTCCTCCTCCCAAACCATTGTTCCTGTGTGGCAGCTGAGCCAGTGCCCAGGTTTTTACAGGGCTTTCCCAGGGAGATGGATATCCAGGGCAGAGCTGGCTTCTTTTTAAGCATTCAAATGAAAAGCAAAGCCATAAAAATAAATCCCATTTTCATTTTTCTCTTGGTGGTTTTGATTTTGAAGGGGAGGGAAGCCCTCTTCTGCTCCATGGAAAACCCTGCTGCTTTACAGCCTTATCCTAGAAAGGTTGCTTTTTATTAAGGTGCCTTGGGATTTTAGGGAAATCGGGCCAGTGAGTGGAATTGGCATCAGGATCCATGTGAGAGCCTTTGGAGAAAACCTGTTTGCTTAGTTCTTGATGCCAAATTGGTAACCAACTAACAGGAAAGTAGCCTGACTTCAAAGCCTCTTTGAGATTTAATCACACCACGGGCTGCCTGCAGGACTTTAACTTCACCCTGATATTTCCCTCTCCCTCACTTCCCCACAGCTTTGCTTTGATTTTTTTTTTTTTGGGATTAGTACCATAAAACACAAAATACCTGTGTGGCACTTGAAAATCCCAGATCCTTGTGCAGCCCTTAAATTGTGGTGCCCTCAGCTCCTGAGCTCTGGTGGGTGACATTCAGCAGCATCCAGCAGATACCTGTTGGTGTCCCAAGTTTGGAATCCAAGGAGAAAGGTATCCAGGGCTTAAAGTGTCCCCAGAACAGGCAAAATTTCCCCTTTGCTCTGTGCCAACCCTGTGAGCACCTTTTGATTGTGTTCTGCCCAGAAATATCTGTGCCAGGAGCAGGAGTAGGAGCAGGCTTGGGAACAGTCACTTCTTCCTCATGGTTGTGATGTAGAGGAGAAAAAAACCCTAATCCCTTGGGACACCACAATTGTGACAAACTGAAATGCACCACAGGTTCTTGTGTTATTTGGAGCTGAAACTGCAGAAATAATTAACTTTACTCATGGCCCGAGGACCTGCTCTTCATGCTGTAAAACAAGAGGATGTGTCTCACCTGTGAACTTCTCCATGTACTTACAGTTGTTGATTTTTAGTAAATACCAGAGACTGGAATTGCATTTTGTGGTGTGAAATGCTCCTGGGCAGTAGTGCTGAATTTTGGCAATGCTGAGGCAGTTTAGTTTCTGAACAGATCAGTGGGAAATTCCCTTGACCTGTTGTTATGTTTTCATCTTGGGGAAGGGTTGGAAGTGTTTACCAACACAGTTGTTTATGTATCTAGGGCAAGGGAGGCTGTTTCTAGGAATTTAGGAAGAATTGTCGTGCATGAATCAAGGATTTCAGCTGCTTGAGGGCTTCTGGAATTGTCAAACTGTTATGCTTTTGGTGTTTATACAATTAAAGAAGAAAATCTCATGTGTATTTTGAAAGGATGGAGATCAGCCCTGGGGAGGAGGATTTTTGGGGGGCTGGTGGATGAGGGGCTGGACCTGCCCCAGCACCCAGACCCCCCCCGTGCCCTGGGCTGATCCCCCAGCGTGGGCAGCAGGGCAGGGGGGATTCTGCCCCTCTGCCCCCTCGGGTGAGACCCCCCTGCAGAGCTGCTCCAGCCCTGGGAACAGCACAGGGAGGACGTGGAGCTGCTGGAGAGAGTCCAGAGGAGGCCCCGGAGACGCTGCCAGGGCTGGAGCCCCTCTGCTCTGGAGCCAGGCTGGGAGAGCTGGGGGGGTTCACCTGGAGAAGAGAAGGCTCCAGGGAGAGCTGAGAGCCCCTTGCAGGGCCTAAAGGGGCTCCAGGAGAGCTGGAGAGGGACTGGGGACAAGGGATGGAGGGACAGGACACAGGGAATGGCTTCCCACTGCCAGAGGGCAGGGACAGATGGGAGATTGGGAAGGAATTCCTGGCTGTGAGGGTGGGGAGGCCCTGGCCCAGGTTGCCCAGAGAAGCTGTGGCTGCCCCTGGATCCCTGGAAGTGTCCAAGGCCAGGTTGGAGGAGTCTTGGAGCAACCTGGGCTGGTGGAAGGTGTCCCTGCCCATGGCAGGGGGGGGAATAAGATTAAGCTCCCAAACAATTCCATGATTCCATGGGCTGGTTTAGATGAGCTATTAGGAAGAAATTCTTCCCTGTCAGGGTGGTGAGGGGCTGGAATGGATTTCCCACAGGATGCCCCTGGATCCCTGGAAGTGTCCAAGGCCAGGTTGGATGGGGCTTGGATCAACCTGAGCTAGTGGAAGGCGTCCCTGCCCATGGCAGGGGGTGGCACTGGGTGGGCTTTAATGTCCCTTCCAACCCAAACCATTCCACACTTGTGGCTGTGAACTGAAACAATGAGCAGCTTCCATGGGAATGGCTTTGGATTCAGGACTCTTTGGCTCTCTGTGTTGTCCTGGGCTGAAAGTCCAGATAGTTCTAATTGAGGCCCCTGGACTCAGCAAATGAGCCTTGACTGTGTCTTTGTGTGTCTGGGGAAGAAAATAAACCCAGTGAAACAAAAATGCTTATCAGATGGAGAGGGATGAATAAACCTTCATTAGGATTTGAGCCAGTTGATTTAGATGGGATTAGAGGAAATTTAGGATTTGATGGAAGAGGTGGGGCTTTTTTTAGGAGGGGTGGAAAAAAAAATCCCCCACAGGCAAACTCAAATAGCAAAATCTATGTCAGCAGAAGCCTTTGAAGTCCTTCAGAACATTATTACTTGCTGAACTATAAGTTATAAAACCATTCCTGTGTGGAGCTCGGGGGAACCCAAACTTTATGTAGTAAAAAGAAAATAGGAACACTAAAGACAAAATTAAACAGGGGACCCTCAATTTACAAACAGCTCTGTAAGATGTTGTCACTGATGGTTTTTCTGGAGTTTCTGGGCAGTGTAGATTTGGAAACAGTGATGTTTGTAATTCAATAAGAGCTTTGCACATCTCAGCCCCTCCAACACACGGTGGAAATATGGAAATATGGTAAATAAAGCCGGGCCACTCTGGCTTTTGGGGCCTCACCTGAAAGTCTAAGGCAGATCTAATAAAGCTGACTTGGAGCCAAAGGCTGGTTTTAATGCAGCAGCTCACAGTGGTGCTGTAAAGTGAAATGCTTGAGCCTCTTTTATTAGTGATTTCGTGCAGCTGAGGCTCACTCAGTGGGGCTTTTACAAGGGCTTGGCATGCGAGTTTTGGGGCCGTCAGAAAAAGGCTGTGCTGGGGACTCTTTGGAAATCCAGGCTTGTAAAGCAGCAGGATTCGCTGTAATTTGATTTAAAAAAAATCAGAATGGGATAGGATCTTTATTCCCCTGGAAAGTTGAAAAGGCAGTCGAAATTTTATGTAGTTCCCCCCCCTCCCCTCCCCTTTTCTTTTGTTTTACTGCCTTTATAAAATGCTTTTAAGACCTTGAAACTTGAAAGGTCTGTCCAGATATTGTCTGTTTTGGCACGCTCCGAAGGTGTGTGTTTATTTTTGATTTTTGTTTTTTTAAAGCAAGGCAAAAAGAGCTGGCCTGGTTTGGGCTGTGCTGGCTCTGTGTGTGCTCGGCCTGTCCCTCTCTGAACGTGTTCTGGGAGGGGGGCAGAGGTTCCAACCTGCCCCACAGCTGCTCTTTTGGTGTGTCAGCAACAAAGCTGGGTGGATTTCTGGGCTCTTTGAGCAATGAGAGATGTATTTACATTACTTTAAAATCAAATTGAGAGCGAGTTCCTCGCTAAACTCTGATGGTTTGAATTTTGGATGGTGTCTTTTCGTTGCTTTTGAACTTCCTGAGGATGTCCCTGTAGGGACAGGAGCACTAATAAGCACTGCTTTTTTATTGCAGGGTGATGTGATGCTTGAGCAGGCTCAGTGCTGTTTGTGTCATTTAAAGGCATTATTATTGCCCTGTCCAGGTTGTTTTCTCTGTTATAGGATTGTCTGTGTCTCCCAGTTTGAGGTCTCTTGATGATTAACTGGAATATTTCTTTTGCTGCACTCAGATGTTCCCGTTTGAGAGCTGCTCTTGTGTTTAGGTATCAAATCTTAAAAACATTGGCAGGTTATTCCCCCCCCTTTTTTTTTTTTCCATATGGAACTTTTTATTTTCTTTTCCCTGGCAGAAACAGGGCATTGCAGAGGACAGTGTCCCACTGGTTGGGGACTGGACAGTCTGCAGGAGTTCTGTGTGTGTGAGATCTTTGTGCACTTGCTGTGCCCTGAGGAGACCTGTGGGACTCAGGGTCATGGCTTTGGGAGCTTTCTGGCCCTTAGTGCCCTGATGTGGGTGTTCTGGGAGGGCTGACTAGTTCCAAACTCTGAGATTCCCTGATTTGTTTGATAAACTCTGAAGGTTTGAATTTTGGATCGTGTCTTTTTGTTGCTTTTGAACTTCCTGAGAGTGTCCCTGTAGGGACAGGAGCACTAATATTTTTATTACAGGGTGATGTGATGTGTCATGCTTGAGCAGACTCAGTGCTGTTTGTGTCATTTAAAGGCATTATTATTGCCCTGTCCAGGTTGTTTTCTCTGTTACAGGATGGAAGGGGATTGTCTGTGTCTCCCAGTTTGAGGTCTCTTGGTGATTAACTGGAATATTTCTTTTGCTGCACTGGGATATTCCCATTTGAGAGCTGCTCTTGTATTTAGGTATCTTAAAAACATTGGCAGGTTATTCCCCTTCTTTTTTATTTTTCCATATGGAACATTTTTTTTCTTTTCCCTGGCAGAAACAGGGCATTGCAGAGGACAGTGTCCCACTGTCTGGGGACTGGACAGTCTGCAGGAGCTTTGGAACCACGGGTGTGAGATCTTTGTGCACTTGCTGTGCCCTGAGGAGCCCTGTGGGACTCAGGGTCATGGCTTTGGGAGCTTTCTGGCCCTTAATGCCCTGATGTGGGTGTTCTGGGAGGGCTGACTAGTTCCAAACTCTGAGATTCCCTGATTTATTTGAGGCTGTTTTCCTGACCTCTCCATGAGCCTCTTTGCTGCTCCAACAGCTCATGGACTCGTGCAAATCCCCCAACCCAAAGGATCTGATATTTATTCCTCCCCAGATATAATTTCCTGAAGCTGTGCTTTGCATTTGAAAGCTGTGGCTTTAAGTTTGAAGCAGAGGGGGGGGGTGTGGTAATGTGAAAATACAAAGGAGATTAATCTCCTAAAATGGAGAACAAGGAATAACTCCTGTCTCACCTCCCTGTGCCGTGTTGAATCTGTGAGTGAGTCCAGAACAAATGGCAACTAAACACAAAGAGATGGTCCTGGGAGGGGTTGTGTCGGTGGCAGGCCTCGATTCTTGGTGTAATCTTGGGCCTCAAATGGACATTAGATGCTTAATTGTAATTTACTAAAAATGATGTCAGTCTCAGGAGGTTGTTTGGATCTTTTTGGAAACAGAGCACAATTGATTGCTGCTCTCACCACTCCTGGGTTTCATTGGTTACGGCTGTTGTTGTGTTTTTTTTCTTTTTAAATTAAGAATTACAGGGAACAAATGCTACTTAAGTTGGCTCTTACCTCTTGAATCTTTAATTCTGAGCCCACAATTGATTGTGATGAAGCTGTTCTCTCTGGAATGGCCAGCAACTTGAGGCTGCTTCAAAAACTTAATAATTCATTCCTATTTCTGCATACTGTAATACAATAGGTTATAAATCACTAATGTCATACCCCTAATCAGGCATTGTCAGTGGGACTTAGGAGATGTGGTGGTGTGATATGAGAGGGCTTCTTAGCTCCAAATATGAAGATAAATTCATATTTTTCTCTAAGCTTACAGTGCTGCCTTAATTGTTTTGTTGCTCCTTTTCCCTCTGAAGTTTTCCAGTGCACTGATATTTCAGGTTGGCAGTGTGGCCACTAAAGTGGTGTGTGGAGTTTTAGTGGAGTAGAAACTCAGTTGTTTCCAAAAGAACCCACAGAACACAAGCATTTTGTTAAGGGTTTGGGGCTTTTATACCCTCAGTAGTACAAAGGGTGAATAAATATATTTGTTTAGCTAAGAATTTAATCTCAGTGCAGGCCTATATCGACTTAAAAGTTTGTATTTCAGGTGCTATATAAATAATTTTATATTAAATGTAATTTTTACTTATAAATTTAATGTAAAATCATAGAATATCCTGAGTTGGAAGGGAGCCATCAGGATCCAGTCCAACTCCTGGCTCTACACGGGACACCCAGGAGTCCCTCCAAGCGTTGTCCAAACGTGGATATGTGAGACACACGTATCAAAATTGGATTTTTTTAGGTTAGCAGGACGTGGAAAATCCTTGCAGAAGACGAAGTGCTGTGGTACAGGCTGTGCCAGGAGGAGGGATACCTGTTGGATATGAGCATCTCTGACCAGTCCTGCTGGAAGGTCGCCCTCAAGAACTGCCGGGCCCGGGAGCGCACCTTGAAATACAACTGGAAGGTGAGAGGGGGTCTCTTCAGTGGCATCCAGGTGCTGTAGAAAAATGGGAACCTGCTTCCAGCAGGTGGGAGGGAAAAGCTGGAAATAAGTCTCCAAGCAGTTTGTTGGGTTAGAAAGCTGACACTCCTTTATGAAGGGGAATAACTCTGTGTTATTGGGGATAACTCCACGTGTCACCTACACCCAGCAATCCAACAGCCCAGTTCTGGTCATGAAACTAAGACATGTTCATCACATTTCTATTACATATTAATTATATTTCCTGCATACCTGCATGTGTGCTAATAATTTCTTGGATATGGTTCCAGATCTTCTAAGGAATCTCCTCTCCTTGAGAGCATCTCAAATATGTGGTCGGGTCATAACATACCTCTCTTACCATCCTTTGCTCTGACACACAGCTAAGACACCTCCTAGTACCTATTAATCACTGATACAGGGAGATAAGGAAGCAACAGCTGGCACAGATGGAGGGATCAAACACTGTTGTACCAAAGTTAAAAGAATTTCCCAATGTCTTCCCCCAGTGCTGCACAGAATCCTTTTGGAAGGAATATAACCGTGTATTGCAGGTGGGAAGGTGGGAGCTGCTGAGGGATTTATGGGATAGAAGTGCCTTTCCTCTCAGCTGTGCTGCTGCAGCAGCAAAAGCAGAGCTCAGGGTTTTCCACCTGGGGGATTTTGGGGGATGAAGGAGCGGGAATTTCACCCCCCTTTGTCCTCTGTGGCAGAACCGGATCGGAGCCGTGAGCCAGCTGAGGTACGAGCTGGGGAAGGTGCTGTGTGATGTCCACTCCTGGGATGGAGTTGTCATTGCTGGGTGAGTGTGAGGCTGTGGAAGGCCCATTTTATCTTCACCTTGTGATATCTCCTGTGCTGCTTTCAACACCTTCAAAAGCAACACCCCCTCGAGGCAACGGGATGGATTTACCTGGCTGCAGTTCCTCCTGGTGAGACACTGTCCTCAAATGCTTGATAATGATGGTTATCCTTGGATAAACTGCCCTTAAGTGACTGATAATGTTGGTTATCTACAAATTATTTCAGCAGTGCCAGTTTTTATTGTACTCTTCTAAAGTTATCTCCATTACCCCTATACATGCAGTCCCTGTAAAGTGCTTTCTGATGAACTGTGTCTATTGGTTTGCTGGGGAAGCACCCAGAATGTGTTAAACATTGTCCACATCTACTCTCTTTTTGTTATTTTTCCCCCTAGAAATCTCTTAATCACAAGGATATCTTGTCACAGCCCACAAAAATAACTTTAGAAGGACTTGCTGCTTTCCTCCACTGTTAATAACCTACCCAAAAATAGATAAACTCGAAGTTTTCTTTTCCCAATATAAAGCTTTTTCTGGACCTTGATTTAATACTAACCATTCATTTGGTTTACACACTTAAATACAATTTTAAGAGCCTCACAAACTCTCTTGACTGTCTAAATAGGTGTAAAGTTTAACTGGTTTCTAGTTCAGTTTTACAGGTTCAGTAATTAGTAGCCCCTCTATAAGTCACACGAGTAATTAAAATTCATCTGGGGGCAGTCAGGGCACATTGTCCTTAACATACCAGAATCCCATATTTTATAGTAACACTTCATGTTAATACTGTGCTTCGACACTGTGGGATTAGAGAAAACCACTTGTAAAATACTATAAAATTCACAGCCTGGTTATAAGAAAGGTGCCTTGAAAACTCTCTCAGACACAGAAATGCTTTTGAGTGCTCTTGGGCAACTGAGCAGAAATCTAAACTGTCAGCAGGAGTGAAAGGAGCTGGTTTATTTAGAGGTTTTTTTCTTTTACTGGATGTTCTCCCACTAGTTTCCCTTCTCCATTTGCAGCTCTCCCTTTCTGTTCTCTTTGCCATCCTGTTGACCCTCCTTCTGTGCCTTCCATGTGATGTTCTGCTGCTGTATCCATTGTGTTTGTAATCAGACAGGCAACATAAGGAAGTTAGGCAGAATAAATTACATTTCCAAAGTATTAATAAAGGCTATTATCACTTTAATACGAATACTTTAAATAACAAAGGGTTATTAATCCTGCCTGTCAAACTCAGGCAGTCCATATTTTAGCTTGGTGTGTTACAGAAGTTGGGTTGAAGCTGTCTCACACACTCTTTTCATACTGGTTCCCCAGTCCCTCCAATATCTCTTGATTCTTTTGGTGAGTTTGCATCAGTCACATGAAGGGAGGTGGTGCCAATAAATAATTCAGGCTCCTGAAAGGTTCCTGAAAATAGGTGAGCAGGTAAGAGACCTCTGAGGGAAAAGCTGCCCGTGTGTATGCTGTAGGAAAAGCAGTGTTCATTTAAATTACCCTCCAGGAATTTCTCTTCTCTGAGGAAATGAATTCTCTTTTTATGGAGCTGGGAGAACACGTTTGATAAAGCAGCAATCAGAATTCAGCTGTTTGACTTTCCCTGGTTTAGTAAATGAAATGTTTGGAATATTACAACCCCAAAGTGATGCCCTTTGCTGTTCACTGCTTGCCCTTCGCTCTCCTCTGGTGGCTGGAGACCTCTGAAAGCCTCTCTTAATTTGATAAGTGGTAAATAGCAAATGAGAGAACTACAGCTTCCAAGGACATTAGCAAATGGTGCAGGGAAAGACTTTGTTATGGGCATTTGGTAAGTATTTATGACATGTAGATTGAGGGACTCATCGGGGTTTTGTTGTTTGTTGTATTTTATCTTTTTTTAAAACCAAACATAACCCTCCCCTTTCTCTCCCAGCTTGTAATATTGTACTTAATGGCACTGTGCTTTCAGATCTGCCATAAAAGTGTAATGAATCTGGTGATCAATAGCAAACTGTTGCGTTCTTTCAGTCCTGAACAAGTAATTTAATAGCTGAGGTTTACAGAGTCAGTTCTCTTCTCAGTATAAATATCAATTATCTGTTACATTTAATGATTCTCTCTCCAGTTTCACAAACACTTCTGGGCTCAGCTTTGCACGTGAATAATCAGTGATGGCAGTGAGACTTGCCCTGGGTGTAAGCAGAGCTGGTGTGTGACTTTGCAGGGCCTGAGGAGCTGGGGGTGCTCCTGATGTTAATCCAGCACTGGGGGGCATTTCCTGGGGTTTTCCTGAGCTGTGCCACTCAGTTTTTAGCAGGGTTTTGGATCACAGCTCCCTCAGCTGCTCCTGCTGCTCCAGCCCCTTCCCAGCTCCATTCCCTTCCCTGCCCAGGCTCCAGCCCCTCCTTGTCCCTCTTGTTTGGCCTTGGCTCCCCCACCAAGCACCCAAGACCACAGCAAAGGGCTTCCCCCCCTCCTTTTATGAGCACAGGGGAAAGAAAGGGAAGGAAAAAAAACCTACTAAAAGACTGAAATAACAGAGCCCAAGCAGTGTATATATATTTTTTACACTTATATACAGTTACAAAAACTACATGCATACAAGAAAGAGAACCCCAACACCTCAAAAAACCAGAAAAACAGGTATACACAGCCAATAAAGAACTAGCAAATGAAATCTTAATACTTAAGCAGAGTCCACACCACCAGATCTCTCCTCTCAAATCAGGAAGAAGCAACAACCTCTCAAAACCTTACAGGCCTGCACTCCCACACGAGGAGCCCACCACGGGGAGGTTGCTGTGCTTCCTCCAACTCCTCCTCTCCGAGAAGAGATCTCCCTTCCAGCTTCCTCCCCCCTTCTATTTATATTTCTGCTTATGTAAAGAACAGAATGGAATACTGGGATATGGGGACTTCCTTAGTTTGGACCTGGTTGCCAGGAGGAGGCCTAAACCAAACCAGTGCAGGGGCCCAGAGCTGCCCCCAGGGCTGGAGGTGCCCCAGCAGTGCCAGCACAGGGATGGGCACTGCCCTGGGGCTGGGACACAGCAGGGCTGGCACAGCCCAGGGGCCACTGGCCACTTGCCCAGCTGTCAGCCATCTCTCCAGCTCCCTGTCCACCTTGTCCAGCCATCCTTCCCCAATCCTGCAGCATTCCATGGGGTTCCAAGGGTAGGACCCACCACGTCACCTTGTTGCTGTTCTGCTCCATAACTTCCCCTGGCACTGAGGTGAGGCTGATTCCCTGGATCCTCCCTCCAGCCCATCTTCTGGGTGGGCACCACTTCCAGTCACCCAGTGAGCCAGGACTGCTGGGA
The DNA here is from genome assembly GCF_036250125.1 of Pseudopipra pipra. Taxonomy (NCBI): domain Eukaryota; kingdom Metazoa; phylum Chordata; class Aves; order Passeriformes; family Pipridae; genus Pseudopipra; species Pseudopipra pipra. The sequence goes on along the minus strand of NC_087566.1, from coordinate 2,157,066 downwards.
AATGGTGCAAGGTGGCTGGGTGAGCTCTTTGCCAGGTCCCTCAGCACCCTTGGCTGGATCCCATCTGCTCCAGGGACCCGTCTGTGTGCTTCCCTTTGGACTGTGGGCGCTTCATCCTGCTCCCATCCCTGCCTTCCACCTGAGAACAACTGGCCTGACTGTTAAAGAACACATCAAATCCCTCAGCCTTTTCCTCATCCTTTGTCACATGTTCCCCCCGATGCAGTAAAGGATGGAGATTTTCCTTACCCCTCCTTTTGTCGCTAATAGAAACATCTTTAATGGTCTTTTATGGCAGTACTCGATTAAGTTCTAGCTGGAGAGAGTAGTTCTAGTTGGACAGAGGGGTTCCCCAGGAAAAAGGCCGGGGCTGGTGTGTTTTGGGAGCCTTGGAGCAAGCCTGGAGTCAGTCTGATTTGATCTGAACCTGTGCTGTGATAGACCTGACCTTGTGTTCATCGCTGTACTCCTTCAAACTCTGCCGGGAAGTGGAAGAATTTCTGTTCTAGCTGCTGTAGAGCTTTTTTTTCATCTTCCCACAAGGAATTCGTACAGGCTGTGGGCAGAGTTAAACCAGCAGCCACGAGTGGGATTTATGGAGGCACACCTTGTCCGAAGTGGTTCGGGAGCTCGGCTTCTTAATTCCGCGAAGGAAGCAAACGATAAACTTGACGGGATGAGCTCTCCCTTGGAAAAACGCACCTATTCCATGCGCTCTCCTGCCTCCCCGCTGCCGCCAAAGCCGGAGCCAGGAGATGGCAGAGTATCCAGGCAGGATGGAGCCGGGAGGGAAGGTGGCCGAGCGGCTCCCTTTGTGCCCGCGTTCCTGGCTGACATCGGATAATTCAATCAGGGCGGCGCGCCTTGTGTTGATCATTAAAATTTCATCCCGGCGGTTACGACGCTTGTTTTCTGGGTCAGCCCTCGAATCCCTTTTCATTTGAGCCGGCGGTGGTTGTGGTTACCTCACTCCCGATCGATGGGAGTGTTCGCCAGCCTTTCTCGGGTTACTCGTCTCCAAGGATCCTCTTCAGAGGTCCGATGGCCCTCCTCCCCCCTCCCCGCCTTCAATTCAAATGCAGTTTCGTCTTTAAGTCGGGCTTACTTAAAGCAATTATACGGCTGCTTGCTTGGCTTTTATAAATCACCTGATGCTGTCATTTGCTTGGCTTCTGTGCAGGATGCCTGCGTTTCTTCACTTTCTCTTAATAAAAACCTGAATTTGTCGCGGCTTTTTTTTCCATGCTCAGACAGTAAAACAGCTACTTTTTATGCCACCTTCTTTTATTCTTGGCAGTGCTGACAGCCACACCGATGGGCATTTGTAGTCAGGGGTTGGTTCCTCCTGGAGATGATCTGGGAGCATCTGGTGCTTGTTTGAACTGTTGTCATCACACGGGGGATCCCGTGGTGTGACATGGCCGGGGCATGTTGTGGCACTGTCGTGCTGTCTGTGTGAAATACCTGTTCTTGAGCCACGTGGTGAACTTGCCCTGTGCTGGGGACAACCACCTCCCCTCAGGGCTGGCCCCTAAACCCACACCAGGCGGGCTGTGAGTCGGGCTGGGGTTTATTGTGCACTATGTTCACTTTGTAAGAAAGGGCCCTGTGGCTTTACTGCTGCTCTTGGTAGCTCTGAAAACAAACAGGGGAGGCCCAGAGCCAGAACACCCTTCCAAAGACCCAGAAACACAAAGCTATCGATTTTTCTTTATTTTTTTTCCTTTGGTTTTCCTAGACTGAAGAAAGAGAGAGAGACTGTGAGTGAAGAGCTGCATAAATGGAGATTTAAGGGCCTCAAGCTGATTTACCAGGTGCCATGAGGAGTCCCTCTTACAGACTAGGGAATCAGCCCTAAATTTTAATTTCAGATGTTTTCCTCCTTCCCCACCAAGTGCTGCCTGCTTTCCTAGAGATTTTATTTTCTTGGGTTGGGTCTGGTGAGATCCATCTGCTCTGAGTGGTTTATGCCTCCATAAATCAGCAGATGAACACCTCCTCCCCTTTTCAGGGTGGAGCCCACCTGGCATTTCCACAACTGAAGGACTTCCTAAATATCCTGGGTGGTTGGTAGGGGAAATCAGGTGGTTTAGAGGCATTTTGACTCTCATACTGAGAAATTAAATGCACTGAAATGACTTTATCCAGTTGTCTTCCTTCTGGTGAGCCTCAAACAATTTGGGCCTTTCAGTTTAAGTCCTAGTGAGCAACAGAGAGACATAATAAGTATCTGCTCCTCTGTGGTGGGTTCCTTTGTTCTCTTCCCTCTCCTCTTGCTCAAAGGTGACCTGCAAATGACTTTTTAAAAGCTGGCCTTCCCACTCTCTTTAGTTTTCCTAATGATGTGTGAAAAGAGCCCGAAAGGCTCGAAAACACTTTTTAAAAACTTCATGGCAACTCTCATCTAATTTGTTTTTTTTTTTTTTTCCTTGCTCCAGGGCTCCTGGGCTTATTCTCCAGGTATTTATTGTATTTATTATTAGCTCTTGAGTCTTAATTCGGCGTGTGCAGACCCGAGGAAACCGAAAGATTAATTAGTAATGAAAATGAATCAAAGTTAAAAACAAACCAAAGGCTTCCAACGGCCTGAGTTAATTATTTAATTGCTTAAATTTCGCTGGGGTGGTGGCACAGTCCCCTCCCCGTGACTGGAAGGCGTCAAACCAAGCAGAAGGTGAAAATAAATACCTTTTTCCTTCAAGCTTCCCCAAACCTTTGGTGTTCTTCTTGCTGTTAAGAAGGACTAAATCAGAGCTGCTTTTTTTTTCCAGTCGAGTCACCTTTAGGAGGGTTGAGAGCACGGTGACATCATGAGTTCAGAGGGTCGGGTGACAGCCAGGAGGGTGTGTGAAGTGACTTTTGTGTCAGCTCCTGACAGAGGAGAGCCTTGCAGGTGAAACCAAGAGCAGAGGCCTGATCCTGATTCCTTGGGAAAGCTGCTTTTCCAGCCTGTCTGAGCAGGAAGTTATTGGTTTACCTGTGGGTTTTGCAGGATGCAGGGGAAGGTGTTGCTGCAGCGAGGTGCTCTGTGTGTCTGCCTCCCGAGTCCCGGGGTCCTGCAACCCAAAATAACACCCCAAAATGCACCTACAGTACCCCCTGAGGACCCTGAAACCCAGGGCCTCCCGAGTCTGGGGTTCCTGGAACCACAACCCCCCAGAAATGGGAACCAGAGACCCTCAAAATGGACCCTTGGCCCCCTAAAATGTACCCAGAGACCCCCAAAATGTATTCCCAGCCCCCCAAAATGTACCCAGAGATCCTCAAAATGTACCCTCAGCCCCCCAAAATGTACCCAGAGCCCCCCAAAACACACTCCAGGGACCCCAAAACCCAGGGCCTGCTGAGTCTGGGGGTCCTGGAACCACAGCCCCTCAGAAATGGGAACCAGAGACCCTCAAAATGTACCCAGAGCCCCCAAAAACACACCCCGGGAAGCCCAAAACCCAGGGCCTACTGAGTCTGGGGTTCCTGGAACCACAACCTCCCAGAAACTGGAACCAGAGACCCCCAAAATGTATCCTCAGCCCCCTAAAATGTACCCAGAGACCCTCAAAATGTATTCCCAGCCCCCCAAAATGTACCCAGAGATCCTCAAAATGTACCCTCAGTCCCTCAAAATGTACCCAGAGCCCCCCAAAACACACTCCAGGGACCCCAAAACCCAGGGCCTGCTGAGTCTGGGGGTCCTGGAACCACAACCTCCGAGAAATTGGAACCAGAGACCCCCAAAATGTACCCTCAGCCCCCTAAAATGTACCCAGAGACCCCCAAAATGTACCCAGAGCCCCCCAAAACACAATCCAGGGACCCCAAAACCCAGGGCCTGCTGAGTCTGGGGGTCCTGGAACCACAACCCCTCAGAAATGGGAACTAGAGACCCTCAAAATGTACCCAGAGATCCTCAAAATGTACCTTCAGCCCCCCAAAATGTACCCAGAGACCCTCAAAATGTTCCCAGAGACCCTCAAAATGTACCCTCAGCCCCCTAAAATGTACCCAGAGACCCCCAAAATGAGGCTTTTCTTCTCCTGTGCCCACAGTGATGTGTTTTCTTGGTAGAGCAGCTGGTTTAATTAATGCTGGTGCGAGCCTTGATCTAAGTGATGGGAGATTCTTTGCCTGAAAATCAAAATTACTAGAAACACCTTGGCTTCAAGTTCTGCTTTTGTGAGCGTTCATTAAAATGTTTTGCCTGTGATACAACCCTTTGGCTCCTTTCTGTTCCCTTGGTAGGACATTTGCATGCCCTTAATATACAAAGGAGGTGAGGCAGGCAGAAGTACTTAGGGTGGTGAAATGGTGATTTTGTCAGGGATAACAATAAGCTGCAGGAGGGCTACACACTTCCTTAAAAAAAAAACCCTGCTTTTTAGAGCCATGATTTCCTAAAAAAAGGCCTTGGGAAGGAAGGTGTCAGCTCTCTGCAGCTCAGCTTCTGGGAGTGGGCCCCAGATGGACGTGGGTTGATGAATTGGGAAGTCGAGTTCCCGGCAGAGGAGTCTGGGAGCTGCTCACAGGGATGCTCAGAACGGTCTCCCTGCATGTGAAATCTTGTGAAATCCCTGTGAAATCTTTCCAGAGCCATTTTGGTCCCCGTTATTCACTTGTGTCACAGCTGCCCTCGTGTCTCCAGCAACCCAAAATAACGTTGGGATGGAATCAGGGAGGTGAATTTCCCTCTCCCCATTCTTCCACCAGCGTTAGGGTTGTTTAAAACCCTGGGTCTGGTTTTAACCCCGTCTGGTTTTTCTTGTATTTTCTGGTGTAGCTTTCTGCTGCACCATAAAATAGCATAATAAGTAATAAATAATAAAACCATAAAGTAGCAGAAAATGTCCTCTCTGCTATTCCTTTTGTATCTCATTTTTGGTCATTGTGTTCTGTTTGTGTTCCTTTCTGCTGGGTAAAGTAGTTCTTTACTCCATCTCTGCCACTGGACTGGTTTTTCCTGAATCCTTCCCTCCAGGGATCCCTTAGCCAAGCTACCTGTGGCAAAATCAGTGTATCCAAATAACTGGAATGAAAAACTGGAAATGAGGGCAGGAAGGCTTGGGAATTTTGACCTGTACAATCCAGTTTTAGTCTGGGAGGCACCTCACCCTGAGCAGTCCATCATTATCCCTCACTTCAGAACACTATTAAAAAAAAGGTCCTACTTATATTTAATTGATATAAATATAATTGATTGATATTTAATGTCGGTGTTTTTGGTTGTGATTGAGGCACTTCCCAACTTTTCTTGATGAAGAGGTGTTTTGCTACTGAACCTTCTGAGTTACCACTGCCTTCACTTGAGCCTTAGAGAGAAGATGAAGCTGAGGAGCAATTTGAACCAACTTAAAGGCAGTTGGACTTGGGTTTGCATGTTTAATTGGACCTTATTCGTGAGCCTGCTGAGGGGGGCACTGGCTGGATACCTTAATTAACCACAGGAAGGGCTGCTGGGTTGCTTTTGGTGGCGTCAGGATGAAAGCTCTGAGGTGCTCCTTGCAGCAAGACAATGCAAAATACTCATTATTTTACTTGCTTATCAACAGGCACCCGTTTAAACAGGGCTGGGGCTGGAGACTGTTACTTGAGCAAGATTCCTACTGACTTCAATAAAATGCATTGACATTGTAAGGACTTCATAATAAGATCTTTTGAGTATTAACAGATGGTCGCTGACTGCCTGAAACAAAGTTGTTGGGGGTTTTTTTTTGGGTTTGTTGATCACCGCAGGTATCTGGAAACCGAACAGACTTTGCCTTCTGGAAAGCAAACCTGACTGTGAAACAAAGGGGTTTCTCTCTCCATCCCCCTTTTTCCCACTGCAAATTCTTTAGAGAAAACGAGGGGGGGAAAAACACAGTCTGATTTCTGAGGTGTCTCATCCGAGGTCTTCGGTGCTCAGCCCGACGTGGGGTGGTGAGACCGGCCCTGGAGGGGTGCAGCCAACAAAACTGCCTGACTCCAGCATCCTGTTCCAGCAGAAACCCAGGGATGGTCCCTCTGACCTGCCGTTTGAAGTGAGATTCTGCAGTGCCAGCAGTGCAGGAGCCATGAAGGAAAGCAGTTTGTCTTTGCTGCTGCCATGGACCGAGTGAGCAGAGCCTCGACTGTTTGGAAAATGTTCCCGTTAACAGTTTTTCTTTTGTGTATTTGTCAGTTTATGTATTAGTTGCAGTTGTACTTTGCACAAACACTAATTAGACAGCCATCAACACTCAGGGCCAAAGGCTTCCTAACAATGCAACTGTGATAGCAGTGTCTTAATTGGTTGAGTATAATTGTCATTAGGCAACGATAAAGACATCTGGGGCTCTGGAGAGAGATCAGCGTCCCCCTCCTCCTCTTCCCCAGATTCGTTCTGGCTTGTGCCATCCAACACAGTTGAGCTTTTTCAGATGAGATTCTGTGTTTTGACCAGTTTCCTGATGTTTTTCTCCTTATGAAATCGTCTGCCTCTTCAGCCCCACTTCATTAGAGCCGTGCCCAGCCTCCCTCTCCGCTCCCTCCCACATGTGCTCCACACTCCACCACCTGCTTCCCGGGGACAGCAGCAGCTTTTAACCCCCAGCTCCTTCTGCTTCCACTCACAGGAGAGGGCACGGGGAAAATGTTCATCTCATTATGGCATTACTGCCAGGAAAAAGTAGTCAAAATGCTTTTGATTAGTCAGGAGGTATTTTTATTATAGTTCGTTTGTAGATAACACACGAATTTAATTCTTTCCCCGTTTCTCTCTGCCATGTGCATTCCATCTAGGGTTGCTCCATCCCAGCAAGGTTTTTATGCATGTCTGTAAAGCTTAAGCTGAATTTCCAGGCTAATTTTGACAGCTATAGACATATCTGTCCAGAATTACAGTGCTGGCTTGTTCTTGAGGAGGAGTATATCTAGAAAAATACAACTCTTGCCTTTCTCATTTGTATATACTGAAATATTCCAAAGAACAAGGGCAAAGGGGAGCGTGAGTCCCTCAGAGAAGCTGAGTTATTTGTGTGGAGAGTCTCTGTTGAACATCAGAGAGGGATAACTGTGCCTGTGAGGAGGACAAAGACCCAGAGCTGAGCTCCAGGCGTGGCGTGGATGGAACTGCAGGGAAGGCACCGGGGAAGGGGGATCGGGAGAGGGGGGATTTGGGGTTGGAAGCAAAACAGTCTTCTTGTTGCTCCCTGTTGTGCTCAGGAGAGCAAGACTTGGAACAGGCCTCGAAATGAAGTAAAGCAGGTGTGGTCTCTTCTGTTGGCTTATTTTAGGTTTTGGGGTTGGTTTGTTGGGTTTTCTCAGTGCAAGTGTCTTATGTGAGATATTGAAGTATTTACCTGCCACTGCAACAACCATCTCATGGCACCTATCGGGGGAAAACACAGCAGCTGAGTGCTGTTGGTATCAGAACAAATAGTGTATTCATTGTTGGATTAAACAGGAAGGGAGTTTTGAGTTGTTTGGGGTTTTCTTTTTCACTCCAGCAGAGAGCTAAGTGAGCATTTCATAACCATCCTGGTAGAAAAATCAGTGAGTGAATGGGTTTGGAGTATTGTGCATGTTCTTGGGCAGAAGACTTGCATCTGTGGTTATTTCATTGAGTAATCCAAATGAAATTTTCAGGGCAAAATGTAAAAGTTGTGAGAGAAATGAACAGAAATCCTGAAATTACCTAGTAACAGGCTCTGTGAAGTGCAGCGTGTTCTTCTCCCCAGCCATCTACACTGACAGGGCAGATTTGCCAATTATCTGCCATAGAGCAGCCTTTTTATTTATTTATTTATTTATTTATTTATTTTTACAGCAAGGCAACGCTTTAATAGTTTAAAAGCCTTTTGTTGTGGTTACAAATTGAAAGTGTGCTGCTCTTTACAGCAGCATTAAAAGCTGGGGGAGTTGAACCATCAGATTTTCTTAGTTCTGAACTGGATTCACCTGGGTTTGAAAACGTTCCAGGTCAGTGCTGGTCCAGTCCCAGTGTGTGCTGGAAAGGGGCCCGTGGGGAGATAGTTTGTGTCTCCCATTTTCCCAGCACTGGTCCCCTGCCCAGTCCTACATCTCCACTCATGTTTCCAGCATGGTCTTGTGACACCCCTCCAAATCCTTGAGGGATTGGCTGGGAAGGGTGGGAATGGTGGTGTTGAGTGGGAAATGGAGTAAGAGGGATGCAGGAAGGATGGAGCAGTGAAGGTTTAGTCCTGAGGAACACAGAGCACTTGTCCTGTACTGGGAGTGCTGGGATTCCTGGACAGACACCTGAAGGTAGGTCTGGGTGCTTGCAGGGTTCTCCTGGCACAGACACTGCTCCCTGTTCTGTGCCATGACAGAACTGGAGGGAGCACCCTGTTATGGGTTGTTCTGCAGCATCTGAACCCCCTGGAGCACCCTTGGGACAAGCACAGACAGTGCTCCCTGTTTTCTGCCAACAGAACTGGAGGGAGCACCGTGTCCAGGATCCTGTCCTGGGTCGTTCTGCAGCATCTGAACCCCCAGAGCACCCCTGGGTGCTGGGACGAGCTCGTGTGCTCACAGGGCCTGGCTGCAGGTGGGAGAGCAGAGTGGTTTCATGGGTCAGAAGTGAGAGCTCTTCAGCATGTGCTCATCTTGGGAGAGAGGAGTGAGGATGAGGGGGCTGCAGGGTGGGCTGATGCAGAGCCCCCTGAGCAGAGCCAGGTCCCAGCAGCAGCACGTCAGAATTTGGGTCAAATTGGTGTCAAACTGCTGGGCAGAAGCATTTGGTTCTGTTCCAGCTTGAGCTCAGCCTACAGGTGGTTCTTCATGAGCAAAGAACAGTTCAAAACTAAGTTTTGATGTGGTTGAATTCTGAGATAAAACTAATTTAAGCATTTACCATGGTGCTGTGGTGTTGGATCTTTAATCCCAGAATTGCAACGTTATTTTTTGTGCTTGGTAGAGAGTCCTGAGCCCTGGATCCCTCGTGTTCTGTGCTGTGTAGGGAACCCAGATGGAGTGAGCTCAGGGGATTATCCAGCCCTGTGCCTCTCCTCTAATCTTGTCATTGTTTTCTCCATCTCAGTCTTCCTTTTATAAATAAGAAATATATCTATATATCCCTTGACTGGACTATGTGAGAGCTACACTAGGAGGAGATGCTGTTCTTCCTTATTTACTTAGGGATGACAACAAACATTCTGTCAGTTCTGTCAATTCTACCAGTATTTTATGTCTCCCTTGAAATTCACTTCTCAAGGTCACTTAGGGACAAGAGAATTTTGGCTTCCCTAGGGAATAATCTGCTGCTCTTGGCATTTAGGAGAAGCTTGAAAACACGACCCCAACCAACCCCTAACATAAGGAAACGAAAATCAGCTCAAAATTAAAATGCTTCCAGAATGTCTTGTGTGCCTGGTGTTGAAGGGGACTGCAGCAGATCTGTGCAGTTCCCTGCCCCATTGTGTTTTATGTCCCAAATTTAAATTGGAACGAGCCCTTTCCAGTTTTGCAGACTGAAGATATTTGTTGTGAACGGATCTGGACTGGCTTGTCCGATCCAACGGGAGACATTTTGCTTTGGGGAAGCTTCTTTCTTGATCTGTCCTTTTTTTTAAGTGGTGCTGCTGTAAACTGGAAAGGAAAGCAGGATTTTGCAGAAGGAGGAAAAGCAAGAAGTGCTGTCCCACCCTGTTCTCCCATTTCCTTCTGTCTTGCCCTGTAAAGCCCCGGCAGAGGCACCAGGTGACAAGGACACTGTTCCCCTCCCCTCCTGGGCAGTGCAGAGGATTCATGTGCATCTCTGTCTCTCTCTGCCTGACACATTTCACCTCCCCCTTGGGCACTTGAATTAGTTGTATAAATTGGAGCATTTTCACCCGGAGCTGTTGGGAGTGACCTGACCCAGAGCACCCGGATCCAGAGCGTGGCCCTGCCCAGGGAACTGGGTACCTGAGTGCAAGCCCAGCTCCCTCGAAACCTTTGTGAACCACTTTCCTTCCCCTCCTCTGTAAATAACTCTTTGATTTTCCTCATAAACCCAGGACAGCCATTCCTAACCACCAGACCTTGGGGGTTTGTAAGAATCATTCTTTTGCCATACTTTTCCCCCAAAAAGTCAGGATGTGACAACAAATCTGACAGAGGAGGAAGCACCTTTGATTTTCCAAAAGAATCCAAGTATCAGCTATGGCAGAGAAAGAGTGAGCCTCTGACAGTGTTGTCACAGTTCTGTCAAAACTGATCTAAGTAATTATTGAACTGTTCCAAATGGTGTTGAACTGTGGTCTTTGACCAGTTCTAGAAGAAGCTTCTCCTCTGCTTTGCCTGCAGTGTTTTTTTTTTTCCTCTAATAATATGTTGTGTGGGCTTAGGTGGCCCAGAGCAGTCAATCTCTTGCTTGCTGAACATTCATTCATTTGGATATATTCAATTTTATCTGAGAAGTTTCGTTCTTTTTTCATTTTCTCAATGACAAACTGATGCTAAACTACAGTTTTTGTGATATTTTGGTGAGCCTTCTGCGAAGATAAAAGCCTCAATTTTAAAGACAACACTTAGCTGAATTAATTAATTAGTCTTCAGAGACGTAGGTAAATCTGCCCTGTTGCTGAGGCATTGAGAAATTTCTTTCTATAAAGAGCAGTAGGTTGGGTGGGTGCTTGTATGTCTGGATAAATGCTCTGATTCAACAGCCTTTCCCTGGCACCACCACAGTCACAAATCTTTAAGGACTGAAAAGAGGCAGTATGAAGTTTTGCCATGATGTAATTTGGGCTCATTACTGATCACCTTTTCTTCTGCTGAGCCCTCTCTCCTTGCATGTTAATACTGAGTTGGTAACCTGTGGTAGCTCAGTTGTGTGGCTCTTACAGCTCCAATTTACCTGTCTTGGTAGCCTTAAATCAATAACAGGGAGTAAAATGTGCAAAGTTGATGGGCTTGTTCACAGGGGATCAGTCCAGGAGCTGTAAATGGTGTTGGGTTTTAAGGCACTTTCTGTTTCTTCCTCCCTTCTCCTGCAGCTCCTCTCCTTTCTGCTGAGCCCTCTCTCCTTACATGTTAGTAGTAAAGTTAATATTGAGTTGGTAACCTGTGGTAGCTCAGTTGTGTGGCTCTTGTAGCTCCAGTTTACCTGTCTTGGTAGCCTTGATGCCACCCACATTCAATAAAAGGGAAGAAAATGAGCAAAGTTGATGGGCTTGTTCACAGGGGATCAGTCCAGGAGCTGTAAATGGTGTTGGGTTTTAAGACACTTTTTGTTTCTTCCTCCCTTCTCCTGCAGCTCCTCTCCTTTCTGCTGAGCCCTCTCTCCTTGCATGTTAATATTGATAGTTGGTAACCTGTGGTAGCTCAGTTGTGTGGGTCTTGTAGCTCCAATTTACCTCTCTTTGTAGCTTTAATTCATAAATAGGGAGTAAAATGAGCAAAGTTGATGGGCTTGTTCACAGAGGATCAGTCCAAGAGCTGTAAATGGCATTGGGTTTTAAGACATTTTTTGTTTCTTCCTCTCTTCTCCTGCAGCTCCTCTCCTTTCTGCTGAACCCTCTCTCCTTGCATGTTAATATTGAGTTGGTAACCTGTGGTAGCTCAGGTGTGTGGCTCTTATAGCTCCAATTTACCTGTCTTGGTAGACTTGGTGCCACACTCAATACAAGGGAGTAAAATGTGCAAAGTCTGTACAGCAAAGAACTGTAAATGGTGTTGGGTTTTAAGACACCTTTTGTTTCTTTCTCTCCTCTCCTGCAGCTCCTCTCCTTTCTGCTGAGCCCTCTCTCCTTGCATGTTAATATTGAGTTGGTAACCTGTGGTAGCTCAGGTGTGTGGGTCTTGTAGCTCCAGTTTACCTGTCTCTGTAGCTTTAATTCATAAACAGGGAGTAAAATGTGCAAAGTTGATGGGCTTGTTCACAGGGGATCAGTCCAGGAGCTGTAAATGGTGTTGGGTTTTAAGACACCTTTTGTTTCTTCCTCCCTTCTCCTGCACTACCTGTCAGATTCTTTGGGATGAGTAACAGCCTTCTTTTGCAGATACACCTCGGGAGAAGTGAGGCTGTGGGACACTCGCACCTGGGACTACGCAGCCCCCACCCTGGAAGCCGTGCCCGGTGCTGGCGAGGCTGGACCTCGGCCACACGTCTCCTTTGTGAGGATCAACAGCTCCCTGGCTGTGGCAGCTCACGAGGACGGTGAGGACCCACAACTCTCCTCCCTATTAGAGACAGGAAAAAAAAAAACCAAAACAAAACAAAAAAAACCAACAACCAGGCTTTACAAAAATGAAGCAGCTGTGCTCAGCTTTTTGTGTGTCTGTAATCCTGTGTATCCACACACACACACACACACACACACACTCTTGCTTTTATGTGAGAAAGTTGGCCAATAACCCTAAATGCATTAGGAGGCATTGGAACACAGCACCCATTAAAACTGAGCTTTAATTCCTACTGGAGCTGCTACACAAAGCTTTGAGTGCCAGGCTGTAGTCCAGCCAAGCTATCTTAAGCAAATAACTTGTTTTGCTATAAAAATATTAAATATTCTTCCACCAGCCTTCTCCTCTGTCCAAAACTCCCTTGGGGTGCTGTGGAGCTTTGTTATGGGAATGGTGGTAAACTTGCATGTCTGATTAATCCACATCCCTCTCCCTCTTGGCTCAGTGTGTGGATGCACTGAAGTATTGTTTGTGGTGGGTTATTATATACTTTGATACAGAGAATAAAAGCCTTGACCTAATATTTACTGAAGCCCTCGTAAAATCCTGGTTGTATGCATTGTTTTAAATATCCTCAGAGGTTTTACATAATGGACAAGAAGAGCCAAAGACCAACATCTTCTGGATGTGGGAACAGCAATTAAAAAAGTCAGGTTTGGACAGTGCTGGCCGACTGGGATCCTGAGCTGAGGGGCTCAGGCAGAATCAACTCCTGTCATCTTTCTTTAAAATCTGTAATTTGACACTTAAAATATCTCCTGGGTATAAATAAAGCATATTTAGAGAGCTTTGTACACATACTGCCTTTGATCCTGGCATTTCTACAGCTGAAAACAAAACTAGGGATGGATAATGCAAACCGAATTTTATTTTAAAAGTAAATTAAATGCTGTATATGTTTTAAGATCATCAGCATCCTTAGCTGTGTTTCGAGCTTGGATCATGTTAGAATGGTTTTCTGTGCTAAAAATTGTTGATTTTTCCACACTTTCTGACAACAGCAGATCTGGTGTTGCTCACGTAAGATTATTTACTCGAATCACAGGAATTATGACACAGTGATAGTTCAAAATGTTGGCTTTTTGTCCAGTGTGCCAAACAACAACTAGCAGAGGGTCTTTTGTTTGTTTTCTAGTTTCCCACTGCCTAATCTAATAATTTGTCTGGGTTTTTTTGCCTGTCATACTCCTGGTTGTCAGCGCTGTGACTGAACTAGTTTGCATAAAGCTCGGCGTCCTTTCTTCTTCTGGGTAGAAATTTTAATAGGCTCCATGATATGGCAGTGACTCTGATTCGAGGAGCCTGGTCAGAATAGATTAGTTTCTATGGGAATAGGGAATTCTAAAGCCTCATTTTAGAAATGTTTACTAACTGCAAGCTGGAAGCACATATTTACAATTTGGTGGAGGGAGTTGTTTTGAATTCGGGGAGGGCGAGGACGACTTTGAAGATAATGTGTTTGATTGTTCTTTGTTGTACTTTTCCAGCTCCCCTTTTTTCTCTTTGTTTGTAAGTTTGACTAGCACAGAGAAACCATCTGGTAGTGTTGGAGGTGGTGCTGTCAGGCACAGTCTAGACTCTCCCTGTCGAATCCCTGGCTCCCAGACTCGTCCCGATAACATCAGCTTCTCCCAGTTCAGCAGAGCTCACGCAGAGATGTCCTTGGCACCTGATCACAGGGAAGAGCTCAGGCAGATCCTGCTCACCCCATGCCTGCCTCACAGCCCTGCTTTGCTGCTTTCACAGCAGCAAACCCTTCCCAAGGCACGGGAAGCGGAGCAAGGAGAAGGCTCTGCCTTGCCGGGATGCCCGCATCCAAAGGGACTTGTAACTCTGCTAAGGAAAAGTGGAATTTTGTGGCTCCTGAGCGTTTCTGCTGGTGCCAACCTGCGAGGAACAAGCTGCAAGGAGAGGGAAATGAGAGGGAAATGGATGGGGAGCAAATGAAGTTCCCCATGCCCGTGCCAGCGCTCAGCGGGGGCACTGGATGTACACCTGGGGCAACGGGACTTGGCAACTCGATCCACAGTTGTGATTTTTGAATTCCAACCCACTGGCCTCATATTTCTTCTGCCTTGTTTCCTATTGTCAGCACTGGCAGCCCTCCAGTTTGATTTTACCACTAATTGTGTTGCACGTTACCGAACTGAAATGAATCAAATCAAAATGCTTTTTCCTGGAGCATTAGATAAAGCAGGCGAGGGTTCTGGGTAATGAGCAGATGCTGCTAATGCAGGGACAGGAGAGGCCTTGCCAGGACTCCATCTGCTCCATGCTTGCCTGGCTTTGGCTGGGAGCCACAGCTTTTGGGAAACAGCAGTCTGCTTTAGCCATGGCTCTCCCCCCTGCGCTCTGGAGTTTCATAGTTTGACTGGGGAACAATGTGCTGCAGCAAGAGAACATCCTTTTTGGATTCTTCCCTTTAAACACCGTGTCCGTCCTCATGTAGGCACAGCAGGGAGCTGCCCCACTTGCTGCCCTTTGTGGAGTGCTTGGAGACCCACTGGGAGGGCTTGGTGGTCCTCCCCAAGCTGCAGGGCAGCTCCATGGAGCACAGGAAGGTGGCTGCTGTGGGATCAGCAGTGCTCCTGCTTGCTGGCAGGCTCCAGGAGGGGAATTTTGGCACTGCTCCTTTTTGGGACTTCTGGAAACCTGCTGTCTTGTCCATTCTGGTGCCCTTAAAGCTGCCTGGGGGGTGTTGTCCCTTCTGTGCCCTCTTTGCAAGAAGTGGAGTGGTGGGTTTGGTGGCAGGACATGCCCTAGGAGAGCAGGAGCAGGGACAGACTGGCTCAGAGGAAAAGAGAAGTGAAGGACACTGCAGGAGCAGGTGGAAGGATCTTTATTCCCGTTGGATACAGGTGGCTGTGGGTGCAAACATGTGGTTTGGGTAGGTGGTGTGTGATTTCCCACCACAGTCATGGGAATTCTGCCTCTTGCATCCCCAAGTTGGGAATGAAATACTCTCTGTCTTGCCTGTGCTTTCTCTGAGGGACTGTCCAGGGTGGAAATCCCTGTGAGGAGAGGGGTGGAGATAAAACCTGGCAACACTGGGAGGAAACCGGTGTGGTAATGGTGATGTGAGGACAAGACTTACCACAGGGGTCTGATCTCTCACTAAGCACCTGCTGGAAGTCAAAATAAAATGTAAAAAGTTAGTTAAGGAACTCCAAACATCTGCTGATGCTAAAGTGAATCCTCTGACTAGAAATGGTTGGGGAAAAACTCAAGATTCACAAGAAGTTTTGATACTCCAGGGTGGTGCTCATTTCCACCCATGTATTTCTTCTACTGTTTGTACTTCATAGGCTCATGATATGCCTGAAAAATATAAGGAGATAAATTCACCTTCTCAGTTTGAAGGAAAACCCCCCCTGTAAGGAGTCATAGAGTCAAAAAATACCTTGAGTTGGAAGGGACCCACAAGGATCGAGTCCAACTCCCAGGTGTTTTCAAAAGGCAAAAAAGAGTTTTATTTCATTTAAATCAAGTTAGAAAGGGCAAAATCACAACTCTCAAACAGGAACAACGTGGAGGTGATGTGAATTAAGCAGCTTCTGGCCTTCCCACAGAGCTGTGATTAGAATCCAAAGTGAAAACCATGAGCAGATTTGGATTCCCTGCTCCAGCACCGACAAAATCGTGTCTTTGCTTATTTTTCTTTGTGTTTGGTTTGGTTTTTTTTTTCAGATAATGCACATGTAAACTGCTTTACATCTTTCCCAAGGCTGACAGCAGCCACTAGCTGACAGCAAATGCCTGTCTTAATGTGGAAGAGCTGATGCAACGGGTCATGAGGATCAGGGCTGGGATGTTCCACCCCGAGATCCAGCCTTGCCTCCCTCCCTCCCTGAGCAGGGAGCCCAGGTGGGCACCTCTCCTCTGCTGTGCCCAGCTCAGGAGGAGCTCTGAGGGGCCTCTATTGCCCTGCCAAACACAGCCACTGTAATATTTACAAATGAGATTTCACTCTGTTTGCCTCTGTGTTTGTGCTGCCTCTCCTCCCTGATGGAGGATTAGAGGATTTTCTAGGAAAAGAAATACTTTTTTTTTATTATTATTATTGATTCTGTGGCAAGTGTGTTGCCTGCAATACGTGAAAATAGATGTAAAAAAGCAGCTTGGAGGATGTCTTTTGTGCTCCCAGCTGCAGCTTGGAGGATGTCTTCTGTGCGTGGAGAGAGAAGAGCCTCCAGCCATCCACCTTTGATACAGCAAGAGGCTGATGCCTCCTAAATTTGGAGTAAAGTTTGGAGTTCAGTCAGGATCAACAGTGCACTTTGTGAGGGTCAACAGGCTCATGGTCAGTGTTTTATCCAAATACTTTCCAATCTGGAGCGAATTGCAATAAATGGACCTTTCATCAGGCCACAGTTCAGCAATATATTGGATTAGAAGTTGAATTCTTTGTCTGATCTGGGACACAGAGGGATAAACAACAAGGCTGGTGCAGTGACTGTCAAGTGTCAGTGATTGCACTGCCTTGTCTCTTTGAGCCAAGACCAAATCTAAGCGAGCTGGAAAGCCTGAATGGTTCTGGGGAGTTATTGTTGGAGTTCACTTGCAACAATCACTGATTTTAGTGAGCTGGGACAACACTGCTGATCCTGACTTAACAACTTCCTAACACTTCTGAGGCTTCAGTGCTAAAAAATAAAAGGGACAGTGAATGTTTGCAACCTGAACTTCACCTTAGCAGAGAAATTGCCTTGGAAATGAAGCGCTGGAGGCAGGAGCAGGGACTGTGGAGAGCAGTGATCTCATCTGACTGGTAAATCTTAGCCCTGATTTCTTTGATGTTGCCACACTAATAACTTTAAACTGTCACATGGAGGGTTTTTTTTGCTCTTACACAAACGTGATGGACTGGTGCAGAGCCTTGTGTGCTCATAAATACATGTGGCTGTTTCTGCAGTGAAATGCAGAATATTCTGAGTAGCACCTGTAGCTTTACCTCTTGATAAACCCCGTGGAGTGTTGCTTTTTCTGTGGAAAGCTGGATAATGTTTTCCTGCTCTCATGCAGGAGTTGGACTCGATGATCCTTGTCAGTCCCTTCCAACTCAGGATATCCCATGAACTTTCCTTTTTACTCCTTACTTTGTGCTCCTTCCTTACATGTGAATTTGTGACCTTACAAGTCACTCGGGTTTTTGGTGTTACCAGGGATGTTTCCACCATACTGTGAGTCAGATTTTGCACACACTGTGCTTGCCTGATAACATTTTGTGCTATTTTGGACAGATTTTGCTATTGAACATCTGGTTGCAACCAAAAATACCCGTCTTGAAACCATTTTATTATTGCAGGAGCCATTTCCACCGTTGTCTCTTTTTGTGATGTTTGACATGCAGTAATAATAATAATAATAATAATAATAATAATAATAATAATAATAATAATGAGGACTTGTTGCCCAAAATTAGAGAGCAGAACTCTGAATTCTGGGTTTCCCAGTTTGCTCCTGTGGTCAGAAGAGGGTTCTTTGACTTCAGTGTGGGGGGGTTTTTTGCATTTTCCAGAACTTTCATCCTGAAACCAGCGAAATGCTCATCACAGATGTTTGTAAACAAAAGGCTTCACTGAAAGCAAATCAACATCTTTTTTCCCCCCTCAGAAAAGTGGTTTTTAACTGGGATAAATATTCTACAAAACCAAAACTGAAAATCCTCCTGCCTGGAGGAGCTTGGCAGGGATACCCATGGGCTGCCCAGAAATTCCAGGTCTGACATCCGTGATCTGAGATCCCCACAGGGTTTTGTCACTGATGGGGGTTGATCTCCCTGTTTCTGACCTGTTTTCTCCCCTTTTTCTGTCCCGGAGATGAGACTTTGTGCTGCAGAGGGGAGGGAGCCTGTGCTGCCCATTTGGATTTGTTAACTGGTTTTAGGCTAAGTGGGAGCAATACAAGCTCCCAGTCTGGTTTTCCAACCCAGTTCAGCAGTTATTTACCTTTCAAGCAATTAACATAATTACCATTATGCTAAGAAGTAATTTTGGGAAGTTCTGCTCCGAGCCCTTACGGCTCCATCGGGACAGTTTTAGTCGGGACTTATCTTTTTGATGGAAGCCTAATTGCAGTTTTGGCTTTGTGTAAACAAACAGAGGCAGCTAATTGTTTAGGCAAATAGCAGATTAATTTAAATATTCATCCCTAATAAAACAAAAATGGTCCCCATTATGGTGCTCATTCCCATGGTGAGGAACATAAATATTCAGGGGGAGTGCCATTAGACAGGGATCTTAAGGATTATCTGCATTATTTCACATCGGTAGCACTTTCCAGATACCAAATAATCTTTACAAAAGCGAGCATAAATCAATTTAAACTCATTTAGATACCATTTCACTATGTGCAGTTTCATTACCACACTCTTGCTTCACCTCCTCTGGGACTGGGGGGGGTGTTTGCACACTGGCATCGGTGCCCATCCCCAGCTGCCTGTCGGGGCTTTTATGTCTCCTTTGAAGGAAGAGCTGCCATTAATCATTTCATCATTAATGCCTGAGTCGAGGGAAGGCTTCTCCAGCCCTTCCTCAAGATTGTTTCTCCCTTAATTCAGTGCAAAGGTGGCCCAGAAGGCTCCAGTTCCACCCAGCCCTTCTGTTCCCTCGTCCGCTCCCGACTGCCTCGGGTTGCTCTTATTCAGATTATGGCTTTAATGCAGCAGCATTTTAAATAGAATATGGGGGGTCCCTGCTGGGAAAAATGCCATCAGAAATATGTTGTATTTTGACTTCACTCCTGTATCCTTTGGGATTTGTATTCTTTTTGAAACACAGAATCTCCTGAGCTGGAAGGGACCCCCAAGGACCATCGAGTCGAGCTCCTGGCCCTGCACAGGACAGCCCCCAAAATCAACCACGTGCCACCAATTCTTCTGCATTTTCTGTTTTCTCACAGCATCAGGATGAGGAGTTTTGCTGCTGGTTGTAAACTGTTGAAAATGGTGTTAAAATCCCCGACCTGTGCGTGCAGAGCTTCGGATTCCTCACTTCTAAAACTTTTCTGGGTGCAAAGCAAAGTGACTTAAATTTGAGCGTGGGTCTGCCCTTGGTGGTTTTTTGTGGTACTTGAGGGGGTGTTTGTAGTAGAACAAAAATTTGGGTGGCTGTTTATTCTGATCTTCTCCAAACATAGAAATATGAGGGAAATCAAGGAGTCTTCCTCAGGGTAGATCCTGTTATTGGAAAGTCAAAAATTTGGGAATCACAGAGAGCAACAGAGCCTGGAATCAGAGATTCATGGGATGGTTTGAGTGGGAAAGGACCTTGAAGCTCATCTCATCCCACCCCCTGCCATGGGCAGGGACACCTCCCATTATCCCAGGTTGCTCCAAGCCCTGTCCAACCTGGCCTTGGACACTTCCAGGGATCCAGGGGCAGCCACAGCTTCTCTGGGCAAGCTGTGCCAGGGCCTCCCCACCCTCACAGGGAAGAATTTCTTCCTCAGAAAACTGCTCTAAACCTTCAGCTTAAGGCCAGAGCACCTGCAGTTTCCCCTGAACCTGTTTTGTGGCTCAGAGGAACCACAGCATCCCAAAGTTCTGCTTCCCTGCCCTGCAGTCTCCTCTCTGTACATTCCCTTTTTTCCAGGCCATGGATTTGAACTCACCCCTTTAAATGCTGTGGGAAAGCCTCGTTAAGTTCTGAGATGACCCCCAACGGTTCTTTTTTGGTGCCCAGGAACCGTCAGCGTTTGGAACCTGCTGCTGGGCCGGGAGCCAATCCACCATTACCAGCACAACCAGAAGATCCAGGCCCTGGCCCTGGGGCCGGAGGGCGCAGCCGTGGCCACGGCGTCGGGCTTCGAGGTCAAGGTGGAAACCCCCGAGGACAGAGGGTTCTGGCAAACCACAGCAACCTTTGAAATCCAGAAACTGGTGAGTCCCCAGCCCGCTCAGCTTCCCTCCAGGAGCTCCTGATCCAGGGATTGTTTCTGGTGCAAGCTAAGAGGGGTCTTGTAGAAGTCTTCCTGAACTAGAGAACAGCCTTATCAGCTGGGGGTTCTGGCTTTGGAGCAGGTTAATGGATGAGCCTTTCAGCACTGAAGAGCAAGGGTGAAATGCTGGCTTAGGCTACGAGTGAAAATGAACCCGAGTCCATATGGTGCAGGAGGTTGGCTGGGTTTAATTATTTTTTTTTTTTCCCCTGTCAACATTAGGTTGGCTCATTTTGTAAATCAGTTTTCTCGCGTAGAATTGGAGCTGAAGCTCCAGGTCTCATTCCAGATCAGCTCTGTCTGATTAATTCTGAGGCAGGATATTGCAGGAGAGCTAATAGTATCACTTTGTGAAGCTGGAACTCTTCGGGTTGCACCTTCTGTCAACTGAAGTTTTTGAGACTGTTTTAATTAAAAATCAAAAGCTGTCCCGTTCTCTCAAGTTTTATTGTGTCTCAGAGTATCAACTTTTCTTTGGTAGGGGAAGGAAGTGCAGGGGAATAACTGAGTACTGCAGCCCCTCTGCCACTGCAGGAAGCTGAGTGCACAGCTAAGGGGTGTGAAGGGATTTAAACCACCCCTGATTAATCCCCTCTTCCAAAGCTAAGTCAGCCTTGCAGTGCTTAAAATATTTGGGGATTTTGTTGATTTAAGAGGTTTTCCAGTAAAAGCACCACTGTAGTTGAATCCATTTTTTGGATCTTGCTTGCTGTGACAAGTCAGTTTGTCCCGTGGGACACACAGATTCCACACTGTCTTCCAAGGCTGGGTTAGAAATCAACTGTTCAGGAGTTCAAACCCTTCCCACGGTGAGACTTTTCAGCTGTATCTTCATTATTTACTGAAATGGGAAGAGCAACATCCTCCTGGTCTCGTGACAGAAGATTTGGGAACTGGCATTTGGGCTGTCCTAGAGGGATGTGATGTCTCTGTTAATTTAGGGTAACCCTACATGATTGCAGGGTAAACATCAACTGTTCCAATTCCATGTGAGTTGTATCGACGTGTTTCCTCTTCTGGAGCACCTTGTTCACATTCCAGCCACGGTATTTCCTTTGTGTGCTTCTCTGTCCTTCAGCTGATGAGTGTGTTAAGTTTTGCTCCTTTCTCTGATGTGACATTTTGGGATGTTTTATTGTAATGTGCTCTGATTAGGTTTGGTTTTTTTTAATGGACTCATTCTAAAGACTGTGAGCTGAATTTCATCATAGGAGCTAAACTTGCAGAAATTCAGAAGTAAAATTGATTCTGGATCTTTGTCTGAAGTTAACCCATAACTGGGATGACACAAGACATAACACATGGGTAGTTTGCTCAGTTCAGCCAGTGGCAGTGATAATGTAGAAGAATTTGTGATGTATTAAAAATAAAAAGTCTGCTCTTTTCAGGTCAACTTCCTTAATCTGGTTCCAGATGTTACGGGGAGCCCAGTGGCAGTGGCAGCTGCAGAGGACATTGTGTATCTCCTGAAAGCAGAAGATCCTGGCAAAATCCTGCACTCTGTCTATGGCCAGCCTGTCACCTGCCTGGATGTGTCTGCCCATGAAGCTGCCTTTGGGATCAAAACCTTTGGCTGGTTGTTGAATGAGCCCAACCAGGTATTTAATTCTCTTTTGGTAAGATTTTTATACCTTCGTCGTTAACAAAGGGAAAAAAAGAGTTCATGTTGCTTGAGCACTTCCTTCCCTGCTCTCCAGCTTTCAGCAGGAGAGGGAAGACATTCTTTTATGCAATGATTTGATGTTTTTGTGTGTTCTCCTCCTGGGCTGAAGGGAGGGATTGTTATTCAGCCAACTGTAAACCCTTTTCAATCTCTGCTCCTCAGCAGGGCCCAGCTCGCCTGGTTTATGCTGCATCAGTGGCATCAGGGGGAACTTGGCTCAAAACCCCCCAAAAAAACAACCCAAAAGCCCAAAACATCCCTTTTGGTGAGGGCAGCCTGAGCAACGTGTCAAACCTTGTGCAAGCAAACGTGTGGTCTTGGGAGGGGGGGGAGGATTTTTAGGTTGTGCTCTGGAGTATTTGAAGGAAGTCACTTCCAGTTTGGTGAGGATGGTGTGACTATTGTATTAAACATCTTGGCTGGGTGGGTCAAAACCACAGTTTTTGTAGCCCTGCTGGAGCCTCATGGCTGAGGGATGCTCCTAATGCAGCTCTTCCAAAGCTCCTCTGGTTGCAGGAGGGGTTCTTGTGGGATGGCAGAGCCAGATAAGTGACATAAATCATAAACCCATGGAATGGTTGGGTGGGAAGGGACTTAAAGACCATCCAATTCCACCCCCTGCCATGGGCAGGGACACCTTCCACTGTCCCAGGCAGCTCCAAGCCCCATCCAACCTGGCCTTGGACACTTCCAGGGATGGGGCAGCCACAGCTTTGGGGGCATTTAGAATCCCTGAGATCCCAGGAAGCAGCTCCTGGACACAGCCCCGCTCCAGGGCAGGGACCAAGCTGGAAACAGGAGAGACCTTGAGAAGAGTTTCCACTCCCAAATTTCATTCCTTTTTCTGTGTTACACCTCAGACCTGTGGTGGACTGTCAGCAATGAGGGGAGGAGGGTTCTTCAGGCAGGTGGAGAAGGAGCAGGAGGTGAGCACACCCAGATGAAAGGAGCTGTGGTCTGTGGTGTAAACAGGCAGCATTCTCCTTGGCAGGTCACCAGAACAGCAAAGCTTTGCTTAGGGCTTCCTCTGTGTCCAGCTGCATCTCCTTTCCCCTCAAAATGCACGATCCCCGGAGAGGCCACCACAAATAAATACCTGTAGGGCTGGGAGAGGAGGCTGTGCTGTCTTTATTAATTCCTTTGCTGCCCTAATCCAGCTCCTTTCCCTGCAGAGGTGGGAGGTCAGGAGGCAAAATCGCCTCATTCAGGGGCATCACCTCTGCCACCCCCTTTGTGAAACCCCCTCAGGGCCCCGAGCTCCGCTCTGTAAGGCCGGACATCCTTCCTAATTTAGTCCTGAACTCCTCCAGGGTGGGTTGTGCTAAGCCCTGCATCCCAATCAGGGTGATGGGCTGGGATGTGTGTGACAAGGACGCTCTCCTGGCACCGCTGCTCCGCTGACATCACGACGGAAATTAATTACCAGCGTCTCTTGGGCTAATTCCTCGGCTCCCACGGACGTGAAGGGACTGTGCATTGGCTGATTACACGGGGCACCAGCTCACAAGCTGTCTTGGGGAGAGCTTTCCATCCTGGAAGCCTGATGGTGGAGGATTCCAGCCCCCTTTTGCTGCTGGCTGGGTTTCCTCTCAGGTCGGGGTTTGCTTTGTTTTCCTTCTCCCGCCTTAGTAACCTGCTTTGGGATGAAAATAGTTTGCTGATGAAAAAAATAGTTCAGGAAGCCATCACCCTTCCCTCTCTCTCTCTTTTTCTAATTTTAACCAAAACTGACAGCAGAGTCGAGATCTGAGGGATAAAATTCGTAGGATCTTTTATGTTGGAGAGGAGAAAAACATCAAATCCATGGCCTAGACCTGCCTGCTGTCAGACTGCAGACATCCTTGCAGGAGTGAGGGGAGAACAGAAATGCTTCAGCTCTGGGAAGTTCAAGCATCAGACAACCCAAATATGTTGTTGTTTCTTGGAAGTTTGTCTGGTTATTGCTCCTGGAGCTCTTTTTTTATGTTATGCTGCGAATTTCTTCAATCATATTTCAATAATTCAATAATATTTCAGCTGTCTTAACTCAGCATGGAATGTACTATTTCCCTTAAATTCCAAACTCTGGAAATC
The DNA here is from genome assembly GCF_036250125.1 of Pseudopipra pipra. NCBI lineage: Eukaryota > Metazoa > Chordata > Aves > Passeriformes > Pipridae > Pseudopipra > Pseudopipra pipra. The sequence goes on along the minus strand of NC_087566.1, from coordinate 2,133,254 downwards.
CTGAGGTCTGTGTTCCCATCTAGGCTTGTACAGGGATAATAATATATATATATATATAAAATGTAATATAATATAAACCCCTTACACATGGAGCATGATAAATGTCAGCATTGACTTCATCCGATTTCTGATGCAATCTGGTTGTAGGCTCTGACCAAAGCTTTTCTCATAGCTGGGGTATTTATAACCTTCCATCTGCTCTCAGGTAACTCTGGTCTCCTGCTGTAGTTCAGGTGAGCTTCGTGAATTATTTCTTGACATTTATAGGTTGATTATTTCTTGCAATTTGTTTCTTGACATTTTTATTCTCTCAGGGTGGGGAAGGGAAAACCTCAAACCCGATTTTCTTCCTGTATTTAAAATTCAGTTCAAATTTTTGAACACATTCAGCAGTTCTTGGTGATAGAGTTAATAAACATGGGAGGATTTGGGTGGTTTGGGGCTTGATAAAAGGTGTGGCTGCTCTTCTCAGCAGCCACTGAAATCCTGCCTGGGTTTGCTCCTGTGTTTAATGTTTCTTTGCTGCTTCCCAGTGGGAGTGTATCCAGTAGAATTAACCACTGTTGTGAACTAAATAAACTCTTAAATCACGGAATCATGGAATGGTTTGGGTTGGAAGGGCCCTTAAAGCTCATCCAGTGCCACTTTCCACTAGCCCAGGTTGCTCCAAGCCCATCCAACCTGGCCTTGGACACTCCCAGGGATGGGGCAGCCTCAGTAAATAATCCTTTAAATTGAATTTCATTGTCTACAGTCTCTCTTGGATGATATATTTAGGTCGTGGCTGCTTGATATAAGCTGTTATATCTTTCTTGCTCCTTACTTTGACTAAAATCCTTCTCTAAAGAGCTGCAGTGTCTCCAGTTCTCAGGGAGTTCCAAAGACTTCCAATAATTTTTTATCTTGATTTTTCTTCTTTTAAAAGTGTGTTTGGTGGTGGGTTTTTTTCAATAAGTTAATCTTTATGAACTCCTGTTTTCATGGTAGAAGGGCTGGGGACTGAGTTGGAGCATATGGGACTTGCCCAACTGTTTCTCTTTGAGGAGCTGCAGGACTGCAGAGTGTTAGCAGATCTTTGAAGGTGTTGAAAGGTGTTTTAAATACCTTTTTCTTTATAAGCTCTTTGGTATCATGTCAGAGAAACAAACCTCTCTGAGGACCTGAACTGTGTCAGGCACTACAAGGAACAGAGTCCAGCAGAAAGACCAGAACTTTCCCTTGCCTAAGTTTGACATGATGTATTGATTAACCCCTTGAATGACCAGAAATAATTTTGCAAGTTAAAATGAATAAATCAATGCCTTTTGCACTGGCTGCCAGTGATGACATTCTGCTTTTTTTCCCTATTTATACAACACTGTGAGTGCCTCAAAACTGGCACAGAGGGTATCTCAGGTTTGGAAAATACAGGTGCTAGGACAGGCCATGAATATTCCAGGTGATACAAAACCAAGAGAATCATTCAGTTTTTAATAATTCCCTTGCTTTTTAATGACTCCCTTGCTTTTTAATAACTCCCTTTCTTTTTAATAACTCTCTTGCTTTTTAATAACTCCCTTGCTTTTCAATAGCTCCCTTGCTTTTCCTTTCCCCTGTGTTGGGGGAAATGCATTTCTGGGCTTGTTTTCCTAGCGAGTGGGTGGCTCGGTGGGTAAACACACCATCCTTCCAGTGGGCACTGGAGCCTCCAGCCATGAGGGCAGTGAGCCTGGTGCCCCCACTGCAGTCCTAGCAGACATCTGTGCCCCTCCCAAGCCCATCCAGGCTGGCAGATCCCGAGGGCTGGCAGTGTCCGGCGCTGGAACGGCGAGGGCTGCAGGTGCCTTGGCAGCGCCGGCGCAAGGCTTGGCTCCCCTGCTTCCCACCAGCTTGGAGTCTCACTTCGGAGCTCGGGGCAGGGGGAGAGAAACTTCGAAGTGGACAAAACCCAACCCCCTCCCCTTGTGTCCAGCTCCGTGGGTGACTGCAGCAGGTGGGGAGGAGCGGGGAGCCGCCTCTCCGGCGGGATTCACCGCCAGCTCCGTTGTTCCCGTGGGTCCTGGGGGGCTCCGAGCGCGGCTCGAGGCTCTGGGTGCAGCTCAGCCCGGGTTTGCCAGCACAAAGTCACCTCCAGGATGGCATGAAAGTCAATTTTCCGCATGCTCAGAGGAGCCCTTGTGTTACCAGCTTTGCACAATGACTTATATCTGGCAAGAACCTGCAGAATAGTCTCTCTGGCTGATTGTCAAAAATTACATCATATTGGAGTAAACTGCTTTTAAATCAAACATCCATTATTCATGGATATTAACTGCTTTTTTTTTATTTATTTTTTTTTTCCAAACTGGCTGTTTTGTGTTTGATTTACTCTTTTTCTTTCTCTCTGATTGTCTGTCTGTCTCCCTCAGCTGCTCCTTTTAAATCTTAGCTCATCTTTAAATTTATGGAGCCAGAACACTTATCTCTGGGTGCAAGTCTCAGCGTGCTGACCCTGCATTTGTTAACAGTGAAATTGGTTTCGTTGTTGTTGCAGTGTCATGTGCCATATTTACAGTAGGCAATCCAATACATTTGCACCGGGAAACTGTGCCCCTGAGCCTTGTAAACTTCAAAAATATTATTTTTTCCGCCTCGCTTTAGATACAAAAATCCCAACTTGCAGCAGTGTGTACCATATGTTGTGTTTAATTTGATGAGTTCTGCCACAAATGCATGTGGAGTAGCCTTCCTGCTTTTGTGGATACCCTCTGAAATGGGATGGGTTCAACCTGAGAAAAAAACCAGGATCTCTTTTTATTTGGGGGGGGGGGGCTTGAAATCTCACAACCCTTTCTTTTGCTGGCAATATTTGTGTGTATTCAGGAAATGTTTTTTTTTTTCCAGTTGGCAGAGGGATGGACAGAAAGAAAAGGGGAGAATAAATGAAAATAAATGTAAATTCTGTACCCAGGCTTGCTGCTTGTTCCCGGGTTTGTTTTATTTTGATCCTCTGTCTCTAAAATGACAGAAAGCTCCGTCCTAAACGATTCTTTCCGAAAAAGTGGCTCTTTAATGTATCCTGTGTGCTGTTCAGCCAGGAAAAGGATGTAGGTTTCGAGTGTGGTTTGACAATTGCACTTTTTGCTGACATTTATCACCCTCCCTTCGATACTTCAGCTAAATAAGAACTAAAAATCCAGCACACAGCCAGTTCTGAGAGAGACCTCGGTCCTCCCTGGCCGTGCAGTGCCATAACTTTGGAGAGGAAGGCAGGGCTGGGATTGCAGAGGGAAAGCAGCTCCTCCCCAGAGCAGTTGTGTGCTGGCTCCTGGCCAGGACGGTGGGTTGGACACCCCTGCTCCTGCTGAAAGTACCACGGGCTCTTTGATAACGAGCGCTCGGGGATTTGTTGCCTCAATGTTCCCATCCAAAAAAGACATCTCCGGCAACCCAGGATCCCAAAACACCTGCTGGGGTCTTGGACACGCATGGAAGAGTTCCATCAACAGCATTCCCTTCAGTTCCTTGGTTTTTCTTGGAAGTATCTCAACCCAGAGTACATCGGCCACGCTTGACCTCACTTAGCTGCACGGTGTAACAAAGCTCCCAGCTCAGCTCTTCTGGCTGCAGAGGCTTTAATTCTTCGGGAATTAATTTTCCTCCTCTTTCAGGAGTTCTTGGACAGCATTTAAAGAGAGTTCCCCGTGCCCACTGCTCTGCAGTAACTTTGCCTTTCTTCCCTTCCCTTGGCTCGTGAATTTTCCGGCTTCTTGGAGTGTCTGTCCGAGAGTGGCCACAGGTTGAGCCTCGCCCAAGTCACCCAGTGAAGAGGGAAATTAGTCTAATGCACTGCCTTAACAAAAGGGGAGAGTATGAGCATGAATAATTAATAGCACCGGTCTGTGGCAACGGGATAAAATGAAGTCCCATTTGCTCAGCCTTATTAAAAGAGAGAGAGGGAGAGGGAGGGATGGGAAGGGTCGTTAAGGGACTTGTAACATGGCAAGAATCGCCTCCGAGGTGGATAATGTGTTTTCTAATCTCTGTGGTCTTTAACTAAACATAATGGTGGAGGTACTCTGGCTATTCCTGGCTCCTTGAATTATGGAGCATTCTGGGAGGTTGGTTGGCTCCTGGCCAAGGGCTCCGACTTTTCATCTGGGCAAGGTTAATAGGTAACACTTTTTATCCCGTGCCTGGGGTCCCCCTAAGGTCTGCCCGGGGTCTTTAATGCTTTTTCTCCCCTGTGTGTCCCCCCAGGTCCCTCTGGGGGCAGGGATCTCGTTAGTGTGTTATCCCAGGACACTTCATTTCACACCCAGATGCTCTGGGTTCACTTACCTTCACTTGGTACCTATTAGGTCACTGGTCTTGGGTGTCCATTATGGGATTATAAATACCTTTAAAAGGGTAATCCCCTTGCAGTGTGCATTACAGGATTATAAACCTCCCAGAGATCTTAGGCTTTATCTGCCCTTTAACACACAGGCCCTTATTTCAAGTCCCTATTGACCAGGTATTTCCATTCTTTCTCCTTGGCCTTTGTAAAGAAAATCCTTCTTGCCTTGGGATATTATAGGAGAGCTCATCAGAACTTCAAAATTGTCCTCAGTGTGCTTTTAAACTCCTTGTCTTCAAGAAATCGTTATTCAGACTTCCAAAAAAAAAAAAGAAAAAGGCACTCTGAGTGCTTTTTGCTTCTTTACTTATCAGCTTGCCACAAAAACACGTTGAAATTCATTTGCAGAGCATGAAATCTCTGGGGACAAGTTGAATTTCGAGATAGACAAATCCTGAAGATCACAAAGAGAATCTTCCAGTGATGGCTCTAATTGGCTAGAGAGACACGTGAGCGTGATAGAATTCAAAATAAAATTTTATTTTGGCAATCAGTGCTGTTATTGATTGTTAAAATAAACAGTGTTTAAAAGAATAGAGGCTGGTATGAGAGGAGAAGGCGTTGGAGGGGGTAGGAGATGGTGAGACAGAAGCTTTTCTTCCATTTTTGTGGATGCGAAGCTTTACTTTTTTACAGATTCTCAGCTGCAAAATGCTTTAAATTAGTGGCCACCTACAGGTTGTGTGAGGAGAAATAAGTGATTTTTCAGCTGGTGTGGTACCTGTGAGTTTTGCCCCAGGGCTGGAGCTGAGGCTGCAAAGAGGGGAACGTGTGACATTTGCTCCGATGGAGAGCGGGGGGATCTTTAAATGCCACGTGGAAGCAATTTTTCCTTGTGGTCTTCCACGGCCATAACCGAATTTTCAAGGACGTATCGTATGTTTATGGGGTAGATGGGAGCCGTGGTCATTTAGGTAAATTAATAGTTTCTGGATGTTCCCTGTCAGCATTAGCCCCAGGGGGCTTTTGGGAAAGCAGCTTTTGGCCCTCTCCTCTCCGGAGCTCTTCCATCCAGCTGGGAAGAGGCTCAACTGGGAGCTGGAATACTTTGCTGCTGACCCCGTCACTTATTGTTCTTAGGTTGAATTCAGCACTTTATTGACTTTGTCTTTTGTTCAGAACTTTCCAAGGAGAAATTTGGTTGCCAGGCCCAGATATTAATTTCCTTTGCAGTGAAAACTCTTCGAGGCCCCTTTGCCAGAACGTGATTATCTCTGGGTTTGGTTAGTGAGCTGTTGGGAGCTGGGCTGCGAGTGAGAACAGCCTGTAAAATTGCTCTGGACCTCAAAGATTAACATTTCCATGCAGTTTGTAGCAACTTTTTCCTTGGTGGGCAAGTTTAAATGAAGTTTTTGAGCAACTTTTACGCCCTAAGCCTCGCTGCAAGTACAGAGCCTTCCTGGTTTTACAGAGCTTGGGGAAAAATTGCTTTGGTTTTTCGGGTCTTAAGGATGAAAAATAACATGTTAAAGACTGGTATTTGAGGCAGGTAAGTTCACAAAGGACTAGTTGGGAGATTACAAATCTTATAAGCGCCTCAGGAAGTGGGATGTGAATGTGTTGATCCTAACAGGGAGCTGATAATATGTCTGAATAAAACCCTACCTGCTCTTTAGCTGGGAGAAATGGCAGGTGGAGGGAACCTGTAAATCCTCTGGATTTAAAAATCCTGGAGACTTTTAAAGCTTCACTTTTGTTGCCCAGTCCTGCATCACAAAACGAGCCTCCCTTCCTTTAATTCAGCCTTTAATTCAACCTTTCAGATCTCTGCAGTTGCACAAATAGGAAGTTAAAAGGCCAGGCAGCATCAGTGTCTCTGCTCTGGCAAATGCTGAAATGATACCTACAGACTGTGTAATATTTATTAAGCTGCACTGGATATAACCAGCAAATTAGAAGTAAAGGATATTGATGTGAGGTTGGCCTGGCCATGCTGATGTTGCCATGAGTTTCTGCTGATATTTTAAGTACCATTAACTCCTCTCATGGTCACAGGTCTCTCTTAATTGAAAGGAGCATCACCGTGAAATTTAATAACGTTTATGAAGTTATGTAAGGCCAGGTGCAGTGCTCAGCTCCACTGGGCTTCGACCAGCATGTTTTCCTGCTTCTAAAAATACTCCTTTCTCCTAAATTGAAAGGCCCAAACAGATAAATCTCATCTGGCCCCAGAGGAAAGACAGCAAACGTGATGGAACTGATTGAGGAGGGGGAACAACTCGTCCCTCTCGTCCGGGCTCTGGTTGAATCATCTTGGATGTTGCCTAAAATCAGGGTTGTTTTTTATGCCTTTGCCATCTGAGCTGCCACTTCAGATGTGATTTTCCTCCTGGTCTGTGTGATGTGCAGCACAGCTCTCAGCAGGGCCCGTGTTCTGTTCTGCTCTGCGATTTCGGCTGCACTTGGCTGGCCCTGCCTCTCTCAGCCCATCTGTCTGAACCTTCTCAGTGCTGGTGCTCTTCACTCCTGCTACTCGTTCAGATATTCAAATTGGGGAAGAAACTGTTTGGTTTTCCTCTGAGACTTTAAAGATTTGGCCTGGAGAAACTGCCTGGGAGCTGTCCCTGTCTGCTGGGTGGCACTGGTGGTGCATCCCTGCTCCTTGATGGATTCCACTGGGAAACCCGATTCCCTTATTTCTGAGGTTGTGTCCCCCCTGATATTACACAATCTGTAGGTATTATTTCAGCATTTGCCAGAGCAGAGACACTGGTGCTGCCTGGCCTTTTATTTCCTATTTGTGCAGCTGCAGAGGTCTGAAGGGTGGAGTTGAGAGAGGAGAGGATCATTTTGTGCTGGAGGACTGGGCAACAAGTGAAGCTTTAAAAATCTCTAAGAATACTAGAGGTGTATTTCTGGGGTGTTGTATCCCCCTCTTAATAGGGGTAAATCTGCCTCCTGATCACGTGTTACATATCAAGCAACAAGCAAAACATCTCTGGTGGTAACAAGTCCCCTCCGTGCTGCAGCAAAACCTCTTTGTCGTGCTCACGAGGAATTCATCCTGTGTTTTGTCCCCTTTCTGGCAGATTCTTCTTTACAACCTGGAAACAAACCAGTGCCTGACCAAGGTGGGCAACTCCATAGGTGACTTCACGTGTGTCAACCTCCACGACAGCCCTCCCCACATGCTCGTGGCGGGCAACAAGGACAGAAAGTAAGTGCCACCATCTCCAATTAGCTGACTTCCCATCCTGCTGTCCTACATCTGGACCTGCTGGAATCGGTTCCCCCTCTAACGTTTCAAATGCAGCCACAGTTTGAGGAACAAACTATTAGGTAATAGTTGGACGTGGCTGTCAGCGGGCTTTGTTTTCGGGAAGCTCCCTGGGAAGACTTTGCTTTTCCAGCCATTTGGTGGACGCAGTTGGTGCACAGCCCAGCGAGACCACTTGGAATATCTTCCCCTTCCCCGCCACCACCCGCAAAATTAGTTTGGCATTTAAAAGCTCACTTTCTGATATTAAAAAAATAACCTCGGGGATGAATCGCGGGGGATGAGAGGGGCCCGGCTGCCAAACGATGTCAAGAGTGTATTTGGGAACACTGTGATGTCCCTCAGGTGACAGGAAAAAAAAAAAGAGACTTTCATATGAACAGATTCCAGCTTCTATTTAGCTGATTAGCAGCTTTCTCTTTAACTCCTTGGCTCGGGGAGCAGGATTTTCCCAGCGCAGTGGCCGGTGCCAGGAGCGGCCGCGCTGGGAACAGGCAGCGCGAAAGGATTAAAGTGCTTAAAAAGACCCTCTGAGTCCAATTTCTAGATTTTCTTTTCCTGGCGAGTCGTCGGTGGGGTCTGATCCAGTGCTCCAAAGGAGATGTGGGATGGCAGGGAGCCAGTCCCTAATGGCTCCCGCTTCCTTCCCTCCTCCTTTCCCCGTGCCGGGCACCGGGCTGCAGGTGGTGCTGTGCCGTGGTGGTGGGATCAGATTGGGAGGCGGGCACTTCCCTCTGCCAAATCCCAGACCTCTGTCCCGCCAGAGCAGCAGCTTGCAAAAATGATTATTTTGTCAAACAGCTTTTTTTTCCCCCTCCCCCTCCTTTCTCAGTGAACAGGCAGTGCAAGCAAACCTCACACTTCCTCGGCACTCAGGGTGAGGGAAATATCTGGAGTTTGACAAGTGGACTTGAGTCCTTGGGAGGCTTTTTTTTTGCCCTCTAAAAGCAGATAATTGATTTTCCAAAGCACCCCAGTGAAACTGCCTCCAGTTTTGATCTCTTGCACGGTGACAGGAGAGTAGCTGAAGCTGATATCCCTTCAGTGGGATGGGGATTCACTCCCTTTGGAGTCTGTGCCCTTTCCCCTCCAGAAAGCTTTTTGGTTTTTCAGCTCAAGCACTGACTGAGTTTAAGAGGTTGGCTGTCACTAAAATAGCAAGAAGTTAGGAATTAATAGTTGAGCAAACAAGTGTGGCATCCAGGAGGCAGGACCATGGGTATCTCTGAGGTCAGTGCCTCTTGTGCTGATGCTGGGCATCCACAGGTGGAATGAGACTGGAACCTCCACAGCCCTATTAAGGAGCAAATCTACTAAATAGGGACCTTGCCACGGGAATTCAGACTGCTGGTGGCCAGTGGGAACACTTATAGTTTGAATTAAATGCAGCAGTTTCACAATTTCACTGGAATATGATGTTCTTTTATTCAAAGCCACGATTTTGAGAAGTTAACGCTTGGGAAACATTTTTGGTAGGACCTGTAAAATCTGTCTCTGCATCGAAAACACTCCTGAAGCGTCGCTGATTTATTTGATTTCTGAGCTGTGCTTCACTCTGGCAAGAGATGTGACAGCAGGGAGCGTGTGCTGATCCTGCTTTTCCGTGCTGGAAGCTGGGCTGGCGAACGGCGTTGGGAAAGCAAACACATGGCAAGGCCGGTCGCCGGGAGCGCGGATCAAAACATGTATTCCATGCTTTCCTGGAGGCAAGGCAGCTTAATTTTGAGTCAGTCTAACAGGAGGGTCAAAGCCTGGTCATGAGAACACCTTCCCCACTGCTCCCAGGGCTGGGATGAGCCCGGAGTGCTCCCACTGAGCCCAGCTGTTGAGGCAGGAGGAGCCGGGCCGTGCCAGGTCTGTGTTACAGCATCGCATTAGATTGGCAAAACGCTTCTCTTTCTTCCCTTCAAAGCACATCTGAGCAGCACAAGTGTGCCTGTGATTCTTCCAGGGGTGTGCCAGGATGGACACCTGCCTGAAACCCGGGCGCTCGCTAATGGAATAAGCAGGACTCAATCAGATCTTCGCTTCCAGCTGAGCCTTCCAAACAGGAGCAGCTTTGATTTCCGTGCAGAGCACAGGCAGGACAGCAGCCCTTCCAAAATACCCCATCCTCACCCAAAGCACTGCTCCAACATGTAGCCAAAGCTCCTCTCTGCTGGAGCTGGAGGCAGCGAGGCCTTGTCACCATCCCAGCTGAGGGCTGGGCTGTTCCCAGGGGCGGCCGTGCAGCCGCACGGAGCGTGTTCCTCGCCCCGTTCCAGCATGTTTTGCTGCATGTCAGATGGATGTTGCTCTGCTGGAGTTCTGGACTGTTCTGTTGCCTTTTTCTTTCAGTCCCTGAAATGTGTTGTTTGTAAAATCCTCCGGTGCAATCTCCATTTGAGAAAGGAAAAGGAAAGACTTGCACAACACCATTAGGATCGTGGCAGGGGTGTGGAATAAAGCACAGTTAATGTGTTGGAACAAGTGTGTTTTGGCCTTTTGTGGAATTAATGTGGACCTGATGCTTTCACTCCTGATGGCCATCAGCTGGGAGGAACTTTCTCTGGCTTCCTTTCAAACCTGAGATCAGTATTTCGCCTTTCCTTCTGTTTTCACTTGCTGCATTTATTTATTCACTGATGCTTCATCTCTTAATCCTGATATATTGGATCCTGACATAAGGATCAGAAAAATATACTCCTTTGTGATATGTGCTGGGTTTAAAACTTGAACTGGTTTTGTGGCCTTGTTGCAGTGGTTGAAATCCTGAGTTCTTTTCCTGTAGTTCTCTTCTGGCTGAGTCTTCCTTATGTTTCTCTTCCAAGTGCTTTGTCTGAGTGGTCAATAATGTCTGAAAACCAGATGTACCTAAAATCTGCCCGCAGTCAGTGGCTGCATTTTTGAAGTGAGAAGAGATGGTTGCTGGGTGCCTGTGGATGGCTTTGTTTTAATATTAGTGATTAAGTCAAGGGTATAAATATGTAATTCCCTTTTCTTGTGTTTTAATTTGCCACACATTTAGTGTCTTCTGAAATCTTTAGAATCACGGTCCTTTTCTTGATCCTGGTAATAATATTACCCCTCATCCCGAGTGGATGTGGGTTGGGTACCAGGGGTAGGGTGTGTTAGCACAGGATTTAGTGCCTCAGGGCATTGCTGATGTTTTGGGAGGCACAGACAGAGGAGCTTTCTCCAAATTGCACTTATATTTTGGATCATAGGCTCAGAGAATCACAGGATGGTTTGGGTGGGAAGGGACCTTAAAGCTCAGCCAGTCCCACCCCTGCCATGGGCAGGGACACCTCCCACTAGCCCAGGTTGCTCCAAGCCCCATCCAGCCTTTTTTGGAACATTTTCAGGGATGGGGCAGCCACAGCTTCTCTGGGCAACCTGGGCCAGGGCCTCCCCACTCTCACAGCCAGGAATTCCTTCCCAATCTCCCATCTCTCCCTGCCCTCTGGCAGTGGGAAGCCATTCCCTGTGTCCTGTCCCTCCATCCCTTGTCCCCAGTCCCTCTCCAGCTCTCCTGGAGCCCCTTTAGGCCCTGCAAGGGGCTCTCAGCTCTCCCTGGAGCCTTCTCTTGTCCAGGTGAACCCCCCAGCTCTCCCAGCCTGGCTCCAGAGCAGAGGGGCTCCAGCCCTGGCAGCATCTCCGGGGCCTCCTCTGGACTCTCTCCAGCAGCTCCACGTCCTTCGTGTGCTGAGGACCCCAGGGTTGGGGTCTTAGGAACTGTAAAGACTCCCTCTTTAGGTCCTAGGACTTGTAAAGAGTCAGGGAAGTGCTGTGTGGTGGGAGAAGTCTGCCTGAAAAACCCTCTGATACCCAGAAGTCCGAGGAAAAACTCAGCAGTGAAAAATATGGACCGAGCTGGTTTTCCAGCCCTGCAGTGGCCACGGGGCTGCTGCTGCTGTCCCAGCTAACATTTTCACGACCCCAAAGATCCCCGTGCTCTCAGAACCCACAAGGCTGCACGTCCACAGCTGGTTTTTCTCCCTGTTTGTTCTCCCTGGCTTTGGTTTAGGGTCAGGGTGTTCGACCTGCGCGGGGGCGAGTCCGTGTGCTCCCTCTACGCCCACCAGCTGGGGGTGTCTGCAGTGCAGATGGACGACTGGAAGATCGTCAGTGGGGGAGAGGAGGGCCTGGTGTGCGTGTGGGACCAGCGGATGGGCACCAAGCTGTGGGAGATGCACGCCAGGTAACTCCTGGGGGGGGCCTGTCCCGGGGGGTTCGTGGGGTCCGGCTGACGGGAGGAGTGTGGGGAGCAGATGATCCAAAAGGCACCAAAAGGATGAATTTTGGAGGGTTCTGTTCAGTGTTCGTGTGATTTGGGAACAGATTGCCTCCCCAGCTGCAGTCATGGCTTTCTCTGTGTGCCCTTTAGCTGTCTTGGGCTTTTGCTCGTTAGTTAACGAGCACTTCAGTCGGTGCAGGGAGGTTTTCTTTCCTGGATTTTCCATGAGGTTCAGTTCCTGCCTTCTCCCTGCCCCATCCCCAACCACTCTGCTTATTGCACCTTGCATTTAAAACACTGGGCTGGCTGTTTTCAGAGTGGCTGGTCCTGGCTCTCTCTATCCAGTGTATCCACCACAGTCCCTGTGTTTCTGCTCGTCACGTTCACACATTCCCTGCACGGTGATGATCAAAGCCAGGCTGGTATTTAAACTCATTTAAATACTAAAATACAGTTTGTACTGAAAGCACAAGTAGTTCTGTACTGGGAGTACAAGCAGAGATCAGTATCCTGGAGCTGACAGTTGCCACAGCCAAATTCAGATTTCCTGATCAAGGCACAATTCCCAGGGATTTGGCTTCGTTTGGGTGAAGACTCAAGGATTTAGCCCCTTGTAACTCTGAGTGATAGCCATAAAATGAGCAGATAAATCCTGATTCCTTTTTTTTTTAATGCCTCTTCCCCCAAAGAGGAGCTAGATGAGGTATTTACAGGCAGAGAAGTTCAGGCTGGAGCTGTCATTGATTAATAGCAGGTATTGCCTTCCCTGTTGACCCTGGGAATGATAAAGCCTGTTGTGATGTGGCTGATGCATTAAGGACAATATTCCATTGATTGTCTCCTTGGCACACTCATTAGTGCTGCTGCAGGAGGAGGGCAGGCAGGGCAGGGCTGAGCTGGGGGATGGACTCCAAGTGAAACCATTAGATTAAACATTTGAAATACTGTTTAATCTATAGAGGAATCAGAAGGGATCCCTTCAATCAAACAGGCCTTCTGAGATAAGGGCTGTGTGTGGTGTTATCCATGGCTGGGAATGGAAAACAAGGGCAGGAGCCAGGGGAGGTGACAGGAGACACGCTGGGGTCGTGGGGATGAGGGGAGAAGTTACTCCTGCTTGGACAGAAAATGCTGGTGCAGTGGTTTGGGATGAGTTTATTCCCCAGTGAGAGAAAAGGAGTGAAGATCAGATTGAGCATCCTAAGGAGGGACATGAGGAGGGGGAAGGGTCTGGAGGGGCCACATGAGGAGCAGCTGAGGGCACTTGGCTTGTCCAGCTGGAGGAGTCTGAGGGGAGGCTCCTCAGGGTCTGCAGCTTCCTCAGAGGGGCAGCTCCAACCTCTGCTCTGCGTGAGCAGGGACAGGGCCCAGGGAACAGCTGGAGCAGGGACAGGGCAGGCTCAGGTTGGATCTCAGGAAAAGGTTCTTCCCCCAGAGGCTGGTTGGGCACTGCCCAGGCTCCCCAGGGCAGTGGGCACAGCACCAAGGCTGCCAGAGCTCCAGGAGGGTTTGGACAATGCTCTGAGGGACAGGGTGGGATTGTTGGGGTGTCTGTGCATCCAGGAGCTGGACTGATGATACTGTGGGTCCTTCCAGCCCAGAATATTCCATGATTCTGTGATTCTTAGCACATGCCACAGAGTGCATTTCCATAGCTCAGTGCCTGGGGGTCCTGGGGGTCCTTACCCTTCATTTTGGGAAGCTCCCTGCTCTTCCCAGGAGTGTGCTGCAGTCCTTAGAGCAGCAAACAAGCAGAGAGCCCCCATCCCTCACAGCCTCCGTGCTGCCGGGTTTGGAACAGATTTTCTGACCTCCACGTGTGTTCTGGTGAGAGCCCACTAGGTGGGGATAGAACATGTGGGATCTGCTTCGGGCCGGAGGTGCAGGTTCCTGCTCCAGGCTGGGAGAGAAAGGTTAGAGGTTCAGATTCCCAACCTCTGACCGTTCTGGATGCAGATAAAAGATGTATGTGCTACTCTAGGCTGGAGGAGAAGAGCCAGAGGTGCAGGTTCCCACCTTCTGGCCATACTGGATGGGGATAGAAGAGGTGAGATCTGCTCCAGGCTGGAGTAGAAGAATCAGAGGTGCAGGTTCCTGCTCCAAGCTGGAGTAGAAGAGCCAGAGGTCCAGGTTCCCAGTTTCTGGCCATACTGGATGGGATAGAAGGTGTGGGATCTCTTCCAGGCTGGAGGAGAGGAGCCAGAGCTGCAGGTTCCCAGATTCTGGCCATACTGGATGGGGACAGAAGATGTGTGTTCTCTTCCAGGCTGGAGTAGAAGAATCAGAGGTGCAGGTTCCTGCTCCAGGCTGGAGTAGAGAAGCCAGAGGTGCAGGTTCCCAGTTTCTGGCCATCCTGGATAGGGATAGAAGATGTGTGTTCTCTTCCAGGTTGGAGGAGAGGAGCCAGAGGTGCAGGTTCCCAACCTCTGGCCATTCTGGATGAGGATTGAAGATGTATGTGCTGGAGGAGAAGAGTCAGAGGTGCAGGTTCCTGCTCCAGGCTGGAGGAGAGGAGCCAGAGGTGCAGGTTCCCAGTTTCTGGCCCTACTGGATGGGGATAGAAGATGTGGGATCTGCTCCAGGCTGGAGGAGAGTCAGAGGTTCACGTTCCCAACCTCTGGCCATAGAACGAGCGTCGACTTAAACGAATCCTTGTTTAATCCTGAGCGATCCCTTTCCCGCCCCTGGATTTTGGGAGTGCAGTGCAGGTGGCACCTCACCCAGAGCTGTGGGTTGTTTTCCAGGCACCCGGTTCGCCACGTGTGGTTCAATTCCCACAGTCTGATCACGGCAAACATCCCTGAGGAGAGGAACCCTCGGGGCAGCGGCAGCGCCGACGACGACCCCGCCGTGCACCGCAAGTGAGTTAAGGCAGCTCTCACAGATCTGCTCTCCCTTATATATTTTTAAATAGCACACTAAGCCCCTGAGTCATAATCCAGAGCAGGAACAGAGGAGGTAAAGCATCTTAAAGAAAAAAAAAAAAAAAAGTTTAAGGATAAGGTTTTCAAAACAAGGGAGGAATTGGCTCTTTATTTTCTTTCAGCACGAAAAAATGCATTTCTTTCTCAGCGGGGGAACATAAAGGCCACTGAAGCCAGAGAGGGAATGCAGCCTTTTCCATGCTCTAAATATTAGCAGTGATATCTCCTCCTGAAGGAAAACTACTGGTATTTAAACTGCAGGTTTTGGTATTTGCATCTCGGGCTGCTCGGTGTGTGATTGAACCATCAAACGACAATGGGCTCGTCTGCCCCCGTCCTGAGCAGGCTGGAGATGTTTCAGCAGATGACAGTCACGTCTCTGCAGTGCTGGAGGGAATGATTCATTCCCAGGGCTTGCTGGGTCCCTGGAAGGAGGCAGGAGGGATGTTCTGTTAAACTGTGACTAGTGCAGGAGGGAAGGGGTTTTATATCAGCTCCTGAAGCACCGAGTTCTTGAACTGGGACGATCCTTTATGGTGATAATTCCTTTCCCTGGGGTGTGATGAAGGTTCAGGGGTGTGTCCTGGTTGTGTTCCGTGCAGGTATCGAGGGATCATTCACTCCTACGAGTTCTCAGGGGAGCAGCTGGCAGGGGACAGTGTCCTCCCCATCTGCCGCTCGTCCTACGACGAGCTCACGGGCTACAACTACAACATCGGCCTGGCCATGCCCTATGACAGCATTTAGGGACTCCTGGGCTGCTGGGGGCCAGGCAGGACAACATCCACGTGGGACAGGCACCTCAGAGGGGGTGTTGGCTGCGGGACAACGGGCTGAGATTCGCCAAAAGGTGGGGATAGGAACCCAAAGAGTTCAAGGCTGCCCTGGAGCATGTCACTGAAATGTGCTGCTGCTCAGAGGTCCACCCTGCTGGAGGGGAGAGTGAAGATGAAGGGGAACATCACACTGCAGGGTGAACCAAAACCCTGCTGCCTGTGGGAAGGATGCTGCTGGTCCCACCTGGGCAGAGGGACACGGTCAGGAAGCCCGAGGGGCACAGTGTGAGGGGTGGGAGCACACTCAGGAGCTCCTGCCTGCCCTGAGAGGGGGAAAAAAACCACCAGGAAGTTGGGGGAAGCATGTTGCTGAGCCTCATGTTTGTTATCTCTGTCCTGGTAATGAGCTGCTCGTGCTTGTTTTCCTTGGAATGCACTGGAATGTGTCAAGGAACAGGACCATGCACAAAAGGTTGGGAGAGGGGAAGGTGATGGAGAGAGGAAGGGGAAGGTTGGCCCCAGGCCAGACTGGATGCCTGGGAACTCAGCAGGCCACACACATCAGAATGATTTTAAAATGAATTATTTTTTTAAATCCTCTAAAATTCTGGATTAAATATTTTTTAATTGTCTGCGTACACGTGTCTCTGGAGTTTTGTTCCTGAGTCTTTCAGGGTGAACCAGCCCCCTGCACTGGAACAAAGAGCTGCCACGGCTCAAGTGTGTCCTTTGCTGGATCAGGGAGGGTTTTCTGATGCTTCCAAGCTGGGAATTGATCCTGAAACACAAAGGATGAGTTGGGCACAGTGCCCCTGCCTGGGGTTGAGAAGCCCTCAGGCTGTAGGTGCACTCACCTTAAACCCAGGCTGCCCTGGCACAGGGAAAACCAGTTTGTAGAACAAGAGCCCCAGCCCTGGATCTGTTTTACTCCTTTAAAACTGTTCTGTGGTTGTGATTTGCCCTTGGAAACTTCCTGGTGCAAACCAAAGCCGTGCCAATTCTGTTTCAGCTGAGGTTAAGTTTTAACTTAACATCTTTTTTACTGGATTAATGGAATGGATGTAAAAGTGCCAGGGAGGGGTGAAGGAATGTGCCCAAACCTGCAGGAGAGGGGCTGGGCTGTCACTTCAACCTTTCTCCAGTCACTGGAGAGCTTCCTGCTGCCCTCCTGCCTGGAGAGCAGCTTTTCCTTCTTTGCCTTGGGGTGGTTTTCCATGACCCCTAAGCCAAATTTCTCATGGTTTTGATTTTTAACACTTGGCTTTTTCCTTGTGATGGATAACAAGCAGTGCAAGAGGCAAAGTCATTCTATCTGACCAATAAATTTGATCTTTCATAAAGCTTTGGTCTCTCTTTTTTTTTTTCTTCTTCTTTCTGGGAAGCCAGCTCCCTCCCTCCATTCCTGGAAGATCAAGCAGTGTCCCGGATACACAGTTGGGATGAGAGTTCTGCAGAAACCTGACAAATTTCTGCAGCATAAATGATTTTGGGGGGTTACTTCAGCCTTGTGACTCCTGATGTGCTGAGCAGAGAGAGTTTCCATGTTGTTCTCCTCCCTCCTTGCCCCAGCCCTTGGCTTGTTCCCATTCCCTTATCTTGCCCTGTTATCTCAGGACAGCTTTGTTCTCTCTTGCTCTCCCTGCTGCAAGGAGCAGATAAGTTGGTGCTGTGCCCACGTGTCCAAGCCCTTTTCCTGGAGTCCACCTGCACATTCCTGCTCCCTGCTTCTCCCTGTCCTCCTGCACTGCCCCATCCTCGAGCCGACAGGAGGGGGATGCTTTGCAGCACCTGCCTGTGGAATGTTTGCTTCCTTAGGCAGAGCAGCCCTGCAAGTCACCAATTCTTTGGTCACCAACCCATCCTGGTCCTGGGAGGCTTGTGTCACCTCCAGTGGGGAAAGGAATTCCCTCTTTCCCTGGTTCATGCTCCAGGTGCAGCTCCTCCGGGTGGGTCCCAGGGTGGTCCTTTGGGTCTGTTTTCCCTGTGTCTGGAATTCACTGAGGAGGTTGCAGCACAGCAGAAGGTGGTGTGTGCATTTAACTGGCATTCCTAATGCAAATGAGGGCACTCAGGCTGTTGGAGAGCATCCATGTGGGGAGCTGAATTGTATTTGTGAAAAGGGCTGTTGTCCCACTTCCCTGGGTGCTGGAGTGGTGCTGGAGTGGAGCAAACACGACCTGGGCTGCTCAGGCTGGGCTCGGGGGACATTTAGATGGAGCCTCTTCCTTAATTTCAAGAGCAGGAATGGAGCCACCATCCTGTGTTTGTGGGGAGTGATGCCACCTTTGGGCTTCCCATCTGGGGACTCCTGGTGCCCAGTGCAGGTTGTGAGGGCAAAGCTGAGCCCAGAGTTGTGTCAGACAAGGGTGGTCACTGGGAAGGGACATCTCTGCTGGTTTTGGCTCCTGGAGTTGAGGAGCTGCAGTCAGGACATGTTGGGCCAGGTTGGACTGACCTGGCAGGGGCTGGGCTGAAGGTGGAGGCTCACACTGGGCTCATGTGCCAGCCTGGTGACCCTCAGCCAGGCTGGGTAATCGGGGACAGCTAAAAATCCAAAGGCATCTGAGGAGGAAATAGTTCAGGGGGGAAAAAGCCTCCAGAACAACTGCTGGTGTCTATTGTTGGTGACAGTGACCCTCAGCTAAAAAGAGGTGTCTGTTCCCTCCTGAGAAGGATCTCTGCTCCAAAGAGAATCTGAGATCAAAGGGGAGCTGTCTGTGCTCAGCCCGGAGCTGTGACCGCAGGGTGCTCAGCACAACGGGAAGGACAGGGCAGGACGTGCTCAGCTGTGCTGGAAAATCCGCCCTGGAAAATCCCCAGCTGCCCCTCCACTCATTCTGGGGCCAACCCACCAGCAAAGGCCCCCAGAAAGTGCTTTTTGCCTCTGTTTGGTGACCTTGGCAGTGGGGGAAGGGTGATTCCAGCGTTTTGGGGGCTGCCATCCCTCTCCTGGTGCTGAGGAGTGGTGGGAGAGGAGCAGTGGGTGCTCTCTGTGCAGAGAGGGACTACAGGGGTCTCTGCCTCGAGCAGCACCTTCCCCTCCCACCCTGTGGCCTTTCCCACTCGGCCTCTGCTCTGCTGCCCCTGCCCACCTCTGTCAGTCTCTGTTCCAGCTGCTGTCAGGGAGGGGTGGATGTGTGGTGCCAATGTGCCCAGGTGGTGCACAAAACACTTGGCTTTGCCCTCTCTGCCCCCTCTTGTCTTCCAGTGATGTTTGGCCACTCATTTCTACCTTCTGTGGATGGTCCTAAAACCTTCACCTATGTTTAAGGCAGTGCTGGGGTCCTCCCAACCCCTCCCAGTCCCTGGGACCTCTGAGTCCGGTCCCTGCTGCCAGAGGGGAAGATGGGGCGGCAGTGGTTGAAGTACTGATGGATTATAGAGCAGAACTCAGTGGGAAAGGGCCTATTCCAGGTCAGGATTTGTGCCACTGGCAGATTTATGGCCAGAAATGTGGACCTTCAGCCTCTGGGCCAAATGCCTCTTCATGGGAGAGCTGCTGTGTCAGCTCTGCCTCAGATGGTGCCACTGGAAGGAACGAGGAGCTCCTCAAAGTTTGGCTCACAAACATCAGCTGCAAGGGGCTGCCCCACTCCCTGGCTGTGGGCCCTGTGCTGCCTCCTGTTCTCCTGCTCCTCCCACCCTTCCTGGGCAGGTGTCCCCTGTGTTCTGGTCTCTCCTGCCTTTCCCAAGCCCCACTGTTGCTGACAGGTGGGTGGGGATGGGGAGATGAGTGTTGCTCGTGGGGCACTGTCTGTCCCCACCCTGCAGTCCTGGGGGTCACCCAGCCCTGCTCTCCAGACCCAGGAGCTGCTGCTGTCTCCAGTGCTGCTCAGCCTTTATCAGCCTTCCCAGAGCTTTGGTTTTCCAGTTCCCCTCTGCTGACCACGGCTGGGATCTGCCACAGAGCTTTGGTTCTCCTCACAGGGCTCAGCATCTCGGCCCCATAGCAGAACTATTATCCTTCATGGAAGGCTCTGGGCTTTGCTGTGGCTGCAACAGAGGCCTCTCCCTTGCCAGGTTCCCCAGGGCTCTGCCAGATTTTCCAGTGATTCACAGGATTGTTATCCTGGGGTTTGCTGTTAACACCAACCCTGGGTTGTGCTTCCCTGGCTTTCCTCTGGCACAGGAATGATGCTCCTGCCCTGGAGGATCCGTTCCTAAGGACCAGGCCTTCAGCACCAGCCACTGCTGGGGTGAGGATCAGGCTTATCTTCCCTGAGCCCTCCCTTCCCACTCTCACCTCCCTCCTGCTCTCCACCTCATCCCATTTCCTGCAGAGGGTTGTGTTGGCTCCAGCCTCTGCTTCCCGCAGTCCCTTATCCCACACTTTCCACACCACCCCACAAAATACCTGGGGACAGCTAATTAGCTCAAGGGGTAATAATTATCCTCTTACCAATACTCTTCAGTCCTCCTGCCCTCTACTTCCTTGCACTGCACAGTGTACCCAGCCCAGGCTGGCATGGAATCCTTTGGATGTCTTCTCCCAGGAAACCAGCATGGAGGGGGAGTGGGACCACGACCTGATGTCAAACCCTGCAGTCCCACCAACATCAAAGGCTCTTCCCAGCACAGACAGCCCCTCTGGGAGATCCAGAGGTGGAAGAGGGCCTGGACTGTGACCAGGAGCATGGAACTTGCAGCTGTTTCAGGGAGTGGGATGGTCCTGCAGTGTCTGTGTGGAAATTCCAGTGAGAAAACAGGGAAAGGAGCCTGGGTTGACTCCTGAAACCTGGGGATTTTGGGAGGAGCTGGATGTTGTGCCCTAACGTTTGTGGGGTGGGAAGGGAGCACAGAGGGGGTGGCCCAGGGAGGAGGAGGAAGAGGAGGAGGAGCGGTTCAGTGCCAGTTGGGGGGTTGGCACCAACCCTGTGCCCTGGATTGTGCCACTGTGGTGCTGCCAGGCGTGAGCCAGGGACAGGGGGTGTCCAGAGGAGCTGGAGGAGAGCAGGACTGGAACTCCAGAGCCCTACAAACACAGACCAAGCTGTGGGGCAGCCCCGGGGCCCCTCAGGGCCTGAATGGCTGCGTTGGAATAGCCAGGAGCTCCATCACTGCCATCCCCTCCCACACCTGGTGCTCAGCCCCTCTGGCAGCACCAGCACCAACCCTGCTCCCACACCCTGCCCAGCACCAGCACCAACCCTGGCTCTGACAACCCAGCCCAGGTCCAGCACCAATCCTGCTCCCACCACTCAGGTCGAGCACCATGTACCAGCACCACAACACTTCAGCCAACACCTCAGGTGCCACAGCTCTGTCCCACAGCTTTGGGAGACACCCAGCTGGGTGTGGTGGCACTGAGAGACCCAGCTGGGTTTGGCAGTGGGACACTCAGCTGGGTGTGGTGGCACTGGGACACCCATCTGAGTTTAGTGGCACTGGGACACCCAGCTGGGTTTTGTGGCACTGGGACAGCCAGCTGGGTTTGGTGGCACTGGGACACCCAGCTGGGTTTGGTGGCACTGAAACACCCAGCTGGGTGTGGTGGCACTGGGACACCCAGCTGGGTGTGGTGGCACTGGGACACCCATCTGAGTTTAGTGGCACTGGGACACCCATCTGGGTGTGGTGGCACTGGGACACCCAGCTGGACGTGGGGCATTCCCAGCGTGGAGCTGCAGGACGGGACCGGCTCCATGCCCGGGTGTGCCCCGGGCTGTCCGTGGAGCAGCGGGAGCCGCTCCGGTCTCTCCAGGCCAGCACTGCATTGCAGGGAAGGGCTGTGCTGCGCTGGGGGAGCGCTGCCAGCTCTCCCTCCCGCTGCTGCTCCAGGAGCTGCTCCGGAGCAGGACCGTGTCCAGCGGCTGGGAACGGGAATTTCGTGGGGACAAAGCTTCCAAAGCCTGCGAGGGAATTTCTCTTATCTGCAGCCTCAGTGTGGGGATGCCTGAGCCCAGCAGAGACCCCCAATAACACGGCAAAGAAGGAGGAATCGCTGGTGCCCTGAGCCGGGGAGGTGCCCGCGCTCCCTGCCCGCGGGGATGGAGGGGCTGTGGCGGCTCCGTCGCTCCCTGTCGGCTGGGAGGGGGCTCTGCTCCCAGCCACTGAACGTGTCACCAGGGGAAGCCATTTTTGATAAAACAAATAAATCTCTCCCGCTTTTCTAAAAATAGCCCTTGCCCTTTTTTTTTTTTCTCCCCCTCCCTCCCCAGCTCAGGCTGCCTTAGCGACGGGAACGCGCCTGGAGCCATCCAGTCATTAATACCAGTAAACAACCCCCTGTCTCCGGTGCCTTTTTCCAGCGGGAACATGTGGGGGCAGGAGCCACCTGGTTGCCAGGAGCCCACGTCCCTGCATCCCTGCTGCCTGTATCCCAGCCTGGCTCCTCCCGGCTCCGGCCGGCACACACAGCCGGGGGGGCTGGTTAGGGTTTAAATTGAGGTTATTCCATGAGTTGTTTCCATCTTTGCCGGCTTGAGCATCCTGTGGGGATGCAGAGTGGGATGTGATTGTCCTTCCAGGTGCTGAGGATGCTGCCCTCCCCCTCCTGCCCCTCGGCATCCCCACCCCTGCCTGCACACTCTCCCCTTGGCCTGGGATCAGGGGGCTCACAGCAGCTCCTTCCCCAGAGCAGAGGCTGAAAATGCGGATTTACGGGGAGAGCAGGGTCTGTGGAGGGTTTCTGCACAGGGACAGACCCCAGCAGGCCCTGGGGGATGGATGGACGGAGTATTTCTGAGCTGGGAGTAAAAAGAGAAATACCTTTTATTACAGATAAAAGCCTCTTATGTTTCTAGAGAGCAGCGGCAGCCCCAGCGCGGGCGGGGACAGAGCGCTCAGTGCCAGGAACATGGAGCTGCTGAGTCCTCTTCTTCCTCCTCCTCCTCTTCTTCCTCCTCCTCCTCTTCTCCTCCTCCTCCTCCTCCTCCTCCCCCTCAGTAGCAGTGGGCGATGGTCTCCATGTTGAGGAAGCGGACGTGCATCTTGGTCTCGATGTCGATCCCCTGCCACATCTGCCAGGGGGACGGGGCTGAGCGGGGCCAGGGGCCCAACCCCGGCTCCCCGAGGCCTCTCAGCTCCCTCCTTCCCGGCAGATGCCACCAACCTTAAGGAAATCCTCGAAGGTGATGCCCTCGTACACCTGGTCCGGCCCCTGTGCCAGCGAGAGAGGAAACATCACAGCTGCCCCACACCACTGGGCACGGGGCTCTGGGGGCTCTGGGTGACCCAGGGTGGGTCCCCTGGGGCAGTGGGACAAGTCTCCCATGGGTGCACAGCCCTGTACCCCACGGCCAGCCCAAAATTAGTTCCCAGCCCACCTTTCCCATAAGCACTAACTCCCCAAACTCTGAGGACAAGGCTTTAAGGGACGCTGTTTGCTCCCCCCCCCTTGGGCTCTGCTCGTGGAACAAACCCACCCTGAATGCTGCTGCCTGCAAAAACACCTCCAGCCAGATCAGCTGGGAGATGCCCTGGGCAGGACAGACACCTCCCAGCCCCATTTTTGGTGCCAGTGCAGCACCCCCGTGCCCCGGCAGGGCAGGGCAGCAGCTCCCACCATGTGTCCCACGCAGATGCTGGCGGCCTCCATCATGGCCCCGTCGGCGATGGAGCGGGCAGACTCCTTCTCCAGGTGGGGGTTCCCCGACAGCAGCTCCTCCACCACCTGCAAGACAGGAGGTCAAAGCCAGGGCTGGGAACTCCCCGGGGCCGGGGCGGGAGGGGCCGTGCGTTACATTTCTGTACTCCTGCAGCGTGATCTTCCCGTCGTGGTCCGAGTCGTACATGTGGAACAGGACTGGGAGGGACGAGAGGAGCATGGGGGGGTCAGAGGGGCCATCCCCTCCCACCATCCCCCCCCGTCCCGGGCTCTGGGAAAGCCTCACATTTGAGCTTCTCCTTGCGGAAGCGGTCGAGCTGCTCCTCGTCCATGTTCATCTCGATGGGTCTGAAGTAGGACATGATGGTCAGGAAGTCCTCGAAGTTTATCTCGTCCACCAGCCCGTCCGACTCCTGCCGCAGGTTCCTGCCGACAGCGGGGGGATGGGAGGCCAGGACCCTCCCCAGACCCTCCCCCCCGCTGCAGACCCCATCAGGACCCTCCCCAGACCCTCCCCCCCTCTGCAGACCCCATCAGGACCCTCCCCAGACCCTCCCCCCCGCTGCAGACCCCATCAGGACCCTCCCCAGACCCTCCCCCCCGCTGCAGACCCCATCAGGACCCTCCCCAGACCCTCCCCCCCTCTGCAGACCCCATCGGGACCCTCCCCAGACCCTCCCCCCCGCTGCAGACCCCATCAGGACCCTCCCCAGACCCTCCCCCCCGCTGCAGACCCCATCAGGACCCTCCCCAGACCCTCCCCCCCGCTGCAGACCCCACCCCACCAAACCTTCAGCGCTGCTTTGTCCCCGAGATTCAGCTTAAAGGACTGTAATATCCCCTCCCGGCTCCATCCCAGCCTTTAGGGAGATCTTTCCCCGGCCACATCCCGCTCCCAGAGGATAAACCACCAGCCCTGCCCCTCCCTGTGGCGCTGGGGGGGTTCCTACCGCTTGTCAAAAAAGGCGTGGACGATTTTGCCCCTAATTGGGTTGAACTCCAGGTCGGGAATGCTGTCGAAATTCTCCTTGCTGCAAAGGAAACAGGGACAACCTCTCATGAGGGAGGGAGGGAGGGAGGAGGAGAGAGATGCCACTGAAAAGCCCCAACCCCGTTCTTCCAAAGCAATCATGGAAAAATAAAGAGGTTTTGGGTGAAAACCCCTTTTTGCCTCAGTTCAGACTGAGAGCAAATCTGTGCTCGGGGCAGCTATGGGGGAATTCCCCTTTGGGAAGCTCTGGGATACTTGGGATGATGGTGGGGCTTGACCTGCAAATGGCTGCGTGGTTTTGGAAGAGTTTTCCCAGGAATAAGGCCTCAAATGGGCTCAACAAGGTACGGGAAGGAGCTCCTGCTGTCCAACTTCCCCTCAGCTTCCTCCACATCCCACTGTCCCTCCCAGCTGTGCCACAGGCACCGGGCTGAGCCTGTGCTGGTCGGGAATGGAATGGGATGGCCGGCACTGGGAATGGGATTGCCAGCACTGGGAATGGAGCTGCGGCACTGGGAATGGAGCTGCGGCACTGGGAATGGCATTGCCAGCACTGGGAATGGAGCTGCGGCACTGGGAGTGGGATTGTTGGCGCTGGGAATGGAATGGCTGGCACTGGGACTGGAATGGCCAGCACTGGGAATGGAATTGTTGGCGCTGGGAATGGGATTGCCAGCACTGGGAATGGAGTTGCTGGCACTGGGAATGGGATTGCCAGCACTGGGAATGGAGTTGCTGGCACTGGGAATGGGATTGCCAGCACTGGGAATGGAGTTGCTGGCACTGGGAATGGGATGGCCAGCATTGGGTATGGAATTGCTGGCACTGGGAATGGGATGGCCAGCACTGGGTATGGAATTGTTGGCACTGGGAATGGGATGGCCAGCACTGGGAATGGAGTTGCTGGCACTGGGAATGGGATTGCCAGCACTGGGAATGGAGTTGCTGGCACTGGGAATGGGATGGCCAGCACTGGGAATGGGACTGTTGGCACTGGGAATGGAATGGCCAGCACTGGGTATGGAATTGTTGGCACTGGGAATGGGATGGCCAGCACTGGGAATGGGACTGTTGGTGCTGGGAATGGAATGACCAGCACTGGGAATGGAGTTGTGGCACTGGGAATGGAATGGCTGGTACTGGGAATGGAATTGTTGGTGCTGGGAATGGAATGGCTGGCCCTGGGAATGGGATTGCCAGCACTGGGAATGGAGTTGCTGGCGCTGGGAATGGAATTGTTGGTGCTGGGAATGGAATGACCAGCACTGGGTAAGGAATTGTTGGCGCTGGGAATGGGATGGCCGGCCCTGGGAATGGGATGGCCGGCCCTGGGAATGGGATGGCTGGCCCTGGGAATGGGATGGCCGGCCCTGGGAATGGGTGGCTGGGAATGCCGTACCGGATCGTCAGCTGGTCCTGGCTCAGCTGCTTGAAGCGCCGGTGCAGGTGCTCGATCTGCTCCGAGGTGACTGTTGGGGACAGGAGGGAGGGGACGGGGGGGTTGAGCTCCCCGGGAGACCCCCAGGGATCCCCCTGCCAGCTCCTGCCCTGCCCAGGGACACGAGGAGGCTGGTGGGCACCACGGCTTGTTCCCGGGGCACCAATGGATGTGAGCAGCCAAAGGGCTGTTCCTGCACCCCTGGCACTGGGGAAGGGCCTTGGGCGCCTCTTGGCACAGTTGTGCCCATCCCTGTGCCCCCTCAGTGGCTCTGTGCAGCCCTGCAAGGTCCCTCTCTGTGTCCCTGAGTGCTCTGTCCCTTGCTGGCTGCAGGGGGTGACTCCAAGGGCTGGTTTATCCCAAATTCTGGTCTGCAGAAGCTCCCTGTCTGACTGCATGGCACAGTATGGTGTGGCCTGGCATAGCAGGATCCCACACCCACCCCCAGCTCAGGATCCTCAGCATCAGACCCTCCAAAAGGACCTGACCCTTTCCTTTGGGGTCGTTGGCACCGTGGGCAGTGCCCAGCCCAGGGAGCACATCCCAACCTGCCCTGGGACATCTCCCCCTGCTCCGGGAGCTTCCCCTGCCCGTGTCCACAGGGGGGGCAGGAAATAACCCTGGGATCCCAAATGCCCCGAGCTGACAGCAGCCTCTCACCAGGGCAGAGGAAAGGCTGGGCACGGAGGGCACACGTTGGCAGCCCAAAAGCAAAGCCCAGCCTGGAAATCGCTGCTGTTCAGGGTGAACTGGGACACCACAAGCTACCGAGGTGGGCACTGCACCCCCCAGGGCTGCAGCAATCCCAGACCTGGGGCAGGGCTGGAACTGGGGTGCAGCAGCTTTGCTTTGAGCCCCAGGAGCTCTGGGGCCACAGAGAGAGGCTCAGCAGCACCTTCTCACTTGCCCAGTGCCACCCACAGGTGATTTTATCTTTCCTTCCCCGCGGCTGTAACCAAGCCCTGCAGTCCCCCGAGGACACACAGGGAGCCTGACTCTTGTGCAAATATTGACAGAGCCATTCCCAGGAGCCAGGGAAGTGCTTTGCAGCCCTGTCTCCATGGGCTGGTGGAGTAGTCCAGGCACCAGCTGGACTCACACGGTGGCTGAGGAGCTGGCACAGGGCAGGGCTGCACCAGCAGCTGGACATCAGCCCTTCCTGGCACCGTGGAGAGAGATAAAAGACATTAAAGTGCAACTGAGGGGCTGGAAATGGTTAAGTGCTGTGGCTGAGAGACACCAGGCCAGTGCTGGGCCGAGTGCTGCTCCCTCCCTGCCTCCCTCCCTCTCTTTTATGGTGTTTAAATAATGTCCTTTGCATTTCTCACTGCTGCTCCACGGCCTTGAAATAGAAACTGTATCGATCAGCGAGGCTGAGCCTTCACAGACCTCTCTTTAATGGACTGGAGAACCCATCTGTGCTGGTCCTGGGGCTCTGGCCTGCCTGGACCTGCCTGCAGTGGCAGCCACCAGCACCTCAGGAACAGGGGCTCTTTAACCCCCCTGCACGGCTTTGGGGTCCCCCCTTGAACCCTCTGGCTCCCGGGGGATGATTCCCAGGAATCGCAGGCTGCCTGGGCCCCCACTGATTCATCCACGGGATGTTTTTTCCCTAATCCCTCTGGCTGGTGCTCTGCTCTGTCCACACACACGCACACACACACATGGAAACTTTCTCTGGACTTTGCTTTCCAATTTTGGCCATGGAGAAGTGACCTTTCACTTTTCTCCCTCGACAACATTGCTGTCACCGTGGGAGCAGCTGGGTTTTCAGCATCTGGGACTTGGTTGCACACCAAAAGTCTTTGATCTTCCCAAAAAAATGTCCCAACATGACAAAAAACTGGGGTCAGGGGCACTCTCGTGGTCGGTCCAGCCTTGCTCTGCATCCAGCCCACGACTGCAAGGCCTAAAGAGGGCTCTTCCCCCCTCTTTTCCAAACCCAGATCTCCCTCACAGGGCAGGATCGTTCTGCCCTGCCGAGGGTGGCAGTGCTCTCCAGAAAAAAAAGGGAAAACCTGCACAAAGGGGCAAAGGCTTTGCCAGGAGAAGGGCCATCTCAAGGGCAGCAGAGGTTGCTCATATCCCTGGGAATATCCCTGGGAATATCCCTGAGAATATCCTTGAGGAACACCCTGGTGCTGCAGGCCCGTGTCCAAGCACGGCAGCCTACGCTGAAGGGGGGGAAATTGGGATTTAAAGCAAAGGGAGCTGGGTTTGCTGCTCCCAGCCTGGAGTGGTTTGTGCTGCTGGAGCAAAGAGAATCCCCCGGGAAGAGGGGCACAGGGGGGGCTCAGCCCTGCACTGCCCTCCCCGTGGGATGGGCCTGGGTGCAGGGAATGGTCTCATCATCCCGGGAAGAGCCCCCTCAGCCCCAGAGGGACTGGCTGCTGCAGCTCTGGGATGAAGCCCACGGAGGCAGGGAGGGGAAACAGCTCCAACACCCTGAGCAGACCCTGAGGGTGCCCCTCCAACGGGGGAGAAGGCAAAGGAACAAGCCCTGGGCACATCCTGGGCACATGCAGGTGGCCTTACCCTGTCCCTGCTCCTCCCACGGGACCGAGGGTGGCTGAGATTCCTTCCCTGACATCCAACTGCAGCAGCAAGGCTGTAAAACCCCTGAATTCCCAGGTTCTTTTGGCAGCAGCCCCAGCACAGTGGAAACCCTGTGAGTCCCTCTGGGAGCACATGACACGCACCCCAGTCATGGCACGGGGTCACTGTGCTTCTCCTGCCCTCCCACCTC
This sequence comes from Pseudopipra pipra, assembly GCF_036250125.1. Classification (NCBI taxonomy): domain Eukaryota; kingdom Metazoa; phylum Chordata; class Aves; order Passeriformes; family Pipridae; genus Pseudopipra; species Pseudopipra pipra. The sequence continues at coordinate 2,105,043 of NC_087566.1, read as the reverse complement.
TGGTTTGATGAGATTTTTCGGGGTGTTGCCCTTGTAAAACCCTTCCCTGGCACTGATTCCCGGGCACTGGGGCGTGGGGCAGGTGCCCTCCCACGGGCAGGCGCTGCCTGTGCTGGAGGTGCTGCTGCTCCCCAGGCCAGGGAGTTCCCCAAAAACCTCCTCCCACCCTGGGCTGCCAGGCTGGCACCCCACGGCCTCCCCTGTGGGGAGGGCTGAGCCCGCCCCGGGGTGCCCAGTGCGGTGCTGGGGTGCTCAGCCCGCCCGGGGGGAGGAGGAGGAGAGGGGAGGAAGGCAGATGTGACCCCCAGGATCAGCAGCAGCTCTGGGGAGAGTTGCTGGACCCTCTCAGCCCCTCCACAGCTTCTGGTCGCGGGCAGAGCTGCCCCCTCACCCCTCCCTGTGTCCCCTCACCCCTCCCTGTGTCCCCTCACCCTCCCTGTGTCCCCTCACCCCTCCCTGTGTCCCCTCACCCCTCCCTGTGTCCCAGCCTGCTCCCAGCACGGCAGGAGCCGGAGGATCCAGGTGGGAGCCCCCCGATCTCTGTGCCCAGAGCTGCCCACGCCCTGGAGCGATGGCGTTTCCCAGGAGGGACGCGACCACCCTGTCCTACCCCCCCGCCCCTGCTGGAAGCCCTGGGCTGTCCCTGCTGCATTTCCCTGCCTGCGGGTCCCTTGATCCCGATCCACCCCGTAACATCCCCGAGACTGTCACGGCCCGGCGGCTCCAAACCAGCCGTGCGGGGACAACTCCCTGCACCAGCGGCGGGGGCGGGCAGAGCCTCGCCGGGGCTCCCTCGTGTGACCGCTCCACGCCCCGGGAGCACTGTGGCACCGGGGACACGGCTGCGTCCCCACCTCCTGGTGACAGGCTGGCAACCCTTTGGTGACAAGTCTACACCCTCCTGCCCATTCCCCCTCCCCTACCCCCCCCTCCATCCCCCGGGTGACAGACCTGCATCCCCCCCGCCCCCAGGTGACACGTCCTGCACTCTCCCACCCCAGGTGACACCTCTGCACCCTCCCCGAGCGACCTCTCCCGCATCCTCCCCCCGGGTGACATCACATCTCCTGCACACCCCGCCCGCTCAGGTGCCACCTCCTGCAGCCCCCGCGGGTGACACGACATGTCCTGCATCCCCCACCTCGGGTGACATCTCCTGCAGCCCCTCCCAGGTGACATGTCCTGCACACCCCCGCCCCCCCAGGTGCCACCTCCTGCATCCCCCCCTCCCCGGGTGACATCTCCTGCACCCCCCCACCCTCCCAGGTGCCACCTTTCCCCACCCCAGGTGACACGTCCTGCCCCTCCCCTGCAGTGACATGTCACCCGCGGGGCCGGACACCCCGTGTCCCCTCGGCCGGGGGGCGTCCGGAGGCTGCGGGGGTGGGTCGGGTGGGTGTCCAAGGTGCCCCCGGTACTCACAGCCGGTCCTGTCCGCCAGCTCCCGCATCTCGGCGGGCACGGAGTGCGCGGAGCCCATCCCGGGCCGTGCCGGGAGCGGCGCCGCGGGCGCTGCACCGGGAGCGCCGCCGCCAACGCTTTATAAGGGCGGGGAGGCGGGGAGGGGCGGCGGGGCTGCCCCGGGTCCCTGCGCCCCGCACATCGCCGGGACCGGCACAGAGCGAGCACCGAGCCGGCACGGGGGCAGAGAGAACACCGAGCCGGCATTGGGGCAGAGAGAGCTCAGAGCTGGCACGGGGGCAGAGAGAACACTGAGCCGGCATTGGGGCAGAGAGAGAACACTGAGCCGGCATTGGGGCAGAGAGAGAACACTGAGCCGGCACTGGGGCAGAGAGAGAGCTCAGAGCTGGCACGGGGACAGAGAGAGAGCTCAGAGCTGGCACGGGGGCAGAGAGAACACTGAGCCGGCATTGGGGCAGAGAGAGAGCTCAGAGCTGGCACGGGGGCAGAGAGAGCTCAGAGCCGGCACGGGGGCAGAGAAAACACCGAGCCGGTACCGGGGCAGAGAGCACCGAGCCGGCCCTGGGGCCACAGTGAACATCCGACCGTCCTTAGGTCCGGGGTTGACTCCCCGCAGTTCTTAGGCTCCAGATTGAACAGCCCAGCCAGCCACAGGCTCCAGAATTAACACCGAGCCAGTCTTCGGTCCAGAGTTAACACCGAGCTATCCTTAGGCTCCAGATTGAACAGCCCAGGCAGCCTCAGGCTCCAGGGTTAACACCGAGCCGGCCTTAGGCTCCAGGGTCAGCATTCCTGCAGCCCTCAGGCTCCAGAGTGAGGGGCCGTGACAAGGGCCCGGCCTGGGCGGGACCCCCTGGGACCGGGGGAATTCCCATCACGAGCTGGTGGCACCCGAAGCCCCGGCAGTGCCCACTCGTGGCTCTGGGCGCTGCACGGGGACCATTCCCCAGGAGAAGGGTGTGGAGTTACCCCCGTGTCCCCACTCCCTGCCCAGCCAGGCTGCAGGAATGCAGGCCGGGATCTCCCCCCGCGAGGAGAACCCCCGGCTCCCTCCTGAGCCTTTACCCCCCCCCGGCACTGCCCAGGGCTGCACCGACACCCGGGATGGGGACAGGGCAAGGGGGCACAGACAGAGGGGTGACACAGGACACAGGACCCCCCAAAAGGGAATCCCAGCCCTGGGGAGAGCCTGGCTGTGGTGCCAGGGTGTGGCAGCAGGAGGCAGGTTTGGTGCAGAGGTGGGTGATTCTGTCACCATCTCCCGCGGTGCCAGACCCGGCTCTGGCACTGGCAGGGCCACGTCAGCCTCCCACGGGCACAGGGAAGAGCACACAGGGGGTTTGGGAGGCAGCTCAGAAAGCACAGCACACCGTGGGAGGGGGTAGCAAGTCAGTGTCGTTTATTTTTTTAAAGCCAAATATAAACAGGAAAGGGATCAAATCATTTCCAGCCTCCAGCTCTCCCAGATCCAAGAAAATACCTGTTTATAAATAAAAAAGGAGAAAGGAGAGATGTCCCCATCTTGCAACCTCAGCTGTGTCGGGGGCCCTGGGACTCTGCACCCTCTGGGCAGTTTTCCATTAAATGTGGCTTTTTGTTTGGTTCAGGCCCCTCCAGCCCAGAGAAGGGAGGGTAACACAGCACCATTCTGTCCCTGCCTGCACAGTCCCTGTGTCCTCTCTGGGGGAGGAGCCAGCAGGGAGGCTGGCAGGGCCCACGGGGCTGGGATGGCCCTGGGAGATGCTCAGAACTAGTCAGGACAACACCCTGAGCGACCTGGTGTGCAGGTGAAGGTGGCCTGGAAGGGACCAGGACACCCCAGGAGCCCTTCTCCAGCCTTTCCTCACCCCCTGTCCCAGAGGACACAGCACTCTGCTGGCCCCAGGCAGGGCTGGAGGGTCCTGCTGTCTGGTTTTCCTGCCAAGGCTGGTGACAAAGGTCATGGTTTGTCACAGAGGCCACACTCCCAGCCCTTGGCTGTGTCAGGGTGCTCTGAGCATGTTCCTGCTGGTCCTGCGTGTCAGGATGGGTGTGGGAGGGTTGGAAGGGCTTCCCAAGAGGATGTGGCACCACCAGCTGTCCCAGGGAACACACTCCGCTGGTGGAGGGCTGGGAGCAGCTCTGCAGCCTTTCTCACAAGACACTGGCCTGTAAGGGTGGACAAACCTCCCATAGATGCTGTTGCCCACAGGCCTCACTCCCTGCTAGAGGAAACCCAGGAATGGTGCTCCCTGTAACATCCCTGAGTCCCTGGATCCAGTGGCACTGCTGGGAACCAGCCCACGGCTGCTGCTCAGCTCCCTGTCCTGTTCCTAAGGATCCAGACAGTGACTCCTCCTTCCCTCCACCCTCCTCCCAGCCTCCTCTTCCCCCACTCTGTTTTTCCCTCACCCTCCAGATTTAACCTGGGCTGTTCTGTCCCCCAGGACAGATGGCCAATGGCATGGAAAGAGAAGGGAGAAGATGGTTTGAGTGCAGGAAATTCACCCCTCTGCTCCCAGGGGATGCAGGACCAGAGGACTTTGGCACTGCACTGAGGAACCGGGTCAGGCTTTCCACCTGGTTGGATGGTGGGAGAGGAGGGAGGCAATTCCACCTTCTCCAGAAAACATCCCTTCTCCTGGAGAGCCCCACAGAGACAGGACAAACTGCACACTGTGTGCATCGGCACCATCTGTAACATGGACCTGGACCTGGACATTACTCATGGACACAGGAACTTTTGGGATCCACAGCTGTCTTCTTGGGGAAAAGGTGACTGTGGAAACCCCCTCCTGTGCTACCAGGAGGGGAGGGGGCACAGGGAAACAGCAAATGTCACCCTACTATCCCACAGAGGCGTTTCCCGCTGTGCAGACCTCGGATGCGCAGCCTGCAGGAACTGATGTGCATTCTGAGAGGCTGCTCAAGCAGGGACAGAGAGGGATCCTTGGGGGGTTTCCAGCTTTCCCTGGCCACCCTGGATGCTTGGACTGAAGCTCCTACAGCTGTAGATACTTCAGCAGGGAATTCCTCCTCACCAAGAGCAAAACTCAACCCAGAGCAAACAGCACAGGAGGCAGAGGGGCCACCCCAACCAAATGGGAACAAACACACTTTGTGTTTGCCTGAAGTCCCAAAAGCAGACTTGGACCCTGGGCTGGTGTTGTGTGGTGCCTACTGAAAACACCTCAAGTTTCTTCCAGCTTTGGCACATCCAAGGCTGTGTCAGTGCTCCCGGGTGACACCAACACCCACAGCCAGGCATGGGCAGCACAGCAAAGCAGAGCTGTCTGAGGACACAGTTCCTCCACCAAACACCTGCCAAAGGGCCCAGGATTTAGCTACAGGGCTGCTGGGCTGCCCTGTGCATCCAGCCCCTCACAGCACACAACACTCCCCTTGGAAACGGGAAGGGTGCAGCCTGTGGTGAGCAGCAACTCCCCCACTTCCTCCTTGAACAGACTCTCCTCATGGTACAGACACAGAGTGGCCCCAAAAGAGGGATATAATGGGCTCTGCTGGCTGCTCTGGGACCCCTGGCTTTAAGCACACAGCATGTGTTCACGTGGGTTAGAGAAGCACTGGCCAGCACCAGTTTTCAGGGGAGCTCTGTGTGGCTTCCGTTGGCTCCTGTGGTTTTTTTATGGCACGACTCTGCCTGGCACTCAGGCAGCACCTGAGGGCTCCTGTGAGCTTGGTAAAATTCCCTTGATACACTTGAGAGAGGCCAAGATGTCACCAGACTGCCCCTTTGGCAGAGTCCAAGGGAACTCGGTGACATCCAGAGCTGGGACTGGGACCGGGGAGCCCAAACCCTGCTCTGCCTGTTCTCAGCTACCAGCATCAACCCTGGGACTCCACAGCCCCATTCCCAACCTGGCACCCCTGCTAGGAATCTTTTGGGATCTGCTTTCAACCCCCAAAAAGGACTGGAGGGCTGGGGTCTGCTCCAATCCTCGAGAACAAGGGATGTTTTAAGATTTTTGTCTGAGGTTTCCCTACCCTGATTCAAAATGGAAGTTCCTCCTTCCCTGCAAGGTCATTTCAGTGCAGACCTGCTCCAGTGGAAGGTGTCCCTGCTCTTGGGAACTGGATGAGCTTTAAGGTCCCTTCCAACCCAAACTATTCTGGGACTCTATGATTATAATCCTTCACAGTTCCCCTTGGAGCAGAGCACCTTCTCCATTCCTCAGCACATTCCAGGCTGCTGTCCCTGAAGGCCTGGGGTCCCTACAGACCATCACCACCACTCCAGGGGCAACGTGCTGGGCTTTGAGTGTTTATTTCTTGCACACAACCAGTGCTCAGGACTGCAGGAGGATGACCAGGACTGCAGGAGGATGACCAGAACTGTGGGAGCATGACCAGGACTGCAGGAGGATGACCAGGACTGCAGGAGGATGATCAGGACTGCAGGAGGATGACCAGGACTGCAGGAGGATGACCAGGACTGCAGGATGACCAGAACTGCAGGATGACCAGGACTGTGGGAGCATGACCAGGACTGCAGGATGACCAGGCCTGCAGGAGGATGACCAGGACTGCAGGATGACCAGGCCTGCAGGAGGATGACCAGGACTGCAGGATGACCAGGACTGCAGGATGACCAGGACTGCAGGATGACCAGGACTGCAGGAGGATGACCAGGACTGCAGGAGGATGACCAGGACTGCAGGAGGATGACCAGGACTGCAGGAGGATGACCAGGACTGCAGGAGGATGACCAGGACTGCAGGAGGATGACCAGGACTGCAGGAGGATGACCAGAACTGCAGGATGACCAGGACTGCAGGATGATCAGGACTGCAGGAGGATGACCAGGACTGCAGGAGGATGACCAGAACTGCAGGATGACCAGGACTGCAGGATGATCAGGACTGCAGGAGGATGACCAGGACTGCAGGAGGATGACATGCAGTTCAAGCATTGCTTTAGGGCAGGGCTCTGTGATTTCACCTGAAGTGCTACAAGAGCCTAAGAGCATCCACCTAATTCTACAGGGACCTAATTCTCAGCTCTGAGAGAACTACTGTGTTGCAACTGGACAGTGACAGGAGCTGCAGCTACTCTACACACATTGCTTCAGAAACCACAAAGATATGCACAAATACTGTCACTCTGCACCCCTGGACCCAGAGGAAAACCTTTTCTGCTGTGGTTCTGCCTGGGTCTTTAAGTCATGTTAAAATTCATGTGCCTTGAGCTGCTAAAGCTCTTCCCTTGCAGGCAGCAAAGTCTGTGCTCCCCCAGAATCCAGTCTCTTTTGGCAAAAAGGAAGAAGGCCTCGAGCTGCAGGAATCAACATCTTGTTTCCATACACAGGTTGGCTGACTCCAGGGCTGGCCAGTTTCCAGTCATAATTCCAATGTATTGCATAAATACCTACAGATTGGAGGTGGCAGCGAGTGGCAGCTCCCTGTACATCGAAGTCATTGTGGCACCGGCCCCAAGGCTCCCAGGAAAGTGCCACGAGGTTCCAAAGTGTCCTGGGAGCACTCAGGCCATGCCACAGGTCCTGCCTTGGACACACATGATGAACAGATCACGAAACATGGGTTGGGTGTGTTCAGCAGGCGTGGAAAAGGACGAGAAGCTCCTCTTCTGCTTTAGGAGAGTCCGTGTCCTCAGCAAGGTGGCCACTGGACCCAGTGCCTGCCACCCCCAGAAGCCTCATTGCTGCTGGTTTTGTTGCTGGGGCTCTTTCCCAGGCCCAAAAGGATATTGCCAGGCCCAGAAGGATATTCAAGATTGGAACAGAAGCTCTATGAACAATCAGACTACAGAGGTGAAGCAAAACCTGACCAAAAACTCAGACCGGAGAGGACGACAGGGAAACGTAAGAGACTTTAAAAACTATCACCTGCCTGGGATATACATTAAAAACCAAAGCAAACAGACACAACCAAACAAAAACCCCACAGTTCTGCAAGGACAAGCAACTTCCTTCTCTGGAAGAGGGGGTTCTTCCACGTTCTACACCAGGGATCTCACTGTGTCGACCTCCTAAGGCAAGACAACCACAGGACGAGCAGTTTGTGCAGATCCTTCCAAAGGACCACGCGCTTCCTTGGCATGGCTGTCCCTGCAAGATCCTTCTGCTTGGCCTCAACTGCCAACATGTCCCTGTGCCTCTCGGGCCAGAAGGGGCAGGCAGGCAAGGGGAAGATGCTGTAGCACCAGTTTCAAAGTTCAATGCAGTTTTCAATGCATTATCAAGCCGAGGGATTGTCACCGAACTTGCTTCCCACGCAAGTTTTGCCAAGAGGGTAAAGCTACACTCCAGCTGCTTCTGTCCTCACACTGCCTTCTGCACTCACTCCTTGCCTGAGCTGTAGATCTTCTGAACCGTGGCTCGTGTGAGCTCCAAATCCTCCGGGTACCGGATTTCCAGCTCGGTGTTTGCCAGGTAGTGAAGGCCGGTGAACTCGGAGAAATAGCGGCCGATGTCGGGGTGAGGGATCTCCCGAGGCTCCGAGTTGTATTCCAGGTTCTCTGCCAGGGAAGGAAAGGATCAGTTATCACCACAGGAAATGGTGCTAGTGCAAGGCAAGAAACCCTGGGCCTGTTTCTGGCTCTAGAAACACCAAATCTCAGTGCTTTGAATTAAAAAAAAACCCTAACCCAGGAAAACGTGCATGGAATATGGCAGTCTGAGGGGGTACAGAGCCTCACCTCCTAAGTGACCCCATTTACCAGTGGCATGAGAACTGTTTTATGCCTGACACTGGGCTGGAGCAGCAGGATGCTGCTCCCACTCTGGTAAGTGCAGGGAGCAGCTGCTGCACTGAGCTCTGATCCCTCATGGCCCATGGGAGATCAGTTTGGGGAGAGACCCTCCTCAAATGCTCCAAGCTGAGCCCACCTGCACAAAGTTGTCCTGGCAGAGGAGCCAAGTGCTTCCTTGCTCAGCCTGTGTTTCCACCATGCCAAGTGCCCAGCCTGGGTTTTGGGCATCTCACAGCAAAATCAACTGCTCTAAACCCAAACTTCCCCAAGTTAAACCAAAGTTCCTAAGAAAGGCAGGTCGATTCTTTCCCAGAGCAGCCCATTTCCTCCTTTGTACTACAAGATAACCTGACTAGGCACAAGAGTTAAACCAACACTAAAACCCAGATGTGACCCCAGCCCAGGGCTGCTCTGCAGGGTCAGCACAGAGCAGGAGGACTGGCAGTAAATCCCACACGGGTGCCCTGCAGCAGTCCCCAAATGATGTCATTTTTTTCCAGCACAGTGCCAGATAACACAGGAACTATTATCTAGAATTAAAAAAAAAAAAAAAAAAAGCTGCCAAGTCTCAAAGCCTGACTTTGGCCAGGGCAGGAACAAGACATGATGCAGAGAATGTCATTCCGGAATAATCTGTCTCTGAAATTCCGTTCACTACAGAGAGCCCAGAGAATTCCTGTTAATCCATGCAGGCTCTTTGAAGCTGCTGCAGAAGCACAAGGGCTTTCTATCCCTCAGCAGTGGTGCAGTCCAGTCCTACAGGCTTGCAAAGGACCTCTCTGGATACTGCACCACTGCGGAAAAGAATTCCCAGTCCGAGGGCTCTGCAGCAGCAGGGCTGAGCAGGGAGCTGTGCACAGGGAGAAGCAGGAGCTGGCAGGGGGGGAGAGGCTGAGACAAGCGAGCTCAGCACAAGGTGGGAGCCTCCCAAATGTGCTGACAAGCAGTTCTGAGCCAGGGATACAAAACACAGGCACCGAACTCGCTGCATGACACAGGTGTTGTGGAATCACATCGACAGGAAGGCCTCAAACTGAGGTACATTTACCAGCTCGGTGTTACTCCTGAGCTGGTCAGACTAAACTCCACATGTAGATTTGTTTAACATTCCTTCAGTAAAAAACTCGCCTTCCCTCCCCAAAGTCAGGTCAGGGGGTTATGAAATCATCCTTCCCAGGTGATCTCAGGACACCTTGCAGAGGGGATATCAACAGCCAGGCAGCAAGCAGGGACAAACCCAACAGTTCTCCCAAGGAATATCAGAACACTCGGATGCTTGGCTGAAACACACCCTGGGACCAGCCAGAACTGTGCCTGTTTATAAACCATGAGACAAAAGCTAAGCAGTGACTCAGCCCCAGCAGCACTGTGGACAATTACCTGATTAGTCTCCACCAAGATGCATATTTTAATATCAACCCACAGCACACAAGAATTTCTGGTTTTTAAGACTCTCTGAGGGGCCAAGCCCTGCCTAATATGGACCATCAGGCTGAGCTGCAATGCTCCCATTTTTTGCCTTTTTTTGGACCACTGAATATAAAGCAACTCTAGGACAGTGGGAGACACTTGCACTTTAAATATCCAAAGGTACAGGTTGTTCCTTCCTGTAAAAGCACCTCTTGCTCGTGGGGACAGAATATCTAGGGAGCACCTAAGGAAAGGGCTGACTATATCCCAGCATTTCCAGCAGCTTCCACATCTTCTCTTAGCAAAACACACTCTGGCTGTGCAGCTGCCCTGCCTCCCTATGACAGGGAGAACACAAACACGAGGCAAACAAAACACTCTTTTGGCAAGATACAGAATCACAAATGTATTTTTCTGTTTTAAGTTTCTTCCCAACCTCAGCCTGACATCTCTCCCCATGTCCTAACCACAAATTCTGACCATCAGAACTTCCTCTTACGGTTATGTTGCATAAAGAACATGTGAGATATTTCCACACCTCTCTGCACTTGTAAAGAGACATTAGCTTTTGTTCTTATTAAGGTGGCACTAAAAGCCAGGCTACCTGTGTTCTCTGGGATCCTGGCACGTGCTGTCTCGATGACAGCTGCTCAGAACCAGGTCCTGCAAGCACAGCCTGTGTGCTCCCTCACTAGATCCTATTTCCAGGTCCTGTCCAAGGCACAGCTGTTATTTCCACAAGAAAGAGCTGCTGGCAGACCTTCAGCCTTCAGCAAAAGCTGAATTACTTCTTTCAAAGCAGCAACCATAGGGTTCACACCATAAAACCAACCACATTTGTCATGAACAAGTGTTTTAAGGTCGCTTAAAGACACTTCTTGGGCAAGAGGAAATTACACCAGAGTGGGCCTTAATGCCCATTCCTTGCAGTGCTGATTTCATGGAGAGCAAACAAGATTCAGGATTAGAATCATAGAATCAGCTAGGTTGGAAGGGACCTCAGAGATCATCAAGTCCAACCCTTGATCCAACACTGCTGCAGTTACTAGACCATGGCACTGATGCCACATCCAGTCTGTCCTTAAAACACCTCCAGGGATGGAGAATCCCCCACTTCCCTGGGCAGCCCATTCCAATGGCTGAGCACCCTCTCTGGAAAGAAATTCTTTCTAATATCCAACCTAAACCTCCCCTGGCACAGCTGAAGACCGAGCCCTCTTTGCCTGGGAAAAGAGATCAACCCCCCCCTGGCTCCCCCCTCCTGTCAGGGAGTTGTAGAGAGTGAGGAGGTCTCCCCTGAGCCTCCTCCTCTCCAGGCTGAGCCCCCCCAGCTCCCTCAGCCTCTCCTCACTGCACTTGTGCTCCAGTCCCTTCCCCAGCCTCGTTGCTCTTCTCTGGACCTGCTCCAGCCCCTCCATGTCCTTCCTGAGCTGAGGGCCCAGAACTGGACACAGCACTCCAGGGGTGGCCTCACCAGCGCTGAGTCCAGGGCAAGAATCACTTCCTTGGACCTGGCTAACATTTGCTAACAGTTTATGTTTCACATGAAAGAGTCACTCACTCAAGCACCCCTTTCTCCCAGTGCACTCACAGACACAGCCCAAGGAGGCTTCTGCTCACCTTGGGCAGCGTATCTGCACGAGCCATCCTCCACCAGGACGTTGTAGAAGGGCTGGTGGGGGCCGTGGGGGAGGCTGTGGACGTTCATGTTCCGGATCCACTCGTGTCCCATCATGCAGGCGGGATCCCAGCCGTAGATGACGCAGTTATAGCCGTACCTAACGACAGCAATTGCACACCAAGCACCGTGAAAAACCCGGAGCCAGCTCTTTTCCCTCCGGACTAATATAGCACAAAGGGGACAGGAACCTCCTGTGAGCTGGCACGGGGAGGAGAGGGAAGAAAAAAAAACCAATTCAGGAAGATGGTGTGTGTTATTTTGAGGTGGAGGGAAATGACTGGGAGTGACTGGAGAAACACAGGAATAAACAGCTGAGGACAAAGGAAAACCAAATGTGAGCAAGAAAAGAAGATAGCAAAGAGACTGGAAGTCAGCAAGCAGAATAAGAACCAAGAAATAGGGAGGGAATGAACCACCCTACTGCACTGTGCAATTCTGTGCCATCACACAGATGTGGTAATCCCAACCCTGAGCTCCCAGAAACAAAGGCATGATTATTTACGGAATATTTATGGGATTAATCGAGAGGTGTAATAACTGTCACTGCTGATGCCCTTCAAATGTGCTCCACATGTCTTGTTGAGTCAGAGGAGTGGCCATGCTGGCATGTCACTGTGGCAGAGCAGCACAGACAGCAACACAAAGCCCCTGTGCAGTGCAGGGAGAGGAGGGAATAACAGCACAGGGAAAGATCCACACGCTCTCAGAATATCGCTGGATTCCAAATTTTAGATATGAGAAAAGAAACTGCTAGGTTTAAACAGAAAACTTTGAGTCACAGAAGCTGGGGAAAAACCCCTTTTAGTAACTTCATCACTGTGGATTCTTCCTGCCTCCTCCAGCACAATGGAAGAGACTACTTGCATGATGTTATCACATGCCCTGCCCAAGCCAGAGAGACCATACCCTGATTTGATCAATCTATGCAGAAGACCCATTGTGTTTTATCTCTGCTTTCCTGTTACCTGTCCCCCCTGTAAAATCACCGCCCAAGTTAAAGTGGGTTTTTCCCATAAGGTAATTCCTAAGACCCCAAAAATGTTAACCTGTTTTTTTTCCCTTACCTTGTCCTTGTGAAACCCCCCAATTTTAATACCACAAATATGTAGAACCCCCCGTTGAATATGCAAACCCTGAACCCTCTAAATATGAAGTTGTGAACCCAAGAAAGGATTCCAGTGTTCTGCCTGCCCTGGGATCGTGACAGCTCATTGACCCCCGCAGGATATAGAAGAATCTCTTCTAAAAGTTGGTTCTGCTCCACAGTCCCTCGTTAACCGATGGTGACGTTTCTTGGAGAGCTCTGGAAATTTTACCTGTGTGATACCCGATGACTCAGACCCTCCTGAACCTCCCTGCAGTCCAGCAGCAGTGCCAACACTCGCTCTCTGGGCTGCTCCCATTTCCCTCCACGCTCCACGGCACAGCCGCGCGTGCCTGGCATTTCCCACCGCAGCTCCAGCCGCTGCCACGGCCAACCCTCCTGCTGCAGGGGGGGTGCAGAGCTCACCTCTTGTGTTTCATGATGAGCCCTATGGAGAAGCAGACCTCCTTGTGCTTCTCGTCCGAGCGCTGCTTCACCTCGGGCCCCACCTCCTCCTTGCGCCGCTCGATGTGCTCCAGGGTGTGCTGCACCAGGTACCCCACGGCCCCGTGCTGCGACGGGTCCAGGGCCTGGATGTGCTGCAGGATGTCCAGGACCTTCAGCAACCAAAACAAAGGGACATTCAGAACGAGCCTCTGCAGCAGCACTTGTATAAATGCATACAGGTCTAGCGCTGTGCTCAGCTGTGTGTAAGAGCCCAGGGCTAGAGATCTGCCATGGGAACTTCCCACACTGAGCTCTCTGCTTGTTCCGTGCTTAATCTGCACAAACTGCACACAGTGCTCTCCTTTGCTGTCTGTACAGCTCCTGGCTTCCAAGGAAGGACACTGGTGAGCACAGCAGCTCCTTAAAACTGAGTCACAGCAGCTCCCCACCCCGCATTTTGTGACACAGGGCACCGACGAGAGGGTTTTTCACGGTTTCTGAAATGTTACGAGGGTACTGCTGTTAGTCCCCCAAACTGCTGCTGTGAAGCGATTCCACGTGACTCCTGCTGCACTTGAGAACTAATATTTTAACTTAAAAGAGTTCCTCAGCGTGTCTGTGGGAGCCTGGCAGGGAAAAACGGGGCAGCACTGAAGGAAATGCAAATAACCTCTGTGATGCTTTCTCCTGGAAGAGTGAACAAGACAGAAAACCTGCCTGCCTCAGGATGAGGAAAGAACACCAGCTTTAAACAAAGCAGCAAGCCCTGTAGAACCAGAATTCCAGCCTTCCAACACCCTCTGGCACAACATCAGAGCATCTGCTGCCAAGTTTGTCAGAGGCAGGCGATGCAAATTTTACTTTTTTTGTGAAAAGCGAGGAAAAAATCCCCAACCTGTTGTTTAAACTTGTTAGGAAAAGAGACATAGAGCTGTCTCAACATCAAATACCTCAAGTGATGCCACAGCCCCAAAATCTGACACACTTTAGCACCTGGCAAAAGGTTTGTCTCCTTGATCACGTGCTGGAAGGTTTGGTCCCTCTTAAGTTTAGAGCAGCAGCAGCAAAAGAATAGAAATCTCAGGTTCCATCAGCCAAGAAGTGAGGAAAATCAATCAAAAAAAAAAAAGAAGTGAGTAATTTGGTATGAGAAGAAACACAGCTCAGGCTTCATGGCCACTTTAATTCTCTGAAGAATTAAGAAGGAGCTGAAAATCCTGAAAAATCCTACAGGAAGGGGAAGGCCTAGCACAGTAACCACAGCTGCCAGACATTCTAGGGAATTTCATATACTGTCACTTGAAAATATTTAGGACAACATTCTGTATGACTTTTAAGATTTTCTACCACTTCCCATAAATCTGGCAGTCCCCTATAAAATCTGGTACCTTCTGCCCTGTCAGACAGAGAGCATTCTCTCTGGTTAACTGCCTGGAAGGACTGGATGCAATCCTGGGAAGTCCAAATTTGCCCATTTCCTTTGCATCTGGCAACGTGGTGCAGAGAACTACATGGAAAACTCAGCCATGGGATCATACTGTGTGTCCTGAGGACAGCAAATCCAAGGATTGGGGCTTCACAAACACATCCCTGAGTGCCAGGAAGGGGGAGGAAGATCTTCCAGTGTTCCACTGAGCTCCCCTCTATTTATGTACAGTTGCCATTTGATATCAGTGAGTCCTTCCCACACACAATTTCTCTGTGCTGTTTTTCCCGTGGTCACCCTAAAACTTGCTGCTGTAAGGAAGGAACTCCAAGCTCAGCACAGTCTGTTCTTCAAAGGGAAGGCAGGCAGCTTTTCCAGCAGCCCTGTCTCAGATAATTTGGTGGAAAAAGCTTTGTTTTCTGCTCAGATGTCCAGCCAATACTCCTGCCCCCTCCCCACACCTCACGTTTGGGACTGGCACTGCCCAAAAGTTGAGCTTCGCTGAAGCAGCACAGGAAATTTTGACCTCTTTGCTGCACTGAAGCACTAAAGAAATTATACTTTTTGGAGTTACAGGCTTCTTCCCTGTGCCTTCTCCTAAATTGGATGATCCAAACAACTCCTAAGTCCCAGCACCTTCTTTCCCACACTCGCAAGACTGCAGGACTCGAGCTGCTACACTAAAGGTAATAATAATCAAAAAGAATTCCAAGGACAGGAATATCAAGCTGCTTTTTCACTAGAGCCACAGATTGTGTGGCCAAGTTTCCAGAGAACAGCTCTGGTCATATTTATAAAAGATAACTTCCTCAAGTTTCCTGATAAGGTAACTGCTCCTTTTACAGGAGTCCAGCAGGAGTTTGAGCACAATTTAGGCATAAACCAAACAGGATGATCTCAGAACTTAACAGCTAAAAGGGTTGTTTGCAAGATAAGCTGTGAGGCTTGGGCAGTAAATCATGAATTATGACTCGAGGCTGCTCATGAGCCTCCCCTAGGACAAGCAGGCAAGAATCATCCTCTCTTCTCTAGGACAAGCAGGCAAGAATCATCCTCTCTTCCCTGCTCTGCATGGTAGGGATTGATCCTCTGCAACGTGATAACTCATTCCATTGCATTTATTACAGCAACAACTTGTGGCAGACTATAACACAAGCTGAGGCAGCCCAAAAATCAATAGCCCAGTGTTAACAGTGCTTAACCTACCCAAAAAACACCCAACCACGTGGAGAGGTACCTTTTCTGGCCAGATTCCCAGGTGGAAGTATAACCTAGCCTGGAGCATTAGATGCTGCACATTGTCCGGATACATGGCCAGGTACAGATCCAGGGAGTCTCTCAAGAGCTGGTAAGACTGGTCAGTGCTTTCTCTGCCAGCAAAAAAGAAACCCAGTTGTAAGGCTCTGCCACCCCTACCCCCAGTACTCCAGTGGGCAGGGAGAGTCCCCAAAAATGATGCTGCGGGTACGGGTGTGTTCCCTCAGTGACTCCAGCATGGACTGGGCACATCCAACAGCTCAGGAGGAAAATCCTACCCAGCTGACTGGGCTCTGCCCTCCCACTCCACTCCTGTCAAACAATCCTGCACAGAGAACCCACTCACCAAGCCACTCCCTGCTGAAATCTCCTTTTGTTCCCTTAACACCTCAAGCAATCCTTTCACTCCTGTGATTTCTGTCTGTGGCTACTTGGGACAGGGATTATCAGGGGTATCTGGAAACAAAACTCAGATGTTCTACACACCAACAGTATCTCTGAAACTGCTCCTTTGAGCATGTGGGTTGTGCTTACCAGGTCACAACAAAGGTCCCTGCTCTCAAGGGAAGGGTGGACAGTCCCTATGAACTTTTCACAAAGGGGGGAAAAAAAAAAAAAGATCCATTTTCTTGAGGGGAATTAATTTTACTAAACATTCTTATTTCCACTCAGGTGAAGGTGATTAAAGGCAACCAGACAATGCACTGTGACAAGACAGAATTTTGAGGACCTCACGGGGTGACTGACACCTTTCTGAAGCACTGGCTCCCAAACTGTGAGAGGGGCAATTTGGGATGTGATGCCAGGATACTCTGGGGGCCCTCAGAGGTGAGAAGATCTCGACTCACCGCTTGCCAAGGTTCAGGAGGTTGCCCACCATGCGCTGCAGGACCTCTTTGGAAGTCACCACCCCATAGAACTCCTCTGTCACGTGGTGCCCGATCAGGTACTCGCACTCCTTCACCGTCAGCTGCTTCCCCTTCCCGAAGGCATCGATGTAGGTGTAGTCAAAAATATCTGTGCTCCTGAGAAACCACGAGGAAACCAAATGGTGAGGAAGGGTCTGCTGGGAAAGCAGGATCAGCCATTTCTCTTCTTCCCTCAGCACTTTTGTAAAACAAGCATCATTTATCCCTCAGCTCCCCCCTAAACAGAGATTACCTGGTACCTTCTCTCCCTTTTCTAATTTTCATAAGGGAAACAACACCCTGTGGTCACTGTTACTTCAGGAAATCTGTTCCCAGAGCTGATTTCTGTGGGAAAACTTTTCTAGAGGTCTGATCTTTTTCCTCTGTATAGGTTATAATTCCAGGTGGAAAATAATGACACATTTTCATATAGGTCTGGAGCTGTAAATGCTTTCTGGCTTCAAAATTCAGCAGGCCACTCACCCTTCTTTTCCTTGACACCACCTCAAGAGAAAATGGCTGGGGAAGTTGACTGGTTCCAGTTTGACTCCCAGTTGCCTGGCAATTGTTAAATAAAGCACAGACAAACTGATGGGAATTCCTGTCCTGCGGATCAAAACCTGGGGGAGACAAAGGTGAGAAAAACACATGGGGTACTGAGAAAAAACACAAAACCCTGAGGTTTGATTTCACAAATGAAAACACCACAACTCCAGAGAATATGCCTTAAAATATTATACTGTATTTTACAGCAAGTTGTTCTTCACAGAGAATTATTTGTGTGGCTACACTTGGACAAAAAACCATCACAAATAGAATGTCTCAGGCCTTGCAGCCTCGTGGTTTTGTGCCAAAAACGTACCTGGTGAATGTATGAATTCAGGGAGTTGTAGTAATCCAGCTCGTTTCCTTTGTATTTTAACTGCTCGTACAGGACACAGTTCATGGCATCGAGAACCTGCCGCTGGAGCTCCACCTCTGGAACACTGACCTCTCCTGGAAACATGTGCAAGGAAACAAAGACTGAGAAAACAAGTGCACTTCACCTCTGGGCAGTGATCTTCACACCAGAAAGCTTCAGGTGGGCTCACTCTGCCCTTGAAAGCCAGGAAAACATCACAGAGTGTTTATAAACAGCATCTTTTTTTTCTGAGGAGCCTGTTTTTCTGCCTAGAAGCCCCACATAATCAAGGATTGCTGTATTATTAGTGTTTAGAACGTGTCATTACTGCAGAAGGAAGCACTGTTAGAGGGTCTGTTATTAACTGCATCTTGTAAATGATTTACAGTGATACCCTTACCCCTAAAAAGAAACCAAAGTAAGCTGAGAAGCAATAATGGCTCCTATCACTGCCACACTCAAAGACCAAAATAAAACCAAGCAATTGCTAACTGCACCACAAATTCAATCAAGTGGTTTTAGGTATTAGACTGATGCACTTTAACAACAGCTATTCCAGCTTAAGATAATTTTCCAACCATGTCAGAGAAAACACTGACCTTTGGAGGTGTCAAAACATGCACCTTTTTTCTGGGACTTGCAGAGAAGAGGCTGTTTCCCTGCCCACAGCTCTGCTACACATATCAGGACTATTAAGACTTCAGGGATAAATGGGAAAAAGAATGAATTCCCCTCCCAGTTCTGTTTGCTCAGACAGCATCAGATGGATGAACCCCGGGCTGGGAGGGCTCTGGGGCTGAACAAACAGCTCTCTCCCGAGCGATGGTTTAAGCAAACGTCAGAATGTGTTTGCCAGGGGATAAAGAACAACAACTCCTCAAGCTGCCACAACTCAGCAGCTGTTTCCCCTTGTCTGCCTGCACCCAGAGCTGCAGGAAAGCTTTATTTTCCGTACAGTACCTGCCTTGGAAGCCAGGCTGGGGTGCCGGGGGTTTTTGGTCCGCAGGACTTTGCGCACCTTGTCCGCGATGTCGTCCACCTGCGCCTGGACGCTTTTTAAGCAGATGTCTGACAGGGGGTTACAGTACTGATCAATTAAAACAGCACCTGCAAGAGACAAACTACATAAGAAACAGGACTTCAGGTTTTTTTTCTTTGCTTAGTTTTGCCTGCTCTGCATTCCAAGCATGCAGCGAGGGACTGCAGCACAGCACCAGAGCTGTCGGTCTGTAACGTGCAGCCAAATGTTGGATTTTATCACAGAAAATGCAAGGAACAAGCTGACACGATAAACAACCAGGTAAATTCAGTATTCCCCCCTCCACCACCCTGAAGGGGAAAGCAGTGGATTTGTACACTGAGCAGGTGTGCTGCTAGGCCAGGCTTAACCAGCCAGCTCTGCGGTCACACTGCATCCCCTGGCACCTTCCCAACTCACACTGCTTTTTATTCAGAGCCTGAAACAATCCCAACTTCACTTGTGCTTCAGCTCTGATTTCTTTCTGCAGCATCCTCCACAGCTATCATTCTTGTTCTCTTCTGCTACATTCATCTTTCCCTTCCACACCTGCCCTCCATCTTCTTATCCAAAACCCCGCTGGAACAGAACAAACTTTCATCCTCCTTCTGCCCAAACCTCTTCTGACAAACCTCTGCAGGAAAAAAACTATCCCTCTCAAAGAATACTCTCCTTGTCATCACTGCTCTTTCCAAAGCCTCACATTGCCCAATCTTTGGAATCAACTGCAGACACCTGCAGGAATTCTGCATGGACCATACCTCTCCCAGCTTCCTACATCTCTCTGTTAGCCCATCCATGGCAGGGAATTCCAGGAATTCAGCAGGGCCCCAAGCCATGGCTTCTTTTAGTCCCCTTCAAGTGTTCCCTGTGCTGGCCAGGTGGAACTTCACAAGACTTTCTGTGCTCTAATATGGCTCTAATAACGTGCCCTTCATGGCAGACTATTTGTGCACCTATTTGTGACCCACATGATTAAGTCAAACAAACAGCTGTCCAAAAAAAGCCACTGTGGAGAAGGACAAGAAGGGAAAGCCAAAGTCTACTGCCACCAACAAGAACCACCTGTGGTGTTAGAGGCTCTTCCATAGGCCATTCTGGAGTGTACACCAAGAGTAAGGGACTCTTCTACAGCCACTGGCAGCTTTGGATGCATTCAGAAGACTGTCTTCTCCCCAGGAAGCTTGGGAAGGAGAATAATCCAGCAGAGTGAAGACAGGAACAGAAGAAAAACCTTTTCTTTCTTCTTATCAGGTGCACAGGTTACTGTCCCACCCTGTGCCTGGACTTCCAGCCACTCCCCATCCCTACCCTGCACGGTTTCCAGAGCCCAGTTCTTGAGGGACAGCCCCGAGGCCAGCTGAAATATTAAGCAAGGAAGGTTCCTTCCAAGCAAAACAACGATGGGAAAGCTGTCAGGAGGTGCAAACCACGGGATTTCTGCCCAAGACTCACCCTCCAGGAACGACTGTCGCTCGGTCGGGCGCTGCAGATACTCCTTCAAGTTTTTCAATATGTTCTGTTGCCGCAGGAAATAGAGAATTTTCTTGGCATAATACTTCCAGGTGAGGCCTTTCCTGCACATTTAAATACAAGAAGTGGCATTGCCCTGAACAGGTATTTTAAGGGTGAACATTTGATTGAATTTCTCCAGTGAATAGGAGTTGATAATTTAGATTATTGCTTTGTTTAACGAGTTTGACAACGCTGTCGCTGAAAAGTCAGCCAGAAAGGGAAAGGTTAAGAGGAAATTTATCATCAAAACCCCCACAAGGTAAGACACTTCCAAAACATTGTTCCCACCATCCCTGATTTTCATCCTACCACCAATATATAACTTTGAGTAGGTGCATCATCATGGGAAACAACACAGATCCTAATTAAAGTAGCTCAGGAATATCTGATCAAAATCCTATATTTTATTCATAAAACATTCCCCTCTGTCTGAGTGGATCCCTCCAGAGTCAATCTGAAAGCACCCTCTCAGCATTAAAAATGAATTGATGAGGGATATGAATGTGAGTCCAACAGTATTGAGGAAAAACACACAATTCCCCCGAGGAAAACCAACTCTGTTGCTCTGAAAAGGCAGGAACGGATCAACAGTTGGTGTGTGGATGACACAATTCCAAAGCTTTTTAAAGTAAAGGCCCATCACTTTCTAAATTAACAGGTGGAGGCAGAGAAGCAGCACTGGAGAGCTGGTTACTGTCCAGGGAAGGTTTGAGGAGGTCCTGCAACAGGACAAACCCAGAGGTGTTCACACCACGGGCATCTAAACAAGCCCTGGCCTCAAAAACATCCACAGGGAAAATCCTCCTCCTTCCCTTGCCATGTGTTTAAAACAAGCCCAGGTTCCTTCTTCAGAAAAAAACCCCTCTTTCCCTGCTTACACTTCCTGTCCTCCAGACTGCAGGTCCAGTCAGGCTTCTCCATCCTCCTGGACAGGAGGACAATCCAACCCCATCAGGTTTTATCCTCTTCCCATAAACTGGGATCCTCAATAGGGACAACTGCTTTATTGGGATGTCTTCCAGGGCAATGATTTAGCCTAATGCTGCTGAATGGCAATGAGTACAGCTTAATCAGGGGGTAATTAGCAGCAATTCTGCTTTATGGGGAGGCATTTGGCCAGCAAAAAGGGCTCAGGAGCTTTTCAACCAGTCGTCAAGTGAGGGATGCTCAGTCCCAGTTCAAATGGCAAAGGTAATAAAATGGCTGTGAAAAGGCAAAAATGAGCTGATTGCCATTCCAGTGAGGTTTTTTCAAGCTCCACTGACAGTCCCTCTAATTAAGGCTTTTAGACCCCATTAAGAGCAATCTATCATTGCTTTTGATCACACCAAAACCAGCAGAAAAACCTCCAAGGAAAGCAGTGACTTATTCATCCTGCCCAGTGTTCACCGTGGGGATGAGAAAACCCAGGCAGATGCAAACCAGAAGTTTTATTTACCCACTTGCCACTTCATTTGTCTGAATAATTTACAGGACTGTAACGTCTGCAGTGGCTGAATTAAACTCAGATTTAAACTCTGAATTAAACTCTTATTTGGGAATAAAAAATTGTACCGACCCACTACAGCTAAGAAAAGCAGCAAGAGGAAAAGAAACCAAAAAGCTGTAATTTCATGCTACATGGCTTCAAGGTGGCAATCCTCAAGTATTCCTGCTTCCCTCTGGAGGGAATGATCCTGCAAAGCAGTTCAGCAAACTGATCCAGGCTTAAATAAAACAAAGGAACATGAGGATGGGAAGTTGCTGCAGAGAAGGGGGTCCCAAGAGATGGCATGAATTGGCAAGCAAATAAGCAACCAAGCCAGGGAACTCCTTTTTGTGGGACAGTTCACGTGGTTCCTTCTGGAAATATTCAATTTGTTCTGCAATTAAACCCACAGGAATATGTGCCAGCCTTGGTGGGCCTGGGGGTGTTGTTTAGTGAGGGGCACAAGGACAGGAGCTGGGGTCAGGCTTTCCCCACAGCACTGCTCTCCTTTAACTGGTGAAAGAGGGCAAATCCCTGCATTTCTCAGCCCTCTCTCTCTCTCTCTTACCTTCCTTCCATGTTCAGGATGCACATCAGCTCATCCTCAAAGAAGTGACTGGGGCACCCCAGAGTCTCAATGTCACTGAATCCATCACAGGGGACCTGTGGGACCACACAGGGGGTTAAGCAGAGCACAACAGATTCCTCCCAGCAGGACAGAACTGCAGAAAAAAGTCTCAACCCCAATTTTGGTCTGTTTTTTTCAAATCCAGGCAAAACCTTAAAAATGTCCAGCTCACCAAATACTCACAGTCTGTACTCCATGGATTTATTACAAGGATCCACTGAGACCCCTGGTAACATCCTACAGCAATTTGAGCCAAATTCTACAGCATTTGGGGCTCCCAGGGCGGGTTAGGGACCAGCACAAGCACATCTCATCTCATGCAGTAATTTTAAGGTGGAATCAACTTTTGCCTGTGGTTGGTTGAACCTCAGTGCCTAAGATTAATCCTGGGGGAAGGAATGAAGAGGCAGGAGCCTTTATTTTTTGAATCAATCACTTATGCATCTATATTAAGAACAGCTATTTTCTTCCAGAATTCAGAATTATTTTTAAAGTTTCTGGTTGAACTATAAAAAAATTCGTTTCTCGGTATAAGACACAGGCTGAAAGTCTCTTCCTCTCAGTTCTAGGCAGGGAATCAAGCTGCAGTTTCTTGCCCCACAGGAGATGATTCTCATTATCAGGCCTTTGGGTATTGCTTAATGGTCTCTCAGAAGTCTTTGCATACGTGATTAAAAGAACAGCAATCCAGGAGCTGCTTTTCCCAGTTAATGCTCTGACAATTCTCCACGGACAGATGTGTGTCTGCTGCACCTACAGTGGGAGAGAACAGCCAAGAGACACCAAATACCCCACTGGCCCCACAGCCACCTTCTCCAGGAGAGACACTACCTGCCAACCCTTGCTGAAAGTCAGGGGAGAGAATTCCAACACGTCTCCTGTATCTGAGGGGAATTTTCTGCTGGACCACGATATTTTTGCACAGGAGATACAGAGGGGTGGCTGCTTAGTGGCTCTGGCGTGAACTTTTAAATTCAGCCACATTTCCAGGCAGCATTTATGCTTATTTCACAGAATTTCAGGCTGACCCAACTGTACAACTTGCCCAAAATCCACAGCCACCAACTAAGCAAACAGACAATGAAATACCTGCTGCTCCACAGTCTCCCCAAGACACCACATTTCCACCTTTTTCCCACTGAACACAAAAGCATCTCAGTGTCATGGCTGGGTGAAGAACCTCAATAACACCCTTTCCAATTCAGTGACCCTGTTGTGCCTTGCCCCTGCTTCCAAATGCCTTGTGACAGCTCCCAGAACACAGCCCTGCTCCAGGTCTGCAGTGAGGAATTCAGGGGCTGTGCTGTGTGTCAACAAACCACCCTGGCCTTCAGAAGGTCCCAGAGCTGGGTCTGAACACACAGACGTGAGCAGAGAGTTTTTAAAGCTGAAAATGCAATCAGAGAACGTGTGTTGGACCTTTGGATTTTGACCTCTCTCCCCTGTTGGCTGTGGATTAGCATTTGCACACAAAGTGAGGAAATACAACATTTCTGACTGCACAGTTAAGATGATGTGAAGAGAGAGACAAGATAAACTGAGAAAAAGTATGGATTAAAATCAAGGAAGTGCAATCTTTGAATAATCCTGAGCTGGAAGGGATCCACAAGGATCATCCAGTCCAACTCCTGGCCCTGCATAGATATCCCAAAAATCCCACCCTGTCCCTGAGAGCTTTGTCCAAACCCTCCTGGAGCTCTGGCAGCCTTGGGGCCGTGCCCACTGCCCTGGGGAGCCTGGTCAGTGCCTCTTTTCCTAATAATAATAATAACAATAATTTTTAGAAGGCAAAACCACCTGAGAAATAAATACCTTTTGAATGCCTTAAGAACTTTTTAAGAACACAACCTCCTGACACAAAAGCTCAGCCACTCTTGAGGAAACAGCCTCAAGCTGCACCAGGGGAGGTTTAGGTTGGGTATTAGGGAAAATTTCCTCACTGAAAGGGTTGCCAAGCACTGGAACAAGCTGCTCAGGGATGTGGTGGAACCACTGTCCTTGGAAGTGTTCACAAAATCTGCAGATGTGGCACCTGGGGACGTGGTTCAGTGGTGGACATGGCAGTGCTGGATTAGCAGTCAGACCTGATGATCTTAGAGGGCTTTTCCAACCTTAATGATTCCATTAAGGATTCTGATAATGATTCCACTGAACAAGTGGCCAGGCTGTTGCACAGACACACGGAGGACTCACGTGTTCTGAGAAGAACCTTTTGGAGAAGGAAGCCACAATCCTCTGGGCCTCCAGCCCCGCGTTGTGCCGCGCCTTGTACTCCTCCAGCCAGCTCACCCCGTCCGTGTGGCTGTAGTACTTCAGCAGGGACGGCCACCTACCCCAGGAGACACAAAGCAACAGGAGCATTAGGATTTCACAGCCCTGAGAGCCCCCAGAGCTGTCAAATGCTGCTTTATTGTAACCACCCAGCTTTAAAGGTAATTGTGTAAACCCGACCCAACATGGAAGCACAAACCCACCGACTGCAGCTTCGTGGTTATTTAAAAGTCAGATTTCCCAAAGCCTGCCAAGAGAAAACCTTCAGAGGCTCACACGCCAGGGTTCCAGCATCTAAATATCCTAAATGCTTTAGCTGGATAATTAAAAGAGTTCAGCACAAAGAAGTATCCCATGTCAGCCAACTTGGCACCAAACACTGTCCTGTGTTCCTGCTACCACCTCGGGGTCTAATTAAAAGGCTGCACAAAACAGAGCTCCCTCCACTGCCCTTGCTGGTGGCAACATCTACTGGAGGAAAACAGAACCCTGTAGTCCAACCCCGACAGCAGAATGCTTTCCCAGTTCATTTTTGGCACAATAAATAATTATTTTTAAAAAAACCTCACAGCTTTCTTGTAAAAAAACCCTCCCCAACCCACTTTACTGAGTCTAAAAGTCCAAAAACTAAGACACTTCATTAAGAGTTTCAAGGTTCAGCTCAAAATCTAACTCCAGGTCGTGTTTTGGGGGCTGTCAGCAGCACCTTTTCTAACAAAGTGGGTGTGCCATAAAATATGTGCCAGCACAGCAGTTCCCAAGGCTGCTGTGAAGACTCCAAGACCACTTGTGCGAGAAATACGAGGAAGAATCAGCACAGACGAAAATATTTTGGAAATAAAGCTGAGAGAAAGGTCTCTTGCAATTCACTGGGACTTTTATTTCATGTCTCGAAATTCTGTTAATTATTTCTGGTTTATATAAAACATTTTCCTTCAGTCACAGGGACTGCCTTGATTTTTTTTCAGGTTCTAGCTATCTATCTTTATTTATTTATTTATTTATTTATTTATTTTAATAAATAGAGCTGTTTAAATCACTATCACTAACCTGAGGTTAGAAAGAACCTGAGGTTCTTTCCAGATTACATATATATTTACTTGGATAAATAGAGAGAAGGCCAAATATTTAAATCACTACTCCTGTATAAAAATTATTACCAGTGACCAAAATGCACAGGTGGGTTTGACCACACATGGAAGATATTTCACTGCCAGTTAATAATTAAACTGTCCTGCAACTGCCTTTAAAAAATAAAGTCAAATAACCTGAAATTATATAACAACCCAAATCCCTGGCCTCTCATTTACTGCTGAAACGCAGCCACCCCACAATAACCATCACAATCCTTTATTTTGGGATGAGAAAGGGTAATTTCTTGGGTTGAAATGATATTGGGAATTTTAGGAAGATGAAGTGCAATTGCTCGTGCTGGAATCCGGCCAGGACAACAAGGTCAACGTGCAACCTCCTGCCAAAAGTCCCATTACCAAGGAGAGAGGAGGAGAGCAGAGTGTGCTAATCACCCACCACATCCCATTCCAGCTGCTGGATCCCAACCAGTGCTGAACTCCCAGAAAACACAGCCACTGAATCGGTGAAAGTCAATCCCAAGCCACGCTCTGGTGAGCTGGGGAAGCTGTAATTGTTCAATAGGCCTTTTTCACCCGTGAAAAGAGAATAATCCTCTCATTTGGGCCGTGCTACATTTCAGAAGCCAAGTGGCAATTAGAGAAAGCAATGTGCCTACTTTTCCCGTGCCAGAACAGACCAAAAAAAGCAGGTAACAGATGAGAAAGTTCTATCCTAGAGAGGCTGGAGGCCACAGCGATGAGTGGTGGTGCCTCCAGGACTGCTGAAAGCAGCACAGCGTCAGCAATGTCACCCCCCTGCTTCATTCCCAGCCAAAATGTGAACAGCTTCAGGGATTACAACACAGCTGTGCCCCCACCAGGCACCCTGGGAGTGCCCCGGATGCTCGGCAGCAGCAAAAGTCCACCCCAAGGATTTTGGTACCCGTGGAAACAGCTCTTCTCAAAGCACCACAAATAAACACCTTTCTGCTGTAAAGGATTAGTCCCGTGACGGGGCAGGTGTTGGAAGATGTTCTGGAAGGTGCTGTCGGGGTCAGGGAGGCCAAGTCACAACTCCAGAGCACGTGGATCTGATCTGTGTCACTGGCAGATCCCGGCTGGATCTGGGGAGTGCAGGATCCCGGGGGTGGAAGGGGCTGCAGGACTGATCTCTAGCGAAGAGCTGCCAGGACAGACCTCCTGCAAGCAGCAGGCACAGCCCGGTCCCACCCCGTGGGATGTCGGAGGGGAGGCAGCCTTGTAAAGCCCTTTTAGAAGTGCGGAAGGACAGCTGTGGCTGCCTCATCCCTGGAAGCATTCCAGGTGGGATAAACTTGGAGCAGCCTGGCCTAGCGGAAGGTGTCCCTGCCCGCGGCAGAGGGGGATGGAACTGGATGATCTTTACGGCCCCTTCCCACCCAAAGCGCTCCACGATTCCACCCCGAACGCCGCAGGGCTCGTCCGGCCCGCGAGGGGCCCCCCGCGCACCCGCTGGAGCCGGGAAGCGACACTGGGATGGGGAGCCGGGGCTGCACTTCCACCCCCCCGCCCCGATCACCGCCGGCCTTCCCAGGCCCGGGAGGCCGCGGGCACCACCCGCGGCTCCCCCGAGCCCCCGGCGGGTCCCCCCCTCTGCCCTGCCCTGCCCTGCCCTGCCCGGCGCAGCCCCGGGCGGGCCGGGCCGTGCCCGCCGTGCGCACCTGAGGCGGAAGCGCTCCCGCCACACCTTCCCGCGGGGCTGGCACGCCTCGCGCAGCCGGCGGCAGGTGCAGGACACGCGGCCGATGTCGGCGGCGCCCAGCACGTCGCAGCAGAGGATGAGCTCCAGCAGCTCGCCCGGCAGGTCCGTGAGGCCCGTCCCGCCGCCGCCGGGCCCCGCCGGGCCCGCGCCCTGCGCCGCCGCCATCTTGGCTGTTTACCTGCGGTCACTGGGGCCGCGCGGCGCTTCCGGGGAGGGGCGGCCCGGGCTGCGGCCACACGGGGCGGGGAGAGCGGGGAGAGAGCGGGGAGAGCGGGGAGAGAGCGGGGAGAGAGCGGGGAGAGAGCGGGGAGAGAGCGGGGAGAGAGCGGGGAGAGAGCGGGGAGAGAGCGGGGAGAGAGCGGGCAGGGGGCGAGGGACGGGGACAGGGGGGAAAGCGGGGAGAGTCTGACAGGGACAGCGTGAGGGGAGAGAGCGGGCAGGGAGCGAGTGACGGGGACGGGGTGAGGGAGCGGGGAGAGTCTCTGACAATGACGGCGTGAGGGGAGAGAGCGGGGAGAGTCTCTGACACTGACGGCGTGAGGGGAGAGAGCGGGGAGGGAGCGAGTGACGGGGACGGGGTGAGGGAGCGGGGAGAGTCTCTGACAGGGACGGGGTGAGGGGAGAGAGCGAGTAACAGGGACGGCGTGAGGGATGAGATGAGGGGAGGGAGCCTCTGACAGGGACAGGGACAGGGGAGAGAGCGGAGAGGGAGCGAGTGACAGGGAGAGGGGAGAGAGCCTCTGACAGGGACGGGGACACGGGAGAGAGCGAGTGACAGGGACGGGGTGAGGGGAGAGAGCGTCTGACAGGGACGGGAACTCGGGGGGGTGTGTAAATATTAATAGAGACCTCATCGATGTGTATAAATGTCTAATAGAGACCTCATCGATGTGTATAAATGTCTAATAGAGACCTCATAAGTGTGTGTGTGTGTGTGAATGTCTGAAGGGGGACCTCGTCAAGGTGTGTGGGCGTCTAATAGAGACCTCGTCGGTGTGTGTAAATGTCTAAAGGGGGACCTCAACACTGTGTGTAAATGTATAAATAGAGACCTCATCAATGTCTGTGAATGTCTAAAAGGAGACCTCATCAATGTGTATCGATATCTAAAGGGGGACCTCAACAATGGGCGTAAATGTCTGAAGGGGGACCTCGTCAGTGGGTGTAAATATCTAAAGTGGGTGTCCAGAGGGGATGTCGTCAATGTATAGAAATATCAAAAGGGGGACGTCATCCATGTGTATAAATATTTAAAGGGGAACCTTGTCAATGTGTGTAAATATCTGAATAGAGACCTCATCAATGTGTATCAATATCTAAAGGGGGCTTCCAAGAGGGGACCTTATCAATGTGTATAAACATCAAAAGGGAGGTGCCAAAACGGGACCTCATTGATGTGAATCAATATCTAAAGAGGGGACCTTATCAATGTGTATAAATATTGAAAGAGGGACCTCGTTAAGGGGAGGTGCCTCATCAATGTGTATCGATATCTAAAGGGGAGTCCCAAGACAGGATCTCATCAATGTGTATCCTATAATTCTGTAAGAAGATTGATCCAGGCTCTGCTCCATTGTGCCAACCACGAGGACAAGAAGCAGTGGGCAGAAACTGCTGCCCAGGAAGTTCTACCTGAACATGGGGACAACTTATTCCCTGTGCAGTGACCACACACTGGAACAGGTTGCCCAGAGAGGGTGTGGAGTCTCCCTCACTGGAGATATTCCAGTCTGGACACAGTCCTGTACAATGTGCTCTGGGATGACCCTGCTTGAGCAGGGAGGTTGGACCAGATGACCCACTGTGGTCCCTTCCAGCCTGGACCAGCCTGGGGTCCTGACAAGTGCCACAGACACTCAGGGGGGGACAGAGAGGAGGCCTTGGCTGAGGGCATTCTGCTGCCCTGTGTGTGGTGGCACGTGAGGTCACACCATGTGTGCACTGACCCCTGAGATATCGTCACCTCCACGTCTGCACTGACCCCTGAGATATTGTAACCTCCATGTCTGCAATGACACCTGAGATATTGTAACCTCCATGTGTGCACTGACCCCTGAGATATCGTCACCTCCACGTCTGCACTGACCCCTGAGATATCGTCACCTCCACGTCTGCACTGACCCCTGAGATATCGTCACCTCCACGTCTGCAATGACCCCTGAGATATCGTCACCTCCACGTCTGCAATGACACCTGAGATATTGTCACCTCCATGTCTGCAATGACACCTGAGATATTGTCACCTCCATGTCTGCAGTGACACCTGAGGTGATGCTGCCACCATATCTGCACTGATAGCTGAGGTCAGACCACCTCCGTGTCTGCACTGCCCCCTGAGGTGATGCCACTTCAGTATCTGCAGCAGTACCTGAGGTAATGTCATCTCAAGTGTCTGCACTAACACTTCAGGTAATGCCACCTCTGTGTCTCCACTGACACCTGAGGTGACACCACCTGAGTGTCTGCACTGACCCCTGAGGTGACACAGGGAAGGATTCCTTCCCAATATCCCATCTAACCCTGCCCTCTGGCAGTGGGAAGCCGTTCCCCCTTGCCCTATTACCGTCTGCCCATGTAAAAAATCGCTCTCCCTATTTTTTATAAGCCCCCTTCCAGCACTGGAAGGTTCCCCCTTGGAAGTGCACACTGCCTTCCCATGGGAAAAGCCATGTCCATACTTCCTCATTCACATCCTGCCATTCCCAGGTCTCTCCAGTGCTGCCTGGAGCGCTGCTGCATTCCAGAGGCTCCAGCACCAAAACTGCTCTGGATTGCACACAAAGAGCCCTCCGTGCTTGCCTGTGACATTTTCCCCGAGGACATGGTCTAAATGATGTGAAACATGGAGTGCTGTGACTCAAGCAGCCTTCCAAGGAGGTGTTTGTGTCTGGCAGGTAAGCAGGTATCGCTGATTGACGCCACCGAGCTATTTATAGTGCTCTGGCATTACAGGTGGCAGAGCAGAGCAAGGCCAAGGGATCAGCAGAGGCCTTTCCGTGCTAAAAACCCAGAGATAAGAGAAGAACGAGGTCTGTTAGGTTTTAGTTCACTTTTTTATTTGGACTGTAATGCAAACAGGCATAAGTATTCCATAAAATCAGAAGATTGGAACTATACAGAAAGAGGTGCATGCTTCAGAACAATGTGGATATCTTGCAAACAGAGGCAGAGTCAGTCCGAGAGAGGGGCTGGAGTACATTGGACGAATGGCAGAGATTTTAGCAGCATTGAGAGCTCAGAGGTAGGGGAAGACCACGTTTCTGACCACGCTTAAAGCACTGCTATGACCAAACACAAGGCGGCTCAGCCCGCTCCCACCGCCCCCACCCCCTCGCTCCTCGGGGGAAACCCACCTTGGCACCACACAAAAAGCTGCAGAATAAGCTGCCCCCTCCCCTCCCCACGTAACCTGTCGTATGGGATGCAAAGTGAGAGGAAAGACGACGTGCCAGTCTTAAATCGTGGCATCGTTCCATAAACCGAACGAAGGCACAGTGACATGAGGAGGTGCTGAGGGGAGGGAGGAGGGAGCGGGAGGACCAGAGAGCAGCCAGGGGTTGCAGTCTCATCCAGCCCAGCAGAATTTACCCATATCTGAGGAGTTTAGAAAACCTCTGCAACAGAAATTTTGGAAGTCGCCTGCCCCGAAGCCGCCACCCTTCCCAGAGCAGTCCCCGTCCTCGTCGTGGCACCGCCGCTCTTCGGGAGAAGGCCACCAGGAAATCAAAGGATCCAAACCAACCTTTGAGTCTTAGGCCTTTCAAAGGTGCCTAAGGGAGCCAAGGGAATAAACCCCCCGCTCCTATTACAGAAATTAATTGGCACTGAACATCGAATTCCCTGGGCAGCTGGCAGAACTCATGTTTCTAACTACATGCAATCTAAAAAGCAATGAGTCCTGGCTGAAAGTCATCTCACTGCTCACTCTCACTGCCTGGGGAATTGTGTGCACTCTGGAAAAGCTGCAGACCACTCACAAGCTCCTTACAGCACACAGAGCCCAGGGTTTTTAAAGGCATCTCAAGGCAGCAGAGCATGGGGATTCAACCTTGGGAATTGTGGGGATTTGCCTATTTTGCAGAACTCTAGCAAAGCAGGGATTTTGCATTGAATCTCACTGGCTTCAAAGCCATCGTTTCAACGCTGGAGATTCTGAAACACCGTCTTCTATTTCTGTTTCTCGGCTGCTGTAAAGTGTATTTTGTTCAGACATGATTCCATGCCACGATCACACAGAGAGGAAAATAAAAAAGCAGGCTCAGAAGCAAGTAGCATTAACGTCTCAGAAGATTAAGGCCGTTTTGTTGCCCTTGGAAAATTCTGAAATCTCCCTTAGCAATTAGTGTAGGAGCAAAACATTTGATTTAATCCGAAACAAGCTGATAGACTGTCTGCTTGCTTTCTGCTTGCTTCCCCCACCCAGAACCAACACGTGAAAACAAAGCAACAAGCTCTTTCAGATCAACTGTTTCGGCGTTCAGTCTTTCAGTTTTCGAAGTATTAGGGATGCCCCTGGAAGAAAAATATTTTGCCCAGTGTTTTTCCCTCGCGGGTTTCTGCACCAGCCCTGCAGAGACCTGTGCACAGGAGCTGAGCCACAGCCCAGCAGCGTGTTCCTGCTTTTCCACAGCCCTGCTAAACCAGGGATTCTCAGGGCAAGGCTCACAGGTCTGACTTTCTCACTTCGAGGTGCTTCCTCCCTGCTCCCTCCCCAAAATCTGGCCAGGTAGGACGTGAATAAGGCAGGAGAGCAGCAGTGAGACTCTCTCACTGCTAAACAAGCTGCCACTGCTCAGCCATGAACTCACAATCTGTTTGGGTTTGTTGTTTTTTTTTTTTCCCCTGTGATTCAGTGGCTCAAAATTCCATCACAGCCAAACATCTGTAGGGGTGGAGGCCAAGAGTTTCCACTCTACTTCATTCTGGGCACAGCAGGGAAAAGGTGGATCTCATCACAATGCCTGAATATTTCAGGAGTTACCTGTGCTAAATTCAAGCCGGTTTTGACCCCTCCTAAGCTCTGTTTTACTTCTGGAACCGAGTGCTTTAAAGCAGCCCCCTCTTCAGCCTTCCCCCACTCCCCTGATTCCCTATAAGACAGGCAGGGCCATATGGAAGAAGCTGGAGCTCAGATCTCCCTCGGAGGGTAGATTTCGGATGGATTGCCGGAGCCATGCATTGCAGGCACGTGCAAGTGCAGATTGACACAGCAAAAATATTGCCATCATAAAACTGCTGCTGCTGCTGCTGTGCAAGCCTGACCCTGCAAGCTGCCCAAATCCCCAGGGCCACTGAAGCCAGTGGGTGTGGAAGGCATTTTGGACCTGGGAGGACGTGGATCCTACACTGATTTTGTCCAAGTTTCAGGAATACGTTTTTTAAGAGCACTGGCCCAATTTTGCTCTTCCTGTTACAGCAGAAGAAATTGTTATAACAAAGAGAGTTACAGTGAAGTTGAATGGTCCTGAAAATGTGCCTCCATCTGTTCTGTAAAGGGACTGTGCTCCCCTCTGGAACTATCAACGCAATTGCAAAGTTATCTGAAGCAATTCTGAAGCTGGGAACTGGTCCCCGGTGAAAGAAGGAACAAAATTTAATTTTGAGCATAAAATTATCCTTCCAAAAAACGGTGGGAGCCCCCGGAGGGCGATGTAGTGGCTTCAGTGGTCATATGTCAGGCGGCAGCAGCTTTGGCTTGGGCTTGGTGCAAGTCCACGAAGCTTCAAACACAGACACACCCTCTCCCCCACCACCAGCTTGACCAAACCGGGGTCAAGGTGTTCACAGCCCCGTGGTGCTCACAGGTGGTGCTCAGTCTGCACCCACACCTCCCCAGCCCTGCGAGAGGAGCTGCAGAGAGCAGCTGAGCAGGGCTGCAGGTTTGCTCCCTGTGATCCCAGCGGGAATTTGCCCACCGGGAATTTCCCTTGTCAAACGAAGTCGGAGGGCGGGAGCAGGAGGGCGGCCCCGCAGGAACAGGCTCTTCCCAGCACAAGGCACTGTAAGTCCGTGTCCGTTCCCAGGAGCTGCCCTCGCCCAGCAGCTGGCTGCACCTTTTGGCTGGGCAGGCAGGGCTGAGGAGGAGAAGGGCGGGATCTCCAGAGGGAAGTGGCAGAGGGAGCCTGGTTGCAGCCGGGATGGGGTGGGAGGCGTCGCACGCTGACAGCAAAGGGACCGCGGGAGCAGTGACAGGCTGGACACGGGCTCGTGCAGCCCCTGGCTCTTCCCATCTCCTCCCCTGCAGCAGCTGTGCTCCTCCTCACTCAGGACACAACGGGAGGGTCGCTGGTCGTGCACAGACACGGTGACTCGGGGTGTGGACAGTGCCCTGCTCACCCCCGGGGACACAGAGGCGCGGGAGGGGACAGGGAGCGAGGACAGCCCAAAGTCAGAGCCATTCCTCTGGCCAGTGTGACGGGCTCGGTTCCTCACGTGTGACGAGCTCAGGCCTTCACAGCCACAGCTGTGGAGGTGACATCTCTGTGAGGCCACTCCTGATGGCAGACATCTCATTATTTTCCTGCTGTCTCTCATAAACAGAAGAACAACAAACTCCCAGGCCGTCCTTCTGGGCAGATGAAACATTTGAATTTCATCAACAGCACAGGCACCAGATACCCTTGCGCTGAAGGAGCAACTGATTTTTGCCTGCTAGTGGACACAGCAGGCTGGGAAAACACAGAACCTTTTCCCAGGAGTTTTCAAGTCCATATAACACCTTTCTGTGGACGATTGAAAGACCCATGAATTAAAATCTTTGCAGAAAAAAACCACTTCATAGTGTCTTGCAAATCAAATCTCCTGTTTAGAGAAGAGTCTCTTCAGTACCTGGGGAGTGAAAAGGAGCAGAGCTGCTCCAATGGGGGGGAGGGTGGTGGTGGATATCCACCAGGAGAGGGATTGGGACACTGGGTCAGGCTGGGTGTCCATCAGGTGCCCTTGCCACTGGAGCCCTGGGGGGCTGTGAAGGAGCTTGGATGGGCAGCAGGCACCTGGAGGTGACAGATTTGTGAGCTGAGCGCCCAAGGGGCACAGGCCCTCCACGTGTGACACCCCTGAGCAGCTCATCTGTGGCAGACCCCACCTCACCCTCTGCATTTATTCATGCCAGAGACATTGTGGCTACACCCACACGTCAGAAATGTCACATGGAGATGAGCAGAGTCTAGACAACTGGTGGAAGAGCCACATTTATGGAATAATAAAGCAGAGCCACAAGTTTCTTTCCCCCTGTGCTGTGGGAGAAAATGAAGCTCGAGGGGAGTGCGAAGCCCCTGCAGGCAAAGGGGATGGAGGAGAGAAATTCAGACGTCTGAGACTGACTCGACAGAAAACAGGGAATCAAAATTCCCAGTGTGGCTTGTGAGGACTGAATGGTCCTATTCAGTGGGAGCAGAGAGGAGCCCTGGGGGACATAAACTCCATGGGCCTTCATGGCAGGGATGGTGTTTGTCCTCCAGGGCCAGGCAGGGAGCATGGCCTTAAAATATGTTTATTAATTCCCTTCCAAAGGGCTCTGAAGGACTCACAGATCCAACGCCTGTTGAACGTGGGAAGGTTTTGCCATCTGCCTGGCACAGACCCCTTTGGAGACCCCACAGAAGGCAAGGCAAGGCACACAGTTCCCTGCTGTTTGCACTGGCAGCTCAGGTGGGAAGGGGGTGATGGAGGTGGCAAGTTTTGGGGTGCAGGAAAAGCAAGCCTGTTCAGCTCAGACACAGCACCCAGCAGCGATACGATTTCCAGGGGGGAGATGTTACAGCCATGCAGGCAGAAGGCAGGACAGGAGGAAACTACTTGCCAGCAACACAGGGAGAGCTGGAAAGAGGATGAAGACGAGGGAATTCCTTTGGGCACTCCCTCCTCCTCAGGCTGTAATGCTCCTTCTACCCAAGGAGGCCCAGAGCACAAAGCCCAGAGCCAGAATCAAATTTCCCCAAAGAAGACGATGAGTTTGATTTTATTCCTTTAGCTGCAGCCATAGGGTCGGGGGGCAGGACCAGGCTCTGGGGCCTGGGAGCTGTCCCCACAAACAGTTCCTCTGCCCAAACTCCCCCGTCCCAGCAGCAGAGGGACCCAGCAAAGGGATCCCCATCCCACTGCCCGCCCTGGCTTTAGGGCACAACCCAGAGATGCACCGTGGGCTGCCCTTTGCCCTGCCCTGCCCTGCCCTCACCCCCAGGTCACCAAGTGCCCGGGGGGGCTGACACAAAGCTGGCTGTGCCCCTGGCTCCCTGCCCTGCTGCCAGCCCTGCCAGCCCGGCGAGCTCGGCTCTGGCCACACTGTGGCAGCATTCCTTCGCGTTTCGTACTGGGACCAGCAAAAACGAGGCCTGGATCTCAAATCCTCCCGGTGCCTGGAGGCTTTTCGCTCCCGGATTTTGGGCTGGAGTTCCTTCAAGCATTCAGGGAGTCGAAGTTGCAGAAGATGGTCACGGCACGTGGAGATGCAGCCAGGCAAGAGGAAGGAGAGGGCAGGAGGTCTTGGATGAGGGTGGGAATAACCGCACAGCCCGAGGCTGGGGAGCCGGCACGGCTTGTTCCGTGGGCTGGGAGAGCAGCAAACCTCCTGCAGCTGTTTTTTGTTCTGACTTTGGCTTAGGGCAGACAATCTCAGCCCCCTGAAAGCGAGCTCACCAGTGCAGCTCCCGGACAAAGCCTCTGCCGTGGCCGGTTGCGATGCTTCGCTCCGTGCAAGCCTCAGTGCACAGCTCAGCAGAGCAGGGGCAGGGGGAAAGCACCAGCACCTGCCACCTCCAAATGCCAACCTCCTCTCCCTACCTCCAGCCAGAGCTGCAGCCACGTCCTGCTGTCCTTGTCCTGGCAATGAGGGAGGATGAACCTTCTTCAGGGCGCGGAAGAGAGGAGGAGGAAGGACACCCAAGGTCGCACGTGCTCTACCTCGCAGGCAGCTCTGCCCTGTTAAAGGGACTGATACCTCTCCGTGTTAACAGCTTGCTTTTGGGGCCAGGTTTTTGCAGCAGGGCTGAGGTGTGAGGGTATCAGAGCCCAGAATCACACAGCACCTTTGCAGCTGACCTCACCTCCCTTCTCACAGGAGATGTCCTGGTAGAGACAGCTCGTGCTCCCGCCGAGGGGGCTGGTTCACCACAGGGATGCCACACGGATTTCTCTTGGCAGGAGGTCGCTCCACGCTGGCGTTTTCTGCTCCCAAAGCTGTGGAAGTGGCTGGGGTCTGCTGTGCCAGAACTGCCCATGGCACTGTGCTAAGGTGGAGCTGATGCTCTCTGGGGTTTCAAGACTCCTCCGTTGGCACATCCTCACCAAGGACCTGGAGCCTCCACAACCCTCCATGTGCTGCCTTCCCAATAAGCTTTGTAACAAGAGGTGCCTCTTGCAGCTGGAGTTGGAGACGCTTCTCTCCCATCCTCATGGCTTTCCAGGCTCACCTGGGAGAGGGTTCACAGCATAAAAGCTCTGGAATGCAGCCCAGTCTCAATCTCTCCCACCAGCATCATGGCTGCAGATCCCATATCTCCTGGGAAACCCTCTGGAGAACAGCCTGGGCCAGCAGCAGTCACTGCCACGAGCTTTTCCTCAGCATGCACATCAGCCTGCGTGTTCTGTGCTTGCTCCTCTGGGGGAGGACTTTCATGCCAGCAAAAGTGGGGACTGAGCAGAGGGAGAGGCTCACAGGGAGCAGGGAGCAGAGAAAGGGGCAAACACAGCACAGAGCCCATTTAGGAGAAATCATGACACATAAATCCTGACACAAACAGACACATCTGTACCCAGGCTGCTTGGGGGGGGAACAACATTCACAGGCACGAGGGCACTGCACATCATCTGCCCCCAGCCTCGGGCATATGTACAAGTCCAAAGGAAAGCCATGAAAACACGAGGATTCAGCCAAGCCCCGAGCTGGGGAAAGGGGGATCCTGGGGGGAACGACCCCCTGCTCTAGTCAAGCAACAGGACCGAGCCATTGCCCACCCCCTGCCACCTCTGCTCTCCCCCAAAACACCAAAAACGAGGGTGATCACGAAGGTGGTGATTTCATGCAGCTGCAAAATGCCCTCGTGAGGAGGAGGGGAAATGTGGAGATCTGTAAAGAGCCACTGCGGGTTATAAAGCCACCGTACTTCAGTGGGGAAATCCGGGGAAGGGAAAGGGGGATGGGGGGGGAAGAAATGGCCACAGGACAAGAGCAAGAGAAAGAGGAAGAAAAGGAAATAAAAATCATCATCATCATCATCAGGACACAACAACAGGACGAGAGACAGAGCGCTTTCCATGGGCAGTTCCCCGTGGAAAAGGAGCCACCGTGTCCGTGAAATACAAAACCCAGTGCCCTCCAGCTGGAGGGGGCAGCAGGTGCTGGGACTGGTTTGGCATCCCCTTGGGGCGAAGGGTCCGGTTAGGAGCAGAAAACCCTGCAAGGGAAAGGGGAGAAAGGCCAGCCTTAGGGGGAGCAGTGAGGAGCACGGGATCATCCCGACCTGGATGTGCCACAGGCAGGGGTTTACAGAGCCCTTTGCAGCTGGGTGAGGAAGGGAACCTTTATCCCTCTCTCAGGTGCTCTGTGTACAGTGCAGACCCCAAAGCATGTGATGCCTTGGGAGAAAAATTCCCACCAAACCTCAGGGATGTTGGGAAACCCAGAGCCAAGCTCTGGGTCAGGCTACTGAGGGCCAGCACAAGGAGCAAGATCCACCCAGCTGCCCATCCTTTATCCTAAATAATCCTTCTGCTCAGCCAGGGAAAATCCCACCACGACAGAGCTGAGCAAATGGCAGGACATGGTAGAGCAGAAACAAACACAGCAAAATGTCAAGACTTTTTACTTCTTCTGGTTGTTTTTACAATAGCAGGAAGAAAAAATCCCTAGATCTTTCCTAACCGGGCATGGAGCATCCTGGAGACCTCTCCCAGCTGCTGCATGGACACCTGGAGCCAGCCAGGTGCCCCCCTGGAGCTGGGGGGAGTCACCCCTTCCCACGGCTCTTTCCAGCCTGGAGGAAGGCAGCTGGCAGGGCTGTTTTCCTTGGAAATTCCCTTTGGATAGGATGGTGTCTGAGCACTCAGTGCAGTAACCCAGGAAGCCGGGGGGGGGGGATTTGTCCTAGTGAGGTGACACCTATTTCAGAGACCCTATTTCAGAGACACTATTTCAGAGACACCTATTTCAGGTGCCTCCTATTTCAGAGCGCCAAAATCCATGCCTTTCTCAGGACCAGGGAGGTTGAGGAAGTTAAATCTTCCTTCCCCATCCCTTCCCAGTCCTGTAGCCCACGCACTTGGGAGGCCACTGCAGGGGTTAAAACAAACATGTCAACTCACTCATCCGTGTCTTTTTTGCTCTCCTCGATGAAGGCGATGGACTCGGATCTAAGGCGGTTCGTCACTTCGTACGTACGCAGGGTGACTCCAAAAATATCCTCGTGGTACCGGCTGTCATCCTGAGGGACAGGGTGGCAGAGGGGAAGAAGGAGCATTTGCAAACAGTTGGTGTTGTTGCAGGCTCTGGTGTGGCGGGGAGGTGCCACACACACGGCGAAGGGCCTGGGGTCTGTCACGGGAGGGGGTGGGATGGCAGGGCAGAGGGGCAGGAGTGAGCAGGGAGGGGAAGTGACCTTGCCAAGGTCACAGTGTGGGGCAGCCCAGGAGCTGCTCCCTGTGTTAGATCTCCTCAGCTGCTGGCAGCCCAGGGACTGCCTGGCATCAGGGGGACAAGCAGCCAAAAGCCAGCCCATGTACAACCAACTCTGGGCTCCCTCAGCTCCTGGGTGGAGTGTGGGGACGTGGTTCAGAAGGGGTCATCCCACAGGAATCAGGCTGGATTATCTTCCTGAGCATCCATCCCTGGGCCTGTGTCCCAAACTGAGCTCGTCTGGGCTCCAGCTGCAACTTCTGGGCAACGTGTTTGCCCAGGGACATCACCCTGCCAGCCACAGAGATGGGGAGATTTGGACAGGGGGCCCCACAAACTGCCCTGCTGGATGGGTGGGACGGAGGGACTTAGTACAGTGGTCTGTGATAGAGGGACTTAAAAGCAATCCTTGTTTGAAGGAGGGACTGATCAAGGTGAACAATCCCTGCCTGGGCTACCAAGGGTGCCCAGCAGGTTCTGTCCCAGTGCCCAGCACAGCAGCAGCTCATCCCAGGAGCCCAGCGTGGGCTGAGGGGGCTGCAGGGCTCCTGCAGAGCAACGAGACTTCCCCTGTGCACCCGAACTTCTGGGAGATCACCCTCCTGACCTCTCCCAGCCCTCGGCAGCGGGGGCAGGACCACAACCCCCCTTCCCAGTGCCCGTCACCTCGCGCTGCCCGCGCGGCAGGAGCAGGCAGGAGCGGGCAGCAGCTGCACTGCCCGTGGCAGGGGCCATGTGGGGTCTCAGGGGGCACACACCGCTCACCCTCAGCTTGCTGATGAAGGCGCCCGCCTCCTCCACCGACAGCTGGCCCTGCTGCCTCACGATGCGCTGGACGGTCTTGAGGACGTCCCCGGCCATGGTGACATCCCCGCAGACGTAGATGTGGCCTCCCTGCTCCTTCAGCGCTCTGAACACCGTCTGGGCCAGCTGCTCCTGCAACACGTCCTGCACGTATTTCTGAGGGAGGAGGAGGAGGAGGGAGATGGGATTGACTCCAGTTTCTCAGCCCTACCCACCCGCCGGCTCTGTGTGCACCAGCCGCCCTTGAGGCAGCAGTGCAAGGTGACACCTCTTTGGGGAAACGAGCCCGAGCCTCGCAGCACCCACAGGGACAGAAAAGAGATGGGGAAGGCGGCAGAGCATCGTCCTGCCCTTGCACGTTCACACCTTCACCATGTCTTTCGTGGCCAGGCCTGCTCAGGTGCCTGTGGGAATTCGGAGCAGGCTTTGCGCTGGCTCTGGTGACATCCCTCCTCGCCCACCTGCTTGAGAAGATGGCCCTTTCCCCTCCCTCGTCTGCTCCCACCCAGTGAGGATGGCTGCAGCCCCCCAGGGCAAAGCATGAGCAGTGTGGGCACACACTGGGGTGGTGCAGGGATGGGGACGTGCCCTGGGAATGGGGCTGCACTGGGAAGGGATGATCCTGCACACTCATGGCATGAGCTACCGGGGCCGTGCCAAGGGACGGGCACCTGCACCATGTGCTGGCTGGCCAGGGCCACCCAGGGCTGCCCGGCAGCACCGCAGCAGTGCCCACCACACACCTTTGGTTTGTCTGGCTCCCGGGAGTAGGCTGTGTACAGCTCTCTGAAGACACCTTGGGCTTTGGCAAAGAGCGTCTCCTCCTTGTAGATGTGGTCGATCCTGGACTGCCGGCAGCCAAACACCAGGACCATGGGACAAGGCTTCAGCCCTGGGGAGGATTGGAAGCAGGTAACCCAGGGATCACCGATCCCCAGGTTCTGGAAGCCACCTCCCTCCAGACCTGCCAGCAGATCCGCTGGGACATCCCAGGCAGGAGACTGGACCCCTCCATCCCTCTGCCACCAGCCCAGGGTTCCCAAGCAGTGCCTGAGATGAGGTTCAGGAGGGACAAGCGTTGACCCACCTTTGTGCTGGATCTCAAAAAGCCGCTGCTGCCAGAAGCTGCGGAAAGGGGCGATGCCGGTGCCGGGGCCGATGAGGATGCAGGGCACCTGGGGGTCCTGGGGCAGGTGGAACCCGGGGGCACTGCACACACCAAAGACACCGGTTAAACCCAAGCTCCCTCCCTCATCTCTGCCCACAGCCAGCTGAGACAGCACCTGGGCAGGGAGGGGTAGAAAACCAGGTGAAATCCCAGAGAGCAACATTTAGCGCAGAACTGCACCCGAGGGCTTTTGCTCACAAATCCAGCCTTGTTTTCTCCCACCATGAGAAGAACTGAGGGCAGACATCCCATCCTGCAAGGGGGCTCACCCAATCTTTCCCACCCCTTGTGGAACACTTACCCCCTTACAAAGCAGGGCACCACTTCATCGGGCTGTATCCGATTGAGCCAAGAGGAGCAGACTCCGTGGTGGATTGGCCCTTCTCCATCTGGGAGGGGAGGGAAGGAGGTCTGTACCTGATGCACCAGCCAACAACTCCAGTTGTCCTCTTTTCTAAAACCCTCCCTGCTACATCCCACATGAGCACCTCACTGAGACAGTCAGTGTCTCTGCACCCATTCCCCTTGTAGAACTTGGTAGAACTGGCACTCAGATCCCTCCGTGGAGCTGCCCAAGTTCACCCAGAACCTGGGAGAGTTGGGCCTCCACAATATTTAGGAAGAACCCGACTCTTCTTTGGTCCTTTTTGGCAGGAGCAGCATTGTGCTGTGGTGCTCCCAGGCACAAGCCCTCCGTGGCAGCCCCAGACGGATGTCCCCGTGTCCCACCTGCTGTCTTCTCTGTGTCCCACTGGCTGCAGGAGCACCAGGGCCCTGCCCATCTACACCATCACCAGGGCTGCTTGGGCAGGTGCAGAAATTTTCCTAGGGGCAATGTGGACTTTGGGGTGGGCAAACAGGGCCCTACACAGAGCTTGGATTATGCACCTCACCCAGACACGGCACCTCTGGAATAAGCTGCCGTTTTATGGACGGTTGTTCTCCATAACATGGCACAGCCATGCCATGGGTTGAGGGAATCTGGTCACTCCAACAGGTAGAAAAGCTTTAAATACCATCTCTCTGCCAAAGGTTTTGTGCTGTTGCCCATGTGTCCAGCTCTGGGCCCTCAGCTCAGGAAGGACATGGAGGGGCTGGAGCAGGTCCAGAGAAGAGCAACAAGGCTGGGGAAGGGACTGGAGCACAAGTGCTGTGAGGAGAGGCTGAGGGGGCTGGGGCTGTTCAGCCTGGAGAAGAGGAGGTTCAGGGGAGACCTCCTCACTCTCTGCAACTCCCTGACAGGAGGGGGGAGCCAGGGGGGGGTTGGTCTCTTCTCCCAGGCAACCATCAGCAAGACAAGAGGGCTGGGTCTTCAGCTGTGCCAGGGGAGGTTTAGGTTGGATATTAGGAAGAAAGTTTTTACAGAAAGGGTAATCAGGCATTGGAATGGGCTGCCCAGGGAGGGGATGGATTCTCTGTCCCTGGAGGTTTTTAAGGTAAGACTGGATGTGGCATCAGTGCCATGGGCTGGGAACCACGGCGGGGTTGGATCAAGGGTTGGACTGGATGATCTCGGAGGCCCCTTCCAACCCAGCTGATTCTATGATTCTATGATTCTATGATTCTATGATTCTATGATTCCATGTGCTGCTGCTCTGCCCCTGCTCCCCCCAGCCCGGTACCTCTGGTGCGGTAGGAGACCACGGCCACGGTGAGATGGACCTCGCCCGGGTACAGCTCTGGGGAGGAGCTGATGGAGTAGTAGCGTGGCTGGAGGAGGGGGAGCTGTGTGAGCAGCAGCGTGGAGGGCATCTGCACCGAGGGGAACTCCTCCAGCACCTCCACGATGGTGGGGTTCTTGGACCACTTCCACTCCTCGTACTCCTGCAGGCCCTGGAGAGAGGGAGGAGAGAGCTGCAGCATCCACCTCTTCCAAGCCAGGTGCCTCCACTGATATCCCACCAGGTCCCTAACAAATGTGGGTGGCAGTGAAGGCAGGGCAGGAGGAGCCCTGCTGCCATGGGTGGAGACTCAGCCTCACCAAACAGTGTGGGATGAAAACGCCCTGGGGTTGTGATTGTCCCTCAGGGCCTTGGAGAACATGGGGCTTGGGGTCCTTACCTTGCTGAGGACCTGCAGACGTTTCTTCTCCGTCTCACTGGTGGCCAACAAAGCAAACTGCTGCAGCAGCAGGGGCGTGGGAGGGGTGGTGATGTCCAAATAGTACTTAAAAGCCTGGAAGATGGTGCACGGTGGGACACGGTTCTCGTCTGTCCAGTTGCTGATGACACCTGCCAGGAGGGAATGCAGCACAAGCACGGGATCAGCACAAGAGCCAAGGTGGGCAAATCTCTGCTTTCACCCCCCATGTCAGCTCTGAGACAGTGGATTACTGTGTTCCAGCTCTGGTTACACTGTGCATGGCTGTGTCAGACTTATCCCTGAAATACAGGGTTGGGATGGTCCATCAACACCCCCTAACTCTTCTTTCCAGTCCTAGACGCTGCTCTTTCTATGAAAATATAAACACCTTTAATTTTCCCAAGGAATAAGGAAATATCTTCCCCAGGGCCCTGCTCACCCTTCAAACCCTTTCTCTACATCCCGAGTGCAGAGGAGCCACAGCTCTGGGCAGAGGAAGGTTGAAGGAGGTGCTCCCAGTCCAGGAAAACACAACAGCGAGACGGGAAATGATTTCTCCTGGGGGCCACCCAGCACCCTGAGGAGCTGCTGCAGGAGCTGGGCGAGGAGGAGAGAGGCCCCCCGTGCAGGAGGTGGCCCTGGTTACCTAGAGCCGTGCTCCTCTCCTCCAGCAGCTCCACCTTCACCAGCTGGTTGGCCGGAGGGGCATCTTCAAGCCTGTCGATCAGGGCGTTGACCAAGTCCTCGTGGTTCCCTGGAAACACCCCCAGGTGGTCCCCGGGCAGGTACTGCAGCCCCTGGTGCCCCTCGGTGTGCAGGCGCAGGAAGATAGTCAGGCGGCTGCAGGGAAAGGAGGGAAAGGAGGGAAAGCAGGACGTGTTTTTGGGGGAGTCGCTGAGCTCTGGCCTCGAGAACTGCTGGGCGTGCTGGGCACTGGTGGCACGGCCAAGCCGCGGTGCCCCCTGAGCGTGTCCCCAAGGTCACAGCAGGGAGAGGGGACGCTGCATCCCCCGCCTCCCCCCCGCCCCCCGCGCCGCTGACTCACCCTCGGGGGCTTTTCAAAAAGGGAAAAAAAAACCAGTTTAACCTCTTGTTTCAGCAATTTGATCGTTTCTTTGGCTTCCCATCCCCCGGGGCTAATTGAGGCAGCAGCAGCAGAGATTTTGCCGGGCACAGAGGCGGGGAACACCCCTCCCCGGCTTCACGTGGCTTCCAGCATTACTCAGGGTTTGCACAGAGGTGGATTCCATGGGGCGTTCAGGGGTCAAGGTCAGCAGCACTGCGTGCACGGGTGCTTGGGTGCACCACCAGGCTGTCCAGCTCCCAGGAGAGCTGCACTTCCTACCTGGACTTGGGGCTCTGCAGGTTCTGGCGCGTGATCAGCCGGGCTGCATAGACACGTTTTTTGTGGATGCTGTACAGTCCTGAGGAGGAGAAGTGTCAGGGAAGGAATTCAGCAGAGGCCTCTGGCTCTCGCAGGGCTGTTGGTCACTGCTGAGGGCTCAGCCCTTCAGACCAGTGCTGGCCACAGCCAGAGGACCACGGGCTCACCACCCTCCTGCTTGACCACTGTCCTCCACAGCTCCAGCGAGCCTGGGGGATCAGAAACCCCAGGGGACAACCAAACACGTGTCCCTTTTGTCAGTGACCCAGGAGGACTCTGAGACGCAGGGATGTGCCCTCACGTGCCCGCAGGCACCTCTCGCTGCCAGGGCCACCTGGCTGGCAGGGAAGAGCCTGGATTTGGGAAGAGCTGAGCAGCCAGTGCGGCAGATCCTCAGCTGCAGGAGCCGTGCTGAGGGGCCAGGTGTCGTTGGGCTGGACCTGCCACGGAGCGGCATTGGATGGAGAGAGCTTGGAAAGATCCCAGGTTTCCAGCTCCCTGGTTCAAAAAATGGGGTCAGGAGGAGGGAGATCAGATCATCTCCAAACATCTCTGTTACGGACACAGACAGGGACCAGCCAGAGGGGCCTGAGACCATCACAAGCTGCTCCCTGGGCATGTGATGGCGGTGAAAGGCAAGGCTGAAATGCTGGGAATTTAACACAGAACAAGCAAGGAGGTTTGGCCCCTTTGCCCTCAGTGAAACCCACTGTGTCTCCTCCACCTGCCCCACCAGGTGACCCCATCTTCATACCTTGTGTGAGCTCTGGGGCCTCGGCCACGTAGGTCAGCCGAAACTTGCTCCTCTTCCAGCTGCGGTCG
Source organism: Pseudopipra pipra (assembly GCF_036250125.1). Classification (NCBI taxonomy): domain Eukaryota; kingdom Metazoa; phylum Chordata; class Aves; order Passeriformes; family Pipridae; genus Pseudopipra; species Pseudopipra pipra. The sequence goes on along the minus strand of NC_087566.1, from coordinate 2,060,214 downwards.
TTGCTGATGAGGGAGTTGTTTGCTTTCTCGATGTTCACGTCGTCCCCCACGCAGAACACGTCACACGCTGCCTGCAGCACACACCAGGCTCTCAGGCATCCCCCCCTGCCCCTGGGGAGCCCCCTTGTCCCAGCCCACCCCTGCCAACCGAGGAGAAGGAGCCCCCAACATGCAGGGCTACACCAGTGGCCATGGGCGTGCCTCGTGGTGCCCTCCTTCCTCCTTCCCCAAACATCTGGGATAACGCAGGAATTCAAGCCAGCGCTCCCCCTCGGTGTGCAGCACAAACCAGAGCGTCACCTCCACCAAAATACGGAGCATCCCAGGCTGGGGCGGTGCCAGAGTGTCCGAGAGCAGGGAAGGAGAGGCTGGGTTTTGATCCAGCTCTAACCAGCAGCTGTGCTCTGTCCCTTTGTTCTTCTCCCCCCTGCTCCTCCCCGGAGCACCAGGGAAGCGGGTTTACCTTGAAGACCTTCTTGGCCCAGGTCCTGAAGGACTCCTCCTGGCCGCAGAGCTCGTCCCCCTCTCCCATGCGGAGGATCCTCTCCCCGCCCAGCTCCTCCAGGAGCGTGTCCACGGCCCGGGCGAAGGCGCAGAAGTGGGGGTAGGCACGTGAGCCCAGCCCAAACACGGAGAACCTGCGGAGAGGGGGCTCAGCTGTGGCTGCCCAGCTGGGAGGGACACTGGCACCCCCTCTCCTGCCCCACCACCCCCCAGGGAGCGTGGAGGGGTCTGCAAGTGGCTAAAATACACCACGTGTGGGGTAAGAGCTGGGGGGCAGACGGGCTCTGGGCAGCACCGGCTCCTGCTCTGTCCCTCCTGCAGCAGGAACTCCTGCCTCCCGCCCCGTCCCCTTTACCTGACGTTAGCCAGAGGCCCCGTGCTCTCAAAGTTGTCCCTGGAATCAGGGCCATCACTGGAGGATTTCCGAGCGTCCGAGTAAGAGGAGACGCTGTTGAAACGGACCTTGTAGCTCCTGTGAACAGCAACAACAGCCAGTGTTCCAGAGGTGACACCTGGGGAGGGTCCTCCCCGGGGACCAAATTGTGCAAGGAAACCCAGCCAGAGCTCAGGGTTCAATATTCCATGTGCTCCCTCCCAGGGTTAGGCCACCCACGGTCAGCTCCATGAGGTCCTTGGCCACCCCATTGTCCCCAGTGGTGCAGAGCTGACAGGACCTTTGGCACCACCTGTCCTTCCCTGGCAGCACACAAGGTCGGGTGTATGTCTGAACAGATATTCTGAGGGTGTTTTTTTCATTCATAGGAAGTGGAAAATAAATTTAAAAGAAAAAAAAAAAGGAGCGAGAGAAGAAGGGATGAGGAGGGGGAAGGGGAGAGGAGGAAAAAAAATCTGACAACAGCAGAAGTATTTCTGAATCGAACCATCTTCAAAAATTGCTCTCCACAAGGGTTTCTAAATATACTGGCAGAGCAGCGAGGCTGTGGTGTGTGCATGAGTCACGGCAGACCTCCTGCACCCGGCACGGCATCACAGAGACAACCCCGGAGAGAAACCACTGCCAGGGTCACAGAGCCCTGGGCTCCAGGGCTGCTCCACAGCCTCCTCCTTCCTTCCCTCCCAGATTTCCACGCTTTCCTGCTTCACTCCACCTGCTTCGGTCCACTTCTTTCTCTGCCGTGCCCGTGTCCTGCCCCCGGGTCAGCCCAGGTTGTGTGGGGAGGGCAGGGCAGGGCAGCACAACCCATGGGGTGAGGTGGGCACAAAGCCCAGATTCCCCAGGGGGGTGCTGGGTCCCAGGTTGGGGCACCAGCAGCTTTTGCTGCAATGGGAAGGTCCCTGTGGTGGGAAATGACTGCTGAAGGATGGGCTGCATCGAGCAGCAGGTCCTTAAATAGGAATGGCTGATGAATGCCTCGGAAAACCCTTGGAAAACCCTTGCTGGAAGACATGAGGAATCAAATCTACAACCACGGCACAACCACAGGGCTGTGGTCAGAGAGCTACGGCCACAGTGCCCTGGCAGGCTCCTCCAGACACTGGGATTTAGAGAGGCCACCCCACCCTGAGGGGTCTCAGCCACCCTCAGCATTCCCTGTTGGACACGGAGGTGGGAGTGGGCAGGAACTGCTCTCTCCAGTTCTATTCTACAGACCCCAGGCTGACACTGTCCCTCTTCCCCAGACAGTCTCCTCCAGGTCTCCTTTTCTCACTGCAAAAGCTTTTTTCCATGTTTAATATCAGCAAAGTCCTGGACATGGATTGGGGCAATCCCAAGCATAAATACAGGTTGCCCAGAGAAGCTGTGGCTGCCCCTGGATCCCTGGAAGTGTCCAAGGCCAGGCTGGACGGGGCTTGGAGCAACCTGGGCTAGTGGAAGGTGTCCCTGCCCATGGCAGGGGGTGGCACTGGATGAGCTTTAAGGTCCCTTCCAACCCAAACCATTCTATGATTCTGTGATCTCTTCCTGCCATCCAGAGCTGTGACCTCTTGGCCTGTCTTGCAGGGAGCACAGGCAGCAATTTATTCCCTCCACCTCTGCAGCCACCTTTTCCATCTACGAAATCTGCCACCTCACTCCATTTCTGCCTCCTTTCCTCCGGATAAAATAGCTCTCACCCTTTTGATCCGTTGCTGTTTCCAGCACTCTGCCCACTTTTGCTGTCAGGTAACGGAGCCACAGGCTCTCCTGGCTCTTAGAAACTCCTGCCAGCCCTGAAATTACACTTAGAGGTGACTGGGACAACGAGCCCTGAGCTTTTTATAAACTGGGCTTTTTATCCTCCTCAAATCTGCCTGGCTCCTCACGGGCGGTACCGCCGCACCCAACCCGGTGTTACACCCCAAAAAGTGAAGATCCTCGGGGTGAGAACCACGTGTGAAATGGTGCAGACACCTCCAGAGCATCCCTGTTTTGTCGGCTGTCCCCATTAAGGCACGAGGCCATCAGGAACCGGGTGGGTTTTCAGCAGCCCTGCGGGGGTCCCTCAGAGGACTTGGCTGCTCAGCAAGGGAACAGCTTCGGGGCTGCAGCATGGCCAGCACTGGAGAGCCACAAATTGGTGTTTGTCACCGCCCTGCAGCCCCACCCACGCTGCTCAGGCAGAAAGGCAGGGCGGGGAAATCCCCCTGCACCCCCCTGACCGGGGCTAATTCACCCGTAATTAAGGAGCAGCCTTTTGCCAGTTGTTGACCGGGCAGACATTCCAGAGCAGAGCAGTGTCCCAGTTCAGTGGAATAGATTCTTCTTAGTAGCTAAAATCAGAGGAGACCCCAAGCAATTTTAACACTTTGTCTGCCCTCCCTTCCCAGCCTCTGGAATGTTGCACCGAGATTCTCAAGGCTCATCTCCCAGCGAGGGGGGATTTTCTACAACCCCGGATTCTGTCTCCAAGGCACCAGTTCCAGACTCGCTGTTACAAACATTGCAGGGTTTATAACAGCTCTTATTTTTCCCTAGAAATATTTTCACACGATGCATGAAGTTAAATTTGGTTTCCCAGCCCTCCCTCCACCTACATCCACATAACAGGGAACTCCCTTCTACCTCCAACTCCTACTATTTTTGTGTCTCCTGGACAGCCCCAGCTCTCAGATTCGATGATTTTGGGGAAGTTCCTACTTTTATTTGTTTGGTTGTTTTTTTTTTCATAGATTCCTGACTCTTAAAGCTGAACAAAGGAGCTTTGAAATGGAACTACAAGCTGGAGTCCACAGGCCCAGTGTGTTTGTCCTCCCTGGGACCTCCTCTCTCTCCATTCCCTGCTTCTCCAGGCAGGTCCCATCCCTTGGATCTTTGCAAATGTGATGCCTGCATGAGGATTTCCCACTCCCTTCTGGGAGGATGAAGGCTGAGAAGCAGGGTATCCTGGCTGGGGGGGCTGCTGGGGTTTGGAGTGGGGAGGGAGGGGTTTGGAGTGCTCTTACTTCCTCTCCTCCAGGTGGGAGTTGGGATTCTTCATCTCCATCAACGCGCAGCCAAATTTCTGCAGAAAGGGAATAAAAAAGGCCGTCAGTTTTGCCGGTCTCTGCAGGAAATGAAGCTGTGATCAGTGGCTGTGAGTGGGAATAAGCAGGTATCCCCATTTCTGAGCAGGCTGGATTTAGGCAGGTCCAGCACCATGTGTCACACAACGCCCAGACCTGTCCTGGGCCATTCCAGCCCAGTCTGGGCAAAAAGAGGATGTTCTTCCCCATGTCCCAGTGCCTGTCCCCTGCTGCACCCCCCACCCCTGTGCTCTGTCCTACCTCTCCGTTCTCGGGGGGGTCCCCGTTGCCGAAGGTGCTGGTGACCACCAGGACCATGGTTTCGTGCTCCAGGTGCACGACGTCGTACTCGTCCATGGACATCACCTGGGAGGGGACAGAGAGGGCAGCAGGAGCTGGGGGGATCCACCACCAGCCAGTCTGCTGGGATGGACCCCATTCCACCTGGAGATGGGACATGTCCCTGCTGACTCCATGCTGGTGCTCTGGCAGAGATCTCCCCACAGGGAGGATGAGGACAAGGGCCTCGAGGGACACGGATAACCATGGAGCTGCCACTCAAGAGGCTGTAGGAATATGTGTGCTACAGTGCAGGGGTATTAGCTGGAAAAATTCCTGTGCAGGTGTCAACCCAGACCCTGTGTCCTAGTTAGAAGAGCTGGGACCAGTTCATCGCTGGATGGGTGTAACCCAAACCTGGGTATTCTAGAGCCTTCCATGCCATTGCCCAGAAACTGTTATCAACAGACCATTTATACCCTCTGCCCAGAGCAGCCCTGACTCCTCAGGCCATAAACTGGGTGTTAAGAGGCCTGTGAGACAGGAGGGTGCTCCTGTCCTCATACCCATTGTGGAACTCCCCTCCCTGAGGGAGGTACTGGGCATTCCTGCCTGAACCTGAGGATAGATAATCTTGGGGTCTTGGGACTTTTTTAACCACCTGTGGGATCCAGAGGAAGACTGCAACCATCACTCTTGCCCAGACTGGACCAGCACTCTCACCAACAGGTTCTTTCCCCTCTCCTTTTACTTTGGACTCAGGGGGCCCAAGGAACACCACTCTGTTCATGCCCAGGGTGCTGGGTTATACATTTGGGTTTTGTGGGTTAAAACCAACTGTTTGTCTGTATAATCGTACTTATTGTACTATTTTATTAAATTGTTATTCTGATTTATAATCTGTCTTTTGAGTTGGGTTCATTTCCCCTGCCGGTTTACCTTAAACCAGCACACCCTGGGAGCTGCTGGAGTCCCTTGGCAGCCAGGAAGCTCCACGGGCATCGAACCACGTATTTTCCAACATCCATATATATTTCCTTGGCCCACCCATAATTCTGTGCCCACCCCCTTGCAGGAGTCAGGAGCTGGGGCAATACCTTGGCATCGAAAGCGTGTTTGAAGATTTCACACAGAGTTTTTGCATAGACCTGGGACTTCCCCGTCTCCGTGGCGTACAGGATGGTGGCCTTGACCCTCTTGGCCATGGCCTGTCCCATCAGCTTGGCTGAGAACTTCACAGCCCTAGGAAGCAAGAGGGGAATCCCAGTAAGAGAGTTTGCTGTCAGTGCCTCTAGCCCAGACCCTTTTATTCATTATTAAATGAACTGTCTGCCTTAAAAAGTTGCAGCGTCGCTTCTTTTGTGAAGCTGTGGAAGAGCACATTCATCTTGACTTGTCAGAGGGGAAGAGTGGATGGGGGAGCTTGAGCATGGAGCTGAAATAAATACCTGAATGGGTGTAAGAAGGAAAATGCTAACCCTGTGGGGGTGGGATTTCTGCAGGGGCAGAGAAGCAGAAGAAGAATTGGGGGTGGAAGTCACTGAAAGCACTGGCCAGGTAACGCCACAGGAAAAGCTGGAGACCAACCAGAGCTGAAGCTACAGGAGGAACAGGAGCTTCTCCATCCCTTTAAACCCAACCTGTCTGCCTTTCTGCAGGAGGTGTCTCACCCAACCTCACACCCACAGCCCTGAGACGCCAAGGAGGTCAGACAAAGCTGTCTGCACCCCCTCTCATCTGCACTCCGGTGACTCTGTGACCCTTCCTGGCAGGGAGGTTCCTCCCAGGGCCCAGGGGTTGCCCATTTCTCTGAGCCATGCCCAGCTGCCTCCCGTGGCTGCAGTCGTGACTGGCTGTGTGTCCTCCAGTTCTCCCCACGGGCTCAGCTCTGGCAGAGGGGCCTGAGAGGTCACCAGCCTCTCCAATCCTGGCCAGGGTGCTGCAGCACTGGGAATGCTGGCTGCCTGTCTGTGGCATCAGTGGGAGCACCGTGACAGGGCACAGGGGAGACACAAACCAGTTTTGGGGCACTGAGCCTGCTGTGGCCAGTGTGTCACATTAGAGCCATTCATAATCACATCAACACTTTCTCCTAAGTGCAGAGTATCTTCACCTTTTCTAAATGGACCATCAAGCCTTTAAATGGGGCCACCAGAGGTCTGGATTTAGCCTGATGCTACAACAGGGAAAGGGCAGTTTTTGGGAGGCTGAGAGAGCACAAAGCAGCTCCGTGGCCTTTGCAAGAGTAAGGGCTGCTTGGTTCCCTCTGCCAGGGGGATCAGACCCTGCCCCAGGTTCTGCAGTTCAGCAGGACTCCTGCATCCCCTTCAGATGAGCTGTGGGGAATGGACACTGCAGCTGGGCTGGTCCCACTGCTGGGAGAAGTCCAGCTTCCCACTGCCAAGGAGGGAAGAAATGCTCTGGGAGAATCCCTTAGGGAAAAAAAAAGGGAAGAAAGAAGAGGTAGAAACCGCCCCAGGATGGTTCATCCTGCCTCCCCTGGGCAGCTCCTCTCCATGTCAAAGTCAGCCTCAGGAACATTTCTATTTGCTGCTCTGTGATCACTCCTTTGCTTTCCTATGGGGGAAATGTCCCCTGTCCCCAGGACTCAGACAGTCCTCAGAGGAGGGAAGGGGCAGGACAGGCAGGGAGTGCAGGTTTGAAGGCTCAGATTTGGCCAGAACCAGCACAGCCTGTCTGACCACCCACAAGACCCCCCTGTGACCAGTGCCAAGCACAGCACTCGGGGCTGCCGGGCTGAGTCTGCCCCTCGTTCAGCTCATCAGCTCAGACTAACGGGGAGTTACACAAATAATTCCTTTTCCCTCCATCGGGAACAATGGAGATTTTTTTCTTTTTTTTTTTTTTTTTAAATTACCTGCCAGGCTCACGTTTTCATCAAGCCATCCCTCACCCGGGCACACACCGACACAGGCATTGTTTCTCCTCCCTCAGTGGCCCAATTAATCTCCCCCGTGCTCTCCCCAGCCCGGGCTCGGCTCCGGTGTCAGCTGAAGGAGCACATTCATCAGCTGCTGATCATGTTTATGGATGCAGCTCGCAGGAGGTGACAGCTGAAGAGTGGGAACAAACCGATGGGAGGGGCTGGTGGAAGCTGCAGCGTGGGGAGCTGCCGTGAGGAGCCAGGGCCACCTGGCAGCCTGGCCACCGACCCGGGGCACACCCAGCCCTCCCCAGCCTTGGCCAGCAGCTCCTCCTGGAGCTCCTACCTCCCTGCCAATGGCCCACGGGGGAGGCATTTGGGCCAGGATCAGCCTAAAGGGCCAAATCACACTTCATTCCTCCGCCCCTGCTGACTTGGAGCTTTGGCAGGGGAGAGGGACTCGTGTGGCCCTTTTCCAGGGGTCAAGTGACCATGAAGTGCAAATCTCAGCTCAGCCCCGCTCCATCTGCTGCCTGGAGGGAGATTCCTCCTTCCTGTCTCCCCCCCTCCTTGCAAGGAGGGTGTTTGGAGGGTTAGACACTCACTGGAGACCTCAAGGAGGTAAAGAATCACTGAGAAAAAGAGAAATATGGACACGAGTTTCATGTCACTTGTGCCAGCACAGCCCTGGACAGTGAGGGGAGGTGTCCCTGCCCCAAGGAGGCTGTGAAAGGAGAACCAGGTAACACCCCCCAAAAAAGTGGGAAGGCCATCCCTGAGCATCTCTTACTGGAGAATGAACAGCTTGGGAGAACAGACTATGTGCAACATCTGCTATTCACCTGGTCCCACACCTTCTGGTGGTCTAATGGGGTCTTCAAAGACTGTCTGCCTGTCCAAATGTCCCTCGTGGTAAAGCCCCCAGAGGTCCAGCCTCACACCCCTCTCTCACAGGGCAACTCCATCAGTCAGAGCTGCCCAAAACCAGGACCAGCCCCAAACACTCCAGGTTTTTCCAGAGCCTGCTGGTACTTACTTTGCTAACTTCTTAAATCCAATGGCCCTCTTCTTGGTGGGTGTCCCATTGACCCCTTTCCAGACGTGGGTGTTCCAGGGGTCCGGCTGCAGAGAGAAGGGCAGCAGTGCTCAGAGCTTTGGGAATGCTTCCATATATTAGAGATTTCCTGCCTCGAGGGAGGGGGGACCCATGGCTTGATTTGGGAGGGAAAGGAGCAGTGTCACCCCCAGGGAACCATCCAGAGGGAGCTGAGGGGGGGGAAGGGAGGGAGGGGACACTCAGAGCCCTCCCAGCTCCACAGGGGGGGCTGGAAAAGCCTTTTTTTTTATCTGCACATTGAGTACAGCCTCGAATTTGAGCTCCTTGAGCCCTTCCGGGAGCTTTGGGAAGGGCTGCCATGGGAAGGAGACCCTCTCTGAAGGGCTGGGGGCTCACCCACGGCTCTGCTGAACCAGGGGACAAAACCAGGGAGAGGCAGGAGAGAGGGAAAAGGAGCCAACGCCGTTTTCCACCTGCTCCAGGCGCATTGAGCCCCAAATCCCAGGGCTCCAGCAGCACCCAGGATTGAATTCCTCAAGCCATGAAGGGGAGGAGCAGCTGGGCTCCTCTTCACAGCTCTCCCTCATCCTTGGAGCCCCTGGGGGGTATTTTCTGGGCAGTTGGGCAACGGAGCATGCACAGAAAAATTGCAATATCATAAACCTTGCTGGCTTGTAACAGCATCTGGCCAACTGCTTTCTCACCTCTTGAGATGCTCCTTAACAGCCCAGAGGCGAAAAGAAGGCAGGCAACGCCAGAAGGGGAGAGTGATGGAAACACATCCTTCCCCCTCCCCGGCCCACTGTTTGGTTTTTTTTTTTTTCCCTAAGAGGCCCTTTGGGAAGGGGAGGCAGCAGAAGCCAGGAACAAGCACACAGAAGCTAATTCCGTGCCCTCACAGGCTGCAATCAGGGCCAGGAAGCATCGGGGTTCCTGGTGGGTTGGTTATAGAAATGAACAGACTGCTCCTGGTTTGGGATTGTTCCTTAAGGGCTCTTGACTAAAGGTCACATTGTGTGGAAACCACCGGAGCAGGGAGGGTTGGATAACGAGGGAGTGTCTGCTCTGGGGCTTTTTCCCCCCCATGGTCTGAAGTGTTAAATACTCCAGCAGCAGCATTTCAGCCTCCTGCCGGTCCCGCTGGGCAGGAGCCCCCCCGTCAGCCTGTTGGATCCCCAGGCTGGCAGGAGCCATCCACTCAGCCCTGCAGGCTGCAGAGGGGAGGGATACAGGCCTTTTCCAGGTCATTCCCTCACTCGCCAAAGTGCAAAATGAGGCTCTTCCAAAGGGAGGAGCTCTGCTCCATCCAAAAGTTGGGGGGGGTCAAAAAGTTGGGTGCCCACAGAGGGGCAAAAAGCCATTGCCCTGAGACAAGGGGTGACATCCAGGGGTTATTACAGGACATTAGGGCATCAATTAGACTTGTCATGGACCTGAGGGACAGCTTGCTGAAGGGATTAGATGGTGTTCCTGCCCTCCCTGCATCTTCTGAGCTCCCACCCTGCTCTTGGCCCCACCCCTGGGCACCCGTGGGAGGTGAAGGTGAGGACAGTACCTGGTACTCAAAGGAGGGGGTGAGGCGGTAGTTGAGCATTTCCTGGTGGAAAACTGGGGTGATGCTGCCAGACATGGGCGGGACAATCCACACCCAGTCGGCAGGACAGCCCCCACGGCACCGGTACTCGTTCTCCATGTGCTTGATGAAGGACTCCGTGGCCGAGTGGTGATCCACGATGGTCACCTTGTCACTCTGTTGGGGGAGGAGAGAACAGAGCCCACAGCTGTTACCACACCCCAGAAGGCAAGAGCCAAGATTTTGGAGCTGTCACAAATATTCCTCACTCCCATGGTCTTTGGAGATGACCCAGGGTGGCTGCTCTTCCCAAGGAAGCTGTAAAGCTGCCCCAGTCCTTCCTGGGTAGATGTGCTATGGGATCACTGCTCCTGTGATTTGTCATGGGCCAGGCAAAGACTGAGATGGCACCAAGAGGATGGAGCATCCTCTGCTTGTCCCCTTGGAGAGCTCTTTCATGGCTTGTGCAGCTCCATGGGGCAGCTCTGATCCAGCTCTGGGAAGGGCTCCCACCCTCTGAACTTGGATTGCCAAGCACTAGTTCAGCTACTGAACCTTTAAGTGCTGGCAGGGGGAGAACCTGGGCCAATTCTTGCCTCCTGGATGCGACAGAAGGGCTGGATCTTGCTCCCTAGGGATATTCCCTCTGGACCAGCAGAACTCAGGTGCTGGTAGTGCTGTCTTTAAAACATCCAGGGCACAGAGGTTATAAATTTTACTGCAGAACAGCCCCAAATTAGGGAGGCACAGCCCAATTTCAGCAGAGTGCTGCGTTCTCCTGGGATTGATGTCTCCATCCCGCTCCCCGTGTCCCTCGAGCCTGGCCCGAGCACAGTCCTGCTCCGGAGGTACCTGGAAGCTGTACAGCACAGCAATGTTGATCTCCACCAGGGCCTGGTCCTTCCACAGCGAGGAGGTTTTCCTCATGTCCAGATTCATCTTCTTGGCCACTTGCTGTAACAACACATGCAGAAAGTGAGGACTTCTCATGGCCAAGGGACCAAGAACTGGAGATCTCTGCCCGGGAGAGGAGCCCAGAGGAGGGACCCAGGCTGGCACAAGGCACCCTCAGGGCAGGGAAGGGCTGATGTTTTGCCTTCCCTTGAGAACCTTTGGTCCTGCCTTTTGCTCTCCATGGCAGGAGCACGGCCTTCCTTCCCCCCTGAGCAGAGGGAGGCGACCAAATGCCGCTCAAAGGGCCATGAGAGCAGTTGCACACACACACAAACACACACACACACACACAAACACACACACACACACACACAAACACACACACACACACACACACACACACAAACACACACACACACACAAACACACACAAACACACACACACACACACAAACACACACACAAACACACACAAACACACACACACACACAAACACACACACACACAAACACACACACAGACACACAGACACACAGACACACACACACACACACAGACACACACAGACACACACAAACCACACACACACACACACACACACACACACACACACACACTCGCTCTCACCCCTCTGGTTTTCAGGTGTCTGGGGAGCAGTGCAGCCCCTCTAAATAACCCAACATCCCCCTTGGAATGTCCCAGTGAATCCAGATGCCCTGCACTGGCACCTCCCCATGGCTTGGCTTTATCCCTCCCACCGTGGGCAGCCCCCAGGCCACGGCTGAGCACTCCAGAGGGGCCAGCTGGAGGGTCCCCATGGGCAGGAGCATCCCCGAGGAGCCACCAAGTGTCTCAGCACCCATGACCTCAGTCAAGCACACGACCAGCTGCCTGCTGATCCCTAAGATTCTCTGGGAAGTCCGTGGGGAGCTCAGTAGGCATCTGTGTTAGACACACAACAGCCAGCCCGTCACACCCTTGGCTCCAGGAGAACGGGTATCCTGTACTCCCCCACTGAAGGTAACGCTGTGCCGGTGTCCTGCGTGCTCCCCAGGATTCCCACTCCCCAGGAGCACCTGCAGGAGGAGTTACCTCCAGGATGTTGTAGCGGGAGTTGTCGCAGTAGTCACGGACCCCGATCTCGGTGCCCATGTACCAACCGCTGAAGGGGCAGGCGGAGAACTCCAGGCCCCCGATCTCCAGGAGCATGTTGGAAACTGCTGGCAGGCCATACCACTTCAGCCCCAGGTCCTTGAACCACTCAAACCTGCCAGGACAAACGGGGTTAGGCAACCAGCCAGACCTTTCCCTGGGAAGTGGAGCAGGAGGTCACTTTGCTGCCGGGGGGGAAGGACGTGAGCAGAACGAACCCTGGAGGCAACACCTCCCATGGGGGCTGTTTAAGGGGGGAAAGTGAGGTATCAAGAGTGCTGTGGAGTGGTGCAAGTCCTGGGAGACTTCAGGGAAAGGAGAACTAGCCCTCAGACAAGGACACAACTTGCTTTCCATCTCCAGGCTGCGCCAGCCTGAGCAAAGGGAAGACCTGGGGGGAAGGTCCTGGGTAAAGCACCCAAGCCATGGCAAGGAAAGGCCAAGCACAGGGGGTGGCTCGGGGTGGAACCAGAGGATCTCAGTCCTGCTGATCCCCTCGAGCAGCTCTGGGGCTTCCTCTGACTTACTTGGGGTGCCGGATGGGCACTTCCAGCACGAGCTCCGGGGGGATTTCGAAGAGCTCTGGATCGTTGCCGTTGGCTTGGAGGAGCAGAGGCAGGATATCAAAGCGTCCGTACGGCGCCTTCCAGCCTTGCTGGATGCAGATCTGCAGGAAAAACAGAAGTGGGGTCAGATGTCCCAGCAAGTCTCTGCTCTTCAAGCGCTATGGGCAGGGAGTCACATGGCTCCGAACGGGATTCCCAAGGATTTTCCGAGGATTTTCCAAGCTGTGCTCGGCTCTGTTATGGTTGAGTAATAACTTCCAACCAAGGGAGCTACAATGGGGGGTTGCCTGTCATAGGCAAGTAAAGGGGATTTGGGTTGAAAATGAGCCCAGAACTAGATCCCAGGTAGGAAGGTGGCTCTGGAAAATCCACTCATGCCATTTGTGCCTGTGACAGGGAAGAGGAAAACGGGTGAGAAGAGCAGAAAGGCGAAAAAAATACTCTTTATTCCTGAGAAGATACCTGAGGGCGAGCCAAGCCCAGCCTCCCTTTGTGGTGCTGCAGTGGGTGAGCTAAACCTGCTTGACCCACCCCCTCCTCACTCCTGGAAGTCTCAGATTTCCGGGTGTCCCCACCAGCCCCACGGTGCCCGGGAGGTTCCCCCGGTACCTCTGTGAGCTCCACGTTGGCAGGGTCTCCCAGGATGGTGCCGTCGGGCTGCTTGTAGCCGGCGTAGCGGATGAGCTGGGCGTTCCAGATGCGGAAGTCGTGCTTGCTGTCCGTCCGCTGCGGGAAGATGGTGATGGCAGACCTGGCAGGAGAAGGGGCAGCGCCGGTGAGGCCACCGGGAGGGGGGAAGTGCTGCAGGGAAAGGTGCTGTCCCTGCCTGTCCCACCACCCCGGGTAAGCCCCAAACGGTTTTACGCTGGAAGGAGTCACGGCAAGGCTCTGGAATTCGGGGTGCTTCCAGCTCCAGGCAGAAGCTGGTTGAAAACACCGGGTTTCTGACAAATCTGGAGAGCAGCCCGTGCTCTGTGTTTGACACAGAATATAGGAAAGGAGAAACAATAGGAAAATCTGCCCTCTGAGGTCCCACAGAGAGCAAGGGCTTGATTTGGACCAGCAGGACACCTTCTCCTCAGAGCGGGTCCCTCTAACACAGGGGAGGGCTGCAACCCTCCTGCTGCTGAAGGAGGCAACGTCAGCAGGGCCCAGAGCTGGGTTTGCACACATCTCAGAGGCCTCTGGACACAAACTCCCTGGTGGCTCACCTGAGGTTCCCTTTGTTGGTGGCATATTTGATGTGGTTGCAGATGTAGTTGAACATCCCGTGGGCTGTGGTGCAGTCCCGGGCATCAAACACCTGGAACAGGGGAAGGGATTGTGGTGATGCTACAGGATACTCCAAGGGCAGAGCCAGGCAGATGGAAACACAGCACATGGAGAACTCTAGACACCACTGCGGCTTCTTAGGGATTTAAAGATCCATAATTATGTGTTCTCTGCCTTTAGAACACGTGGATGTGTAATCCAGCTGCCCCTTTTGCTTTGGAGAGGTGAGTCATCTGCTGCTCAGGCAAAAACCTCCTCATTCCAGTGCTCCCAACCTGCTGCTGTCCCTGGCTTATCCAGCCATGATTTTGGGCTCTGCTCTGTTCCTCCTGTAGTTCAACACTCAAAGGTGAAATAGGATAGGGGTCAACCAGGTCTGAGGGACAGGGTGTCATGAAATCATAGAATGGTTTTGGGTTGGAAGAGGCTTTTAAAGAGCATCTCATTCCACCCCCTGCCACGGGCAGGGACACCTTCCAGCAGAGCAGGTTGCTCAGTGCTCCGTCCAACCTGGCCTTGGACACTTCCAGGGATCCAGGGGCATCTACAAGAGGATGGGGAAACCAGGAAAGAGGATCAGCAGGAAGCTTGAAGTTCTTTCAGGAATGCCCCCCCCCCAAGGCTCAGATGTGCCCAAAGAAACTGTGGGTGAGCTGAAAGCTGAGCTGGGAGCGAAGGAGGCCCAGCCCCCGGGCAGGCTGTGCCCACACTCTGTGGGAAGCTCCACGAGAGCTCCTCAGCAGCACTGGAGCTGGGCTCCAAGACACAGCAGGAGTTGTCATCTCTGTGCCAAGGGATTCCACTCGAGATCACTAATCCCCAGTCTGCTCTACACTTCCACCAGGCAGAAGGGCACTGAGCCAAACCCTCTCCCGCCGTAGCATCTCTGTACCAAGGGCGAGTGTGTCCTGCTGCCTCTCTGCAGGCACAGCAACAGTTCTGGAAGCAGCAGGGGAGATATCAGAGCATTGTCTGATTTTGGGAAACGTTCCCAGAGCGCCAGCCCCATTTCAGACACCTCAGCTACACCAGCCCCACCGATGCTTTTCCATCTCCCACCGAGTTCCCAGGCTGTGCACCCCCAAAGCTGCTGCTGTGTGATGAACACCCGCTGCTGTACCTGTGCTGTGCTTCCCCAGGTGTCTGAAGAGCAAGATTTGCCTCTCCACAGCTCCAGTGCTCCCTCTTTACCTGCAGCTTGGACCACTGGATCCTGCCCACGCAGCGGGCTGCGTTCCTCCAGGCGTGCTTGGCTCCGTAGATGAGCTCGGTGTCCCGCAGCTGGTAGGTGTCAGTGGCCTCAATCTCCTTGGTCACCTCCTCCAGCCTTTCCATGTGGGCCTTGGAGCCAGATCTGGGGGGGTGGGGAGCAGAGGAGGTGGCAGTTTGGGTGCTCTCCACCCGGGCGTGAGTTCTTCCCTCCTTAAGCACGTGTGTGCTCACACACACACACACACACACGTGTGCTCACACACACACACACACATGTGTGCTCACACACACACACACACACACGTGTGTGCTCACACACACACACACACACATGCTCTCACACACACACACACATACACACATACACACGTGTGCACACACACATGCGCGCACACACACACACGTGTGCTCACACACACACACATACACACACACATGTGTGCTCACACACACACACACATGCACACACACGCACATGTGTGCTCACACACACACACACGCACACACACATGCACACACATGCACACATGTGTGCTCACACACACACATGCGCACACACACACACACATGTGTGCTCACACACACACGTGTGCTCACATACACACACACATGCACACACACACATGTGTGCTCACACACACACACACGCACACACATGTGTGCTCACACACACACACACAGTGGTTGGCACAGACACACAACAAAACCAAACATTATGAGTGAAACTCCACTGAAGAAGCAGCTGCTCATGGGGCACCGGAGTCTCACCCTGCTTTGACTCACAAGTGTGAAAGAGTGGACCATGGAATCATGGAATGGTTTGGGTGGGAAGGACCTTAAAGCTCATCTCATTCCAACCCTCTGCCGTGGGCAGGGACACCTTCCACCAGCCCAGGTTGCTCCAAGCCCCGTCCAACCTGGCCTTGGACACTTCCAGGGATGGGGCAGCCACAGCTTCTCTGGGCAACCTGTGCCAGGGCCTCACCACCCTCACAGGGGTGAATTTTTTTCCTAATATCTGATCTAAACCTACTCTCTGTCAGTGTGAAGCCATTTCACCTTGTCCTGTCACTCCAGGCCCCCTGCAAATAATCTCCATCTTTCTCCCTTCAGGTACCAGAAGGTCACCCTGAAGCTTTCTGTTCTGCAGGCTCAACAATCCCCATTCTCTCAGCCTTTCCTCATAGGAGAGGTGCTCCAGCCCTCTAATCATGCTGGTACCTCCTCTGGACTCTCTCCAGCAGCTCCCTGTCCTCCCTGTGCTGGGGATGTAGAGCTTGAGGTGTCCCGTGTGACACCTGGGCAGAAGCAGCAGCCTGGGGCTGTGACCTTCTCCAGCCAGTCCTTACCTCTTTATGGAGGAGTAGTACTGGTCAATGAAGTCCTTGGCCAACAGGAGCACCTCCTCCTTTGTCCTGGTGTCCTCTGACTTGCGGATGTGAGGGCTGGGGGTCATCACTGAGCCCATGCAGATCTGCTCGGTGCAGGCGGTGGCCTGGTGGGACAGGAGGGGACAGGTGAGTCTGGGGTCACTGCAGCACTCCTGGTGACCTGAGCTGGGCTGGGGGAAGCCAGTGATTCCTACACAGAGGTTGGTGGTATCTTTGGCCAACAAGGACATTTCCAGCCTGTTTGTCTCCACCCTGTTGTTAGGGCTGGGTGAGACAGCTCAGCCACGTGCAGTCAGCTCTGCTCCCGTCCAACAAGGATCATCAGGGCTCGTGGGATTCTTGCCCAGGCTTGGTGTGAAGTCAAGGAGAGGTGGAATTCCCTCTCCCCCAGCTTATTGCACCACAGGTTTAAAATTCCAACCCTCCTGGAGACCAGACTGACCTGAACTCATCCCCTCCTGCATTTGCAGTTAAAACCACCTCGGGAACGCCGTGATCCCCTCAGCTGTGCTCAGACAGCTTCTGGCCAGTCCCACCAGCTCTACTCACCATGGCAGTCTTGAGGTGCAGGGTGTCGTGGAGCACAGAGCCCGTCTCCCAGTTCTTGATCTTCACGAACCGCGGGCATTTGGAAGGGCTCCCGTTGGCCGTGTTCTTGGTCGGGGACTGACGCCCGGACGGAGGTGGCTGGACAACAGGGAACACCAGGAACAAGGTCAGGCACGGGGAAAGGTCACAACAACAGGCAGCATCTTGTGTTAGAGGATGCCTGTGCTTAAGTTCCAGTGGTAACATAGCGAGACCACGAGGTGTGTTGTC
Source organism: Pseudopipra pipra (assembly GCF_036250125.1). Classification (NCBI taxonomy): domain Eukaryota; kingdom Metazoa; phylum Chordata; class Aves; order Passeriformes; family Pipridae; genus Pseudopipra; species Pseudopipra pipra. The sequence goes on along the minus strand of NC_087566.1, from coordinate 2,043,166 downwards.
CAAATATTTGGCATTTCTGGGGGGATCCTACAACGGGGCAGCCAACTCTTAATGCAGCTGAGAAGTCATGTCAGGTTATGGGACAGCCAAACCTGTAGAAGAGGAGGTGAAAACAGGGGTAGAACTGACTTAGAAGAATGCCTTGTGGAAGATCTCTGCACTGCATTGGGTGTTCCTTTCCAAGGAGCATCACCTGCCCAAGTTCTGCCTCACTGGCTGGAGCACTGTGAGACAGAGCTAACAGCTGGTCATTCCTCTGAGCAAGCCAAAGGCACTTCTCCTTTGATAGCAGCGCTGGAAGATCCCAGGAATAAGGATGGATAAATTACCATGCTGAGTCACGCGTGGTTGGATACCTCAGCTCAGCTCCGAGCCTCCAGCCCTCCCTGGTGCTCTGCTGGCTGTGCTCAGCCAGCACTTCAAGAGTCCTGTGCCAACAGGAGGAGAGTCTCAGCCAGCACAGAGATTGTGAGGAGAAGAACTGGTTACAAGTGCTTCTTTTTGTGTGTTTTCACTGATAAAATCTGGATTTTATTCTGTGGCCCTTATTCACCCCAAGCACTTAGGAGCTTAAAGAGCGCTCGGTGTCTGCCAGCGTGCCGTGGGACAGGGAGCTCTGGAAATGCTTCTCCTCGGAATCAAATCTTGCAGTAGGAGGTAATTCCATCACTGTGACCACAATGCTGTTGCTGCAGGTCTCAGGGGGAGATCTGTTCCACCCCAGAGCATCCTGGCAAACCCTGTTTGTATTTGGCACCACTTCAGGATTAAATCTCTGCAAATTATCCCTGAGCCTGGACCGAGTTTGCTGTACCCTTCCTACATGAGTCCCGTGGCTGGTGTCCCTTTCTGATCCATCTGTGAGGGTTTTTTGGAGGTGGCACTGCCCTCAGCAGAGCTGTGCAGAGTCTCACCCTCCTTTTGGGGGGTTCTGGGCCCGTGTCACAGTTGCACTGGCAGCAACAGCACAAATTCAGCATTACACACTGGAAGAGCAACCAAGGAAGAGCCAACACAGGGTGGAAGAAGCTCTTGGTTCAGGAGGGAAAGCAACAGGAGCCACGAGGATAACAAAGCAGGTGAGGCTCCAGATCTGACTGGTTCCTGCTTTGCCAGACAGAGGATTGCTCTGCTTTCCCAAAGCAGGGAGAGATCCATGCCTGACTGATCCCTGAGGGCTGTGCTGAGCAGACACCTCTGCACTGCCCTGGTGGCACTGTTGGCCAGAGTTTTTGCCCAGTCCTTGTTTTTACCATATGCTCCAGACTCCTTTTTTTCCCTGGAAAACAGGGATTTTACAGTCAAGCAGCCTGAGGCTCACAGTGTGATACCATGCACTGAAAGCACATGCTGGGAACAAGGGACAGAGGCTGGAGGGGCAGGGAGAGATTTACAGCCTGACCCTCTGGGCTGTGCTGCCATGGATCTCCATGACATTCCTCATGTCACAAACCCTGTGGTCTTCCCAAGGAGAGTTTCAAAGCCCCTGAAGCCGAGTGACCAAGCCCTGGATCTCAGCCTCCCCTTCCCATGCTGCAAAAACCAAACATGAGAACCACGCAGAGCTCGAAACCAGCAGTAAATAAAAAGAACCACCAAAATGTAGCCCTGGAAAAGCACAATTTTTAAGTTGATTGTTTTCAGCTTTAGGGAATCGCCCCTGAATTTTGGCAGTGGCAGCTCCTGGTTGTTTTTCCCCCCTGCTTGTTTTACTCTTTCAAGGGAATGAAATCATTTTTTAGCCACTACCAGCATCCTGTGCTCTCTGAGCCACCCTGAGCGCCCAGGGGAACAATCTGCCACCTTCCTTCCGAGCCTGATTGCTGAGAGCAGCTCTGTGAGACTGGTCAAACGAAGCTGAAAGGTGCTGCTCAGAAATGCAACTGAAACCAATCCTCACCTGCTGCTCCTCCCGCCAGACAGAAATCGGGAGCGCCAGGCGGGAAGTGTTGATTGTTTAAATCCCAGCTAGGTTTGATTTCCTGACAGGGCGTGCTGCTAAACAACATCTTGGCAGAGCAGGGGTGGCCCAAGAATCCAGGGGGATTTGTGCCATGAATCCAGGGGTAGCCATGACCCTCGGAGGGAGAGAGCTCCAAGCTGGAGGGCACTGGCTGCTTAACATCTGGCTACAGATGTTCTACCCTGGGCTCCCTCAAAGCTGCTCCCTTTCCTGTTTGTCTTTTTTCCTGCGGGATCTGGGAAAGCTCGAATCTTGGAGTCACAGAAACATTAAGGTTGGAAAAGACCTCCAAGATCATCGAATCCAACCTGTGACCCGTCACCGCCTTGTCAACCAGAGCAGAGCACTGAGTGCCACGTCCCGTTGTTCCTTGGACACCCCCAGAGGGATGGGGACTCCAGCAGCCTCTTCCAGTGCCTGACAACCCTTTCAGCCTGTGCTGAGAGAGGGCCCCGGAGCGGAGGGATGCCAAAATCCTGGGATGCCATCCAGGCTGGAGCATCCAAGGCAACACCACCTCCAAGAAGCAGAGGTGTCAGGTCTGCCAAGCACACCACAGAGCAGCTGTGGAGAGAGACACGCAGGAGAGACAGGGAAGCAGCTCTGTGTGTGTGTGTGTGTGTGTGTTCCTTCCCCGCACAGCAAAGCTGAAGCCAAATATTACCCCTCGTTCTGTCTGTCAGGGAGGCTGTGTGAGATCCTTTCATGTTCTAATTAGGCAGCTGGGATATTAGTGACTCAAGGGTGGCACAAACTGGAGAGCCGAACGCAGCAGTCGGGGCGCACACGCGTTATGCAAACGCCTTTTGGCAGGGGGTGTGGTGGCTCTTGTCGGCAGCACGCAGCCCCTGAGCTGTCTGGAGACAGCAGGAATGCAGGCCTGGGTGCTCCTCGGGGCCAGAGTGACGGGGAGCATCTCCCCTTTTGGGATCTGAGTGGGATCTACGGGTCCTCACCCTTCCCGCGCCCTGCCCTGGTTCCCTGCTGGAACCCCCGGGCTGGGGGGCAGCAGGCAAAGCGTCACCAGCTGGGCAGGGGAGGGGATTGTCCCGCTCTGCTCTGCACCGGGGAGGCCTCACCTGGAATGTTGTGGCAGTTTTGGGCACTGCAGTGTGAGAAAGATGTTAAGCCAGAGGCCAAAGGAGGGTAATGAAGATGGGGATTTGAATGAAGATTGGTTTGAAGCCATGTGAGGACACTGAGGGCTCTTGGTGTGTTCAGCTGGAGCAGAGGAGACTGAGGGGAGACCTCACTGCAGTTCCAACTGCCTGGGCAGGGGCAGAGGAGGGGCAGGGACTGAGCTCTGCTCTGGGGGGACCAGGGACAGCAACCAGGGAATGGCTGGAGCTGTGTCAGGGCAGGCTCAGGTTGGATCTCAGGCAAAGGTTCTTCCCCCAGAGGCTGGTTGGGCACTGCCCAGGCTCCCCAGGGCAGTGGGCACAGCCCCAAGGCTGCCAGAGCTGCAGGAGGGTTTGGGTGATCCTCTGGGGCACAGGGGGTGACTCTTGGGGATGGGCCTGTGCAGGGACAGGAGTTGGACTGGATGATCCTCGTGGGTCCCTCCCAGCTCAGCAGATCCTGTGGTTCTGTGATGAAGACTGCAGCACAAGCCCAGGTCAGAGATATATGGCCATGCTGACATTTCGTTCCAGACTTTGCTCACTGAAAGTGTGGGGGGTTTTTTTTTGCTTTTATAAAGCTGTAAATCACCCTCACAAGCGTGGAGCTGATATGACTCCCTTCCCCTGAGAGCTACACGGACACAAACCTCCCCGTTACCCGGAGCTACTAAAAACAAATCAATCCACACGGGCTGAAACGGGGCCTGGCGCAGCTACAACACCTTTCCATCAGTCAAATGGAGGGTCAGGGGGATTGGGCTCCTGGGAAACAAGTGAAAAACACGCTGCATGACCTTGCAAAAAATAAAAGAGGGCCGGGGGATCGATGCCCAGCGGGTCTTTCAGCACCTCATTACGAGCCTGGGTGAGCATTCACCACCTGGCCAAGAGAATCCACCAAACCCTGCTCTGAGGAGCAAGGTGTGGAGAAAGCTCCCACTCGGCTTGGCTGTGCCCTGTGTTAATGGTATTTATTGCTGCCTGGAAGAGGTTGAGTTGCCCTGAGCACACCCAGAGCCCCTGGGGAACAGGCTGCAGGGAGCACGGGGTGTGTGGGGGGGGGAAACCAAACTGCTCCCTGAAGAGCAGGCGGAACGATCTGGGGATAAGAAGGATAAAAAAGAAAGCTGTGCATCTAGTGCAAAAAAAAAAAAAAAAATAATAAAGAGTTTAATAGCAGCTTAAGACTGGAGGTTTTTGGCAGCTCTAACATGGAGAGAAATTAAGCTCTGAACACAAGGTTATAAAGTGCTTATAGTAACAGACACGTAACCGTGAGGAGCTTAGCAAAGGAGGCAGGAGAGTCTTTCCAGAGCTGGGGCAAAGGGAGCAGAGCTGTGACCTGTGCTTGGGTGAGACGGGCTTCTGAGACCTGCCCCAGTGCATGAACCACGTGGTGGGACAGGGGGCTGCCCGGGGACATCCCTGCAGAGGCAGAACAGAGCCCGGGGATGGCCCCGTTGGGGTGTAGGTGACACCCACTGCGAGGTTGGCTGTGCTGCTGGGACACCTCACCTCAATCCTGAGCCTCAGCCAGGCAGGGGGAGGGTGGAATCGGTCCCAGCTGCATCTCAGCACCCAACCAGGTTGGTTAAAACCATGCAGCAAGGCTGGTGTGGTCAGGAGCATCTCAGGTGCCCTGTGTGTCCACCAGCACCAGCACGGTGGGTGTCACACGTCCCATGGGGCTCTGGCTCTGTGAGGCTGCACTGGGGACACAGATCCATGCAGGAGTCCCAGGAGAACTGTGTCCAGCTCTGGGATCTCAGCACAGAAAGGACGTGGAGCTGCTGGACAGAGTCCAGAAGAGTCCATGAAGATGCTCTGAGGGCTGGAGCCCCTCTGCTCTGGAGCCAGGCTGGGAGAGCTGGGGGGGTTCCCCTGGAGAAGAGAAGGCTCCAGGGAGAGCTGAGAGCCCCTTGCAGGGCCTAAAGGGGCTCCAGGAGAGCTGGAGAGGGACTGGGGACAAGGGATGGAGGGACAGGACACAGGGAATGGCTTCCCACTGCCAGAGGGCAGGGAGAGATGGGAGATTGGGAAGGAATTCCTGGCTGTGAGGGTGGGGAGGCCTTGGTCCAGGTTGCCCAGAGAAGCTGTGGCTGCCCCTGGATCCCTGGGAGTGTCCAAGGCCAGGTTGGACGGGGTTTGGAGCAACCTGGGCTGGTGGGAGGTGTCCCTGCCCATGGCAGGGGGGTGCAACAAGATGGTCCCGAGCCTGATCCCCCCTGTCCTGCCTTGCTGCTGGTTAATCCCATCAGGGAGACACGTTTGCCTGAGCAGGCTTGGCAGGGCTCACCCATGTCATGCTTTCCCTGAGGTGATCTTGTGGCCTGGCAGGGTCTGCCTTACGTCTCTGGCTTTGCTACAAGCGTGGAGTTAATCTCCTTTTGGCAAGGAAGCCTGAGAATTTATGTCCGTGGAGTGTGAGGAGATGAAAAGGCGCCGTGTACCACGTATTATCTGAAGTGCTCTATTGAATTACCCTCCTGGGAATCAAAACGACTTTAATGATGCAACTTGGCCGTTTGCCACCAAAAGGGATCACGTTCCCCAGGGAGGTTTCACAGTCCTGGTCCCTGGCTGTGCTCCCATCCCACGTCAGCCCTTGGATGGAGAGCATCATTCTCCAGTGACCCACATACCCTGTCTGACCCATGGGGTCTGCACCCCACCAACCCCAGCTCTGGGGATCAAAGCGTGGGTTCTCCGTGGGGTGAGAGCCCACCAGGATGGGTCACATGTCCCCAAACCCCCCTTCCCACCCAAAGCAGCACAAGCCATGGTCTCTTACCTGCTCTGCTTCGGAGTAGGGGTTGTTCAGGACCACGGGCACGTTGCTCTTCCCCCACAGGTCGCCCAGGACACGGTCGTTCTCCATCCGAGCCGGGAGAGCTTTCTGAGGATTGTTTTCCCCTTCCCTGAAACTGGAGGGTTAAAAACCATTTGGGTCAGTGGACTGGAGGGTGGCTGGGTGCTGGGATCACGGGGACAGGTCCTGTTCCAGCTGTTTTCCAAAGGAGTGAAACCTTGCACATTGCCCTGCGGGAAGGAAGGAAACTCTGCCTCGGCCAAGACGATGAATCACCGCGGAGAGGGCAACCCAAACACAATGGAAATTCCACCTCGTGGGCAACAGGAAACCCCTGCCCCAACACTGGCTCCAGCAGGTTACACAACAGACCCCCTGCACCCCGAAAACCAGGCTGGAACCCTGTGAGAGCAAGCCCGGAGCCGGGAAAAGGGGAGTCGCCCACAATTCCAGCTGCAAAACCTCCCGGCAAAATGAGCTGGGTTTGCAGAGCAGCTTGGTGTTTATGAGCAGAGAAGAGGGGGAAAAAAAGCCCAAGAACAAATAGGTGGTTCCCAGGAGGTGGGAAACAGCTCTCTCTCCTCTTCCTGACCTTTACAGATGCTGCCAAAGCTGGTGAGCGCAAGCGATTCCAGTCGAGCGAACGGATGGATTGTCCCCCGGGAGCTGGGGGCGTGGGTAGGGCTGGGGACTGAGGGTATCCCAGCACTGGCTGCCCTGGGCCGTGCAGTGAGAGCAGAGGAACTCCCGGTGCACAAAACCTGCTGCACAGTGTTTGCCTGGGGAACGTGCCCCGGGGGCGTCTGAAATGCCACCCGGGCAGGGGACCCCAAACCAGCGCCGCACGGGCCCTCTGAAGGAGGAAAACAAACGGGGCTCGGAGCTGTGACAGTCACAGAAGGCAGGTGGTGGCATCTGTGTCCCCAGCACCACCTCCCCGGCGAGGCCACGGGTGGGAAGGAGCCCCGTGGGCTGGGTTGGGCTGGGCTGTGTGGGGCCAGGGCAGGCACAGCCCCACGGCTCGTGGCCACGCTGCCCTTGCCCTTGCTCAACACAGCGCCGGGGTGATGCGCTCTGGCAATTGTTTGGCTCCTGCTGTCAGTTCTTCAGAGTCTTCCAGATGCCCACTGAAGTCAATAATGAGCCTTCTCATTAATGACGGCGGGTTTTGGGCACCGACCAAAGTAGGGCACTTTGCACTCAGGACATAATTCACACCAACACGATGCTCTTGACACCATCCCAGGAAGACAAACAAACTCAGTCTCACCATCCTCCTCGTCCCCCAGCTCGTACCTTTAGGAAAATGTTTCACTTAAAGAGGATCTCCTCATGCTCCACGTTTTCTGTAATTTTCCTGCCTTTACAGAGCAATGTTCAGCTGCCAAAATATTTCATTAGATACCTGGATACCTTCCAGACATTGTCTGCCTTAGGGTGAGAGTGGCCAGCCTGGCACAAATGAGGAGGTACATATGCCACAGGGGCAGTTTTCACTGGGGTTTCTCTGCCCCCAACCCCCCAAGGACAAGGAAACTGTTCTGTGGTGACTTGGCTCCTCCCAGGGTATGAAATGGTTTCAATCAGATAACACACAAGAATATCCAGAAGTATCCCAGAAGCTCCACCACAGCCAAAGGCAGCAGACCCTGGATCTCTGCTGCACAGTGGTGGTGCTTTTCCAGCAGATCCCAGGGGCAGGGACAACCACAACCCAGGCAATCCCACTCTGCCCAGTGCCAGCCCACCCAAAGGGGAAGCTTAGGGTCTCTTGACACGTCCAGTCTACCTCCATGTAGGATAATCCCCAGCAGCAAGACAGGGAATTAGCAGGATGAAAATTCAGCCAATCTGGCTCTTCCCCCTGAGTCAGAGCCAGCTGTTAAATCTCCTGGAGAACACTCATTTCCCAGCTGCACATCCCTGCCCTCTTGCCCTGAGCCCCATCCTGCCAGGGAGTGTGGAGCCAGGTCAGCACAGGGCCACCAGGCACACGAGGGATGGGCACACACAATGAGCCCTGACGTGCTGCTCCTCGTAACTGGCCCAAAATCAAGGCACAAGCCCTAAATCCATAAGTCAGTGGAAGGAATCCTTTGGCTTTCCTGGTGCTTGGGACTCAGCAGAGGGGACCTGCCTCTCAGAAGACCACAGTGCCTCTCCAAGGGCATGGACTTTGCCTGGAGAGGCTTGGGGTCTGCAGAGAGACCTCAGCATGCCACAGATCCCACAGGCACCTCTGGAGAGGCTCGGGGTCTGCAGAGAGACCTCAGCATGCCACAGATCCCACAGGCACCTCTGGAGAGGCTCAGGGTCTGCAGAGAGACCTCAGTGTGCCACAGATCCCACAGGTACCTCTGGAGAGGCTTGGGGTCTGCAGAGAGACCTCAGTGTGCCACAGATCCCACAGGCACCTCTGGAGAGTCTTGGGGTCTGCAGAGAGACCCCAGTGTGCCACAGATCCCACAGGCACCTCCGGAATGGTGCTGAGGATACACCTGCAGGTGCCTGGCTCGACCTGCTGCTTCCAGAGAGGTGTTTGCAAGCCCAGCACTGGCACGAGGGAAGCTCCTCAGTCGGGAGAGTTGGACCTGCTCTGGGTCACTGGCCTCAAGGTTTGCTCAGCCTGGAGAAGAGGAGACTGAGGGGAGACCTCATTGAGGGCTTCAACATCCTCACGAGGGGCAGTGGAGGGGCAGGTACCAATCTCTGCTCTCTGTGAGCAGTGACAGGCTCCCCAGGGCAGTGGGCACAGCCCCAAGGCTGCCAGAGCTCCAGGAGGGTTTGGCTGATCCTCTGAGGCACAGGGGGTGACTCTTGGGGCTGGGCCTGTGCAGGGCCAGGGGTTGGACTGGATGATCCTTGTGGGTCCCTTCCAGCTCAGCATATTCTGGGATTCTGGGATTCTGTGACTCGAGGAAACAGCACAAAGTTGTGCCAGGGCAGGCTCAGGTTGGATCTCAGGCAAAGGTTCTTCCCCCAGAGGCTGGTTGGGCACTGCCCAGGCTCCCCAGGGCAGTGGGCACGGCCCCAAGGCTGCCAGAGCTCCAGGAGGGTTTGGACAACACTCTCAGGGACAGAGTGGAGTTGCTGGGGTGTCCGTGCAGAGCCAGGAGTTGGACTGGATGATCCTTGTGATCCCTTCCATCTCAGCATGTTCTGTGATTCTGTGATTCTATAATTCTAGAGTCCTATGCCCCTTCCCAAGGAGCAATGAGTTCCAGGTGGCCATTCCGGGGCGGATGCTCAGGAGCAAACGCTCCACGTCCCATCGCGTGTTTGCAAGTGTGGCAGGAGCGGGCTGTGTGTTGCTATTCTTGACGGACTCACGGCTGTGTGAGCACGGCAGGGCGGTGCTGCCTCACCCTCAGCCTCTGCTGGAAAGGCGCAGTCAAGCGTGGCTGCCACAGAGCCATTAGACCAACCCCGGGGGTGCATCCCTCGCCTCCACGCCGGTGCTGTGCCACGGGGTCGGGCAGGGGATCCCTCCCTCTCTCCCTCCTGGAGCTCAGGGTCGGGCAGGGGATCCCTCTCTCCCTCCCGGAGCTCGGGGTCCGGGCAGGGGATCCTTCCCTCCTTCCCGGAGCTCAGGGTCGGGGCAGGGGATCCCTCTCTCCCTCTCGGAGCTCGGGGTCCGGACAGGGGATTCCTCTTTCGCTCCCGGAGCTCGGGGTCCGGGCAGGGGATCCCTCTCTCCCTCCTGGAGCTCAGGGTAGGGCAGGGGATCCTTCCCTCCTTCCCGGAGCTCAGGGTGGGGACAGAGGATCCCTCTCTCCCTCCCGGAGCTCGGGATGGGGACAGGGGATCCCTCTCTCCCTCCCAGAGCTCGGGATCGGGGCAGAGGATCCCTCTCTCCCTCCCGGAGCTCAGGGTCGGGCAGGGGATCCCTCCCTCTCTCCCTCCCGGTGCAGCTCCGGGTGCGTGTCCTGGGCCAGCACAGACCTCCCCCCGGATGAGGCCGCCCAGAAGTATCCGGCTCTGTCTTTTGGAGAGAGAGACAAGGAGAGAAAAGCCCTTTCAGAGCAGCCAGAGCCTCACCCCAGTCCTAGCGCAGATGGAGGGGGGGAAAAAAATAAAAACAATCAATGGTTTCATTTTACAAATATTTCCTGCCCCTTTCTTGTAATTGCCTTGTTTGTGAGCCCGGGCAGGAACAGGGCGTTTGGGGTAAGTTGTTTTCTTCTCCAGCCCCCAGCAGAGGCACAGGGGTGACCTGCCACATCCAGGATGCCCCTCACAGCTCCAGGACAGCGGCAGAGACACCGTGCCCGGCCTCAGCCTCTGGATGACGTTCCCAAAAGCACTTTAGCAGCAGGAGGACCCCAAGGGCTGTTCTGGTGGGCAGTGGGGAGGGTGCAGTTCCCTCGAGGGGTGTTTGGAGGCAGCCAGGCTGGGCATTCCCAGGGATCTGCCTTGGGAGCTCCACAGGGTGAGTGGAGCTGGCCTTTGGCTCCTTGTGGAGAAATCCTGGACAGGTTGGACGGGGCTTGGAGCAACCTGGGATTGCAGGAGGTGTCCCTGCTCACGGCTGGAGGTGGAAGGAGACCTCAAAGCTCCCTTCCAACCCAACCCATTCCATGAGATTTTTTAAATGGGCACTTTAATGTCCCTGAGGAACAGGCAGCAGTGCTGAAGATGTGTCCTTGGAGGCCATGGATTGGCTGAACTCTCCCAAAGGCCGGATCCAGGATCCAGAGCTCCCTCTCTGAGCAGTCCTGCTGCCACATCTATTAAATACCACCAGCCAGATCTCTTGGATCCAGACCAGGTTTCGGGGAAAGGGACCATTTTTGAGGTTGTTTTCTATTCTGAAAGTAAAATCTGATACTTAAAAAAGGAAAGAGGAATCCTGCCCTGCCCCCCTGGTGCAAGAGCCTCGGATGCTGCCTCCCCTTGGAAAGAGCATCTGGCTGTTTGGAGAAATGAGAGGCACCACTGTTTTCTTTTGACTAATTTGATGATGTTGCAGTGCTCAGAGTGATGAAGCAGAAGGGAAGTTGCTGAGACAGCCCTTTCTTAAATTTCTCCAAAGCTTTTCCAAAAAGAAATTAAAAAAAAAAAAAAAAAGAAGAGAGAAAAAGGAAAGTTTGTCACTTCTCTCCTTTGAATTTCCTTGGCAGAAGGATCTCTCTGATTTCCCAGGCAGAGATAAGAGATAGCACAGGCTGCTGCCATCCCCAGGGACCACTCTGGGTGAGCTGAGGAGGAGGATGGTGCCCACAGGTCCAACAACAGCTCTTGTGCTGTGGCACTGGTAGAGTCACCCCGTGCTGTGCCCACAGTGGATGGACCCTTTCCTTCCTTCCAGGCCCTTCTCCTGGGGGGCTGAAAACCCCACACTCGAACTTGGGACTGCTCTGAACCTTTGAGAGAAATCCCTTCTTCCCTTCTTCCCCTCTCCTGATCCATCCCCGGGGGTGCTGCAGGGCTGCACTTGCAGTGCTCCTCCTTCCAGGCTAAATGGCTTTGCCTTTTACCTTCCTTTTGCCCCCTGGAAAACCACACTCCAGAGGCCATGGCATCCTCAGGAGTTGATATTTCCTCGCTTCCTCTCCTGGGGCAGCTCTTGGAAAACGTGCTGGCTGCAGACTCCTCGCCTGGAGGGCGAAAGCAAGGCCTGTGCAAGAGCAGAGGGAGAGGCAGGAGAAGGGATCTGTAGGGCAGAAGGGATTTGTAGGGCAGGAGAAGGGATTTGTAGGGTGCAGAGAGGATGGAGCAGAGCTCGGGAAGGAGGTGGGAATTCGGAAGCGGGAGGAATAACTCCAAAAGGTGGGATGCACTCCCCGGAGAGGCAGCAGGGACCATGTGCCCAGAGTGGGCAACTGCAGAGTGGTCAAAGCAAGGAACCACTTCCTAAATGAGAAAGGGGATCTGGCACAGCACCAAAGGAGGGCAAGAGCCTCCCGGTGAGCTCGTGGCACGGCCTGAAGGAGGTTCTGCAGCCCCAGAAGGTCGGAGCGTGGCTGGGCTGTGCCCAGTGCCGGGATCAGGGACTAATGAGCTGGGGCTTCAGAGACACCCATGAAATATGAGGCTGTTAAATGTCACGGAGCAGGCACTGACAGATAAAGACCTGGGAACAGATCCAAGCCATCCCAAAGCCCCACCAGCATTGTTCAAAATTCAACCAGCGTCGAGCTGCAACCGCCACTCTTGTCCCTTCCCAGCCGTGCTCAAAGGACACCGGGAGGAGGATTCCAACCTCAGCAGCTTCTCTGGAGGCCAAACACAGCTCAGGTCTGCTGGGAGAGCTGCAGGATCCCCCATGGGCTGTGGGTTTGTCTGCTGGGACCACATACAGGGAACGGCTGGCCCATCCCATGGGGTGCAAGAAGCAGCACAGAGGGGGAAGGGATGAAGGGTGGTTTGATGACCGGCCCAAGGCAGCTCCAGGGGGGGTTATTTGGGTGGAACAGGCTGTTTGCAGGCACTAAATGCCTCTGGGGATCAGTCAGAGCGACAAGGAAGGAGGATCGGCCACGGGAGAAGGGGAGGGTTGTTCCCTTCCAAAACGCCCTGCATCCATTTGCAGAGTGCCACAAACAGGAAGGTTTCAGGGAAACCTTTTTCGTTTCATGGGTTTGAAAGTTTCGTGTCCAAGCACAAAGACATCAAGAAATGCAAATGCAATGTTTTGAGCAACACAAAGAGGTTTTGGCGGCGGCGAAGGAGGTGGGAGGAAGAGAATTTTCTCTTCGAGAACTGCGAAATTATGGGGTCTGTTCCAATGCAGGATGGAGCCTGAAACCTTGAAACCCTCCATAAACTGAACTCCTGCTCTCAGCACACTTCTCCCTCTCGGGGCTGCTGATGCTGCTTTTTGGACCGAAACTGCCATGTTTCCATCATGCTGCTCGTGTTATGGAACAGACCTGAGAAGGAAAATAAATATTGGCAACTCGGTGGCGAGGGGGGAAAGAAGGAGGGAAGATGGGACATGACAATCTCCCTAGAGCTCAGAGGGAAAAACAGACCTAGGTTAGCTGGCAGTGAGTGAATCAAACTCTATTTTTGCTCTCTAGCCCACGGTGAGCCTCATGGCAGAAATGCCAGCTCTCATCATACCTTGCTCCCCACTTCCATGCTCTGTTTTGTGACTGACTTCAGTGCAGATGGCTGGAGCCAAGGAGCAGACATGCAGCCCTGGTCACAGCCCATCCCACAGACAGGCAGGGAAATCAGCAGGGAGGAAAAGCCAGGTCATTCCAGGGATAACTCCCCTGGGCAGTGCAGGGGATGGAGATGAACTGATGGTTTCCCCCAAGCAAACTCAGAATCCATCAATCACAGAATGCCCTGCGTTGGAATGGACCTTGAAGCTCATCTCATCCCACCCCCTGCCATGGGCAGGGACACCTTCCACCAGCCCAGGTTGCTCCAAGCCCCGTCCAACCTGGCCTTGGACACTTCCAGGGATCCAGGGGCAGCCACAGCTTCTCTGGGCAACCTGGGCCAGGGCCTCCCCACCCTCACAGGGGAGAATTTTTCCCCGATATCTAATCTATCCCTGCCCTCTGTCAGTTTGAATCCATTCCCCCTTTTCCTGTGACTACATTTAAAAGGTGCCTCTCCACCTCCCTTCAGGTATTGGACACAACTGTTCCCAGTTTTCCTTGGAAGTAGCACTAGAAACACGGGCTGGAAGCCCGAAGCACCAGGTGTTGTTTGAATCACTTTTGGCAAAGCCCACCTTGAGCGAGAAGTTTTTGGCTCCTTGTGAACAACCTCAGAGTTGCTCCCTCCTGCCTTCAGAAGGCTGTCACGGCTCCCTGCACCGGAGCAGCTCTGACAACGTGCTGCAGGCTGGGAGGGCCAGCCCAGGGCAGGGACGAGACAGAACTGGAGTCATCCCAAGACCAGCGTCTCCAGCTGGATTGATGGTCAAGTGGTCCAGGCTGTGGGTGTCAAGCTCGACCTTAAACGAGGTTTTGCCCCCTCCTGGTGTCCGGGCAGAGCTCTGTTCCTGCTCTGACTAACGCCAGCTTCGCTTCTCCCCCAGCCTGGAGGAGTCACAGCCTGCAGCACGAGAGCTCCATCAATCTGGTGAGGCTTGCTGGGGTTTTTTTGGCATTTCTTTGGCACTGTCCAGCAGCCTCCCCAGTTAACCACCCCCCTCACTCCCTGCCCTTTCTGCACTTCTCCTACGGACCGAGAAAGCTTTGACTGCAGCAGACCTTCACGATGCCCTGGCTCTGCCTGAGCCCAAGCAGAGGAGATGAATCATCTCCAGCACATCATGGGAGAAAGGCCCTTTGCCCTGTAGAGCAGCTCTCAACAAGTTTTCCCTGCAGTGCATCTCCTTTCCCACATCTCTGCTCGAGCCCTCGCTCGCACCGAGTCCTGCTGCAAGAACGAGGCTGCAGCTTCTCATCAAGCAGGAGGTTTTGACTGAAAAGTGGGTTTTCAGTCCCAGACTATATAGATTACATGATTAGGTTTTTTTTAAGGGTGTTGAAAGAAAAAGAAAGAGTGAGGTTTTGGTGAAGTACCCACTTGCTGCTTCGAGGTCCTTCAGTTACGTGAATTCAAAGCATTTCTGTTTAATCTCTGTATAGAAGAGACTCCTCGAAGAAAAGACACCATTTTTCATCCCTCCCCCACAGCTGGAGCAGAAGAGACAGCAGAGGATGTGGTTTGAAGGGTGAGGCTGTACCTTGGACCAATGTTTGGGATTGTGTCCTCTGGGGGCTTCGCTGGGCTGTGACCCCCAACCCCTCCACAGCAGCCTGTGCTAAACCAGAGGGGGCTTTTAAGCACCCCTACACATTTTGTAGACAAGCACGACCCTTTCAGTGTCTCAAATCTTTGGTTGCTTCCAGCAGGTTCCCCCAGGATGGGCTGGCACTGGGTTAAGGGATGCACCGTCCAGCCGGGCAGCCCAGCCTTTAGAGAGCGTGCTGGGCTCAGAGAGAGGGAGGTTAAATCACCTCCTGTTGCACAGCAGAGCCCCAAAACCAACAATTCCCAAATGTACAACGCCTGGGGGCTCATGTGGTGGGGAGGGGATGGCAGGAAGGGCGTCCCTGAGCGTGTCCCACCGCTCTCCCCCCGCGTCTGCCGCCCGCCGCCGGCACCGGGCTCAGCAGGGATTTTTTCCCCTCTGACTCAGTGTGAGCACCCAAACGGGCTCTGAGTTACCGTGTCCTCCACGGCAAACAGCCACAATCTGGGAGAGAGCAGAAACCGCATGAAAACAACTGAAAACACAAAAAGGGAGGTGGAAAACACAGGGAGTGGGCGTGGGTTTGGGATGGGAGCGATCGGGAGCTCAGCCTTGGCTGGGAGCCCACGTGGGGACCCTGCTGTGCCTTTCCCCTCTTGTTTCTGATAAAGAAAAAGGAATGCAATTTCTGTTTGGTTTTTTTTTTTCCCTTTCCTAAGGAAGCGTGTGCAGCGAGAGAAGTCGAAATTACAAATCCCTGCGTGGCTGAACCGAGACCTCCAGCTCCAGCAAACCCTGCAGGCTGTTCCAGCCAGTCAATAACCGAGGGCAGCCACAACCTGCTGCAGCACTTGACACCACTAAAATGTGTTTGGGGACTTGGGGAAAGGCAACAGCAAAAGGCAACCCAGCACTGCTAATAAACGGCCAGGAGAGAGAGAGAGAGAGAGCTGGTACCAAAAAAAAAAAAATAAAATAGCTTCTAATAACAGCTTTGTAAAGCAGGAAGGGCCACAGGGAGTTGCTCCGGCTCTGGAGCGATGAGTTACAGCTCAGGGAAGTGCTGAGGGAGATCAGGAGGGCAGCACCACGCACATGGCCCCTTGCAAGGAGGATATGTCAAAAATTAAGCTGTCCCACCCACAAGATGGGACTTCACCATCCTCAAGAAGCCATGGGACAAGTGTTGTCTGCGTCCCCACCCCTGTTACCCCTGCAAACAGGTCTGAAATAATTATTATCCTGCTCCAGAAAGAGCGGAGGGGATGAACAGGCAGCTCCACTCTTGCGTTTCAACGAGGGCTCCTGAGCTCTCGATGGAAACAATTCCCTGCTTCCCAGAAGACAAGAGCACCAAGGCAGAGGTCCCCTTGGCTTCAGACAGAGCTGGGCTGGGGCTCCCCTCCCCTCTCCCAAAAGCACAGAAGGTTTTGAACCTCGTTTCTCCCGGGGAGCATCGTGCCCCGCCGGTCTGACCTTCCCGCTCGCTCTCCCGCCGTTAATCAACAGCGGATTTCACCCCGAGAGCTCTAAAGCAGGACAGCAAGGACAGGCAACACATGGATCTTGTCTGGCAGGTGGGGATACTGAGACACAGGACTTTGCTTGAATTTAGACGAGTGAGATTCAGAACACGGAACAGAAACACACCCCAGCCCAGCCCGTGATCCAGCACATCACAGCTCAGCTTCCCAGGAGACGTTGTTCCTGCTCTGCCCCATTTCCCATGCTCAACCTTTCTCCCTTTCTTCCACAGTCTTCTCCCAATTTTTCATTACTTTTATCTTCCCCTCTTCAACCGCTCCCCCCTTTTTTTACAGCCCTTCCTCTCCACCTCCACCCTGCTGTGCCAGACAGCAGCCAGCTCCGGAGAGGTGCTCCCCGGCACCTCGACCTCGCGTAGCCAAAACCCAGCGCGTTCCACCAAATGTAAAAAACGTATTTAGGGACCTACCAGTCCACCTGGACTTCTATATCCCTTGTCTCTACCTTGGAGGGCGCATCTCCATCGCTGCCCTTACTGCTGCTCTTCAGGAGATCCAGGACGGGCTCGATCTCTTTGAGCAGCTCGTTGTCCTCCACGCCGCCGTTGAGGCACGGGTGGCCACAAGCCCCCTCCTTGCCCTTCCCGGCGTCCTGCCCTTTGCCGCCGGTAACGACGCCGTTAACGTGGACCATCGGCTCCACCTCCCTCCCCATCTCTCTGGTCCACAGGGAGCCCATGGCGCGCTCGGGCTGCGGCTGCTCTTTGCCGTGCGGGCTCGGGTTGGACAAGTCAACAGCCCTGGGAGCCGGGCACAGGGGTCTGGTGACACGGACGGTTTTGGGCGTCCCGTCGCCCGCGAAGGTGGTCTCCAGGTGAGTGGTGAAGCCCTCGGGGCCCCGCAGGATGAGGACCACGTAGGTCTCGGAGGCGATGCTTCTCAGGATCTCCAGCGCCGTCTCATAGCTCATGTCCACCAGGGGCCTGCCATTGACGGCCAAGATGATGTCCCCAGCCTGGATGAGGCCGCTCTGCTCCGCAGCCCCTCCCCGGATCAGGTCGGAGATGATGACGGGCGGTTTGCTGACGCGCTCCTTCACCAGGAAGCCGAGGCCGCCCACCTTGCGCTTGAAGAGCCTCACCGAGATGACGTTGGGCTGTATCTGCTGCACGCTGAACACATTCTCTTCCATGGCAGCCCCTCCTCGAGCCTGCAGACCAGGACCTCGACACCCGCTGAGCGCAGAGAGATCCGCCGTCGGAGATGCTCGTCCTCGCCGGGGCGGGGAAGGGGCAACTCTGGCTCTTAAGGAACTGCTCCTAACTGGGAAACTCCTCAGGGCTTCGGCTGCGGGGCTTTCTGAGGCATGCTCGGTGTCACCGCGCTCTGAAACACCCGGGGAAGGGCAGGGGGTGTCACGGGTGGGAAGCAAGGCTAGGGACAGGACAGGCAGGGCAGGCAGGGCAGGCAGGGCTGGGCATCGCGTGGCCAAGCAGGGGCTGGAGGGGACAACATGCCAGCTTCCAGTCAGCCTCTGGTCCTGCGCTGGGCAGAGAGGGGGAGGCAGCCCGCTCGCTTCACCGGCATCCCCGCAGACCGTCCACGAGCTTCTTTATCTGGAAAGGAAGGGGGAAAAAAAAACCAAACAACAAAGGAGAAAGAAAAGTGAGACAGGGCAGGCGTAAGTGCCTGCTCAGCACGGGGCTCGGCACGCCACAGGCACCCACATGCATCAGCCCGTCCCCACAGATGTCACCCCCCGGGCTGCGTTTGGGAGACAGGCTGCAGCCTCCCATCGCTCCGGGCTTTGTTTCCTCCTTTCCCCCCCCCCCTGCGAAAATCGGCACCATCTGTTCGGCGGGGGCCGGGAAGGCGCGGGGGGAGCGGGGGAGCCCTGGCAAGGGGCTTCGCCCAGGGGTTGCCAGAGAACGCCCGGCGGGTCTGGGGAAGGGGCAGAGCCACTCGGAGCTCGGCGGCGATTTCTGCCGGCGGAGGATCCTGTCTCCATGTGTTTTCCAGAGCATCCAACAACCTGATGGTCGAGAACCAGACAGGGGACGTACATCCCTGCCCAGGAGGAAACCCGCTCCGTAGGTGCTGTCACAGCGAGTCGGTCTCGATGCTCCGGGAGCAGCAGCCACGAGCAGAGCGAGGCAGGAGGACACTCAGCCCCCTTCCCCCGAGTTGGGAACTTGCAAAGGCAACTGCTTTTAAGCCTGGCTCCAGGGATCATCGCCTCAGCTCCTCCTCTCCGCGTATTTCGAGCCTGGCACGGGGATGAGGAGGCAACGCTCGCACTCCCCCGTGCCCAGCCCTGCCATCCGGCTCTGAACTGTTCCCACACAAACTGCTTTGGCTGACGGCGAACCATCTCCGGGAGAACACGCAGTGAGTTTTCCCGGCTCTCGGGGGAGCCTCATGCAGCTGGGCATGACTGTCTACAGCCCTCAGCTGGCTCGGGGAGCCACGTCTCATTGACTCCTGATGGGACCCTTGTTCTTACATGCCCAGGCTTGCGTTCAGAAACTTCTGCTCCCAGAGCCTCTCTGCCTTCCCCTCCCTTTCCTCAGATGCTCTGGAGAACGTTCCTCTCCAGGACTGTGCCCTGACATTTTGCAGCAAACTGAAATCCAGGCGCCTTCTTTTCACTTCTAAATCTGGGTTTTGGGGAGAGAACAGAGGGCACTTGATCTGCAGGCTGGAGGCACTGGCACGACGAGGAAAACACTCTCCTGTCTCCCCATACTCAGGGCAGCGTTTGCACCTTCAGACATGGAGCACCAAGTCCCCTCTGCCAGGAGCTCCCTCGGCACCCAGATGGGAAAAACAGGGATCTGAGGGGCAGCCAGTGACACCAGTCCTGGCATTAACTCAGGCATTTTAATCCTCATGTGATGAAGGCTGCTGACCCCAGACTGCACTTTTTACAAGCGAGTTAAGAATAAAACAATTAAATATGTACAACCCAAACCAATGGGTTTAACCCCTGTGGCCCTTCCCCTGCTGTGACTCGGCCCTGCAGAGCAGCAGCAACGTGCAAAGGGTTAAATGCCACCGAGTAGGCCAGTGGGCATTCACATCCTCAAGGGCTAATTAACCCCGGGGACATAAGCACTAATTGCTGGGTGACTTCCTGCAAGTGACCCCGGCCAGAGGCCACTGGAGCTGGACCAACACTGGCTGTGATGGGCTGTGCCACCTCCCAGGGCTCGGGGCAGCAGAGCAGGGTGTCTGCTCCAGATCCTCAGGCCACCTGGGGAGGGAAGATCCCAGTTTTGGGGAGGTTGGAGGGAAGCAGAGATCTGCTTCTACCGGGAAGGTTCTGTCCCTTCCCCTCCTTCCCAGCCCATCCATCCAGAGCCCGCTTTCACCGGCAGGACCCCGGCCAACTCTTCCCTCTTTTTCTCAGGCATTTTGGTGCCAGTGCTGAACCACAGGACCAGCTTCCTTCTCCCCGCCAGGGTCTGTCTTTTCCTGGTCCCTGCATCCCCAGCCCCTCCACTGGTGCCGTACAAGCGCAGTGACCGTCACCCTGACGCCCAGGCAGGGCACTGAGTCACACAGGACTCATTTCCTCATTTCTAACATCCTGGCTGACGCTGCAGGACGAGCGTGGCTCTGAGAGCAGCACAAGTGCCACGGGAGCGTGGCACTGCCAGCTCCCTTCAAGGGGACAGCCCTGTTATTTGCTGGGGATTAGTCACGGGCAGCAGCGCTCGCGGGCTCCTCGCCGCCGCTGGAGTCGGTGTTCGTGTCCTGCCCATCTCAGCGGGGCCGAGGCCATCTCGGGGACTGCCTGGCACGAGTCCCTGTCACTGCTGGGCATCCCCAGCAGCTCACACAGGCAGATGTTCAACAGCTGGAGGAGACCCTTCAGCCCAGCTCGACCTTCCCGCGGTGCCTGCAGGGCAGCACGGCCACGCCGAGCTCGCTGGGCAGGGCCGACAAACCCCAAAGTGTTTGTTCCCTCACTCTTCTCCCACCAGGCTGATTTCCAGTTATTTCCACCAAAAGGTTCATCATTTGTTGTGTGTATTCAGCTCCAGCCTGCAAGATCCCAGGGGACAACATCATTTCTGGGTGCACAGCATTCCCCATCCCCGAAACCCTCGGCATTCCTTGCAAGAAGGACAAGGAGACAAAAGGAGATTCTGGGTGATACCCCAACACCCAGCCAGGGCTTTCTCCCAGATGAGGGTGAGTGTGTCCCCTACAGACAGAGGGTGTCTTGCTCCCAGACCTTTCACTCTCCCACCTGTGATTGTGGGATCCCACTGGGGACTGGCTGGAAAACAGGGAATGACATTATGTGCCTGCTCATGAGTTTTTCCTCTTTCTCAAGCCCTTCTTTTCCTTTTTCTCCACAGCTCCTCAGAGTCAGGGGGGTCAGAAAAGAGGCAGAAAGCAGAGGGGCAGGGCAGGAGAGTGAGGGCAACCTGTCTCTAAGCCCCTGAGCCTTCTGCTCCTTTGGGAAGAGCTGGACAAGCATTTTCATAGAATTATGGCGTCATTTAGGTTGGATAATAACTTTAAGATCGTGGAGTCTGATGGTTCCTCAGCTCTGAAGTCTTGCACAAGCTCAGAGCGGAGATGGGAGGGAGAGGGAGCAGGTCAGGGCAGCAGGAGACACCTGGGAATGCTCAAAAGGCTCCCCCAAACACCCAGTGAGGGCCAGGGCTCCCCCCTGCCCAGCTCCTGGGGTGTCCCAGGAGGTCTGATCCCACATTTCAGATGGAACCTGACTGGTTCAGCCCCCGTGAAGCGACGGGGAGACGGCAGCTGGGCTCGGCTCTGAGAGCTCAGCTCTCCCTCCCAGCACCCTTGGGAGTGTGATTTAGGAACCCAAGAGCTGCAGGACATTTGCCAGGTTGTACATTTAAAGCTACCTGTGGTGTGTCATGTCAAACTCCTTAAAACCAGTGAGAAGGGGGTTTCACTGGGGTGGAAACTCTTCTTTCACCCCCGAAAGGGAGCCAGGAGTGGCCAGTGCTGTGAGCAAAGCCGGGCTCAGCTCCCTGCTGGAATAAACACCCACAGACAGTGCCAGCCCGCTCCCTGCCTCAGTCTCCCTTCCCTTTCCAACACATAAACCCAACTCAAACCACAACAGACCCTGCAGACGTGCAAACTTGTAGCACCCCAGACAAGTGTTAACTCGGATCCCGACACCAATCCCCGGTAACATCCCTCCCTTTGGAGGCTTTAACGAGCCTAAGGAAGAGCAGCAAACAGGCTCCCCTTTGACAGCGACGAAAGCATTCGCTCCACCAACAACTCCCACCCCGAAAAAAGAAAAAAAAAGCAACAACAAAAAGCTTCTCAAGTTGCCAGATAACATTTCGAGCACCAAACTCCAGCACATATGTTAATTGGATGATTTGATTTCAGAAGCAGAGCGGAGGAGAAGTCAATCTTTAGGAGCTTAACACAATCTCTTAACTCTGCCAGGCAGCAGCCGCGGGCTGGGGAGAGCTGGGACGTGCCCAACTCCAACCCTCCGGCGTGGGCACTTGGGCTGCCCTTGGCCTCACAAATGGATTCTGAGCCTTGTCTTCACCACGATAATAGCTCGTGGTCCTGCGTGCCAGCTTTAAATGGGCACCATTGTCCTACTTAATTAGTTTTCGTGGGATTTATGGCGCTCGGGGAAGAGCCCCGGCGCTGATGGATTTACGCCCGTTTAATTTTTACGACCCACGGAGCGTCAGTGGATGCGATGAGGAGCACTGGGATGCAACATATGCACAGTTACTGTAAACCTGCGTGTTTGTGCCTCTGAAAATGGAGCATTAAAGTGATTCACTGGCAGGCAGCTCGCTCGTGCCAGCAGTCCTGCGCTCGATTCCCGCTCGGCTCCGGCCGGCGCGGCGTGTCTGTGTACACGGCCTTTTAATCCTGGGAATATACAGGCAATGTTCCTTCAGCCATCTCTAATTATCCACCTCCCACCAACCTTGCCTAAATCCACCCAGGAAGGAGCGAGACCTTTTCCCTTCCCAGCCAAACGCCCGCTCTGCTTCTCCCTTCCCATCCCCAGCGCGCCTGGCTGGGACGTCACTGTTTCACCGGGGCCACGACGCCTCCTTTGCCCCCAATAAACCTGATTTACACACAGGAGTGGATGAAATGTGGCGCTTTGCCATCTGTATGACACCCTTATGCCAGTGCCCAGCCATGGTGCAGAGCTGCCGGGCCCCTCCCCGCAGCCACGGACACCGGCAGGGCTGGACACTTGGGAAGGATGGTACCAAAGGGATGGAGTGCCAAGGACTCAGCCCTGGAGATCCACTCACCTGCTCCATGTCAGCAGGGCTGTCTGCACTCAAAACATGCCTATTCCTGGCAAAAGAGCAGTTAATAAAATAAATATTTGCTTTCTGATATCAACAAATCCATGCCCAGTCCCCAGGAGGGTCCATTTGCCTCTACTCAGGGGGTTGTTTTCTGGAAAGCAAACCAACATCTGATTGCTCACAACCATATTGTTGGGATGCAGCTGCCCCAAAGCCCCGTGACCCGCACATTTATCCAACTCCTGGCACTCAGTTTGGTGTTCACCCCCTCCCCAGGGAATTAAACAGCCAAGGAAAGCCTGGTCCTGCCAGCACGAGCAGCCACTGGCACATCTTCCAGGCGGTTGAACCGATCACTGTGGATCCCTCCCAGCTGAAATACTCCATCCTATCCCATCCCAGTCAGACCAGCGTCTTCCACACTCCTAATCACGGAGTATTAGAGGGAGCAGAACCCTACTAAAACTTTATTTCCATTTAATGAAGCCCCTCATCCCTCTCCCCTTCACCCCCTCTGACACGAACCGCCCCTCTCCGAGCCGACCGCAGCAATACATTTTAATGTTGCCAAGACAACTGTGTTGACAAAATTCCCTTCCTTCTTTTTTTTTTTTTTTTTTTTTTTGTTCTTTCTTCTTTTTTAAGCTGACAGAAACAGGGTTTTCTTGTAATTTGGAGTCCAAGGCTGAGCATATTTCAGCACCACGCCTGCCATTTCTCTTTGACTCTTCCCGTGCGATATTTTCTCGGCGCCCGCGGTGCCGCGGCTCAGATAAAACCATCAGTTCTGCTGCTCCCCCCCCCCCCCACCTACAACTGATGTTCTTATTAGGGCTCGGTCCATCTGTAAAACATAAATTTCCCCCCCATCCATTTGCCGGGGGGATTGGAATTACACACCCGGCGACTCCGGTTTGACAAATTGGCCCCGTGTTAACGCGCAGCCACTTTGTCCTAAAAAGACAAAATAGGTAGGTAGGAAACAAATGAGAAAATGCCACTTGATGGATGGTCTCGCAATCCAATCGCAGCACGAGAGGGGAATCGGGGCTCCATTTGGGAAGGAAAAAAAGGAAAAGGAGAATTTAAGGATCGCAGCAGGTTGGCTGGAGCTGTAATAGCTCCAGAGCCGCCAGCCGGCATCAATAAAGTCAGTGACAGAGCTCTTGGCTCAGTCAGTCCAGGAATAAACTCCTGCTTCATTTCAGCAACCCGTGTTCTCGTGCCCTCCTTTGCTGCTGACACCCCAAAATTCCTTCTAGCACGGCGTTAAATTTTCCTACACTAACAAGTCA
This sequence comes from Pseudopipra pipra, assembly GCF_036250125.1. Classification (NCBI taxonomy): domain Eukaryota; kingdom Metazoa; phylum Chordata; class Aves; order Passeriformes; family Pipridae; genus Pseudopipra; species Pseudopipra pipra. The sequence goes on along the minus strand of NC_087566.1, from coordinate 2,019,539 downwards.
TTTAGGACTCTGAACAGCGATAGATCTTATTGCCACCGGCTCTCCCAAGAGTGACTCATGGCCCTATTTAAAACCCTCTGGAAAAGCTCGGGCTCCTCCCGCCACGAGCCTGGGTTCCTCGCTCTGGAGGCACGACCCCCCAGCCAGATCCCTGAGGAATCCTGGCTCTGGGATTCCCTCTGTGCCCTGAGCATCCCCCTCATCTCTCTTCAGGTGCCACCCCCCACTCTCCCACTGCTGGCTCCGGAACGTGGAGCCCAAGCGGAGCTCTCGCCCTCTTTGCACCTCCCTCCTCAGGGACTGTGCGAGGCAGAAATCGAGGATAATTTGTTCCCCTGAGTTGCTGTCCCTGCTTCTCTCAGGGTTTTGCATTAGCACTTGTTGCCATAGTACCAACGGCGGCGGCAAAGTTCTCTGGGGGCCTCCTGGGACCCATTCCTTGTCCTACGAGGGCCATCGCTCTAATTCAGGCAGGATTGAGGTGGGGAGATGTGGAATTTTCTGCCTCCTAGTCTTTGCTGAAGGTGAGAGAGGCTGTTCCTTGGAAGCAGCAGCAGCAGCCACATCATCTCACTGCACCACTAACGTGGGGCTGGGCATGGGGCAGCGTGGCAAGAAAGCCAGCAGTGTGTGAGGGAGAGGAGTGGAAATAGTCCCTGCTGTCCCTGGTGCCCATCAGTTCCCGGGTTTTTTCCCTTCCCCATGGGACAGCCCCGTGCTGGTGATGCTGCCTTTGGCTGAAGCAGCCCCAGCCCTGAGCCTGAAAACAGCTTTTCCCTGTGCCAGAGGAGAGGGATTGGACTTCCCAAGCCCTTGCTCCTCACTCCTGGCACGGTGGGGTGAGGCAGGCTGTGACCCCAGGGCCAGCTCTGCAGCCCTTGACCCACCGACACTCCATTTTGATGGCTTTTTCGGGACAAAGGATAATCCCCGCTCGGAAAAGCCTGAGCTTTCCTGACTTCCAAAGCGAGGCAGAACCTCACGTTTCCAGCGTGTCTGAAAACATAAGCCTGAAAACTCCGGAAAATGGGATTAAGACAAGCCTGCCCTAGAAGGGCATTGCTAGATCTCGTTAAGCACTTCTGAATTGTCATGCGAAAAGAGAGGAGCGTCGCCGCCTTGGCACAATTACCTCTGCTTTTGTACCTCGCGGGTCGCCACGCTCCACATAACGGAGCCAACACCCTGATAACATATGGGCTCCCCAGAGCTCCCGGTGCCCGCAGCCAGATCCCGAGAGCTCCCTCGGCATCATATCAGCACAGCTGCCACCTCGGGTGGGAACCCGCGCTGCGCCGGGTCCCTTATCGCACACAGCCCGTCACGGCTCGTTTGCGACGAGAGGGTAGAATCAAACACGCTTTCATCCAGCTTCAGCCAGACAGTGGCTCCCAGGCCTCTTCGGGACACAATGTATTTATTTTTGGCTCGGGAGGAGAGATCAGATTGCATCCACGGGTTTGATTTAACGCACAGATACAATCGGAACAGCGTGAGTAGAACGAAGGCATTTTTGGCTCCCGTTCCGGAGCCTCCTCTCAAAACCGGTCCCCTGTTGGGGGGGTTGTATTTCTTTGAGAAAAACTGATGGTATCAACAAGTATCAAACAATATCCTCGTTACTCGGGAAAGGTAAATGCTAATCTATGCGAGCTGAGCTCATGTGACTTATCAGTTGCTATATATAGTTGTTTTCAGGCACTGATTTAGGGAATCTGGCAGGTTTCCTAAGCCTTTGTACAGACACACCAGTGAAATGGAAAAGACAAAATACACAAGCAAAGCAGAGGGGGGGAGAAAGAAAAAAATCTGACAGGGCCAAAATGGCCCTGAGGGTGAGGGAGGACCAACCCCTCCCCACGAGCAGCCACACAACGTTAATTCCAAGTGAGGATTCAGCCCAAACCCCTCTGCCTAAGATGGCCTCTCGCTCACGGTCGTCGCACTGACAGAGGGAATAAACAGAATTCAAAGGGCACAGGGACTTGTCATTCTCCTTCACTCACGAGGATGTGAAATGCTTCTCCCGGAGCAGGTATGTGAGCAGAGAAACATCCCCTCAAACCCCACGTCCGCGTGGGAAGAGACTCCTCCGTACCGGGAGTTTGTTTGCAAACATATGCACGTTTTAAAATTGGAGGCTCTGCGAGTTTGTGGTGTCTTTAAGGAAATATTCTGGGTAACACGAGCTAGGAGAAAATAGGGGGAGGAAGAAATCACTGATGCAAACCCAAATTCCTTAAAATAAGGCTTCCCCACCCGCGATCTTGAGCAGGAAAGGCACAGCCGAGCAAGATGTGCAGGGAGAAATCCTCCGGAGAGTGTTGTCCTGCACAGCCCCCCTGCCCCAAAAGCCTCCCTGCAGCTTCTGTGTGATCACCCCTGTCGATCCCATTGTGCCTCCTGCCTGAGCCGTTGGCACTGGGGGATGTGGAGGAGGAAGAGGAGCTGGCGCTGAAGGCAGCGGAGCCCCCGACCACCGCGAATGCCCCCTGCAATCCCACACCTCCCGCTCCAGACAGCCCCTGCTCCCACGGGAAGGAAGGAGACACTTCCCCTCCATCTCAGTGAGAGGCGGATCAGCTCCTCGGGGGCTCGGCAGATAATTGCCAAGTCGCCTGCCAGAATTTCCTCCTGACAGTCACAACTTGGAAGCGTCGGAAGAAAATGTCTGCACCTGGGCTGTGGAGTCGGCGGGCTCGGGGGGCAGGGAACGGAGCCTGCACGGGGCAACGCACACCCCCCCCCCCAGCTCCAGATGCTCCAGATGTTGTGCAGAGGCGCCTTTTTGCTCTGCTTTGCCAGGAAAACCCAAAAGCTTCCTACTGTCTCCCAGCAGAGAGCGAGGCAGCAGGGAGGGCACGCGGGGTTCATCTCCTTTGATCCCGGCGACGACAACTCCCTCCCGCATTTCAGGCTCATCCACAGGGACCATCGAGGTCCTTGGTGTGCAGGGGGGAGAGGGAAGGGGCAAAATCCACACTGAGCCCCGGCTCTCCCTAAAGGAGAGGAGCCCGCCATCAGCGGGACATCCCGGCCCTTCGCTCCAGGGCTGGAGCCGCATCGGGGAGTCTCTTCCCCACCCCGGGCTGGGTCTTGCTCCCACCCCAGTGCGCCGGGGAGAGTGGGGACACCCTGGGGATACCTGGGACCTCCCGACCCCGAGGGACAGGGGAAACGGCAAGGGCAGGACGTGGCGTGGGTCACCCCCGCCACCCCAGCGCCGGGGTTGGTGGCATCTCCTGCGTGCCCAGCCCGTCCCGCCCGTGTCCGGAGTGTCGGGGCGCTGCGGGCAGGCGGCGGTGCCCGCGGAGTTCAGCACCCGGGACAGCTCTGGCACAGCCCGCTGCGGGCGGGGGGACCAGCTCACCCCTCACCTTTCCCCCGAGCACTGCTCCCCCCCGCCCCGGGCACTGATCCCCCCGGGACACTGCCCCTCCACCAGGAACACTGCCCCCGCCCCCCGGGAACTGCATCCCCAGGGAAAACTGCCCCCCACCCCAGAAGACTGACATTCCGCCCCCACCCCCGCCCGGAAAACCGCCCCTTTGCCCTCCCTAAAAACTTCCCATATTAAGCCCCCCCGACCCCCGGAAAGCTGCCGATCGCGGCCGCTGCCCGCTCCGGACCCATCGCATCCGGCACCCGCCCGCTCCGGCCCCTTTCCCTTCCTTCCCTTCCCTCGCCGGGCACAGTGCCGGCTGTCCCGGGCTCGCTGCCCGCCGCTCCCGCTGCCCACCCCCGCACTCCCTGCACCTGCCCCTGCCTGCCCTTCCCGGGAAAAAACCTTCCCCAGATCCCCCGCGTGTCCCCCCGCGCCAGGAGCCCCCTCGCCCCATCCAAACTTGGTGCGCGGAGTTGCGGGGGAGGGAGACGCCGATTCCCGCAGCGCGGGGGGAGCCGGGCACGGGGGCGGTGGGCGAAGTTCTCGGGGGACCCCCGGGGCGCGGAGGGGCGAGGGAGGGGGCACAGCAGGGCCCGAGGGGGTGCGGTGGGAGCCACGTCTCGGCGCGCCCACCCACGACCCGGCTCTCCGGACCGGCAAAGCGGCTTTCCCCGGGCAGACCCCACGCGTGTCCCCCGCCTCGCGGAGCCCTCCTGCCCGCACCGGCGGGGCGGGGGTCCCGCTGCCGTCCCTCCTTTTCCCCGGCCAAGGGCTCGGCGCAGCCCCGGTGCCCCGAGCCCCGGTGCCCCGGCAGCGCTTCCGACGGGGCGCACGGTCCCGCGGGGCTCCGCGGCCGGTCCCGCACCCGCTGCCCCGCCGCAAAGTTTCCCGGAGAAGCGGCGCCCGGCGCGGGGCTGGGGGGGCACCTACCGTGCGGCGGAGAGGAGCCGTGCCCGGCCCCGCGCCCGTGCCCGGCCCCGCATCCCTCCCGGCGCGGCGCTGGGCTCGGCTGGGCTGGCAGGGGGGGAGCCAGTCCTCGCTGCGCCCCTTTATCCCAGCATCACCGAAACGAATCCGCTTTGACGTCCAACCAGGGTTTTTATGGGTGTGGAGCGAGCCGGTGCAGCCCTCATTAGGAGACACTCTGCTCTCCAAATCATACATCTTTTATATAACCTCATTTCCAGCGTGGCTTTTCTTCCCCCTCCCTCCCCTTGCCGGGGAGCGTCGCCCACCCCCCTCCCCAACTCCCCCACCAATTAAAGAGCTGAGAGACACCCCCCGGCCCCCACTTGTTGCCGGGAAGCTCCGCTCCACTGCCCGCGGGCTCAGCTCAGTCTGCCCCGCGGGAGTGGGGGGCTCTGCCTGACCCGGGGGGCTCAGCACTCCCCAGCTCCCTGCCCAGCCGTGCTGCAGCCCCCCCAATCCTGCTCCCAGCCAAGTTATGCTGCAGAAAAGCCCCCTCTTTCCCTGGCAGCCCCCTCTGCCCGCTCAGTGCCCGGGGCTCACAGCACCAGCCCCTCCTGGATATCCCAGTGTCCCCAGCCCGGATCCAGGCAGTGCTGGGACAGCCCTGTACCTCCGCTGCTGGAGCTGAACCTGGGCTGCACACAGGGGACAGAACAAAGGGTCTCCTCACCCCATTTCCCCTCCTGACTCTTTTCCTGCCCCCAGCAAGGCCCAGTGCAGACCCAGGCTTGACATCAGTCTCCAGGCTTTGGAACTGCGCTCATTCCCATGGCAACAACAAACACACAATTATAGATATATAATATTATATAAACCAAGTGGGCTCTCGGGCAGGAGTGTGAGGTTCACCTGCTCTCAGCCTCTTCCCGAGCTCAGGAGGCAGCTGCCACCAGGGCACAAGAGAGGTGGCTTCAAGCCTGGTGAAGATCCACAGCCCGTGGATGCCCGGTAGCTCCGGTGCCACCCACCCCGGGCAGCCCCACAGCCTGCCCCACTGCCTGGGCAAAGGCAGGCGAACAGCACACAGCACAGCAGGCCATTCAATCACGAAACTTCCCACAGGGAAGGGAAAACCGAGCAGCCCTGCTCCTCCAGGCACCCCGGGAGCTGTGCAGAGGTGGAGGAGGGCAGGGGACAGGCAAACGCAGCAGCAGAGCTGGGGCTGCTTCCCCCGTTCTCCCCGCTCCTCACACTAATCACCAGAGCTGTGTGCACCGTCTGGGGCTAATGAAAACATGATTATGACTATTTAGATGCAGGAGGACTAATCTAATAGCGAGCTAGCCAACGACATCTGCTCTGATCCACTGGTCAGGGAATCCTGCCCCGCGGAGGGATGAGTGGACACATGCTGATGAGGAAGGGCTTTGTGACCCCGTCGCAGGCTGAGAACACTCAGTGCGGCTGAGAAAAGTCCAAACGCTTCTCCCTTCAGTGCTCAGAGCTCTGAGCACGGCCTTAGAGCTGCAGGGCTCTGTGGGCTGGTGATTATCAGGGAGGCTGGTCCCCCTCGGATGGGGGTGGGTGCAGCGTGGCTGCAGGTCCAGCTCACAGGGCCGAGGGGTGTGATGGCACCCGGGTGGTGTTCGAGGGGACTCTGCCCTGCCAAAGCCACCCTGACACACGACAGGGGTTCTGGCCAGCAGCACCTCGCTGCTCCCCTGCCCTCCTGCCAGGGAGGCACATCCACTGGAGGCAAAGCCTTGCTGGGGAAGCAAAGCCCTGAGTGCTGGGATGAGGGTGAGCAGGGCTCCCTGTGCCACTCCGGGACACGGGTTTGGAAGTGCAGCTCACCCACCCACCACCCTGCAGCAGCACCCTCGGCAGGACCCCCGCCCTCTGCACCGGCCCGGAGCTTGGGAACTGCTCATCCCTGTGCCACGTCCTCCCAGGGCACGGCAGCACCTCCTCCACCCGCAGAGAACCGAGTGGGAACACGCTCATTTTCGGATCATCTGCAGCTTTGCTGCCTCCCGTAAATCCGGGCGAGCCGGGAGCGAAGTGACAGAACTGGAAGGGACCCGCCGGCCTGTGCTTGTCCTGTGCTCCCCCCGCGCCAGGGAGGAGCCCCAGGTAGCCTTTCCCTCCAGCTGGAAGCCATGAGTCAGCCCGGAGAGGAAGGCTTGGAGGTGCACAAACAACCGTCTGTGAACGGAGAAGGTGGAGCGAGACCCTCTCCAGCACATCTGCCCCCAGCGAGCCCGTTCCCACACAGCTCTTGGGGTGACAGCAAAGGTTTGCACCTCCCTTCCTCCAGCAAAAATTGTCTGGGGACAGGATGTCCCCACAGGGAACATATCCCTGTCATCCTGCCTCGTCCTCCTCGGGCAGCAAGAGCCCCGGAGAAGCCCCCTCCTGCCCAGCCCTGGCCATGGAAGTTGCTTCCCCCCTTCCCACAGCTGGGAGCAAATGCAAGCAGCGCTACCGAGCAAGTTATCCCCCAAAACTGCTCGGCAGAGGGAACGGCCTCTTCCCTGCCCCTCACGCAGCTGCTCCCCGGTTCTCCCTCTCCTCTGAAAGCAGCTCAGCGCCTCTTGCCTCTGGCCATATGCTGCCAGCGGTTAGAGAAGCCAAATATAAACGCAGCAGTTAATGCTCACCCAAGTTTCCTTCCCGCCCCCACCCCACCTCTCAAATCCTGGCTCTTTTCCCCTCTCCTGCTGCCCTTCTCCCTCACCCACCTCTCTCTGGGGAGCCAGCGGCGCCGGGGGCTCCAGCGGGTGCGTGGCAGGGAGCTGGAGCCGGGAATGCGAGCCGGCTGCGCTGCCGGAGCTCCCCGCCCGCCGCCGGCAATGTGCCGCTCAGGATGCTCGGCTCTCTAAGATCCTTAGGAAGCCGCGGCCCCGGCGCGGATCACACACACAATATCCCCGGCAGCTCCGGAGTTATTCGGCTGCTATTTCCATGCAACTCGAAATGCGTTCGAGGGATTATTGCCCGGGGACTAAAGAAACGGCTAAACATATTTATACTAAAGCTTTAGGAGCCTGTGGAACCGCGCACACACACACACACACACACACACACACACCAGCTGATAGCGGGGTCTGGCACAGAGACTGCGGCGATTTGGGACAAATCCCAGGATTGTCTGTCTGTGCTCTAGTTTAGAGCGGGCGCCGATGCTGGTGCTTGCCTAGAGGTGGCAGTGAGCCTTCGCTCTTCTCCTCGCCCCGAACGCGGCTCAGGAGGGCCCGGGAAGTCCCGGCCGAGCCGGAGCTCTGCCCTCTCCGCTGGGCCGGCGAAGGGTTTGCTGTGGGCATTCAAAAAAACGCCCCCCAAAAAACGTGGGCATCGAAAAAATGCGCATCCAAAAAAAAAAACCCCTAAATACCGGTGTCGAGCCCACAGGTGTGACCTGCAGAATCAGGTGACCCTGATCAGGGGTGACCCACCCAGAATCCCCCCTGAGCACACCCCCGCCGCAGGCTCCATCCTCCCCTCTGCACGGTGCCCGGGGCACAGGGTGGGCGTTGCTGAAACCCAAACTGCCTTTAGCACGGGGTAGAAACTGGGTTTTACCACATCCAGGCTGCCCTTCAGACCTGGCAGCACGTGGCCGAGGCAGCTCCCTTTTAGACACATCCCGGTGCCACCTCCCAGCTCCACCAGCCCTATGACTTTTTTTGGGGGGGAGGGGGAAACCCTTTGCTCCCTACAAGCTGTAACAACCCCTGGACTACCAGGCAGAGCCGTGGCAATGTGAAGGCTTCCAGCACAAACACCAAGACTCCACAAGACACCTGTAAACCCCACCAAAAGCTTCATACAAGTCCTAAAACTCCCCACAGCGGGGGTCAGAGCTGGGAATGTGCTGCTGGGAAGATTCCTTCGGAGTGTGGCTCGGCCTCCCAGGGCACCGAGTGGGTTATGAAGGGTGATCTCTCTCTCTCACACGTGGGCACACACACACACACACACACACACGAAATCTAATAAAAAGATATTAGTCGAGGAGTATTTGGCTCCTGGCATTCAACTATCTCGAGCTTCATACAGACACCAAAGAAATGAAATTATGGGAGCACACAAACAAGAAATTCCAGGGGGATGAATTAATGCTTCATCGCTGTTACAGGGCAGAGAAGCACCTGTCTGTCTTCCCTTGCATTTCTTTCTTCTTGGACTTCAAAATACGATCCCCCCCCCCACCTTTAAAAGTCACGACAGCGTGTTTCCTCCAGCCCCAGCCCTACCACCTTTCCATCAAAACCAGAATCGCTTTCATTATCATTTTAAGGACACGTCGGAGGGCTGACAAACGCACAAACGGGGTTCAAGGGCTTCTTGTAAATCCGGGGTCTAATTTAGACAGATTTAAAAAAAAAAAAAAAACAAACTCCTGCTTTAAGACCTCCCTGCACAGCCTGGAAGGGGTTCGAGTCCCTTCTGGGTTATTCAGATGCAAACGCTGTTTTGAAGCACAAGTGTCTGAGCCATCCACCGGCAGCTGGAAGTTCGGGGGCAGATGCTTCGCAGCAGCAGCAGAGCTACACGACTCCAGTGGAATCAGCAGAATCGAGATCATTAAAGCCAGCTAAAACCAGCCAGTCCTCGGGATTTTGTACCATCTGAGTCCCTGTTTCAAGCCTTTCTGGTGGGATCGGGCCCCCAAGCAGCACCTTTTCACCTTTAGGTCGATTATGGGCGTAATTACAAAGCAGAAAAGCCACTTCTGTGTCGACCTTAAGCAGCGCGTTTAGAGGTTTAAATTTGTTTTCTTTTTTTTCTGTGCAGTGACACATTTCAGAGGGCTGCAGGTTAAAGACTCTTTTGAAAAGACCCAAATCCTTAATCTTAAGTGAAAAGTTATCACCGGAGGACCTTGGGGTGGGTGGTGACAAACACAGGAAAGGGCCCTGCGTCAGCCAGGGCTCTGGGTAAATAGGGCCGGGGAGGAGAGTGGCGGGCTGGGAGCAGCCTGACGAGCCTGATAAGCCAAATCTGCAAAGCATTCATTGCAAAAACCGACACAAAGCAAACCCAAAAGCAGAGGAACAGCTGCTGTCGAGTCCTTAATTTCTAAAGAGGAGCAAGAAGGAAAATAAAAAAAAAAAATTAAATAAAAAAAAAAGCCCAAAATAACCCACTCCCCACCGGCAAAGCCCCTCCCGTGCTGCCCCACAGGGGGGGTGGGAGGGAGGCTCCAGCATCCCTGCTCCCCCCAGACCCCTGGAATGAAGCAGAGAATTTGGGATAGAGCTGGGCAGCCCCTCCCACACATCAACCCTGAGGGCAGGGTTAGATGGGATATTGGGAAGGAATTCCTGGCTGGGAAGGCCCTGGCACAGGTTGCCCAGAGAAGCTGTGGCTGCCCCTGGATCCCTGGAAGTGTCCAAGGCCAGGCTGGAGCAACCTGGGCTAGTGGGAGGTGTCCCTGCCCATGGCAGGGGGGGAAAAGGATGAGCTTTAAGGTCCCTTCCCATCCAAAGCATTCCATGACTCTGTGACGATCCCACCTTCTTCCTGGATGGAGCAGCAAAACCCAAGGGGAAGGTGGAAACACCAAAGGCTAATCCAGGCCCCAAATCACTCACAGCCCCAGCAAAATTAATAATAACAATAACAATAACAATAATAATAATAATAATAATAATAATAATAATAAAGAAGCCCTGAGTGATGTTCAAGCGTGGAGGGACCAAAGGTGTTGGTTTCCCACCCCGAAATCAGCACCGTTCAGCCACAGCCCAAGAGCAGCCATGGATCATTCCCAGCCCAAACAAACAAACAAAAAGGGAGACAAACAACAACTCCAGAGACACAGAGATGTTTTTTTCCATCTTTTCTCTCCCAAAGCAAACAGAAAGGCGGCGTTCAGCCTCCCCACCAACCGAGCAGAAGTTTGCAGAAGCTGCGCCAGGAATTCAGATTTATTTCTGGCACGACTTTAATGGGATGTCGAAGCGCTGCTGTCATTTAAAGGTATTTAACAGCTTTTTCTGAGCAAAGCCCTTCCCCAGGGCGCTTTGCTTCGAGCTGCTTGGGCAACCAGCGTGGCCAGGAGAGCTCAGCACCCCGACACCGAGCCCTGGCAGCAGGTTGGAGTATGCCCAGGCCCCGAGTTCACGGCTTTAAAAAAATAAAATAATAATCAAAAAATCAATGTACGGCTTTTTGGCTACCTCCAGACCCGGCTCGGTGATTCACTCGCTTCCAAAGGTTCTCTGCCTGGGGTCAGAAGTGTCCCTGATGTTTTTCCTTGGGAGATCAGTGGTGCCACGTGGGTTTCAGCCCAAACCTCGTCCCCCTCCTTGGTATCCCACACTTTTCAGCCCCCTGGGACCCATTTTCATAACAAAATCGGGGCTGGAAAATTCTCACCCCGATGCACAGTTCTCACAAAAACACCCTGTTGTTCATATCTCAGCCCTGCCATGGAATTCAGCTGCATTTAAGAAGAGGCAGATGGAGAAACCAGAGCCCAGCTGGACAAACCCTGCTCCCAAGGGTATCCCCAAAAAGAAGAAACACCCCTCAGAACCTTCTAATGGTTTGGTGCTGTCAGAGGAGGGAAGTTGTGCCTGTGTTTAAAATCCAGAGGGTTTCCACCTCTTAATGTTAAAAACCAGAGGGTTTCCACCTCTTAATGTTAAAAACCAGGGGGTTTCCACCTGTTAATGTTAAAAATTGGAGGGTTTCCACCCCTTGACATCTCTGGTGGGTGGTGGTGACTCCACCAAGGAGGTTTGGCTGCCCACAAACCCCAAACCAGCTGCAAAGAAATGTCTTTCCCTCGGTGTGCAGCTCATCCAGTCGTGGATAAGTCCCTGGCAAGGAGAGGTTTCCTGATGTCCCATCCCTGGAAGTGCTCAAGGCCGGGTTGGATAAACCTGGAGCAACCTGGGCTAGTGGGAGGTGTCCCTGCCCATGGCAGGGGGTGGCACTGGGTGAGCTTTAAGGTCCCTTCCCACCCAAACCAGTCTGGGATTCCACGATGGGCACACACAGACCTTCCCAGTCCCCCCCACTCAGACCTGGGATCCTGCCCAGTTTGCAGTGGGAGGTGGTGAAATCCTGGGATATCCTGTCTCTCCGTGCCAGGAAAACACTGGAGGGGCCCCACCTGTTTGGATTTCCAGGCTCCCGCTTTCCCTGCTGCCTCCTAACACCCTTCACCCTCGGGAGAGGGCTCAGCTCAGTGAGGACTGAGCCCATCGTGGTGACAGGAGCACCTGAGCCAGGTCCTGCCCACAGCCAAGCCTGGGCTTGTCCAGGCTTTGCCCAACGAGCCTGTGGGTATCCTGGTCTCTCCTAATGCCTTGTGTGGAGCTGGGGAATGGTTCTGCTGGCTGGGGGGTCGTGGCTGTGTCCCTCCACACCCACCTGGGTGAGCTCTGCTGCTCCGTCCAGGGAGGAGCTGGGAGCATCACAGGGTCATGGAATGGTTTGGGTGGGAAGGGACCTTAAAGCTCTGGGGGTGATGGGCCCCACTGTCCCCCAGAGCAGGGGGAGCAGCACTGCCATCACCCTCAGGCTCCTTCAGTGGCCCCCTCAGCACAGGGGACAGTCCCTTGGCCGCTGGTGGGACCCTGTTGGAAAGGGAAATTTGGTTGTGGCTGCAGCCCCCCGAGTCCTCCATCAGTGCCCCCAGCCAGGGCAGCCACTGCTGCAGCAGATGGGCTGAATCCCCCCTCAGCCCACCACTGAATCCTGGAGGAGAGCCCACCCAGGAGGCTGGAGACCCCCAGGATTCACCCCCATGCTGGACAGCCCCAGCCCCATCCCATCCCCACCAGCCCCTCAGGGCTTTCTGAGAGCAGCACAGGATGGTCCAGCCAGCAGGGAGGGAGAGGTGCCCAGGGTACACCAGGAGAGCTGGCATCCAAACCAGCCTGGGGTTTTCTTGTTTGTTTTGTTTTTATTTTATTTTATTTTTAGCGATGTTATTTTCCCATCCTCGTTTTGAGGGTGTTTTGCTGCAGGAGCAGCTGATGGGCTGGAAAAAAAGGCTCTCTGAGAGTTAGGAGAGCGGGGGGTACCCAGCCGTGCAGCCCAAGGGAGAGGTTTGAGGCTAAAAACACAGCAAACAGGAAAAACAGCCCAACAAATAAACAGGCCACCTTGGACCAGTGAAGCACTGCCCCATGAAACACTGGAAAAAAACCACCCTCCTCCCCAGTTCTCGTTTTAAAAACGGGAAACTGAGGCATGGAAGGGCCCAAGGTTGGTCACGATGGGTTTGCAGCACCCCCGGGGCCAAATTTCAAAGGGAAACATTAAAAATATCGAAGCATTTTTCTTTTTTCCCTCCCCTGCCCGCTGGATGGGCTCAGGGTTTTCCCTGCGAGGTTAAAGGACCATCAGGAATTCCTCGAGGGGAAGGGGAAGGCTGGAAAAGTCTCACCCCAGTGCACCAGCAACAGCCAGAGGAGCCCAGCCCGGGACTTGGCAAACCAAATGCTTCTGATTGCCACTGAGACAGAAATAAATGGGAGTCAGGAACTCCCAAAGAAAGACTGGGAAGAAAAGGAACAAACACCAAGCAGGATCAAGATCGAGCAAGAAAAGAGCTGCTGCAAAACCCCGAGTCACAGCAGGAGGATCCTTCCCTGCTCCTTGAGCTGCATCAAAGAGTTCCCAGCCCCAAAGTGCTCCCCAGAAGAGAGCCCAGCACTGCCCAGGGGGGCTGCTCCTCATCCCTGGGTGAAATGAGGCCGATTTGGGAGGTTTGGGGACACCTGCAAGCTGCTGGAGGAGGAGGGGAGGGATGTGGGATCAGCAGAGGCTCCACAGAGATGCTGCCAGGGCTGGAGCCCCTCTGCTCTGGAGCCAGGCTGGGAGAGCTGGGGGGGTTCCCCTGGACAAGAGAAGGCTCCAGGGAGAGCTGAGAGCCCCTGGCAGGGCCTAAAGGGGCTCCAGGAGAGCTGGAGAGGGACTGGGGACAAGGGATGGAGGGACAGGACACAGGGAATGGCTTCCCACTGCCAGAGGGCAGGGAGAGATGGGAGATTGGAAAGGAATTGCTGGCTGTGAGGGTGGGGAGGCCCTGGCCCAGGTTGCCCAGAGAAGCTGTGGCTGCCCCTGGATCCCTGGAAGTGTCCAAGGCCAGGTTGGATGGGCTTGGAGCAACCTGGACTGGTGGGAGGTGTCCCTGCCCATGGCAGGGGGGGAAATAAGATCATCTTTAAGGTCCCTCTCAACCCCAACCATTCCATGATTCCATGGGCTGGTTTAGATGAGCTATTAGGAAGAGATTCCTCCCTGTCAGGGTGGGGATGGGCTGGAATGGATTTCCCACAGGATGCCCCATCCCTGCAAGTGTCCAAGGCCAGTTTGGAGCAGCCTGGGCTGGTGGGAGCTGTCCCTGCCCAGGGCAGGGGGTGGAATGGGATAAGCTTTGAGGGGCTGCTGCTCTTTGAGCTAATCCAGCCCCTGCTGTGGGTTTGCACCCAAACCCCACAGCCTGCACAGGTCATTGCTCCTGTGCTCCCCTGCCCTGACCTCACCCCAGCCCGGGGCCACGGTGGCCAAGGGGTCCCACTGATGAGCCAGGACAGGATCAGTGCTGACCCCCCCAGCTCTCACACTGCCCGTGGTCACACCCCAGGAGGCCACTGCCCTTCCCTGCTGCAGCTTGAAGGCAGAACCAAACACCCCTTGGTGTCATCCCACTCTCCCACCAAGGAACCGCCGCCTCTCCGGAGCGCGTGTCCCCCTCACGGCCTGGCTCCCCTTCCCTGCTGGTTTGTAAAGAACTCTCTCTCTCGCCTTCCCTGGATTTTGGAGCGATAACACAACCTCAGAGGTGTTTTTCTTGCTCTCAGGGTCCTGTCAGCCCCCCCAGGGGAGGGCAGGGCAGCCTGAGCTGCCCTCGTGGGGCACAGGACGAGCCAGAGCCCTTCAAACCTCCGACGCCACCACCAGAGATGGAACCCGAGAAAGGCTCCCCCACTCCTTTTTCTTGCTCTCTCTTTGGTTTTTCTCTTCCTCTCCCCCTTCTCCCCCCACCCCCCCCAAGCCTCTTATTCCCAGTGGCCAAGAACATTTAGTCTGGCCGGGAAAAGGAAATCTCATTACAGAATTATGGTTCATTTAGCAGGTCCCACTGGAAGCCCTGCAATAACCACTGGCTTCCTAACAGGATTAGCCAGTGTCTGAACCTCCCGATCTCCCTGCAGGCATCTCCACTCCCCAGACAGGCTCAGGGACCCCAGAAAACCGCGAGCAGCCACAGAAACCCACGGCTGAGGTGGATGCAGGGAAGGGAAGATCGAGGGGAGCCCAAGGTGGCTTCGTGGGTGTGAACGTGGGTGCCGCCAGCTGGGGTTGGGACAGGTTATCCCAGAGGTCATCCCAGGCTCTCCAGATGCAAATCCCACTTTGCTTGGCTCTTTTGGCCTCTTCCAACCTGTCCATTCTCACCCAAGGCTGCAGGTTGGTTCCCATGAGGGGGCTGGGGATATTAATGTGGGAAGCACAAGGAAGACACTGGAGCAGTGCAAGTTCTGCTGCAGGGTTGGACATGACATTCCCCACCTGCTGCACCAGCACCCAGGTGCTCCTTGGAGCTGGTTGAGGCTCCTCCTGACATCAGTCTTGGAGTCTGCATGACCATGGAGGTGTTTGGTTGGCATCACATTGTCACCAAGGTGACATGATTCCTGGGATCAGCTCTCTCTTGCTGAAAGGACAGGAAAATACGATCCAGAAGAGAAGGTGAAGAAAAAAAATCCAAATTGTTCAGGGCCACCAGAACAGCCAAGGCCAGGTTTTGCCTTCAGTGCTGCTGAAATCTCTTTGCTTCTCCCATCCCTGTCCCTTCCCAATACCAGGAAGAGGTGGAGAAAGGGCAATAAATTGGGGGTAGCACATGTGGCACCAGCTCCTTGGTTTCACAGGGGTGAACATCTGCCTCTCGCCACTGTTTCATGACCACAACTGTTCACACATGGAGGGAACACAAATGCTGTGCCCACCAGCAGAGCCATCAGGCTGAGGATGGCAAATCCAGCTCTTCCAACAGCCTGGAGCTGGCTGAGGGCTTGGCACAGCAGGCTGGCCCTGGGCAGGGAGGCAACAGCAGGAGGGTTGTAAAATATCCTGCCTCCAACAACCGGGGTAGACGGTGGGAAGTGTCTCAGCAGCTCCCTCCAGGTGTCACCTGGGAAAGAAGGAGCTCAAAGCATGAGCAGAATTGGCCTGGTTTGCCTCCCTTGGAGCAGGGAGAGGCAGCACAGCTTTGGTTTAACCAACAGCAAGAAGGAGGAAAACTGTTTGAACGAGTTTGCCAAGTGGTGTCATCACACACCTTACTCCATCACACCCCTACTCATCCTTATCCCATCACACCTCTATCCATCCCTATCCCATCCCACCTCTACTCATCCCTGTCCCATCACACCCCTACTCATCCCTATCCCATCACACCTCTACTCATCCCTATCCCATCACACCTCTACTCATCTCTATCCCATCACACCTCTACCCTTCTTATCCCATCCCACCCCTACTCATCCCTATCCCATCCCACCTCTATCCATCCCTATCCCATCACACCTCTACTCATCCTTATCCCATCCCATCTCTACTCTCCTTATCCCATCCCACCTCTCTCCAGGGAGCCTCCCACTGCCCCATTTTTCTGTCCCAAGGAAGGGGGGATTCCCTCATCCCTCTGTGTTTGGGGGGATTCCCTCACCCCTCTATTTGGGGGGGATTCCCTCACCCCTCTGTTTGGGGGGGATTCCCTCACCCCTCTGTGTCTGGGGGGATTCCCTCACCCCTCTGTGTTTGGGGGGATTCCCTCACCCCTCTGTGTTTTGGGGGGGATTCCCTCACCCCTCTGTGTCTGGGGGGGATTCCCTCACCCCTCTGTTTGGGGGAGATTCCCTCACCCCTCTGTGTCTGGGGGGATTCCTTCACCCCTCTGTTTTGGGGGGGATTCCCTCACCCCTCTGTGTCTGGGGGGTCTGTCAGTGCCCCAGGAGAGCCCCTCGTGCCCACCCAGCCTGTTTGTGTCCCATCACAGGGACTCTCCCTGGAGCAGCTGCTGGATCAGAGGGTGGTTGCACTAACGTGTTCAGGGACACTCCAACAGCTGCACAGAGACCCTCCCCCGGCTCTCCACGCTTTTATTCCATATATTCCCCGCTGCCAGTGCCCTTGAAGGACTCACAGTGAGAGGTTGTGGAGTAACACTCCTGATTGATACACGGCCTAATAGAAAATTGGGACAGGCTGAGGTTCCAGGGCTGCCAGTGACAGGATCTGACTGCACAAACAGACCCAAAGACGAGCTCTAATCCTGAAAAGAAATGAGCTCAAGGCAATAATTCAGAGTTCTGGGGTTTACCCACCGGGCATCACAACGGGGGTGAAGCAGGTTCAGCCTGTCAGCTGATCCCTGGAGTTATTCCACAGGTTGCACAGAATATTCTGAGTTGGGAGGGACCACAAGGACACCGAGTCTAACTCTTAAGTGAATGGCCCAGAGGAGTCTTTCTGAACTTCTGCCCTTTCTTAACTTATTTTTATTCTGTATGTTCAGGCCTGACTCCAGACAGACAGACCTTGGTCACTGAGGGTGACAGTCACTAAAATACAGAGCAGGGGTCACACCTTGGGGGATCATCCCCTGGGGGCAGGGAGCTCGGGGGTGGGGGTGTGTGTTGATGTCACAATTCGATTATAACGAACCAAAGTCATCCAAGGAGAGTGATTTCACCACGACTGTCAGCTCAGCAGCAAGACATCTCCTCCCCTCTCCTTTGGTTTATCAGAGATAAACCTGCCTCAAGGTTTATCAGCTACGAGGTGCCATCAGATTCTCCTCCCGAAAAGGATTTCAGCAGAAAATCAGAGGAATTCAACAGAAATCCTTTTAGGATCCTTTCAGAAATCCTTGGCCACTCCACTTGAACACCCTCCACTTCATCCCCCATAACAACTGTGCCTAAGGCTGCGTGTGGGGAATCATCCTGGAATTCCTCTGCGGGGGATGCCCCCACATTCCAGCCAGGGAGCAGCAACTGCATTTCCCCCCGTGATTTCTGTGCCATTAGAACGTGGATATAACTTCCCAGTTTTCTCTGATTTTACCCCCAATCCTCTTGGCACCCCGTGGCAGAGCCCACTCTGTCCTTTCAGCAAGAGAGAGCTGATCCCAGGGATCGTGTCACCTTGGTGACAATGTGATGCCAACCAAACACCTCCATGGTCATGCAGACTCCAAGACTGATGTCAGGAGGAGCCTCAACCAGCTCCAAGGAGCACCTGGGTGCTGGCTCAGGTGCAGCAGGCAGGGAATGTCATGTCCAACCCTGCAGCAGAACTTGCATCACCCATGGGATGGGTGATGCACCCCTGGGGTGCAGCCCTGCAGAGCTCCAGGTCCCCCGGCCCCCACGGTCCCCACGAGGGGTGGGAGCCCTGGGAGGGCTTGGAGCCCACCAGAGCCCCACCTCCAGAGCTGCCTCTCCTCTCTGACAGCACCAGGAGCCTGGAATGTTGCCTCCCAACTTGGATACTCCGAACGGGTTGAGGTGGCTGAGAAACATCATCGGTGCCGGAGGAAACAAGGAAATAATGGGGTTGTTTTTCTGAAGGCAGAGCCCTGAATCCCCGTCCCCCCACCAGCAGGGGTTTCCATCATTAGGAAGCCTTTTGTCTGGCTGTGGTGGCCTTCACACCTCTCTGTGGGCCGGGGTTCAGCGCCGGGGCAGCGCTCGCAGGGCGGCAGCGAGCGGGGTTTGTGAGAGCGGGGCAGGAGGGACCTTCCCAAAAAAAACCTCGGGGACCTCCTGGGTTTGGCAGCACCCAGCCTGGGGTGAAGGCTGTGGGGAGGGAGGAGGCAGGGATGAGGCAGGGATGATGAGAGGAGGGGAAGCTCTGCTCCTGAGCACAGCGTTTAATTCCGTTTGCGGCGTCTCCCCGGGGCCGAGGGCTGAGCGAGAGGCCAGGAGGGATGAGGTGTTTGTGGAGCTAATGAGAACACGTGGGCTGTAATTATCCCGCTGGGGAGAGCACCCCAGGAGGGGGCAAACCCCTGTTCCAGGCTTTCCACCAGCCTCAGAGACCAGGAACACAAGCGGATCCTCCGTGGAGAGGGGAGGACAGACGACCTCTCTTGGAAAAGGGGTGTCTGAGCTCTGCCAGAGCACCAGGGCCAGGATGGTCTCGCTCCCTCAGTGCAGAAATCGCTGTTGTACCACTCACCTCGGCTTTTGGGAGGGTTTTTTTATCCCCTGTTGCCTGCAGACGGAGCTGGCACAGAGGTGGCAGTGCCCTGCTCTCCTCAGGGCCCCCCGAGCCCCGTCCCCCTTCCCAGCACTGCTCTCTGCCACCACTTGGCAGACTGGGAACGTCACTGGGTGAGCTGGGAGTGAACAGATCTGACCCTTTAGCAGGGCCAGGTACAACATCCGAGAGCATCAACCACCCAGGGAGGGGGACACAGGGCTTGGCCTCACCAGCAGCAAGTCTTGACACAACCACAAACCACCCACTGCCCGAAACCGCCTCACAGCTCCCCCCTCACCCCCCTCTTCTCCAGTTTCTCTCTCCTCTTGTTTGTTTGTTTGGCCATCCAAGCATTTATCAGCAGCAACAGGGCTCTGGCAGCCCAAAACTTCCCCTTGGGAAAGAAGTTCTGGCATCCAGCAACCAAGTCAGGAGACTCTGGAAAGTTGCTCCGAGCCTGTCTCATCTCACGACTTGACATATCCCCGCTGTCCATTTCCCTTCCCAAGGAAATCTGATTTGTTCCAAAGTTTATAGTTTCAGTGACCTAATCCCAGCATAGTTGTTCCTGTTTCCCTTTAATTTACTGCCGCAGCTCGTATTAATTGACGTATTGCAGAGGGTTTTGAGCCAAGCTAATTGTTTTAGAAAGAGGAAAAAAAAGGAGAAAGAGAGGGAGATGTGAGGTCCCTTAGTGGATTACGGAGGGATTGGAGCGGGGAACCGGCAGCCACTTGGAAAAAGCAATAACTCCAAACAGAAGCAACAGTCTGGAGAGGGGGAGGCTCTCCGGGCTGCTGCTCACAAGGTGCTGTCGTGATCCCTGCAAACAGAAATAACTTCCCTGGGATGACCTTGAGGAGAGAGGAAAGGAGAGGGAGAGCAGGGCTGGGACAGCTCTGCTGGAGCTGCCTTCACCCTTCTGCTTCCTCCCTCACCTGAGCTGCTTCTGTCTCTGGGGGATGGTGGGGAGCAGGAGAGCTCCTGAGCACAGGGAAAGGCAGATGTCACCCATCCTCCAGCAAGGATGAGCCAGGGAAGCACAGGCAGCTCAGCTCCCCCGAGAAGGTGATGGAGCAAATCCTCCTGGATGCTCTTTCCAGCCATGATGGACGGGAGAGACACTGGGAACTGCCAGCAGGGATTTCTCAGGTGTAAATCAGGGCCAATGGACCTGCTCACTGCCAGGGAGGGAGGGCTGGCTCTGTGGATCCAGGAGGAGCAGTGCAAGCTGGGGAACTTCACTCCAGCAGGGCCTTTGCCAGAGTTTTCCGTAGTATCATAGAATAAAATCATGGAATGGTTTGGGTTGGAAGGGACTTTTAAGATCAACTAATCCAACCCCCTGCCATGGGCAGGGATACCTTCCACTAGCCCAGGTTGCTCCAGGCCCTGTCCAACCTGGCCTTGGACACTTCCAGGGATCCAGGGGCAGCCACAGCTTCTCTGGGCAACCTGTGCCAGGGCCTCCCCACCCTCCCTGTGAAAAACTTCTTCCTTATATCCAATCTAAATCAATCCTGTTCCTGCTTAAAACCACCCCCCCTTGTCCTGTCCTGGTGGCCAAGTGGTGGATAACCAGCTGGACTGAGGCTGCACCCTCAGCTCATTCCCAGAGGACACCAGGGAGGGAGGAGCAGATGACAGCAGAGCCCAACAGGAGCCCAGGGAATTCGGAGGCAAACACCAAGTGCTGCCCCTGGAATGGGATAACCCCAAAGGACAGGACAGGCTGGGGCCAAAGAGCTGTGAAGCAGCTTTGGAGGAAGGATCTGGAGATGCTGGAGGACAAGGACAACCAGAGTTCAGCTTGGCCAAATCCAGCTGCTTCCCTGGGCTGTGTCAGTCCCCTCTGTTTGCCTCTTACAGGTCTGGGTGGTGTCCAGGTCTGGGCTCCACGGGATCAGGCAGACAGGGACACGCTGGAGGAGCCCAGGGGAGACCCCCCTGAGCAAGAGGCAGGAGCACAGAGTGCACAGGGGGAGGCTGCAGGAGCTGGGCTCCTTCTCCTCAGGGAAGAGGAGGGGGAGAAGGGAAGAGCAGGGGGAGAAGGGAAGAGACATGTCTGCAAGCACCGGAGTGGAAGCTGGGGAGGAGACAGGGGGAGGTCAGCAGAGGATGAGATGTGATGGCACAGGGTGGAACATCAGACAGTCTGACTTGCTGTTGGGGGAGCTAAAGGTGTCCCCCATGAAGGTGGTAAAACACACGGGATTGTCACTCCTGGAGTTCTGTGGAACCTGGCCCTGGGCACCCACCTCTGGCCCTGCCTTGGGTGAGGCAGCCCGTGGTGCAGGCAGAGGAGGCAGGGTGAAAGGCAGAGAACAGAGGATGCTCCTACAGTCTGGAGAGGTTTGGAGACTTCACACACAGTTTTGGGGGTTGGTTTTGAGCAGAAGCCAACAGAGAACAAGACAGAGGAGGAAGAGGCTCCACCCGATGGAAGCACACTCTTTCTAGCACCAGACGTGCACTGTGGTGCTCCAGGCAGCTCCTATTCCATGGAATCACACAGCAAGGGAGGAAAAGGGATCTCCTCTGCCCTCCCTCATCCCCCTGCTCCCCATCCCTAGCATCCCTCCTCCATTTCCAGAACCAAAACCCTGGGTCGAACCAAATCTCTCCAGGGAGCACCACAGTGGAGAAGCCTTTTGGAGATGGGGATACCTGGAGGGACACCCCGCCCTGCTGGGAGACCCCAAGAGGAAAACCCAACTGCCATGAGCCCCTGACACCCTCTGAACCACAGCATTAAAGTTTGCCAGGCAAGAAACTCGCTCCTTGTTGTTTTCCTGGTCGAAATCCCCCCCTTCCCCATAAATCACCCGAGGCTGTTTCAGCACTGCTCTCACGGAGAGGGTGATTTATTCGGGAGCAACACAGGGAGTTTCCAGATTAACACTAATTGCTCTCCCAAATTACTTAATAGTTTAAATTGCAGTCCTCTCTTTGGAAATCATCTCAGACAGTTCAATAAAAAACCATCATCGGAGAGAGACAACTGCAAATTGATAAAGTCTTTGAGACGAGGGTAATATCGCTGTTGTCTGGCAAATTTATTCCTCTGAAACCAAACGAGGAGGATAAACAGCCTCGCTCGGCGAGGAAGACACCGCCTGCCACCGAGTCGCTCAATTTTCTCTTCCAGAGATGCTCTTATTACTCGGAGAGAGACTGAGACCAGCGACTGCGGTGCCTGAGAATAAATAGCTCCGGCCTTCTCCTCGCAGAGAAAAGGCAGAATTTAAAACCACCGTAATGACAATGACACGGCGAGTGCCGGCGCTGCTTCTGGCGGGAGGGGGGGGCTGCTGCTGCCCTCGGGGGGGGCTGCGGGGCCGCTGTGGACTCAGGAGATGTGGCTGGTGGCCACCGAGCTCCCGCGGCGCTGAAATTGTCACCCAGGAGGGAAGGGGAAAACTTGTTTCATTTTGGCCGCTTCCCAATTTCCCGGCCCCTCCGGGGGGCAGGAGGCGCGCTGGGGAGATGGGAGGGGGAGGGAGGGCAGAGGGATGGTCGGGGGAGGGTTGAGGGGCGGGGAGGGGGAGCCAGAGGTGTGCGGGGGGCTCGGTGTCCTCCTGTTGGAAAGGGGGGGTTGCTGCTGGGGACACAACCCCATGGAGGAGGCTTCAAACAGCAGGAGCAAGAGAGGGGCTGCAAAGGAAGCACGGGGGTGGTTTTGGGGGGATGCTGAGCGGGACGGGCACCAGCAGCACACGGGGAGCGTCACCTCTGCCGTGCGACATTTCGGGGCTCCCCGGGAGCATCCCCTCTGCCGTGTGATTTTGGGGTGCCGCTGTTCCCAGGGTCGGGGGGGACCTCAGCAGCAGCGCGGTGGTGGCCAGGCTCCCCCTCCCGGGGTGCCCCCACGTGCTGACAGCCCCCCAGAGCCCCCCTTCCCACCCAGCCCCTCCCCATGGCACACTGGCACCTGTCCTCTCCGGGGCCAAGCGAGTTGCCCGTTTCCTCTGCTTTTGAAACCATTTCTGGAAGGTTTGGCAGGAGGGGGCGGGGGGAACAGGGTCTTTGTCAACGCTGAGTGATGGGCAGTGGTTCAGACCCACCTGCCTTTAACACAAAGCCCTTCCACCCTCCAATCCTCAGCACGGGCATCGCACCAGAGAGAGCAACAAGTAACTCCTCGCCAGGCTGGGGACGGGGTTTAAATGCAAAATGCTCAACGAAGAGACCAAAAATCCTCCAGTTCTTTCCCCAGAGAGCGGTGTGGGAGCGAGGGGGTTACCGGGAGCCGCTGCCCAGCACGGTGCCAGGAGCCACAGGGATTTGGGAGAAAGCCCGGCCGATGGCTGCCATCTGCTCCTGGCACCTCGTGGCGCTGCCAGAGCCCGACAGCACTCGAGTGCCTGGGGAAAATAAACCCCAGCCAGGCCTCCTTCCCTCCTTCCCACCACACAGCCCATGCCGGGGGTCTCGGGGTGGGATGGCAGCAGCTGGGGCACGGTGGGCACGGAGAAGCGAGGACACGACGGTAGCAGCACCCCGGGGTGACCCCACGTGCTGAGAGCCCCCCCAGACCTCCTGATCCCACCCGGCTGAGCCCCTGCCCCTCCCCGTGGCACAGCTGCGGCCGGGCTGGGACACGCTCGGGCTGCTGAAGCCCCTCGGGGTGTGAAAGCCACCGTGCCAGGGGCTTCCCAGCCCCCTGCCCCTCGTGGGATGGCCGGGGGCAGGCAGGCAGCAGGAGGGAGGGGAAGGATGGCGCGGGGGGGCCCCGCGTGGGGGCTGTCCGGCCACTTCTGCCACCCAAAGGTGCACCAGCACCATCGCTTCTCTGCAGGAACAGCCGTGCCGAGCGACAACCTCGCGTCCCGAGGACCCGGGGGAGCTCCTGGGGCCGCGGCGAGGGAGGGGCGAGGGGGCAGAGCCCGCGTTAAAGGGGCACTCGCCCGGCGACCCGCGGGGCCACGGCTTTGACCCCCCGCCAGCCACGGGGAACAGCGGCGTGGAGATCCATCCCCATCCCTCCGGGAAGGCATCCAAGGGAGCCGAGGCTTGGCAGAGCAGTCAATTAGAGCAGGAAAGGGGCAAACGGCGAGCGCGGCCCCGGCTGCCGCGTCCGGGTGACCTCCGAGCCGCGGGGGGGGGGGAGCGGCCGACTTTCCTGACCCACATCCCAACCCCCCTTTGGGGCTCAGAGAAAGAGAAACCCTTTAAAATAAAATAAATAAAAAGGAGTCTCATTCATCATTCAGCCTCTGTTTGTTTTCTGCACTCCGCTAAGCTCAAACAAGCAAAACAGATTAGCTGGGCTCATTTGTTTCCTACTTAATTACACCTCTTCGGTGCTGATGTAATATTTCAAGATTGGGGTTGCTAAGGCTGAAAATCCACCTGCCCCCCTCCCACACCCACCTTGGCTTTTCATTCCCATCGCGAAGAAGCCCAGATGGGATGGTTTTTTTGAGAAAAAAAAACTCCTCTAATTATTGAGGAATTCAAGGCTCTGAATTCAGAAGCTGCCAGCGAGCGCTCAGGTTGTCAGAAGCAGATGGACGGCAGCTCCAGCTTTTGATCACGGGCTCCGAACCCCTCCCCAAAAAACAGGGAGAAGGGGGGGAAGGACCCCGCATCTGCAGCAGCACACACGGCCGCGGATAACTTTAGTCATTCCCCCCTCCCCTCCACACTTCTCCAGGATTGCTTTGGCATCAATAGGACTTCCCAGGAAGCCGGAGCAGCTGCGAGCCGACGCAGTTTGCAGGATGAGGGGCTTGCAGGAGGAAGGAGCACACGCCTCCCCTCCCCAGAAGCTGCTTCCCTTCCCTTCCCTCCTGGATGCTTTCCTTCCTCCCTTCCCCAGGCCCCACAGCCGCCCCTCTGCCCCCCACGTGCCAAAATCCGCCGTGGTTCCCCAAGGCCCCGAGGAGAAGCTGAAGGGCCCGAAAGTGCGGCGGGTTGTGCAGGGGAGGGATTTTTAAGGGTCCTGCTCTTCAAAGGGGGAGCTGCCGACCCGCTCGGGCCAAAGGGATGCTGCTGGCAGTGCCAGCCCCCGAACCCGCGTCTAAAGCAGAGGAACGAGCGGAGCAGCCGGAGGGTTGGAGACCGCGAGCGGTCCCCTTGTGATTCCCAGACTGAGAGACCGGCAGGGAGGCGCGGGGGGGGGAGCGGACCCGCACCGTCCCATCCCGAATAAAGCGCTCCTGGAAAACTGAAACTCGCGGTTCAGTTGGGAGCCAAAGACATCCGCGCCCTCCCGGCCGCTCAGAGCCACCCCCCGAACCCCCCCAGGGGTGCCCCCGCCGCCCCCGGCCTTACTTGTGTCCGGAGAGAGCCGCGGAGATGCCACCGGGCATCGCGCCCCGCTCGCCCCCGCCGCAGATGCCGCTTGGCCGGGGCCCCGCTCCCCCCGCCCCGGGCATTTCGGTCCCGAAAGCAAGAGCAAACAAAAGGCACACACCGAGGCCATGGCTGCGGGGCCGTCCGGAGGCAGCGGGGGCTGCCCGAGCCCGGGAAGGAGGCGCTGGGTGGGCAGGGGCAGGAAAAGGGCTCTGCCGGCGGCGGAGCTGCGGGAGGGCTGCGGGAGCGGGGCTGAGCCGGCTGCGGGAGCGGGGCTGAGCCGGCTGCGCGGTGCCCGCCGCTTTTCCCACGGTGGCATCCACGCTCAGCGGGTCCCAGCAGTGCCCTCGTCCCCTCCCCGGCCCGTGCCCGGCGTCCTGCAGCTCTGCCGGGGCTCGCTCTGCTCATCACCCCGGCCTGGACATCCCCCCTCCCCGGGCTCCGGGAGGGTTGGGATGGGGGGGGAAGGGGGGAATTGCTTTGTGGTTTTGGGTGACCAAAATGCCCGCCGGGCACTGGGCACCTGGCACCGGCACTGCCACATTCCCTGGAGAGACCGGTGGCTGACGGAGTTGGGTTATTCAGTAACTTTTAATCTCTCCCGGTGGAAGCTGCTCCACGCCTGGTTTTCAGGTTGCAGCTGATTTTCAGGTGTTTGGTGGGTCTGTGTCTCCCTTAGGCCAACTGGTGGGACTGGGAAGACTGGGGAGGGGGGTGAGGATAAGAGAAAGCTTCGTGTTCGAGTTCAAAACAACCAAGTAATGGGAAAAAAAAATCAGGAGCCAGCCCCTGACTGAGAACAGAACCAGGCTGCAGCAGGGACACGTGCAAGGGGGATCAGGGCCTTCCCCTCTGCAAAACGCTTTTCCCAAAGCAGAACGAGGTGCAGGCCCAAGGAGAAGGCTCTTTCCACCCCACAACCAGGCCAAGCAAAGCTCTTTTTTTTGCCCTAAACCAAAGGAATTACATAAATCTGTAAGGAAGGGGTTGGTTTCTCACCCCACTCCCAGGAGAGCAGGGAAGGAGCTCCCGTCCTTGACGCAGCAGCGGGGGGTTGTTTGAACTTCACCCTCCCGGTTTGATATCAGGAGATAACGGGTCTTTCCGGGCATTTTGAAGGGTTTTACATTGATTTTTCCCAGCCACCAAGTGAGGGAGAGCAGAAAGGCACAACTTCATCCCCCATGTGCCGCAGAGTCAGATGTGCCCAGAGAATTAGGATGCATCCAAGGGCTGCTGCGTTAATTAAACGAGCGCTTTGAGATTAAATCACTCTCAGGGACCCTGTTGTCCCTGTCCCCTCCAATTGTCCCATCCAGCAGGATGAGCTGCACCTCAGTTCAGCACCAGGTTCTGCTGCAAAGCCCCTGAACGTCCCCAGAGACAATTTGTTGCTTTAAATTTAAGGGACTTTAACCCCAAGTGAGAGCCCTCCGGCCCCGAGCAGGGAGGGCTGAGCTTGACCCACCTATTGCACCGACATGGACGTGGCTCTCCTGGCCAGAAGCCTCAGCTCAAGCCCGAGGAACCCAATAAAACAAAATAAAAATAGTTTTTGGAGTCACATCGTTCCCTGATTGCTGTCAACACCTCTGTAGCAGGTCCCTGCCGCGCTTCACACGAGTCCTTCCCATCCCATCCCGAGAGCAGGAACCCTGAGCGCCCTCCAGTCACTCACTGCCTAAAGAACTCCACTCTGATCCACCTGTGAGCCATTTAATCCAGCATTTCCCTTTTCCAAAGCCAGGATCAGTCCCTGCTGGTCTGTGCCAGGGCCATTTAACCAACAAATATCCCCGAGCAAACACTTCTGAGCAGCCACCTCGCAGCTGAACTGGCGGGTTCAGCACTTCTGCTCTGACATCCCCAGCCCTGCATTCCCAGAATCCGTCCCCACCAGCTTCATGGAAACAAGGAGGGTTTCAGCAGTTGGAAAAGGTGCTGTGCACTGAGGGACAGGTCATTTTTATAACCACAGGCACTGCCTCCAGCAGGGCAGGAGGGAGCCCTGGAGGGATGGATGGATGGATGAAGGGAGGGATGGATGGATGGATGGATGGATGGGTGGATGGTGGATGGAGGGATGGATGGATGGATGAAGGGAGGGATGGATGGATGGATGAAGGGAGGGATGGATGGATGGATGGATGGATGGGTGGATGGTGGATGGAGGAATGGATGGATGGATGGAGGGAGGGATGGAGGGATGGAGGGAGGGATGGATGGATGGATGGATGGATGAAGGGAGGGATGGATGGATGGATGGAGGGATGGATGGATGGATGGATGGAGGGATGGAGGGATGGAGGGATGAATGGATGGATGGATGGGTGGATGGGTGGGTGGATGGATGGATGGGTGGGTGGATGGTTGGATGGATGAATGGATACCCTGGGGCTGCAGCCAGACAGAACAATCAGCAGCTCCCACTGGGCCAACTGCTGTTTTATCACCTTCCCAAATATTTGAAGGCAAACCCTTTGCCTTCCCCACCCTATTTCTACTGACAAGAGTGTTTGGATCCTCCCCAGCAGTTTTCCTCTCCCCCTTTAGGAGCACAGCACAACCTTCCCGGGCACTCAGCACCCAAATTCCTCCCCCCAAACACAACAGGCACTCTCCTCAGCATCCCCCCAAGCCCCTGTGCCAGCCCTGGCACACCCGCCCATCCCTGGCACACCCGCCCATCCCTGGCACACCCCCCCATCCCTGGCACACCCCCCCCAGCCCTGGCACACCCCCCAGCCCTGACACACCCCCCCAGCCCTGGCACACCCCCCCCCAGCCCTGGCACACCCCCCCCAGCCCTGGCACACCCCCCCAGCCCTGGCACACCCCCCCCAGCCCTGGCACACCCCCCCAGCCCTGGCACACCCCCCCAGCAGCCCCAGCACAGCCCAGGTCTCTCTCACTGCTGGCTCCAGGGGTGGCTGTGGTGTTGTTCCCCTGGGAACACAGTCCCACGGTGCTCCCTGGGAGGTGTGGGTGGCTGAACAGCACCCAGGGGCCCTTCTCCCGCCAGCTGCATTGTTTTAAGGTGTGGGAGAAAGCGTGGAGAATGGGGCAATCCATTTTCCTCCCAGCACCCCAGGCAGCCAAGCCTCCTTTGCTGGGAGCTGAGCCCAGGGGTAGGACCCAGGGAAAACCACTGATGGTGTCTGCCCAGCCATGGAGAGAGGGATCCCCACTGCCAAACCTTCCCCTTCCCAGTCCACAGCCTTCCCACATCCCTGTGGATTGAGGATGTGCAGAGCCAGTGCCACCACAGGTTGCTCCCGGTGCATGGATGCAGTGCTGGGAATGCAAAATGAACTGGGAAGCAGCCCCATGTGTAGGGTTTTGGGGGTTCCAGGTAGGAAACAGGGACTGATCCCCACACTGGAGGATGCTATGGGATAATTCAAGCAGCAAAACCCTCCATGCAAGGGGTAATCAAGGAGCAGTCCCCATCCAGGGTGCTGGAAGAGGAGACGGATGGAGAAAAGTGCCGGAAATAAGAGTTAAAATAGATTAAATCCTAAAAGAGAAAGCAGCTTGTCCGTGTGGAGGAAGGACCCATCGTGCCAAGGAGGACTTTGCCACACGCTCACAGCCATGAGCATCGTCACCCATCAGATTTACAGGGCCAAAAATAGCTGAAACCCAACCCAGGGACACCGATCCCAGTGGGAAAAAGCCTCCTGAGAAGAACAGGTATTCCCAAAGGGTGGTTTTCCAAGAGACCTTCCCCGTGAGCTTCCGGAGCTGCTGCACAACTGGGGGCCATCGTGGTAGGACTGGTGTGGAAGGAGCTTGGAAAAAGTGGGAAAAGTGGAAAAAATGGTTCCTGGTCTCCCCTGCAGCATCCCAGTGCTCCCAGAAAGCATTCCCACATGGCACCACGTGCTGCCAGGCTCTGCCCTGCTCCTGAGCTCTCCCCACAGGACCTGCTGGCCAAGCAGGAAGGGAGGAGGAGGCTGAGGGCTCATCCACGTGCCTGGTACCTGCCGGGATCCTGGGATGTTTCTCTCCACCGGCTGGAAATGGGGACACGGAGCCAGCGGGTCCCACGGAGCGTCCCTGCCCCATGGCTGTCCCTTGGGTGGGGGGCACAGGGTTTTCCTTGTGCCCTTCAGAGACCCGCGGTGGTGTCTGGCACCCCGACGTGCCAGGAAAGGTGCCAGACGACCTCTGAGGTGGGAGAGGTGGGACAACCTCTCCTCTGGCCCCGCTCTCCCGGTGCCGGCTGCCCAAATCCCACCCCACATCCCGCAGCCCTCCCGGTACCCAGGCACAAACCCTGAGCTGGGGTTATCTTCCAAAGGGAACCTTCAGTATCCCAGACCCCTCCCCACACCACGGGGACCTCCCAGCACACCCCCACTCCAGGGTTTGCTGCACAGGCACAGAAAGCCACCCTATCCCAAAAAACCAAGGGACAAATCCGTAGCTGTGGGGCACGGGAAAGCCTCCAGCCAGTTTTTGTACCTGCTGCTGCCCAGGGCACGGCTCAGCTCTTTGGAAGAGGCTGCAGGCGCGAAGTTTAGGGCAAAAAGCTGGGAATTGGGAATCACTCCTCCTTCCCAGGGCTGCCAGGAGCCAAGCGGGAGCTCACATCGCGTCTGCGCTCCCCGGGGGTCGGGTTTCTGTCCCAGAGGTAAAAATAGAGGTGAGGAAAAGGGAATCTGCTGAGCAATGGGACGGCGGGAGCTTGGGGACTTCGGGCAGGGCAGCTCCTTCCCAGCAGGTGGGCAGGAGAGGATGGAAACCCCCGGGGGATGCCGGGCAGCGACTTTCCATGCCTTGGCTGGCATTAATCCCGCTAACGAGCCGGGTCTTTCCGCAAAGCGGGATCAGCTCTGCTCTGGCTCAGAGCAACAATCCTGTTAAAGGGTGGGTGGCCGCCACAGAAGCGGCCAATTAATCTGTGGATGGCCAGGCGGCAGCCCGGGGCTCCCCGGGGCTCCCCCAGCCCCCAGGATGCTTTCCAGGATGTCTCCGGGACATCCGTGGTGGAGCGGGCTCGGGCTGTCCCAGCCGGGCACAGGACAGCCCGTAATGAGCTAATCAAGCCCTAACGAAGGGCCGGAGCTTTACCCCCCCAGCCCGTGCCTTCACTCAGGCAGGACCCCCCAGTCCCTGCTGGGGGGGCTGCGGGGGGCTCAGCCCACCCCGGCCCGCCCGGAAAGGACCAGCCCGGTGCTCCAGCAGCTCGTTGAGGCTCCTGAGAAAGCCCAGACGAGCCTGGGGAGGAAACATAAATCACAGCTCCGAACAATGTCCCATTGTGGGGCTCTGCCGCGAGCCCGGGCTGGAGCCCGGCCTGGGCAGGACCGGCACGGGCGGGATGGTCCGGGCCGGGTCAGCGGTGCGGGACCCCCGCCAGCCCCGTCCTGGCTCCGGCTGCAGCGCCAGCGTTGTGGGAATTATTGTTAAATTATTGTTTAAATGCAGATTCTGCTGCTCGGCCCTCCCCGAGACCCCCCCGGCGCTGGGCTGGGACTGGTGGGAGCGCTGCCTGGGGGCCACCGCTGTTCTCACCCTCCAGGTCAGGGCTCGGCTCCACGCCAGCCTTTTTTTTTCCTCTCCCGTTCCTGGTGATACGGAGCGGGGAGGGGAACCCGAACCTGCCGGCAGCAGTGACAGCGCCGGGCCCCGCCGTGGGCAGGGGCTGGTGGCCAGTGGCCAGGTCCAACAGCCCCACCTCGGTGCCTAAACATCCTATTTTTGAAATTCAGGGCAACAGAAGCATTAATTTGGGCGGTGCTCAAGGAAAATTTGTATCTGTGGTAAGGTATCCATGATCTGTGTACCCAGGGTCGCCCAAGCAGCACTTGGGACACATGGGACGTACCTGGAGCCGCCTTTGCTGGTGAAAACAGAGGTGCCTTCAGGTCTCCCTCACCAGAACTGACCCCAAAAGTCAGTTATAACCCAAAGCAAAGCCCCGTTTGATGTTGGCACCCACTCGCCCCAGCCAGGGCTGAACCCTGATTGTGGCAATGCCACAACACCCAGCACCCGGGTGGGTCACCCAGGAGCAGCGAGAGCTGCTGTCCTGGGGATTTAGCTCCTCTTTCACTCCCTGCAGTTATCCTTTGCCTGTGAAATATTAATGGCTCGTGATTCATCCCCAGCACGAAGGAGCTGACGGACACGTGTGCCTGTGCCCTGTGCCTGTGCCGTGCACACACATGCAGATAGATATGCAGATGTGGATTCAAAGGCTCCTCCGATCCTCCAAAGCCACTATTAAAGGCTGGTTTGGGGATATGTTGCGCGTTCCTCGCCTTCCCGGTGCTGGAATCTCATTAGCCACGAGCCAGGAGCGAGCTCAGCGTCGCCGTGCTGGGCTCGGCGGGGGCTCAGCCTGGCAATCAGCAGCTCTGTCCCTGCGGTGCCGGAGCCACCAGGCTGCCCAGTGACACACCAGTGCCAACCAGTTACGCTCCAGACCGGTGGCAGCCCTCCGGATCCGCACCGGGGGAACCCCCTGCCAACAAACTGCGGGGATGGAAGCGCCGGTGGCTCCAGGGAGGTGCCCGCCGTGGAGAGGGCATCGAGTGGTGGCTCTTCACGCCCAAATCCCGTTTCTCCCTCCTCTTGGAGATCCATCCCAGCAGTCCCTTTCCATCCTTGCCAGGAAAATCCCCCCAGAAGGCTCCTGCCCCGCTCCCCGCCCGGGCTGTTCCTGGTTTAATTGGTTCCCAGCTCCTGCAGGCTTTGAAAGATGAAAAGCCCTCGACGGGAGAAGTGTGGAGCGTTCATGGTTTATTAATGGGGAGCCATCATTATTTTACCTTTCAAGTGCTCGGGCAACAGCGAGGAGGGAAGGAGAGGGGGGAAAGCACCGCGAACCCTCCGCGGTTCCCTCCCCCGTCTCCAGCAGCCCCACCAGCCACCGCCGCCGCTTTCCAAGGGGCCGTCCCGCAGATTTATGGTGGCATTCCCAGTAAAACAGCATGGGAGAAGCAAACAAACAAAGCAGCAGATGCCAAGAGCCTCCAGCGTCATCTCTGGGCTCAGCCATCCCCGGGGGGGCCCGGCTGGGGAGGAGCATCCCCCCGCCCGGCGCCCACCCAGCCCCGCTGCCGAGCGGAGCCGTGCGGGGACTCGGCTGCTGCCGGCCCAGCCTCTGCCCAAATCCCAGATTTTCGGCTGCTGCGTCTCTCTGTGGCTCCCATCCAAATGTTCCCCGTGAATGATAAGCCCCGACGGGATGGGCTGAGAGCGGGACAGAGGGAAGGGGGGCTGGGCAGAGGGAAGGGGGGTTGGACAGAGGGAAGGGGGGTTGGGCAGCGCCGTGTGTCCCTCTGAGCATTGTGGGGTCAGAGGTGCTCCCGAGGGTGCTGGAGTGGCCCAGACCCACCATGGACAAATATTCCCAGGATGGGATGAGGAGAGAGCAGGGAGGGTCTCCCAGACCCCACCATGGACAAATATTCCTGGATTATGATGAGGAGAGGGCAGGGAGTGTCTGATGGAATGGCCCAGACCCACCATGGATAAATATTCCTGGATTATGATGAGGAGAGGGCAGGGAGGGTCTGGAGTGGCCCAGCCCCCAGCATGGACAAATATTCCCAGGATGTGACAAGGAGAGGGCAGGAAGGGTCTCCCAGACCCCACCATGGACAAATATTCCCGGGATGTGACAAGGAGAGGGCAGGAAGGGTCTCCCAGACCCCACCATGGGCCAATATTCCTGGATTATGATGAGGAGAGGGCAGGGAGTGTCTGACGGAATGGCCCAGACCCCACCATGGATAAATATTCCTAGGATATGGCACGGACAGGGCAAAAAGGTTCTCTCAGCCCCCACCATGGATAAATATTCCTGGATTATGACAAGGAGAGGGCAGGGAGGGTCTGATGGAATGATCCAGATCCACCATGGATAAATATTCCCCGGATGTGACGAGGAGAGAGCAGGGAGGGTCTCCCAGCCCCCAGCATGGCCAAATATTCCCGGGATGTGATGAGGAGAGGGCAGGGAGGGTCTGCTGGAGTGGCCCAGACTCCAGTATGGACAACTCTTCCCGAGATGTGACAAGTAGAGATCAGGAAGGGTCTCCCAGCCCCCACCATGGATAAATATTCCTGGATTATGATGAAGAGAGGGCAGGGAGGGTCTGGAATGGCCCAGCCCCCAGCATGGCCAAATATTCCCAGGATGTGACAAAGAGAGAGCAGGAAGGGTCTCCCAGTCCCCACCATGGATAAACATTTCCAGGATACAATGAGGAGAGGGCAGGGAATGTCTGATGGAATGGCCCAGCCCCCAGCATGGACAAATATTCCTGGGATGTGACAAGGAGAAGGCAGGAAGGGTCTCCCAGACCCCACCATGGACCAATATTCCTGGATTATGATGAGGAGAGGGCAGGGAGTGTCTGATGGAATGGCCCAGACCCACCATGGATAAATATTCCTGGATTATGATGAAGAGAGGGCAGGGAGGGTCTGGAATGGCCCAGCCCCCAGCATGGACAAATATTCCCAGGATGTGACAAAGAGAGAGCAGGAAGGGTCTCCCAGCCCCCAGCATGGATAAATATTCCCGGGATGTGACCAGGAGAGGGCAGGGAGGGAGCAGCACGGGGTGGGGAGAGGGGGGTGAGAAGAACAACGTTTTTTCCAAGGTGTTTTGTTTGGTCGGTTGTTGGTTTGTTTTTTTTTTTATTATTATTATTTTTTTTCTCCTTTTTTTTTTTTATTGGCATAAATAATTCATACACTGTCACCTCACCAAACACTGCACGAGAAACCACGGGAACAAACGGCGATCCAGGTCTGCAGGTCACAGAGATTCGCACCCAGTCGGACAGCGGAAATTATAAATAACTTTTCTGCGAGTGTAGAAAACGTTAGAAATCGTCACTGTACAAATTTACATCGGGGGGACATCCATCGTGCCTTTCTCAGCGCTGCTCTTCTGTCCTTTTGTTGTTTGTTTTTTTTTTGAGGGGTTGATTTGTAAGGTTTGGGGTTTTTTTCACTGTTTGTCGTTGGGTTTTTGTTTTTGTCTCGTTTTGTTTTGTCTCGTTTTTTTTTTTTTTTTCCAGTTCTGCAACGACGACGACAAAATATATATATATGTATATATATATATTTTTCTGTATATATTTATAAAAAAAAAAAGAAAAAAAGGGGAAGAGGCACCAAAAAGAAAAAAAAAAAAAGGGAGATGAAAGTCAGCTCATTCTGCAACGGTGAAAACACGGAGGAAAACAAAGCAGGCCATCGAGTTCAGTTGGAAACTGTACAGGATTTAGAGCTCGTTATATATGTATATATCTATATACATACATATAGAGATATGTATATATATTTATATATACCTTATGTACAAGGAAATGTAACTTTTTTTTTTCCTCTGACAAGGAAAGGAAACTTTACAGGGGCTGGAAATGAAAGGAGGCTCTTGCAGCTTCCCCAGGAATCGCTGTTGGCAACCAAAATAAAAATAAAAATAAAAATAAAATAGAAAAAAAATAGAGATATAAATACAAATAAATTAAAATAAATAAACGGGGAGAAAGAAAGGAGGAAGGAAAAGCCAAGGTGCCTGGCAGAGCACCGGCCACTGGTGGCACTTGGGGGGGGAAACAACGTCTGAGGGCACCCCCAGCACAGAGCCCTTCTCCTCAGCGTGGCCACAGGGACAGGGCGGAGGCACCAGCTCGCCCAGAGCATCCTGAACTGGCAGAGGGGGGGTTTGGGTGGGATATTGGGAGGGAATCCTTCCCTGGGAGGGTGTGGGGCCCTGGCACAGGTTGCCCAGAGAAGCTGTGGCTGCCCCTGGATCCCTGGGAGTGTCCAAGGCCAGGGTGGATAAACTTGGAGCAACCTGGGCTGGTGGGAGGTGTCCCTGCCCATGGCAGGGGGTGGGATGGGATCACCTTTAAGGTCCCTTCCAACCCAGACTGTTCCATGGTTCTGTGATCTAACAAAGGTTGAGCAGCTCCTCCACCTCCAAGACATCCATTCCTGCCTCCCATCCCTCCGAAACCTCAGTCATCTCCTGCCCTGGCCAAGGACTGGGTGGAGTCACAGGGGGTGGACTCTGAGCTCATCATACCCAGGAACTGCCCGGTCAGGGCTCAGCGAGGTTTGGGGCCATTTGGGGGCAGAGGTGAAGAGAAGGAGAAGCCGGAGCAAGAGATCCCACCTGGCAGCCAGAGGAGGCTCCTGGGCCACGCAGCACCACCCCTCCCACGGCTGGCAGTGCCTGCACCACCCACCCCCAAACGTGGTGCTCCCCATGGGCACTGGAACGCCGGGAAAAACCCCCAGGCAGCAGCACAGTCAAGGATTGGGATCTCTGGGAGCCTTGGAGGGCGACTGGAAGGATGGAGCAGCTGAGAGCTGGAGGGCTGGGCCAGGAGAACATCTCTGCTGCAAGGGCCTGGGGACAGACCCCGAGGATGGGGATGGTTCTGGGGCCTCAAACTGCTGCTCAGACCAGCTCTGATGGTTCTGGGGTCTCAAACTGCTGCTCAGACCAGCTCTGATGGTTCTGGGGTCTCAAACTCCTGCTCAGACCAGCTCTGATGGTTCTGGGGTCTCAAACTGCTACTCAGACCAGCTCTGATGGTTCTGGGGTCTCAAACTGCTGCTCAGACCAGCTCTGATGGTTCTGGGGCCTCAAACTGCTGCTCAGACCAGCTCTGATGGTTCTGGGGTCTCAAACTGCTGCTCAGACCAGCTCTGATGGTTCTGGGGTCTCAAACTGCTGCTCAGACCAGCTCTGATCGTTCTGGGGTCTCAAGCTGTGCTGAAACCAGCTCTGATGGTTCTGGGGTCTCAAGCTGTGCTCAAACCAGCTCTGCTTTCACTTGGCACTTCTAGAAATAGCCCTGTCTCTCCTCTAGCTCACACAGCTAGACCAAGCCACTGGATGGACCTTCTCCCTCCTTAGGATCTCCTGTTAGAGGGCTTTTTGGAGACCTCCTCCTACATTCTCTCCCTGCTGAAGGGCTGGATATTTTTAAACTGGGAGATAAAAAAAAAAAAAAACCACCCTCACAAAGCCAGAGTCAAAAAAACCCAAAGAACAACAACAACAACGGCAACCAAAAAGTAAGATTTGTTGGTTTGGTGGTTTGTGGTTGTTTTTTTTTTTTTTAATAATTAAGACTTTCAAAAATAAGAAGGCAGGATGCAAATAACACTGCTGCCTGAACCACTGCTGAACAGAGTGGAAGGGAAGGAGCTGCTTTTCTGAGCTGATTTATGATAAATACAGGGCAGCTGTTGTGCCATCCACGCTGTTGTGTGACAGCTCTGCTCGTGGCCTGGCTGAGACGCCCCAGTGAGGGAAGAGGGGGACAAGGAGGGTGGGAAGAGGGAAGATTTGGTGACATTTGTTGGCTAGAAGGAGCACTTAGCTCCTTTCAGATGCCCAAAATCCAGTGGGGAAAAAGCACGGACGAGGGGGAATGAGACAGGACAAGGGGAATGGGTTTAAACCAAAAGAGAGCAGGTTGGGGAGAGAGAATTTGCTGTGGGGGTGGGGAGGCCCTGGCACAGGTTGCCCAGAGAATGTGGATGCCTCTTTGCTGGGAGTGTTCCAGGCCAGGTTGGATGGGGCTTGGAGCATCCTGGGCTAGTGGGAGGTGTCCCTGCCCATGGCAGGGGGTGGGATGGGATGAGATTTAAGGTCCCTTCCCACCCAAACCATTCCATGGCTGTGTGGCCGAGGCAGCAGCAGAGCCCTGTGAGGACCTGACACCAAACCAACCAAACCAACACACTGCTCAGTTCCCTTGTTTCCTTGACTCTTGGCCCATAAAATCCATCAGGTGCCCATCAGCAGCTGGGAGAGCCCAGGGGGGACGTGCCAAGGTGAGACTTTCCAGGCCAGGTGAGGACTTGGGGGGCAGGGAGCAAACCCACAGCAAGCCTTTTGGGATGGACACTGTCCCTTCCACCAGAAACCTGCACATCCATCAGGCCACAGCACTTTGCCACCCCTGGGGACGAGCAGCACCCGTGGCATCACCTCCTCCATCCTTCCAACACCTTCCCCTCACCAAGAAAGGTGAGTTTTTCCTGCTCAGAAACTAAACCCACGGAGCCACGAGGACACCAACCTTTCTCCAGCGACCCCTCCCCACCTGAATGTGCTTTGGGGCCGGGTGATTTCGTGGTGAGACCTCCCCCTGCCCCCCTGGCAGCCAAAACCTGCGGCAAGGGGGGTGTTCTCCCTGCCCCAGAGCTCAGGAGCACCCCGGGTGAAGGCATTGGTGAAACCTCAGAGAGACTCTGAGGCTTTAGTGCAACGTTTATGGCACGAGCACGGGCACGGGGGAGGCAGCAGGAGGGCCTGGGATGGGCAGGATGGGGGACAGAGGACCTTGGTGCTCTGCTCTGGGGCGGGGATGAGGATGGGGGGGGTGTTAGCAAGGGAAAAAGCGGGATGTGGAGGAGGCAGAGGGTGAACAGCCACGGAGCATCTTCCTGCATCCATGGCATGAGGGGATGCTCCTCACTCAGGGACCCCAAACCGCCTGTGCTGCTGGGGCAGGGGGCAATCAGCCCAAACCAGGGGCTCATCCTGCCCTCCCTTGCTCAGCCCACTTGGCCTCAGCACCAAAGGCAGAAGGAGGCGATCCTGCCTCATCCCAGCTCCAGTGTGACTGCACATGTCCCAAAAGCATCAGCAGGAGACTCCTCCAGCCCCACCCTGTGCCCCATCTGGGGCTGGATTCACCCCCACCCCGCTCCTGCCCACCTCAGAGTTCACACATCAGCACGTGTGGGAATTTTAAGCCATCAAAGCACCTTCGTGCACGCCCCCACGATTAAAGTGCCGTCTCATCCCGGCTCCAATTAGGTTTCTAATCTCCTTTTACTTATGCTGAAGTGGTTCAGACACCAGCAAGGAAGAGCTGGAGGAGAGCAGCAAACAAACCAAGGCTGGTTAGTTTGCGCAGCCTCGTCGTGTCTCCAAATTAAAGCCAAACTGAGGCTCCAACTGAATTATCCAGGATGGTTCCTGTCAAGCAATTATGCTCAATGAGGGCCTGGAAATGCAATTTGCCATCATCTGTCGCTCGGCAGCTCAGCTGACGGGCTGGAGGGGCCACCTGAGCTGGTGGGAGAGGGAAATGCCAGCACACGGCGTTCCGATGGCAACACCGGCCCCGAGCTGCTGCCCCAGGAGCGTTTCTTCGGGAAGGGCTGGGATTTGGCAGCTGGAAGATGAACGTGCAGGGGAAATGGGTCGTTCAGCCGGGATCGTCCCACGTGCGGGGCTGGGAGGGGAGAGGCTCTGTACAACCAGAGCCTGTTGGCATTCCCAGCTCCAGCAGCGAAGGGAAGGCCACGGGAGAGGGGAATGAGCCCGAGCCCGGCTCTGCTCAGCCCCCTCAGCGCCCCCAAACCCGGAATTTGGGGAGGGAGGAGAAGGCAAGAGCAGAGCAGGGGCGGGGAGGGCGAGAGGTCAGGGCCGGCTGATGAGCCACACGCCGATAACTGAGCGGGAATGCGGGGATGTGTCCCGCTGGGAGGGAGACCCGCGGGGGGAATCGTAAGTGGACGCGGCTGGGAGGTAGAGAAGCCACTTGTGAAAGGTCACGGCCGCCCACGAGGGGCCGTGGGGGGAGCGGGGCTCCTCCAGATGCATTTCCCCGCGGGGGGTGCAGCTAAAAGCAGCGGCACTCCCCGGCCCCGGCAGGCTCCGGTGCTGAGCTCGGGAATCAGCAACATTCCCCCTTTTTTTCGTTAAAAAAAAAATAAAAAAATAAAGGCAATAAATAAGGGAAATTAAATAAACCCACGGAGAACCGAGAACACAAGCCCTCCCCCAGCCGAGCGTCGTGAGCGCTGGGTGGGGTCAGAGGAGCCCAAAATTGAAGTCGTTTGCCTCGTGGGGGTCACCCCTGCTCGGTGGGGAACCGACCCCGGGGCCGACCCCGTGTGCGCGGAGAGCCCATCCCACCACACCGGGCATTCCCGGGCTCGGCCGCCGCTCCGGCTCCTCCGGCCCTCCAGAGGCTTCCCGGGGCGAAACGTGCGGGGGAAGAGTCTCATTCCCGTCTCACTCCCGTCTCATTCCCGTCTCACTCCCGTCTCATTCCCGTCCCGCCGTCGGCCCCCGGCGCCCGCTGCTCCTCCGCAGCACGGGGTGGGAAGCGGAGAGGAAGAGGAGAAGTGCTGGGGGAGGAAGGCACCGTCCCTCGGCTCCTCCCGTCACAGCCTGCGAGGGACACAACGAGCCGAGTCAGCACTCGGGGCTGGCTTTGGCACCGCGGGCTTTGTGGGGCGGCTCACGGCAAAAAAAAACTCCTCAGCCAGGTTCGGGTGGAGCTGCCCCCTCCCAAAAAGGGGCACAGCCTGAAGCTGCACCAGGGGAGGGTCAGGTTGGGCATCGGGAAGTTCTTCCCAGAGAGAGTGATCGGACACTGGAAGGGGCTGCCCAGGAGGGGGTGGAGCCACCATCCTGGGGGTGTTTAGGGACACTCTGGACGTGGCATCAGTGCCATGGGCTGGGTGACACGGCGGGGTTGGGTCACAGGTTGGACTGGATAATCTCAGAGGGCTTTTCCAGCCTCATTGATCCTGGGATTCTGTGAACTTCTGCCCTGTGCCAGCCCGGGTTGGGCTCTCCTGGTGCATCATCTCCAGGGGGTTTGCTGGGTTCCACACATCTCACCCCCATCCCTGTGCGTCCAGGACCCCCGAGGGGGTTGTGTCCCCCATTCCCTTGGTGCAGGGGTGGCAGAGCCCTGGGTACCACACCCAGCTCGGGTGAGCAGGGACCCCCCAGGGAAGCCAAGACCAGGATCGAGAGCCAGAGCTGAGTCCCTGTGGAAGGAATCAGCTCGGATGGAAAACGAGCGCTGAGCTGAGACATCCTCCCTCCACTTGTGCTTAGCAAAACAGGGGGCTGGTCATTAAGAGGGGGCTGGTAATTAAGAGGGAGCTGCAGGGCAGCCACAGCCCATGGCAGGTGATGGCAAAAACCTTCCCCAACCCAACGGAGCAATTCCACAACCTGCTGCTTTGGGGGCCATCAACCCTCAGCTTCCCTTGCCCGGCTGCCGGAGCCACCCCGGTGCCTGCTCCCAGCATGGATTGCTAATTAACTCCCCCCCTGATTAATGACTTATGTTCAAGGTGATCTAGGGGCCATCTGACCGAGGGCTTTGTGCTGCTCAGCCCCGTGTGGGGACAGGAGGTGGCACAGGGGACACTCCAGTGTGCCCGTAACCTTGGGGCCGCCTTCGCCACACAGATAAGGCAGCCAGGAAGGTTCTTATCAGATGTAGCAGGAGAAATGAGCATCTCCAACCTTCAGGGAGAAGCAAGAGGGATGCTTGGAGCATCCTCTCCCTCAGCTCACATCCTTCTCCCTCCCTCCATCCCCATTTCCAGCCTCCACAGTCCGGGAGAAAGAAAAAACACCCCCCCCCCCCCCCCCGTGAATGCAAGCCCTGCGTGGGTGAGACTTTTGGTTCTGTTTGTCACAATATGACAAATTCAAGGGAAGAAAATGAGTTTCTAAGTGATTGTTCTGCCTTTTTCCTGCTGTTTCCAACAGGGCAGATCCCGAATCCCTGGCTGGGGAGTCATTTATGGCGTTCCCTGAAGCGGAGGGATGTGACTAAGCCGGAGTGGTGGAACAGAGCAGGATTTGGCCATGGGAGAAGAAGAGACCTGGAAGCTGCAGGTCTGAGGAGGGACCCCCGGGCAGGGCATCCCCCCAACAGTAAAATCTGGGAATAGGGAAGGCTGGGCAGGGGCAGGGCATCCCCCCAACAGTAAAATCTGGGAATAGGGAAGGCTGGGCAGGGGCAGGACATCCCCTCCAACAGTAAAATCTGGGAATAGGGAAGGCTGGGCAGGGGCAGGGACTTACTCTGCCGACTTCCAGAAGTGCCCGGGGTGGGAGAGGCGGCGGTTGCGCTTTGGCAGTTTCTCCAGCATGTCCATGAGCTTGGTGAAGGTGGGTCTCTCCTCCTGCTCGTAGGCCCAGCAGAAGAGGAGGATGTCCTGCGGCCACACGGGGTGGGGGGTGAGCAAACCCAGCCAGTCCCTCGCCCACCATGATCCCTGTGCCCAACATCCACACCACAGGGACCCCACCTCCGTCACCACGTCCTCGGGAAGGGCTGGGATGGAGGGGGTGTGCCCATCCCACAAGAATCCATCTCCATCATCACATCCTTGGGAAGGGCTGGGACAGGGAGAATGTGCCCATCCCATGAGGACCCATCTCCATCACCACATCCTTGTGAAGATTTGGGATGGAGGGGATGTGCCCATCCCATGGGGACACCATTTCCATCTTGTGAAGGGATGGGATAGAGGGGATGTGCCCATCCCATGAGGACCAACTCCATCACCACATCTTTGGGAAGGGCTGGGATTTGTCCATCCCACAAGGACCCGTCTCCATCACCACATCCTTGTGAAGATTTGGGATGGAGGGGAATGTGCCCATCCCATGAGGCCCTGTCTCCATCACCACATCCTTGTGAAGATTTGGGATGGAGGGGAATGTGCCCATCCCATGAGGCCCTGTCTCCATCACCACATCCTTGTGAAGGGCTGGGATGGAGGGGATGTGCCCATCCCATGAGGATCTGTCTCCATCACCACATCCTTGTGAAGATTTGGGATGGAGGGGATGTGCCCATCCCACAAGAATCCATCTCCATCACCACATCCTTGGGAAGATTTGGGATGGAGGGGATGTGCCCATCCCTTGAGGATCTGTCTCCATCACCACATCTTTGTGAAGGGCTGGGATGGAGGGGATGTGTCCATCCCATGGGGACACCATTTCCATCTTGTGAAGGGCTGGGATGGAGGGAATGTGTCCATCCCATGGGGACACCATTTCCATCTTGTGAAGGGCTGGGATGGAGGGAATGTGTCCATCCCATGGGGACACCATTTCCATCTTGTGAAGGGCTGGGATGGAGGGAATGTGTCCATCCCATGGGGACACCATTTCCATCTTGTGAAGGGCTGGGATGGAGGGGATGTGCCCATCCCACAAGAATCCATCTCCATCACCACATCCTTGGGAAGATTTGGGATGGAGGGGAATGTGCCCATCCCATGAGGATCTGTCTCCATCACCACATCTTTGTGAAGGGCTGGGATGGAGGGGATGTGCCCATCTCACAAGAACCCATCTCCATCACCACATCCTTGGGAAGATTTGGGATGGAGGGGAATGTGCCCATCCCACGAGGCCCCTTCTCCATCACCACATCCATGTGGGGGTTCCCGGGACCCAGCGGCCAGGACACGCACCGGTCCCTCCCCACACCCCCCCCACGGAGCTGCAGCGCCTCCCCCCCCCCACCTACCGAGATCTCCTTGCCCATCCCGATCTGGCTGAGGTTGGGCTTCATCCCTCTTCCCACCTGCCAGATGATCGCCTCCGCCGGCTGCGTCTTGAAGGGCCATTCCCGCGCGTGCAGCTCGTACCAGATGGTGCTGGGGGGAGACCACGGGAATCAGAGGGAGATGGAGGAGCTGGGAGGCGTTTCGGGGTGTGGGGATGTCTGCCCGTTGCACCCACCCCCACCATCTCTCCCCGCTCCAAAATCCCCGACATCCAGGAGACGCTTCATGACCCCGGAGGGGCTCAGCCCTCGTTACGGAGGTGACACCTCTCCTATTTTCCGGATGGAAAACGGAGGGGTTGACCCAGAGCAAGCCCTGATCCACACCAGGGATGATCCCAACCTATGGGAAGGAGGACAGGGGCTGCTGGAGGTCCAGGCAGAGCCTCCAGCCATCCTGTTCCATCCAGTGGGAATCTCCCACCCTGCCGCAGTGACACTTTGCCCCTCTGCCCGTGGGGGATCCCGCTGCTGGGCTGGTGTTCCCGACACCCCCTCCGGGGAAGGACGAGCCCAACTATCCCCTTGCACTCCCGTTTTCCCCTTTTTCTTCTTCCAAGCTACAAAAACCCATCCAAGCTGTGGCAAGAACCGTCCCAGGTGCCCTCACCGGGCGATGGCACAGGCGAACCCCCGGCCATCTGCCACTGCACCGAGC
Organism: Pseudopipra pipra; assembly: GCF_036250125.1. Taxonomy (NCBI): domain Eukaryota; kingdom Metazoa; phylum Chordata; class Aves; order Passeriformes; family Pipridae; genus Pseudopipra; species Pseudopipra pipra. Next base: position 1,976,704 of record NC_087566.1, on the reverse strand, counting down.
CCTCCCTTCCGCCAGGAATCCCGGATCCAAGGGAATATCCCAAACCAACGGTGTCTCTGGCTGAGCTGGCAGCCGCCCCCACGGCCCTCCGCCCCCGCTTCCGCCCGGGAGTTTTTTGCATCCTCGTTTTCTGGCATCCAGAGGCTGGACGAGCCCCGACTCCCGCGGTGCCGCCCCTCTTGTCCAAGGCAAATTCCATGGACCTGCTTTTCCCTCCCAGGGATGCCGTCACGACCAGGTTAAAGCAGCAAGAAACAGGGTTAAAACGACATCAGGGTGGAAAAACCTGGCAGAAGGGGTCTGATAAACGTAAGATCATTCCCTGATTTTGGAAATCAGCTCTTCTGATTTTGGAAAAATACGCCCAGTTTGGCTGTAAATCTCCAAAAAAATTGGAATAACGTGGCAGTAACGTTGGTGCTGTGGGTGCAGAGGAGGTGGGGGCTGGGGAGGGGTGGATCCTGTGGGCAGGCTCAGGGATTCCTAAACAGTCGGATTTAGCACATCCAACCCCTTCATTCGAGTTCCTAGCTGGGACTTTGGGGATTAATTTTTCACCTTCCCGCTTCTGGATGCCTTCAAAATATTTGGGCTGCGTTTCCCGAGGCGCCCCGGGGAGGGGGATGCTGCTCTGTGTCTCTTTGCACAAGGAGACCACACGTCAAAATGTTAATTATCGATGAGATCTCTCGGGTTTCGGTGAGGACACACCACCAGCCTCAGCCCCCTGCTCTGCACCACCCTCACACGCTTTACTTTAACATCTCTGCCTTCTTTAAAAGCTCTTTTCCTCTTGCTTCGCTGATCCCACAAATCCCTCGTGGGAAGCAAATAACCCTCCGGATCATCCGTGAGCCTCCAGGGCTTAACCGAGGGCAGCAGAAACAAGAAAGAGGGAAAACGTGGGAAAATCTTTTAATCTTTTAAGGAAACTGGTGCTTTACGCACGGGCAGAGCTCACACTCGAGGAGGAAAAGGGTAAATCAAGGCTCAGCAACCCACTCTCACTCAGTTCCGTAGGACCCCTTAATTCCTTCTTTATTTTCGTGCCGAAGTTGTGCCTCGGGGAGGGTAAAAAAAAAACCCAAGCAGGTCCTTTGGGCTGTAATTACTCTGGGTTTGATGGAAATATCACCTCCTCTAACGGGCCCACGCACCCTAATCCCCCCAGCCTTTAAGGTAGCCATGAGAAAATGAATCCCCCGGGGAAAATCCGTGGGTTTGTCGGGGTGGGATTGGGCTCCTGCCCCGAGGGAGGTTTGTGGGCAGGCAAAGGGCAGGAGGCGCTGAGGGAGACTCAGGAATTCTCCTTTTCTTGGCCTTTGGGCAGCACAGGCACCACCATCCCCTCCCTGCAGCCGGGTGAGGGGGAAAATCTGGGAGTCCAGGAGCTCCCAGGCTCGTGTTCTCCAGCTGTGGCATCCCCATCCCATATCCAAGCACCTTCTGTGCCCCCAGGAGGATGCAGGGGAGAGATGATGCCAGGCTGGCAGCCCCAGGATACTTCGGATCCTGTTGTCCAGAGCCACCCTAATCCACAGGCAAAGAAGGAGGATTTGGCATTTAGGGACTATTGGGGTGTCCAGGGATTCCCAGCCCTGCATCCCCCATCCTCTGCATCCTCAGCTGACACCCAAGCACCTTTTGGTTGGTACCTGCCCCCAGGAGGATGCAGGGCACAGATGATGCCAGGCTGGCATTCCCAGGATCCTGTTGTCCAGAGCTACCCTGATCCACAGCCAAAACAAGAGGATTTGGTGATTTAGGGAGGATTGGGGTGTCCAGGGATTCCCAGACCTGTGTCCCTCACCCCTGCATCCCCAGAGAACATCCAAGCTATTCTTGGTACCCCCCCAGGAGGAGGGTGATGCCAGGCTGGCATCCCCAGGATTCTCTGGATCCTGTTGCCCAGAGCCATCCATAGCTAAAACAGGAGGATTTGGGGATTTAGGGAGGATTGGGATGTCCAGGGGCTCCCAGCCCTGCAACCCCAATCCTCTGCATCCTCAGCTGACATCCAAGCACCTTTTGGCTGGTACCTGCCCCAGGAGGATGAAGGGGAGAGATGATGTCAGGTTGGCACTCCCAGGATGCTCCAAATCCTGTTGCCAGGAGCCACCCTGCTCCATTACCAAAACAGGATTATTTGGGGATTTAGGGAGAATCAGGGTGTCTAGGAACTCCCAGACCTGTGGCCTCCACCCCCTGCATCCCCATCCATTGTCCAAGCATCTTTTTGCTCTGGATCCCGTTGCCCAGAGCCACCTTGGTCCAGAGTCAGAACAGGAAGGTTTGGTGATTTAGGAAGGATTGGGGTGTCCAGGGATTCCCAGAGTTCTGCATCCTCAGCTGACATCCAAGCACCTTCTTGTTGGTACCTGCCCCAGGAGGATGCAGGGGACAGATGATGCCAGGCTGGCACTCCCAGGATACTCTGGATCCCATTGTCCAAAGCCATCCATAGCCAAAACAGGAGGATTTGGTGATTTAGGGAGAATCAGGGCATCCAGTGGCTCCCAGACCTGTGTCCCCAACCCCTGCACCCCCTTCCTTCTGCATCCCAGCCAACATCCAGGCACCCTCTTGTTGGTACCCTCCCCAGGAGGAGGAGGATGCCAGGCTGGCATCCTCTGGATCCTCCAGATCCCGTGGCCTGAAGCCACCCTGCTCCATTACCAAAACAGGGTTATTTGGTGATTTAGGGAGAATCAGCATGTCTAGGAGCTCCCAGACCTGTGTCTTCCACCCCCTGCATCCACATCCAACATCCAAGCACCTTTTGGCTGGTACCTGCCCCAGCAGGATCCAGGGGACAGATGATGCCAGGCTGGCACTGCCAGGATACTCTGCATCCCATTGCCCAAAGCCACCCTGGTCCCCAGCCAAACCAGGAGGCTCTGATGGTGTAGGGAGGGTTTCTCTCCAAACATCTCAAAGCAGGAAGGTGCTCCCAGCCCAGCCCGGGGGGTTCCCACAGGCAGCATCCCCTCGGCTCTGGGACAAGCAGACAGTGTCCCCGTCCCCCCCAGTTCTCTGCAGCCCTTTGGACCCCCGTGCCACAGGACTCACCCCAGTGCAAAGACATCCGAGTGCTTGGAGAAGGGCAGCTTGTCCTCCTCGGTGTCCGGGGAGAGCTGGCGGATGATCTCGGGGGCGAGGTGGCACAACCAGCCGTTCTGGATGCGCAGCTTGTTCTCCCTCCTGCCGGAACACGGAGCCAGGGGTACCACGGGGGGCACGTCACCGCTGCCAGGCAGCCCCCCCAGCCCTGCCACCCTCTGCCCACAGCGTTTGAGCCTGGTTTGCTCTTTGTCATCCTCGCAAAGTCGGGTTTTAACCTCGCTCTGGGGAACGTCGGCGTGACGGGTGTGCATTGATCCCTGCCAGGCTGCAGGGCAAAATCTGGGCACAGGATGGTGGGGAGGGGGAGTTGAGGGGGATTTAGGGTCTGACAGGGCTCTTGGTGTGGTTGTTGCACCAAAACACCCTCAAAGCCCCGGGGGCAAAGCACTGCTGGGGGGAATTCCCCCGGCACTGACACTGAGCTGGCCCTGGAGGGTGTTGGACTGGGGATCACTAAACAAACCCATCCCAAACTGGGATGCTCCAGACCCTGCTGCCCAAAGCCACCCTTGTCCATTGCCACAACAGGAGGGTTTTCTGATTTCAGAACAGGACCTGTGTCCCCAGTTCTCCATGTCCCCATCCCACATCCCAACACTTCCTTGTTGGTACCACCCCAGGAGGATGCAGGGGGGAGACGATGCCAGGCTGGCACGCCCAGGATGCTCCAGATCCTGTTGCCTGGAGCCACCCTGATGCATTAACCACAACAGGAGGATTTGGAGATTTAGGGAGAGTCTCACTCCAAATTTGAACCTCTCCTTGACTGGGGACCACAAGCAAACCCACCCTGAATTAATCACCTGGAAATGGGTGTTCTCAGGTGTTTGGCCCCCAAACAGCCCCTCCAGCCCATCCTCATGTCCAAGCCTCCAATGCCATCGCCCACAGGAGCAGCCTGGCTTTATTAACAGCCCCTCATTTAACCTCAGCTGTCCTTCCTCCACCTCCTCGAGCTCTCCCTGCTCGGTATAAACACTTTGGCCAACAGCTGAGGATGATGTTGGTTGCTCCTTCATCCTTTACATCCTCCAGGATGCACCACTGGCTTGAAAACGGCCCCTGGGCAGGGAAAAAAGGCAGGAATTGCTGCTGGGGGTGACACATTAAGCAGCTTGACCGTGTGTCTGAGCCCAAACTCAGCAGCAAGAGGCAACAAAAACTGTCCCACGTCATGTTGGGATGGAGAAGGAGGAGCCTCTGTCAGGAATTTCTCCCCGTTTGTGCTTTGGAGCCCTCCTAAAACCAGGGATGCCCAGGGATAAGGATGGCTGGGGGGACATCTGTCCTCCTGAACGTCAGCCTGGGGCCAAAATCCCAGAGCCCGGGGGTCCCCACCCAGGCACAGGCACCTCCATCCACCCTCAGAGCAGGACAAGCTCCCACCACAACTTCTCCCACACGGCCGGATCCTCCCGTCTCCAAGGCCATCCCCATCCCGAGGCATCCCCTGGAAATCTGGCAGCCACCAGAGGAGGAACCCCCTCCTTAGGGAAGGCCACTGATGGCCCAGGGAATCACTGATTAGGCCTCCTCGCCCCCTCTGGGGTCTGGAGGGCTCCTCTCCCCCCCGCTGTGACGGAGCCGCGGCCGCAATCAGCGGCTCCGGGAGACGCGGCCCCTCCGGCCCCGGGAGCCGCCGGGAAAAGAGCACTTTGGCACAGAGGGGAGGCTTTCAGCTCCTCCCCAACCCTCCCCCCGCCACCCTCCAGCCCGCACAGCTCTTAATTACAAGCCAGCATTAAGCACCTGGGCAATGAGGGAGGATGCGGAGGAGCTCCCCCGTCCTCGCCGGTGTGTGCCATCCCCGCCCCGGGCGGGCAGCGGGAAGCGGGATGGAGTGGGCAGCACTTAGATCTGCTCCACCACCCCTCAGCGAGGCCGGCTTTGCTCCCGGAGCTTTCATTTGTGCTCATTTCAGCAGCTCGGGGCTGTGATATCCCGCGAGGGGCGTTCAGGCTCAGCCTTGGGATGCTCCAGGGACGGGGTTTGGATCCACCCATCGTCCCTTCCAGAGCTCTGAGCGCTCAGCTGTGGGTTACGAGCTTCCAGCAACGGGGGCTGAGCTTTAATGTCATCCCAAGAGTGTTTTAATGGCAGGAATTTCAGGTTTTATAACAAAAGTTGCCCTGACTGCCCAACCCACATGGCCACTGCCACGGGCAGGAGGGAGCCCGACCTGCTGAGCTGCTTCTAAACCCACCCAGGACAAGTCCCCACCCAGGACAAGTCACCCCCAAGGCCAAGTCACCCCCAAGGCAAAGCAAGAGCTCCTCACACTCCTCCTAATTAGAGATCAGCCCTCCCGAGCCCAATAGCATTTAAATAATGGAGAAATAAATCTGATTTCACCAGCAGAAGCCACCAAATCACCAGGTCTCTGCAGAAAGTATTTTAAACCCTTTAAACCAGGCTGGTCTGGAGTTCATTCAGAGCTGAAATGTCACCACCCTTAGCCTGACCTGCAGAATTTCCTGCCTTCCCCACACGTGTTTGTCCAAGCCTCCAAGGACCCAAAATTGGGCTTCACCACTTTTCTTCTTCTGGAGGAACCAGAACCAGCAGAAAACCCACCCTGCAAAGCTGACCTGCAGACATCTGCTGCTTCAAACTCCGTGGTGTTTGAAGAGCCTTCTCTCAGCTCTCCCTCAGCAGAAAGCATGTTCCACCCACAGTCATGCTGGAAGCCCCTCAGGGCAGAGATTTTCTCATTCTCTCAATTTTTCTCTCCAAACACTGCTCATTTTCTGTCCAGCCTTGCTTTTCTGGCCATCCTCCCTGCCCTGGACTTCATCCCCTGGACTTTATCCCCTGGACTTTATCCCCTGGATTTTATCCCCTGGACTTTACCCCCCAGGTGACACCCCGGTCTTGAGCACGGATGGCCACGCATTGCCCACCTCATCCTCTACCCCATTCCCCCAGCATCTCATCCCTCATTTTCCTCTCCAGAGCATCTCTGACCTTCACAGCAAAGATTCCTGGCCAAACTCGGGACATTTCTGCCCAAATCCTCTTCCCGCTGCCGGAACGAGCTGTGCCTCCACCCTGGCAGGACCTGAGCCCCAAACCCCCTGCCCAGCTGCTAAACCAGAGGCAAAACCCACTCTGGATGGGATTTCTCGGATTCCCAAAGCTTTTGGCTGAGCCTGTGCCAAAGCAGATGATATTTGTGCAGGCAGAAGGGGAAGCCTGGCTGCCCATCCACCACGAGCAGCAGGGGATGGAGAGAAGCAGCCACCACCTTCTCCTCTAATTCTTGGACCTCATCATGTGGGAACTAGGGAAAAATATATCATTTCCACAGAGGAAACCTTCCTGTGCTGCTTCTGACACGAAGGGTTTGGTGAAAAAGGTGGGAAAAGTCAGCAATGCTCTTATTTTCCATTTTCTTTCCCCCCCACTTCTGTTTCCTTTCCCCCCTCCCAGCTTTGCTTTTCTTCCTTTCCCCAGCTGCTGAAACTCTTTTGCCCTGCCCTGCCTACAGCTGGAAAACCCCCCAGAGCGCCGGGAAAAGGAAGTTTCATAAGGAACATTTACCAACTGGTTTGGATTTAAACCCCCAGAGACCCCAAAAATGTCACAGTGCTGGAAATGTCCCAGGCTTGGCTCTGCTTTTCTCTGTGTCCTGCTCTGTGCTGGGCACAGACACCATGGCCAGATGTTTGTGACACCCAAAATGTCACCAGAGCAGTGAAGGGACAGCACAGGGATGGAACCACTTCACCCAGGCAGGAGATGAGGCAGATTCCAGGGATTTTTAGTGATATGTTAGGGAAAGGCCAAGGGATGAACCTGCCAGAGAGAAACACAGCCTGAGGAGCATCCCCAGGACGGCTGCAGGGTGGTTTGGCCATGGAAATGATGCATCCCACGGGAAGAGGTTGGGGCCAAGAGACACAGAGACTCACACACGGCATCGTGTTCCTTCCTACTGACCAAAACCAACGGGCTTCCAACAGCCCCAGGGCACTCAAAGGCACCTTGAACTCCTGCCTGCCAAGGCTGCAGACACAGAAAGGCACAGAAGGGCTTTTTGAGCTCTTTCCCAACGTGCCCAGCTCGGCAGGGCACAGGGAGGAGCTCCGGTGTCTCCCCCACGCCAGGTCCTACCTGCCCGCCTGGAGAACACCCGAGATGCTGAAGAGGCCGAAGTCGGTGATCACCACCTTCCCATTGTCGTAGAAAACATTCTTGGACTTGAGGTCCTTGTGGAGGATCCCCTTGGCGTGCAGGTAACCCATTCCCTAGGAGGGAAAGAGAGAGAGAAAAACCCCCCAAAATTAAAACAGCGGCACAGACCCAGAGGGTAACACACCCGAGCGGGGGGACCCCCGAGGGAGAGCCGGGGCTGCCACGGCACATCCAAGCCACACATCCCAAAAAACAGCCCTGCAGGAAGGGCAGGTGTGTGGAGGGATCCCTGGCAGGGGACGGGCGTGGGCGTCTCGGCTGCGACTCATCTTCCTGATTAATTGATTACGCGAGAGAAATTAGCGGCGAGCCGCACACCAGCAGCCACTTCCCTGAAAACCCTCCGCTGGGAAATGGATGATGATGATGATGTTTTCGCCCCCGTTCTCTTTCGGGGAGGAGGGAGAGGAGGGTAATAAGTCAACGCGAGGCCCCGGCTGAGCCGTCGGCGCTTCCGACGCGCACGCCGGCCCCACCGGCCCGGAAACGAGCTCCTCGCAGGAGCCCTCGCCTTAATTCCCCTTCCCCCAGGAAAAAAACGAGTCGGCGGTTAATTAAAATTGTCGCTAATGATGCCAAAAAAAAAAAAAAAAAAAAAAAAAAGGCCACGGGTGGGAAAATCCGAGCGCTCCTCGCTCGGCGCCGGCAAATCAAGGCGACCGCCGGCAGCTCCGCGCGGCGGATGTTCGGCTCCGCGGGGCAACCGGCGCTGGGAACGGGGAGGGGGATGAAAGACACTCATCCCGGCTCCCTCGGGGATTCTGTTGCTGGCCCACTTTTCGTTCTCCAGAGCAGACTAAGGGGAAAACTTGACGCAGAGGAGGCTGTGGGAGGATCGATGCCCAACAGGCCGGCAAACTGTTGCTTAAGAGCAAGTGATGGGTTGCCTGTCACGGGCAAGGGGGATTTATTAGCTGGATTTCCACGGGGATCCATCCATCCTAGGCCTGATCTTTTCATCTATCACCATTAACCGCGCAGGGTGGGGAGGAAGAGCACGTTTTTTCAGCTGGTGGCCGATGCGGGGCCGGAGGACGCGATCCAAATTCCACCACCTGGAAAAACTGGGAAGGCAAACTGAAAACACCCCGACCCGTCAAGTTACAGGGGCTTCTCTACACCCCGTAGCAGTCAAATCCTGAAGAGCCTCTGCCAAGGGAGGCTGTGGCTGGCTCTGAGCTGCTCCAGCTGCAGCTGGATGTCAGGACCATTCCAGGCACTGGGATTAATTAGGGGTCCCCAGTTCCCAGCACATGAAATAATGATGAGATTTAAAAACCTGCTTTCAAATGTCACCGTCACCTTCACAAAGTGCCAGGGCTGAGCGAGGGACAGCATTCCAGCGTCTCTCCTGCAAGGAGCACCCGTGGGACAGGGTGGATCCCAGTTCCATGGGGATGCTCCCGTGGGACAGGGTGCTGGGAGCACGGAGCAGCAGCAGGGACTTTGCTCCCACGCTCACCCAGCCGGGTGGGAACTCATCTCCACGTGGCCACCAGCCACAGCCCAGGCCTTGAGCCAAACCCAAATCCCTCACCTCGCTCCACGGAGATCCCACCGCAGATTCCAGCCCTGCCACCCTCACCCCTGGGATGATCCCGGAGAAAACCCTCCAGGCCAGGAACGCCTTCCTTTGCTCGGCTGCCGGGCGTGTGTGAAAAGGCAGCTCCCTCTGCCGGCATCCATCCCCGGATAAATCCACTCTCGCCTCTGGAGAACCCCGGGATAAGGAGAGCCCCTGCACGCACTAATCCAATCAGCTTAACAGCTCTTCCATCACACACCGGGATCCAAAGGATAAAGTCAAACAACTGCTGTGATGGGGTAGCAGAGCCAAAGCCTCCAGCTCCTCTGGGCAATGCAGGCCCAAGCCCACCCAAACTGAGGTGTTGGGCTTTTCCTTTGCTTCTCCACACCAAGGCCACCAAAACATCCTTAACATCTGCTGGAAGTCGGTGTGGAGAGGTGGGAAGGCTGGGAACCTTCAGCAGTGGTTGGGTCACAGCACAGTGCCAGGGCTGTCACGGACCTCCCCTGCCTTAAATTCCCTCAGTCTTTGCAGAAGAGACAGGATTGAATGTGTGACCACCCACTCAGAGGGTTGATCTGTGTCTCCAAAACAAGCAGTCATTCTCCAGTGACAGGCCTCAGAAATCCTCTCACAATTATTTCTGCAACAAAACAACTGTTACTGTGCTGGTCCTAAATTCCCTCTGCCTGAAATTCCCTCTGGAGCACAGGGAGAGCACGGCCTCGGCACCCAGCTGAGCCTTTGGACCTCTGCTAATTCCTCCAGGGACCTGGACTGGACACAAAGTCCCTGTGCCCTGCAGGTTGAAACAGGATCACCCGATCCCGTCCTTCCAAGGAGAAGGAATGCAGGGATACAGGGATGCTGTCAGGGGTACAGCCAGCTCCACATCTGATTTGCTTCATGGTGCTGGTGGTGCTGATGTTCTCCATGGTGGTGCTTCCATCTCACCGACCTGGTGAGGATCCCCCAGTGCTGGTGGTGCCTCTCAACCTCACAAAGAGTTTGAGGTTCATCCTCAAAAAACCCACACCAAGCAATGAACCCGCCCAGAGAAAGGGGCTGAACTGAGCCAGGATCTCCCTCTGGGAACACCCAGGAGGTGAGAGCCCTGAGCACGAGTCAGGGGGGAAAAATATGAGGCCTCAGGTGTTTCCTCAGAGGGAAAAATCCAGATCTCAAAAGAGGAAAATATGGATCAGAAGTAGAAATGGAGAGAGGCTCTTGGTTCCTCAGACAACCCCAGTTCAGGCTGTGGCTCCAAGACACCCCTTGTTTGAGGTTGCCAAGCTGTCCCTAACACACACCAGCTGCAGGAGGCAACGCTCTCATCCTCAAAAAACCCACACCAAGCAATGAACCCACCCAGAGAAAGGGGCTGAACGGAGCCAGGATCTCCCTCTGGGAACACCCAGGAGGTGAGAGCCCTGAGCATGAGTTGGGGGAAAAAATATGAGGCCAAACTATGTGATGCCTCAGAGGGAAAAACCCAGATCTCAAAGGAGGAAAACATGGATCAGAAGTAGAAATGAAAGGGAAAGAGGCTCTTGGTGCCTCGGACACCCCCAGCTCAGGCCGTGGCTCCGAGACACCCCTTGCAATGCTGGCTTAACAAAGAGGTTCAGGCTGGGCTCCCCTGCCAGAGACTTCAGGAGAATCTGAGGAATTGAAATTAAAAAGCTTAGAAACAATCTGCTCTTGGCTGAATCTGGGTGTAAATAAAATGCAAAACAGGCAATCAGAGCCAGCCTAAGCACCGTCCAGGGGATGGCACCAGGCAGGATCTACTGCAGGATCTGCACACTCTGGTTTATAACACAGATCTGAATATTTAAGGGGGGTGAAGAGCTGCCAGAAAACCTTATTTTTATTTTTCCCCCCCCCCCATAGAAATATGTTAAATGTGAGCTCAGCCCCAGCTGATCTGGGCTCTGGGGTGGAGGTGTTGGCTGACCTTGAGCAGGGCACAGGGTGGGACATGTGCCAAATACTTTTGGTATGGTTTGGTGATAAACAGGCTTGGAATCACAGCACAGCCCAACTCTGGCAGACAGCTCAACACCTCTGGGGCACAGGGGCCGTGGCAGACACCTTCTGGGGAGCTGTGATGGCTCAGGACCCAAATTCCCAGCCACTCCACCCTGCCACGTGAGGATCCTCCCCGGTGTCACGCCTGAAGTGTCAAAGATGCTCTTTGAGTCATCTCTGGGAGAGGAGGAGAAGCTTTTCCAGGTCTCAGAACTGTACGTGTGCTCTGCCTCGTGGCACCCCAGTGTCCTGCCACTGGCACCACGGCGCTGGCTCCGCAGGGAGCCCGGGCTCTGGGAATGCTTTTGCCATGGAGACGTGGGAACCTCGGACCAACAGCAGGTTATTAACAGCAGGAATTATTAACAGGTGGCCAGGAAAGCGGCTGCCCCATCCCTGGGAGTGTCCAAGGCCAGATTGGATGGGGCTTGGAGCAACCCAGGATAGTGGAAGGTGTCTCCCTGCCCATGGCAGGGGGTGGAATGAGATGAGATTTAAGGTCCCTTCCCACCCAAACAATTCTGGAATTCCATGGTTATTACTTTCTTTTACGAGAGCACAGGAATATCCAACCAGCAACTCGTTCCCAGAGCAAAGCTGGGCTCCAAGGCCTGTGCTTCCAAGAGGGAAGAGGAGCAGCGACCAGGATGAGCCCCAGTCACGGGCACCCCATGGAGGCCTTGGTGCCACACAGAGCACGAGAGGGAGGTCGAGGAGACCTAGATTTTAGAGCCAAGCAGGGCCATCCTGCCCAGAACCCTTGGCTGCTTCTCTCCCACTGCCCGGGGTGATCCCAGCGGGATCTGGGCTGGATTCAGACCCCCCCCCAGTGCCAGGCTGCCCCCCCCACACGGTACCTTCACGATCTCTTGTGCTATCTGCCTCGTCTTGTTGACGTCCAGGACGATTTTGGCGTCTCTCACCACCGAGTAGAGAGTCCGTCCTTTGCACAGGCTGGAAGAGCAGCGAGAGGGAGAGAGAAAAAACACAGTTTATGGCAAGAAACGTCCCCACATGACAACAGACAGCGGCTGGGAATTATAAATCATCACAAGAGCTTTGGCCACATCTCGAGGCAGGTGGAATCCAGTGTGGAAACTGGGGGGTCTCCCCAGTTTGGTGCTGGAGCTGAGCACCATCAGGGGTATCCTGGGCTGGTTCCTGGCTCTTTCCCGTGTCCCAGCCATGAGCAAACCACCTGGGCCTCTCGCTCCGGAGCTTTTTGTGCAAAACTGGCCACAGCTCCCCCGCCTCTTCCCCCCCCCCCCGAGGATACAATGCTCACAGATGTAACATGAGTCAAAAGAGGGAAGACAGGGAGGGGGGAGAAAAAAAGAAAAAAAAAGAACAGCCCAACCCGATGCACTGTACAATGTCCTCCAATTTTCCTTCTCGTACCAATTACAGTAAAATCTATTTACAGAGCCTTAATTACCAAAGGCAGCTGGATGGGGGGGGAAGGGGGGGTATAAACCAATTAAAAATATATTGACATTTGAATATCATAATGGAGTCCGTGGGTGGATGCTGCCTCCACTCCCGCCCACAGAAAAAGGGCTTTTTTGCTTTTCTGTATCCACCCACGCTCATTACGGGCAACTTTGGAAGGAAGAGACTGGATACCTGTGCCTGGGAAATCAAGTGCCCGACACACATCTCGCTGCAGAGCCTTCAGCGCCCGCAGCTGTTAATTTGCTTCTGTTCTGGTTACCAAATTAAAAGTTACAGGGTTTAATTCCTCTGCTCTCCCCCAGCTTTGCCCTCGCCCGGTTCCTGCAGCCCCGGGAATGCCAAGCACTGGGCTGGATTTGTCCCCTGGAAAATAACAGGGTTTGTCCTTTCTGGATGAAAATAATCATGGAATAGAGTCATGGAATGGCTGGGTTGGGAGGGACCTCTAAGGCCGTATAGTTCCAGCTCTCTGCCAGGGGCAGGGGCACCAGGCCAGGTTGGACGGGGCTTGGAGCAACCTGGGACAGTGAAAGGTGTCCCTGCCCACGGCAGGGGGTGGAATGAGATGAGCTTTAAGGTCCCTTCCCACCCAAACCATTCCATGAGCCTACAAAACCCAGAAGAAACCCAAACTTCAGAAGGTCATGAGCACAAAGGTCCCTCCTGCTCCTGAGCCAAAAGCTCCACATCCCTCCGTGGGCAGAGAGCACAGTTTTCAGGTCAAGCAGCAAAGCAGGAACAGGACTAGCCCCGTATCTCACGGGTTTGGGAAAGACAACAGCGTCCTCCAAAGTATTTCATCACTGGCTGTGTTGGAAACAGCCTTGCTGGACACAAGTGGTGGGGGTTTTAGGGCAGCAGCTGCTTCCTCAGGGTTGGTTTTCCCTGTTCAGGTGTCTCAGCACGTCCCTGAGCACCCCAGCTGGATGCAGACCTGAGGCAACCGCAATTCCAAACACGATCTCCCCCTAAACCGGTCGCTCCCTATCTTCTGCAATAGCTGGGCTGCACTCAAATGTGAATTTGCTGAAGATTAGGATCCAAGCACTCAAACTCCTGCTTGGAAATCAGTGATAAAACCCTTCGGGTTCTGCAACCGGAATTAGAGGGTGCAAAATAACGACAGGCACAAACTCTCCTTCCACCACGGTGTATTTTCCTGCACGTAAACCCGTGAAGTTTTAAGCTCTGCTGCACAACAGCCACCTCCACGACCTGCCTGCACCCAGAGGAGTTCCCCCAGCCCTCCCCATTCCCCGGCAAACGCTTGTTTTCCCCCAGAGGAAACCATTGCAGCGAGTTGCTCGTGGTCTGAATTGGTCCCAAATTGACATTTGTAACTGCAGTGAGTGGATTAGTGCTGGAACCGGGCTCGATTTCAGCCCTAAAGCGAGTTAAGATCAGCTGTTTTCCTGGCAAAGGGTTGTTTAGAGGAAAATCCTCACATTTCTGCCTATCTGAGCTGCTGAGATAACCCCGAGAGCGGAGCCTGCAGCCCTTGACTGATGAGATTCCCATCTCTCCACTTCATTTACGGAGGGATGGCATTAAAGGAGGCAGCGGATGGAGCCGGCACAAGCGCCGGCACAGGGAGAGCGGCCAGCGCTCAGCCCCGGGGTGGTGGCACCACCACATGGGACGTGTCACCACCACATGGGACGTGTCACCACTGCTCCTCAGGCCCCGGGAGAGCCTCCAAGGCAGCCCAGGTGCTCCTCTCCTCCCCTCGATGAATAACCGCTCCGAATTAATTCAACCGGCGACCGCCGCGCCGGCACATTGGAGTTTTCTTGCCGGATAAGGAGCTGCCAACGCAGAGATAAAGCCCGGTTGATACCTATTATGCAGCACCTGAGCCCATTCAGCCACCACCTGCAGAACCTTTTCATGGCAGAGCCCAACAATTTCGCTTCTCCTCGTTCCTCGCCTGCCGCTCAATCGCTCCCCATTCGGGCGGCAGCGGCGGGAACAAAGCGCGGGGCACGCGAATCCTGTCCCGCCTTCCCGCCCGGAGAGCTCCGCGCTCCACGGGGGCATTGAGGCACCATCCGGAGGCTGAGGATCACAGGGCCACAAACAAAGGCAGGAGATTTGCATCTCGAGGCGGGCGCCGGTTCATTCACCGCTGAAGAGCGCGCTCGGAAAGGAACACTTGTGTTCTCCTCCCGAACTTCTCCGTCCCACCTGCCGGCGGAGCGGGCAGGTTGATGGCGCATCAAACCCCATCCAGAGCCGAGGGGCAGCAGGGACAGCTCGTCCAAGTCACTCAGGGAGATGCAAAGGTCCTTCTCCACCCCGGCCCGTGGCGCGGGCACGGCTCGCAGCCTTCCCCGGTGCCAGGACAGTCCCGGCCCCATCCCGCTGCAGATGCAACTCTCGACTCGAAATGAGTTTCTGAAGTGTTCAGCCAAGCAAGCCAAATCCCAAATTGCTTTATAAACACTCTGCATTTCCCAACGTGGGCTGAAGGCATCAGCAACGGGAGCAAAGCCAAGGCGACTCGCAGAGGAACGATTTGGGAGGGATGAGTGAGGAAGAGCTGGAGCGCTGCCTCCTGGTGTTCTCGCTGTTCGACCTGAAAACTGCCTCGGCCGTCTGCCATCCCCTGGGGGCTTTACTCTGCTCTGCAACAGTGCTGGTCATCACCTCTGCACTGATGGCAATTGCCCCTACATTGATGGCCACCACCTCTGCACTGATGGCCACCATCTCTACACTGATGGCCACCATCTCTACACTGATGGCCATCACCTCTACACTGATGGCCATCACCTCTTCACTGGTGGCCATCACCTCTACACTGATAGCCACCACCTTTAGACTGATGGCCATCACCTCTACACTGATGGCCATCACCTCTACACTGATGGCCACCATCTCTACACTGATGGCCACCATCTCTACACTGATGCCTGTCACCTCTACACTGGTGGCCATCACCTCTATATTGCTGGTCATTGCCTCTACCCTGATGGCCACCACCTTTACACTGATGGCCATGGACTCTACATTGATGGCCACCACCTCTATACTAATGGCCACCACCTCTGCATTGATGGTCATCACCTCTCCACTGGTGGCCATCACCTCTACATTGCTGGTCATCGCCTCTACCCTGATGGCCACCACCATTACACTGGTGGCCAACACCTCTACACTGATGGCCACCATCTCTACATTGATGGTCATTGCCTCTACAGTGGTGGCCACCACCTTTACACTGATGGCCATGGACTCTACATTGATGGCCACCACCTCTATACTGATAGCCACCACCTCTGCATTGATGGTCATTGCCTCTCCACTGGTGTCCACCACCTCTACACTGGTGGCCACCATCTCTACACTGGTGGCCACCATCTCTACACTGGTGCCCATCACCTCTCCACTGGTGGCCACCACCACTACACTGATGGCCACTATCTCTACACTGGTGGCCAAAACATCTACATTGGTGGCCATCACCTCTCCACTGGTGGCCACCATCTCTACACTGATGGCCACCACCTCTACACTGATGGCCACCACCTCTACACTGATGCCCACCATCTCTACACTGATGGCCACCATCTCTACACTGATGGCCACCATCTCTACACTGGTAACCACCCTCTCAACACTGGTGGCCACCATCTCTACATCGATGGCCAGCATTCCCCAGGGTTGGAGCCCCGGCCTGGCCTGGAGCAGGGATCCCTTCCAGCTCGCTGCCGTTACTCCCCGGCGCTCCGTGCTTTCCTGCCCCTGCCCAACCATCCCCAGAAACGCCCCTTAAATCCACCGGGCTCGTTGGAACACCCCGAAGTGACAAATGCCAGAGCCCGGGAAGCTCATTCCTTGCCCGCCTATGGATTTATGGGGAGCCAGCTCCGATTCCATGGTGACAGTCGGCACCGAACACCCAGGGGAGACAGGAGAGAGAGGGGGAATTAATAAGAAGTGCTTTAATATAAAAATACCTCTGCTGGCAGGTTACGTCTGTGCTGGAGGAAAGACAGAGCCGAGGAGGGGCTGCTCGGATGCTCCCACACTCCCCACCAGTTCACTCATTTTTAGTATTTCACGGAAAAAAAGGGAACCTTTGGGGAATATTAAGAAAGATAGAGCAACAGGAACCACTGAGCTGGGACTTATTTAATTTCATTGGAGCAGGACTAGCCGTGGCAGAGAGGGAAAAAAAGCAGTGCTGCACACGTCTGCCCCTTCCTGACTTATTTGGGAAGTTTTCAAGAAGCTCTTTCCATACATTAGCTTGTTTTTCTCTTTCGGAGGCGTCTGGCAGTTGTGCTTTTGCATCTCGGCAGCTCCCGGCGCGTTTCACGGAACAGGAAATCAAACAAGGCTGGAAGAGCAGCAAAAAAAGGGAGAGCTTTGGGGGAATTTTTATCCCCTAGGCTTTGTTTTCCTCTAAGTTGACAAGGAATCTCAGCCCCTGGAGGCACGTCCTCCCTGCAGTGGCACCATCCACCTCCGGCTCCCCGAACCCTCTGCATCCAAACACCGCCCCAGGGACACCGGGATCACCCCAGGGACACCGGGATCGCCCCAGGGACACCGGGATCACCCCAGGGACACCGGGATCGCCCCAGGGACACTGGGATCGCCCCAGGGACACCGGGATCACCCCAGGGACACTGGGATCACCCCAGGGACACCGGGATCACCCCAGGGATGCCGGGATCACCCCAGGGACACTGGGATCGCCCCAGGGACACTGGGATCACCCCAGGGACACCGGGATCGCCCCAGGGACACCGGGATCGCCCCAGTGGGAGCTGCAATGAGTTCGTTGGGTCTCAGTCTAAGGACAAAGATGTCTCCAGGTTCCCCTGTCCCCTGAGGGATGCTCAGGACTGGTTTCACTGGGATTCACCACTAAAACCTCCAGGTGAAGCAGGTCTCCTCTGAGCCACACATATCCAGCATCCCGAGGTTTAGCATGGGAATGTTGCAGCCCCAGGACAACAACTGTCCTCTCCTTTCCATCCCAAGCATGGACTTGCCTTTCCTCCCGTTCCTGCTGCTTCAAACAAAGGTAACGTGTGCTTTCCTTCCTCCCCAGACCCTCAGAAGCACCATCCATTTCCACTGGACCATGACCAGGGCGGGAAAACTGGGATATCAGGGAAAATGACTTCACTGAAAGAGTTGTCCTGCCCAGGGCAGGGCTGGAGTCCCCATCCCTGGAGGATTTAAAACCCATGTGGATGTGGCCCTTGGGGACATGGTTAGTGGTGGCCTTGGTAGTGCTGGGGGAACGGCTGGACTCGATGACCTTAAGGATCTTTTCCAACCTGAGGGTTGGACTCGATGATCTGAAGGATCGTTTTCCAAATGATTCTGTGATTCCCTGAAAGCAGCAGCAGCTCAGTGCCCCAAAACTCTTGACCCAAACCTGCAGATGCTGATGCTGAGCACCAAGATCCACCAGAGCCTCTGGGGTGAAAACACTTGTCCCACCAAACTCCCGCTCTGAACTCAACCCTTACACAAGCCTCCCAAAGCAACCCCAACGGGAAAACAGGGAATTCATGACCTGCCACGAGCAACACTTTTGGCCATGGCAAAGCCCAGATCCCCCCACCCTGGAGTTTGGAGAGACCCGGCTCCTGCTCCTCACGGAGCAGCCTCTGCAGGGAGAAACCAGAGCGGGGAAACAGAAAAGCCCCAGAGAGACGATCCCTCATCCCGCTCCCGCTATCTCCCGATGGAAGCACCGGCTTTTGACGGATATTACTTAGGCAGCAGAATTTTCCTGCCAGCAGCTGGCACGGGAGATAACTGCAGCCGGCACAGCCCAGCCACGAGGGCTGCACGAGGAGGGGGAAGGGAGGAGGAGGAGGAGGAGGAGGAGGGGGATCAGCCTCCCCGAAAAGTCGCTCCGACTCCATCGTCGCTTCGGAAAAAAACAAGCTATTTAGGAAAAAGCCAACTGCAGGCATTTTTTATTTGAGGGAGAGAGCAGCAGAGGAGACGAGCTCTCCTCCAGCTGCAGGGGAAGAGCTGGGGGACAGGTGAGTGCTGTGGCCTGGCTAAAGCCCTGCTGGCAAACAACTCAGCCAGAAATACTCAGTGCTTCGGCCACTCGCTGCCTTTGGAAAGGACACCCTTGGAACAGGCTCCAAGAGGTGCACGGGGATGTGAAAGGCTCTTTGACCTCCCTGCCTTTGAAGGAGCCTTAAATATTCCCTGTGCCCTGATCCTCCTGCTATTTTGAACTATTTGAACTACAGGAAAGAAAGGAAATTTAAAAAAAACCCCCTTCTTTTGAAGAGGGGGATGAAGCAAATCTTTGGATTCGCTAGAACCCAACTCCACTTTGGAATAGTAATAACAATTATAATTATTATTAAAAAACTAATGATGCTTTCACAGGAATGATTTGATTCTTGGTTAGGCAGGATGCCAGCATGTAGTTCCTTCACAAGCAGCTCTTCCCAACCCCAAAGAGGATCCCTGGCATTGAGGGTGCTCAGAAAAATTAGGGATTGCCACAAAGAGGATCCCTGGCATTGAGGGTGCTCAGAAAAATTACAGATTGCCACAAAGAGGATCCCTGGCTTTGATGGTGCTCAGAAAGAAATAAGGAATGGCCCTAGAGAGGATCCCTGGCATTGAGGGTGCTCATAAAAATTAAGGAAGGGCCCCAGAAAGAGGATTGAGGGTGCTCAGAAAAAAAGAAGGAATGGCCCAGAGAGGATCCCTGGCATTGAGGATGCTCAGAAAAAATAAGGCATGGATGTAGAGAGAGGATTGAGGGTGCTCAGAAAAATAAGGAATGGCCCAAAAGAGGATCCCTGGCTTTGAGGGTGCTCAGAAAAATTAAGGAGGGGCCCCAGAAAGAGGATTGAGGATGCTCAGAAAAAACAAGGGATGATGCTCAGATGTCACTGAACAGCGGAGGGAAGAGCTGGCATGAGTGGGAAGCCCTGGTGGGACGGTGTCTCAGCAGGGCACTTCATCCCAGCGTTCCCTCAAACCCCGGCTAAATCCCTTCCTCTCTGGCAAAGCACCTCGGGAAGGACTTTCCCTGAGAAACTACAGCCAAAATAGAACTATGGCAGTTTGAAACCCTCTTAGAACACAGAGTAGAACCTTCCCCTGATCCCCCTCCACCAGAGGACACAGAGCAGACCCTTCCCCTGATCCCCCTCCACCAGAGCAGCACCAGAGCAGACCCTTCCCCTGATCCCCCTCCACCAGAGCAGCACCAGAGCAGACCCTTCCCCTGATCCCCCTCCACCAGAGGACACAGAGCAGACCCTTCCCCTGATCCCCCTCCAGCAGAGCAGCACCAGAGGCGCCGCTGGCCGAGCAGCCGTGGGCAGGGATTTGGGGCTCTGATAGGGAAGGGGAGCTCGGCCGGCACCGATGCCATTCCAGCATCAAACACCCCAGCCCTGACCATCCTGACTGTGCCAGGACCGTGCCAGGAAGCTGAACGTGAGCCAGAGTGTGCCCAGGTAGCCAAGAGGGCCAATGGATCGTGGCCTGGATCAGGAAGAGTGTGGCAGCAGGAGCAGGGCAGTGATTGTTGGCCTGGACTCAGCACTGGTGAGGCCACCCCTGGAGTGCTGTGTCCAGCTCTGGGCCCTCAGCTCAGGAAGGACATTGAGGGGCTGGAGCAGGTCCAGAGGAGAGCAGCGAGGCTGGGGAAGGGACTGGAGCACAATTCCCATGAGGAGAGGCTGAGGGAGCTGGGGAGGCTCAGTCTGGAGAAGAGGAGGCTCAGGGGAGACCTCCTCACTCTCTGCAACTCCCTGACAGGAGGGGGGAGCTGGGTGGGGGTCAGGCTCTTCTCCCAGGAACCAGCAGCAGGACAAGAGGGCTGGGTCTTCAGCTGTGCCAGGGGAGGTTTAGGTTGAACATTAGGAAGAAAGTTTTTCCAGAGCGAGTGCTCAGCCATTGGAATGGGCTGCCCAGGGAAGTGGGGGATTCTCCATCCCTGGAGGTGTTTAAGGACAGACTGGATGTGGCATCAGTGCCATGGGCTGGGAACCACGGCGGGGTTGGATCAAGGGTTGGACTTGATGATCTCAGAAGTCTTTTCCAACCTGGTTGATTCTATGATTCTATGATCCCATGATTCCATGATCCTCTTCACTCAGGATACTCCAGTCTCCTCCCCAGCCCATCCCATCCCTCTCCACGAGCAGCCCAAAGCCACGCTGTCTGCAGGTGGAAGATAAACACTCACTTAATGTATATATTAATACACATATTGACTTTCCTGCTGTCGGTCGTTATCAAGATTTATCCAGCCTGATGGCCTCCTATTGATCGGGAGGGAGTGTATTCCCACGGGTCAATCCATTCTGATCCAGCCTCTGGCATGAAGTCGATACCTATTTATTCGATGATCTACGAGCTCCATTATTTAACTGCCAGCAAAGGGAACGCAGCAGAAAGTGAGAGAAGGGAAAACAACTTGAGGAGAGCAGGATGATCCAGCTCCCAGAGCGGGTGCTGGGACATGGGCAGGGTTAGGGGAGGCAGGAATCCACGGCTTCTGCTCCCAAAATACACCCAGGAGTGGGGAGAGAGGGGTGGGATCTGACAGGCCCCTCAGAAATGCTCTGGGATCATGGAATGGGTTGGGTTGGAAGGGACCTTACAGATCATCTAGTTCCAAATCCCTTCCACTCTCCCAGGTTGCTCCAAACCCCATCCAACCTGGCCTTGGACACTTCCAGGGATCCAGGGGCAGCCACAGCTTCTCTGGGCAACCTGGGCCAGGGCCTCCCCACCCTCACAGCCAGGAATTCCTTCCCAATATCCCATCTAACCCTCTGGCAGTGGGAAGCCATTCTCCCTAGTCCTGCCCATGAATGTTTCCAGCCTGGCACAGAGGAAAACAACGTGCCAGCTCCAGGCCTCAGTTTCCCTCCCACTGCTCAGGATTTAGAGCTTCTACTCAACTTTCCAGGGCAGGAAAGGAGGTTGAGAGGATGCCCTTTAATGAGTTGCAGCAAGGAGAAAAATCCAGTTTCACCGAATCCCAGGATGGTTTGGGTTGGGAAGGACCTTAAAGACCCTCTTGTTCCGAGCCCCTGCCATGGGCAGGGATGCCCCTCTCTAGGTCAGGTTGCTCAGGGCTCCATCCAACCTGGCCTCCTTCTTCCTTCAATTTGTTGTCCACCAAATGGACAGCATGGATCCCTGGAGAGAACAACGGGCTGGCTGCAAGCACCAGGCACTGGCTTGCACAGCTCTGGAGCATCCACAGGGAAAATCCAAGCCCTGCAATCTGTTCTGCCCTGAGCGTGATGATTTACACCTTCCCCTTTCCTCCCACCCTTCAATCCGTGGTGAATACCCCCAGCTCCCTCAGCATCAAGATCTACAAGCCCCAAATCCTTCCCAGGATTTGGAATCCTTCCCAGGACACTGTAAATGTCAGGAGGGTCAGCACTGGGCGAGGCTTGGAAGAGCCGAGGGTTTAAAGCTGAGCTTTATCCAGAGCTCTTCCACGCCCACAGGGAGCAGGGTCCAGGGATGGGAGAGCATCCCTTCTGAGGAGCTGGGCTTGTTCCTCCAGGCAGCAGAGCCAAGCATCAGATACTGCCAAAATCCAGCATGGAAAGAAATGGTAAAATCAAAACAACCCCCAATATTTAGCCCACGTGGCACAAGAAAGTTATCCAGGAAAATGCAGCTGTAACATCTCGGATACTCTTCCCAGCCCTCGCTCTCACACCTTCCCTGTTAATTAGCACCAGGTAATTTGTTTCCCTGTTATTAAAGCCAGTTTGCCACAGAGAAAAAAAACCAACAAAACAACAAACTCTCATTTCATCTTTAGTGTCTCACATTAGGAGAGGGACTGGGTTTCTGTTCCCCCACTGCCAACCAGCTCCAGGGAAGGGCTTGGGAGATGCTCCCTCTCCGGCAGAAACACTCTGAGTTCCTTTGCTGAGAGGCACCTTCAACAAATTAATTCTCTTTATACAGTTCTGCCAAGGTCAAGCTTAATTCCTAATGTTCTTCCCTGTTCCCCTTGGTCTTCCTGGCACATCTCAGCAGGGACATAAATCACGGCCCTGGTGGCATCGCCAGCGCCCATCGAGGGGGCTCCTGTGAAGCTGAGGTCACTCTGGCATCACACCACGACAAGAGAGGGGCCAAAACTCAGCTGGAAACATCCGAGGGAGCAAATCCCAGGCTCTTTGAGCAGACTCCAAGTGCCACGTTTGGGCTTTTAACCAAAAACTGAGTAATCTGAGCAAAGCTGCACCGGTGTCCCCCACCCCACAAGGCAGGGGGAGCTCCAAGTGCAGGCAAACTCCAGCCCCAACCTCCTCTCCTGCCCTTCAGAGCAGAAAACCTCGCTCCCACCTTCCAAACAACATTCCCAACCCCCAGGAGCCACCGGTGATCCTGCATCCAGCGTGTTGATCCCCCCTCTTCCATCCCAGACTCGATGAGAACTTGGAGCCTTGGATCAATAAGCATTAAAATCCCCACCCCCCTTTTTTTTTTTTTCCTGGAAGGAACCCCCAGAATCCCAAACCATGGTGATTTCTGCAGTCCACCACCTTTGTGGGGAACAGAAAAGGGGTTGACTTTGTCCTTTGAAGGACCCCTGGGTGGCTGAGGCTTCACCTCTAATCCCAGGCCGGGGCCAGGAGACTCAAAGAACTGACAGGAGCTTAGCCAGGCCTGGCTTTGTCTCATTGAACACCAACAAGCCCAGGTTGTTATTTCCCTGGGAGCAGCAAACAGGGTGTTTTTTCAGTGCTTTCACTTCCACGAGCCGAGGACTTTGATGCTGTTCTGCTCCACCCGCTCGGCAGCGCTCAAAGCACCGAGGCTCCCACTCCTCTTGCTCAGGACTAATTAAGATGAATGTTAACTGTCCCCACTGCTCATTACCCCAGAGAAGATCTATTAGTGGCTCTGATGGAAGTGTTCCTGGGAGTCACCACCTCCCAGTGCTGAAAAATGCTGGATTTCTGCCTTTGCCAGTCGCGTTCAGACACAGCTCAGGAACCACGGACTGGTTTGGGTTGGAAGGGACCAGGAAGGTTGGAAGGGACCTCATCTCATCCCACCCCTTGTCATGGGCAGGGACACCTTCAGGTTGCTCCAAGCCCCGTCCAGCCTGGCCTTGGACACTTCCAGGGATCCCGGGGCAGCCACAGCTTCTCTGGGCAACCTGTGCCAGGGCCTCCCCACCCTCCCAGCCAGGAATTCCTTCCCAATATCCCATCTAACCCTCTGGCAGTGGGAAGAGAGAAGGGAAAACAACTTGAGGAGAGCAGGATGATCCAGCTCCCAGAGTGGGTGCTGGGACATGGGCAGGGTTAGGGGAGGCAGGAATCTGTGGCTTCTGCTCCCAAAATACACCCAGGAGTGGGGAGAGAGGGGTGGGATCTGACAGGCCCCTCAGAAATGCTCTGGGATCATGGAATGGTTTGAGTTGGAAGGGACTTTACAGATCATCTAGTTCCAAATCCCTTCCACTCTCCCAGGTTGCTCCAAGCCCCGTCCAACCTGGCCTTGGACACTTCCAGGGATCCAGGGGCAGCCACAGCTTCTCTGGGCAACCTGGGCCAGGGCCTCCCCACCCTCACAGCCAGGAATTCCTTCCCAATATCCCATCCCAATATTCCCTCTGGCAGTGGGAAGCCATTCCCTGTGTCCTGTCCCTCCATCCCTTGTCCCCAGTCCCTCTCCAGCTCTCCTGGAGCCCCAGGTGAGCCCCAGGCCCTGCCAGGGGCTCTCAGCTCTCCCTGGAGCCTTCCCTTCTCCACCACACCCTCAGCAATCCACTACCTCAGTTTCCCCTGCCAGCTTTTCCCCGTGGGATGGCAGTTCTGGAGGGGGAGATTTCTTTCTGCTAATCAGACAACCCTTGAATATCACCAGCAATCAGGAAGGAAAACGTAGGGATGGGAAAAAGTAAAAATAACCCCGTCTATAAATAACCCCCTTCCGGCAGCGCCGGGTGGCTCGACGTGGTGAAGCCCCTTCCAGGGACAGGCAGCTGCTCCCAGGGTGCCGGCAGGAAAGCAGAGATTTCTTTAACAGCTCCAAGAAATTGGATTTGGTGGAAAAAAACGGCCTCCAGCGACCACCTCTGGGCACCCAGAAGAAAAAAGGGGCTGCACAGCCCCCAGTCCTGCCCCGGGGAGGAGCACGGGGAGGAGTGGGTGAGGAATTCCAGACATCCTGGCTTTGTGTGGGGCAGTTGGGAATGGTTTTTCCCCCACTCCAAGCAAAGCCTTGTTTAAAGTTATCCCAATAAACCCACAGGGAGAAGTTGAGTCCCTTTGGAAAATTCCTGTTTGAAGAGCAATGCTCTGCACTGCTCGGGGTCGTCGGTCTCCCTCCTCTCCCAGTGCCACAGCCTGGACCATTCCCAGCATCCTGAATCATTCCCAGTATCCTTGACCATTCCCAATATCCTCGACCATTCCCAATATCCTCGACCATTCCCAATCCATCTCCTGCTACGTTATCCTCTCCCCAGACTCATTCCCTACGACACCCAGGCACAGCTCCCACCTGTGCCATGGCAGAAGAGTCCCCAGGGCTGTCCTGTCCCTTAGGAAACACCTGAAACGTTCATGGGACAGAAAATTCCACACGGTGAGAAGGGTTTTCCCCACAGGAGATGATCAGAGATGTCCCAGGAAGCCCCCAAAAATGTTCAACCAAGGACTGTGGGCACAAGGGCAAGGAGCATCCTTAGGTTGGACCTGAGAAGTTTTTCACAGTGAGGGTGGGGAGGCCCTGGCACAGGTTGCCCAGAGAAGCTGTGGCTGTCCCTGGGTCCCTGGAAGTGTCCAAGGCCAGGTGGGATAAACTTGGAGCAACCTGGGCTGGTGGGAGGTGTCCCTGCCTGTGGTAGGGGGTGAGACTGGAATATGCTTTAAACTCCCTTCCCACCCAAACTATTCCATAATCCTATGATCCCTGAGCTGTCACCCTGGAAAATGGGAAGGATGAGACTGAGAGCTCCAAGGTGCCTCCTGGGGAAGCACCAGCCCCATGGAAAACTTCAAAGTGGGAAAATTGCATCTGGAAATCAGGTCTGGGCTAAGGAATGCACACTGATGCAGTCCTGGGCTTCCCAAAAGTTCTCTGAGACTGAGCTGAGTCCCCTTCCAGCATCTCCATGGGCTTTCCCGCATCCTCAGTGCCAACCAGCCCTGGCCATGAGCTGATTGTGCCCCAGGAATCCCAGTGGGGCAAAACCAAACAGTTCCAGTTGCAATTGCAGAATTATCACGGTCCCAGAATCCCAGAAGGGTTTGGGTGGGAAGGGACCTTAAAGCCCATCCAGTTCCACCCCTGCCATGGGCAGGGACACCTCCCACCAGCCCAGGTTCCTCCAAATTTATCCAGCCTGGCCTTGGACACTTCCAGGGATCCAGGGGCAGCCACAGCTTCTCTGGGCAACCTGTGCCAGAACCTCCCCACCCTCCCAGGGAAGGATTCCTTCCCAAAATCCCATCTAAATCTCCTCTCCTTCACCTTAAAGCTGATGTTGCTTCAGCTTTTGAAGAATGTGGATAAAAATGGGTTGTTGGCTGTAGGCAAAGAGCAAAGTGATGCCTGGAGACGCTCCGAGCTCGGGTTGTATTTGGGGCAATTCAATCAAGTTGTACTTTGACCTTAAAAAAAAAAAGGGACCAAGTGCAGCTGGGAAGAGAAACAAGGCAAGCAGCACTTCCCAGCCCTCATATTAAGGCATCAGGCTGCTGCAGAGCACGGATTTATTTTGTCAAACTGTCACAAGTGGCACCTTTATGGTTTTTTTATAAAGAGGCATTAGGATAGAAGACACCGCGTGGCTCAAAAAGAGCAAAAAACTAACTAAATGAATATATTGGGTTTGGTATTGAATATATTGGGTTTGATATTGAATAGCACTGAAAAGCTGAGCAAACAGGGGCTGCAAAGGGATCGGGGAGCGGGCTGGAGACGCCGCGTTTTCCTCTGGGAACAGGGTGTAACACATGGCTGGGGGCTCTGACTCATCCATCAATACATGTGTTTGCACACTTTTCCCAGAGCTTTTTGGCCCGAAGCTGGTTAATAGATGGAGATCTGAAATGCTGCTGAATTTTCCCAGATGGCTAATTTTTGGTCCGGAATAAAAGGCATAATTTTCCCAGTCTCCAGCTGGGGGGGAGAGAGCCAGCCCAGCTCTGGAGTCACCCTGTCTCCTGAGGATGTAATTCCCGAGGCAAACACAGCCCATGAACCCACCAGGGCAGGGAGTGGCAGGAGGGGCCACGAATTTGGGTTGGAATCCTTTGCTGTTGCCCGAGGAGCAGAGCAAAGCCCCCCCTTGCCCCGACCCCGCAGAGCTGGGCTCGGGGTGGGCTGGGAGGTGCCACTTCCAAGGGAATGTTAGGAAAGGATGATGCAATATTTCATCACTGATGGCTGTTGGAAGCGTTGCCATCTCACTGCTCCTGGAAATGCTGTCGGGAGGAAAATTCAGCCTCACCTTGGGGAAACTTCTCCGAGAGAGAGTCACCCGTGGTGGGACGCGAAGCGGCACCGGGGTGGAAAACGTGGTGTGGGGGTGAAGGAAATAAGGGAATTCTCAGGGATAAATGTATTTCACATGACAGCAGCTGCTCCAGGAGCTGCTGCAGCCTCTCTGCCTCAAGGCCAGCTGGGATTTTGTGGTTGCCCATCCATGGAAGGAGCACAGCGGGAGGCTCCACGCTGCATTTCCCACCAGGCACGTGGGTGATGGCAGGGAATTCTTGGAGACTAAGGAAGCTCTGGAGGTGTTCCATGGTTTGGGAGACCCTCAAATCCCAGCTTGCTCCCCAGCAAGATGCAAGAAGCCTTCCAGTCTTCCAGTGCCTGAAGTGGCTCCAAGAGAGCTGGAGAGGGACTTGGGACAAGGGATGGAGGGACAGGACACAGGGAATGGCTTCCCACTGCCAGAGGGTAAGGTTGAATGGGATATGGGGAAGAAATTCTTCCCTGTGAGGATGGGGAGGCCCTGGCCCAGGTTGCCCAGAGAAGCTGTGGCTGCCCCTGGATCCCTGGAAGTGTCCAAGGCCAGGTTGGATAAACTTGGAGCAACCTGGGCTAGTGAAAGATGCCCCATGGCAGGGGGTGGCACGAGCTGAGCTTTAAGATCCCTCCCAACCCAAACCTTTCCAGGATTCTACGATTATTCCCGTCCCTGGATAAAACAAACCATTCCTGTCTCAAGCTGCACTGGCACAAGAGTGAGCCCGGACAAGAACGTGCCTGGACACACTTTGGTGGGTTTGCTCTCTGCTCCACGGCCCGGGGAGAACACCCCTCTGTGGGGGCAGGTCCCTCCACACAACACCGACGCTCCAACCACAGGAAGTTTGAGCAACAAAGTTTGAGCAACACCAAAGTTTGACCAACACCAAGGTTTGACCAACACCAAAGTTTGACCAACACCAAGGTTTGACCAACACCAAAGTTTGACCAACACCAAAGTTTGACCAGCACCAAAGTTTGACCGCTCTGGGAATCAAACCCGCTCCCAGCTGGGCACCAAGGCTCGTTACCTGGTGATGATGGCAAGGTGGGGGGGGCTCATGCAGGCTCCCATGAAGAGCACCACGTTCTCGTGCCGCGTCTGCCTGTAGGCCATCACCTCCCTCTTGAAGGCCTTCAGCTGGTCCTCGTTGTCCCTCTCGATGTCGATGAGCCGGATGGCCACCTCGCCGTGCCAGCGCCCGTGGAAGACCTGCCCGAAGCGGCCCTTCCCGATGAGCTCCCCGATCTCCAGCTGCTCGAAGGGGATGTCCCACTCCTGCAGGAAGATGCTGGTCTGGCTGGCCTTGCGCGGGAAGTTGCGGGCGGAGAGGAGCGACAGGTTCATCTCCTCGAAGTCGTCCTCGGATTCCTGCGCCTCCTCGGGGCCTTCCTCGTTCTGGGAGGGGGGGTGGGAAAGGGTGGTGAGTGTGGGGAAACTGTAGATGAGGAATAACACCCGGATCAAACCCCACTGACCCACCTGCCGCTCACTCAGCCCCAGAGGAGCCAGGCTCCCTTTGCTTCCAAAGCCAACTGCGTTCCATGTAAAGTCGGCAGAATCCCAGATTTTCGGGGAATCACACAATCCTTCAGGCTGGAAAAGCCCTCTGAGACCATCAAGGGCAACCATTCACCCAGCAGTGCCAAGGCCACCACTAAGCCGTGTCCCCAAGGTCTGTTATACCCCTCCAGGGGTGGTGACTCCACCACATCCCTGTGGTTTGCAGGAAGGCATTTATTTACCCCCGGGTTAAACATGAGGTTGGGACACATCAGAGCACTGAATTAATTCCTCTGGAAGCTGAGTTTCCTCCCACCCTGGCCCA
This sequence comes from Pseudopipra pipra, assembly GCF_036250125.1. NCBI lineage: Eukaryota > Metazoa > Chordata > Aves > Passeriformes > Pipridae > Pseudopipra > Pseudopipra pipra. The sequence continues at coordinate 1,948,060 of NC_087566.1, read as the reverse complement.
GCTGTGCCACTGCTCCCACCCCAGAATGGCTCTGACTTTTCCCTTCATGTTTAGACTTCCTGCAGGATTTCCAACAGCCTTTAAAAGCTCCATCCTCACCCTCCCTCCCTCCCCTCCACCACGTTTTTAATGCGTCTTAAAAAGCCCCCAGTGAATGATAAACTTTGAAGGCGCCCACGGAGCCCGTGAGGGTCCCTCTGCACGGGGTGGGGACACGGATGCCTGGCCTTTAATTCAATTATCAGCAATTTCCCTGCACAGCTGCTCGACTTCTCCCCTTCCTGCAAAATGTGCCCCAAGATGGAGATCAAATAAAGCTCCATTAAGCACAGGAGCGAGCGTCTCACCTCCGAGGTGGGCTCCACTTCAATTTGAAGCAATGGGTTTCCTTCCAGGCTGTTGAAAGAATTACTGAGGTAAAAAAAAACAGGTAAAAACCACGGGGAGGTTGGGAAGGTGTGTGGGCGTGGAGGCCTGATCCCTGCCCCAGGATTCCAGGGAGCAGAGGGGAGAAGAGTCAGGTTCACTGTTGATTTGGGACAGCAGCCCCCTCCCACCCTCCATCCCTGGGTGCTCCCATGGGAGAGGGAGCAGGGATGATTAAAATGATCCATTCAGGTCGGATGTGTGACATTCCAGGGTGGGTTTGGTGATGGGGGAGCCCACACAGGTCTCCTTCCCACCTCCCAAGGGGAGGAGGCTCCATGTCCCTGTGCCCTGGGAGGTGTCACCCCTGGCCAACCCCGGGGACAGACTGACACCCTGGTGGCATTTTTAGGGGTTTCCAAGGTCAGAATTCCAAAAGCAACACTGATTTGTGGCCAGGAGAGAAGAAAACAAGTATTTTCAATTATTTTGGAGAAGTGGAAGTTTCAAAGATCCTCCCTCCAGTAAAAGCACCCAAATTTGATGAGTTTTCCAGCTCCCTGGGCCAGGAGCTGCTTTTTGCCTTCTCTGTTTACTCAGCACCTCCCACCACCAGGGTCTTGCAGCATCCAACAGTTATCAGGGAATTAGGGATGTTCTGAGTTAGGGAATCGGCTGGAGCAGCTCAGGTGCTTTCAAGCATCATATAAATATATTAATAATAATAATTATTATCCATAACATAAATAAAAACGTCCTTTCCCAGAGACAGCAGAGCACAACACTCCCCAGGCCACTCAGGCACAGTGGTCCTGTGAGTCCTATCCCATTCCATGGCCTCTAAAGAGCCAGAAATCCCAGGGGAATCCAGCTGCCTGTACAAAAGGAGCCAATCCTGATTTTTGGAGCAGCAGGAAAAGCCCAGGGCAGCTGCAGAGCATCAGGATGGACAGGTGGTTTGCAGGAGCAGCAGCTCCTCCTGCCTGATCCCCATCCAGGGCACGAATTCCTGTCTCCTGAGTATCCCGAGTATCCGGAGCGGAGGCTGCTGTTTAACTCAGCCAAGCCCGGGGGAACCTCAGTGACTGCCATGGATTGTTTTCAGTGGGAGAAGGGAGAGAGGAATCAGAGATTTCACATATTAAAAGTTATTTCCACCCCAAAATCCTGCCAGCCCTACACCTGCCACCCTGCTTTAGGCAAAAAAAAAACTTCAGGGCTTCGACTTCACCACTCTTCCAATAATTTCCCGAGGGACAGTGGCTCCATCCCTGTCCCTCCCATCCCCTCTCCCGAGGGGAGATCCCCCTGGAGTCAGATCTTTGTCTGTTAAACTCCTGCCTTGTCAAATCCTCCCAAAATGGCATTTAGCAAAAGGCTCAGCAGGTGACCCTGCAGTGGAAGGACATCAGGGAATGCTGGATTAGGACTCAACCTGCTGGGAAGAGACAGTCCTACCATGGATCAGACCCTGCCTTTCACAGCTGATTTAAGTGCAAAACTTACTGAACTTGAAAATATTGGAGGTGGGGCTGCAAGAACCGCCTTTACTAAAACTGTCTCAAAGACCCTGGTTATCTGCTCATAATTTTATTATCATTTAATTAATCACTTGGGCTTTGGCTTCGTGGGTTGAAAGCCATTTTTTTTCTAGTTTCTGTGGGTTATAAATGAACCTTCTCTCAACTCTTCTCCTTACCAAGACACAACCCAGAGCCGTGAGCTGGGTCAGGGCAGCAGCAACACCCACCCCAAAGGCCTCCCTGAGCCCCAGCGAAGCCAGGGGGGCACCCCGGGGTGCCCGGAGGACGTGGGGTTGTGATGGTTTGATATAGGCCTTCCTTGGTGTGGTAGTTTTAGTCTAGGCCTTCCTTGGTGACCAGTTTGTAACCAGGGAAGTGGCCATGTTCCCGGTATTCCCTACGATTTTTACCTAAGCCAGGGTATAAAGAAGAAGGGAAGTCTTCGCTCTCTTCCCTTCCGGTGGTTCTGAAGGTGCAGGTTCCCTGTTGTCAGTTCTCATTGTGTGGGGGAGTGAGGCCTAGTGAGGCCCAGTGAGGCCTAGTGAGGCCTACTGAGGCCTCGTGAGGCCTAGTGAGGCCTTGTAGACCTTGGGAGGCGGAGGGTGCCGGCGGTCGTTCAGTGTGATTCTGCTGTCCCAAGGAAAGTAGTAAGATATTCTTTTGCTAATTCTTTATTCTGCTAATTCCTCAGTTGTTGATTGTGCATATCTGTTTTGGGGTTTTGTCCCTTTTTGCCCCTTTTTTCCTTTTTCCCTTCCCCTTCCCCATTTCTGTGGGGGTTTCTGTGGTTATATGCACATAGTATTTTAATTGTATATATCTGTAATATATGTAAAATATTTTTGGTTTTAATATAGCTTTTGTTATTCCATGTTTTTCCTTTGGAGGGTTTTTTTTCGCTGTGGTCTGTTGGGGTTTGGCGAGAGGCCAACTACAACCGACTACACTTGGTAACCAGGTCAAAACAAGGGAAGTGGCCACGTCCCAGTGTTCAATCCTATTTTTTACGTAAGCAAGAGTATAAATAAGGAGGAGAGAGGAGGGTCTTCCCTTTTCTCTTCCATTTGACTTGCAAACAGCAGGTCCCTGTGGCCAGTCTTGCTCGTGTGGGGGTGAGGCCTAGTCAGGCCTGCGAGGCCTGGTCAGGCCTGTGAGGCCTCTTGTTTTGCCAACTCAAGAGCAGTTCTTCTTTCTCAAGGAAAGTATTAAGATTCTTTTGTTTGTTAGCTCTCCATTAGCTGTGTACATCTGCATATATCTGCTTTTCTGTTTTAGTTTTGGGGTGTTGGGGTTCTCTTTTCTTATGTGTATATAGTTCTGTAATTGCATGTATGTGTAAATATATATATATATTGCTTTAGTTCGGTTTATTTTGGGTCCTTTGGGGTTTTTTTTTCCCTTTTTCCCTTTCCTTTAATAAGAGGGGGAGGACACTTGGTGTGGTTCAGGGGCTTGGGAACGGGAAGGAGAAGCCACTCACATGGTGTTGGAGGTGACGGGGTGGAGGACGACCTGCGGGGCTCGGGTTGGAGTCTCAGGCACCACATCTGGAGAGAGGAGAGCGGAGTGAGAGGGGTCTGGGGGGCACCCAGGGCGACTAAACCCTGCTTAAAACCTCCCTTCACCCCCAGGTCAGCTTTAGTGACACCCCGACCCAGGGCTGGGGGTCACTCAGGGCCACCCAACCCCCCAGCACCTTCCCACTGCACGGCCCTGCATCCATATACTGCTGTTGGGGGGGCAAATCCCAGCCCAGCACAACCTCCCTGGCACAAATCCAGGGATTTAGGAGGGCCAGCCACACACCCACCCCTCCAGGGTAGATCCCAGCACCCCACGTTATCCAGGGAACCTCACCTGGGAAAATGAACTGCTGCTTGTACTTGTAGTAATGGGAAGCTGGAAAAGAGAGAAGGGAGGGTTAAACATCCATCTCTAGAGCTGGAGAGGCTCCAAACTACGCCCAGTCCTGCTCCATGAAGCCTCAACCCCGGGGGGGGGTGTGTGACCCCCACCTGTGTGATCCAACCTCTCCCAACCTCACCTCTCCAGAGGAAGCCACCCCTGCTGGGTGCCCAGGCCAAAAATTAAGACCTCTGGCTGGATTATAATTTGATTTTCACCCCCATCAGCTGCTCTTCTACACCCTCTGGAGAGTGTTCATGTCATCTGTGAAGTCACTGGTGGGATTTGGACACCTGGTTGCCAGGAAAAGGCCATGGGGTTTGAGTGCTGGCCCTCTGCCAGTCTTTGGGGGTCGTTTGGCATCACGGAGACACCAAGAGATGCCACCCATTTTGGCCCAATTCAGCCCTTTTTTTCCATCTTTGGAGCTGTGTCCTTCCTGGGCTCCCTATCAAGCTCCTGAACTGAAAGGAGTTGTGGGGGCTGCTGCCCAAACCAGTGTTGCAGAAGGGCTCTGGGTGGTGGGACCCTCCACTGGCTCCCCATCTCCAGTGGGCAAAATCCAAGGGCTGGTTCAGCTCCTGTGTGCAGGGGCACGAAGCAAGTCAGAGCTGCCGAGGCCTCCAGAGGTTGGCACCGGCTCAAAAACCACTTTTTCCTTAAGCTCCAAGACCCCAAGGACCAACCCTCACCTTCCCCTCTCCAGCTCTGAGACCCTGGAGCCCGACCTCAGCTCTGCAGCAGGACCTGAGCCGAGATCAAAGGAGCCTCGGAGGTAATTCCGGCAGGAAAAGGTCCCTGTGTCGCCATTTCCGAGCTCAAATCCTAATCCCCGGGATGACCATCTCGATGGGATGAACCACAGAGAACTTCATGAAAGCACAGAGAGTCCTGCTTTGTGTCGGTCCAGCTCCCATTTGGAGCAGGGAATGAAAGCAGGGAATGAAAGCAGGGAATGAAAGCAGGGAACAAGCACCCCCAGAGCTGCCAGGGTCTGATCCTGCCCCGCTCCATCCCTGCTGGCCAGGAAAACCTGCCAGGTCCCCATAAGGTGCCCATTTTGGGGGTTAATTCTGTTGTTTCTGCTTTAAACAACATGAAATAATGTCTCAAAAAGACCCTCGGGGAGGTCTCTGCTCCAGAAGTGACACATGATGGGGTCACCAAATTCAGGACCCTCTTCCCTGCCCAGGGAGGCTCCAGGGCTGGCCCAGCAGGTGGATTGGGGATGTTGATCGCTCTGATCCCCGTTATCCCACTGTGGAGACCTCAGGATGCTTCAGCTCTGGCTGGACCACCACACACTGGGGTTGTACCAGGATGAAAACCCACTCAGGAGTTCACTGGCACTGCGGATTGTCCTCCCAGAACGTGGACACTCCAGAGCTTTGCTGGCAAAATCCCGGCCTCAAGGGTTGGGGTGTTCAGAGCTTCCTCCCAGCTCCTCCCCTGTCCTCCTCAGGCCCCTCCAGCCCCCCACTCGAGTCCTGGGCACTCCAGTGAGGGAGCCTCGGGCGTGGCTGCGGCCTCTCCGGGCACACCAGGACCTGCTGCTTGCTCCTTGGGGTTTTTCCAGGCTTTGGGAAAGGTTTGTTTTGTTGTGGGATGAATTCTGCCAGTCAACTTCCTCCTCCTCTTCTCCCTCCTCCTCATCTCGAGCTCAGGGCTTGTCAGGAGGGAAGGGTGGCATCACCAGGGTGCAGCAGGACCAGCAGAGCAGGAAGATGCCACCTGGTTCCTCTGGAGGAATTCTCCTGATCCCTCTTCCTGCTGGACCAGTTCATTAACTGCTGGTTTGGGGGTGCAGGAGGGACCCCAAACTTCTGCTCCAGCAAAGAGGCCTGAGGTCACGGAGCACAGAGGGGCCACCAGCCCCAGGGCAGCTGTGGGTGCTTCAGCACCTCAGGGATGGGTCAGGGCCAGGGCTCCCCCTCCTCTCCACTCTCCAGGACTTTTTTGGGAGCGGCTGGAGAGGCAGGTGGGTGGCTGAGGACAGCTGAGCCCCTCCACACCGCCAGGAGTGATGCTGAGCCGTTCCCCTCCAGGAAGGGGCCTTCCCTGGAGCAGCACAGGGAAGATCCCCGAGGCCATCCCAAAGGTGGACAGGCTTTGAGACTCCCTCAGCCCAGGAGGAGCTATTTTTTTTTGGTCATTTAATGTTGTAACTCCTGTGTCCTGCAGCCACCAGGACCCACCTGCCCCTCCCACCACCCCTGAAGAGCCTGATCTTTGGCTGTCCCTTCTCCAGGAGCAGATGGGTCCCACGTACCCGGACAAGCCTGGATGGGACAAGGATGTCAGACACCCCCAGCATCACCTCCCCTCCACTATCACCCCACATGTGCTGCCAACAAGCTTTTTGGGGGCCCATCACCCCAAAGACACAGAGAAGTCAACCCAAGGAGCCCCTGGAGAGGGGGGAAGACCTTGATTTCCACTCGCAGTTGAATCAACGAGCCCTGGAGAACCCAAGCCTGGGAAGGATTTCGTAGCCTCAAGAGCAGCAGGTTGTGCTGGCTCCATCCTTGGGAGGTTTCCAAGACCCAACTGAACCAAACCTTGGGCTCTCACCCTTCTTCCAGCCAGAGCTTTGATGGAGACTCCTCGCCTGAATTCCCCTAAACTCATCCTTGCCCCTAAACTCATCCTTCCGCCTTTTCCCTACCCCGACACAGGCCCAGAGGGAGCAGCTCCTCCCCCTGAGGACCCCCTGGGGGCACGAGCCCCTCTGCCCAGGCGGACGTGGAGGTACCTGGCAGGTTGAACTGCTTCTGCTGGCGCGGGCACTGCGGGGAGGGGTGCAGGGGGGACGGGGGTGTCGCGCTGGGCGGCAGCGGCGGTGCCGGCGAGGAGGGCGTGGAGGACGTGGTGGAGGAGGGGTTGCTGCTGGAATCCGGCTGGTAGGGCACCGGGATGTGGTCCTGTGGGACACAGGGCGGGAGAGAAGAGAGAGGGGCCGGTGAGAGTGGTTGGTGACACCCCAAAGGTGCTCCAGGGCAGAGGACCCCAGGGACAAGAGACAGCTACATGGGTCATACAGCCATGGAATGTCCTGAGCTGGAAGGGACACCCAAGGAGCATCCAGTCCATAGACACTCCAACAATCCCACCCTGCCCCTCAGAGTGTTGTCCAAACCCTCCTGGAGCTCTGGCAGCCTTGGGGCTGTGCCCACTGCCCTGGGGAGCCTGGTCAGTGCCCAGCCACCCTCTGGGGAAAGAACCTTGACCAGTTTTGCCAGGGACCATCAAATTCCAGCCTTGTTTTATTTGTAACAATAAATTCCTCATTTACTCAAGTCTCTGGTGGTGGCAGAGGCCTCAAAACACCCCAAATTCAGCTCAGACCTGGAGACTGAGAGGCCACAATGGAGCAGGACCAGGACAGGAGGACCCAGCTGGTTTAAAAGTGCTGATTCCATTTTATTTTTAGAAGAAAGAACCCCGTGGGATGCATCCTACAACGGGAACCCCAAGGGGCGAGGGGTTTGCTGTTCAACTCGTCCTCCCTCACCACCAAGCTCACCCTCACCCTGCTCCTTGAATTAGCACCAATCCATGGGATTATTGGATTAATTGGAGCCTCCAAGCAGGTTTATAGGCAGCTCCTTCCCAGGTGCTGACATCCATAGTGGTGGATGTGCCTGGAGACACACGGGGACATCTGCAAGGTTTGATCCTGGCAGATCCTGAGGGCTGGGAGAGTCCCCGTCTGGATCCATGTCCATGGGACAAGAAGGACACGGAGGGGCTGGAGCGTGTGCAGGGAAGGGAACGGAGCTGGGAAGGGGCTGGAGCAGCAGGAGGGGCTGAGGGAGCTGGGGGGGCTCAGCCTGGAGCAAAGGAGGCTCAGGGGGGACCTTCTGGCTCTGCAACCCCCTGACAGGAGGGGGGAGCCGGGGGGGTGTCGGGCTCTGCTCCCAGGGAACAAGGGACAGGAGGAGAGGGAACGGCCTCCAGCTGTGCCAGGGGAGGCTCAGGTTGGATATTTGGGAAATTCCTTCATGGAAAGGGCTGTCCATCCCTGGCACAGCTGCCCAGGGCAGGGGTGGAGTCCCCCTCCCTGGAGGGATTTAAGATCCCTGTGGATGTGGCACTTGGGGACATGGGTCAGTGGTGGCCTTGGCAGTGCTGGGGATGGTTGGACTCGATGATCTTGGAGGCCTTTTCCAACCAGAACAATTCCATGATTCCATGAAGAGCCACCGATATTCGGGTGCGACAGGTCTGGCCCCCTCTGGCAGGGGGTGGGCACGGGGGCTGGGCACGGGGGCTGGGCACGGGGGGTGCTCAGGGCTGGGGGAGCAGCTCACCTTGTTGAGTTTGTTGGTTTTGGGCAGGGTCTGGCTGACGTGCAGGTCCGAGTACCGGGGCGGCTTCCGCAGGGGGTTGTTGATGTCGCAGGGCACCGACTCTGTCCGGACTAACCTCGCTGGATTGGGAAGGGACAGAGGGACAAAGGGGAGGGAGAGGAGGGGGAGAGAGAGGGAGAGACATCAAAGCTCTGCAGGAGCCCTCGGGATCACCCTGTGCTTGCAAACCACTCTGGAATCGCTCTCCCAAGCGATTCCTTCCCCCTGGCACCTCCAGCTCGGATCCTGCCCTGGGATGGCAGCTGGGCTTTGGGATCCCCTGCTCCCAGGCTACAGCCCAACCCCTCTGGGATGTGGGGGGCTTAAAGCCCCTCGTGGTGGGCTGTGAACTGCCCACTTCTCCCCCCACCGAGGGGCTGCAGTTTGGGGGGGCTCAGCAGCTGCCACAGCCACCCCCAGAGCCAGGGATCAGCCAGCACCGGGAGGAGGCACAATCCTCTTCCTCCCCACAGCTTTTTGGGATGAGGGGTGTGGTAGTTTGGCCAAACTACCACAAGGGGAAAGAGCTGGCTCTCAGCAGGGAGACTTGTTTTCAGGGGGGAAAGCCGGCCTGCAGGCTGGGGGGCTCAGGAACGGTTGGTGTGCAAGACAACGTGTTTAAGAGCTGGGTTTGGGGGGTTTTGTTTTGGGGGGGCAGAGCTATTTCACTGGTGCTGGGGCCACCCCAAAGCCCCGCTGCTCCTCGTGCCCACGCTCAAAGACACCGTGGGCAGCTCCAGCTCTTGCAACCTCACGTCCCACAGCCACAAACTCCCGTGTCTGCCCATCCCAGGAGCCCTGGTACAGAGGGATCTTGCCTTCCCTGCCTCCTGGTCAGGGTTTGCAGCAGCTCTCAGCGTGACAAGGGGGGGCCTTCAACCCCTTCCACCCAAATTTGCTGCAGGGAAGGGCCTGGGGAGGGGGAGGGGGGTGAAGTGGAAGCTGTAAAATTGCCCCCTCCGAGGCACAATGTCCCCACTCGTGAGGTGCCACCAACAGGATCCACTCCCCCGCCAGCAAACCAACAACATCTGTGGTGATATTTAAACACAAAGCCACAGCTTTAAGAGCTCAAAATTCGAGGCAGCAACAACTGGCAGGTGGTCACAGTCCTCTGGCCGTCAAGGGGCAGCCAAAATCTGGAAGAGAAGGGGTGGGGAAGCGGCGGCCCCAGCGGTCGTTCCTGCTGCAAAGTTCTCCCTCCTCTGCGGGTTTTAGGACGGATTTTAGAGCGGGATAAGGCAGCTCCGAAAGCACCACGAGCATCCACGTGGCCACATCCCCGTCGTGGGGGGACCCCCATGCACCGCTTTCGGGGTCCCACCGTCCGCCCTGAGCAAAAAAAAAAAGGCTAAAACCTGTTGGACTTACCCCGTGCTGTGGGGAATCTGAAAAGAAAAGGAGGCAGGGGGAGGGTGGGTGGAAGTGGTTTGCAATGCAAATCTGCCTCGCCCCGCACGGCTCGTCTCCCTACAAGCGGAAAAAACGGTGGGTAAAGTTTTCCCAGAGCGCCCGAAGCGGTTCGGGAGCCTCCCAGGGCCCGGCTCCCGAATCGCCCCGGGGGGCTGCTGGAAGTTTTTACCTGCTGGCAACGTCCCGTGGAGGCACGAGGGGGGCGGGAGAAAGGCCCTTACCTCCTCGGTGGATGATCAGCAGGTGACACGGAGGGGCCTCTTTGGTGCATTTGTTGTGGCACTTGAGCCTGGCAGGGAACAGAGAGAAAGGAGTGAGGGGCGAGGGAGACACGGAGCGTCCCGGGATGGGGAGCACGGAGGGGCAGGACAAGGGGGAGCGGCTTCCCGCTACCAGAGGGCAGGGTCAGATGGGATATGGGGAGGGAATTCCTCCCTGGGAGGGTGGGGAGGTCCTAGGATTGTCTGATTAGCAGGAAGAAATGTCCCCTTCCAAAAGTGACATCCCAGCGGGAAAAGCTGGGAGGGGAAACAGAGGGAGCGGCTTGTGAGGGTGTGAGGGAGAAGAGAAGGCTCCAGGGAGAGCTGAGAGCCCCTTGCAGGGCCTAAAGGGGCTCCAGGAGAGCTGGAGAGGGACTGGGGACAAGGGGTGGAGGGACAGGACACAGGGAATGGCTTCCCACTGCCAGAGGGCAGGGAGAGATGGGAGATTGGGAAGGAATTGTTGGCTGTGAGGGTGGGGAGGCCCTGGCACAGGTTGCCCAGAGAAGCTGTGGCTGTCCCTGGATCCCTGCAAGTGTCCAAGGACAGGTTGGACGGGGCTTGGAGCAACCTGGGCTGGTGGGAGGTGTCCCTGCCCATGGCAGGGGGTGGATCAGATGAACTCTGAGGTCCCTTCCAACCCAAACCATTCTGGGATTCTATGAATCCATGATGTGCCAGGCACAGGGAGCAGCATCAGCCCCTCTCTGCCCCCGGGAAGGTGACTGGATGGGAGGCCTTGGCCGGGCACAGCCCCTGGGTGGCACTGCCTGAGCCAACCCTGGGGAGCCCCGGGGGCCTGGGAAGCCCCACGATTCCCAGGGAGCAGCCCAGGGACAGGGAGCAGCCCAGGGTGGAGCAGCCCAGGGTGGAGCAGCCCAGGGTGGAGCAGCCCAGGGTGGAGCAGCCCAGGGTGGAGCAGCCCAGGGTGGAGCAGCCCAGGGTGGGCTGGCTGGCAGCACACGGGGGCTGCACTCCCTGGGCAAATGCATCTGTTGGGATGGAGCAGCACAGGGGCTCCCAAATGGGGGGCACTGCCCAGCTCCCCCTTTTCCTGCTGGCTGTCAAGGACCAGGCACCCACCAGCTGGAGGGTGCCCCAGATTCCCCCTCCTGCCAGTGTTGGCTGAAATAAAAGCAGCAGAGTCGTGCCCGGGGGTGAAGGTTCAGTGGGAGGTGTCCCTGCCCGTGGCAGTGGCTCAGAACTAAATGGTCATTACAGTTCCTTCCAGCCCAAACCATTCCATGATTCCATGAAACCCCCACCCTTCCAACCACCAAAATTCAGGGGCAGTGGAAGGGGAGGAAGCAGCTGCCCTGGCCCCTGATGTGTCCCTGTCATTGCGCCCTCCCCACTTGACTTTCTGAGGGCCATTTAGCCAAAATAACGAGAGCATTTACGGCTCCATGGAATATCCTGTGGAGCTTTGCCTGGTTCCTGGAGCAGGGGCAGGGATCCATGGAGGGGCTCACCCCTGGGTCATGCATTTAGGCATCAGCAGACTCCCCAAAGCTCCCCATTCCTCCTTAATTAGGCATGGAAATGCATCCCAGGCTCCCGCTCTGCCACGGCTGCGGAAAGCCATGGGGGAAAAGGTAAGAAAAGGAGGAAGAGATTTATAAAAACAAGGGGGAAGGATGGCGGGGGAAAAAAAAAAAAGGAACGGCAGCTCCAAGTCAATGAGCTGGGTAATGAAAATTCAGGAGCTGTGCGTGTTAGCTTTTATTGCAAAGCTGTTCCTAGAGGGAAAGGCAGGAATTAATTTGGTATTTGAGGCTTGGGGGGTTTGGGGTCTGGTTGTTTGTTTTACCTGCTGGTTCCCCCCTGGTTTCTGGGGGAAGCGGTGCCGGGGTCAGCTACAGCAGAGCTGGAAAACCTAAATACCTGCACTCACCCCGACTTCTTACAGCCAGGGAATGGATTTGTTCCTTTCTGTAGGATTGCAGGGAGCAGGACTGACACAGCCAGAGCCACAGCACTGCTGGGGCAGGCACAGCATCCCTGTTCCTGGCAGGGACCAGGCACAACATCCCTCTTCCCACACGGAGACCAGACAGGGCTTGCAGGCAGCAAAGCCTCCAGTTGCTTGAGATGGGGACTGCAACAGGAATCACCCCTTTAAAACCCCTGGATTTGGTAATACCACTTCCAGAAAGCCACCCCCAGCTGTGGAGTAACCAGGCATTTCTGCTCAGGTTTAAATCCCAATTTCCCAACTCATCAGCTATTGTGGTCACCCCACAGCTCCAGCCAGCTCAGATACCTGCAGACAACGGGCCTTTCCCAGCTCCCCGCCCCAGGAAGGGCAAGCCTGTCTCCAGCAGCAGCTTGCCCAAGAGCTGGTGGCCGTGTGACACTGTCTGAGCTGGGCTCTGCTGGAATTAGAGCAGTGAAGTGGCCCCAGCCTCTCTTTGCCCAGTTCTCTCTGATTTTACAGCCTCTCTCCTTTGCCTCGTGGCTGAATTGGGATTTAGGGTGGGTTGGCTCCTCAGTGCCAGGAAACAGAGACCCCCCAAGAAAAAAGCAGGAGCTGCAGCCCAAGGCTGGGGGCACAACCCCCCTGACACCCCGAGCCAGCCCAGTCCAGTGCATCCACCCCCACCTCCTGCAGATAATTCCACGTGGAACACGTGATGTGGGGAGCTAAAGCCAGGCCAGGGATGGCAGCGAGCAGGGGGCACTGCCAGGATCTGACTCAGAGCTCTGGTGCCAGCAGAGCCGGGCTCTGGTGAGCGGCACCGTCCCCAAGGACCCCCCGACCTCAGCCCTGCTCTGGGCTGGTGTTCACCCCATTCCTTGTCTCATTAAAGCTTCCTGGGAGGATGAGCTGCTTGGCCTCCTCACGCCCAAGTTCCTGCTGGGCTCCACCAGCAGATCCCGAATTTATCCCCTCCCAGGCTCGAGGAGAGACCCAAAGAGCTCCAGCCCCGCCGTACTTGCAGTTTTTGCACTTTAAGCCGAACAACATTCCTTTCCCACAGACAGTGCAGGTCTGAGACATCCAGTACTTGGTGGAAAACCTGCGGAGGGAAACACAGAGAGTGGGAAGGGAGGGATGAAGCCCCACTTATCTCCTGAGCCTTGATTTATCCTGCCCCTGCTGCCCTCAAACACCGCTGTGGGCGCTGAGGAATCTTGCCAGGGATGCCAACCCCCAAACCTGACCCCGCTCTGGTTATGCAGAAGGGCACAACCTGCTCCAAAGTGCTCTGAGCCAGCCAGGATGGGCATTTGCCCACCCCAGACAGCTTTGCCCAGCCCAGGCACCCCCCAAACCCCCTCCTTGCCCTGGGGACCCGTGCCCAGCCCAGCAGCTGCCCCATCAAACAGCAGCACTGAGACCATTTCCAGTGGTTTTCCCTCTTCAGGTGGATGTGGAAGGGCAATAATCCGGAGATGGGGAATTTGCTGGAGGTTGGCAAGGTCATGGATAATACCCAGCTTTTATTGGTAGGGCCTTACCTAACCCAGATCTGGACTGAAAGGGAATTGAACTGGGCTTTTGGGACAGCACAGCACAGCAGGGGAGAGATGGGGAAGAGTCCTGAGCCCCCTGCCCTGGCTCAGAGATGGAAAGGGAGATGTTCCTGCCCCTGGAGCAGGGCAGGGTGGCAGTACCTGTGTTTTATGGAGTTTCCCAGATCCCGCCGGGGGATCTGCGGGGACCAGCGAGGCACTGACAGCGTATCTGCAGGAGAGACAGGGCAAACCATCAGGGCAAACCAGAGCCAGGGCAAACCATCAGGGCAAACCAGAGCCAGGGCAAACCATCAGGGCAAACCAGAGCAGGGCTCAGCTTTCTGGGGAGGGGAGCAAAGGATGCACACCAACAAAAAAAAACCAAATGGGGTTTTCCTGATATTTCCCCTTGGAGACGCTTCCCTTCGGGAAAGAAGAGGCCTCTGGGCTTTGTGTTTGGGTGTGAGGGAAAGGGGGGGGGGGTCTCCTGTCCCCCCATAACCAGTTTGGACCAGGGGGGTGATGCCCCCACGTGCAGGCAGAGCAGGACTGCGAAGCTTTTGGGACCAGGTCGTGATGTCCAAACGGGAAAGGGAAAATAAAGCTGGAACAGCATCTTTTACACTTTCTAATAAGACATCACGTCTGGCAGGGGGGGCTGAGCAAAAAACCCAGTGTCAGGCGGTCAGGAGGAGATTCCACTTGTATTCCAAGAGAAGAACACGGCAAAAAGCAGCCTCGGTGCTCTCCTTCCACGGGAAAAGGAGGGAGGAAGGGTGAGGAAGAAGAGGTGAGTTCATTAGCACTGGAGCAGGACGTTAATTAGCAGCATGGCCGACATCCCCCTTCAGCCTCGCAGGGCACAGTCCCTCCTCTCCCTCCCGGAGAAGAGGCCACGGAGAGGCAGGAATCCGTGCTGGGATTCAAGGGCTGGATTTTCAATAAGGGATTTGAGAGGTTTCCCAGGCCCAGGCCCCAAAGCCCAGCACGAGCAGCACAGCCCGGCCCTTTGCTCCGTGTGCCGGCAAATCCCCGGGCAAACAGGCGCTGGATATTATCCCTGGGAGCCAGAGAGCCACTGTTTGCTCCAATATCCCATTTTAATATAGCAGGCGGAGGGCAGCTCTAATTGCACTCGCCTGCTGAAGGTTACATTTACATCCTGCTTCCTGTGCCAGGGACCAAGTCCTGGGAGCATCCTGAACTCCATCCTCCTCCAGCACCATCCCAAACTGCTTCCCTTCTCCAGCACCGTCCTAAACTGTTCCTTTTCTAACATCCTAAACTGCCTCCTTCTTCAGGATCATCCTAAACTGCCTCCTTCTCCAGCACCATCCTAAACTGCCTCCCTTTTCCAGCACCATCCTAAACTGCCTCCTTCTCCAGCATCATCCTAAACTTTTCCTTTTCCAACATCCTAAACTGCCTCCTTCTTCAGGATCCTAAACTGCCTCCTTCCCCAGCACCATCCTAAACTGCCTCCTTCTCCAGCACCATCCTAAACTGTTCCTTTTCCAACATCCTAAATTGCCTCCTTCTCCAGCATCATCCTAAACTGTTCCTTTTCCAACACCCTAAAGTGCCTCCTTCTTCAGCATTATCCTAAACTGCTGCCCTTTTCCAGCATCATCCTAAACTGCCTCCCTCTCCAGCATCATCCTAAACTGTTCCTTTTCCAACGTCCTAAACTGCCTCCTTCTTCAGGATCCTAAACTGCCTCCTTCTCCAGCACCATCCTAAACTGCCTCCCTTTTCCAGCACTATCCTAAACTGCCTCCCTTTTCCAGCACCATCCTAAACTGCCTCCTTCTCCAGCATCATCCTAAACTTTTTCTTTTCCAACATCCTAAACTGCCTCCTTCTTCAGGATCATCCTAAACTGCTGCCCTTTTCCAGCATCATCCTAAACTGCCTCCTTTTCCAGCATCATCCTAAACTTTTTCTTTTCCAACATCCTAAACTGCCTCCTTCTTCAGGATAATCCTAAAGTGCCTCCTTCTCCAGCACCGTCCTAAACTGTTCCTTTTCCAACATCCTAAACTGCCTCCTTCTTCAGGATCATCCTAAACTGCTGCCCTTTTCCAGCATCATCCTAAACTGCCTCCTTTTCCAGCATCATCCTAAACTGTTCCTTTTCCAACATCCTAAACTGCCTCCTTCTTTAGAATAATCCTAAAGTGCCTCCTTCTTCAGGATTCTAAACTGCCTCCTTCTCCAGCACCATCCTAAACTGTTCCTTTTCCAACACCCTAAAGTGCCTCCTTCTTCAGCATTATCCTAAACTGCCTCCTTTTCCAGCATCATCCTAAACTGTTCCTTTTCCAACATCCCAAACTGCCTCCTTCCCCAGCACCATCCCAAGCTGTCTCCTTCTCCAGCACTTCCCTCCAGCAGCTGCTCCAGCTCCTTCTCTCACTCCGCTGTGTCTGTCCCAGACATTCCACAGGCAAAGCCAGCAATGAAGGTGTCAGATCACAGAATCATGGAATGGGACCTTAAAGCTCATCCAGTCCCACCCCCTGCCATGGGCAGGGACACCTTCCACTATCCCAGGTTGCTCCAAGCCCCGTCCAACCTGGCCTTGGACACTTCCAGGGATCCAGGGGCAGCCACAGCTTCTCTGGGCAACCTGGGCCAGGGCCTCCCCACCCTCACAGCCAGCAATTCCTTCCCAATCTCCCATCTCTCCCTGCCCTCTGGCAGTGGGAAGCCATTCCCTGTGTCCTGTCACTCCCCATGTAAAAGTCATTCTGGCTGACTTTTCAGAGCCCCTTCCAAGCCGATGAGGGGGATTGATTTCCCCACCCCTGCCTCGGCCGTCTCATCCCACGCCGATTTTTTTGACCCGTGGTTCTCCCCAGCCATCGAGACAACCCACCTCCCACTGCCCCAGCGCCTGCGGCCTCCCAGGGCTGGGAAGTTGGTCCCCAAATCCCAGAGGTGACGCTCCAAAGAGTGTCACCACTCCAAAGAGTGTCACCACTCCACTCCCGAGCCCCATCTCTCCCTGAACGTCCCCGTCTCATCAGTAAATCACATTACACAAATGAGTTGTCATCATCCCCCCTTCCAACCCCGGTCCCCGAAGAACTAAACACCCGGGCAGGAACAGCTCCTCTCCCAGAATTAAATTACATCCTCCGCTTTATCAGCCACAATTTATTTTCCACTAAACTTTCAGCTGGCCTCAATTAAATCCTGCCAGCCCGGGGAGGGGGGAGAGGGAACGGAGGCAAAGGCGGCTGCTGAGCCTTTTAATTACTTTCTAAATGTGCTCACTGCAAAAAGGTATTAAAGTGTATCGGGGATTTTGATCTCCGAACACAAATGAGACCTGCGTGATTCGCGGCTAATTACGCTCATTAGAGGCAGCGATACACGTTGGATGGCGGCGTTTAACAATAGACCCGCTGTCTGCAGGAGGGAAAAGCAGCCGAGCGGGGCGGGAGGGCAGGGGAAGGCACCCCAGGGCCGCGGGGAACAGCCCCGAGAGTTTGGGGAGCTGCGGGGTTAATTGGCAATTCCTTCCCCTTTAACCTGTGCACTGAGATTCCCACCCGGAGGAAAAGCTGCTTCTCCCTGCCGGTGTTAAATCGGGGTGATAAGCAGAGGGAAGGTGAGGAATATTCTCACAGAAACCCCCCGGATTGCCACAATTAGAGGTAATTGCGACGAAACCCCCCGCGAGCACGTCTGGCTGCTGCAGGAGGGGGGGCCAGGCTTGGTCGTGAGGACCCCGGGCTGGAGAAACGCCAGACCCGGGGGCAGCGGGATCAGCTGATCCTCGCAAGCTTTGGAGCGTGACAGCGGCTGCCTCTCTCCCTCTCCCCCTTCCTCTCTCCCTCCTCCTCCTCCCCGCACCAGCCACGCCGAGCTGCTCCCGACTATTGATGTCTCCCGACCTGCCCTGCCCGCGTGTCAGTCATTACTTAAACCTTTATCACCGGCAACCTTTCCTGCACGGCTTCAAATTCCAAGCTCTCCTCGCTCTTCCCCTCGCATAATTTGCACACACACCACCCCCCACCCCGCTCTCCTCCTCCGGGACGACACTTAAGGGCCACGAGTGGAATTTCCCAGGGAAGAAGCAGCCCAGGGCGAGCCCCCATCCCTTTCCTGCCTCCCCAGCACCCGGAGGGGCTCCCAAAAGCCAAACCCCGCTCCCCGATGTCGCAGCCCACGCACATCCAGCACATCAGGGCGGCGCAGCCCCCGGTGCCGGGCGGTGCCACCCCAAAACCGCCCCAAAACCACCCCAAAAATCTCCGCGGCGCCTTCGCCGCGGCGGCAAAGGTCACAGCTCCGGCACAGCTTATCCCTGAGTCAACAGCCGGAGCTTGATGGGATCAGATGTGCCGGGAGGGGAGCGGGGAAGGGGGGAAGCCGAGCGGGCAGAGGGTGACAGCCACCTCCGGCGCGGCTCTGACAGGCGAGGCGGGAGCAGAGCCCTGCCAGCCGCCTCCCCGGCGGTGACAGGCAGCTGTGACAGCCACCGCCGCTCCCTGAGTGGCACCCGCGCCCCTCGGAGGTGACGGGCACCGCGGCCCTCCGTGCCCCTGCTGCCCTGATGGTTCCCGTCACTCCCCGGCTGCCAGCTGGGATGCCCGGGCATCTCCCGCATGGAGAGGAGCAGCTGGAGCTTCCCTGCCTCGTTATTTTGGGTTGCCGCCCTCCCCGGGGGCAGAGCAGGAGGGCAGCGATGCTCTCAGAGAGCAAACACCCTCACCAAGGAGCCCGGGAGCGTCCTCCGGAGGTGGCCCCACAGCGATGGGGACTGTGTTTGGTCACAGTTTTCCCCCCTTCTCCATCTCCTGGCACCTTTCTGGGCGCCCAGGGAAGTGGTGGGAGCACGCTCTCCATCATGGAGACAGCCTGACAAACAAACCCTCCTCCTCCTCCTGCAGCAAAGGGCGGCAGGAGACGTTCCCACTGTGAATGGGACGGATGGAATCCATGGAAGTGAACTCGGAAAGCACCCCGGGCTGAATCACTGCAAGGCCAGGGAATGGCCAGGAGACTTTGCACTTGTCTGGAGACGTCCTACAGACCTGTGTCTACCCCAGGCTGCCACCAAAAATCTCCCAGTGCCAGCCCCAGGGTGGCTGAGTCCCACAGAGAGATGATGGGGAGGCACCAGGGTGTCTCCTCCCAGGAAAGTTCAACATCAGAAGAGATCCAGTATCGGGAGCATTTCCACCCCCACAGCCCCGGGCAGAAATCACAGTCCTGAGCCAAAGCACAGCATCAGAACCCTGGAAAAGTTTGGGTGGGAAGGGACCTTAAAGCTCATCCAGTGCCACCCCCACCATGGCCAGGGACACCTTCCCCTAGCCCAGGTTGCTCCAAGCCCTGTCCAACCTGGCCTTGGACACTCCCAGGATGGGGCAGCTTCTCCAGGCAAGCTGTGCCTGTTGCAGATGCTGTTCCCACATTTCACCACCACCCTGATGGTGGTGGGGGGCCAAGGGAGGTCCCCACCAGGGAGATGCTCTGCAGCAAAGGGTTCAAAGCCCCTCCCTGGGGCACCTTGGTCCTTGCTCACGCTGGTTTTAGGGCCAAAACACGATGGGAGAGATCCCTGAACAGCTCAGCTGGAGCAACACTCAGAGCAGCAGCTCCAGCAGCTTTCCCTGCCCGGGATATAAAATCCAGGCGGGATTCAAGCCCCAAAGGGAGTCACCCGTTCCCTCCATCAGTGCACGTGGCAAACACTGCACCAAATTTGGTCCGGTGGGAGGTGCTCCTGTCTATGCAGGGGTTGGAATGAGATGGTCTTCAAGGTCCCTTCCAACCCAAACCACTCTGGGCCGCTGTGGATCACAGCCAGGCCCAAACCCGGGGGCTGTGGGTGGAAAGATGATCCAGTGGGACGGAACAAAACCTCGGCTGTAGCCGAGGGGATCATCCTCAGTAGGCAAAGAGGGCAGAGCTGTTCTCAGAGTGTCTCTCTGGGAAGAAAAGAGTCTCTCCCTAATCCCAGCAGCTCCTCTTTGCAGCGTGACAATCCTGTTTGTGCAGCTGGAACGTCGTGTTCAGCTGCTCCACTGCCTTGGAGCCTCGCAGTGGGATTTCCCCCCTCCCCGTTCTCAGCCTTGCAGGCTCAATTAGGCTCACCCAGGCTGGGTTCTGTGGCTCCACACAGCATTGCCGGGGTAGGAAAACCTCTGGAGCCTCGCTGCTGGCTGGAAAAGCCCCCGTGGTGAGGCAGCCAGATGTGGCCAGATGTGGGAGCTCCCAGCTGGGCTGCCAGCACACCTCTGGAGTGCTCCTGGCTTGGCCTGGCAGCAGGGGAGGTTCAGGGAGGAGGAAACCACTGATGGGCACTAAGAAGTGTTGGGAATGAGGGTGGTTTGAGCCAGGACGGTGTTAAGGGGAATTCTCTTCCCACACTGGGATGGGATGCCTGCAGAGCAGGACCATGGGCTGAGTGGCACCCACTGCTGCTCCTGTGCCCCACGGCACCTTCAGTGCTCTGGGGTCCTGCCTGGTCCTTCCCAGCACAAAGGCTGCATTTAGGGCTCCTGGACTCCCACCTGGACCCACTGGACATTACCCTGACTCCCTCTCCACCAGCCACACCCACCTGAGGTGACCCTGAGGGGGCTGAGGGGGCTCCAAGAGCTCTGGTGGCATCCCAGCCCTCGCTGCTGGCTTGGCCATCCCTGGTCACCCACCCAGGGCCCCGGTGGGCACAGCCAGGCTGCTCCCCAGGGCAGGGGGTTGGCACCACAACCTGCAAATCCTTTGGCCACAGAGCCAAGAGGAAGAGCCAGGAGCAGGACTGAGGAGAAGGGACCACCAGGGACAGCACCAAGGGCACGGGATGGAGCTGATGGGCAGGGCTGGAGCTGGGCATCACCTCAGACCACATCAAACCAGCAGGGACTGGCTCTGCAGGGACAAACAGAGGCTTGGAGGGGTCACTGCCCATGACTCCACATCCAGGGGGTGTTCCATGGCTCTTGCCTGGCTCCCAGGACGTGAAGAGCCTTTGTGCTGCAGGAGGGTCACGGAGAGACCTCCTCAGGCTTCATCCTGGGGACAAGGGGTGGGTTGGTCCCTCCTGGTGCACAGAAAGGCTTGGGTTGGGCTGGCTGCTCCTTTCCTGGCTTGGAAGGGCAGCAAGGAGGACATTCCCTGCTCGGCCCCGTGCCCAGCTGCTCGTTTTTCCCAGCAAAGTCACTCACAGCCTTGGTTTGGCCCTTCCCTTCCACCCACTTTTGTTTTACGGGGTCCAGGGTGGGAATGTCAGTGTTGGCCTGTCCTGGAGGACTCCAAGCAGGTGACCTGAGCTGGGTGCACGTGGTGACAGGGCTCTGGCAATGCCAGTCCCCCCCAGGACCACCAGACAATGGACCTGCTGGTCCTGAGCCTTTACAATTAAAAGAAGGTCCAACCTGATTTCTGGGTGCTTAAGCCAAGACATGGGACCTCTGAGATCATCAAGTCCAACCCTTGATCCAACCCTGCTGTGGTTCCCAGCCCATGGCACTGATGCCACATCCAGTCTGTCCTTAAACACCTCCAGGGATGGAGAATCCACCCCTTCCCTGGGCAGCCCATTCCAATGGCTGAGCACCCTCTCTGCAAAGAAATTCTTCCTAATGTCCAACCTAACCCTCCCCTGGCACAGGTCAAGACCCAGCCCTCTTCTCTGCATCTGTTGGGATGGAGCAGCACAGGGGCTCCCAAATGGGGGGGCACTGCCCAGCTCCCCCTTTTCCTGCTGGCTGTCAAGGACCAGGCACCCACCAGCTGGAGGGGGCCCCAGATTCCCCCTCCTGCCAGTGTTGGCTGAAATAAAAGCAGCAGAGTCGTGCCCGGGGGTGAAGGTTCAGTGGGAGGTGTCCCTGCCCGTGGCAGTGGCTCAGAACTAAATGGTCATTACAGTTCCTTCCAGCCCAAACCATTCCATGATTCCATGAAACCCTGGGCTAGTGGAAGGTGTCCCTGCCCATGGCAGTAAGATCAGCTTTAAGATCCCTTCCAGCCCAAACCATTCCATGATTCCTTCCCACAAACAAACGTGCTCCTGCCTGGCAGAACTCCCACACAGATGCTGATCCTGTGGGATGCTGATATCTCTGGGAATAACATCTGAGGCAGGCAGTTGGATATCTCTGGGAATAACATCTGAGGCAGGCAGTTGGATACCTCTGGGAATAACATCTGCCTGCAGAGCTCCTGCCAGGTCCCACCATCCCCAAAAGGCAGAGGAAGGGGAGGAAGAGGATGGTGGGAAGGGCTTGGTGGTTCCTCAGCGATCCCAAAGAGCAGCTGAGGGGAAGGAAAGGGGGGAAGGAAGAAAGGAAAGGGGAGAAGGAAGAAGGGAAGCAAAGGAGGAACAGAAGGAGGAAATGAGAAAAAGAAGGAGGGAAGGAAAGGAGGGAAGAAAAGGAGCAAGGAAAGAAGGAAGGAGGGAAGGAGGTGAGGGAAGGAGGGAGGGAAGGAGGGAAGGAAAGGAGGGGAGAAAAGGAGAAAGGAAAGAAGGAAGGAGAGAAGGAAGGAAAGTGGAGGAGAGAAGGAGGTAAGGAAAGAAGGGAGGAAGGGAGGGAGGAAGGAAGGAATGAAGGAGGGAAGGAAGGAAAGGAGGGAGGGAAGGAGAGAGGAAGGGAAAGAGGAAGGGAGGAAGGGAGGGAGGAGGGAAGGAAGGAAAGCAGGGGAGGGAAGGAGGTAAGGAAAGAAGGGATGGGGGAGGGAGGGAGGAAGGAAGAAAGGAAGGAAGGAAGGAAAATGGGGGAGAAAGGAAGAAGAAGAAAGGAGGGGGAAGGAAACAGGGACAAGGAAAAGGGGAAAAGGAAAAGGAGGAATTGGAAAAGGGGGGAAGGAAGGAAGGAAGGAAAGGGAGGGGAAGGAGCTGCCCCATCCCACTGGCCACCCACAACCTGCAAACTGGTGCTCAGGGGGGCCAGTGGAGCCTTCCCAGTGCTGCTTCCCACCCTGGTGAGAAGGACAGAGAGGAGGAAAAGCTGCAGGTTCCAGGGGGCTGGATGGGCAGGGAGGGGGGTTGAATGCAAAGCCCTCCCTCAGCCAAGAGCTGAGCAGGGAGAGCAGCTGGGAGAGCCCAAAACGAGCCAGAGAGGCCACACTTTGGGAAAGCAAACAGGGGAAAAATCCAGGGAGGGAAAGGTGACAGAAACCCAGCCTGGCTACGGAGCTGGAGGAAGTTCTGAGCTGGGGAGCAAGAGGCAGGGGGACCTCGCCCTCTCCTCGGAGCACTTGGCTTGAAGTGGCTCCCAGCAGCTGCCACGTGTTCTCTGGGAGGTTTTGTTTGGAGCAGGAGCCACAGCTGGCTTGTAAAACCTTCAATCCCTGTGGGATGCACTGAGGCACAGGATGGAGAGCGGGAAGTGAGGGTCAGGCTGTCTGTCCCTGTCTGTCCCTGAGCAGCAGCAACGCCCCGGGCAAGATCCTGGAGCCAACCCCACCCTCTGATCCCATCACAGCATCTCCTGGAAGAGCAGGAACCATCCCAGGAGCCAATCCCACCTTCTGATCCCATCACAGCATCTCCTGGAAGAGCAGGAACCATCCCAGGAGCCAACCCCACCCTCTGATCCCATCACAGCATCTCCTGGAAGAGCAGGAACCATCCCAGGAGCCAACCCCACCCTCTGATCCCATCACAGCATCTCCTGGAAGAGCAGGAACCATCCCAGGAGCCAACCCCACCCTCTGATCCCGTCACAGCATCTCCTGGAAGAGCAGGAACCATCCCAGGAGCCAACCCCACCCTCTGATCCCGTCACAGCATCTCCTGGAAGAGCAGGAGCCATCCCAGCAGCCTCAGGGGGTTGGGATCAGGGTTGGGATGGAGCTCTGTGGGGTTTGCACCGGGGCTGGCTTATCCCAAACCTCTGCCTGGGCTCCAAACCCAGCGAGCAGGAGAGGCTGGAACCGCCTTGCCCGAAGGGAAAACCAACAGCTGGCTTTCCAAAGAAACCCTTGGAAAAGCCCCTTTTGGGTCCCTTTGCCAAGGGACAACAACCCCCCCGCGTTGCTGTGGCAGGGGAGTGCCTCTGCTTGCACCAATCAATATTCAACGTGGCTTGTGCAGGTAAAACCCACAAATAATCAGGTAAAATGTTCCTTCCAAGACTAAGTCACTGCACTGGGGCCAAGGAAGGCACAGTGAACAATGAACTGCCAGTGTGCAAAAACAGTGTCAGAAATGGAATCCAGAGGTTTGGGCACAACAAACTCACCAATTCTAAGCTCACCACAGAGTTCATGTTCAGAAGGATAATCTAGTTTTGTTTTTTTTTTCAAAAATAAGGTATCTTAGAACCATTCTAAGGAACAGGAAGCTTTGTCTGTACTTAGTTTCTGTTTTACTGATCCTGTTACTGGTTAAAAAGAAACTGCTGGTGCAGGTTTTTCCATAAAAACAAGAGGAGCTGTTCATGCAAAGGTGTTCCCAGGAAAACAAGAGTGTCCCCTGCCAGGTCCCACCGTCCCCAAAGGCAGAGGAAGGGGAGGAAGAGGATGGTGGGAAGGGCTTGGAGGTTCCTCAGCGATCCCAAAGAGCAGCTGAGGGGAAGGAAAGGGGGGAAGGAAGAAAGGAAAGGGGAGAAGGAAGGAGGGAAAGAGGGAAGGAAAGGAGGGAAGGGGAAAAGGAAGAAGGGAAGCAAAGGAGGAACAGAAGGAGGGAATGAGAAAAGGAAGGAGGGAAGGAAAGGAGGGAAGAAAAGGAGCAAGGAAAGAAGGAAGGAGGGAAGAAAGGAAAGCAGGGGAGGGAAGGAAGTAGGGAAAGAAGGGAGGAAGGGAGGGAGGAAGGAAGGAAGGAAGGGAAGGGAAGGAAGGAAGGATGAAAGGAAGGAAGGAAGGAAGGGAAAGAAGAAAGGGAAGGAAAGGAGAGAGGGAAGGAGAGAGGAAGGAAAGGAGAGAGGGAAGGAGAGAGGAAGGGAAGGAGAAAGAGAGGATGGGAAGGAAGGAAGGAAGGAACGGAAGGGAAGGAAGGAAGGGAAAGAAGAAAGGGAAGGAAAGGAGAGAGGGAAGGAGAGAGGAAGGGAAGGAGGAAGAGAGGGTGGGAAGGAAGGATGGAAGGAAGGAAGGAAGGAAGGAAGGAAGGAAGGAAAGCAGGGAGGAAAGGAGGTAAGGAAAGAAGGGAGGGGGGAGGGAGGGAGGAAGGAAGGAAGGAAAGTGAGGGAGAAAGGGAGAGGAATAAAGGAGGGGGAAGGAAACAGGGGGAAGGAGAGGGGGAAAAGAAAAAGAAGGAAGAGGAAAAGGGGGGAAGGAAGGAAGGAAGGAACGGGAGGGAAAGGAGGGTCTCCTTGGGTCTCCTTGGCCCCAACCACCCCCCCCAAAGTGGCAGAGGGGCCCGAGGGGGACACTCACTGGCTGAGAAGGTGGCTTCGGTGTGCACGGGAGGGGTGGAGGGCAGGAAGGGCGGGTAGCCCACGAAGAAGGAGCGCAGGGAGCGCTCGGCCAGGAGGGGGGAGCGCTGGGCAGGGATGTTCTCACAGCTCCCCACGCTGTTGTGGATCTTGAGGTTCAGGGGCTTGTTCTTCTTCTTGACTCTGGGGGGAAAAAGGAGAGAAAAGTGAATTGGGAGGGGTGTGGGTGAGGGTGGCACCTGTAGGATGGGGCAGTTCCTGAGCCTGGGAGAATTAAAGCCGTTTCCCTACGAGGACTTCCACACCCTCTCCGCCACCAAAACAAAGGGAATTCTCATTAAGGAACACTCCAGAGCTTTTCCTCTTGCAAACCCTGGCTGTAAAGGGTCTGTTGGCCCAAAAGCCCATCACCCCCAGCCTCGCTGACCTTATCACATCCCCTAAATCCTCTACATTTAATGTCACCTACATTTAGTGCCACCCACATCCATGTTGGGGCCCAAGCAGGAGAACTGAGTCCAAGGAAGGACTGGGGTGCAGAGGGGCATGGGAGCAGCCCCTGTGGAATCCCAGGAAGCAGGACAGTGGTGTGGACAAGGCTGAGCACCAGAGATGTTCCATCAGCCCAGTTTTCCACCTGCCTTGTGCTGTGACAAGGACCAGCCCCCCCAGATGGGCCCAGAGGGGTCGGGGTGTGGGTTCCTGGCACTGCAGAGCCCCCCTGGCTCAGCCCCTCCTATCCTAGTGGTGCAGGGAGGAGATCCCAAAACAGCCCCTGGGAAAGGCGGCTCAGCCCCTCTGGAGATGTGCAGGATTTGGGGCTGAGATCCTTGGAGCACAGTCATGGTCACCAGGGACTCCTGGAATACAATATTCCATATGTACTCCATGAAATACTCCACACATTCCCAGCTGGAGCACTGTGTCCAGCCCTGGGAACAGCACAGGGAGGACGTGGAGCTGCTGGAGAGAGTCCAGAGGAGGCCCCGGAGATGCTGCCAGGGCTGGAGCCCCTCTGCTCTGGAGCCAGGCTGGGAGAGCTGGGGGGGTTCCCCTGGAGAAGAGAAGGCTCCAGGGAGAGCTGAGAGCCCCTTGCAGGGTCTGAAGGGGCTCCAGGAGAGCTGGAGAGGGACTGGGGACAAGGGATGGAGGGACAGGACACAGGGAATGGCTTCCCACTGCCAGAAGGGAAGGAATCCTTCCCTGTGAGGGTGGGGAGGCCCTGGCAGAGGTTGCCCAGAGAAGCTGTGGCTGCCCCTGGATCCCTGGAAATGTCCAAGGCCAGGCTGGAACAACCTGGGCTGGCAGGAGGTGTCCCTGCCCACATCCCTGCCCACATCCCTGCCCACATCCCTGCCCACATCCCTGCCTTCTTCATGTCCAACAGCTGCTCTCCTGCCCATGGATCCACAGGCACCTGCTCCATGTCTCCAGCACCTCGGAGCAGAGATGCCCCCGAGCCCAGACCCTCATTCCCATCCCAGGGTGAGCCATCCTTTCCCAGAGCTCTGGCCCTGGGCTGCCAGCAGTGCCCAGGGGCATCTGGCCCTGCCAGGCCATGGGAAATGGTCACTTAAAGCAGGAGAAAATTAAACTGTCCTTTAATAAGTTAATGATTTCCTCACACAGGAAAAGCTGCTGCCGTGTTCGGGGTGGCTGGAACGGCGGCTCTGGGTGTGCTGGGCTCGGGATGGGGGGGATGATTCCCTCCAGGCTGCTCCCACTGCACATTCCTCCTGGCTTGGAACCCCCGGGGTCCAACACATCAGCAGCCCCCCAGCTGGTGTTCATGGAATCATGGAATGGTTTGGGCTGGAAGGGACCTTAATGATCTTATTCCACCCCCTGCCCTGGGCAGGGACAGCTTCCACTAGTCCAGGTTGCTCCAAGCTGGCCTTGGACACTTGCAGGGATGGGGCATCCTGTGGGAAATCCATTCCAGCCCCTCCCCACCCTGACAGGGAGGAATTTCCTCCTAATAGCTCATCTAAACCAGCCCATGGAATCATGGAATTGTTTGGGAGCTTAAAGATGATCTCATTCCACCCCCTGCCATGGGCAGGGACACCTTCCACCAGCCCAGGTTGCTCCAAGCCCCGTCCAACCTGGCCTTGGACACTTCCAGGGATCCAGGGGCAGCCACAGCTTCTCTGGGCAACCTGGGCCAGGGCCTCCCCACCCTCACAGCCAACAATTCCTTCCCAATCTCCCATCTCTCCCTGCCCTCTGGCAGTGGGAAGCCATTCCCTGTGTCCTGTCCCTCCATCCCTTGTCCCCAGTCCCTCTCCAGCTCTCCTGGAGCCCCTTTAGGCCCTGCAAGGGGCTCTCAGCTCTCCCTGGAGCCTTCCCTTCTCCATGTTTATACCCCCCCTTTATGACCCCCTGCACTCCATGGTTCCTGCAGGACCCCCTGGCACAGCAGCCCCTGTTCTGAGCATCCAACTCCTTCCCAACATCCCATCCACCCCCCCTGGTGCTCCCAAAGCCAGATCATCCCCTCCACCCCCCCCTCAGTGCTCCAACTCCAACATCTCCCCCAAACCCCTGGAGCAGCTCCCAGTGCTCTTCCCAAAGCTCTTCCCCATCAACCACCCATCCCATTTCTGTTTGTTTTCCCCCCATAAATCAGTTCCAGACGGAATCTTTACTGTGGGAGCATCATTTCCTCACCAAGCAGGGCTGGTGACAGCTCTCATTAGGAGGAAGGATGAGGGATTTTGGACAGGGAGATGAGTTTTTTTTTCCTCTCTCTGTTTTTTCAGGGGCAGGAAAAAAAAAATTAATTAATAAATCCACACAAACACCCAGAGCCAACGGGGTGAGCTGCCTGTCTCACCCTGGGCTTGACTCCTTATCCCAAAAAAAGGGGGAGCAGGGAATCCTGAGAGCTGGATGAATCCCAGAGAGGAGCAGGATGAGCATCCTCACCTGTGGAAAACCTGAGGATCCTTGCTACGAGCAGGGGGTTTGGGGGGACTCAGGGAATTTGGGGGCTTTTGGGGGGGATTAAGGCGGTTCAGGGGGAATTCGGGGGGGGGTTGAAGAGGTTTGGGGGGCAATAAGGGGTTTGAGGGAGATTTGAGGGGGGTTGGGGATCCCCAGGGGGGATTTGGGGAGGTTTTGAGGGCACTCAGGTGGGGGGTTGGGGATCCCCAGGGGGGATTTGGGGAGGTTTTGGGGCACTCAGGTGGGGGGTTGGAGATCCCCAGGGGGGAGTTGGGGGGCCCAAAGGCTTTTTAGGGTGGATTTTGGGGAGATTAAAGGGGTTTGGGGGGTTTTGGGGAGTGAGTTAGGGGGGACTGAAGGGGATGTGGGGGAATTAAGGGCATTTGTAAGCATTTGGTTGGGATCTTGGGGGGGATTAAGGGGGTTTTGGGGTGTTCAGGGGAGGTTTGGGGGTCCCCAGAGGGGGGGTTGAGAGGGATTTGGCACTAAGGGAATTTGAGGGGAGTGTCTGGGAGGGGAGTAAGTGGATGGGGGGGGGATTTGGGGAGGTTTTGAGGGGGGCCCTGGGGGGGCTTTGGGTGTCACTGATGGAGGAGCCAAGGGGCCACTCAGACGGTGGAGATCCTTCGCAGCCCCCCGGAAGGACCATTTCCCTGCAGGCACAGCCGGACATCCCCCAGAACGAGCCTCCCTCCACCCCCGGGGCGCTGTGAGGGACCAGGAGGGGGGAGAGGGGAGTGGGTTTGTACCAGATCGGTTTTATTTCGGCTTTAAAGGGTTTGGGGGGAGTAAATAGAACCACACACAATCCACCTCTGGGCTTAAAGCCCCCAAAATCTAAGAGACACCCTGGGGGGTCACCACAGCGTCCCCCGGGGACGGCAGGGAAAGGACAAGGGCTCCTCTCTGCCGGGTTTGGAGCGGATCCTTAAAACATCCCAACTGGTTGGGGTTTTTTTTTGCCACTCTGGGAGCCTCGGGACCCCTTTCCACGGCTGTCCCAGCCCCATCCCTGCTGCAGGAGGCTGCAAAGCCGGGTATTCCCCAGGATTCCCCGAGCGGGATGGGGCTGGGAACAGCGTCCAGCCCCACAAACCTTTCCTAAAATCCCTGGTTTTCAGCCCTTCCCTCACCAGGATCTGCTCCTAAACCAGCTCCCCGCACCTTCCAACCACTCCCAAACCCTCTGCATAGCCAAAAAATCCTCGTTTTCCACCTTTATCCCACCCATCTCCCGGCGGGAACAGCGAACACCTCTCCACCAACCCACCCCCCCCCCCTCCCCCCCCGAGCAGAACATTCCAGGGCTAATTCCTGCCACAGGAAAAAACCTGAACATCCCAACTCTTTGGGGTTTTTTTTTTGCCACTCTGGGAGCCTCGGGACACTTTTCCATGGTTTTTCCAGCCCCATCCCTGCTGCAGGAGGCTGCAAAGCCGGGTATTCCCAGGATTCCCCGAGCGGGATGGGGCTGGGAACAGCATCCAGCCCCACAAACCTTTCCTAAAATCCCCGGTTCTCAGCCCTTCCCCTCACCCAGGATCTGCTCCTAAACAGTTCCCGCGCACCTTTCCACCATTCCCAAACCCTCTGCATAGCCAAAAAATCCTCGTTTTCCACCTTTATCCCACCCATCTCCCGGCGGGAACAGCGAACACCCCCCACCGAGCCCCCCCCAGAGCAGAACATTCCAGGGCTAATTCCTGCCACAGGACAAACCTGAACATCCCAACTCTTTGGGGGTTATTTGCCACTCTGGGAGCCTCGGGACGCCTTTCCACAGCTGTCCCAGCCCCATCCCTGCTGCAGGAGGCTGCAAAGCTGCGTATTCCCGGGATTCCCAAGCGGGGATGGGGCTGGGCACAGTGTCCAGCCCCACAAACCTTTCCTAAAATCCCCGGTTTTCAGCCCTTCCCTCACCAGGATCTGCTCCTAAACCAGCTCCCCGCACCTTCCACAGCCAAAAAAATCCTCGTTTTCCCCCCTTTATCTCCACCCATCTCTCGGCGGGAACAGTGAACACCCCCCAACGAGTCCAGAACATTCCAGGGCTAATTCCTGCCACGCTCGGGGACAAATCGGTGCCACCTGAACGCCACCTCTGCGGGCCGTCATTTCGTCGCGAGGATTTGCTAAATAGATGATGATGGGTTTGAAAAAAAAAAAAAAAAAAAGGAAGGGAAAGAAAACAAACGAAACAAAAAAAGCCTCAGCGAGTTTGAATCGCTTCATGCAAATCCCTTTAGGTGTCATTCCAGCCTGAATGGCTCATTCCCGGCTGTTCCCTGGGATCAGTCAAAACGTTTATCACCGGGGAAAAAAAATAAAATAGAGGGTTTCGAGGAGGCGGTGAAAAAACAGGAGCAGACAGCGGGACAAAGGGCTCGTCACTCCTTTCAGCCCCGGAGAGGCTCCGCGGGCCGGGGAGAGGGGTGGGAAGCGAGGATCGGCAGGGATGGAGGGCTGGGATACCCCCGGGATGCTGGGGGGGCTCCCGGCAGGAAGGTGGGAAGCGAGGATTGGCGGGGATGGAGCGCTGGGATACCCAGGGATGCTGGGGGGGCTCCCGGCAGGAAGGTGGGAAGCGAGGATTGGCAGGGATGGAGGGCTGGGATACCCCCGGGATGCTGGGGGGGCTCCCGGCAGGAAGGTGGGAAGCGAGGATTGGCGGGGATGGAGGGCTGGGATACCCCGGGATGCTGGGGGGGCTCCCGGCGGGAAGGTGGGAAGCGAGGATTGGCAGGGATGGAGCGCTGGGATACCCCGGGATGCTGGGGGGTCTCCCGGCGGGAAGGTGGGAAGCGAGGATCGGCAGGGATGGAGCGCTGGAATACCCCGGGGTGCTGGGGGGGCTCCCGGCGGGAAGGGGCCCGCTGAGGACGCGCCAGGTTTTGGGTGGGATGTGCCCGGGTGGATCCCGGCGGGAAGAGCGGGATGCGCTGGGAAAGGAAAGCGCGTTCCCGGCGGGAATGTGAGGAGGGACGCGGGGGGATCTGCGCGTTGCAGGGAGGGGAGGTTCAATGGGAATGCTCCTGGTTTATCCCAAAGGGCATCCCAAAAGGGGACACTCCCCCCCAGCCCCCTGCACTCCCCGCCCGGCTCTTCAAAAAAGGCGAAAATGGGGTAAATAACTCTTTTCCCCGCAGGTATTTGCTGTCGCTCCCGCTCTTATTGCCATTAAAAAAAATTAAAAGAGGTTTAATTCACATTTACATTCAAATTAAAGGAGGTTTAGGTTTAAAATGTAGCCAAAAAGAGGGGAGCTGACCCTGCAGCTGAGCGAGCCGGGCTATGTTTTATTCACCACACGCTCCAATTTCTCTTAAAGGAAGGGAAATGGAGTGAAAAAGGGGGGGAAAAAATCCTCTCCTCGGTATTTGAGCTGCAAAGGATTAAAGCTCCTGCCTGGCCTGGAGCACAGGGGCCCCGGCCAGGATTGAGCCCAGCAGATTGATGGCTTTTTGACTGACTTAATTGCCCAATATTCTGCATTAAATCACAGCAAGGAGCAGGTGAAGCTTCCCCTGGGCCTCAGGAGCTCACCCACAACCAGCAGCAGCTCCAGCCCCAGCCACCAGTGCCTGTGAGCAGGGGCAAAAAAAGGAGCAAACCCCTCCAGTTTACTCTGGGAATTTTGAAGGCAAGAATCAGGGGATGGTTTGGGTTGGAAGGGACTTTAAAGAGGAGCTTATTCCACCCCCTGCCCTGGGCAGGGACACCTTCCACCAGCCCAGGGTGCTCCAAGCTGGCCTTGGACAGTTGCAGGGATGGGGCATCCTGTGGGAAATCCATTCCAGCCCCCTCCCCACCCTGACAGGGAGGAATTTCTTCCTAATAGTTCATCTAAACCAGCCCATGGAATCATGGAATGGTTTGGGAGCTTAAAGATGATCTTATTCCACCCCCTGCCCTGGGCAGGGACAGCTTCCACCAGCCCAGGTTGCTCCAAGCCCCGTCCAACCTGGCCTTGGACACCTCCAGGGATGGGGCATCCTCTGGGAAATCCATTCCAGGGCCTCCCCCACCCTCCCAGCCAGGAATTCTTTCCCAATCTCCCATCTCTCCCTGCCCTCTGGCAGTGGGAAGCCATTCCCTGTGTCCTGTCCCTCCATCCCTTATCCCAAGTCCCTCTCCAGAAGAAGAGCTCTCAGCTCTCCCTTCCTCTTGGCTTCCCACTCTGGTAAAATCCAACTCTTCAGGAACTCCCAAATAAACCCCCCACACCCCCGTGGCTTCCCTGGCCAAGCAGCCTGAGCCTCCCCAAACAGGCTTTGGGGAGCTTGGAGCAAAACTCCCACGGCTGGAGCCACATCCCAGCCTGGAAAGCTCTTGGGATGGGAAAACCCCCTCACTGGGTCCAGCCACAGAACATCCCAGGGCTGAACGGGCGTGGAAGAGTCTCCAACAAGAGGAACTCAACCTCCCCACCCTCTCTTGGTCACCTGTCACCCCTGAAACCAAGCACCCAGCTCCCATTCCCGGTGCCATCCCAATCCCAGTGCCCAGCACTGGCTGCTTTAGGGTGAAGCCCTTTGGATTATTTGGATTATTTGGACCTGTCTGAAGAGCTGAAATTTCTTCATTACACCCCCCAGCTCTGAGCAAACCCCACACAACACCGGGCCTGACATTAAAAAAACAAACAGGGACTCTCCAGCAGATGTTCCATTTATCCTCCCCCTCATCACAAGAGGCAACAAACCCTCCCTCCCTCTCCCCGGGCCGGAGGAAAAGCAGGTTCTTCATATCAAAGCCCTCAGCAGTTAAATATTTATCCAAGGGCCTGTCCCCACTTCCCTGGATGGCTGAATTGGAAGGTTCAAGCCTTACTGATCTATTATTCTCTTTTCCAAGCACAAAGTGGAACTTGACTTTTTTCCTTTCCTTACGGCTGCAAATTATAAAAAGCCGGGGAAAAATTCTTTGAAGGGAGTTGGAGCCGAGCAGGTTTGGGGTTTTTTCCCCTCCCTCCTCCCAGGATCCAAGGAGATGGTGCTGCAGGAGGGCAGGGAATGGGGCTGGGAGCAGGGCAGGAGCTGGAGGAGGTAATTGCCTCCAGGATCCTGGAGCAGGACCTGTTTCTCATTAAGGCCCTTCTGTTTTCTTGGTTTCCACCGTTACGTCCCTTGGAGGGACACACGAGGGCGGGGGGGGGGAGCACCACCAGCCATGGCCAACAGAGGGTGAGGAGGGTGAATTCCTCGTGTTGGAGACTCTTCCACCCCGGTTTGGCCCTGGAATGTTCTGTGGGTGCACCCAGGGAGGGGGTTTTCCCACCCCAAGGCAGCAGGACCTCAGCTCAGCAGAGCAGCTTTGCCACCAAACCATGGAATGGGTTGGGTTGGGAGGGACCTTAAAGGTCTGGTCCATCCCCTGCCATGGGGCAGGGACACCTCCCACCAGCCCAGGTTGCTCCAAGCCCCGTCCAACCTGGCCTTGGACACTCCCAGGGATCCAGGGGCAGCCACAGCTTCTCTGGGCAACCTGTGCCAGGGCCTCACCTCCCTCACAGGGAACAATTCCTTCCCAATCTCCCATCTCTCCCTGCCCTCTGGCAGTGGGAAGCCATTCCCTGTGTCCTGTCCCTCCATCCCTTGTCCCCAGTCCCTCTCCAGCTCTCCTGGAGCCCCTTTAGGCCCTGCAAGGGGCTCTCAGCTCTCCCTGGAGCCTTCTCTTCTCCAGGGGAACCCCCCCAGCTCTCCCAGCCTGGCTCCAGAGCAGAGGAGGGTGGGCTGAAGACCACAGACTCTCCATCGGCACATGATCCCATTTCCCAGCCCCAACCACCTCCATGGCTGCAAAACCCATCCAAGAAAAGGGATGGGATCAACTCCAGCATTTTCATTGCCATGGGAAGGGCAGCACACGGAGCTTGGCCCAGCCAGGGCTTTAGAGATTGGGGATGAAAAGCACCCACAGACCTCTTGGACCACAAAGAAGAGGCTGGAGGAGCTGCCTCGTGTCTTTCCTGCTGGAGGAGAGAGCTGGGAAGAGCTCAGGCACTTCCTCCTGGCTGGGCCACCAGCATCCACCTCCTGGTCACCACCCAGGGGCACTGCCCACAGCTCTGCCCTCCCCGTGCCCTCCCTGCCACAGGGACAGCCTGCAGGCAGCAGGAGAGCTCTGCCCCCTCTCCCCTCCCCCAGGGGTGATAATCCTCATCTAAATTCCCCATCACAGAGACTCAACTTGTCTTTAAAGGACAGGGCACGAAGTTCCTCCTCCTTGGAGCACATGGGAAGCTCCCCGAGCCTCTGGCTGGAACAGCAGGGCAGGAATTACCATGGATGACTGTCCTGGTTACAACAGCTGGGCCCAGTTCATGGCTGGATGGGTGTGACCCAAAGCTGTGTATTCCAGAGCCTTCCATGCCATTGCCCAGACACTGTTCTCAATGAACCATCTACACCCCCTGCCCAGAGCAGCCCTGACCCCTCAGGCTGTAAACTGGGTGTTCAGAGGCCTGTGAGATCACAGAATCCCAGAATCAGCTGGGTTGGAAGGGACCTCCCAGATCATCCAGTCCAACCCTTGATCCAACCCCGCCGTGGTTCCCAGCCCATGGCACTGATGCCACATCCAGTCTGTCCTTAAACACCTCCAGGGATGGAGAATCCACCACTTCCCTGGGCAGCCCATTCCAATGGCTGAGCACCCTCTCTGCAAAGAAATTCCTTCTAATCTCCAACCTAAACCTCCCCTGGCACAGCTGAAGACCCAGCCCTCTTGTCTTGCTGATGGGAAAGAGCCCAACCCCCCCCTGGCTCCCCCCTCCTGTCAGGGAGTTGCAGAGAGTGAGGAGGTCTCCCCTGAGCCTCCTCCTCTCCAGGCTGAGCCCCCCCAGCTCCCTCAGCCTCTCCTCACAGCACTTGTGCTCCAGTCCCTTCCCCAGCCTTGCTGCTCTTCCCTGGACCTGCTCCAGCCCCTCCATGTCCTTCCTGAGCTGAGGGCCCAGAGCTGGACCCAGACAGGAGGGTGCTCCTGTCCTCACACCCAGTGTGGAACCCCTGAGGGAGGCACTGGGCATTCCTGCCTGAACCTGAGCATAGATAATCTTGGGGTCTTGGGACTTTTTTTAACCATCTGGGAAACAGAGAAGGACTGAGACCACCACTCTGAACCAGACTGCAACCACCACTTTCCAACCAGACTGCAATCACCACTCTCGACCAGACTGCAACCACCACTCTCACCAGCAGGTTTTCCCCTCTCCTTTTCCTTTGGACTCAGGGGGCCCAAGGAGACGTTCCAGGAGCTGCTCGAGGCTCCCAGCCCTGACTCACCCGGGTTAATCACCGAGGTGATTTGGAAATGCAGGGTGGGGGGTGCTGCTCTCCAAATTCCCTCCCCTCATTGCAGGGCCAGCTGGGGATCTTCAGTACAGGATGAGCAACACTGGAATCGTGGAATTCTTTCGGTTGGAAAACACCTCCAAGGTCACCAAGTCCAACCATCCCCAGCTCTGCCAAGGCCACCACTGACCATGTCCCCAGGTGACACATCCATGTGGATTTAAATCCCTCCAGGGATGGGGACTCCACCCCTGCCCTGGGCAGCTGTGCCAGGGATGGACAGCCCTTTCCAGGAAGGAATTATCCCTGATGTCCAATTTAAACCTCCCCTGGCACAGCTGGAGGCCGTTCCCTCTCCTCCTGTCCCTTGTTCCCTGGGAGCAGAGCCCAACAACCCCCCGGCTCCCCCCTCCTGTCAGGGGGTTGCAGAGCCAGAAGGTCCCCCCTGAGCCTCCTTTGCTCCAGGCTGAGCCCCCCCAGCTCCCTCAGCTGCTCCTGCTGCTCCAGCCCCTTCCCAGCTCCGTTCCCTTCCCTGCACACGCTCCAGACCCCACTGGCACAGCCCGTCCCAGGGATGGCACCACAGGACCACGGTGCCAGCTCGGGGGCACCACTGCCAGCACAGGGGGTGACTCTGGGGCAGCAGCAAGGTGGGGTTGGGGGGGAATTCACTTTTGGCTCAGCTTGGGGGATCAGTGACCCCCATTTCTCAGATAACCCTCCCGCTGTCCCTTTCCCAAGGGTTCCCGAGGGTTCCCCTCCTGCTCCCAAGCTGGGGGATGGTTGTGGGCTGGTTTAGCCGTGGCCCCTGCTGGGAGCCCGTAGGTGGAGCCCAGTGCTGCCAGATCCCCCTGATTTAGGGACCCCAGAGCCCTGTGCCTGTCTCCTGTCCCCTCTGGAGGGGCTTCTCCAGAGGGTGGGAGGCTGGAGAGGGAGCCCAGCGGGGTTTCCAGCTGGAAACCTTGGCAGGTTCTGCCCCTTGGGGCCAGCAGGGGCCAGGGCTGGTGGAGAGGAGGGGGTTGTGCTTTCAGTGAGGAACATCTCTGGGGGACCAGCAGCGTCCCCACGTCCCCCCTGCTCGGCACAGCCTGTCCCAGAGAGGGCTCCCAGTCCTGCCCTGGAGGGGCCTTGGCCAAAGCCCCTTCCAGGCTTCCGAGGTGGGCAGGGCTGAGCCCAACCTGATGGGCACCCCTGGAGTGCTGTGTCTCTTGTCTGAGGGGCCCAGAAGTGCCCCCAGGGCTGGAGGTGCCCCAGCAGTGCCAGCACAGGGACACAGCAGGGCTGGCACAGCCCAGGGGCCATTGGCCTCCTGCCCCCCGGGAGGACACAGCACACGGATCACCCACACACATTCCCAGCGTCCTGCTGCATCCACCTGCTCTGCAAACATCCTCCTCCTGCTCCTCCCCCATGCCAAGAGCCCCACCTGCCTTCCCAAGGCTGGGAACTGTCAGAAATACAGCCAGGAACAGGAGCTGTCCCCGTCCTTCCCAATCCCACCCATGCAGAACATCAGCTAATCGATGGACCTGCGGCCGGGATCGGGACACGGGGAAACAGCCTCGTCCTAAATGAGCAGTAGAACAAATGACCTGTCACTCAGTGGTGTTTAAGACCAGCTTAGGTGATTAACTCTGAGGGACAGTTTAACCACGAGCTGCTTGGGGGGGTGGGGGTGGTGAGAAGACCCCTGGTCCCAGTTTTTGGGGGTCTGTGATTCACCTGCCTTGGGATAAGGGATGGAGGGACAGGACACAGGGAATGGCTTCCCACTGGATGGGATATTGGGAAGGAATTGTTGGCTGTGAGGGTGGGGAGGCCCTGGCACAGGTTGCCCATAAAGCTGTGGCTGCCCCTGGATCCCTGCAAGTGTCCAAGGCCAGGTTGGACGGGGCTTGGGGCAACCTGGGCTGGTGGGAGGTGTCCCTGTCCATGGCAGGGGGTGGAATAAGATCATCTTTAAGTTCCCTTCCAACCCAAACCATTCCATGATTCCATGGGCTGGTTTAGATGAGCTATTAGGAAGAAATTCCTCCCTGTCAGGGTGGGGAGGGGCTGGAATGGATTTCCCACAGGATGCCCCATCCCTGCAAGTGTCCAAGGCCAGCTTGGAGCAACCTGGGCTGGTGGAAGGTGTCCCTGCCCAGGGCAGGGGGTGGAATAAGCTCCTCTTTAAAGTCCCTTCCAACCCAAACCATCCCCTGATTCTTGCCTTCAAAATTCCCAGAGTAAACTGGAGGGGTTTGCTCCTTTTTTTGCCCCTGCTCACAGGCACTGGTGGCTGGGGCTGGAGCTGCTGCTGGTTGTGGGTGAGCTCCTGAGGCCCAGGGGAAGCTTCACCTGCTCCTTGCTGTGATTTAATGCAGAATATTGGGCAATTAAGTCAGTCAAAAAGCCATCAATCTGCTGGGCTCAATCCTGCCCTAAACGGTCCCAGAAGGATGTGAGACTTCCCCAAGTGCCCCCCAGGGAATGTCCTGTTCCAAGGGGGTTCTCCAGGGGATGGAGGAAAACACCCACAAGGACAGAGAGGGTCGAGCTGGGAGTTGGTTCAGAGTTGGAAACAGCAGAAGGAAAAAGGAAAAGAAGAAAACAGGGATGTGCTCTATCACCTGATGGGAACTGCCCACCCAACCTCACCCACCCGGGATTTCCTGGTGTGGAAAACCCACCCCACAGAACAATCCCGGTGCCAAAGGGGCTGAAGGGAAGGAAAACAACCACGGGAAGGCTCCAGATCGACGGGATTTTCCCCCAGAACACCTGGGATGTGACTGCAAGGACGCAGGGCAAGGAGACTCCACGGAAAACTCCTCCAAAATCCGGCTGCCTCGAGCCAGAGGAGCCTCCCCCCGGCCCAAACCCGGCCTGGGGGCACCACAACAACAGCCTGTGCTTTGCAGCAGCTGCTCCCTGTTCCCTGGGGACAGGCCAGCGCTTCCTGCAGGGCTCACCCTGCTGGAATTCCCTGGGATTGGCCCCCAGCCCCCCCAGCTGCTCGGCACGGGCTGTTCCCGGGAGGCCACGGAGTTCAGGGGTTGGGCCACACACCCCTGGACACGGGAGCAGAGGGAGGTTGGGATCAGCTCCCCCTCACACCGGGCAGGGGACAAGGATGGGGCAGGGGATGGGTCTGGTGAGGGGGCCAAGGGTGAAGGAGGGGTCTAAGGATGGGCCTAAAGATGAAGGGTGGGTCTAAGGACAGGTCAAAGGACTAAGGATGTGTCAGGGGACAAAGGATGGGGCAGGGGACAAAGGATGTGTCAGGGGAGACAAGGATGGGGCAGGGGATGGGTCTAGTGAGGGGTCCAAGGACGAAGGGTGGGTCTAAGGATGGGCCTAAAGATGAAGGGTGTGTTTAAGTACAAGTCTAAAGATGAAGGAGGGGTCTAAGGACTAAGGATGTGTCAGAGGACAAAGGACAGGTCAGGGGACAAAGGATGGGGCAGGGGATGAAAGGTGGGGCAGGGGATGGGTCTAATGAGGGGTCCAAGGACGAAGGGTGGGTCTAAGGATGGACCTAAAGATGAAGGAGGGGTCTAAGGACTCAGGATGTGTCAGAGGACAAAGGATGGGTCAGCAGATGAATGGTGGGTCAGGGGATGGGTCTAGTGCAGGGTCTAAAGATGAAGGAGGGGTCTAAGTACAGGTCAAAGGACTAAGGATGTGTCAGGGGACAAGGATGGGTCAGGGGATGGGTCTAGCAAGGGGTCCAAGAATAAAGGATGGGTCTAAGGATGAAGGGTGGGTTTAAGTACAGGTCTAAAGATGAAGCAGAGGTCTAAGGACAGGTCTAAAGGTGAAGGGTGGGTCTAAGGACTCAGGATGTGTCAGAGGACAAAAGACAGGTCAGGGGACAAAGGACAGGTGAGGGGACAAGGATGGGGCAGGGGATGGGTCTAGTGAGGGGGCCAAGGATGAAGGAGGGGTCTAAGGATGGGCCTAAAGATGAAGGGTGGGTTTAAGTAGAGGTCAAAGGCTGAAGGATGGGTCTAAGGACTAAGGATGTGTCAGGGGGAAAAGGACGGGTCAGTGGACAAGGATAGGGCAGGGGATGGGTTTAGTGAGGGGTCCAAGGACGAAGGAGGGGTCTAAGGACAGGTCTAAAGGTGAAGGAGGGGTCTAAGGACAGGTCTAAAGGTGAAGGAGGGGTCTAAGTACAGGTAAAAGAACAAAGGTTGGGGCAGGGGACCAAGGATGGGTCAAGAGACGGGTCTAATGAGGGGTCCAAAGATAAACAGTGGGTCAAAGGACAGGTCTAAAGATGAAGGAGGGGTCCAAAGACAGGTCCCAGGATGAAGGAGGGGTCTAAGGATGGGCCAAAGGAAGAAGGAAGGGTCAAAGGATGCAGGATGGGTTAGAGGATGAAGGATGGGTCTAATGAGGGGCCCAAGGATGACTTCAAGGACAGGTCTAAAGGTAAAGGATGTTTCTAAGGGTGGGTCTAAGTACAAAGGTTGGTCTAAGTCCAGGTGCAAGGACAAAGGATGTCTCCAAGGACGGGTCTAAGGGTAAAGACCACCCAACCACCTCTTTGGGCAGGACACCCCAGGGCAGATCTTGCCTTCCAAGGGTTAACACCCCTCACCCTGAACCAGCTGGGCTTCAGTTCCCCACCTCTGCGTTTTTAAGCCCCTTCCATTCCCAGTCTGTTCCTTCCCAGTGAACAATCATTAACCAGCCCTGCAGGATTTCAATGGCCCGTGGAACCCAGGAGCCATTAAACGGGCATTATACATCATCTCAGCCACTCCAAATGGTTTGTTTCCCTTTCAGGAGACCACTCAGGAGAATGTTTATGGATGGTGGATTTATGGAAGCTGGGGGATCTTTTTTTATTTATTTTATTTTAGGAGGAAACGTTCCGTTCCTGCGAGTTAAACGGTCGCCAGCTGGAGGCTCCCGGGCAGGAAAACGGGAGGCTGAGAGCTCCAAAAAACACTTAACCCCTGCTTCAGAAAGGTCTTGGTGCACAAAAAATGATGGATTAAAGGCTGGAAATAAAGTCCAGGACACAACACTCCAGGAAGTTTAAGAGTCAAGTGGAACGTGGGGACCTCGCTCCGGAGAGGAACCGGTGGCTGCTGCTGCTGCTGTCACAAATATAGGGGGTGTTTTCCTTTTTTGGTGGAAAAATCTGGGAGAGAAGCCCCAGAGCACCCTGAGAGATTCCCTCCATCAATCCCAACCCACAGCTTGTGGGGAGAGACCTTCCTGCCCTTGCCGGGGGTTCCCCGGCCCTGCTGAGCCCACTCGGCCCCACCCAGGGCTGGGGGATGGCTGGGGAGGGGAGAAAGGGGTTTGGGACACGGGATGGAGGGACAGGACACAGGGAATGGCTTCCCACTGCCAGAGGGCAGGGATAGATGGGAGATTGGGAAGGAATTCCTGGCTGTGAGGGTGGGGAGGCCCTGGCCCAGGTTGCCCAGAGAAGCTCTGGCTGCCCCTGGATCCCTGGGAGTGTCCAAGGCCAGGTTGGAGGGGGCTTGGAGCAACCTGGGCTAGTGGGAGGTGTCCCTGTGG
This sequence comes from Pseudopipra pipra, assembly GCF_036250125.1. Taxonomy (NCBI): domain Eukaryota; kingdom Metazoa; phylum Chordata; class Aves; order Passeriformes; family Pipridae; genus Pseudopipra; species Pseudopipra pipra. The sequence goes on along the minus strand of NC_087566.1, from coordinate 1,907,688 downwards.
GCTGGAACTAAATGATCTTTAGGGTCCCTTCCCACCCAAACCGGGCTGTGATTCCACAGAGCAGCCTGAGGGGCACCAACCCCATGGGTCCTACCAGAGAATGGTCAGCAGAGAGGCAGGAGGGGGGGAATCCAGACCCCAAATCACCCCAGGAGATCCCACCCAGCACTTGGGATCCCCGGTAGTGTCCTCAGACTATCAGCTCTCAGGTCCAGGGCCTCCTTCCCACTGGAACACAGGGTACAGAAAGCCCCAGCCCAAAGCCAGCAGAGCTGAAACCAGAAGGGGTTGATCAGAGAACTCATCTTCCCAGGGATGAGCTCCACTCCGTGTTTGGGGTCTGGAGGAACCCAGAGAGCACAGAGGACTCGGGCACCATGGAAGGGTGTCAATAAACACCCCCACACACAGCTGCACGGCTGGAAAACAAGAACTAGCCAAGAACAGCCCCCAAAAAGCCACTTTTCCCTCTGTTCCAGACGTCTGATCCACCACATCCAGGTCAATAAACAACTCCGACTCGAACTGGAGAAAAGAAGAAGCTGCCTCTTTAACGCACTAATTACGATCCCGAAGCACTAATGGGATTAGAAAGCAGGATTTAGTGGTTGTCTCCTGGAAAATCATTAAGTGCCATCAGAGCAAATGAAGCTCCCCGGTTCTCCCGGCAGCTTTCGGGAAGCCGGGTCCTTCCGCAGCGCCACGGTGGCCCCTGGCGGGGTGTGAGCACAGCAGAGCCCAATTAACATCGGCTCCTTCCTCTCTTAATTCACTAATCGGGAGCTCGGGTTGCCCGGCACCACCGGGAAGGGAGCACTGGAGACACCGGGAAAGCTGGAGAGAGTCAGGCAGGGATCAGAGGAGTCACGGAGTGGTTCGGGTTGGGAGGGAGCTTAAGGATGATTTTATTCCATCTCCTGCCGCAGGCAGGGACAGCTCCCACCAGCCCAGGGTGCTCCAAACTGGCCTTGGACACTTGCAGGGATGGGGCATCCTGTGGGAAACCCATTCCAGCCCCTCAGAACCATCATAGGGAGGAATTTCTTCCTAATAGCTCATCTAAACCAGCCCATGGAATCATGGAATGGTTGGGGTTGGAAGGGAGCTTGAGGATGATCTTATTCACCCCCTTCCCTGGGCAGGGACACCTCCCACCAGCCCAGGTTGCTCCAAGTTTATCCAACCTGGCCTTGGACACTTGCAGGGATCCAGGGGCAGCCACAGCTTCTCTGGGCAACCTGGGCCAGGAAGGTGGAGAGCGATGAAGGAAAAGGGGCATCGCTCTGTTTGTGCAACCCCGTGTGGGATTCCCACCTCCACGCCCTTCCCTGCTCCTTCCCCTTGCAGGGTGTCGAGGGATCCCATCCCCACCGGGGCACGACGAGTTTCCTGGTCCAAACCTGCCCCAGCCCCGTGTCAGGGTGACCTGGAGCATGTGGGGACCACCCAGCTGGGGGATCAACCAGCCTGGGGGACCAGAGGGAAGCTCTGTCCTCAGCAAGGACTGCTCTGGGTGAGGGAGAGAGCATGGATTGGGAACTGAAATGGAATAAAACAGGAGAGGAGAAGGGGAAGGGGAAGGAGAGGAAAAGAGGAGGAGAAGGAGGAGGAGAAGGAGGAGGAGGAGGAGGAGAAGGAGAAGGAGAAGGAGAAGGAGAAGGAGAAGGAGAAGGAGAAGGAGAAGGAGAAGGAGAAGGAGAAGGAGAAGGAGAAGGAGAAGGAGAAGGAGAAGGAGGAGGAGGAGGAGGAGGAGGAGGAGGAGGAGGAGGAGGAGGAGGAGGAGAAGGAGAAGGAGGAGGAGAAGGAGGAGGAGGAGGAGGAGGAGGAGGAGAAGGAGGAGGAGGAGGAGGAGGAGAAGGAAAAGGGCAGCTCAGTGAGGGTTCCCTCCTGCAGCCGTGGTGATGCTCTCGGATGGACCAAGGCAAACATGACTGCAGTGCCTGAGCGTGGTGGGGGTGGGCAGGGGTGGCCTCACAGGAGGAATTTTCCAGCTGAAATAGTTTAATTTCCAGAAGCTAAAAGCCTTTAGAGACCAAAACGTCCCAGCCCAGGGGAGGAGGAGGGTGACCACCCTCGCTCTGTGCAAGGACCACGGCCCAACAGCCACCACAGCCCAGGGGGGAACAAGTGACACCACAGTGCTGAGGCCACCAGACAGATCTGCCACCCCAAAGCCAAGGGGGGCTCAGGGCCTGGCAGTCAGAGCAGCTCAGGAAGACAGAGGGGTTTGACTCCTCAGTGTCCCAGCTGGGCAGGAGGGTCTGAGCTGCCGTGCCAGGGTGACCAGGCTGCCCCCACAGCCCTGCCGGGGATGCTGCCACAGCCTTTTTATCCTCAAGGACCCCAGATTTAGGGACAACAGGGCAGTTTGTCCCGGGGCTCCTGTTTCGGGAGGGGAGCAGCCACTCCATCCTCAGGGGCAGCAGATGATGCCCCAAGGCGGCCGCTGGTCCTCTTTGTGTCCCCCCCCAGGGGCGGCAGGAGGGGTTTCTGAGCACGGACATCAAAAGGGGTGGAAAGAGATGGAGAGGGAGAGTGTTGGCACCGGGGAATCCTTTCCCTGCACAGCAGCAGCCTCTGCCGGCACCGGAGCCGCAGAGCAGGAGCAGCGGGAATGTGGGCAGAGACTCCTCCAAACACCACCGGGGACGGAAAACACACCGGGAGGTGCCCGGGATGCAAACTGTCATCCCCATAAGGCTTTCCATGTCCATATATCCACACTTCAGCTGGAAGATGATCCTTCCCCCCTCGCTCTGGCGTGTGCTCTCACCCCAGCACCTCTCGTCCGGCCGCAAAATCCCAGCGTCCAGCCCGCCCATCCCACATTCCAGCAGCCCCGGTGCCCCTCAGGATGCTCCCCGTCCACCCCAAGCTCCCAAAACGAGGGAGCAAAGCAGACACACACACACCCCAACATCTCTGCCGACCGCCGGAACCGCGAGGGATCCCCCACCGCACGGCTCAAACCGAGACGCCGCGCTCCGACATTTCGGGATAAAAGCTCTTTCCCCAAGGAGCAGGGACGGGATTCGCCCCCGCCGCACCCCCCGGCGCCCCGCGGCACCCGCTTACTTGGGGGTGTGCGCCTCGTCCACGCGGTGGCCCAGCTGGAACTCGTGGGACTTGCTGCGGTGCAGGGCGGTGAAGCCGGGGATGAGGTGGATGAGCTTCCTCGAGGAGGGCGGGGGGGTCCCGGGGGGCTTCAGCTTGTTCCTGCGGCGCACGGGGGGCGTCCCCGGCGGGGTCATGGTGGTGACGATGTTGGGGGTGCGCGGGGGGGTGTGGGCGGCGTGGCGCTGCCGGGGGGACGGCGGCAGCGAGCGGTGGCCGGACTCGAGCGGGGGGCAGAGCCCCGGGTGGGCCTCCACGGTCAGGCGGTCCACGTGGGTGTAGAGGGGCGCGTGGGGGGAGCCCCCGTGGCAGTGGTGCTGCCCGCACTTGGGCGGGACCTTGGGGCTCTGCGAGAGCTGCGTCCGTGCCCACTGCCCCTGCTCCGCCGGGCACCCCGGGCTGTTCTCCTTGCCCGGCTCCGCCGCCGGCCACTGGATGGTCCAGTCCTGCTTGGAGAGGCTCCCGCCTGCGACAGAGCACAGAGACACGGCCGTGTGGGGCGGGAGGAGAGGCACGTTCCCAACGCACCCCTGGAGGTGTTTGAGGTGTCCCACCCCTGGATGGTTTGAGATGTCCCATCCCTGGATGTGTTTGGGATGTCCCATCCCTGGATGTGTTTGAGGTGTCCCACCCCTGGATGTGTTTGGGATGCCTCACCCCTGGATGTGTTCAAGACATCCCATCCTCAGATGTGTTCGAGATGTCCCATCCCCTGGAATTGTTTGGGATTTCCCATCCCTGGATGTGTTTGAGGTGCCCCACCCCTGGATGTGTTTGAGGTGCCCCACCTCTGGATGTGTTTGAGGTGTCCCATCCCTGGGTGTGTTTGGGATATCCCATCCCCAGATGTGTTCAGGACATCCCATTCCTGGAAGTGCCCAAGGCAATCCCCTGGAATTGTTTGGGATGTCCCATCCCTGGATGGTTCAAGATGTCCCATCCCTGGATGTGTTCAAGACATCCCATCCTTGGAAGTGCAAGACATCCCATCCCTGGATGTGTTTGGGATGTCCCATATCTGGATGTGTTCAAGACATCCCATCCCCTGGATGTGTTTGAGAGATCCCATCCCTGGAAGTGTTCAGGACATCCCCTCCCTGGATGGGTTTGGGACGTCCTATCCCTGGAAGTGTTCAGGACATCCCCTCCCTGGAAGTGTCCCAGGCCAGGTTGGACGGGATTTGGAGCAACCCGGGCTCGTGGGAGGTGTCCCTGCCCGTGGCAGGGGGTGGAAGAAGATCATCTTCAAGGTCCCAACCCATTCCATGATCCCACCCTGGCACCACAGCCCAGCAGGAAGCTTTTCCATACTGCAAAACCCTGGAATGGTTTGGGAGGGAAGGGCCCTTAAAGCCCCCCCAGTGTCCCCCCTGCCACCGTCCCAGGCTGCTCCAAGTTCATCCAGCCCGGCCTCGGACACTGCCAGGGATGGGACATCCAGGGCTGATCCCAGCTCAGGGGCCCTTTGGCAACACAGGGCAGAAAATCCAAATAAAGACTAAAAAATAATATTGAAGGGATAAGAACAACAAGTAAAAGGAGGAAATAAAAATAAAGTATCGACAGGAAAGAAGGGAAATAAAATGGAAAGGAAAATGATAATCGAAAGTGTTAAAAATTGAGATTAATGAGAATAAATAGGAATTTAAAATGAGTAAATTAAAATTAAAAATAATAAACACGTTTAAAATAAAATTAATTAAATAATAAAGAAAAATAAAGAACATAAAAATTTAAAATAATAAAAACATCTAAAATAAAATTAATTAAATAATAAAGAAAAATAAAGAAAATAAAAATTTAAAATAATAAAAACATTTAAAATAAAATTAATTAAAAGAAATAAAAATAAAGAAAATAAAAATTTAAAATAATAAAAACATCTAAAATAAAATTAATTAAATAATAAAGAAAAATAAAGAAAATAAAAATTTAAAATAATAAAAACATTTAAAATAAAATAAATCAAAAGAAACAAAAATAAAGAAAATAAAAATTTAAAATAATAAAAACATTTAAAATAAAATTGATTAATTAAAACAAATAAGAAGTAAAAATAAAAAAATAAAAATTTAAAATATTAAAAGCATTTAAAATAAGATTATTTACAATAAGGAAGAAATATAAAGAAAATAAAAATTTAAAATAATAAAAACTTTTTAAACAAAATCAATTAAAATAAATAATAAATAAAAAGAAATAAAATAAAAAATTAAAATAATAAAATAATTAAAATAATAAAAACATTTAAATAAAATTAATGAATTAAAATAAATAAGAAAGAAAAATAAAGAAAATAAACATTTAAATCTATAAAAACATTTAAAAATAAATTCATTAAAATAAATAGAATTAAATTAAATAGATTAAAATTAAAAATTACAACAATTTAAAAGAAAGGTAAATTAATTAAAATAAAGAAATAAAAATAAAGAAAATAAAAATAACAGTGAAAAACATGTAAAATAAAAAGAAATTAATAAACAGAAATAGGGATAAAATTAAATTGTCCTGCAGGGGACAAGTTGGGGGGGCACCTCCAGCCGGGCCACCCCGTGCCCACCCCAAACTGGGCATCAGCGGTGCCACCTCGCTCCTTGTCCCCAAGGCCACCCTCAATTAACCCCCCCGCTTAATTAACCCGCACCCAGCGCCCGTGCGCAAATCACTCTGCATATATGCAAATCATTCTGGATATATGCAAATGAGCGCGCCTCCCATTGGCGGCCCCGCGCGCGCGCATTTGCATAACTCGGAGCCGCCCGCGCGCCGCTAATTGGCGGTAATTAACTAAGATTAAAGGGAGGGTCTCCCCGTGCCCCGCCGGCCTCTTGTCCCCCCCCCCCCCCCGTCCCTGGAGCCAAAATAACCCCCCGGAAAAACCGGGAAAAGCCGCTCCCGAGGCGGGAATGCGGCGGGAGCGGGAACGCGCCTGGCTGGGATCGGTTTAACCGGGAACGCGCCTGGCTGGGATCGGTTTAACCGGGAACGCGCCTGGCTGGGATCGGCTTTAACCGGGAATGCGGCGGGGAGCGGGAACGCGCCTGGCTGGGATCGGCTTTAACCGGGAACGCGCCTGGCTGGGATCGGCTTTAACCGGGAACGCGCTTAAAAAGGGGGAAAAAAATAACCCCAAACATCCCCGAGCTCCTCCCCGTGCAAAGCCCCTCAAACGCTTTGGGATCCCGGCGCTCCCCCCGAGCTCATTCCCAGCTGGAAAAACCCACGGAAAGTCCCCTTCGGCCACTTTTTCCCCCGGGCTGTTTGCTCGTAAAAAACCGACTTATTCGGGGTTTTTTTGTGTCAGAAATGTTAATTGGCCGTTGGGATAATTAGTCACAGCCACCCCCCCCCCGGCCCCAAGGGCCACCTCTGCTGTCCCCGTGGCCACCAAAGGGCGGGATGGGCCCCTTGGATAAATCTTTTTGGATCCCTCCCTGCTTCTCTCCCTCCGGTTTCATCAGGGAAGGAGCTTTTCCTGAACCGCTTCATCCAAAAGCAACGGGAAAACCAACCCTTGGGA